>NC_140591.1:264738563-267138563 GCF_964204655.1 Triturus cristatus | reverse complement strand
AGGGGGCGGGCCGCAGGGGAGGCAGCGGCGGGGGAAAGGAGACCGGCGCGGGGCACGGACTCGAGGAGGGGGCACAGAATACGAAAAAGCACAAAATCAGAGGGGCACAGAATACGAAATAAGCACAAAAGCAGAGGGGCACAGAAGTCAGTGGTACAGACTAAAAGGGGGCACACTGGCGAGGGGTACGGAATTAGAGGGGGGCAAGGAAGCAGGCGGCGAGCGGGGGGAAAGGGGGGCACAGAAGAAGGAGCGAGCAGACAGGCAACGCAGGCAACAGGCACAGCGGAAACGAACCTTAGGCCACCATTGACCACCAGGGATGAGGCGCAGGTGGATGGCCTCGAAATCACCGGCGGCAGCAGAAGACAGCAGGGGTGACGGCGGAGCTGCAGCGGGGAGGGAGCGACCTACCAGGAAGGTCAAGGGTCGCTCCCCCACATGTTGTGTTTGTTCACCAGTGTGTGGCTGGTTGGTTGTCTTTGTGCATCTTCACCCATGTATTTCAACTTACTTTGAAGGGCATTGAATGGATGTTTTGTTAACTTTATTTCTCTACTGGCCCTGGGACTCCTAAATCTTTACTCTGCACACCCCTTATGTTTTGCATTTAACCTTGCTGCCACAGTGTGGAACCGGATCTCATCAAAACTGTAGTTTCAGATTGCATCCTTTGAATTTGTGTCTGTTGGTGAAAAAAATGGTTGTTTATACATTTTGGATGGTCACATTTTACATTGTCCAATTAAACATTGCTGGCAGTGTTGGCCCTCAAGCGCACTGATTGGCTGCACATGGTTGAGGGTATGTAACACACACAACAATGTTTGCCTCAAGAAGTTCTGTTGTTGTCTGACACACAACCACTACTTTATCACTACATTGCTTGTGAGTGAAGACCCAATAAATACATAATTGCTTAAACATGCTGGGGGTGTGAGACCTACATTCACCTTTTTGTCACTACAGTGATGGGGGGCTTATGCCCCATAACCCCTATGTGCTTGACAATGCTGAGGGGTTGAATCCCACACTCACCTTTTTGTCACGCCAATGATGTGGGGGGTTAATACCCCATAAGCCCTATGTGCTTGACAATGCTGGGGTATTGAACACCACACTCACCTTTTTGTCACTACAGAGATGGGGGTTTGTCCAACATATCACTTTATTTTGCAGGCAGTTTACACACAAAACCCAATTTTGGCATGAACGCACTGGGGGAGTGTTAGGCATCCACCCTCTATGGGGTGGACAGTGGTGGGAGTGTTAGACATCAACCTCCTATGGGGGTGGGCAATGCTGGTAGTGTTAGGCATCCACCCCCTATGGGGTTGACTATGCTGGTAGTGATAGGCATCCACCCCCTATGGATTGGGCAATGCTGGTAGTGTTAGGCATCCACCCCCTATTGGGTGGGCAATGCTGGTAGTGATAGACATCTACCCCCTATGGGTGGGCAATGCTGGTAGTGATAGGCATCCACCCCCTATGGGGTGGGCAATGCTGGTAAAGTTAGTCATCCACCCCCTACGGGGTGGACAGTGGTGGGAGTGTTAGACATCAACCCCCCATGGGGTGGGCAATGCTGGTAGTGATAGGCATCCACCCCCTATGGGGTAGGTAATGCTGGTAGTGTTAGGCATCCACCCCCTATGGAGTGGGCAATGTTGGTAGTGTTAGGCATCCACCCCCTATGGGGTGGGCAATGGTGGGAGTGGTAGGCATCCATCCCCTATAGGGTGGACAATGCTGGTAGTGTTAGGCATCCACCCCCTATGGGGTGGGCAATGCTGTTTGTGTTAGGCATACACCCCCTATGGGCTGGACAATGCTGGTAGTGATGGACATCCACCCCCTATGGGTGTGTTGCGTTTCGCGGGGTCGTGACATTTTTGTGTGGGGTAGGTGTCTGACTTACCGTCTATGATGAACGTGTCGGTTACCGTTGTTGATTCAACCGTAGGCGTACAGTATAGGGATGACATGCGCGATCGGATACATGGCTGCTTCGTGTCGTACGCAGTGATTATCGGAGCTGAAATACAGCTCTTCCAGATGCTGTGACGTGCTGGAGGTGGAGACCTGTTCGGTGTGTAGGAAGTACGCATTGTATTTAGCCGGCCGGAAACGGCTTCGGAAATGGCTCCGGACGACTCCATTCAGCGTTTCCCGAGCCGGGTTGTACAGAAAATGATGCTGGAATCGGATCATATGTGTCGCTCGGGAATAGGAGACTTTTGCACATCGTACTTCGTCGTTTGGCTGGACCGGCACCTGGAATGAGTCGGTCGGAACGCTATGGATGGCTCTCATAGGTCCTTCTGAGCGAGATCGGAATCGACCCTTAAGTGTTACTGACCTTTATCTCACTCATTGAATTGTTGCCAGAGTTCCGCATTAAAAGGCACAGTGGGTGATAGCACCCCTTCGCACTGGTACCCTCAAATCTTACACTCAAAGCCACTGCCAAACCTCCAAGTCAGACAGATGCAAGGCCCTGCGGTGTGCAGGCAGGGAAATTCCCTGAGCCTATTGAACTCACAAACAAACCCAGTTACACAGAGGTGTGAGGGTCCCGCCAAAGGCAAACATCATTTTTAAACACGGCAGCTCCCATTTAAATGAATCTCTACCATGAGTGTTCATCAGGTGGCTGGCAACTTGCAGGATCAATTGAAAATGTATATGAGTGATATAGGAGGGAAATAATTTGAATTCCAGCTCTTGTGTTTTGAACAAAGATGAGTGGCTTTTTGGAAATGCATAGCAAAAAGGAGTATTGAAGAATTGTAATCAATGGACACGCCCACATTCACTTCATATTTATTTTTATTTTTTGTTTTGTGTTCAGCATTTCATGGAATAAAAGACTCACGCCTCCTTCTCATCATGAAAAGTAGGAATGCTCTGTAAAGTTCCAGTGTATCTCGACAAACAAGGTTAATAAGATACACAGAACTGAGTCGAGGCCCTCGATGAAACCTGTAACATTTGGATCAATTTGGCAACAGCTAAAATGAACAAACAACAGAAGGCGCATCCTTCTGCCTCAGCCAGTAGCCAGCCATCGGAACAGAAGTCTATCAGTCTGAGGTACTAATTACGGGAAGAGCTGAGGCGCTTCTCTATGCACTAGGAGAGGGTAACGGCATCAGTGTCCAGCTGCAAAAGAAAACAAGCATTGGCATAGCCAATAGGTCTCGCCTTTGGGACCTTATAAGTGTTTAGCTATGCAACAGTTGCATAACTAAATACTTATAAGGTCCCAAAAGCGAGACCTATTGGCTATGCAAAGCGGCCGTGCGACAGCGAAAGTGAAAGTGATCGCAATCGCGATCAAACATCAAAGCGGCCTTGCGGCTGCGAAACCGAAAGTAATCGCGGTAAAGCGCAGTGCGCGCGCCCGCGCACATGCACTGTAGCTCTAGGCTGGCCTGGTAGCACTTTTTGGAGCCCTCTCAATAAGTCTCGCCAGACCAGCGGAAGCGCTGGGTCAGGCGAGACCTAAAAAACGGGCACCACCCTGCCAAAGACATGGAGAACAGATAACTCCACAGCAACATTTAAGAGCAAACCTGGTCTTGTAGAGTAGGGAGAGAAGTGCAGCCGAGCAGAATAATAGTGCACACATTTATGATATGATCTGCAAGGAAGACATAGAAAAAATCCTACTGGGTTAGCTAACAAGTCATATTTTGCCAGCAACGTTCGCTGGCTCACTGCACTAATCCATCCAATCCAGGGATCGGTGTTTCACGCCACGGTAACAGATTTGCCCCACTAAAGCTGCTCACAGCGTGTCATCCTTCCGAGGTCATTCAAATGAGTCCCATTGGGTTGGTAATAATAAACCTCTGTTATCTGTCACTAGTAACAAGAGACCTAATTTGAATTGAATATGCTCTACAAACATGCCTTTGTTGTTATGTTATTTGTACTTAAATTGTGAGCACGTGCCAGTCAAAGAGAGGTGACTTATTTCCACTTTCAATTATAATTAGTTAAGAACCAGTCCCATAGAATTAGCTCGTCAAAACCCAAACTAGAGTTGGTATCTGCATAAGGCGATGTGAGACAGCTTGCTTAGAGCGCACCAGCCAGGAGCATTCAGGAGTACCACATTACACCTGAAATATGTTCTTTTTTTAGGAGGAAGCCATGATATTTCATTCTACATGCGGTTCTTTAAATTCTGGTACCTCCCGTGTATTTTTTACCACATTAATTTCAAGACAGTGCAACATTATGAGAAGTTTGTGAATTTGGATAATTGCTCATGAAACTATTATAGTAGACCAAAAATGGCACGCAAATGCATGGGAAAGATCACAGAGGTGGGATAAACGTGTACATGAGTAACAGCTGGAATGTAGAGAAGTTGCAATTTGCACAACCAAAATAACAGTTATTACCTGTCTGATACTGCATACCACTTGCAAGGGTCTTCTGTGGACAGCCACATACAGAATTTAGTTTTTTTCGCTCTTGACACATCCACTGTTTCTGACCCTGTGGGTTGTCCCGTTGTTAGAACGGGAGGGTCTCTAGTTGGCAGAGGTATGCGCCTTTGTCCAAGTAAGGACCCTTCCTTCTAGTCAGGATAAGGGAGTTACACACATTAAATAACCCTGGCTTTCTCCCTTGGTAGCTTGGCATGAGCAGACAGGCTTATTCCAAAAGCAATGTGTAGTATTTGCACCCAGACACACAGTAACACAGTGAAAATACTACAAGTGGACACCACACCAGACAACTTAGGTATTTTTGATCTAAACCAAACAAGACTAAAATGACAAAAATCCAACATACACAATTCAAAATGTGACTTTTAAAGGGTTTCTGGGTCCTGGGTGTCAGATATAAGCTCCTCACTGATAAGCTGATGGTGGCATCCTGTATCCAACAAGGCTGACACTGGTTTCCCGTTCACTAATATCTTTTTTTGATACCTCTGATGGGGTTCCCCTGCTATGTAAATGCGACCCGGGTGTACCCTTCTTCCATGGGCTCCTGGGGAGGGGGTCGAGAAGGGCACTGACGAGCTATGTGCCCCCACTCCGCAGAGTGGAAACACTGGAATCCCTGTAATGATTGAGCTCCTAAGGTGGGTCTGGACACATGTCCTATTGGGGGAGGGAGAAGACGACTTTCTGGGGTTGTTTTGCTCGGGGGTCTGGGAGGTTTGTGGGGAACTGCTGTGGCTGTGCCCTAAAGTCGGGGGAACCTGTGATAGACGCATGCCAAGTCAACGGCTACTGTAACAGTGAGATGGGGATGTTGTTTGACCCATGTCCTGGTAAGGAGAGGGAGGGCCTCCAGGTATTGCTCTAAATAGATCTTCTCGGTCACCTCATCCATAGATGCAGTGGAGGGTTGGAGCCAACGATTACCCAAATCCCTTATCCTGTAATAGAGGGCCCGGGGATTATCCCCAGTCGACCATTTGTCCATCGCTTCCATGGTGAGGGGTCGTGTCATAACCACCAGACACCTGATCCCACTTCTGACACTACTGTGAGCAAGTAACTGCTCGGGCCCTCCGGCCCCTCCCGTTAAAAAGTGCCATGTTGGAAAGGTCGGGTGATTCCGGTGTTGCGGGAGGGGAACACACACAGCTACATACATCATCTCGCGTCTGTAGATAGACCCCTGTATATTGCAGTGTAGTACTAGCATTTAAAAAGGCATTTGTTGATGTATGATGGTGCACTCACTTGCCAACATACTACATATGTGTTGTTGCTTCTGGCGTGGCTCATGATTGATCAGCATTTTTCAGAAGTCATAGGAAACCATGAAATGTGTGAAACTCATTAAAAAAGTTGACTACCCTGGGTAGTTGTCGGACTGTATTATATCTATAGGTGGGCGGAACTCCGCAAGATTCGACGGAATCCCGCGAGCGAGGACCCTCATCACGTTGAACTGCTCACACTGATTTTTAGCACCAGGAGCTTGTTCTGGGTTGTAAAATCCATGCAAACTGCACCACGTGCAGCACCAGAGGGCACGGCTTGTTTCAGGTGCTCAAGTAGATTTTCTACTCAAGCTGCAGCTTTCTCAACGCAAATGGTGTCGGCCTGCTATGACCTCCTGCATTGAGAAATCGTGATGGGATGAGTCCAAGCGCTCAATTTTTCTTGCTCACACTCACCAACTTCAAAAACTCTGCCATGCAACGGTTTGCAGAGTTTTTTCTGAACTCCACGCTTCAATTGAAGTGCAGAGTGGGCAAAACATTGCGAACTCAGCCAGAAGAGCAGAGTTTACCTTCAACCCCTAATTATATCCATGCCCACTGGAATGATGAGATTCTACAGTTGTGGCATTTTCTGCAATAATTTCGAATGACTACACTTGCCAATTAATGCAATATCTCCATAAATCTGAAGATTTCAGCAAAAATAACATATTTCTAGCTCTGATGAGTCAAAAGATACAAAAAAGTGCCACAAATGATGTTAATCAGTGGCAGACCTTTTGCAATGTTACCACATCACAATATAGGGGCCAATTGATGCATTCAGGCATTAAAGTGGTAATAGTGAAATTAAACGCCTGCCCTGAAAATTGAAATGTTTTGAAAAAGCTAAAAATATTGAAATAATCCCAGCATAGACTAATTCACCATCAAGGGTAGGCCAGCTCCAGATAACAAACACTAAACTGTGCACTGCCAAGTCTGTGGTTGACTTTGAGGGTAAGACTATTCCCACTTATCTGACCACGATACACTCTGTTTGGAACTTCTGCCCCCCCCGCCACAATTCCAGTCCAGTCTGTAGATGCTAATTCTGATAATCGGATACAGTGTGCATGCTTCTATAAAGCAGAAACGTGTACTGTATCTGTTTACACAAACAAAAGATGGACGGAATGCTGAATAAATCACACATTCACCCCCATTGAAAAGATCTGGGTTAAATCCATCATTCTTCTGCTCACTACGCCACCCCAGTTTGGACCCAGCTGTATGCAAATCAGTCTTGACCCTGTGCCTCATGGGAACAGTCCAGCTCAACCGGCCAAGCCAGGTCCTCCCTGGACCGGAAACAAGCATCCTGGGACAGGTTTCAGGATATTACCCTTCATCAGCCAGGCTAGCTTGAATCCAGTGGCAAGGTGAGCAATGGACCCACGTCTGGGCATACCCATCCCACTTAGGGCAAAAAGTGATACGCAAACAAATGATGGACGGAATGCTAAATAAATCACACATTCAACCCCAGTCAAAACATATGGGTTAAATCCATAGTTCTTTTGCTCACTACGCCACCCCAGTTTTGACCCAGCTGTTTGCAAATCAGTGTTGACCCTGTGCCTCATGGGAACAGTCCAGCCAAACCACCAAGCCAGGTCCTCCCTGGACTGAAAACAAGCATTCTATCCATCAATTGTTCTTTTTGAAACTGTCGGGTGGGACGGGTATGTCCAGACGTGAATCCCATGCTCTCCATGCCACTGGAGTCAAGCTATCCTGGCTAATGAGGGCTGATAGCCCAAAACCGGTCCTAGGATGCTTGTTTCCAGTCCAGGGAGGACCTGGCCTGGCAGTTGGGCTGAACTGTTCCCATTGGATGCAGGGTCAAGACTGTTTTGCTTATGGTTGGGTCCAAACTAGAATGGCATGGTGAACAAAAATAGGATACATTTAGGCCCTATTCTCAGTCCTGGGGTGAATGTATGAAATTGTTCTGCATTCTGTCCATAAATTGTTCTTTTTGCATTTGTCACCCTGAGTGGGACGAGTATGCCCAGACCTTGGTACTGTGCTCTCCATGCCACTGGAGTCAAACTATCCTGGCTAATGAGGGCTGATAGCTCGAACCGTTCCAAGGATGCTTGTTTCCAGTCCAGGGAGGACCTGGCCTGGCAGTTCGGGCTGGACTGTTCCCATTGGACGCAGGGTCAAGACTGATTAGCATATGGCTGGGTCCAAACTGGAATGGCACGATGAGCAAAAAAATGATGGATTTAGGCCCTGATCTCTGTACTGGGGTAAATGTATGACATTGTTCTGCATTCTGTCCATCAATTGTTCTTTTTGAATTTGTCACCCTGAGTGGGACGGGTATGCCCGGACGTGGGTCCCGTGCTCTCCATGCCACTGGAATCAAGCTGTCCTGGCTGATGAGGGCTGATAGCCCAAAAACGGTCCTAGGATGCTTGTTTCTTTCCAGTCCAGGGAGGACCTGGCCTAGCAGTTCGGGCTGGACTATTCCCATTGGGCGCAGGGTCAAGACTGATTTGCATATGGCTGGGTCCAAACTAGAATGGCATGGTGAGGTGAGCAAAAAAACAATGGATTTAGGCCCTGATATCTGTCCTGGGGTGAATGTATGACATTGTTCTGCTTTCTGTCCATCAATTGCTGTTTTTGCATTTGTCACACTGAGTGGGACGGGTATGTCCAGACGCGGGTCCCAGCTCTCTATGCCACTGGAATCAAACTATCTTGGCTGATGCGGGCTGATAGCCCAAAACCGGTCCTAGAATGCTTGTTTCCAGTCCAGGGTGGACCTGGCCTGGCAGTTCGGGCTGGACTGTTCCTATTGGGTGCAGGGTCAAGACTGATTTGCATATGGCTGGGTCCACAGTGGAATGCCATGGTGAGCAAAAAACGATGGATTTAGGCCCTGATCTCTGTACTGGGGTGAATTTATGACATTGTTCTGCATTCTGTTCATCAATTGCTCTTTTTGCATTTGTCACCCTGAGTGGGACAGGTAAGCCCAGACGTGAGTCCTGTGCTCTCCATGCCACTGGAGTCAAACTATCCTGGCTGATGAGGGCTGATAGCTCGAAACCGTTCCTAGGATGCTTATTTCCAGTCCAGGGAGGACCTGACCTGGCAGTTCGGGCTGGTCTGTTCTCATTGGGTGTAGGGTCAAGACTGATTTGCATATGGCTGGGTCGAAACTGGAATGGAATGGTGAGCAAAAAAACAATAGATTTAGGCCCAGATCTCTGTCCTTGGGTGAATGTATGACATTGTTCTGCATTCTGTTAATCAATTGTTCTTTTTGCATTTGTCACCCTGAGTGGGACGGGTATGCCCAGGCGCGTGTCCTGTGCTCCCCATGCCACTGGAGTCAAACTATCCTGGCTAATGAGGGTGATAGCTCGAACCGTTCCAAGGATGCTTGTTTCCAGTCCAGGGAGGACCTGGCCTGGCAGTTCGGGCTGGACTGTTCCCATTGGACGCAGGGTCAAGACTGATTAGCATATGGCTGGGTCCAAACTGGAATGGCACGATGAGCAAAAAAATGATGGATTTAGGCCCTGATCTCTGTACTGGGGTAAATGTATGACATTGTTCTGCATTCTGTCCATCAATTGTTCTTTTTGAATTTGTCACCCTGAGTGGGACGGGTATGCCCGGACGTGGGTCCCGTGCTCTCCATGCCACTGGAATCAAGCTGTCCTGGCTGATGAGGGCTGATAGCCCAAAAACGGTCCTAGGATGCTTGTTTCTTTCCAGTCCAGGGAGGACCTGGCCTAGCAGTTCGGGCTGGACTATTCCCATTGGGCGCAGGGTCAAGACTGATTTGCATATGGCTGGGTCCAAACTAGAATGGCATGGTGAGGTGAGCAAAAAAACAATGGATTTAGGCCCTGATATCTGTCCTGGGGTGAATGTATGACATTGTTCTGCTTTCTGTCCATCAATTGCTGTTTTTGCATTTGTCACACTGAGTGGGACGGGTATGTCCAGACGCGGGTCCCAGCTCTCTATGCCACTGGAATCAAACTATCTTGGCTGATGCGGGCTGATAGCCCAAAACCGGTCCTAGAATGCTTGTTTCCAGTCCAGGGTGGACCTGGCCTGGCAGTTCGGGCTGGACTGTTCCTATTGGGTGCAGGGTCAAGACTGATTTGCATATGGCTGGGTCCACAGTGGAATGCCATGGTGAGCAAAAAACGATGGATTTAGGCCCTGATCTCTGTACTGGGGTGAATTTATGACATTGTTCTGCATTCTGTTCATCAATTGCTCTTTTTGCATTTGTCACCCTGAGTGGGACAGGTAAGCCCAGACGTGAGTCCTGTGCTCTCCATGCCACTGGAGTCAAACTATCCTGGCTGATGAGGGCTGATAGCTCGAAACCGTTCCTAGGATGCTTATTTCCAGTCCAGGGAGGACCTGACCTGGCAGTTCGGGCTGGTCTGTTCTCATTGGGTGTAGGGTCAAGACTGATTTGCATATGGCTGGGTCGAAACTGGAATGGAATGGTGAGCAAAAAAACAATAGATTTAGGCCCAGATCTCTGTCCTTGGGTGAATGTATGACATTGTTCTGCATTCTGTTAATCAATTGTTCTTTTTGCATTTGTCACCCTGAGTGGGACGGGTATGCCCAGGCGCGTGTCCTGTGCTCCCCATGCCACTGGAGTCAAACTATCCTGGCTGATGAGGGCAGATTGCCTGAACCCTAGGATGCTGGTTTCCAGTCCAGCCTCAGTAGAAGCAAGACATCACTGCTTATGGCAGCAACAAGTGGTGCAGAACTGTTGGCATATTGTGGATTCATAGACTTCCAGAGAACCTTTTTTACAGTATACTTTGTGATTGGGGCCTAGTAATTTCACATGCTCTGAGGCATGAAATAGGTGAAAATTACATTGAATGAGATTTTTTGCAGTCAGTGATAATTTGGGCCAAGCTACATCAGAATTCTGCAGGAGTACTTCTTAGGAAGTAGCAGTTCAAGCGATATAAATGGCAAAATCAAATCAATATCTGAGCTGATTTACACAATAGAGTAAAGTGGGGTTTTAAATAGATAGGTAACCACCGGGACGTTCAGTTGGAACAATCTGATGTGTTTACATATTTGGGAGTGACTCTGGGCAAAAGCTAAATTGGAAACCACAGATAGACCTGATGACTTTAAAGCATGTCCAATTAGCAGGTGCCCTATTAAAAGAACACAGATTGTCCAAAACAAAACCAGTAAGCCCTGCTCTAACAATCTATAATGCCAAGGTCAGGGCTTCTATCCTTTATGGAGCGGAGCTCTGGGGTTTTGAAAACGTTTCCTCATTAACTGTGGCCCAGAACAAGTTCATGAGAACCCTAACAGGCCTCCCCCAATCCACTCCCCTTAAACCCCTCTATCTTGATTTAGGCTGCAGAACTCTTGAGGATTTAGCACGATTTAGGCCCGTAGCTTACTGGAGAAGGATCTGGGCCACCCCTGAGTTGGTCCATTATGCTGATGCATTGAAAGATGTAAAACGGGCTGATACATCGAGTAGTATTCTATGATTACAAAATATAAAGATTACTTTGGTGGAGATGGGATATAGACATTTGTGGGAGAACCCAGAAAGTAACTCATTTCATCTAAAAAACTTCTCAAGGAAGCATACTGGGCCATGGTGAAACTGAAGTCCATGTCACGTACTATCAACACTTCCCTTTCTGGTGTTTTTATGTAACACAAACATGACACTAGGTTTGAATTTTATTGGGACCTAATACTAAAGCACAATACGAAAGAAACTGCTGGTCTAGAATCAAACTCAACCAAAATAAACAAAGACTAATCTAGATGCAAAGTCTTTAACAGAAAAATTAGATCCCATCACCCACCAAAGGTGGCTGGCTTCATCATCTGGGAACTCCTAATGAACCTAGCTCTCATATAGAAATTGAGAGTTCTGGTTCAACAGAGACTGGTGAAAAACCTTCTCACCTATGATAAAGCAAAAATTAACAGTTTTTAGGGTGAAGGTTGCAGTGCTCGTGAAAGTGTATGATAAAGTGATTTAAAATTGACTAACAAGACACAAAACTGTTTTATTCAATGCTGTCTTGATGTCAAAAAATAATAAAAACAGTGCGTCTACAGTTTAAACAAATAACTGTAGGATGGACAGGTCTACATGTTTCAGCCCTTGGATATTGAAATCCGGCTTTCGTCAGGACCTTTAGATTGACAGCTACTGCAAAAAACTTTTTGTGTTGTAAGTGATAAGTAATAAAACAAAACAATGTACGGTTGGTATTAATACAACCTGATCACTTCTGTAAATCCACAGTGGAACAGTACAGACAGTAGGTGCAGGTACTCCTGTGTTTTTAATTCCGCCATTGGTTATTAACAATGTGACCTAGAGATTAATAAATATATATAGTGGACAGTTACCATGATTTGATAATGCTCACTGTGATCTTGGTGATTTGTCATTCCTTTTTATATACATAGAGCGGTGCCTCACGTCCTGAGCGGATGCCAGGTGAGGTGAGGTGCGCATCCGCACAGAGCCGGGTAAGTGCAATAATTGTTTATGTTTTTGCAGCACACTTTATGGTGCTTTGATACAGTTTTGAGTATCATATTGAGAATCATTCGACCCAATGCCACAATGACTATAAGTAAAATTGTCTAGAAATACATACTAGGTTTCATGCAAGTCTTTTACAATTTTTCTTCACTAGGTATTTATCCAGTTCTACTGTCTGTACTGTTCCATTGTGGATTTACAGAAGTGATCAGGTTGTATTAATACCAACCGTACATTGTTTTGTTTTATTACTTATCACTTACAACACTAAAATTGTTGAGACTGTCTGTTCCTTTAAGAAGTTGTTAGCAGACTGATTTCTTGCTAGCCAAGAAAGGAGCAATGCACTCTCTCAGGAACACTCCCTCGCTGATACTCTCCAGTTGCCATTGTGCTCCATCTAAGTCCTGGTGTACAACTTTACAACAAAGGCAGTGCTGCAACTGCACAGATGTTGTTCTCCTCCTGCCAAGTTCTCACCAAACCAGTTCCCTCGGCCCGTAAGTATTACGAGCCTGTTGAAAACATGCTAAATCTTCTAAAAGCAATGCTACTGAGACCGTGTGTGAACGCAATCAGGCTTAAATAGCGATGGGTTCACTTGACTATTTATTCTTAGCCTGTTAGTAAAGAGAATAGAACCATGGTGGGGCCATATCGGGCCAAGATACTGCCCCAGCTTTGATTAAAAAAGAATCCATTTCTCATCATAAATAAAACAATTTGCAATATTTTACTTTTCTGTGGGACCAAGCAAAAGTTTTTCCTTGTTGTTTGCTTCTGTTAATACTGCCTTAGGTAGTTCTTACCTCAGGCGTATTACAACAGGATTTCTAAAGAGTATTAATAACATCTGCAGAAGATTGATAATGACATTATAAGAACGATATAAATAAATAAATTTAAATATGCATCCAATACAAATACCACCGCCTTTTAATGTTTTTGTGTCCATAAATGTTTCATGAGGCAAGCATGCATTCCTGAATCAGAATGCATGACCCAGTGTTTAGTAATTGTATAGCTCTTCAAACCCTGGCGGCACAGCCCCCTGGATAACGTGTAGCTTGGCTAAACACTTATAAGGTCCCAAAGGCGAGACCAATTGGCTATGCCAATGCTTGTTTTTAGTAGCTACAGCTTTGCATTGAAAACCATGGGTGCGTTAATGTACCACCAATGGTAAGCCCTGTTGATGCAAAGTAGCCATAACATTACTTTAAGGCTAGTTTCCAGTGCAAAATAAGTTAAGCTCTAAAGAGTAAATCCCAATTAAATACTTTGCACTAGGTTTTGTCACTTCTCAATGCAAACCCAACTCAAAATATTAGTAAATTTGTGCCCATACCCTACAAAGAAAAAATGTTTCTTCGGTTCAAAAGTGTAAGAATCAAATATCATAAAGAGGTAGAGGCACATTGTTATATGGTTGATCCACGTGTAATTTATCTCTCAGTTGCATCATATGTTTGCTCAGCATGGTTGATTACTAGGTGCCCTAAAGAACTATTTGTATCTGTTTTTAAACAAGTCTAAAATTGTATGTTTACTCAATAAAATAATGACATTTTAGATACAATGGGGCCTATTCAAAGAGGGAAACTTACACAAGAGTAAATCTACATGTGTGCATTGACATGCTTTGTATTAATTGCACTACTTTTGACTTTTCATAATTTACAATGGTAGATTTATTACAGGGGCGAAGCCTAATTTACGAGTGTAAAGTGACTACTAGTAACTTTTCACACATGTGCGGAGGTCTCCACCACCGGGGCAGATATCACCCCATGGTAAAGTATAAAGAAAAGTAAAAAAAAATTATAAACTTAAAAAAGATAGTTAAAATATGTCAGGATACATTCTAATGTAAATTAATTTTATTTATTTATATAAAATGTAGAACAAAATAAAAGAGCTGCAGCACAATTAATTTAATTGTGTCTTAACACTTAATTAATTTAATAACATTAAATTTAATTAAAACACCTTTTAGCTAAATTTATTTTATTAAATGTTACCTAAATCAAAATGTTAATATGTATTTATTATATCTTAAAAGTTACCAAATGTTATTTATAGAATTAATTTGAATTAATTTAATTATTTTTTAAAAAACGGCTGTAGTATCTATAAAAGTACAGTTTGTGAATAGCAATGGACCAACTTTTTTGTGGGTGGGTGAATGTCCGTCCATGTTAGACCCGGAATCCCTGGTTGGCTGAGGTAGGTACCTTAGAACAAATAGGGACCCTCGCTTCCACTTCAGGGAAAGGAAGGACATCTTCTCAGATAGCCCCCGCTCACCTCCTTGGTAGCTTGGCACGAGCAGCCAGGCTTATCTTGAAGGCAAATGTGTAAAGTATTTGCAACCACGCTCACAGCAACCCAATGATGACACCACAAATGGACTCCACACGAGTTTCATAAAACAGAGTGTAAATTTATATAAAAATATATACGATAAGACCACACGATATAACTCCAACATATGCGTATTTGTAATATTCCTCCTGGCCGGTTGTTAGGCCAGCCAGCCCTTGTAAGTACTGGCGATATTAATGAGCAATTCTAAATGTTCCACTGCAGTCCTAATACAATGCTATGCAGTTTGTAATGCTAGAATCAGCCACTTTGCAATGTAAAAATAATGCAATGCGTAACGCAAGCATCAGGTCCAGGTTTAACAGTCCATAAAACCCTCTTTAACACTCCCTAAACCTCACCTTAATTCTTTCTTACACCCTCCCATTTTGTAATAATTACTCCTCATTTTCCAGCCACTACCCCTATCCCTCTCACATTTACTACTAAAACGCTTGCCTGTGTGTGAGGAGATCTACGCAGGGGAGACCTGTGCATTTGGGTTAGGAATTAGCAATATCAAATGTACTACAACATTCCATTTGTGATTAGGTCTCATTGTATTTGTTTGTTATTTATGAATATTATTGTTCTATAATACTGAGTGAAATCGTCACGTCCTGCCCATGTAAATGTGTAAATGTATGGTTTTTTATATAGCGCCATCCTACTAACAGCAGTGCAATATGGTCAGACATGGGCGACATTGCATAGACATTTAGCTTACAGAGAACTGGTTATTCATTTTACCCATATCACAATGTCAGACTGGAGGCCTTTCAAATGGCAGGCTAACACCATGTTATGAGGGGTGAACTGGAGGAGGAAGTAGAGGCAATTTCAGTTAAGGAAAAAGTACATAAGGTCTGGTCACTAAACCTCAGCCCCTGACAGAGGGCTGTGGGTCCATTGGCACCATGTTGCAGTCGTACACCATCATATGCCTACACTCTCCCCAGGCAAAGTGAAAACCCAACTCTAGTCATGGATCCACTTGCCTCCAGTGCTTAATTTGTAAAAAAGTAAATGTGCTGGTGCACAAAGATCTGCTCAGAGCCCTGCGGCCGGTGCAATTAAAAGTCGGAGCTCTGAATACTGGAGCGGCATAGTCTCACATCCACCTCATATTTCTTTCATCCACTTTCAGACTCTCCCTCCTCCATTATGTCACTTTTGCGGGTTCCTGCTTTCTCCCTTTGTGATGGTTTGGTCGTCCTCCTTTCAATCTGCCTTTCAGCTTTTGCACATTTTCCCTCTCTTGACCTTGGCAAATGTCTGATGCACAAAAGTAAGAAGCTGTTCCCAAAAATCTGTGCCAGTGGCCCCCACCAGCAAACCACCCTCTCAAATTAAGCACTGCCCACACACCCCTTTCTCTGTTGTGCCAGCCGCAAGTGTCCAACCACCATATCATCCACCGGTCTTTTTACACTTAGAGAGTTGCAGGTTCACGATCCCTTGATATGAAATGTCTCACCCATGGGACAATGTGAAGCGTCCTTTGTAGTACTGTGGCAGTATGAATAATCTGTGCATTCAATTTTTCTGGGTTACTTTCTTTCTACGGATGACGAAGGGAAGGTTTCCGTTCACTTTGGTCCTTGAGAGGCACTACTTTGAAGTAAGAGGCAGTGTTAAGTCAATGTATCTCTAAAAAATACTCCTTGATTAAGACCAATCAAATCAAAGCTTGAAGCCGCCATCTTGCATTTACACCGCCGCCTCCATTCGAAGGATGGGTGTGCTTGATCCACGAGTCTGACTGAAGGACACACGCATAACAGGGCTGTCTACAAAGAAGTAGTAAATACTGCAATTTGAAAAACCAGTTGCCCATTCACTGTTTACAGTAACACTTTCTGCATTAGCTAACTTATCTCAGTAATAATAATACCTTTATCTCGTGCGCAGTCATGAATAACGATTTGTATAACATGGTACGTCTTTCATTAAAGGAAAAAAAACATTTCTTGACGCCAGAAGATCTGCGCCCCAAGTGATTTTCCTTTGCTTGCGTCTCATCTGGTACCAGCGGACGCAAGTGTTCTTTTCTCCATCGCTAAGGGAGGTTGCATATTGGATGCATAGCCCACAGCCGACTAGTAGTGTCTGAACATTGTTGGGAGTTTCATGGGAATCCAGGGTCTCGTCGAGGGAATGCGTGCACCGAGGCATGTGAACGGAGACTTAGGTTGTGAAAATTGTGGACTTTGTGCTCGCTCCTTGTTCCTGTTTATTTATTAAAGCTGAGCGCGCGCCTTGCAGGGCTGACAGTGTTCACAAAAGTGAGGCCCTGGGCACAGAAAGAGTTTTTGATTTCAGAATGGTCTCTGCTCTTCCACAGTGAGTGGTATGCTTACTAAACAGATGGAAAAATACGAGCCCTTCCTAAACAAGCATTTGCAATGCAATCTGTCTCGCCTTTGGGACCATATATGTATTTAGCTATGCAGCACATTTGCATGGGTGCTGAAACATCTACTGTTCTTTGACATAGAGGGAAAGTAAGCACCAAACTGCGTGACATGCCAGGTACGGAATATTTTAACAAAACAAGGGGACCCCAATAGTCAGACATGGGGTAATCTATATAGTAGAAGCAAACAACGGTGCTGGAGAGGCCAACTAGGTCCTTGGGTAGCCGTAGGTACAATAACTAAGATATGCATAAGTCAAAGGAACAACAAAAATAATTAATAAGTACTTGCGCAGTATATGATGGGACACACGGTTGAAATGATCTCACATTTATTAACAACATAAATGGAGAATCACTTGATTACAGGGTGTAAAAATAGTGAAACTGCGTGAAGTGAGGGGTTGGTAACAATTAAAAATACATCACCTTGACAACATTAACCCCTTCCCCGCTCATGACGGAACCACTCCGTCATGAGCCACGGGTGCGCTGTGCTTATGACGGAGTGGTTCCGTCATGCTGCGGCCGTTGGCGGACGCTCCGCCCACGCGGCACTAATTCCCTGCCTGTGCGGGCGATTAGCGCAGTGGGCGGAGACGTGACGGAACCAGTCCGTCATGAGCACAGCTCAACCGTGACTCGTGACGGAGTGGTTCCGTCACGAGCACAGCGCCACCGCAACTGCCCCCACACCCCCCCAGCGCCGCGGCGGAATTCCTGCCGCGGCGAAGGGGTTAAACAAAACTCCAAATAATTCAGTATAACAAAGGAGTTTTGGTTGTAGAAAGAAGTCGACGGCGTTTCGATCTCATTTGCTAGAGATCATCATCAGGACAACAAGAGTGTGAGCAAGAAGAATCTACAGGGGGAAAGAACATGGTGTCAACTATCGGTCCCATTTAAAAATACACATTAACTCCTTGAAATACGTGCTACGGAGAACAAAGGAGAACAATTTCTGCCGTAAATTATGTACATAAGGGATTATCATGATAGATACATCTGTGAGTCGCAGTACTGTACAATTAAGGACCAGCAATAGCAGGGGAGGCCAAGTGGTAGGAATCCATAAGCAGGAGAGTGGCCTCCAGTGACAGTGAATGTATAATTAAGCATTATTCATTAGCAAGTGAAACGCGACAGGGAGGTGGGGGGAAGGAAGGAGAGAGAGTTGGATCTGAGAGGCCAAGGAAGGAGAGAGAGTTGGATCTGAGAGGCCAAATGTGGAATCGCAAGTAGTACAGATTGTGCAGAAAGTCACTGAACCGGAGAAAGCGCGTGGTGGGGGTGCGCCAGGGACGAAAGTGCTCGATGCACCAAGCTACGGTGCAGAAGGCGGAAAATGGGTGGGATAATTACTTTCTGGGAACAGCGGGGGGCCAGCGTGCCCGCGAAGCCACGAGAAGAATTGTGAGGTGGCACTGGTGATGCTAGTGCAACAAGGCACGTGGAAGGGGTTAGTATGGCAGAAATCCGGGGGTTCGAAGGGGGTAGCGGTGTTCAGAAAAAAATATTATTGTCTATGGGTGCTCGGGGAAGATCATTTCTGTGGACTTGAATCTAGAGAATGCTAAAGTGATTCTGGTATTTACTGACATCTGCTGCTCGTTTTCTATCAAGAAAGTTAAATAGAGGCAGTTGCCAGAAAAATAGAAAAAAGACTGTCCCTCAGCAGAAAGCAATTCTGATATTCTACTGACCTCTGCTGGTCGTTTTCTATCAAGACAGTTAAATAGAGGCATATGAACAGAAAAAAGTCCCTAAGCGGAAGCAGGCAAGTCCTAAGGATGATCTCCAGAGCCCACAAAGTACATACACATATAAATATCTACTAAATTATATATGTATATACAAAAGTATATACAAGAGGTCTCGAATGCTCGACCTTAAAAGGAATTAATGATGATAGTTCAAGATCCAAGGTGCTGCATTACAAGGCAGGGATGCATGTTATTGTGAAAATACAGATTCGTTTTAAACGGAAATGTCTCCTTTTGTGTATTTATTTTTTAACATTTCATTTTATAACATTATAGGACAAGTATATTGCTGGCCAGGGCCAACTTTAGCACTGGTGGGACCGAGTGCGAAAATCACTTTTGGCACCCCCCCACACCTCATGACCGCCTCCTCTGATTCTCTCACTGCCACCTGTTAAAGTGTCCCTCATTTCTCCAATCATAAGACATTGCTAAACATAGCGTCCCCCCCTGAGGTCAGCTCCCACCTCCACAGGTCAGCGCCCAGTGTGGCCGCACCGGTCGCACTGCCCTAAAGCCGGCCCTGTTTCTGGCAAACACACTAACTTGCACAATCACACTGTTATCAATCACCGATATTATTCCCACTTCAGTCAAACACATCGAGGCTGCTTTAACATGCTAATGCTATGAAACTGTAGTTGCCCAAGAGCAAACTGTTGAACTATGAAATTGGGATTTGTTGAGCAACCTTTACCAAAGACATATAGAAAGAGTGCAAACTTCATAAAGTTTAGGAAGATTGCAACCTCCTTGCCAAAATCGTAAGGTTTGTTTGAAACAATTTTGCTCTGTGGTATTTATATGCAGGCTAATATATTTCATCAAAGTATAAATGAGGTGTGCAGTTCCTCGTGGAAGAAGACTGAGGTAAATAGTTCCAAGGAAAGGAATATGCTCCAATAGGAATACGGGCCCTCACACACCCAAATGGGTGTCATCCTTCATCATTGGGGCGAGGCTTCGGCGCTGGCACAAAATGGCGGCTGTCCTTTGAGCTCCGGAACGGACGCACAGCTTTTTTGTTTTTTTGGCCTCTCCTATGCTGCACCTGCCTATTCCGGATGCAAACTTCAGCTCCGTATTGTTGGCGGTAAGTTCACATGCCGTTTTTTTGCTCCTCATCTAGACACGAGCAACCACCATTTTAGATTGTGCCGCTCGCGCTAAAGATTTGTTTTTTCTTTTTCTCTTTTTAATATATTTTAATATTCCTTCACTTCGACTGGTTTTTAATTCGCTGGACCAGTGTTTATGAGATATACATCTTTGACCTGGCTAATGCAGCAGTGTTTTGGCTCCTTCTGGCTGTTTGATGTTTCTTCAGTGAAGGAGTTTCTCCCTAACATGCCTACCTACAAGTGACTTTGCCTATTTGCAGCCTGGGTCTGCTTCTTTGATGTTCTTATTGCTGGAAGTCTGCTATGGTTCTTTTTTATGGTGCCTAGTAACTCTTGACAAGTGTGTCAACATTGAGGTAATTTTGTTCTGTGACCGCCTTTTTTCTGGATATTTCCTTTTAGTCTGCTCTTCACTGAACCATTTGAGCTGACAGTCTCCTCTCTGGGGTATGGGCCGGATTCATTGCTCTCAAATCCTTTCACTGCATCCTACTCATAATAGCAAGATGGCCAGTGATTTGCATACATCCTCCAAACCGTCTTCTTCAGGTACAAAACCAAAGAGAGCGAAGAACAACCCTCCTTCTCCTATTTTATCTTCCCAGAATCCTGTCTTAGATTCTATCTTGGATGAGGTACATGGAATTCAACCATTTCTGTGCACAACTAATGAATAATTGCAACAAATTGAGGATCGATGGATTGTTATGGAGGGGAAGATGTCGGAATTAGAACATGTGGGGGATCTTCAAGATATAACTACTAAGATTCCTATGTTAGAACAAGAAATTTAAAAGCTTAAACTAGACACCGAAGACCTCGAAAATCGAATTAGACGGAAAACTCTTCACCTTTACAGTCTTCCTGAGAACATTGAGGGCTCTGACCTTCTGACCTTCTTGAAGAAATTTCTTCCGGGCCTCCTGGATCTTCAATCTTCACCGCCTCTCAACATTCAACGTGGTCATCATTTGGGCTATCCTCAACCTCATTCAGCTAAACCATATGGCATCATAATGCTCTTTTTGGAATTCACTGACCTCATGTGTGTCCGGAAGACTGTTAAAGTTAAACGTCATCTTATTTGGTCTGGACATAACCTTTTTATTTCACAGGATGTTTCTAATGCAACCAATGCCCTTCGAAAATAATTCCTAGCCCTTCGTCCCCAGATGAGACACTTGAACATTTAATATGGCGTTCTACATCCATGCCTTTGTAAGATCACCCATGAAGGCACCTCATGTTCTTTTGATGACCCGGCAAAACTGAAAACTTTTCTGCGTAGTATTAGAAATCACAACATGGAAACTAATGCTTGATATTTTCAAATGTAGTTAAGTTCTCTCACGCAATTTTTCAGCTTCTACTCCAATTATATATTTCTATTCCAATTATATATGTCTTTATGATTATGACTAATCTCCTTTTTCTATTGCTCTCTTGCATTTTTTTTTCTTTTTCTATGGATGGTACTAATATTCTTAATTTTTCGCACAATATGCCTTACTTTACTCATTAGTCTGTATGTTTCCATTTAGTCTGAGGCTACTGCTTTTAAACCTGTGTTTACCTCACCTGAGCACTTGTCCCCCCCCCGTCTTCACAACCAAAGCCTCCCGCGCAGCCTACTGAACGCTGACGCGGCGCTTTGGGGAATATTAATTGCCGCCATTTCCGGGGTAGCGAGGCCACGCCCACCTTCTAAAGCCACGCCCACTCCTCGCTGTGCTACATAAGACGCGCCGTTTTTACTCACGCATTAGCCTGACAGCTCCTGAGGCGGATAGCCGGGAGACACTTTGCCGCATTTAAGCACTGTATTTTTTTAACAAATAACTGCTTTTAAACCTGTGTTTACCTCACCTGAGCACTTGTCCCCCCCCCCATCTTCACAACCAAAGCCTCCCGCGCAGCCGACTGAACGCTGACGTGGCGCTTTGGGGAATATCAATTGCCGCCATTTCCGGGGTAGCGAGGCCACGCCCACCTTCTGAGGCCACGCCCACTCCCCTTCATAATGTGCATCTACCGGACGCGCAGCGGACGCGCTCAGCGGGCGCGCCGTCTGCGCGCCGAAGGCGCGCCTAAGGCAAGCCCGTCTGGGCCCGTCCGGGCCCAGCCGGCCCTAGGCCCAGTTATTATGCCCAATTCTACCCAGAATCATCTGACCTATACCCAAGGGAACCTTCTGTCACTCAACCCCATGAAAAACGAAAACTGCAAATATATCTATAAAGGCGGGAAACCCTTCACCAACTGCGACCTCTGCAATCCTGCCCATACCACTGTAGGTCGTCACGGCCTGCAGCTCGGTCTCCTCAACTGCAGGTCCCTTCCAAAACACTCTACTGAATTAAATCTCCTCATACAGGACCTCAGCATTGACATTCTGTTTCTTACAGAAACATGGCTCACTCCCAACGCCAACTCTGACATCGTCAATGCCCTCCCTCAAGGCTATCAAATTCACTTCCAAAACAGACCCCTCGGTAGGGGAGGTGGCCTGGCAATTATACACAGGGAACACCTTACTTGCAGAGCAAACAATGGCATTATCAAAGACTGCGAAAGCTGCCACTTCGCCTTGCAAATCTCTCCCACAGTCTCCCTCGCCGGACTTCTAATTTATCGCCCACCGGGAGCCTCTACTAAATTCTCCAGCTCTCTCGTTGAAACCATGGCCTCTATGGCCACTTCAGCCTCCAACCTTATAATCCTAGGGGATCTCAATCTCCACTTCCTAGACCCCAAGGACCTGACAGCCTCCGACCTCCTTCTCGACCTCACCTCCTTCGACCTTAGACTAGCAATCTCAAAGGCTACTCACGACAAGGGTCACCTCCTTGACCCTATTTTTACTAATATTAACGACCTCATAACCTCGTCCCCCCTCCCTCTGCCATGGACTGACCACTTCTTGGTCCCCATGGACTGGCACCTCAACGCCCCTCCTCCACAATCCTCCAAAATCAGGGTCACGGATAGACGCTGGGCTAAACTTTCATCCGAAGAATGGGCCATCGAACTCAAGAAATCTCTCCCCCCCCCAGCTCTAGACCCAGCAACTGCAAATGCGAAATTTAACTCCTTGCTTACCCATTCACTAGACTCTTTCCTCCCCAAAATTAGCACCTGGAAGCGAGCCAAAAGAGTCAACCCTGCTCCCTGGTATACCCCTGAGCTTAGAGTGCTACGTAAAGAATGCAAAAAAATAGAGCGCGCCTGGAGGCAAGACGGGTCCCTATCCAGGGAAGATGCTTTCCGCTCCTCCATGAGATCATATAAAACCGCTCTACGCAACGCCAAAAGCCAATTCTATGATGAGAGAATAATAAAGTCCTCCAGCTCCGCCAGAGAAACTTTCATCATCATGAAAGAACTACTCAATGTCCCTGACCCTCCCCCAGCTCCTAACACCTCCGAGGACAAATGCCACAAGTTGGCAAAATACTTTGATGAAAAGGTTCGTAAGATCCTCGCTACTTTACCCCAAGAAAAACCCAGAGCAAATAAAAATTGCCATCCTCACCCCGCTATCATCCCCAGCCCGCAGCCGGGAAACCCTGACATCTACTTAGACACTCTCGGCCCGGTATCGGAAGAAGAGGTCCTTACTACTCTCGCCACAATTAAAAGCGGATCTCCCAGCGACCCGGTGCCCATTCGCATCCTCAAAAAAGTGGCACCTACAATCGCCCTCTCTTTAACCGACCTCATCAATTCCTCGCCATGTCAGGGAACGGTCCCTCCCAGCTGGAAGGCCGCCGTTGTCAAAGCACTTCTAAAAAAACCGCTCTTGGACCCGTCAGACATGGCCAATTATAGACCAATCTCTCTCCTCCCCGGTATAAGTAAAATCACGGAAAAAATAGTGAACAAAAAACTCTCTCACTTCCTGGAATCCAACAACCTCCTCAAGAAATCGCAAACGGGATTCCGCCCTGGTCAGGGCACGGACACCGCCCTCTTAGCCGTGGTGGAGGAGACCAGATGCATACTAGATACTGGAGGATCAGTGGCAGTGATCCTCCTGGACCTCAGCGCGGCCTTCGACACGGTCAACCACCAGGTCCTTATCCAACGACTCAAAGACATCAGGGTGGAAGGTACCGCTCTAGCATGGCTTACATCGTTTCTAAACAACCGCTGCTTCCAGGTCTGGGAGAATGACACCCGCTCCACTAAGATCCCCCTCCAGTGCGGAGTACCTCAGGGCTCCTCCCTTAGCCCTACATTATTTAATGTATACATGTCCCCACTGGAGGAGATGGTCACCCCGTTTGGAGTGCAAATCATCAGCTACGCCGATGATACCCAACTGGTAGTGTCACTATCCTATCCCAACCAAGAACTATCCAACCTTCACACTTGCCTCTCTGAAATCTTCACGTGGATGAACAAATCAGCCCTCAAACTCAACGGGTCCAAAACAGAAATCATGCTCCTTAGACAGAAAGGGCCCACTCTCCCTCCTGACCTCTGGCCTACCTGCCTGGGAGATCCACCTGCTCCTAAACAGGAGATCAAGAGCCTAGGGATCTGGATAGACAAGGACCTGTCCTTCAAAACCCAAGCAAAAAAAACTGCTGGGATCTGCTTCGATCTCCTCAGATCAGTTAGGAAAATTCTGCCCCTGCTCCCACAAACCTCCCGGAAACTGCTTATCCAAGGCCTGATCCTTTCCAGGCTGGATTACAGTAACGCCATCTACTTAGGAGCTCCCAAAGCCACCCTCAATAAACTACAGCAAATTCAGAATGCCGCTGCTAGGCTTCTCACGAACACTCAGGCCAGAACCTCGGCCAAGCCAGCTCTGAAACTCCTGCACTGGCTCCCAATAAGAGAAAGAGTTAAACTCAAAGCCCTCTGTTTGGCGCACAAACTGCTACAGGACAAGGGTCCCCCCATCCTAAAAAAATTCATAACGCCCTATAAAGCCGCAAGGAGCCTCCGGTCGGACCACGAACACCTTATCACCGTCCACAGAGTAAAAAAGGCACGCACAGGAGGTCGGCGTTTCTCTGTGAACACGGCTAAACTGTGGAACTCCCTTCCTCTCAAACTCAGGAGTGAACCCAGTCATCTCTGCTTTAGAAAACTTTTGAAGACCCACCTCTTCCCCTGATCCTCCGGTCCTCTTCTCCCCCGGAATACCCCACAGAATCTGCTGTCTTGGTTTTAGCGCTGGGATGCTTACGCGTTACTATGCGCTCTATAAAACATACATTCATTCATTCATTTTCTATTGGACTTGCAGCCCATTGTGCCTGTTCCTGTATATTTTACCTCACCCCGCATCATGATTAATATTGTCTCGCGGAGTGTCCATGGTCTGGGCCATCCCGTAAAGCGTCAAAAGGTACTTTCTCATCTATTTAAACATAACACACATGTTGCTTTTTTACAGGAAATGCATTGTAATGATGTTGAATCATTTAAGCGTCAATGGGTTAATCAGGTTATTTTTTCTCCTGTTGTTAATCATAAAGGTGGTGTTGCCATTCTATAAGTCACTGAACATTCAAAGTTTATCAACTGAAGGCGGCGGACTGGGCAAGATGGCGGCGTCAGGCTAGACGCCGGTAGCAGCTCCTGACCAACCCGGCTCAAAACATGCAGCTAAATATAACTACGTTTTTTTTTGAGAGAGATATTACACTTTCCTCATCACGACTGGAAAAAATTAGCAGCTTAAGCGAATCCTAAAACTTGGACCGAGATATGTTGCCTGACGAATCCGTGACCCTACCTGTTGAATTCGTGATCCCGAGGACGCCGCTTTCACTGCTAGCTTCAATCATCGGATACGCTGTGTTACGGTCACTGGTCAGTAGCCGCCTCCCCCTCGGCGTTCAGCCTCTCCTTGGGCAACCACACCTGAGCAGCGGTTCAGGGCACGTATTGCTGGCTGAACATGGCGCTGCTCGAGATACAATGGCCCCAAAGAACGCGGCTGCTCTTGCCTCTGCAGCAGCTAAAACAAGATCAGCCCGTCTGGCCCTCCGCGATCAGGAAATGAGTAACAGACGTGGAACCTCCCGTGAGGAACCTGCTGGGGGGCCAGTTGAAAAAACCCCGACTCACAACAGTGAGATCCTTCGGAAAACTCCCATTGCATCGCCATCGGACTCTGCCTCTGTTTCGAATGCCCCCACTGTGATCTCAATGATGCGCGCTGCTGCCAGCCAGAGACTTCAACACAAGTCGACCCGGCGTGCTCAGCCGAAGGAATTAACCGCTAACGATACTGCGGCAACTGGAGCGGCTGCCTCAGTAGCTGCTGGGATTGGCATGGAAAATATCGACGGCTCGGCGCCCGTCATCGAGCAGACGAAGAAGATTCCTGACTTGGATACATCTGACCACAGCGAAAGACACAGTGGAAGACAAGAGGCTTTGCTCACCTCTGAGGGGTCTGATACTGCGATCACCGTGGAAAGTCAAGCGATTCTTCCTGCCTCTGCTTCTATTATTACTAATATCGCTAATGTTAGAGAGACCCCCGCAATCACCTGCGAGACTTTAGATCCCTCAGTGGCTCAGCCAAAGACTCCAGTTACCCTCACTACGATTGCTGGGCCGGATAATCCTAATGCCTCTACCGACAGTGGCAGCAAGAATTGCAGCAACTATACATCAGAACCGGCTAGGGAAGTCCCGATAAATTCTGTCACACAACCACCCAACAATATGGTCCAGCTAACAACTGAGCGGGAAGAGACTGCCGATCTAAGCCGGAATGGTGAAATTAAAACAATAAACAGCGCGACAAATGACCACCAAATTGACCCTATTGATGCAATGGAAGCAGACAAAGACAAAGACATCACAGACTTTTATTCATTTTCAGAAGACATTAGTTTGTCAGGTGATACAGAGGATGAAGTCGATGAAGTCGAGAATGATTTTGACTCGTACACCAGTACAGACTCAGATCTTAACCCCCCAAAGGAACTACGTGATAAAAGACGGACGATATTTAAAAAGATGAAAGGAGGCTGTCATGGAACAAATGAATTGACCTGGGATTACACCCCGACTGTCTTGAATTTAAATCAAAATCAGAATTTTACTGTAACGCCGCAGACATCATCTTCAAACCAAGCTCTAAACAGTGAACAAACTGATATAGCTGGCGTAACTGGGGCCACATTGTCACAAGTCATGGAAACAGTTCTACAAGCCATTGCATCCCATCGCGAAGAAACTTCAAAAGACAGCCGCAAGGCAAGAGTAGCATTACAGAAGGTCCAAGGTGTCGAACGGAAACTGTCAAAAACGATGGGCGCCTTTACAGAAAGGCTACATGACATAGAAGAACGGATCGTTCTGAATGAAACTGAAGCTGCCAGAACAAATGAGCGACTTGAAGCACATGAAGCAGAGCTTAAAGATACTAGATGGAAACTGGAGGACTACGAAAATAGGCTTCGTAGAAACAACCTCCGCGTTCTTGGTGTCCCGGAGAAAGCTGAGGGAGAAGATTGTCGATCCTTCATCGTACAACTGCTGCGCGACACCCTACCTGAACTTACTGCCTGGGACTGGAGCTACGAGGTACAGCGAGCGCACAGAGTCCCTTTAACCCTAAAATCTGCAGCAGCAGTAGGGAAATACCCACGAGCGATCCTAGTTTATTTTGGAAACTTTACGCTTCGACAAGCCATATCTGATAAAGTTACACCAGATAAACCTCGTAGTAAGGATTCCATTTCTTATTTTGTACGCCCTGACTTTTGCCATTATACAGTCGAAAGGAGGTGGAGACTTAGACAGCTAATTAAGCCTTTTCAAGAAAAGAATGCAATGGTATATCTAAACAATCCGGCTAAATTAAAAGTGATTTATGGTGGACAAACTAAGTTCTTTACGTCTGAGATTAAGGCTAAAGAATACCTAGAGAGTTTAAAGTAAAATCTTAAACCACTATAATAAGCCTATATTATTCAGAATCACCGGTTTCCCTTATCTCAAATCGATAAGTAAAATTCAGAGAGGTGGAGATGAACTGGTATACAATTGGTGTACAATACTGTAGAGATAAGGGAAATTATTTCTCTTCACTCTTCTCTCCTCGACTTCTTTGGCTTTGCTTTTTCTCTCCCTTCTCTCCTTTCTCTCTCTCCCTTTGTTTCTTTTTTTTGGTTCTGTTTCTTTATTCTGGATTGCATGTTTTTTTGCCGGTGTTGGTCAGCTATTGCTAACCCATCACCATAGACTCCCATGGAGTCTTGTTGCCTTTTTTTTGGGGTGCTGGGGTGGGCAAGGGGGGGGGTGCAAGGGAGGGTTCTGGGAGGGTCTTTGGCTGGGAGGGGTGGGGGAAAAATGCATTGTAAAATGAGCAGATCAGAGAATACTAAAAGAATATGGATGAACAGCAAATCACTATGTACGATTCATGAACATCGTTCAAAAAACAAAACAATAAAATGGGGAAGTTAAAATTAGGATGTTGGAACGTGGCAGGACTTAATGATAAAGGAAAGAGGGCTCAATTTAATCAATTAATGATTCAAAGCTCATGGGATATTATATGTATACAGGAAACCCATATTCCGATAGGAGAGATCAATAAGTTAATAATTCCGGGTTTTAATCTATTGGTCACAACTACACAAACCTCTAAAACTAGGGGGGTCACTATTTTTGCGAGAACAAGGCTTGGTACTCCAATACGCAAAAAAGCTGACACTCATGGTAGATGGGCCATTGTCCAACTTAACATAGGAATCACCATATGCTCTATTTATGGTCCTAATCTTGATGACCCTACATTATTCATCGAGCTAGAATTAGAATTAGCATCATGGACAGGCTCCCTAATTTTATGTGGTGACTTTAACCTAACAATGGGCCAACTACAATATAATCAAAACCAACACACTTATATGGGTCGAAAACCAAGAGTATTCAGGGCAGTACAAAACTTGACTCTTAGCCATAATCTACGAGACATATGGTCTCTAAAGAATAGAAGGGATCCTGGATATACATACTTTTCGTATCCTCATAGAAAATATGTACGCATAGATTACATATACACGACCATCGATATCGCTTTAAATGCTTTTATTGTTAGAGCCCCAAAGACAATATCGGATCACAATGCACTTTGTTTAATATGTGAGGTCCCCAACTATAAGAGGGTCTGTCCACAATGGACATTCGATCGCAAACTTCTTGTTAATCTAGAATACATCACTCATATCAGGCAATGGTCTCAAGAATTCTTTGATATTAATCAATATAGTGCCTCTCGGCTGAATGTCTGGGACTGCTTCAAGGCCGCATTAAGGGGTGAGACCGCTACTTTTGTCGCCAGTCGCAAAAAAGAGCGGGAAAAAATACATATTCAACTGACAAATAGACTTATAGAATTAGAACATTTACATGCTAACCAGTTACATTTTGGGATTCAGGCCGAGGACACTCTTAGTAAGATCTTAGTGCTTAAAGCAGAGATTAATAACGATCTAACACGTAAAGCTGCCGAAACTCTCCAAGCGAATTGGAATAAAATCTATGAGACCGGAGAGAATGTAGGGAGATATCTTGCCCTTAGAACTCGGCAATCACAGTCTCGCAACTTCATCCAGAGCATCCAATATGGAATATGGAAGAGGATATAGCTACATGTTTCCATGATTACTACCAAACATTATATCAAAATGAAGATCAGCGGTCAGCAGCTGATACTAAGGAGTTCCTATAGAACTGGCTTGGAGAGACTAATCTGGCTAACAGCATAGGTGACGATACAAAAAAAGAGCTCGATAAAGAAATATCCAGAACAGAAGTAGAACTCGCCTTAGCCGAATTAGCAGCAGGAAAAGCGGCGGGACCAGATAAAATACCCATCGATCTCTATAAAATATTGGGTAACTTAATCATCCCATTCCTGCATGATCTTTTCCTTGGGATACAATGGCATGGTAAACCCCCCAATCCTGGAAGCAAACAAACATAGCCATCTTCAGGAAAAAAGATAAACCTTCAGAATTAACAACATCATACCGGCCAATATCCCTGATTAACTCAGACTCAAAAACATATGCTAAAATTTTTGCCAATCGTTTGAGCAAGATTGTCGAACATCTGGTATCTCCCTGGCAACATGGTTTCATACCTGGCAAGAGTACCACAGATCATACACGCAGAATGATCTCCCTCTTTGACATCATGGGAGTAGGGGGGGCCAGATGTCGATGATCTTGCTTGACGCCGAGAAAGCCTTTGACCGGGTCTCTTGGCAGTTTCTCTGGGAAATACTAGCCATCAACAACATTGGTCCGGTCTTCATAAAATCTATAGAAGCCCTCTATGCTGACCCCGAGGCAAAAGTAATGACTGGCGGGTGTGAGTCTGAAATTATCAATATCCAAAGAGGTACACGACAAGGCTGCCCGTGCTCTCCATTATTATTCGCACTATATATTAACCCTCTAATTCTCAAATTAGTAACATCACCAGTGATCAAACCTATTAAAGTTGGCATTTATAGCACTAAAGTTATTGCTTACGCCGATGACGTTGCGGTTGTAACAACTAATCCCACAGAGGCCATAATTGATATTGAAGAAACCACCCGATCTTTTGGTCTATACTCTGGGTACTCACTGAACCAAGATAAAACAATGGTTTTATGCACTGCAAACACACCCTTCATAAGTCAATATAGAGTCAATAAGGCAAAATACCTCGGAGTGAACATCTCGCCAAAAATTAGCGAAATTAATGAAATAAACTATGACCCTCTAATTAAAAAAATAAAAGCAGATTTACTCAGAGTAAATAACCTTCATCTCTCCATAATTGGTAGAGGAAATTATGTTAAAATGGTGGTGTTCCCAAAGATCCTCTATTTATTTCGAGCTATTCCCCTTCTTGCTAGCAATGACACAATCAAAACATTAGACCGTGCAATATCATCCTTTATCTGGAGCTACGGGAAGATAAGGAGAGCCCTAGCTAAGTTAACATTACCATCTTCTAGAGGTGGCTTAGCAATCCCAAATCTAACATACTATCTATGGGCAGCCTTTCTACAACAAATGATGGTTCTGCTCACACCCGGTCCCAACAATAACAACGATCATGGTCAACACATACCATCAATTTATGAGCTAATGTTGGGCAGCAAAGCAAGAGGCCTGCTACTGAGACAAGTAGAACCTTCTTACTTTAAAAAAATTAAATGTAAGACCTTTATAGATGCCTGTAAAACCTGGAATAGAATCATTAAAACACTGTCAATTTCAAAATATACCAAATATACACCGTTATGGTATAGCGCAGTCATACCACAATACCTCAATGATAATATAACCAGGCGGTGGGCGAAGCTAGGTATCATAACCATTGGTGATTTTCTGGATAGGGAGGGCAAAATAACATTTGACGAACTATACGTCAAATATCAAATCCATTCCACAGACTATCTAAAATTCATTCAAATTTACACAAGTCTTAGACAAATTAAATCTGACATAGAATTAAAACCCATACCACTCCTAGACCTTATAGGAAAACATTCTACCAGAATAAGTAATCTATATGACATCTTCATAAGAAATCACCCCGATGACCTTGAATATACAGAAACTAGCTGGGCTTATAAATTGAATAATGTTAATGTTGATATAGACATAGACATCATTAAAGGCCCAAATCTATAAAACTATATTCAACTTATATTACACACCCTTCAAACTGTTCTCTTGGGGTAAGATAGCACATGATAAGTGTCCCAGATGTACTTTAGGATCTGCTAATCTTATACACATGTTTTCGGATTGCCCTAAACTAGAACAGCTTAAAAATGCCATCACGAAGTATTGGGCCGAAATTTTCGGACACGAAATCAAAACATCAACCACTCTGTTTTTGCTAGGATATGATGACTCCCTTGGCCTCACCAACCTAGAAATTCCTGCTATTTACATAGGTACTGCGGTCTATAGAATAACTTTAACAGCAAGATGGAAAGATCCCGAAGCACCAACTTTCCAGGGATGGCTAAATAGACTATTAGCAATATACAAGCAAGAAATAGCAATTTATGGAACTAGAGGGAAAAAATCTCAGTTATACGGGGAACAAGTCTGGACACCAATAGCTAATTGGTATTAGCAGCTGAGGGACTAATTAGATTCTCTTGTTAACATATGTATATATAAAGGATTTCTTCAGTTTAACTGCTTTATTGTATTCTAAGAGAATTTCGCTCTCTCAATGCTATTTTTAAAATGGCTTATTTTGTTGTTTTTTCCAAGAAATGAAATCGGAATGTAATTTATGCTGACTTTATTACTTAATTGTTTAGAACTTGTTGTCTGTTCTGCCACCTCAAAGCTATGAATATCGCTTTTTTTTTTCCCCCTTGTGTACAGTGCTATACTTCTCTTCTGTATTTCTCGAATCTGCTCAATAAAACTTTTTTAAAAAACAAAAAAAAAACAAAGTTTATCAACTGAATGTGATACGAATGGACAATGGGTTTTGGTTGACGCTATTATATTTTAAAAGCAAGTAACCTTTCTCAATATTTATGGCCCTGTTAAATATGACCCTGAATTTAGGCACAATATTACATTGAAACTTTCCTCCATTTCTAATCCCAATATCATTGTTGCTGATCATTTTAATGATTGGCTAGACCCGTTCACTGATAAAAAAGTCTAAGATTAAGTTTAGATCTGATAAGTCCCACAAAGCTTTTCAATCCGCCATTTCCTCTCGTCCATTCTCGTCCATTCTTGTAACCCTGATATATGTGAATTCAAATTTTTTTCTAATGTATATCACACTATATCTCGTATTGATTATATTTTGGTTTCGAAATCACTACTCCCTTCTATTCAATCATCAGAAATCAGTTCTATTTTTATTTTTGATTATACTGCTGTTTTGTCTTCCTTTGATATGTCCCTCAACACCTCTAACCAGGGCTGTTGGTGTTTTAATAATATTTTATTGTCAGACCAAACCTTTACTTTGAAAGCAACCTCTTTTATTAATGAATTTTTTCAAATTAATCAATCTAAAGACACTCCTGTTCATACTAACTGGAATGCCTTTAAAGCTTCCTTCAGGCCTTCACTGTTGCCTACTCTGCCAGAAAGAAAAAAGCATTCAATGCTAAGGACCTCTCAACTCTTCAACATATAATGGCTCTTGAACATACGTACTTCATCTCCAAATCCTCCTCGAGTTTACAGGATCTGATTAAAGCCAAGTCTGCCCTGAATAAAATTGTTATGGTCGACGCTTGTAATGTCCTTCGTAAAATTAAGTCCAAATACCATGGAGGCCAAAATAAGGCTGGTAAAATGTTAGCCAATTATTTAAAAATCAAATCAGAATGAAAAACTATTGGTCCTATTTGTTGTGAACATAGCAACAAGATGATGTCCTCTGACTCAAACATTATAAATGCCTTTGAGTCCTATTATGAACTACTATATACAGAAGATACAACTCCTTCTGAGTGTGATATCAAATCTTTTTTTCAGGGACTCCCTAACCCTCCATCCATTCCTGATACTCTGTTACCCCTTGAAAAAGATATTTCTCTTAGGAAATTACTGATACTCTTAAGTCTTTAAAAAAAGGAAATGCTCCTGGACCTGACGGTTTTTCCGTAGAACTTCTCTGACTTTTTTCCTCTATTTTTGCTACTAAATTACTTGAATTTTTTAATTCATTTTTGCCTAACTCTAAAGCCAGTGGTTCTTTTCTGGAAGCCTTTATTGTCATTATCCCCAACTAGATAAACCCTACCCTTTGTAAAAACGACAGGCCCATTTCGATAATCAATTACAATTGTAATGGTTTTGCAAAACGTTTTGCTTCTCATTTTGAAGACATGATCCCCCTTCTTATTAAAACTGACCTGCTGGTTTTATTAAGGGCAGGCTTGCATCTGATAATTCCAGAATGTTCTCCAACATTCTTGTCCTTGGGAAAAAAATATTCCTCTCCCCTAGCAACCTTGTTGCTTGATGCTGAAAAAGCTTTTGATCGTATAAATTGACAATTTAAGTTTTTTACTCTTCGTTGGTTTGGTTTTGGCCATAAATGTATTTCTTTTATCAAACTGTTATGTGTTGAACCACATGCTTGTGTGTTTGTTAATGGTCATTTCTCTCCCTATTTTAGACTGCATAGAGGCACTAGGCAAGGTTGTCCCCTCTCTCCGATACTTTTCCTTCTTTGTTTAGAATCTTTTCGTGAACGTGTCAGATGTAACCCCAGTATAACTGGTTTTAAATTCAATTCCCATTAAAATTAAACTCTCTGCTTATGCAGATGATATTCAAGTCTATATGTTTAAGAAAATTAAGACTATGCGACCTCACGATGCCCAACGATGGTTCCCCAACGATCTAAAATTAAAGAAATTGGCATTAAGGCAAGCCGAACGTAGGTGGAGACATGACTACTCCCCGGACAAAAAAGATTTCTATGTAACACTGCTCAAAGAAAATAAAAATGCTATCCTCCAGACTAAGGCAGATTATTTCTCTTCAAAAATCCTAAATTTGGCTAATAAGTCCCAAAAAATCTTTTCCATAGACGACGTACTCACTATCCCGGACAGGGTCATGGCGAAACCTGTTCCCTCGCAATCCTTATGCGACTCGCTTAGCTCCTACTTCATCGAGAAAATTGCTAGTATTCCTCCTTCCATCTCCTCTATGGCTCCCCCAGCCCCCTGTAAAAACTCATTTGTACTTAATCAAATTCCCCCAATTTCAAAGGAAAACTTTTTTGTTCTACTAAAAGAAGTCAGTTCTGGTTCCCCCACTGATTGTTGCCCACCTCATATCTTACGTGAGGCGTTCCTCACTTGTCCGGATCCTCCCCTTTTATTTCTCAACAATTCTATTAAACTTCGTACTGTCCCTAATACTTTCAAAAGTGCAGATTCTGAAGAAACCCAACGCTAATCCCCTGGTGCTCAGCAATTATCGTCTCATCTCTTTGCTGCCTTACCTGGGGAAAATCCTAGAAGCTCATGTGGCAAATTGCCTGAGTTCCTTCATCAAACAATCTCATTTCACTGACTCTCGTCAGGCAGGATTTAGACCGGCACATTCAACAGAGTCAGGTATCCTTGCAGTTATGGATGAGCTCAGAGGGGGGGCTGACAAGGGTCTCACCCAGGCCCTGGTTCTCCTGGATTTTTCAGCTGCTTTTGACACGGTCGATCATGGTCTTCTCATAGACCGTGTCAGCAATGCCGGGATCCAGGGCCTGGCATTGAAGTGGATTTCCTCCTTCCTCAGCAATTGATTCCTAGCTGTTCGCCTTGCTAATTTCTCCTCTCAAAAAATGAAGCTAACATCCGGGTTCCTCAGGGATCTTCCCTTTCGCCCCTTTTGTTCAACTTGTACCTACTACCCCTGGTCAGGTCTCTACGAGAAAGAAAGGTTGAAACTTTTTACTATGCTTACAACCGGCATGCTGGTGTTTGACATCAATTCTTCCACCTCCTCAGTGCTCAATTTCCAATCTACCTTGAGCTTTATCAGTGACTGGATGAATGATAACCAACTGAAACTAAATCCAGATAAAACTTAGCTCATTCTCACAGGTGGACCAGCAAACCCGTGGAATTCTAATTTTTGGCCTCCTATGCTGGGTAGCCCCCCACTACCAGCAAGCACTGTTTAGGGATCGTGATCAGTAACGATCTATCCATGAGGGCTTAGATAGGCACAGTGGTCTCCGCTTGTTTTTTCAACCTTCGCAGAATCCGGAAGATCAGCAGATTCTTAACCACTGATGCCTTAACCTTGGTCGTCCTAGCCTTAGTAATCTCGCGTATCGATTACGCCAACTCACTATACGCTGGCATTCCTGCGTATCAACTACATCGTTTGCAGTTGGTGCAAAACCATGCGGCCAGGTTAATTGCCCGCCAGACTAGACGAAATCATGTTAAACCTCTGATGAAGAGCCTACATTGGCTTCCAGTAGCTAAACGCTGTGCCTTTAAGCTGGGATGCACCATCTTCAAAGCCCTAGCTGGGAATGGCCCAGCCTTTATCTCCTCAAGAATTCAGCGCTATACTCCTTCGCGAGAACTGCGCTCTTCCAATCTAAATCTGTTGAACACCCCCTCATTTAAATGCAAAAAGCACAAGGGGGCTAAGATTTGCAGTCTAGGCCCCGCAGCTTTGGAACTCGCTCCCTGTGGAAGTGAGGTAGACAACCCCTTAGGCACAGTTCAGGAAAATACTCAAAACCCATCTCTTTTCCCAGGCATATCAGTAAGCCAACTGTCCATTTGATGTAGCTACCCTCTTCCTCTTAGTGCCATGAAACCGCTTGGTGTACATTCACTGTATAAGTACTTTTAACATAACATAACATATTCCTTTCACTTCCATGGATCCTTTTCTTCAAGCGATTGCTTTATATTCTAATATCTCTGGTTACAAGCTAAATCTTTCTAAAACCGAGACTTTACCACTAAATTCCTCTTGTTATCGCTATATGGTTGACAAGCCTTACTATACATGTTGTCCCCATAAGATTAAATACCTAGGGGTCTGGTTTTCCAAAAGTTATTATCTTCCTGGTCTCCTCTATTTTTATCCTGGTGGGGTAGGTTGGATGCAAAGACTAAAGAAGGAGTGAAAAGTCTTTATGATAGGTATACATTCATCTTCCTGAATACTATGTTTAAACAAACTTAGAGAGGGGATACCTAGAGTTTAATAAAGTGCATGTGTGAAATGTATCCGAGATCAGTAAGTAACGGCACACAGGTAAATCGGCGCTCACCTCACATTTATCGGAGACCCATGTATGAAACCTAACTGTAGTTAGATGTACAAAGAATTTTTGCGAATGTATATACATATATATGCATATATATATTATTAGGGTCCTCACCCAGAGGTACCACCCGTGGCATGCTTCAACAGTGGACCCTCACTCACACACATAGGATGTGTGAGTGGACTTAAAGCGTTTGTAAGCGGAGTACTATGGTAACTGTGAGTGAAGGCAGGGGGTATGGGTGTGTTAAAATAACCTCCTAAACCTAAAATAATTTTTTAATGGTGTAGACTTAGGGGCTACATTACAAATAGGATTGATGACTCTCTTAGGATTTAATGATCTCAGGCGTCTACTCGGTAGACATCTTTCAGCCAATAAAACTGCCTTGAAAGGTAATTTGGCTTTCTTCAGGACCTTCCTTCACCCTGCTAGTTATTGTTAAATGCTCATGACATTGTGCACTTTATATTGAAAAAGGCATGCACATTGATATACAGACCATACATGAAGGACCTTTTCCTCGTATGGTCAATGCTGAAATGAGAACATTTCATAATGAAATACTAGGGTACTTATATCATAACTTGTACCCCTTCTTATGTGCTTCATGTCTCTAACTATTTTCCGTGGTTTATCATGTTACATTTCATTGTGCCAGTTACATATGACAAATACATACATATACAAACAATAGACAAACAATGGTGTACTACACCAGTCAACAACAGAAAGTGGCAACATGGGTTACCTACATTTCTAAGTCGGGAGACATCTGTTACATCGCGGTCTTCACACCACAATACGTTTACAACGCAGGCATTACAACACAAGTCGTTACAACAGCTTGCGCTGGATGGCGCTATACACTGAGAAATAGTATGATTTACTATTCCAACACCTTCCCTACTGTTATGTAGGCTGGAGTTGGAATAGTAAATCATACTATTCCTAAGTCGTTGTAATGACTTGCGTTGTAATGCCTGCGTTGTAAACGTATCTCGGTGTCAAGATCGCGATGTAATGTCATATATTTGTCTATGTCAGTTTACCAACATCATAGGGAGTTTTAGGGATGAACCGTCCCTGTAGTCATACATTGGAAAAAATAGTGGAAAAAATAGGACACAGCAACATTTAGAACCTTGTTAGTCGGTTCCTTACTCACGATTCTGGTGCTTTTGTTTGTTTTATAAATAGGTTGGGACACGATTATCTTACTTCGTCAAGGGTACGGGTCCGCTCATCACTCGTGCAATGTCCCTGTCTCCCTGCATGTTACAATCGAATGTTCACTTCCTGGTTTTGTATTGTCTGTGATTGGTGCAGTGGATCATGTGATGCCATGTCACGTGATCGGGGTGTGTTCCTGGGTCATATGATTGGGGCATGTGACGGGAGCTACCAGAGTGTATCATTCGACGGGTCCGGTTTATGTGCGACGGTCACGTGGTATCGGCAACCTACAGACTGTTTTTTATAAGCAGGTGAATGACCGCAGTATTTCTGCGGTGAGCCGGTATGCATGATGATATAACGTAATATCAGTTATGCAATTCAATTACTGAAAATAGTCTCCACCCCGTTGTTTGTATTGTGTGATTGCGCATAATTTTGCTGGTATGCACTGGCCATGTAATCAGGAATTTTCATGTCTGTTCACCATTGTTTTAAATTCTAGTCGTTCATATCATGTGATAAAAATCACATGGTTTTAAAAGGGTTTGTTCACGTATTCTGACTATTATTTTTTTTTTAAATTGGATTAACCACATTTTTATCTGGTATAGCCACATTGTCTTTAAGACTCTAACAAGATCATATGTACCCAGGTGTATTATGGGACTTTGCGTCTACAAGTTAAGTAATTACTTGCAGTGAAATTAGTTTCTAAGGCCCGTGTGTAGTATAAAAAGTGGGAATTTCATATTTTTATCCTGATCACTGATTTCTTACATAATTAGATTGTTTATGTGAGGTGTCACAGTATATTGTTCCATGGTATATCCTCATTTCGTCCTGTTATGTGTGTAGAGAGTCTATACACCCATCTCTGTACTTTTTGAAAAAGATTTTTTCAATGTTACTGGTCATGTGTTTTAGGACTGTCCATCTCATGTCATTAGGGGTATAATGACTAGTTATGAAGTGGTCTGGCATTTTAGTAGTGTTCTGCTTGCATCTTATAGTGCTGTTCAATTTGTGTGCCTACTTTTCCTGTCATTATACCTCTATATTTGAGGTTGCATGGACATATTATCAAATGGATTACATCTTTAGTATTGAATTTGTGTGTTTTCTTAGTTCCCAAGGGATAGGTAGTCCGACATCTATTGTTTTTGCCGGTGACGTCAAATGACAGACACTACATTGGCCATATGGGTAGTGTCCCATAATTGCTGGTAAACCAAATAGTGATTGTGTTTTTTTTGTCTGCCTTGGATGCTGTTTTGGTCTTGTATGCACCAGACTATCACGTAGGCTTTTAGCTTTTTTGTGTGAGAAAAACGGCAAATCCCACTTCCTGCTTCCTATGTTCAGTATTTTTCAATTATGTTGGATTATTTTTTTTACTTCATTGGAAGCTGTATTTTACGTAGTCACACATACTAGTGGTGTCTTAGTTTTCTCTTTCGGATAGTGTTCCAGGAGAAAATCTCTATTTTGGTTTTAGCTTGTTTTTTTAAATTTTGGATTATTCCTTCTGAATAATGCCTTGCTTTTAGTTTTTTTGTCAGTGTCTCAGCTTGGTGTTTGAAGTCCTTCATCTGACTACTATTCTGTCGTAGACTGAGAAATTGTCCGTAATAGCCGATTCTTACGCAATGTCTTGGGTGAAAGCTATCAAATCGGAGAAGGTTGTTTTACGCTGTCAGTTTTTGGTAAGTGTCTGTGTGTAGCTTTCAGTTGTTACTAAAAATTATGACGTCCAGGAACACCAATCGTGTAGGTGAACTTAAGGTTTCTATATTGATTATTCATCCAATCGACAAACCTTATTGCTGACTCATTGTCTCCTTTCCATATTATAAATACATCATCTATGTATCTCTTCCATATAAAACTCTGGTCCTTAAAGGGGTTATTTTCATGTAGATCGCGTTCTGTTTCTAGATTGTACACATACAACCCACCACACTTGGAGAGAACGTGCTTCCCATGGAAGTTAGATGGGTTTATAAGTACAATGTTTTTTCAAATTCAAAGACGTTTTTAGTTTGGGCTAAACCACCACTTTCCATGATACCTTTTATTGGTGTTGTGTACTGCCAATCTTCTTTTTGCAATATTTTTCTTATCACATAAAGGGTTTCATCCTGTGGTAGGCTAGTATACAGACTCTCCACATCTAGACTCATCAAGAGGTGGGTCTGTGGGTCATATGCCGGATCCTTAATCTGTAACAGTAAATCTTTAGTGTTTCTGATGTATGTCTCCGTTTTTTGTAGGATTGGTTTAAAATCAAAAGTCACAAAACTGCAACAGGGGTTCCAGAAAGGAATATATATATATATATATATATATGCATATATATATGTATATACTTTCTCAAAAATTATTTCTACATCGAAATACGGTTATGTTTCATACAGAGGTCTGAGATAAATGTAAGGTGAGCACCGATTGTTGAGGGGTAGGTTGGACACAATTATAATGATGATTATCCCTCATGTTCTTTTTATGCTTTCTACGTTACCCTTTAAAATTCCTAATTATTATTAGGGCTCCCGGTTATATGGTATTTATTTTTTTAGCATTTCCGTCTGTATTTATCCATATTTATTTTTTGCCCACTTTATCTGTATTTATCCATATTTATTTTATGTTTTGCGGATAAATGAAGTTGTAAAACTGTACATTTCCATATTTATTTAACTGGTAGACGCGCACTCATACTTTGATGTCTGTCTGTTTTAGCTATTTAAGCTGCCAAATATTATATAACAGAACATCCAATGGTAAATATTAGCATCATACCACAAATGTATATTGACACATGGCATTATTTAATGAAATTGCATCATGTTTTTTTAATTTCCCATGCTGTCCATCTGCACAGAGTCACTTAAAAGAAGCCCCTTTTTCCGTATTTATCTGCTTTTAAAAATAAATGCAGACAGAAAACACATTGTTTTCTGTCTGTATTTACCTGTAAAAATCCATAAAAACGGAAAACCGGGAGCCTTAATTATTATTTTCCCCAAATCAATTCGATCTGTACTAAATTTCGTTATCTAAGCTAATCCGACCAAATACTGAATGTGGTGTACGATTTCCAAACTTTAAGTTATATCATACTGCCTTTATAATTTGACAATTTATTGCTATGTCTAAAGTATACTATGACTCTCCCTTACCAACATGGATTGTTTTTGAATGCTCTTTATTACATGATTTTTCTTTTCGAAATGTTATTTTCATGTCCAAATGTACATTCATATCTAAAAACCCTATTTTAAAGTACTCCCACTATCTATTATACACACTTATTACCAAGGATCTGATTTTTGTCAATCTTTCCTTGCAGCCTCTTTTTGGTACAATAATGTAATGCATTTCACCATAAATCATTTTACTTCAAACACTCGAGGGAAAAGGGTATTTTTTATGTGTATCACTTGGTCTCTCAAAACTCCATTTTATCCTTTCCGCAATTGCAGGAGAAATACGGCCTCCCTGATTCCTGCCTCCAACAATATAATCAACTAATTCTTGTACTTCAATCCTTTTTATTAAACAATGACTTTTTATCTGATGATACTCCATTTACCCCTATGACACCATTATACAATATTGCTAATGATTCCACTCCCAGAGCTTCCTTCATATATAAATCTCTGTCTTCCCATATCACTACCAGGAATAAATCCTCTATCGAACTTTTATGGGAGAACGATTTATCTCAATCATTATCTATCCATCAATTGGATCTATTGTGGGGTAAAGTTGTTACTATCTCTAACGCTGCCAATATTACACAATCTTTATGTTTTGTATACAATGGAGCTGTAATTACTCCTTCTTTCCTTTGGAAAATTGAGTCCTCTATCTCTCCCTTAGGCTGGCCATGCCTCTCCTCTGATGGTACTTTAACTCACCTACTTTATTTTTGTCCTAAAGTCAATGAATATTGGAAAGCCATATGGTCAAAATATTTATGTATTTTCTCATTTAATATTCCAGTCTCTATCCAAAATATTGTTCCATCTCAAGGGAAGGACAGTACTAACATGTCGAATCCTACGACCACCCATCCGCTCTTCCAGCCTAGTCAACCTACTGGCCAGAGGAGTACAAAATGTAAACTTCAAACCATTGGGGGTAAAGCAAAAAGATCAAAACCGACCCCGGTCCCTAAATCTTCCATTAAATCCTTGGTGTCCAAAACGGCAGCCATAGACCTAGACACAATGGTTATCAAGGAATTTCAAGATATAATGACCATCTTGTTGGACACCAAATTGGGTCCCATTTTGGACAGGTTGACGGCAATTGAGAAAGTCTTGCAGGGGGGCCCAATCTGACATTCGTTTAAATAGCAGGGTCACAAGCGATTTAGATACAGTAGCCAAATCTGGTCCAGGCACACCTAAAAACCTCACTAAATCATATGAAGCGCAATAGTTCACACAGCGACATGCGGCGCAGTTAACCCACGGGGAGATAGATGGCCAAAGGGGCGGCCAGACTCCTAGCAGGTCTCTGGCTGCTCCCTCTTAGAGGCGGGATCCTCAAACTATCGCAGGGCAGTCGGATGGCCCTGTGGCGTTACCAGGGGAGTTTTGCCAGAGTCATATTACCATCAATCTTCCCCCAGAATCCACACCCTATGTAGTGGTCTTGGGGAACGTGCCGCCTCTTCGCTCAGATATGAAAGAGGACTATAATAACCTAAAGAACAAGGTACTCCACTGGCTAACAGCTAATACCCCCGTGGGTGCCGGGTGGAACGTAGCATCATCATGGTACGTCGAGTGGCATGGGTGGGCAGTTCCAAAATGTTTGGAGGGGGTGACTGTGTTATACTTAACTTTAACAGGGCCTCCGTAGCCGAAAGAATCCTGTCAGGTGTTGTTCATGCTGGTCAGTCAACTCATGGGTCCACAATACAGGCACTTCCATTGGGTTTCTTTTATAGAGCCAAACTTCATGGGTACATAACGGGGAAAAAGGATAGGGAACCCACACAAGCTAGATGGCTCAACAAAAACCCTGTAGGCAATAACTATGGGTCTTCACAACCATCGTACCTGACAAGTCATCCATGGGGGCCCCACTCTGCTCCAGCCGCGCCTCCGACCCTAGTACTAGCTAATAGATTCTCTATGTTATCAGGGTTGGAGGAATGCGATTGACTGGACACCCCTGACGAGACCGTAGTAGAGCCAATGTGCCGACAGAGGGCCCACTTAATCCCGATGACCGAGACAGAGATATTGCAATCGGTTCCCCTTCCACCACCACAAACAGATGCGATGCCCCCCGAGGTGGACAGTAATGTTATATCCTGGAACATAGTAGGCCTGGCAGACAAACTTCAGGACCCGTTATGGCAACAGTTTATTAGGCAATTCTTAGTAATTTGCCTTCAGGAGACCTGGTCAGTGGACTTCAACCTGTTTTTGGAGGGCTTTAAAAGTTACGTTGTCCCTGCCTCCCCTTCAATTAGTAGTAGAGCCAAAGGAGGATTGGTTATCTATATCTCCCTGGCTGTCAATTGCCAGGTACAAACTTGCCCCCCTTTTGGCCATGGCCTACAGGCCATCACACTCTGTGGTGTATTTCTATCCAGCAAACCCAGGGGCAGGGTAAAAGGAATTATGAGACCCACAGACGGTGGGCGCCATCTTAAATGGTCCCAGATTGATCCAGATGCTTTCTACAGGGAGGTGAGAGCATCATGTGTAGCCAAACTTGCCCTTTGTGCCCAACCGGAGAGTCTGCCAAGGAATGTTCTCAGTGCATTCAGTTACATCTCACGTAAAGTAGGGGAACTTTTGAGGGCTCCAACCTGTAAGGTATTTAACTCAAACCCAAGATGGTTTGATTCCTCCTGTTCTCAGGCAGCACGCAAGATAAAGAAGGCCCTGAAAGTAGTCCAGAGAAACCCCCCACACATACGGGCCTGTCGTACATGATATAGGCAGGCCCTAGCCACCCGCAAGAGTGCATTGCGGGAGGAGACATGGAGGGAGTTGCTAGAGTTCAGTACACTAAGGAACGGTACACGATTCTGGGGCATCGTCAATAGACCCTTGTTCTCTGATGATACAAGTAATACCCTAAGCTCCAACATCACGGAAGAGGAATGGGTGGGCCACTTCCAATCAATGTTTAAGGGTTCTATGGGTTACCACGACTAGTCTCCTCAGACAAGAAATACTGACCATTTGGTCTTTGAGATATCAGAGGTAGAGGTGGGAATTGCGGGCTTAACCAGTAACAAGGCTCCCGGCCCAGACGGAATTCTGCCGGACATCTATAAATCAGATCCTTCCTTCTGGGCCCCCCGATCCTGGTGGCTGTATTGAATGCAGCGGCCAGGGATGGTAGCCCCGAATCATGGGCCATACCTACCATTGTGCCAGTGTTAAACAAGCTTTGGCATAGCCAATAGGTCTCGCCTTTGGGACCTTATAAGTGTTTAGCCATGCAACAGTTGCATAACTAAATACTTATAAGGTCCCAAAAGCGAGACCTATTGGCTATGCAAAGTGGCCGTGCGGCCACAAAAGTGAAATTGATCGCGATCACGATCAAACATCAAAGCAGCCGTGTGGCCGCGAAAGTGAAAGTAATCATTGTAAAGCGCGGCGCGGCGCACTCGCGCACATGCACTGTAGCTCTAGGCTGGCCTGGTAGCACTTTTTGGAGCCCTCTCAATAAGTCTCGCCAGACCAGCGCATGCCACCTTCCAGACAGGATTTAGTGTATTGGGGTGGGGGCACTTGCCAGCACCGCATAGTCTGCTGGAAGGGCACATTTTATGCCCTCCCTGCATACTTCAGTTCAAACCAGCTCAGGAAGCCATTGGCTCCCACGCTGGTGCGAAACTGGACAAAGGACATGGGAGTATCCTCCCCACTGTCCAGCCCCTCCTCTGGGAGGGACCCCTGAATTATCACAACCCTCACCTTAGGGTACTTAAGGGCTTACCTGTAGGTGAGTCCCTAGATTTGTAGTGGGATTTGATGCAGATCTAACTCCGCATCCTCTTCAAACATCTGGACATGCCGACTGAGTCATGATGACCGTGTTGGACTGACCGCATCGAACTTGGCTTCTGGAACCGAGACTGCAACCAGGAAGACTCTGTCTGCTACGGCCCTCTTCATTCTGCAAGTAGCTGCACCATCCGTGCTCCATACAGGTTCCATCCTGGACCTGTGGACATCCAAAGACACCCAAAGGAATCTCCCTTGGAGTGAAGGATTCACTCCCTTGCAACCGCAGACAACACAATTCAGCTGACCGATTGCTGATGCCGGTCTCCAACCAGGTTGGTAACACATGTGATGGTCCTACATCTTCCTCGAGGCCTGCACTGTCTTCAGACCCAGTCTGACGCCGGGATCCCTAGTCGACACCACCGCAATTGAGTACTTGTGACCGTGTCAGCTGTCTGTTGCTAAGGCTGGGCGACTCTTGTCTCCAGAGATCTTTGGGCCCTGTTGAGTGTCTGCTTTGATCCCAGTAGGCTCCCCTGCTTGCTTGGGGCCTACCCTGACTTACTTGAACACAGTTAGTCTCTTGTACCTTGCTGTACCCAACACCATTCCTTTTTTTGTCTTCTTCCACGTATTGCCGTTGGTGACTCTTATAATTGGTTCAACTGATGGGTTATGCAAGTGGTTGTGCAGTTTGCGCAGGGCAAAAGACAAATTGCTGGCTTTTTTCCTTATGTGTGTAAGATGGATATTGAGTTTCAAATTAACAAATAACCAGACCCCTAGGTAATTGTATATTGGGGTATATGCAATCTTTGACAGACTGAAGGTCCAGAACTCACTAGGCACCATTACTTTGGTTTTCGCCTCGTTATAGATTTTACAGCCCTCATTAGTTTGACAAAATCTTGTGAGGGCCTATGACTAGGTAGCGTGTTATTGATACACTCAGATCAGTTTTAAGCTCGAAAGTGCGAAAGCTGTCTGTCTGACAGTGGTGCCTCATTACAGAGTGTGTGGGGTTCAGCAACTCTCAGTGACCCCATACCACCCTATGATGAGGTTGGGAAGATACGCCTCTCATTGGCTGACCCATGACCAGGTAAGCCAATGGGAGGAGGCAGTGTGATCTTCCATTAGTCCATTCCTTCCATGAAGCCTCCAGGAATCACAGTGGCCTGTATGCTTCTCCTACCAATGCCACCACCGTGGCCTTGTGTTTGTTGAATGTTGGGTGTGTGTGTCTACGTATGAATGTATGTGTATTTACACTTGCATGCAGTGAATGGGTGCGTGCTCATGTGCATGTGCTTGTGAATGGTGGGTGTATGTGCTTGTGCTCGTGAATGGATGGGTGTCAGTGAGTGTGCATGTGGTTGTCAATCTGTGGGTGTGAGTATGCCTGTGCACCTGGAAGTGGATGAGTGGAAGTGAGCGCACATGGTTGTGCCCGACCCACTGCTCAGCCACAATATGGGCCCCACTGCCTCTTCAGTCTCCAGGAAGATCACAGGCAGTTCCAACCACCCACAGCAGTCCAAGTGACGCAAGCTACGCTCAAGTGGAGTCAAGTGCTGCTGTGGACATGCAAGCTTGTCTGTTTTTTGTGCTGATTTTACTGTCTTCATTTGTTTTTTGTGACTCCATTTGAGCAGAGTTCTTCCATTAAAATCACCTCCCCCCCGCACGGATGTGTGTGTGTGTGTGTGTGTGTGCACATTCACCCGAGCCCACGAGTACTTTTTCTTAATACATTGCCCCTCTGCAACTCCTCTTGACAGTGGGCCTCATGGCAGGCATTGCACTTGCTGCTTTGCGTCATTTAAGAGCCTTGACATTCCCTTTTTATCATAAGAAAATGGAATCATAGATCATAGAAACAATGATGAATAAGCAAGAAGCAGCTTATTCAAATTAGAGACACTTCAGGGCGGTGCCTTTTATTTGTTAACGAAACATTTCTGATTTTGATTGAACAGTGCATGCATTTCTACATAGGTTCACGTTGTTATTATTACAATAGATGGTTATAAATGGCCGATCTTGATCACGTTGTGTAGAACATCTCGAAGAGTTAAATTAGAAAACTCGTGATTTTTATAAAGGACCTTGGAGTCTCCAAATGAGGGCCATTCAGAGGACGCCACACTGGATCCGAGAGAGTGCTTGATTTCACTGGCTTTAGACGATCAAAAAAATCAAAAGAGCATTATTTCTATTAGATTTTCATAACAATACCTTGGTGTGAAATATTTTCCAGCATCAACTGCAGGTTATGTGTTTACCAACTAATTGATACTTTCTTTATCGATCTCAGAAGCATGAAAGGCTGAGTCGCCAGTGCTAGTGTTTGAGCTGGTGCTCATTATGAGCAGGTCCCTGTATTGGTTCCATTATCCTACAGATCTGCTTTGCAATACTATGAGCAGTGGTGTGTGTAAAGACTAGTCTTCTTTGTGACATGACAGACAAAAAGGCATGTTAATAAGAAGATCTGATCGTCTGTGTGGATGCTGAGTAAGTATACTGTTGGTGTTAGAATGACAGTGTTGCCTTTCTAGAATTACTGGTTATGTCTTAAAGCCTACTGTAATTGATAATGCAGAAGTCAAACCTGAGTATATTCTGGGATCAAGGGAAAGGAGAGGGGGACAGAGAAAAGAGAAAGCAAAGCAAGAGCTTGGAAGTAAGAGTGTTGGGGTAAAAATGAAATTAGTGTAGTTCTTGAACACTTTTCAGAGAAGGGATGCAGGCATCAGTGTTACATCACTGAAGTCATAGGGGTTGTCAAAAGCCCAAGCTTCACACAAAGAACAAGTATAGGAAATGTGTCATGCCCATGCAGCAGAGAGTGGTAAGGGTGTGGTATGTAGATGATGGTGCATTGTGGACACACTCTTGCAAATATATTACCAAAGCATGGTGTGGTAGCTCTCTACCAGTTACAGACTGCATAGTTCATATTGAAATGGACACTAATTTTGCACTGACATGCAGTTTTGCTGGTAAAGCTATATGGTGCACAAATGATAATGTTTCAGCCAATTTTTATTAGAAGTGGGTGTAAGTCGTGTATTTCCATGTACCCCAATCATGTGGAATTATCTAACAATTCAGTGAGATCTCACAGAATTGTGCGAGAGTAATTCTGCATTTAGCGCTATTTTCTTCCTGCACGAATGCCCCCTTACATCCAAAATGAAATAGCACTAAATGCAACAGAACATGAGTAGCAGTGCGAGCAGCTGCTTGTGCTCCCTAAAGGTGCTCTTGTTGTAGGATTTTCTCCCAACGTACTCCTGGCATTCAGCCCTAGTTGCCTAGCACAAAATGCAAAACAGCACGAACAGCAATGCGAGCAGCCACTCATGCTCATAAATGTTGTTATTTCTGTAGTAATTTCCCCTCAAATTACTCTTAGTTGCGCGATCGGGTGTTAACACACCATTATTGGTAATTCCGCATCAAAGAGTAATACAGAATTACAGAAATTACTCTGAATAGTCGAACATAATTAAAATTACGCCCGACCAAATATTTATAATTTGCACACCACCGAGTATCTTGATTTGTTTTGATCCAATAAAAATCATTGTTTCCATCACACTTCAGAATTACTATAAAAAAATTGCTTAATTTGTGCTTTACTAATTGCTGATATATTTTGAAATAATAAATAATTTAAAACATGTGATTTACAAATAAATGAAAAGGGCACACTGGGCAAGGATATGGCATCCAGCAGCATGTTGATAAAACCTGTAACCTCATTCCCTCAAAATGTCTATCAAAAGCATTGTGGACTACTCAAAGTACATAATTCCAGAAAAAGCAAATATACCAAAAGGAACCATCATAAATTCTCTCACAATACTCTTTATCAGTCTGCTGACCATATCATGAAATGTTAGTAGACAAGATATGTTATTCTTCATCCATCACATACTTGGATGATCACAGCGAGGGCATGAAACAGCTGCTGTTACAGGATTCAGGGCCAGGAGCTCCTTGGTGGTGTAGCGGCGGATGGAGAGAGGACCAGGGTTCCTGGAGCTGGGTGCAGTCCAGGTACAGATGGGTGCAGATTGGCTAGCCTTTGGGGTGGCAGTGGCGTGGCTGAGCAGCGGCCTCCATATGTAGTCCTGGGAGGTGGGAAGGGATGGCAGGGAGCAGCAGAAGTGGCGGGAATCAGCAATCAGAACGGCAGCTCAGCCAGTCTGAAATGGATTACCTGTGGGAAATGGCAAATGGGAGGCTAAAATGCAGGCAAAACAGGCAAAAACAAAACCAAGCTGAGCCAAACTAAAGGGCACTACTAAGGACAACTCCCCCCCCCCCCCCCCCCAGGGAGAAACTTAATTACATGTAGGCAGGGACCACCAACAGCAGGCTCGAACTGGGGGCTCAGGTGACTGTGGCTCAGTCAATCAGAGCAGGGAGCCACAGGTAAAGATCAAAGGAAGCATGGGATTGGCTATTTTAGACTAGGTAGGTCAAGGACCCCTTATCTGAAGACAATTTATTTAGCAGATGCAACATTTTAAAAAACATCGAACCCAAGAGGTCTCAACAGATCACATGCATCTCTTTCCCTCAAAGCTATAAAAGGTGAAATTCCTTCCAGCAATGCTCCTCTGATACATTCATTAATCACTCTGTTAGTTCTTTCCACTTGATTATTCGTTTATGGGTAATATAAACTACACCTTTTGTGTTTGATCCCTGTATCAGTTAGAAAGGATTTCATTTCCATAGACATGATCTGTACACCATTATCAGATAGGACGGAAATCCCTCTCTGGCAAAAACATCTATTAAGATTCGAATAACACTGGTGTTGGGATCACTAACAAATTTGGCTTCCAACCACTTAGACAAACCATCTTTCATAACTAAAGCAAAATGTTGCTTAACAGGAAGAAGATAGAAATGACCAAGGAAATCAATAGATACACTCTCTCCCAAACTCTCTTGGGTGCTTCTACTTCCTTCAGAGGAGCTGTTTTGCATTTAAGACACTTGTCAGTCTGTGCATGTTATACGTTTGTGATTCCATTCCTCAACATCCCTGTCCATGCCCGGCAACCAATATATTTTTCACAATCTTTTTTGTTGAGTGTCATTCCCAGATGACTTTGATGACAGATACTAAGCAAATCATTTCTCAGCTTATAAGGTGGTATGAGTTTATCACTTCTATAGAGTATTACAGCTTGAATCTTGCTATATGGATGCAAATCCACTTGAAGACTGCCTTCCCTAGGCCACCTCTTAATAGAATGCTCCATATCCTAGCCCAGCACCACATCCTTATCAAGAGTTTTCCTCCAACGTTCTTTGGTCACACATTTCTCACAGCATATATTTCAAAACACACTAGCTGCTAAACAATCAACATCCTGTTGATCTTCATCAATTGCTTCTTCTAAACATCTTGTTGTGGAAGATGAGAAAGACATTCAGCTTTCTTGTTCTTCTCACCAGGAATATACTCCATATCAAAATGATGTTCTAAAAGCTTCACACTCAACCTGATCAATCTAGCAGTGGCTTTAATTGAGTGAACTTTGACCCCACTTAATAGTGGCACTAAAGGTTTATGATCCGTGCATAGCATACATTTAGTGCCCCATACATAAGCTCTGAAACACTCTACAGTCCACTTCCAAGCAATCATTTCTCACTCAATGACTGATTATGACCTTTCATGAGTCTTCATTGTGCATAAAGCATATGCCACAACCCATTCTGGGTCTCCTTTGCTTGTGAAAGCACCGCTCCCAACCCCACACTACTAGCATCAACAGTAATGCATAGGGATTTACATGGAGTATAAGGTCTCAAAAGTGGGGTATCAGTCAATTCTGTTTTAGCTTATTGAAAGCTCAATTCTGTGCCTCCAACCATATGGAAATATGAGATGCCTTGACTCTTTAGACAAATCACTTGAGGATATGCAGATTTCGTATCTAGTTTAGAGAACAAATTAGCACCAACTAGAGTATCATTCACTGCATCCATTTTTGGTAATGGATGACCTTCAACGCATATTGCTTTGTTAAGACTCCTGAGGTCAATGCACATTCTTAATTCATTATTCTTCCTCCATGCAACCATAATAGGTGACAACCACAAAGATGATTCTGTTGGTTCAGTGACACCATCTGAGCACAGCTGTTGAATAAGTTTCTCGTAGCCCTCTCTCACAGACAAAGACACCCCCTTAACTTATGTTTAACAGGTTTACTTCCATTCTTTACTAATAGGGTATTTTCAAAACCCTGATGTTTCCATGTTTCTCCCCAAAAAACCCAGAATTTGTTTCGAAAACATTCTGCCACTCAGAATTTTTGTACCACAACATTGACATCATCAACCCCCAAAATTTGCTGAACAAAACCAGGTTTGAGATTCAGACCCAGACACCCTTGATGATGTCAACCAATGATGTCAGGGCCTCAATGAGAAACATAAACTTTTCATATATCTTCCCTACCTTTAAACTTAACTGATGTATGAAAATAACCTTCAAGGTCAATTCATGTGCAATCATAACCTTGAGAACAAATGTCCGGAACATTTACATTTCTTTGTAAGTTCTTTAGTTCAAAAGTCTTCCTGGAAATGATGTTGATTTTTAATCCAGTGTCAGTCAATAAAGGTAAAGATACACCATCTATTAACAGTTTCTCAAAACTGGATCTATTCTCACACACAGGCCAACATTATCCATATTGGTGGTCAAATCATCTTCATTTCCAGTCTCAGTTTCAGTAACTCTGTTGACACCAAATGACATTTACGGCAAAATCTTGCAAAAGGGCTGGTTGTGCCAAACTTAGCACAGTGTTTAGCTAAAGCAGGACACTGCTTAAAAGATGTGATTTGAAACTTTGATCTGCAACGAAAGCAAGACCAATAAAATGATTGTGTTAGGCAGGAGAATACTTGCTATACTTATTACATTTTATAACACAAACAGTGCTCTCAGCTTCCTTATTCAATAGCTTGACAGATGTGCTTGAATCCTGTATGCTGTTGCCAATATCAACAACTCTCTCCAGGGATGGATTCTTGCACATGAATAACCTGTCCTGTATTTTCTTATTAAAACACCTTGTAACCAATTGGTCTCTGATGGGTTGATCAGTAAGAAAATGAAATTCACATTTAGAAGCCTACACTCTCAAAAAGGTTACATACATATCAACAGTGTCAATGGCAAATTATTCTCTTTTAAAAATATGTGCATCCTGACTAACTAAATTTGAAGGCTTAGAACAAAATAATTCTAATCTTCTAATGGCTTTTTCATACTCGTCAAGTTGATCATCATCATTATCGGGTACAAAAACAGGTAAATGCCCAAAAATCTCTTAGCCTTCCATGCCTAAAGAATGTGCGAGTAACCATTTTTTCCTATCAGGTTTAAATTTGGAACCAATTATTAAAATGCCTGAACCACTCTTTCCATGCAATTGGTGGTTCTCCGAGAAATTGTAGAAAAAGTGCTGGAGGATTTAGTGCTTGCTTAGCTTATTAAACTGCAGGAATACCATCCAGGAATAAATCCACACAATCTGGATAGTTGAGGTTTTAAAAAGTTATTCAAATGTAATACATGTTATCAGGAAAAATGTCGCGGTACAAAAGGGGCTGTCTCATAAACAACAATATTGATAATCCAGCAATAACATGCATTTTTAACCACCTCACATCAAATATTTGGAGGAGACCACTGCAAAGAGGCTGCAATAGCAATTTGAAGAAGTCTGGCATAACCTCAAACAACATACAAAGAGATTCAGGCAAACTGTCATCGAAAAGATGGCTGCTGAATGAGGTCCTGCTAATGCGCATGCACATGACATCAGGCAATCATTTTCAAATGGTGGTTTGGAATGTTGCAGTAGTCACCACAGATCCCAAACAAACTCACCAAAAGTACAAATGATAAGCTGCCCATCACCTACCACCATGGGCTTCATAAATGCCCTCCATCACAGTTCATCACCATGCGTTTCCTCAAGGAACCGAAAAGTACTCTCACAGCGCAGTTAAACAACATGGCTGACAAAACACATATGCTCTGCAGTTAAACACACTGACAAGGGAGGTACATTTCCCCGCTGGTTGCCACTGTTGCAATTGAAGATGAATCAGCCAAGTTAAAGAAAATGTATTTATTCAATGAGTCGAATGCAAACAAAATGAGCAGCTCTGTCTCTTCTGTCTCCTCCCATCCATACCCTTGCCATTGTGCGATGACATGCTGAGACTCCAATTCTTGAATCCCACAACATTAGCCAACAAAGTGGAATGAGACAAAGGTACATGAGCATACAATATAAATCTTATTGTGAAGCATGTTTAACTTTATTTCCACCTCTGTAACATCAAATGCAAAACAGTACAAAGGTCAAATCATTTGGACAATATGATCCCTCATGAAAAAAGACTGTACAGAAACAGACTGCAATCTGCACAAAAATTGAAAATTAATAGAGGTGAAAGAAGGGTTATTCAACATTACTATAAAATAAAAATTTACAATATTAAAAGGAGAGGCAGATGCATGGTCTGAACTGCAACTTGCAATCAACTTTAATGATACTGGCACGTTATGGTCTATTGTAGGCTATGAAATGAAGCAATGCACATTTGGCACTGAGTATCATATAGCCTACGCTAGATGGAAAGCTTTTTTTTTTACAAATTATATGGAGGAAATATAAACATTATTAACAAATCAGACTGCAAACCGGGCCATTAAAAATATCTAATTTCCCATAAGAAAATTGAAATGCTCATAAGAAGCTGTTGAGAGTCCTATGCACTACCCTTAATGGCATCCCAGTAACTGTAATAAAGCCAGTAATAAAAACAAAGAATGAAGAATGAAGAGATCATGGCATGAAAACCATAATTTGCACACCAAATGCAATGTTCATGGTCTCACCATTAATTAAACAGATGGAATTACAGAGTGCTTAATTTGTAAATAAATAAGTGAGGGGGAACAACGTTTTGCTCAGATTCCCACGACCAGCAATATTAAATGCTTGCATGCTGAATACCAAGGCTACATACACTTGATTCTTCCTCAAGCCTTTTTATTCCACCGAACCCACTCCTTGCACCTTTAGCTCTCTATTGCAGCTTCCTGCTTTCTGCCTTTGTCACATCTTTTCTGTATTTCGCTTCCTTCTTCTTTCCCCTTGTGAGTTTTTACCTCTCTTGCTTTGGGCCAACACCTGATGAGGAAAAATAAGTGACGTCCCCAAAAATAAGTGCCAGTGGGCCCTGCCTGCAATCACCGGTTACAATTGAGCACCTCCATTACAAATTGTTCAAATCATCTTACAAATGAGATTATGTATCACATTACAATTACCACTTTGACATAAACTACTATGAATGCTGTATCATTTAATGGTTTTCATTATATGTTGTGATTTAATTACAATTTGCTTTTAGGGTTTGTTATTTATTGGTACAAATAATGTCAGGTGATAAGCATTTTATTTGGTGGGCAAGCTATAGTTTGCATGGCTGTTGTGCAAGTTTTTGATTATGCTCTGAACCATAACTTGAGAATTTCAGTTTGTTCTGTCTTAATTTGCTTTTTTTTTTAAAATTTTTTATTGAACAGGCTGATGAGAAAAACGTACAATAATACATATGTTTGTTCACAAAGAGGGAAGAAAAGTCCAGACAAATAAGCGCAATTAAACTCAGAAGAAAAAAAAAAAAAAAAAAAAAAGCAACACTAGTCCATAAATTCACCCCAAATCTTTTCAAATTTCATCAAGGAGCGGGTCCCCCTAAGATTAGCTAACGAAGCCTCCATTGAGTAGATCTCGATTACTAGTGACCACCAATCCCACACCGATGGTGGATCGGGGCAGATCCAAGCTCTGGCAAGAGTTAGTTTGGCACAAGACATGAGGATTGAAGCCAGAGCATCCTGAGAGAAAGGGGTGGGATAGATATCTAATAGGACGAAGGAGGCAGAAAGTGAGGGGAGCTGGATTGATCTAGTTCCAAGAAATTTACGGATGTCTGACCAGTAGTCCTTAAGAGTGGGACAAGAGAACAACATGTGTGCCAGATCAACTGCGTGGGCCGAGCATTTGGGGCATTTAGTATGATCATTCGCGGCGTTGTTAGGGGACCACCTGGAGATGACTTCTGGTGTGTAATATAGCATGCAAGTCGTTCTAAATTGCTGTAGCCTCAAGCTGGAAGAGTGAACACTGCTGTTAAGATTGAATAGGGAGCGTTCTATGTCTTTCGGAGTGACATTTGTGTCTAAGACCCTGCTCCATTTGGCGGCTAATTTAGAGCAATCATTTTGTTTAAAATTGGTTAAAAAGCTATAAGTATCACTTATTGCTGATTTGATTGTTGAGGAGTGAAAGTGGGTCCAGATATCGGAGTCTGTAGTTTTAGATATTCATTTTTTATTCACCAGGTAGTCGTGTATCTGTCTGTACTTATATCTCATAGATTCCGAGAGGCCATAAAGCAATTTAAGTGTATTAAAATCCAGAAAGCCTTGCGTGCCATATAGGTCCCCTAAAAGCCTAATGCCCCGTCTGGACCAGCTTTGAGCACTATGTTCATTGAAAATTTCCGGAAGACCCGGATTCCCCCACAGCAACAGTTTTGAGTGGTAAAAAGTAGTTTTACAAAAAATAAGAATGTTAGCCCATATCTTTGCAATGTCTCTTGCGGTCTTAAATTTAACTCTTTTGAAGTAGTTGGGGTCGTTCACTCGTAATAAGAATAGGTTAGCGTCTTGCTTTAGCATAAAGGAGTGAAAAAAAAATGTTCCACCTTGGTTTAATAACGAACGAAAGCGGAAAACAAAAGCAGACCAAAAATATAATTTAAGATCAGGAAAATTAAGCCCTCCCGTATTTATGTGATTTTTCAAGGAGTTCAGTGACCTCCTCGCTTTTTTATAGCCCCATATAAAGCTACTGAATGCTCCGTCTAGTTGTTTAAAAAACAGGTTGTTTAGGGCCAACGGAATTGAGCGAAATAGGTACATGAATTTGGGCAACACCTTCATCTTGATTAAGTTAATTCTGCCGATGATATTCAATGGTAGTCTGTGCCATTTTTTTAAGAGTGAGATGGTAGATTTGACTAGTTCATTGTAATTAATGTTGTTAATTTCTTGGATTTTAGCCGTTAACTTGACACCTAAGTAAGTAGCATTTTTACAGATCTCCGGAACCGGGACAGCGGGGGTATAGTTGGATATAATTTGAGTCTTCTGTAAGTTAAGCCTATAGCCGGAAACAGTCCCAAATTTTTCGGCCTCAGTAACTATGCCTTGGAGTGCTGCCACAATGTCCTGTGAGTAAACCGCGATATCGTCGGCATATGCGGTTATTTTTAGTGTTTGGTTGCCGGACCTGAAAGGAACGATTTGGGTTTGTAGCTGGAGAGCGTGCAGGAATGGTTCCAGTGAAAGGGCAAATAGAAGAGGCGAGAGAGGGCAGCCCTGGCGAGTGCCTCGTAAGATTAGAAACTCTTTGGATGACAGACCCCCATAAGATGTATAGGCTATTGGGTTGTCATACAGAGCCTGTATAGCTCGTAGGAATTGCCCCCCAAAGCCCAACTTAGATAAGACACACCAGAGGTAGTCCCAGCCCACTCGGTCAAAAGCCTTCTCGGCATCTAATAGGATCATGCCGAGTGGGGTGGATTCTGTCTCTGCTACGTCAAATGCCGTGATAGCCATATTTACGTGTGCTGTTGTGTCCCTCCCTATTATAAACCCGTGTTGTTGGGGGTTAACAATTAAGGGCAGGAAGGGAGACAGTCTTATAGCTAGTATTTTGGCGAATATTTTAGCATCGGTATTGATCAAAGATATGGGTCGGTATGACCCTCTCTCCTCTTTAGGTTTGTTCTTCTTTGGAAAAAATATTATTTTTGCCCTGTTCCATGATTTTGGTGCCTTTCCTATGCGCCCAACTGATTGTATAACCTCCAGTAGCAAAGGCCCCAATTCAGCTATGCAAATTTTGTAGATCTCCAAAGGGATTGTGTCCTCCCCTGCAGCCTTCCCTGCTGGTAATAGTTCTATTGCCTGATGTAATTCAGCTTCTGTGATAATGTCTGACATCGATTCTTGCATAGTGTTAGACTCTGGGTTGGTTAGGAATTTGTCAACATAATCCTGGATTGCATCCACTTTGGGAGTGCTTTCTGGGGTATATAGTGTGCTATAGTAATCAGCAAATTGTTCTACGATTTCTCTCTGTTGGTTGAAGATTTTACCGTTACTGCCCCGGATACTTGTGATCCGTGTATGAGCTCTATCCTCAGCAACCTTATAGGCGAGAATTTTGCCAATCTTGTCTCCGCTTTCATATTGTGAGATCTTGTACTTATGCATGTTAGCGCTGCTCTTTTGAATAAATTTCTTTTTAGCCTCATTCTTGAGTGAGCAAAGTTTGAGGCTGATCTCTGTAATCCCAGGCAGATTTAGTCGAAGTGCAGAAGCCAAGATTGCTTCTTGGGATGCGATTTCAGAAATAATCTGTGCCTTGTGCTCCCTATGTTCAGTGTTTTTCCTGATTATATGAGCTTGGGTAAAGCCCCTGATAGACGCCTTACATGCATCCCAGACTATGAAACAAGAGGTAGTCTCAATGTTGATATGGAGAAATTCGATCAGATGTGATTTAAGCTGTGACAGATATTGTGCGTCTGAGAGTAAGTTCCTGGGAAAGGAAAAAGGTCTAGGAGGAGCCCTGACGTGTAATATTGTGATTGCTAGGATTATTGCGTTGTGGTCTGAAGAAATTCGAGGGCATAGGATCATCGTACTTTGTTTTAGCAGATTGTCACTAATTAATGCCATATCCAGCCTAGAGCAAGATCTGTGTGGTGCCGAATAATGAGTGTAACCTGGTATAGTCGGATTTAAGTATCGCGAGGCATCCTTGATGTTATGGATGCGACAGATATCGAGTATGGATGACCTAGTTTTGTGCATCCTGTGAGAGCTTCCTGAATAAGTTGTGTCTATTTTGTAATTCATTATACAATTAAAATCCCCCATAATAATGGGTTCTCCGTCCCAACCTAGGAGTTTTATATTCAATAGATCAAAGGTACTTGGGTCATCCGTGTTAGAGCCATATACTACACAAAGAACAAACGTATGGTTATCAAAGCGGAGTTGGACCATCGCCAGTCTTCCGTCTTGACTGTGAAAGGTCTGCAGTGTTTCAGATTTAAATCTTTTATCTGTGAGGATAGCCACACCTCTTGTAGAGAGCCCAAAGGTGGAACAGACCAGAATTTGGTAGCCCAGTTGTTTAAGTAACTTTTTATCTTTGCCGGCAATGTGTGTTTCTGAAAGTAAGACAAGATGAGGGTTGTGTAGCTTAAGTTCTTCTGAAATTAGCATTCTCTTGTTCTTACTGTTGAGCCCTGCTACGTTCCAAGCCATTATCTTTATTTCATACATAGGTAAATGATTGATTTTTCTAGTCTAAAAACGGATAACGTTAGGTATGCGTTATTGCTGATATATGAGGTCATATATAGTGACCGAGAGGACGGCACTGGTTTATCCTCAAAACATTTTTCCACCACAGCCTGAAGCATATTTTTATTAGTTTTAGCCCACCAAAACTCCCCCACCACCCACCCCACCCTGATTCTCGCCCCCAAGGGGGAAGAACCGCCCTTAAGTAACAGCTGCCGCTGAAAGGGCAGCGCGCAAAGCAGGACAGCCAGGAGTGCCCCCCCCACCCCACAATCCCTCTCCCCCAATACTCGCCATAAAGCCTAGTGAATCTCTACAAAAAAAAAAAAAAAACGATCCTACAAAAGAAAAGACAAGAGAAAAAAGATTTTTGCTGAGACCTTGTAGGATCTAGATCGTGCCGAAGCTAGAGATGTATGCTTCCACTTCTTTGGCGTCATTAAAAAATTGAGTACGACCATTTTTAATGACCTTGAGACGGGCCGGCTCCTGTAGGAAAGCCTGGCCCCCCCCAGATTTAATGGGGTCTATCAGTTTGCGTAACGACCAGCGCCTGTCCATTGTTTCCTTGCACAGGTCTGATCGAACAAAAAAAGATATCTCCCCTACAGTTACTGGGGCATTAGGACGAGCTCTCTGCCAGACAGCTTGGCGTAAAAGAAAGTTGCCAAAAAAAATTATAAGAGGCCGTGGGAGCTGATTCTCTCTCTTTCTGTTTCTCATAGCTAGGGGAAGACGATGGGCACGCTGGATTTGCGAGTCCCAATCCCAGTCTGCTAAGTCTGGAAAAGCCCTTTGAAACAACCCCACTAAATAAGACCTCGGGTCGGCCCCCTCAGACCCCTCCGGAATCCCAAAAAGTCTCAGGTTGGATCGTCTTTGTCGGTTCTCCAAATCCTCAACTTTGGATTGTAGTGTCAGCAATTGAGTGTCGTGTCTTTCTGTTGCTGTAGTTGTATTAAGATTTGCCGCCTCGATCTCAACCACACGTTGTTGTAATCCCACGATGTCTTGGGTAATCCCACCCAGTTTGGAGGCAAGATCTTGTAATGAGGTATGCATTTTGCTGTTATCCTCCCTCAGTTGGATATAATGTTCTTTAGCTTCGGCGCGTTGGTCTCTCAGAATCTGTAGTATAGTGTCTATTGAGGCAGGATCTGTTGAGGTTAGCTCTGGAACAGGCGCACTTTTGGAAGAAGCGCCTGAGTGTTCTTTTTGATGAGATAGAGAAGGAGCAGAGGTGATAGTATCAGAACACTCATAGGAGGTCGTAGAAGGTTCTTGACATGCCGGCCCTGCTAGTGATGGCGATTTAGGTGAAGCAGGTAGAGCATTGTTCTCCACAGAGCAAAGGGTGTCCGAGAGAGGAGGCGTGGCTAGTGAAATAGACAGATCTGAAGACTCAAAGGTTTCCATTAGGCTAGCACCTGATAGCCTCTGTGACAGATTCTTGACTAAACCCTTTGCTACAATCCATTTTCTTAGGGGGCTTTTGTCCACGAAAGCCTTTTTTTGATCCAGAGTATTATTTAAGAGGGGGCGTGTTAATAGGACTGTTCTACGACCTCTTTTGACTCGAGCTTTGTTTTTAAGTTTGTGGGCTTTCCCTCCTCGAAGTTTTATCTTGGGGTCATAGGGCCCATCTATTGGTTTTCCCACTAAGTCATCTTCTGACGTGGCCTCATCCTCATCCTCTGTACTGACCTCGACAACGGAGTCTTCGAGAGGGGCTTGTTCGTTGGTTACGCTATTTTCCTTGTGAGCCAATATGTCCGAAGGAACCATAATTTCCTTAGGGCTAAGATTTTTAATGAGGCATAAGTTTGCAATGGTAGATTGCGGTCCTCCGAGCGGGGTAGTGGTAGATGCAGTAGCAGATGGTGAGCCCGTAGACAGGGCTAAGCCCGAGCCGCGTGTAACTGTCGTAGATTCTGGTGTAACCCCAGTATCAGACACAGGAGCGAGCGCAATCGCAGGCAGCGTGGGTATAACTGAAAGCTTAGTCAGAGAGCTGATGGATGTCGCGTTATGACCTGGAGAGGTGTCGCTAAAGGAGGGTGATCGTTGTTTTGATTGCTCGGTCCCCTGGGTACTATTAGTTTGTTTGCTGCATAGAAGTACCCCTTCAGAGTCAGTGAGAGCGTCCTGAACGATGTGGGATAACTGGTTGTTTTTGCCCATGACGTCCACCCCGCTTTTATCCAGGGACTTAGCCAGGATTGTAGCATGCAATTTGTTGCCCCCCTTAGAGCGCGTGTCTACAAGCAAAATCGGTGGTCTCAGTACCTGTTTGAGCGCCCCTTCCGTCATTGCATGTTCCGTGGTGGGACAGCCGCTAGTAGCCAGCTCCTCGATGTCGGGATGAATCGCAGCAGTCTGGGAGAGCCCTGGGTTTGTTACCCCTGTTTCCCGGGCGGCTCCGGCACTAACTCCAGCTGGAAGGACTCCGGTCAGATGTTTTGTGTGCCGGGTTGCGCGAGGTTGTTTCGCGGGCATCTTGCTCAGCTGGGGAGTTAGAGAGAAAGGTCGGAAGGCAGTCCGGAGATACAGACTAAGCCGGTTGATCCCCGAGCTCCGTAACAGCCCTTGCAGGATCCGGTGCACGAGTCGAGTAGTCCCCGGGAGTTCCAGCATGAAGAGCCGCCTCGATTTCTCTCCCCTGTAGCTGTATAGCTATGTAGCGGTGTTTGCGGCGTCCACAAAAACGGGATGTAGGATGTAGGAGACCGGAGATTTTATCAGGTCTGTAGGCGTTTTAGTTTTCGGTTTTATTTTCAATTTTTCTGGTTTTTCCGAATTAGATGCATGCTAGAGCAAGTAGAAGCATACTCAATTAAGGGTCGCAGGCATTTTTGAAGTCGTTTCGTTAGGAGAGGGAGAGAGGGCGGGCGAGCCTCTTGGTATACTGCTTCGGCTCAGATCCTCACTCCGCCATCTTGGCGGAAACTCTTACATTTCCTCGTTCTGTCTTAATTTGCAACAATAACTGTACTTGAACTGTGTTTTTAGGTGAATTCCCTTGAAGTGTTATTACATAAGTTAATTTCCCTTTCAATTTAACATTCCTTTGTCAATGATTTTTTTTTAAAGGATTTGCAATCTTTAAGACTCTCTTATACCTAACCATTATAGTAGATTACATTTGGGAGACCTTCATCATGTCTAGCTTACTTTTGATGTATTGTGTTTCATGCAAATCCATCAAGAAGGGACATTTAGTAGGAGGCGTTGGGAGCATTGTCAGCAGCGCCCGGCGAAGCGTTGCATAGTTCGCACCACCGGCGGTCAGGCAGCCGGAAGTAAAATCACCGACACATGGAGGGAATTTGAACCTTCGGGCCCCCACGATATTGAAACTAACCAGGCGAGTCTTTGAGGAGGTGGGGCGAAGGCTACACCTACCGGACTAGGAGTGACTCGCCCTAAAAGTGAAGTTTAAGAGGAAGCGGGAGTGCGAAAGTGGTTGCTTTGGATTATTACAATGGCAGAATTGGATGAAATGGCTGAGAGGGTGAAGTCAGTGGAAACACTGTTTTCTACGAACTTGGCGTGGGACACAGGAACTAGCACTCGAGGAAAGGACAGGGTGCAAGGGGGCTCCCTCATTACAAATCTAAGGAAATTGGAGAAGCTGACTTGTGCAGAGATTTCAAAATGGTGGTATACAGTGGCTTTAAAAAAATAAGTCGGCAGGATCCCATGGAGGTTAAGAATTATGATAACCCCAAGCTATAAGTCCCTGATTTAGTCAAGGAGTGGGTAGAGTGTAATATGGAGAGCTCAATGAGAATGAAGGTGATCCTTATCAAGTATGCCGAACTTGAACGGAGCAATATACTGGAGCAGATCAAAACCATCAATGATGAAATTAATAAAGACAATGACAAAGAGAAAGTGAGCCAATTCAAAAAAGAGATGAAAATGAGGATGGTTAAGCATGAGGATGGAGTAAAAGAAAGATAAGTCCATAAGTTCCACAGAGATATGATGGACTATGCCCCTGGCCAAATTTACACCTTTGCATGGAGGTTTGAAAATATGCGCAGGCAAAGACAAAGCCAAGTTCACCAACTGCAAAAGGAGGTATCACTTAGTGACCTTAGGTCTGAGACAGGGACCGAATGGCACAGGGAGAAAGACCAAGCACAAGTCTAGAGGAGGAATTCTGTTTTTTATGCACAGACCGAAGAACAAACCACAAACCAAAAAGGCAACCCCAGCAAAGAGGAAACGCCAACAAAGGAGAGGCAGGAATAGGCAACGACCAGGAACCTAAGGGAGGACAAGGAGCCACAAGAAATGAGTGAAAACATCAGAACGGTAATTAATTAAAACTAATATTAAGTTGGACAGTGATGATGAATGTATACTATCTTTGGACCTCTCCTTTTGTCTGGATTCAGGTTTCAATTACGCGCAAACAAGAGTGGATCTCCACAAGTTTATAAGTAAACTGAGACTAAAGAAATTTTTCAGCATGAAACCTGAAACTAGCAAAAGACAATGTACATGCAGGAGGCCTACTTACAACTGAATGATAGATCTTGTTATTCACGGATAGGTAGGGCTGAATATGATAGGGTTAAGGAAAGGTTCCTGACACAGTTAATCGAATCAAGAGAAGCTTGTTTGTTGAATTGAGATGAACTGAACTTTTTAAGTAAAGATGCACCCAACATTCCTATTATTACCTTATCCCGAAAATACATAAGGACAAGGATAAACCACCAGGCAGACCTATTGTGGCAGCAATAGATAGTTTGTTTGAAAATACATCAACATACATTGACAGATTCTTACAGACTATTGTTAGGGATCTACCGTCATATGTTAAAGATACTAAAGAGTTCTTCAAAATCATTTTCGATGTAGTTTGGGATGATGACATGCTGATGATAACCCTTTGATGTGACCTCCTTATACACCAGCATTAGACATAAGGATGGGTTAGACGCCACCAAGTATTACTTAAGAGCAAGATCAATTAAGTTCTACAAACTTAATGAGATGCTAGTGATGATGATGGAGTGGTGCCTTACATACAACATCTTTTGGTTTAATGGCGAACTATTTCAGCAATTGCAAGGAACTTCGATGGGCACCTGCTTTGTCCCCAGCTTTGCTAATTTGCATATGGGCTGGTGGGAGGAGCAGGTGCTCAATGGACCAGATCTCAAAGAATGGGCAGATCACATAATTGTATGGGTAAGGTATACAGACAATGTCTTTTTGCTATGGAAAGTCAATGAGACATCCGCCAGGGCCTTTGTCAAGAAGATCAATGCAAATTTGTTGAATCTAAAATTTACCTGTGAAATTAGCAATAAGGAAATGGATTTTCTAGATGTCCATCTGGAAACAAGTGGCAGGATCATTAACAACCACCTATATAGAAAACCTACAGCAGGTAACAGCATGCAAATAGTTTTCATCCTCATGCCTTCTAACAAAGTATTCCCTTCGGAGAATTACTTAGAGCGAGGCACATATGTAACACGGAGGAGAAATACAAACAGACAGAAAGAGACATACTTAGACGATTGCAACAGAGAGGGTACACACAAGAAACATTGCAGCAGGCACACAGGAAATTCACTCAAAAGAAAAGAGAGGATATTATAGTCTCTGAGAATCAGAATAATCAGAACAGTGAAAAAAGGAGGGAGTAAGGTTCATAACCACATATAATGAAAAACATCGCTTCTTGAGGAAAGCACTAACTAAACACTGGTACTTGATTATAAATGACCCGGTAGTGGGGAAAGATTTTCCAAAAAGGCCACAGATTACATATAGAAACGCTAAGCCCATGAGAGACTTATTAATTAAGAATGAGGTAGTGACCACAGTGTCGACGTGGCTGAAACCTCAGCCAGGTTTTAAGAAATGCAGTAAGTGCAAGGTGTGTGAGAATGGTGTGTACCTGACGAAAATACAAACACCCTTAGGAAAAATATTGAACATCAAACAATATTTCACTTGCAAGACTGTCTTTGCTGTATATTCACTGAGTTGCGCATGTTCCAAACAATATATTGGAAGTACTATTCTTCCAGCGCACAAGCGCATATTGCAAAATTTGAGGGCCATTAAAAACAACAACCCAAGTTACCCAGTGGTGCGACAATTTTACCAAATGCATGGGGGGGATCACAAACTATTAAGGTATAGCGTCATAGACAGTGTACTGAAGAAGAAGAGAGATGGTGACAGGGAGAAGGAACTCCAGAGATTGGAGTCCTTGTACATCCTTGAGATGGACAGTAAAAAGCCATGGGGCTTGAATGTGGATGAGGAACTGTACATACATCTCTAGCCATCAACCCCAACCATATAGAGTGATTCACAATATGTTTTTCAATGTATTATCCAATCCAATCCAAAAATAGCTTTATTCAACAAAAGTCATAAAAGCAATACAAAACAGGTACAGGTAGACAATACATAAATACTATGACAAAAGACAACATTTTTAAAATCGAATACCTTATAAAATATATACAAGATTAAAAATACATATAGTTTCAAAGAAAATCATTGAGGGAATCATCTAGGGCAGCTAACACTTTACTGACCATTACTCCTAATTCTTATGATCCACGCCCACCCCAGAAATTTAGCGACAGCCACAACAATTACCGGGTCAGTACTAGTACGAAGAATTCTTCCTGCTTCGCCACTCAGTCTAGTACCCAATAATTTGCAGACAGGTCTCAACCAAACACGCCTCGGGGCCGTGTAAACAGGGCATACAAAAAACATATGTGCTATTGTTTCCTCATAGGATTTACACAGAAGACATAAGTTGTTTCTATTGGTGTCCCACCGGGCAGTGAATGATTTTAGAGGCAGCGATCCCACCCGCATCTGGAAATATAGTTTCCTATCTAACACTTTTGTAACAAGGTCCCAGAAAGGTTCCAGCCTTGGAGCAGGTTTAATGCTCAAAAAGCCATCAGATAGCGAAAGGGACTTGCTGTCAGAAAATACCTTGGCGTTGACCAGCTCCCAATATTTCTCTTTCAAGAGTGCTTTGGATGGAAAGGTGGCACCTGAGGGGTTCTCCCAAAGAGCACTCATCCCCAGGGCCTCAAGGGATTTTCTAAGTTCATTGAACCAGCCAATATTGCGGGAGCCCACCAAAGACATTATATCAAGGAAACCCTCAGCATACTGAACTAAAGCCGGGGTAGTCCATAATCTACGCCAATAAAGGATGGGTCTTAGCCTAGCTACATCAGCAATAGAATTCTTGCCCAGATCGTGCCTCAAAGGAACTATAGGTGTGCTCTGTGGGAGCGAGGTAATGCTACGCACAAACTTGTTTTCCGAGATGGTTAAGGAAGACAAGTTCTCGTATCCCCACAATTCAGCACCATAAAGGGCTGAACTCACAGCTTTAGCACTATAGACCTGGAGCACGGGTATAATTGGTTTCAATAGAGATTTCTTAAATTCGCCAGATATTATTCCTACGAGCTGCCTATGTTTTAGGGTAGACAATTCCCTCTGCAATTTCCACGTGAAGTTATTTTGGATATTAACTCCTAAATAGTTAAAAGCCTGTACTTGCTCTAGTGGATTTTTAGCAAAACCAAAGGAAATGATGGACGGAGTGTTGAACATTGCAAGCACTCACCCCCAGTCAACTGATCTGGGTTTAATCCACCACCGTTCTTTAGCCCACTCTGCCACCCCAGTTCAGACATGGCCATATGCAAATCAGTCTGACCCTGTGCCTCATGGGAACAGTCCAGCCCGAACTGCCAAGCCATGTCTTCCCTGGACCGGAAACAAGCTTCCTAGGACCGGTTTCTGGCATTTCAGCCGTCTTCAGCCAGGCTTGCTTGAATCCAGTGGCAAAGTGAGCAAGGGACTCACGTCTGAGCATACCCTGCCAACTTATGGCGAACAAAGCAAAACCAAAGGAAATGATGGACGGAGTGTTGAACATTGCAAGCACTCACCCCCAGTCAACTGATCTGGGTTTAATCCACCACCGTTCTTTAGCCCACTCTGCCACCCCAGTTCAGACATGGCCATATGCAAATCAGTCTGACCCTGTGCCTCATGGGAACAGTCCAGCCCGAACTGCCAAGCCATGTCTTCCCTGGACCGGAAACAAGCTTCCTAGGACCGGTTTCTGGCATTTCAGCCGTCTTCAGCCAGGCTTGCTTGAATCCAGTGGCAAAGTGAGCAAGGGACTCACGTCTGAGCATACCCTGCCAACTTATGGCGAACAAAGCAAAACCAAAGGAAATGATGGACGGAGTGTTGAACATTGCAAGCACTCACCCCCAGTCAACTGATCTGGGTTTAATCCACCACCGTTCTTTAGCCCACTCTGCCACCCCAGTTCAGACATGGCCATATGCAAATCAGTCTGACCCTGTGCCTCATGGGAACAGTCCAGCCCGAACAGCCAAGCCATGTCTTCCCTGGACCGGAAACAAGCTTCCTAGGACCGGTTTCTGGCATTTCAGCCGTCTTCAGCCAGGCTTGCTTGAATCCAGTGGCAAAGTGAGCAAGGGACTCACGTCTGAGCATACCCTGCCAACTTATGGCGAACAAAGCAAAACCAAAGGAAATGATGGACGGAGTGTTGAACATTGCAAGCACTCACCCCCAGTCAACTGATCTGGGTTTAATCCACCACCGTTCTTTAGCCCACTCTGCCACCCCAGTTCAGACATGGCCATATGCAAATCAGTCTGACCCTGTGCCTCATGGGAACAGTCCAGCCCGAACTGCCAAGCCATGTCTTCCCTGGACCGGAAACAAGCTTCCTAGGACCGGTTTCTGGAATTTCAGCCGTCTTCAGCCAGGCTTGCTTGAATCCCAGATCAGTTGACTGGGGGTGAGTGTTTGCAATGTTCAACACTCCGTCCATCATTTCCTTTGGTTTTTGCTTTGTTCGCCATAAGTTGGCAGGGTATGCTCAGACGTGAGTCCCTTGCTCACTTTGCCACTGCATTCAAGCAAGCCTGGCTGAAGACGGCTGAAATGCCAGAAACCGGTCCTAGGAAGCTTGTTTCCGGTCCAGGGAAGACATGGCTTGGCAGTTCGGGCTGGACTGTTCCCATGAGGCACAGGGTCAGACTGATTTGCATATGGCCATGTCTGAACTGGGGTGGCAGAGTGGGCTAAAGAACAGTGATGGATTAAACCCAGATCAGTTGACTGGGGGTGAGTGTTTGCAATGTTCAACACTCCGTCCATCATTTCCTTTGGTTTTTGCTTTGTTCGCCATAAGTTGGCAGGGTATGCTCAGACGTGAGTCCCTTGCTCACTTTGCCACTGGATTCAAGCAAGCCTGGCTGAAGACGGCTGAAATGCCAGAAACCGGTCCTAGGAAGCTTGTTTCCGGTCCAGGGAAGACATGGCTTGGCAGTTCGGGCTGGACTGTTCCCATGAGGCACAGGGTAAGACTGATTTGCATATGGCCATGTCTGAACTGGGGTGGCAGAGTGGGCTAAAGAACAGTGATGGATTAAACCCAGATCAGTTGACTGGGGGTGAGTGTTTGCAATGTTCAACACTCCGTCCATCATTTCCTTTGGTTTTTGCTTTGTTCGCCATAAGTTGGCAGGGTATGCTCAGACGTGAGTCCCTTGCTCACTTTGCCACTGGATTCAAGCAAGCCTGGCTGAAGACGGCTGAAATGCCAGAAACCGGTCCTAGGAAGCTTGTTTCCGGTCCAGGGAAGACATGGCTTGGCAGTTCGGGCTGGACTGTTCCCATGAGGCACAGGGTCAGACTGATTTGCATATGGCCATGTCTGAACTGGGGTGGCAGAGTGGGCTAAAGAACAGTGATGGATTAAACCCAGATCAGTTGACTGGGGGTGAGTGTTTGCAATGTTCAACACTCCGTCCATCATTTCCTTTGGTTTTTGCTTTGTTCGCCATAAGTTGGCAGGGTATGCTCAGACGTGAGTCCCTTGCTCACTTTGCCACTGGATTCAAGCAAGCCTGGCTGAAGACGGCTGAAATGCCAGAAACCGGTCCTAGGAAGCTTGTTTCCGGTCCAGGGAAGACATGGCTTGGCAGTTCGGGCTGGACTGTTCCCATGAGGCACAGGGTCAGACTGATTCGCATATGGCCATGTCTGAACTGGGGTGGCAGCGTGGGCTAAAGAACAGTGATGGATTAAACCCAGATCAGTTGACTGGGGGTGAGTGTTTGCAATGTTCAACACTCCGTCCATCATTTCCTTTGGTTTTTGCTTTGTTCGCCATAAGTTGGCAGGGTATGCTCAGACGTGAGTCCCTTGCTCACTTTGCCACTGGATTCAAGCAAGCCTGGCTGAAGACGGCTGAAATGCCAGAAACCGGTCCTAGGAAGCTTGTTTCCGGTCCAGGGAAGACATGGCTTGGCAGTTCGGGCTGGACTGTTCCCATGAGGCACAGGGTCAGACTGATTTGCATATGGCCATGTCTGAACTGGGGTGGCAGAGTGGGCTAAAGAACAGTGATGGATTAAACCCAGATCAGTTGACTGGGGGTGAGTGTTTGCAATGTTCAACACTCCGTCCATCATTTCCTTTGGTTTTTGCTTTGTTCGCCATAAGTTGGCAGGGTATGCTCAGACGTGAGTCCCTTGCTCACTTTGCCACTGGATTCAAGCAAGCCTGGCTGAAGACGGCTGAAATGCCAGAAACCGGTCCTAGGAAGCTTGTTTCCGGTCCAGGGAAGACATGGCTTGGCTGTTCGGGCTGGACTGTTCCCATGAGGCACAGGGTCAGACTGATTTGCATATGGCCATGTCTGAACTGGGGTGGCAGAGTGGGCTAAAGAACAGTGATGGATTAAACCCAGATCAGTTGACTGGGGGTGAGTGTTTGCAATGTTCAACACTCCGTCCATCATTTCCTTTGGTTTTTGCTAGTGGATTTTTAAACAAAACAAATTGGTTTTTAAAAGATCTGTGTGGCCTAAATGCCATAAGCTTGTTTTTTTTTATGTTAACTTCAAGGCCACGCTCCACACAGAAATTCTCAAAGATATCCAATGAACGCTGTAGACCGCAAGGTGTTTTAGCAATTAAAAGCGTATCATCCCAGAATTGGGATCTTTGTGTCGCCAAGAATAGGGGCATCAACATGAGCTTTCAGAAGACGATCATCTATATCATTAATATGTAGAGAAAATAGGGTTGGGGCCATTGCACAGCCTTGTCTGACCCCCCTTTGGACCGGAAAGTCCTCAGTCGTCATGCCTTGACCTCCCCATCTAATTCTAGCTGAATTGTCAGCATGAAGACTCTGGATTAGGGACAACAAGCCCCCATGAAGCCCCAAATCTTTCAGCGTCATCCAAAGTTTAGGACGGGGGACTAAATCAAAGGCGGCCCTTAGATCCACAAACACCGCGTACAAATTCCCCTTATCCAGGACCACTGTCTTCCAGTAAAGGAGGACGAAACGAAATACTTGGTCGATAGTACTAATGTGCTGACGAAATCCTGCCTGAAATGGGGACAAGATGTTATTTAGCGCTATCCAGGAGTGGACACGATTTAAAATCAGCCTACCAGTAATCTTCTGGATGGCGTCAATCAGGCTAATAGGCCTATAGTTCTCAGGAAGCGACCGGTCCCCCTTTTTGTAGACCGGTATTATTTCCGCCGCTTTCCATGAGCTAGGAATTGGGGCACCCTGTGCCAACGCATTGGCTATCAGTTGGATGTATCTCCCCCATTTAACCTTATCATACAGGAAGACATCCGCAGGTACACCATCCGGGCCGGGAGCCTTACCAGACGCCACACCAGCAAGCGCTGATTCCACCTCAACACTAGTAAAATTGTCTTCTAAATTAAACACCTGGATGACCCCAGGGCTTCCAGGATGGTTAATCGAAGAAGCATATTGGGGTTTAAAATACTCAACCCACCTCCCCTGTGAGACATTATTTTGGGGACACTCAGGCTGCCCACCAGATCCCCACTTTACAATGCTCCAGAATAGTTTGCTATTGTTCTGGATACTAGCATCAAGAAGGCCCTGCCACTTTTTTCCATCCCATTGGCGCTTTGCCCTAGCAATACAACTTTTGTAGATATTTCTTCTATGTCGTACCAGGCGTACATCACCTTCCTTCAAGGCTTTCCCAAGTAATAGCCTTGACTGCCTACATTCCTCGTTGTACCAAGAGGCTTGGCGATGGGCTCCTCTTGGGCCAGATTTCACTTTTATAAGGAAATAGGATTTCAAACTAGCAAATAAACTGTCATGAGCCGAAGTTACATCCCTCAATTCTCCGTTAGAAGAAAGAACTTGCTCAATAGCATGGATAGATCCATCAACCTCTTCTAGAATATTTGTTAGGGCAATAGGGTTCTCCATTAGGCCGGACCATCTCAGCCGTCGCATGTCATTAGATGTCACAACCTCCGGAGGACACAACTCCCTTACCTCTGACGGACCACAGTCTACCCTCCACCATCTATGGGATAGACAAAGAGGGTTGTGATCACTTTCAGGAAGGGACACTATCTTCATGTCAACAAGGGAGTGCCATAATTTCACATCAGCCAAAATGTAATCAATTCGGCTCTTGTTCAACCCATAATTAAATTTTAAAGCACCCTTACGGTCACTAGGCATCCTACAATTCAGGGCCCTCAAACCCTTTTCCATGCAAAAGGAGTTGATCTAAATGGCAACCTCTGGCCACCTTTTTATAGGAGGCAACTCCAGGGGAGGAATACCCCAGTGTAACTCTTCATTATCCTGGGTATCCCACTCAGTTTCAACGAGTGGTTCAAACGTTATATTAAAATCACCTGCAACAATAATGAAGGCACCATCTGAGTGAAGATCAAACAAAGTCATAAGTTCGTCAATGACAGGAGATTTTATACCTCTAGAACCCCTTACATACACATTGTATATATCAATTGAGCCCAACGATCCAAGCTCTAACCTCAGCAGTTGGATGTCTCTATTTCCAGTATGAAGGAGCTTAGTATTCAGACACAATTCGCTTCTCAACCAAATAGTTAGGCCCCCAGAAGGTCGCCCATGGGGCCCCTTAATTGCCGGAATGTGAAAATTTAGATAACCCACGCAAAAACGTGGTTCTAAAAGCCAAGTCTCCTGGAATATACAGATGTCATTTTTATTGATGAATGTAATCCAATCATCAATGGCTAGCTTAGCATTTAAACCAGCAATATTCCACGAGCATAGGGAACCACCCGTCAAGGGGGGACCAACAGTTTAAATGTATTATGTATTGTTGTTTTTAACGAAGTCTGAGTATTCTTGGAGAGGGAAGTTAGGAGGGCTCAAACTTATCAATCCTATTTATGTTTGTTGTTTTCTTATGAAGAATTCCGGAAACGGATTAGATTACTATGTGGTTGGGAGATCACGCTACAATGGAGAACTACATATTTTCTACCAAGGAACATTAACTGGATTCCGAAACTTGTTTGAAAATAATCCAAGAACCCCCCTTGGGCAGAATTATAGTGATGAGAATAATTATTGCAAACAGTTAAGCGGAATAATGATGCTCATATCATGCCCTTTTCCTATTGTGAGAATAGGTTGTAGCAAGTATGTCTCTCCCCTCCCTTTTTCCATCATGCACAAACAGCAATATTATGAATTGTGTTGGGCCTGTAGTTTTTGAGGAACTAAATATGATTGATGAAATTGCATAATAAACGATGGCTGCAGTTGATATCATGTAAATATTGTAGATCTATTGTATATTTTTTTACATTCAAAGTATGAACTGGGAAATGCTAAAGATCGTTTATGCATTTATATATTTATTTTTCATCTGAACATGTTCCAATATGACCGCTAAAATTAAATAGAGAAGTCCTCTGTTTACGCACTTTATTGTAATGCTCGAACTTCCTGTATGTACAAAAAGAGGTTGTGAAAGAATCAACTTTGTGACTAAGGTGCAAGGAAGCACCGAAACGCGTTGACATTGCATTATTCTGCCAAATAAACTATTTGCGCAACTACGGTTCCCTGTTATTTAGTAGAAGGCGTTGGAAGTACATATCTATATATATATATATATCTATATATATATATATATATATTTATTCACTGAAAAAACCATAGGTTTCAGGCACGTTATAGTTAGGAATTCGCATTTAAAAAACCTTAAAAATTCACTGAAAAAACCATAGGTTTCGGGGGCGTTATAGTTAGCTGGACTTTTCACTCGTACAAAACCATTGAAATTCCCCCGTTATAGTTAGTACAGCTAACTAAAACTCACGCGCCCGCAATGCACTGCTGATGACGTCACATATTACATCACTCATGACATGGTCAGTGACATCACTCATGACATCACTGATGACATTCCAAATGACATCACTGATGACATCACTGATGACATCATCCAGTGAATGTGTGTTTTTCTGAAAATTACATATGTTTTATATATGTATATCTCAAGGTCGATGGAAGCATAAATGGGTATATAAGTGTCTAAATGGATGATTTGTTTTTGAAAAATTGATTGTATAACTGACGGATTAAGTGTATCTTAGTGAATACATGGCTTAGTGAGTAATGTTTAAATATGTAAATATCTGTATTAGTCTCTCACTTTGTGTATAAGTGGCTGCATGGGTTGGTGAGTAGCTACATGAGTGTCTATATAGGTTATTAGTTGTTTTTTTGAGTATCAGTATGAGTGTCTGAGTGTCTGTATGGTTCGGTGGGGGGTATTACGTAGTGCACAGGTGCATGAATGAGTGACTCACTGTTTGTATGTGTTGAAGACAGCATGTGTGCAGGACTGTATGGGTGGATGAGTGTGTGCATGGGTGTGTTAGTGAGTGAATGACTGTCTCAATAGTATCTTTATGAGTAACTACATATGTTTTAAACTAGGTTATGTGACTATTGGTGTATATAAGTGAGTATATGTGAGAGTGAGAGATTGGAAGAGTTCCTGCATGAATAAGTATGTGTTTCTATAAGTGATTGTTTAAAAGACTAAGTATGTGTAAGTTTCTGTAGAAGTAAGTGTGGTGGTGTGTATAACTGTATATGCAAGTAAATTCATGTCTGATTCTTTATTAGCATGAGTGACTAGGTGTGTGAGTAACTTTATGGATGAGTGGCGTTGTGTAACAGGATGTATAGGTGTATGAGTACATTTGATGAGTGAGTACATGTAAGAGTGACTGTATAGGACTGTTGGTGAATGAGTGGATGTGTATGTGGATCTTAGAATTACTGAATAGGTTGTTGTAACTGGTATTGGTATGTCCATTGTTTTGAAAATTTAAGTTTATATTTTTGAATGTGTGTATCAAAGGTTATATCAGGGGGAGAGGAGGTCTGCCACTCCATCACAAGGATGATGTCATCAGTGATGTCATCAGTGATGTCATTTGAGATGTCATCAGTGATGTCATGAGTGATGTCACTGACCATGTCATGAGTGATGTAATATGTGACGTCATCAGCAGTGCATTGCGGGCGCGCAAGTTATAGTTAGCTGAACTAACTATAACAGAGGAATTTCAATGGTTTTGTATGAGTAAAAAGTCCAGCTAACTATAACGCCCCTGAAACCTATGGTTTTTTCAGTGAATTTTTAAGGTTTTTTAAATGCTAATTCCTAACTATAACGTGCCTGAAACCTATGGTTCTTTCAGTGAATTTCAAAGGTTTTTTAAATGCTAATTTCTAACTATGCCTACAGAGATAGGACATGTGAAGAAAGAAGAAAAAACGCACAGAAAGAAATGCAGAAAGAAGCAACAGAAGTCCTCAAAGACGAAGAAAAGTACAGGAAGAAAGATAACGTGCAGAAAGAACAAACAGAAGAGCAGAAAGAAGCCTTGTTGCAAAATCATCCTGTACCCTCAACTTTTTCAGACGGATACTGGTGGTAACCAGTCCTAGAGCCAGTGCTATGGTAAAAGACACTCAGAATACAGTGAAAACACCTACATACACTAGGGAACACTATGCGTTGGGGTCCCTCTGTGATTAGCATGACCTCCTCTGTAACCCCCTAGAATATAATAGGGCAGGGGATTAAAACTACCTCTTAAAACGTGCCACAGGGCGTGTTTGCACACGTCACCTCAGGCCCCATCCCCTCCCTTCCCCACTGTGTAAATGCGCCCTGTGGCCATTTTAAGTTGGGAGATTAAGTCCCCTTGAATCCTGAGGGTCCCTAGGGGCCAACTAGACCACTAGGTACCTCCAGTAAGCACCACAGAGCTGCGTTGCAGAGAGATGTAAAAAGGGGCATGGCCTAGACCACCTCTCTGCAAAGCAGCGCAATGGCGCTTACTGGAAGCACCTGGTGGGCTAGTTAGCCCCCAGGGTCCCTCAGGATTAAAGGGGAATTATTTCCCCAACTTAAAACACACCACAGGGCGTGTTTGCACACGTTAACTCAGGCCCCGTCCCCTCCCTTCACCCCTGTGTTAACACGCCCTGTGGCCGTTTTTAGTTAGGAGATTAAGTTCATTGAATCCTGAGGGACCCTAAGGTCCAACTAGCCCACTAGGTACCTCCAGTAAGCGCCACAGAGCTGCGTTGCAGAGAGGTGTAAAAAGTGGCACGGCCTGGACCACCTCTCTGCAACGCAGCTCAGTGGCTCTTACTGGAAGCACCTGGTGGGCTAGTTAGCCCCCAGGGGCCCTCAGGATTGAAGGGGAATTATTTCCCCAACTTAAAACGCGAGATTGGGCGTGTTTGCACACGTCACCTCAGGCCCCGTCCCCTCCCTTCCCTACTGTGTAAACATGCTCTGTGGCCGTTTTAAGTTGGGAGATTAAGTCCCTTTGAATCCTGAGGGTCCCTGGGGCAAAATAGCCCACTAGGTACGTCCAGTAAGCACCATTGCAGAGAGGTGTAAAAAGGGGCACGGCCTGCACCACCTCTCTGCAACGCAGAGCAGTGGCGCTTACTGGAAGCACCTGGTGGGCTAGTTGGCCCCCAGGGTCCCTCAGGATTGAAAGGGAATTATTTGCCCAACTTAAAACGCGCCACAGGGCATGTTTGCACACATCACCTCAGGCCCCGTCCGCTCCCTTCACCACTGTGTTAATCCGCCCTGTGGCTGTTCTAAGTTGAGAGATTAAGTAGCCTTGAATCCTAAGGGTCCCTAGGGTCAAACTAGCCCACTAGGTACCTCCAGTAAGCGCCACAGAGCTGCGTTGCATAGAGGTGTAAAAAGGGACGTGGCCTCAGAACACCAGTCTGCAACGCAGCTCCCTGGCCCATACTGGAGATACCTGTTGGCGTAGTTGGCCCTCAGGGACTCTCAGTATTGAAGGGGAATTAATTCCCCAACTTACAACTGGCCAGGGGGTGTGTTTGCAGAGTGCTGCAAGGAGGGGGTGTGGCCTCCGGCGCGATGCTAGTCTTTTAATTATTTTATTTTTTTAAGAAGGAGGGCTGTGTGGCCCCCCTTCTTTTTCTAATTTATTGGCCCTGGGGACCCCATCCCCAGGGCCTGCACCCTAATTTTCTTTGTTGAACAAAATTAATTTCGAAGGAGACCGCGTGGCCCCCTTCCCACGGCCTTAATCGGCCCTGGGGACCCCAACCCCCGAGTCATGGCCTTTTTAAAAAAAATTATTTAGGAGGGGGGCTGCGTTGCCCCCGTCCTCAGGCCACTTATGGCCCAGAGACCCCATCCCCCGGGGCCGGCCTTTGTTTTTTATTATTTAAAAAATATATATTTTTATAGAAACACCTAGGACATGCTGGACAAACCGTATGTACCTATCACCATGACGATTTACGTGATATTCATTAATAGGGCGACTATGCATACAATGAATCCACGTGGAATGTATTTACACCACTAGTGAAGCTCTGACGTGTCTGACGCCCTACCGTGCCTAATCCCGGCGCCCCCGCCGGTGGGTACTCTCCAAGTAGACACCCTTGTCGTTTATTTATACAAACATGGGTAGCTACTGACGGGCACATTTAATACACATGCACACCAAGCCATTCAAAGGGGATTCGACAAAAATTCGACCAAACTATGCAAGAAACCCCCCTCACGGTTAATAAAACACACATCCACTGCCGGATGTGTAATACTTTTTATTTTACTCTCTGGAAAGGAGACAAACCTCATTTGAGAGTCACAGCGTGCTCCTGGCTGAGCCCAATGCTGGGTTACACCCACCAGTGCCCGCCGAGTGCCACACACCTCTGTGTTGTATTCCACCAGCTAGTGCGTATGCTATGACACTCTCTAGCCCATGTGCACTGTAACACCACCCTGTGAATATGTCATGCCACACTTGCCTTCGCACGGGTTATATTGCCTCATCTAACGTGCCTTCCTCGATGTGTATGTTATAACGCACAGCGCTATGCCATACATTATTACAATCTGCGATCCATATCTTTGTCACAGTGCATATGCAACGTTACACTCCCCAGCACATATTTTATATTACAACTTTAGAGACTAGTTATGTTACACAACACTGCCCTTTGCATATTACACTCCAAGGCGCATATCGCATAGCACGCGCTAGTGCCTGTGCTATCTCGCGCTCTCCAATGAATCTGTCATTGCGCACAAAGTATTGCATATTATATTTCACACACCGGTTCATCTTACACTTTTTGGTGCATAGTTTATACCATATACTACATCTAGTTTTCACTTTCAATCGTGCTCTCAGGACTATGTTCTAAATAACACTGCCTCCACCTACCGTTTTCACGGGCATTACATTTTGCGATGGGGGTGGAGGGTCAGGGGGTGTTTCTGCCAAGTGAGCCCGGAGTCACAGTCACAAACGTCCTCTTCTTCCTGAATAAAAGTGAGATTATGCTGCATACTTGTTCATATTTTAAGTAGTTCGCACAGACACACATTTTAAAAACAATAAAGTTCCTAATACCCACCTTCTCTGAACAGTTAGGTTGCTGCCCCATCCACCTCCTCCCTATCCTCTGTTGTCTGAATCCATGGACTAGCCTCCTCCCTCCTGCCATGCATGGTCTGATGTGCTGCCACTGCCCTCCATTTAGCATGATGTACCAGTCCACTCCTCTTGCCCTCCATTGCCCAATTCTATGGCCCATCATTGACCTCCTGCTTAGCCTCTGTGCTTAGCTTGCTACCCCTATTCTCCTTCCCCCTGTCCTCCGATGTCTTTGTGCATGCCCCTGCTCCATCCTTTTTGCCCACTATGTTCCATGGACCTGCCACTCCTATCTACTCTGAGTGTTCTGTTGATCTGCCACTCCCCTCCCACCTGCCTAGCATTGTCAGATGACTGTAACCTGTCCCTGCCACCTCCACCCTGCCTGTCCACATGCCATGCCCCTATCCCCTTCCTCCTGTCCACCATGGTCCATTTTACTGCCACACCCTTCTGCCCTCCCTGATCTGTTGTGCTGCAACTGCCCCTCCTGCCTGCCCCGCGCGGTCTGTTGTGAGGCCCCTTCCCCTGAACTATCTTGTCTGTGCCCAGGTCCTGACCCTCCCTTCTATCCTCCATGGTCCTTTGTGCATGCCCCTGCACCCTCATTCTTGCCCATCATAGCCATTTTGCTGCCACTAACCCTCCCGCTTGCCATGCATGGTCTTCCGTGCTGCCATGGCCCCTCCCACCTTCCCTGTGTGGTCAGCTAGCTGCCCCTGACCCCCTCCCACCTTCCCTCCATGGTCTGTGTGTATGCCAGCATAGTCTCATTGTTGCTCTCCATGGTGTGTCTTGTTTCTAGTGCCCATCCTGCCTGATCTCCATGGACATCTTGCTGCTCCTGCCCTGCCACCTTGCCCCCAGCCCTCTGTTTCCATGTGGAGACCCCCTATTCCCTCCCTTCTGGCTTGTCTGTTCCATTTTAATGCCCCTGATCCGTCCCTCCTGCCCTTTATGGTCTGTTATGCTGCAGCTTTCTCTCCTGTCTGTCCATTATGGTCAGCTAGCTACCATTGCCTCTTTCCCATCTGTTCTCTGTTGTCCATGTGCATGGTCCTGTCCCCTCCCTATTGCTTTCTATGGATTGTTGTGCTGCACTCCCGTACCGCATGCGCTGTGTGGTGTATTGTGCTGCTGCAAACCCTGATGCCTGCCCTGTAGGGTCAGTTTGGTGCACCTCTCCATGTCCCTCCTGTCCTCTGTTATCCGAGTCCATGTCCGTACCCCAATTCCTCCTGCCTACCATGATTCAATGTGCCATACTTGCGAACATTTTGAACTTGGTGAGAGGGAGATTTTGAAAACAAACTGGGGTATTGATTTTCCCTTTGAGTTACATTGAAAAAGAGGAGATTGTAGACAGGAGACAGATCAAATAAAGCCCATTTGAGCTTAAAAACATTGGACGTTTCCTGGCTGAAACGGGTTTGTTGGCATGTATGGTTGTACTACCACTGCCTCTTCCTTCTGCCCACAATGGTCTATTATATTGCCACAGCCTCTCTTGCCAGTCCTGTATTGTTGGTTTGTTGCCCCTGCCCCCCTTTCCACTGCCCTCCATAGTCTGTTGTTCTGCCACTGCCCTTCCTGCCTGCCCAGTGTGGTCAAATTGTTGCCTCTGCACTCTCCTACCTGCCTTCAATTTTCAGAGTCCGTGCCCCTGGCCTCTGCCTCTCAACAGTATCCCTTTGAACAACTAGATTGCTAACATTCTATATTGATTACAAAAGTGTGGAACGCCTGACGTCATCTTGATGTAATCAAAACTGTAATACCTAGAGTATTTCCTTCAGAAATTACATATATGAGAGGGTCTTATTTGCATCACAATTATGGTTAGTGCTCTAAAAAACTGAAATGGGGACATATTTTCTGAGTTTTCAAATAGCGACAAAGAACTTTTAAATTATTTGTAATCTTTATGTTTTTTTATTCAGTTGACCACTTGATTAAATGTTGCACCTTGGCGAGAGGATGTGGTGTTACTTCCAGAGCTGCAGACTTTGCAACTGGGGAACCAGGTTGGAGTTTCTGCTTCAGCTCAACATTCTGTGATTGTGGTCAAATCACTTAATCTCCCCATGTCTACAACCAAAATGAATTTGATCTTGTGTGATGTAACCAATGCTCATGTAAAGCATTCCAATACCTGACAAGTCTGCACTATATAAAACTGCAAATACACAAACAATAAGTGTTTTGCACACTTCTATCATTGGGCTACATGTGGGCTACATCTGGGTGATATTTGTGCTGCATTTAGGCTCTTCTGTGTCTGGTGGCCTTCTTGTGAGATTTATTTGTTATGAAGTTTCCTAATTTCCTCATTTACTGCAGTCTCCACAGTAGGAAATGCTTTCAATTTTTTACTTTGATTCCATCAAGAAGGTATTCAGATATGTCACACATTTGCCATAAATTCTGAATGTTAGCACTCTAGTTGCTCATTAGATCACTGTAGTAAAGCTACTGCTCACCATGCAAGTCTGCTGCTGGTATTAAAAGTGCATGTTTCAGTCTGCATATCAGAATTTTTTTATGAAATAGAAGAGGATTTGAGAAGTCACTCAAAATGTGCCCTAATTTTTCTTTCTTCAGCACTAATCATAATTTCTATGGCAAAATGAACCCCCTCATTGTGTTCCTTTTTAAATTAAATGTTTTAAGTGTTACCAGTTTATTCCAATCAAGATGGCTTCAGGTGTGCCACACTTTTGTCATAAGTAAGACAGTAAGCGCTCTAGTTGTTCTTAAGAACACTCTGGGACATTCTGTCATTAGGCTATACTTGGGCTACATCTGGGTGATATTTGGGCTACATTTGGGCTCTTTTGTCTCTGGTGGCCATCTTGGGAGATTTATTTGTTATGAAGTTTCCTAATTTCCTCATTTACTGCAGTCTCCTCAGTAAGAATACTTTCAGTTTTTTAGTTTGGTTCCATCAAGAAGGCATTCAGATGTGTCACACATTTGCCATAAATTCTGAATGTTAGCACTCTAGTTGCTCATTAGATCACTGTAGTAAAACTACTGCTCACCAGCGAAGTCTGCTGCTGGTATTCAAAGTGCATGTTTCAGTCTGCATGTCAGAATTTGTTTATGAAATAGAAGAGGATTTGAGAAGTCAAAATGTGCCCTCATTTTTCTTTCTGCAGAACTAATCATAATTTCTATGGCAAAATGAACCCCCTCATTTTGTTCCTTTGTAAATTAAATGTTTTAAGTGTTACCACTTTATTCCAATCAAGATGGCTTCATGTGTGCCATACTTTTGTCATAAGGAAGACTGTTAGCGCTCTAGTTGTTCGTTAGAACACTCTGGGACATTCTGTCATTGGGCTATACTTGGGCTACATCTGGGTGATATTTGGGCTACATTTGGGCTCTTTTGTCTCTGGTGGCCATCTTGGGAGATTTATTTGTTATGAAGTTTCCTAATTTCCTCATTTACTGCAGTCTCCTCAGTAGGAAATACTTTCAGTTTTTTACTTTGATTCCATCAAGAAGGCATTCAGATGTGTCACAAATTTGCCATAAATTCTGAATGTTAGCACTCTAGTTGCTTATTAGATCACTGTAGTAAAGCTACTGCTCACCAGGGAAGTCTGCTGCTGGTATTGAAAGTGCATGTTTCAGTCTGCATGTCAGAAGTTTTTTAATGAAATAGAAGAGGATTTGAGAAGTCACTCAAAATGTGCCCTAATTTTTCCTTCTGCAGCACTAATCATACTTTCTATGGCAAAATGAACCCCCCTCATTTTGTTCCTTTTTAAATGTTTTAAGAATTACCACTTTATTCCAACCAAGATGGCTTCAGGTGTGCCATACGTTTGTCATAAGTAGGACTGTTAGCGCTCTAGTTGTTCTTTAGAACACTCTGGGAAGCTGCAGTAGAACACAAAGGAATCAATTGACAGTCTCTGCCCTTGTTGGATGTACATGTTTTACTGAGAAGTCAGACTTCATTCTCACATGACTGAGAAAGATAATGTGAATTTACAGAAAATATGCTCTCAGTTAGCTTATAGATCACCTCCCAAACCTCTGTGGGAAAAGCATGAGAAAATAGTTTTCTCTCAAACATGATTCATGATATCACAGCAGAAGGCTTTTTCACATGGTAAAATCACCTTAGAACACACCACAATTCCTAAAATGAGTATGGTACCATCAACAAATGATTTATAATGTAACTAAAGTCTTAAAACCTTCTATTAACTGCAATGCTTTTTAATGAGGTGCTCTCATGTATATTGGTCCCAAGATGGCTGCCAACACTTCTTGGATGAAGTGCTGACAGCCAATCAGATCTTACGATGAGATGTGTGGTTAGGCTCCGCCCAGATATATATGTGATTTTAGTTTTGATTTTCTCAGGAACTACTGAACGGATTTACACCATTTAAGCAAAAGGCACATGCCTGACCTGAGGACTACCTCTTTGCCAAATTTCAAGTAATTCTGTTCAGCCGTTCGGGTTGTACCTTCGACTAAAGGTCCTATGGGAAAATGCATGGGAAAAACACGTTTTGGGACCCCCCTTTTTTCTCAGCCCCCGCTTGACGAATCACCCCGAGTCTTTCAGGGTAGGAGCTGAGCAGAGCGCACCATTAGTTTTGAAAATTTCACGAAGATAAGTCAACCGGCGCCAAAGTTATTCAAAATAGAATTTTCAGATTTCCTATGGGAACTCGGTCCTAACTATAACTATATTCACTGAAAAAACCATAGGTTTCACACATGTTATAGTTAGCGGAAATTTTACTGATAAAAAACCAATGAAATTGCCCCGTTATAGTTAGTGCTGGCAACTATAACTCACGCGACCGCAATCCTCTGCTGATGCTAATACTGTATTTAGACACTTATTTGCCCATGTCTTCTTCCATACATTTTTAGCTATACATATATTACAAATATTTTTTTTTATAAAGACACATATGTCATCAGCAGAAGATTGCGGTCGCGTGAGTTATAGTTGCCAGCACTAACTATAACGGGGCAATTTCATTGGTTTTTTATCAGTAAAATTTCCGCTAACTATAACATGTGTGAAACCTATGGTTTTTTCAGTGAATTTGCAAGGTTTTTTAAATGCTAATTCCTAACTATAACGTGTGTGAAACTTTTGGTTTTTTCAGTGAATTTGTACGTTTTTTTAAATGCTAAGTTACTTTACGCCATTCGAGGCGTGCGCGCCCACTTAACGCAGTGCGTTCCGTGCACGGTTTTTATCAACTTTAATAAGCCCTGTACATTTGGTGGCCTTCGGCCACCAAAAGCACAGGGGGTGGGGTCAATGTGGATAGTGTTTTTTTTATTTCGATTTTATAATTTCATGTTGCCAAAATATAGTTTTTTTACTGATGTAATAAGCCCTGTACATTTGGTGACATACGGCCACCAAAAGCACAGGGGGTGGGGTAAGTGTGGATAGTGTTTTTTTTATTTCTATTTTTTACCGTACGCTTACGGTAAGCGTACGGTAAGCGTACTCGGCGAAATTGCCGAAAAAAAAAAAAAAACGTTTTTGCTCTTGGGGGATGTTTGGGGACTCCCTCAACATGACTATGTGGGAGGGAGTTGTCAAAACAGCCCCGTAACATGTTTTTGGGCATCATGTTTGATAAATAACACTCAGGCTGATCGGCCCCTCCTTGCCTCGCGTGGGGAGTGGGACGGCCGGCCAGTACACCTTGGGCGGGTCTGGGCTGGGCGTGCACTACTCTGGCTCCTCCCCCCCTGGCTAACGGCTCAAAAGGCGGACAGCGGGCTACCTGCAGTGATTGCAGATCTCCCGAGGCTTCACCGGGAGCAACGGTGTTTCTTTTATTGTTTTAACTGACCTGTGCCTACCTGGCTATCTCGCCCAGCGCTCAGGAAACAGCGCCAGCAACTTCCTGCCTGCCCCTTCGCCTGCTTCCACGACAGCCAGACCGCCTCCGCTGATCGGCCCCTCCTTGCCTCGCGTGGGGAGTGGGACGGCCGGCCAGTACACCTTGGGCGGGTCTGGGCTGGGCGTGCACTACTCTGGCTCCTCCACCCCCTGCCACGCCCCACTCAAAACTCCCCCCACATGTGTCCCTATATAATCACTTCCCCTCACCGACGGCGCAGCGGGCGCGACGAAGGCGCGCCGAAGTTGCGCCTAAGTTAAGCCCGTCTGCGCCCGTCCGCGGCCGACCGGGGCTAGGGGCACAATACCCTGCCCAAATCATTTCTTACACTCCTTCCCAGCTTCACAGGCTACAGGGTCCGTGGGTCCTATCTCCCTCCACACACTCACGGATATCCCAGTTAGATTTATCCCCTCCTTTTCACTGCTCCTGCTCATTCACTTCCCTTATCCCGGTCTCCCCTTCCACAATAGCCGTCAATACTGCCCCAGTTAAGACCCTTAAGGCATATTATTTGAATACCAGATCGGCGGTGGCTCATTCACACGAACTTTCAGTGTTGCTAGATCACCATGCACCAGATCTTCTCCTTTTAACCGAGACATGGTTCTGTGATGACTCCCTACCCACCTTGCTAGCTACATTGCCCGCCCCCTACTATGCACTTCATGCCGACCGTTCATCCGGCAGAATGGGGGGTGGCGTTGCGGTCATTGCCCGCTCTGATCTTCCATTTCAACTTCTTTCTCTCCCCGATATTGCCACCACAGAGTATATTGCTATTCGAACCACGTCTACATCCCCCCCCCTCACCTGTATTCTCATTTATCGTCCTCCCCAGTCGCCTCTACGATTCCTCTCTGACTTCCAGGAGGTGTTAGCCACCCTCTCTGTCAATAACTCTTCAGTGTTATTACTGGGTGATTTTAATTTTTGGCCCTCCGACCCAGCAGAGTGTTCTTCTTCTAGAGAGTTTTCAGACACACTGTTATCCCTTAATTTTGTTTCTCACGTATCTTCCCCAACTCACGTCAAGGGGCATATCTTGGACCAGATTTGGTCCTTGAACTGCCCTGTCGACTCCCTTCTTATCTCTCCTTGCACTTGGTCTGATCATCACCTGATTTCTTTTGTTCTTCCTATCAGTTCTCCAGTTAGGGCCCCCCTTCCTAATAATGTCTGGGTCCGCTCGTGGAGTAGAGTTGACCCGGCTAACTTATCAGCTCTTTTAAGTGCGTCCCATCCTGTCTTACACGGGCTCTCCACTTCGGCTCAGGTTAATAGCATTGAACAATGGCTCTCCTCAGCCGGCGAGTCCATTGCCCCCTTGAAACGTCTGACGTCCAAGCGAGAGAAAGATGCAAACCTGTGGTTTACCAATGACTTGAAAACTATCAAGTCATCGGTACGCCGTGCTGAGAGGGCTTGGAGGAGAAACTATTGTTCCATCTTAAGAGCCGATTTTACCACCCTTTTAGCTCAATATAAGAATGCCATCTTGGCCGCTAAAACGGCCTATTTCTCCTCCAAGATCCTCACAGCCGAGAACCAATCTAGGGAAATTTTCTCGATTGTTCAGAACCTAGCCTTCTCAGATCGTACCACTCTTAAGCCCTCTCCTTCCCTTGCCCTTTGTCACTCTCTGAACAGCTTTTTCATTGATAAAATTGCTGCCATTAAAGCTAATATCCCTGCACCTTCCCCGTCTTTTGTTGATCCTCAGTGTCCTCCTTCCCAAGGACAACTTAACTCTCTCCCTCTTCTGACTAAGGAATCCTTCACATCCTTAATCCCCCTTGTAAAATCTGGCTCTCCCCTTGACACCTGTCCCGCTCATATACTACGTCACATTTACATTTCTTGCCCTGATCCTCCCCTTCACTTACTGAACAGTTCACTTTCTCAGGGGGTTGTTCCCAACCCCTTGAAATCGGCTATCATTTTACCTATTTTAAAAAAACCTGGCGCAGACCCCTCGATCCCAGCCAACTTTCGCCCCATTTCTCTCCTTCCATTTTTGGCTAAGGTGCTCGAGCGCCATGTCACCAGGTCTCTGAGCACCTTTGTGGAAGAAAATGGGGTATTGGCTGCCCGCCAGGCTGGTTTTCGCCCCGCACACTCCACGGAGTCCGTAGTTCTTTCGGTCCTTGACAACCTCAGGGAGGGGAGGGACACCAATCAATTCCAGGCATTGGTCCTCCTCGATCTTTCTGCCGCCTTCGACACGGTGGACCATACCATCTTACTCTCCCGTGTCGCGGCGGCGGGGATCGGGGGTACGGCCCTGATTTGGTTGTCCTCCTTCCTGAGGGACCGCACCCAGGCAGTTCGCCTGGGTGACTTTACTGCGGACTTTCGGAAAGTTCTGTGCGGGGTCCCCCAAGGCTCCTCCCTTTCACCTCTTCTGTTTAATCTTTACATTTCTCCCCTCATTTTTTCTTTACAACAAATGGAGGTCTCCGTATATAACTATGCGGATGACCTCCAACTTGTCTTCAATCTGTCCTCTTCTTCTGCTTCTATCTCTAATTTCCAGTCTACTATGATTTTCATCAGGGACTGGATGGATTTCAACCACCTGAAACTCAACCCTGATAAGACCGAGTTGGTGTTGACGGGTGGTTGTTCCAGTCCCTGGTCTTCACTCTTTTGGCCCCCTTCCCTTGGTCCCACTCCGGTCCCCTCTACTTCGGTCAAAACCCTTGGTATTAAACTCAACTCTCACCTTACCCTCCACTCCCAGGTTAGTTCTGTGGTTTCTTCCTCTTTTTTGTCTCTTCGTACCATCCGCAGGGTCTCTCGATTTTTCACCTTTGAGGCCTTGAAGTTGATCGTCCTTGCGATGGTCATCTCCCGCCTGGATTATGGCAACGCCCTATATGCAGGTATACCTGCATATAGTCTCAGGCGGTTGCAGATGATCCAAAACCAGGCGGCTCGGCTGGTCTTTAACCTTCCTAAATCCTCACATGTCACTCCCCTGCTGAAACTTTTACATTGGCTTCCGGTTCGGGAACGCATCCAATTCAAGCTTGCATCTATCACTTACCAGGCTCGATTGGGTACGGCCCCTGCATTCATTTCCTCGGAGATTATCCCCTACTTGCCAACTAGGGAGCTCCGATCTTCTTCCCAATCCCTCCTGATAGTTCCCCGGTTTCGCCGGAAAAAGTGGGGGGGCTCAAAATTTGCGACTCTTGCCCCAATCCTTTGGAACTCACTACCCCTTGACCTCAGATCCCTAACCCTATACTCCCAGTTTCGAAAGAAACTTAAAGCCTACTTCTTTAGCAAAATCTTCATTTAATCCTTTGTTACCCGACCTCCCTTCCTTGTCTAGAGGAGATCTGCCAGTTTACAGCGCCATGAAACCGCTGGTGTAAGAGCGCTATATAAGAATTTTTAAACTCAAACTCAAACTCAAACTCAAAATGGCGGACGCCGCTTCCTGGTTTCGGCCGATTCGAATGTTTACTAAGATCTAAGAGCCAATCAGAATCGCGCTCGCGCACGCCACCGTACGCGTACGGTAAGCGTACGGTAAGCGTACCGTAAGCGGGCTCAGATATATATATTGATTTAAAGGCTATTTTCTCAGAATCTACTGAACAGATTTACACCAAACCTACAAAAGGCACTTCCTTGACATAGGGACTACCTCTCTGCCAAATTTCTAGTAATTCTGTTCAGCCGTTCGGGCTGTAGCTCGTTCTAAAGGTCCTATGGAAAAATGCATGGGAAAAACGCGTTTTGGGACCCCCCTTTTATCTCAGCCCCCGCTTGACGAATCCCCCCGAGACTTTCAGGGTAGGAGCGGAGCGTAGCGCCCCACCTATTTTGAGAAATTCGCGAGGATTCATCGACCGGCGCCAAAGTTATTCAAAATAGAATGTTGCGGATTTCCTATGGAAAAGGGGTCCTAACTATAACTACCTACTGGCGACCGCCAGTAGATAATGTGTATATATATATATATATATATATATATATATATATATATATATATATATATATATATGGGGCGTTATAGTTAGCTGGACATTTCCCTCGTACAAAACCCTAGAAATTCCACCGTTATAGTAAGTTCAGCTAACTATAACTCGTGCCCCCGCAATGCACTGCTGATGATGTCACATATTACATCACTCATGACATGGTCAGTGACATCACTAATGAAATCTGAAATGACATCACTGATGACATCTCTGATGACGTCATCCATGTGATAAATTAGTGCATGTTCTCACACCCTTTGATATACTCAATCAAAATTTCAGACGTCCATTCTCAAAACCATAGATACTCCAATACCAATAAGTACATACCAACTCATTGACTCTTAGATCTACACACACATCCACTCACTCACCTGTACAGTCACTCATACTTACAGTCACGCAGTACAGGACTATCATATGCATTTATACACCTACATAGACACTCACACACCACCAATCATCCATAGAGGTACTCTCACACCTAGTCAGTCATGAAAATAATTAATCACACTCCCATTTACTCACCTATGCAGTTATACACACACAAGTTTACTTACTCTTAAAAATAGTACCACATTCTTACGCTCTTATACAATCACTGATACAAGCACACACTCATCCATACAGCCACTCTCACAATCACACACTCTCACATATACCCACTTATATACTCTTACACACATATATACTGCCTTTCACATATGTAGTTACTCACAAATGTATACATTCAATCACTAACACACCCATACATACACTCACCCAACCATACAGTCCATCACAGATGCACTCTTAAAACCATGCACCCATAGAATCACCCACTTACACATGTATGCACAGAGTCACACACACCCCACCCACACAAACACTCAGGCACCCATACAGATACTCAGACAACCAATCAATAACCCATAGAGACACTCATATAGCTATTCACAACATCATGCAGCCGCTTATACAGCAACAGACAGACAGATACAGACATTCACAGTTTAGTCACTAGTCTGCAGTAAGATACATTTAATGACTCACTTATAGAGTCAGTCATGCACCTACTAAATCATCCATTCACACACTTATACACCCACTCATTCTTCCATAGGTTTTTCCCTATATATATATTAAACATATTTAAAATTTACAGAAACACACACTCACTGGATGACGTCATCAGTGATGTCATCAGTGATGTCATTTCAGATGTCATCAGTGATGTCACTGACCATGTCATGAGTGATGTAATATGTGACGTCATCAGCAGTGCATTGCGGGGGCGCGAGTTATAGTTAGCTGAACTAACTATAACGGGGAATTTCTAGGGTTTTGTACGATGGAAATGTCCAGCTAACTATAACGCCCCTGAAACCTATGGCTTTTCAGTGAATTTCTAAGGTTTTTTAAATGCCAATTCCTAACTATAACGCCCCTGAAACCTTTGGTTTTTTCAGTGAATTTCAAAGGTTTTTTAAATGCTAATTCATAACTATATCAGGCCTGAAACCTATGGTTTTTTCAGTGAATTTCAAAGGTTTTTTAAATGCTAATTCCTAACTATATCAGGCCTGAAACCTATGGTTTTTTCAGTGAATTTCAAAGGTTTTGGAAATGACAATTTTTAATGTATTAATTGTTATACTGAGTTTTTTTATACTGATTCACTACATTTTTTAAACTATTTATTTTTAGATTTTTTTTTAATTACATTATAATTACATTACACATTACAATACAAAATATAGTTTCTCAGAATGAATTACTTTAGTTTAAATACTTGGCAAATAGGCAACAGACTTTTAAGTACAGTAGTTACAGTTGTTGCAATGGCCAACACAATTACAAACACAAAGCAACATTGAGCTCAATGTGAATTTCTAGTTAAATGCAATTAGTTACTTTATGGATTACTTTTCTAACCACAGGACTGGAACCTAGATTCAGTCCTTGGACATCTCCTGTAAACAGTTGAGTAAAAGCGTTTTGGTTACAGTAGTTATTTTTAAGGAATATTATTGTATTTTAAAAGAGTTTTTTTCACATAGAATCACCAATATTATCCTATGGCAGAAAATTCACTTAGCAGTTAAGTAGTGTTATTGTTACTTTTTCTTACTCAGTGGTGGATCCTGGATCCAGCACTGGCCAACCTCCTGTAAACAGTTGAAAGAATGTGTTTAAGCCATACAGATGATTTTTTAGGAATATTTTTAGTTTGTGAAAATAGACACACAAACTTTTCTGCTGAAAACCACACAATGGATTCCTATGGAAGGAAATACAAGTTACTGGTAAGTATGCTTAAAATTACTTTTCAGGGTCAGTGCTGGGCTAAATAATGCAGCACTGGGTTCCCTCCTGATTACAGGTGAGTAAATCGGAATTCGTAGTTCGGCTGATTTTAAACGAATATTTGTACGTTTCATAAATGGACACTTAGAAAATTTTCTGCTGAAAACCACACAATGGATTCCTATGGAAGGAAATACAAGTTACTGGTAAGTACGCTTAGAATTACTTTTCAGAGTCAGTGCTGGGCTAAAAGATGCAGTCCAGGGTTCTCTCCTGAATACAGGTGAGTAAATCGGAATTCGTAGTTCGGCTGATTTTAGACGAATATTTGTACGTTTCATAAATGGACACAGAAAATTTTCTGGTGAAAACCACACAATGGATTCCTATGGAAGGAAATACAAGTTACTGGTAAGTACACTTAGAATTACTTTTCAGGGTCAGTGCTGGGCTAAAAGATGCAGCCCAGGGTTCCCTCCTGATTACAGGTGAGTAAATCGGAATTCGTAGTTCGGCTGATTTTAGAGGAATATTTGTACAATGGTGAAGGAAGGGGGCGGGGCCTGAGGTGACATGTGCAAACACGCCCTGTGGCGCGTTTCAAGTTGGGGTATTAATTCCTCTTCAATCCTGAGGTCCCCTGGGGGCCAACTAGCCCACCAGGTACCTCCAGTATGCGTCAGGATTGAAGAGGAATTAATTCCCCAACTTAAAACGCGCCACAGGGCGTGTTTGCACACATATCACCTCAGGCCCCACCCCTACCTTCACCACTGTGCAAACGTGCACCGTGGGGTGTTTTAAGTTGGGGGAATAAGTCCCCTTATATCCTGAGGTCCCCTGGCGTCCAACTAGCCTACCAGGTACCTCCAGTATGCGCCAGGGAGATGCGTTGCAGAGAGGTGTTCAAAGGCCACACCCCTTTTCACAACACTCTGCAACGCAGCTCCGTGGCGCTTAGTGGAGGTACCTGGTGGGCTAGTTGTCCCCTATGGGAGCTCTGGATTGAAGAGGAATGAATTCCCCAACTTAAAACGCGCCACAGGGCGTGATTGCACAGTATCACCTCAGGCCCCGCCCTCTACCTTCACCACTGTGCAAACGCGATAGCCCCTGGGTCATCCTGAGAATCAAGGTGAAGGTTGACATCACCTAACAGGGTGAAGTTAACAAATCTAAGAGTCAGTGCGCTAACCACCTCACCAATGTCTTCTAGGAAAACCTTATGGGGTCCTGGGGGGTGGTAAAGTAGTGCTCCAGAAAATGAAAAGGAGTTATGTAGTTGTAGGCAAAAACTGATGCCCTCCACTGCTATTAGATCTGGTAGTTGATCTATCGTGCACCTAAGAATACTGCAATAGATAATTGCAAGTCCTCCCCCCCTTTGTTCTGATCTATCTAGTCTCTGAATGAGATATCCCGGGGGAAGGGCATTCACAATGTCCGGATTGCACCAGGACTTCAACCAGGTTTCCGTAATAAAAAGGCAGTCAAGTTTTTCATTTTTAATCAGATCATAAATGTGAAGAGCATGTTTACACATTGATCTAGCATTTATGAGGCCACCGCTTAGGATACTCAGAGTAGCGTTCTTTTTGCCTATAGGGGTCTGTGTAGGCTTAAAAACCTGTTTGTAGTTCTTACAACTAATGGGTCCTTCCCATTTATCGACATCTAAGGAGTTGTGGCATCTAGGTAGAGCCATGTTAAGGGATAGCATGTATTCCCTGGTAAGAGCCTGTTCTGACAGCGCAGAACCAGCATATCTGGCCCTAGGCCCGGTCCAGGCGCAGACGGGGCAGACAGGCTTGCCTTGCGTGCCACTGGCGCGCGTCCGTTGTGCGTCGGCGCCATGCCCGGAGTTAATAGGCGCTTGATATCCGGCAAGTGAAAGAACTAGACCATCCCTTCTCCCAAAATGGCCCCCGCTAATGTGCCGCCGGAAGTGAGTGATGTGAGGCACGACTCTATTGATCTCTCCACTCAAACAGCACAAGCTGTAGTGGAACGAGGAGAAAAGCGGCGCCCACAAAGGTATTTCAGATAAATTCAAAAGCAAATCCGATTATTTACATTGGTTAAAAAGGTTAAAAAAGAAATGCCCTGCATCCAGTCAGCATATGGCTGTCATACATGCACATGATCAGTTTTAAAGGAACAATCATTTTTCAGATGTCATACGAGTCACAGCAGCACGAAACATGAGCTCTGTCAACCCCGAATACCATTTAAGCATAAATAATGATCAATTAAAGAAATATTATTAATTAAAAATAAAATGTAAGTAACTTCCCACACTTTACCCCTATAATCCCCACAAACCACAGTTAAAATTAAACTTAAAAATATTAATCACACCATTTAAATGTATTTACAATTAAAAAACAATAGTATTTAACAACTAATTATAAAGTAAGAACAATTAATTTACTCCCCACCCTTTACTCCTATAAAACAAAAACTCACACAAAAATTAAACAATTACCCTAATTAATTATCAACTAATTAATTAATATTAATGATAAACTAATTATTAATTAAACATAAATTACTTCCCACCCTTTACCCCTATAAACCGTACAACCCACACCTAAAATTAATGACATAATTCCCATAATTAATTTTCAATTAAATAATTAATTAACAAATAATGATTACTTAATTACAAATAAATTACTTCTCATCCGTTACGCCTGTAAACCTCACAACCTGCACCTAATTATTTTATGCAATTACCATAAATAATTACCAATTAATTAATTAATATTCTTTAACTAATTAATAATTAATTAATAATAAATTACTTCCCACAATTAACACTATAAAATGTCAATTAAATAAATATTAATAAATAAAAAATAATCATAAATGTATTATAATTAAATTACTTCTCACCCTATTCCCCTATAAACCCACAACCTGCTACGGAACTAAAAAACGCAAAATGTAATTAAAATAAAATTGATAACTACTAAAAATGTAACACAAATATTAACAAACATTAACAATACTTATACAAAAGAAATACATCACATACATTTAAAATATATACCAAAATAGATAAAAGTATTTAAAAAATCGATATTTTAAACAACTATAGTTTTTGCTAACAATATTAATGACATAGGCTCGGTTACGATGGCACGTGGTGGTGACCGGGACTGTCCTCAATACATACGGCGGTCTCGTACACCCAATTAGGATGATACCGCCACCATGGCAGTCGCATTTTTCACTTTAACATTGCGGCTGGTTCTGCTGACTGCAGCACCCGCAGCGATGTTCAAAATGCATGTTGTGCATTTCACTGCACTACGTGGCAGGCACCGCACGGTGCCTGATACTTGGTGCAGTGAAATGTAGTGGGGTACCCCCCATTGCACCCACATCTCCCCTCAACACAAGGGGAACCCACAACAGGGCCCCAAAACCAATCCCCACCAGCCTTTCCATGGCGGTTTCGCCGCCATGGAATGGCTGGCTGAAGACAGCATCCTAATGTGGTCTACTGTGCCTGCTAGGCACCACTACCATTTTATCTATGCAGACCACTTCACCAGGCAATCGTAACGATTGCCTGTGGCGGTTCTGTGTGTCTTTGCGGCTGGATCCCTCTGCCATCGTAATATGGTGGGGGAAAAATCGTGGTCCGATGCCGGAAGGCCCGCCACTGCACGGCTGGTGGTGGTGGTCCTTCCGCCATCGTAATCAGCCCCTATATTTAAAAAAAATAAAAATTCTTACCTTAAAATCGATATTCTTGACATCAACAGCATGACATCGATATTCTTGCTGTCGATATTTCTGTGTCACGATGTTTACAACTCAATATTTATGTAAGTTGACATTTCTAACTCGATATTTTGTCTGAATACCTTGCAATATACTGTTACCTATTTTACTGTTGTGGAATAATCATGCTACCAATTTGTCACCAGAAATCCTAAACTCTAGATCCAAAATTCAACAATTTTCTACCTCTGGTACCTTTCAACCTGAGGCTCACTTAATTGTCATTCAAAGCATTGACAAAATCCTCAGCTAACCATCCAGAGCCTTTCCACCTAACAATCAAATCATTGAGGTATCTGACTTGTAGCACTGCACGGTCATTAAACTCATTGATATTACTGGTCACCTGCTCATCCCACCAACCCATAAAAAGATTTGCATAGCTGGGGGCAAAGCAGTTGCATATCCCACATATATCTTACCTGTAGGCACTCGACACTGTAAGTTATGGTTGGGTCAAACATTGTAGTGCACAACCATTTTTTGATTTGTCCATACGGTTTGACCCTGTGGATTGATTCGCAGGACACTTGTTAACCTGCTTACCCAGTCAGTTAAGTTTCAGCATGGCAAGTTTCATTCAAAAGATAGAAGGATCTGGTGATAGACCAGAACCTGTTGCCAAACTTTATTGTGCAGTTCATGCACAGTGAATTTGACTGCAGAGACTCAAATTACCAGTACCAATCACCCAGTGCCCCATCACCAGTTTCAAGTTACATGGACTCAAATGGTCCCATTGCAGTGGTGCTAGTACCACCTGCCCTGTACAATGTGCAATATTCACAGACTCAATCGCCTAGCTGCAGAAGGGCTAGTATCAGCACAAGAGTGTCAAAGTCTATGATTCTGGACTGTAATCGATACAGTTTCAGGACACAGTTGTGCCTCTTACTTTTGGGATAAATTCTGTTGAAAGGAAAAAATTGCAATATATCGCTGTTCTGGTATATCAAAGAAGTAGCATGCCACCGGATACTGTTTTTCTTTGTATCTGATTTCTCTAATGTGCTCCAGCACACATTGTTTCACAGGGTGAACTGTAACATCATATGTACATCTTTTGGTGTGGACATTTGAGACTATTCACTGGGGTGGGCGGAATTTGCGTAATCGCGTTACGCAAATCTCCGCGAAACGGCAAAAAATCTCCGCGAACATGCAGAAATTCCGCGAACACACGGAATTGCTTGTTCGCGATGCTTTTTTCCTGTTCGCAGTTGCTGTTTGCGTGCTCGGGGAGAAATATCTCGCGAACACGCATTTTGAGAACGCGAACAAGAAAAAGTTTAGCGAAGTCGCGGAAAGCAGAATTTTGGCCAATTTCGCGTTCTCCGCGGAACGCGAAATTACCGAAATTCCGCAAATTTCGCGAGCGGAACGGAATTTCCCGCCCAGGCCTACTATTCACACAATATTCAGATTTGCAAGTCACGGATTTGTTTATAGTAAATTCCCTGTCCATATTTAAATATGCATTTAGATACATTGTGGCTGTTCATTATGCTTTACAATTCTTACAGCAGAAGAAACCTCCCTATTTGAAAGTACCACTATATGTCAGTGTCTTTGAATGAGTTGTCCTTTCTATATGTAATTTTAGAGAATTCACCCACAGATTTTGTTAGAATTTAATCAGTATCTAAAAGATGCCCATGCTTTTGTAAAATACATTTAATTTCAGGAGATTTGTTATTGTACGTGATGATGAATCTGAGCCATCAGAGAATCTTATTCTCAGATTCTCTTTTGGGTGCTGAGTCCGTAATTGGATGTATTAGATCGTGTCTGTGGATTGAGTATAATTTTTGATAACTTTCTGACTGTAGCCCCTTCCGATCACACGTCTGGTAATAATCTTGCTCTCTGCTTCAAAGGCTGCTGTGGTACTGCAATTTCTTTTAGCTTGCAAAAAATCTCCATATGGAGTACTATAAACCAGATTAGTTGGATGTGCACTGGAAGCCTCAAGGAACAACCATGTTACCACTTTGTCACCAGAAATCCTCAACTCTAGGTCCGAAATTACAACCATTTACCTGCTGGTGCTAGGTGACCGATTGCAGCGGGACTAGTACCACCCACTCAGTACACTACTACCAGTTGCAAACTTCATGGATTAAAGGGGTCCTGCTCAACGAGATGCCTACGGCCCACCCGGTACACCACCTCTGGAGCAAGCTGTACAAATTGAAGGGGCCAAGCTGCAGAAGTGCTTCTACAGCTTACCTGGATCACCACCCACAGGTGTGAGCTTCATGGACTTAAGAATCTTAGCTGTGGAGGGGCTTGTACCAACCACCTATTACACCGCCACTTGGTGCAAGGTTCAGAGGCTCAAGGGGTCTGGCTTCATAAGGGTTAATACCATCCAGTGCACTACCACTTGGTGAAAGCTTCACGTACTCAAGGGGCCTGGCTGTAAAGGGGCACATCCTACCTGCATGGTACAACACCATTGGGTGCAGGTTTCACAGATTAAAGGGCCCTAACTGCAGAGGGGCAAGTACAACCTACCCAGTACATTACCACCAGATGCAAGCCTTATGGCTGCACATAGCCCGCAGGTGTGAAAAGAGGTAGTAACATCAAGCCACTGCCCATTTAACATACAAAGCTACAGCTTTTCATATGGAAGTGGACTAGCTGCATGTGGCCCTGCAGCTGATGCATACTTTGTACATTCTAAGGCTGTGAATAATGGAGGCTAAAACCTTGTGGAGGGCCTGACAAGGTGCCCGGTCAACCAGCCTAACCTCACTGTACCTGACAGAAGGTAGACTGTAATGGGGATTGAACTCGGTGAGTCCTGGCCCCGTCCATGCAGTGTACAAAATTGCAATCATTGGTCTCACCTCCCTTTCTTGCATACAATCAGAGACTGTCCACTGTGGCTGTTATATGCCCATAAAGGATGGGTTGCAGGGACAATCCAGATGTCACATCTGCACCCCACCCTCAAATGCACACAACCTGTTGACTTTGATGCCTGGGGCCTAGACTGTGAGATCACGCAGTCTACCCCTACTCGGTACAGTCAAAGGGCAGTGCAGATTAACTGAGATCAGCTTCTGGATACAAAATCCCTGTTAACCCTTTGCATGCGTCGGGCGGCCGGGAGCCGTCTGATGCAAAAGTGCTCATGTGGGTTGGACGGCTCCCAACCATCCATGCACATGGGACTTGAAATTCCTCTGATGCCCTAAACAGCACTGTTCTGCTTATTTCAGGCAAATGACGATCAGCGCGCATGTCACACTCACGTCATTTCTCTGAGACGATACTGAAATGAGCCTATAGACTCATTTCAGTTTCACTTTCTACGTGCTCACGGGGCTATCTCATCCCCAAGCACATAGAAAGACAGGAGAGGTATCTTTGGAAAGGGGAGAGTCTCCCCTTTCCAAATGGCGCCCCTCCCTAGTGCATCCCTCAGGACGGTGATCCCCAAGCAGGGATCCACTCACTGGACACAAGGGAGGGGAGAGCAGTCCCTTGGGCAAGGGTCTTTGCTCCCCCCAATTAATGTGTGGCATATTATTTCTTTCCCCCTGGCAATAGCCCCTAATATGCCACCCTGGGGTGGCAGAAAGCACACTAGGCACCAGGGATTTATTTTTAGAGCATATTTAGGGGTGGGGGCTGCCCGAGATGGGCATGCCAATGGCCCCACTCCGTAAACTTCCACAGTCTTTCTGTCCCCCCTGAGAGGCAGATGGGGAAATAGCCCCTAATATGCCTCCAGGTGGGATAGAAAGCACACTAGGATTATGGTTTTTTTAAATGTAGGGGTGGGGGCTGCCCAGAATGTGCACGCCAATGCCCCACCCCCAAAAAATGTAAGAGTCTTTATGCCCCCTGGGAGGCAGATGTGGACAATAGTCCCTTAATGGCCAACCCGAGGGGCAGAAAGCCCACTAGGCACTAGGGACTTTGCTTTTTTTTTATATGTAGGAGTGAGGGCTGCCCAGAATGGGCATGCCAAAGCCTCCCCAAAAAGAAATAGCCACAGTCTTTCTGCCTCTCCTGTGAGGTAGATGGGGGCAACAACCCCCGGGGGGCAGAAAGACCACTAGGCACCAGGGATATGTTTATCAGCATGCCAGTGAGAAGTCTCATAGGCAAGGGTCGCTCCCTTTTTTTTGGCACACATTTTGGCTGTTTCAATGATATTTTTTGTCTCATCTGCACCCAAGCGGGAGCAGAAAATCACTAAAAAACAGGGAAAGTTTGTGTGTGTATTTTGGAATATTGGAATTTGCTTTGATGGCATGTGTGTACTGACCTTTGGCTGGCAGTTTGCTGGCAGTGTGTGTAGACCTGAACTTGACTAATGGTGTGGATGGACTCGCACTTGGCTGGCGGTGTACGTGGACTCGTGCTTGGCTGACTGTGTGCATGGATGGTGTTTGGCTGCAGGGCCAAACTGGCCGTAGTGGGCACCAGGCATTTCCTGGTGGGCCAGAGGGGCGGGGGCCCGTTATCTGGCCGTGGGGGGCGGTTTTGCAGCAATGCTGCGATATCGGTTCCTAGTAACAAAAGCGGTAGTGGTGCTTTTTACTAGCACGCAGCCCCCCCGCCCGGGCCAGTTGAGCAGCAATCTGCCTGGGTTGGTTGCTGTTCACAGTCTGCCCTGCTTGGCTGGCAGTGTGCGGGGATGGTGCTTGGCTGGTGGAGTGCGTGGAGAGTGCTTGGCTGATTGTGTGCATGGATGTCATTTGGCTGGCTCTGTACGTGGATTCCGCTTGGCTGGTGGGGTGCATGAATGGCACATGGCTGGCGGTGTGTGTGGATGGTGCTTGGCTGGCAGAGTGCATGGATGGTGCTTGGCTGGTGGTGTGCGTGGATGATAGTGTGCATGCACTGACTCTTGGCTGGCAGTGTGGCTAGCATGGATCCCACAGTGTATTCATACCCAGAATCCCCTGCTGACCTCAACTTTAATTACAAAGTCACATTTTCCTCACTTTTCTGTGTGGATAAGCTGTAGGATCACCACAGAGGCTACCACCCAGCATTCCCCTTGGTCTCCTGAGAAAAATGGTTCCTCACTTGTGTGGGTAGGCACAGCGCCCGCATCAGGAAATGATCCAAAACATACTGTGGATACTTCACAATTATCGATCGCAAAAATACCTAGTTTAACAAGGAACTCACCTAGTCGCGGGCTTAGCGGACATCTAGGGAAACCTACCAAACCCAGACCTTTCTGAAGACTGGACTCCCAGGAGGTATGGCATACCTGGACCCCCCAAAGATTTCCTACGCAGAATCCCTTGTAAACTTCAAATTTAGCTGAAAAAACCCACATTTTTCTCTAGTTTCTGTGTTGTAAAGTTGTGGGATCACCGGGCTGACAGAAATGTTCTACCACCTACCGTTCCCCCAGGTCTCCCGATAAAAATGGTACCTGGGTGGGCCAAGTGCCCACTGCAGGGAAGGGCCCAAAACGTATTGTGGAAACATCAAAATGACCTATCACAATACGACCTGATTTTGCAAGGGAGGCACCTGCATTATTGGGCCCGGTTCGGCGGCCATCTAGGGAAGCCTTCCAAACCCAGATATTTCTGAAAACTAGACACTCGGGGGAGTCCTGGGAGGTATGGCTTGCATGGATCCCCCAACTTGTTCCTAGCTAAAATCCCCTGCAAACCTCAAATGTAACTGAAGATAATCACATTTTCCTCACATTTCTGTGATGGAAAGTTTTGGAATCTGCATGGATCCACAAACTTCCACCCACCTAGCATTCCTCAAAGTCTCCCGATAAAAACTGTAACTCACTTGTGTGGGAGGGCTAAGTGCCCACAGCAGGGAAGGTAAGGGTCAAAACGTATTGTGGAGACATCAAAATGACCTATCACAAAATGACTTGGTTTTGCAAGGTGTGGTCTCCTGGGTTTTTGGCCCCGGGCTCAGCGGCTATCTAGGGTAACCTACCAAACACAGACATCTTTGAAAACTAGATACCCGGGGGAGTCGAGAGAGGTATGGCTTGTGTGGAATAACCCTGGGCGAGACACTACGCTTCGCCCACGTAGTGTACGTAGCGCCGCCTGCTTCGCAGTTTTCAAAGTAGGCGAAGCAGGCTAGCGCTACGCACACCCAGGGCGAAGCGTAGCTGCCTGCCGCTGCCACCCGCCTCCCGCCCGCCCTCCTTTTAAATCAAACCCCCGGATTTACAATAAATAGTAATGCGCATTTCTCGCAAGAAATGCGCATGCGCGGGCGTCCGCGCATGCGCATTAGTCAGAAGAAGTTTGAAATGGAAGAGGGAGCCCCGGAGACGCCGCGTTTCAGGTAAGTTTCTTTAATTTACTATTTATTGTAAATCCGGGGGTTTGATTTAAAAGGAGGGCGGGGGGAGGCGGGTGGCGCGTAGTGGGGCTACGGGAAGCACGTAGTGTGCGTAGATTTGGGCACACTACGTGCTGCTTCACGTAGCCCCACTACGCCCACTACGCCCACCCTTAGTGTGGAACCCCCAACATTTTCCTACCCAGATTCCCCTGCAAACCTCAAATTTAGCGAAAAATAATATTTTTCTCACATTTCTGGCTAGGATCACATTGTCTGAACAAATGTCCTACCAATAAGCGTACCCCTCAGTCTCCCGAGTAAAATGATACCTCACTTGTGTGGGCACCCAATGGCCTGCGACTGTGAAGGGCCAAAAATATAGGGATTTAGGGGATAGCTATATATGTTTTTAAATATGTTTTTAGGCGATTCTGCATTGGATACCCACACAAGTGAGATATCATTTTTATTGTGAGAATGAGGGAAACGGTGTGGTAGGACATTTGTGCCGGCATGGTGATCCCAGGCAGAAATGTGAGGAAAATGTAATTTTTCAGCGTGGACCCGGACGCGTAGGGAAGGTCTCCCTGGGCTCACGGGACCCCACGCCGGGCGCTTTGCCATGCGATGGGCGGAGGACGGAGCCCAGGACGGGAAGGCACCCACTCCAGGGCCCATCGGGCATTGGTCAGGGCTCCTGGACCCAGCCAGGCAGTAGAAACCTTTTCTCCCGGAAACGTTAGAATCGCCCCAGCCTCGGACAACGTTCTGTCGCTAAAAGGGCATACTATAGCCCTCGTTGCACTGAATAAACAAAAGGGCATATCACAGCCCACGCTGTATCGTACGAACCACGTTATGTCAGACATATAGCCTTTTGCAAATAACTCTCAGAAATGAGGCCAATTTCACATAAATAAGTGCTGCATAACAAAGGGGCGAACAGAATCATTTTAATCTTTGCAGGATCGCCATAATACATTTGTGCTGCCTCTATCCAGTACCTTAGACCATTCATCCAAAAGATACAATGAATAAATACAATCAATAAGCCTTGAAAAAGTTACGAAGAGTAACGAAACACATGTCGGCTGTTCTGGCTGCTCCAAAAGTGCCACTACTTGGAAGGCTCTAGAAATAGGACCTTCGCTTTGGCAATTGTACTTGTTTATAGTCACTTTACTATGTACTGTATTGATAATCTTATGTACTGTTTTGACAACTTTGGATTAAAAACACAAAGGTACATATAAAGTATGTCTAGTTGATGTTTTCTTCCCTGTGAGATAACATATAGAAATACTTAAAGAACCGGGTTCCCTAATTGGCCGATAACTATAGAAACTGTTTATGTAAACCGTTAGAGTGCCGAGGTATAATTGTCTAAAGAATTGAACTTAACAACGGATTTCATTTGAATACTCGTTAATCCAACATCCTTGGTAGTGGGATGTTTCTGTTACCTTTAGGGGCACCGTAATTTATACGAAATCTAAATCAAAGGAATATACGACTGTTGAACCGATGTGCGACTGTCTAGACCACCACTACCGTTTTGTGATATTGTAAGGCAGTAGAAGCCTCCCCAGGCCCAAAGGATCTAACTCCCAGGCCTCTCCGCGCAGGATGGAACCCCTTTGCGGGCCCTTGGCAGGGTGGCAGGCAAGATGATGGAGCCCAGGGTGGCAGGGCCCACTCCGGGGACCTGGCTGGGACCTTGGGGGGCGCTTGTTCTACTATTATTGTTCCACTAGATTTTGGACCCTAGCTCAGTCAGCACCCAGGGAAACCTAGCCAACAAAGGGCTATCCAGGGTGCGCTGACTTGTGTGGCTCTCACCATGTGTTATTACCCAGAATCCCTTGCAAACCTCAAATATTGACTATAAAAACCACATTTTACTTCCATTTCTGTTCTGGAATGTTCTGGAATCGGCAGGAAGCCACAAACCTACTTCCACCCAGCATTCCCCAGGTCTCCTGATACAAATGGTAGGGGAAGCTCTTTCCCTGCTCCCAAGGCTGGAAAACAAAACAAAATTGTATTTGGAGGGTGCTAGCTTCGTGGATCTAAAAGTGCCTTTGATTTGGTGCCAAGGGATGCCCTCTGGGTGATGTTAAGTGTTCTTTGAGTCCCTCATTATCTTTTGACTATGCTAAGAAGATTACACAAAGGCAACTATGCCCAAATCAGGTATGGGAAGCCTGGGGAACTCATGCCACCTATCTAAGTCAATGGGGGTCAGACAGGGTTGTGTGCCTGCCCCTACTCTGTTTTGTACTTACATCAACTCATTAATTGCAGTACTGAGTGGGAAGAAATATATAGACACTCCCAAGCTTGCGCATAAATTAGTGCTGCAATGACGTTTGCAGATGACACTCTCTTGCTCTCTAAGACACCGATGGGCATCCATAGAATGCTTGATGGTTTGGTGCGTTTTGCAGAATGAGGGGGCTGGAGATCAATATACAGAAGACAAAATATATGGTCTTCAACCCTGCTAGCTCGGCCCACCCTAATCCGCACATGAATGGTATCCAACTTGAGAGGGTACCCGTCTTTGACTATTTAGGCCTTACCCTAATGGAAAAAATTGATTGGGGGACACAAATAGACAAATTAAGTCTTAAGCTAGCCCAGACAACAGGAGGGTTGGTCAAGTTATACAGAAATTATTTTATTTTCATAAGCCCGTAGGACCTGTTATAGGGATCTACAAAACACAACTCAGGGGTGCTTCAATGTAGGGGGCTAAACTCTGGGGTCACCGTCTTCCCAAATCTATCATTAAGTCTGAGAATAATTTCTTTAGACATTATTCGGCCTTCCATCGAGCTCCACACTTATTCCACTACGTCTGGATCTAGAGGTGAGACCGTTTGCAGAGGAAATTGGCTGTAGACCCCTCACATTCTAGTGGCGACTATGCGTGACCCCTGAACAGGTCAAATATACGGCAGAGCTAAAAGAGGCACTGGGACTTCCTGGTATATGCAAACTGGCATGGTTTCCATACATCAAGGAAGGTGTCCATACTATAGACAGAGAGAGCCTTTGAAGCAATCCGGAGGCAGCTTGCACCGCATTATCACTTGAACAACTAGTCAGGAGCTACAGGTGGGATAAACTTACCCAACTCTATGTGAGCTCACCCATCGGGCCCCTTACAGTCAATTTTTTTCAAATAAAGGATAACTACAAACTAGAGCCATGTCTAGATGAGATACAACCGGCATTAGCCAGGAAACTCTATGTACAGTTTAGGCACGGGTCTCCTCCTCTGCGTGCATTTTCCAATAAATGGGCTGGTAATTACATCCTACAGTGTCCAGCATGCAGGAGTGAAGAAGAGACTGAACTTCACGTCTTCTCTTTTTGTCCCGCTTACAAAAAAATTAGGGAAAGGTGGGTGACACATTTGTGCAGGAACCTAGGTAAAAGGTGTTGTGAAGAAGCATTTAGACTTCTGAAATATAACACTCAAATGCCAATTGTATATGCTCTGTTGCGTTTTTTAACCTCTACGTGGTAGGTGCGCAAGTTTTTTTAGAAACTTGTTAATGGATCTTATGTCGATTGATCTTTTATTAATGTTCTGCACCAATTTTTAAGTTTTCTACTGTGTTTTAGCTTTTTAATCTGCTCTTATATGTTGTATGTTTTGAATTGCTCTTTTATGGTCCACATACCAAAATAAAAAATGAATGGAAAACAACAAAAAAAATGAAACTAACTGATGTAAACAGTCCAGGGGTTTCCTGGGCGTGCGCAGAGGACGTAACGGTTACGTTTTTGGCACACAGCCACTGTGGTGGAGGATGTGTCTGTTACGTCCTTGGCACAGAAAGAGCTAATATACACTGTAGGACTTGGCCCTTTTTGGTTAAAGTTCCCTAAACTTTTTGCTTTCCCCCTAGACCTTTTTTCTGACATAGTGTTGCCAACCTAGATGCTCTGGGCACTTTGCCACTGATGATCAGTGTCAAAGTGCAAATGCTCCCTGTGTAAAGTGTAACGATAATTGGTTGTCCATGATTGATATGTTTGCCTTACTAGTAAAGTCCCTGGTAAATGCACTATGCGTGCCAGGGCTGGTAATGCAAATGCTACTAGTGGGCCTGCAGCACTAATTGTGCCACCCACACAAGTAGCCTTAAAGAGTGCCTGCGCGCAGTTTGTGAAACTGCCATATTGTTCTGACATGTGCGCCCACATGCCAGACCTTACCCTTCTCTCTCTAAGCACATCAGACACCCCTATGGAAGGTCCAGGGTACCCCCTGGGCAGGGAGCAGTGCATGTGAAAGGTACGACATGTACTAATGTGTGTACCATGCCCTAACAGTGAAATTCACTGTTGAATGGCCATCTTGCCCATAGGACAGAACGGGGAGTCTGTGTAATATGTTTTCCAGCCTATCTTCCGAAAGGCTTAAGATGGAAAGGGGAAGTTTAGTATGCATGAACTCACAATGTAATAACACATCTTTCTATGAAGGTGATTTTTGCATTATGTGTTTATAATCCACTCTTTTAGAAGTGGCTGGGTTTTTGTGCTCTAACATTTCTGTGTGTCTCTGCCTGGTTGTGGATTGACTGTCTGGATTTTAAAGTGATAGTATCTGGGGAATGTCTTGACCCAGGGGAGGAGGTGAGACAGCAACAGGCTGACCTGCATCTGGAGTGTAGGGAGGAGGAGTAGCCCTAAGAGGGGAAGAGGCCTGGGTTGCTGCCATGAAACAATTGTGCCATCTCCTGCTGAGTGATTGAGAATCCACACCCCCCACTTATCAAAGGAAGAAGGTGTCACTGGCAGGGAGGCACCCGGAACTGGTTTGAACAGGGGTCAGTGCCCCCCTGAACACAAAGACTTCAAAGCCATTGAGGGGTATAACTATGAGAGCTGAAGCCCCTGAACTTTGGAGAATGGCTTGATCAAGATTGAACAAGACTGGAGCTACTTCGCGGTCAAGCGGAACCGTTGCCAAGGAAGAAACAACTGAAGAGACTGAAGGTAAGGACGGACCCTTTCTGTGTGTTCTGGGGCTGGCCTGCAGTTTGCTGTTTTAACCAAGGAAAGGCTGAAGGGACTTTGCTGTGTGCTGTGTCCCCCTGCTTGAAAGGACTTTGCTGTGCTGTGCTGTGTCCTGAAGTAACTTATCCTCATGGGCCCGAGGTGAGCTGGCTCTCTGTTGCGGAAACTCACGAACACAAAGGTTTCCAGGAGACTCTCAGTGACGCTGTGTGCGTGTGCTTTTTGCAGCCTGAGACCCTCGCAAGAAGTGCCCTGTGATCATGGTCACCTGGATTACAAGCGAGTCTCGGCGACGCTGTGTGCGTGTGCTTTTTGCAGCCTGAGCCCTTCGTGAGGATCGTCCTGTGATCGTGTGCATCGGAATCCAAGTGAGTCTCAGCGACGCTGTGTGCGTGTGCTTTATGCAGCCTGGGACCGTCGTGAGGATTGCCTTGTTAACGTGCACACCCGGAATCCAAGTGAGTCTCAGCGACGCTGTGTGATTGTGCTTTGTGCAGCCTGGGACCTTTGTGAGGATTGCCTTGTTAAAGTGCACCCGGAATCCAAGTGAGTCTCAGCGATGCTGTGTGCGTGTGCTTTGTGCAGCCTGAGACCTTCGTGAGGATTGCTTAGTTATTGTGCACCCGAAGTTAAAGGGCGTCTCAGCGATGGTGTGTGCGTGTGCCCTGTGGCAGCCTGAGATCTTCGTAGTGTCAGCGTCCTGGACCGGCAGCCCAGAAGAGCTGAGCTGCCAGGCCGAGCCCGCCGTTGTCAATTCACAAAGATTGCATCGGAGGCCCAAGTCACTGGAAGAGGAGAGGAGAGTGAGCTCCCACTTCCCAGGTAACGTGTGTCGATGCCGGGGCGGGGTGCGGGCTCGGAGGGAGACACTCTCGGCCCCTCTCTCGTTCTGGCAGCGCGAGCCTCTGCTTCGGCTCATATAGCGGCCCATACCGGCCAAGGGAGTGGCAGTACCGGGGCCGGAGTGCGGACCTGCACTTTTTGGTTATACCATACCCGTGTTGGGGGCAACTGTTGACAGAGGCTGACTGCGAGACAGCATGAGTGGCGGAGAGACCTCCGAAGGCACCGTGATCGGTGAGGGAATGTATTACGCATTACTTTGTTTCTGCATAACAGAGTACCTGATTGCTGTATTACACATTGCATCATTTCTGCATAAAAAACTGCCTGATTAGTGTATTACGCATTGCAATATTCCTGCATAACAAACTACCTGATAGTGTATTACGCATGGCATTATTTCTGCATAATGAACTACCTGATTAGTGTATTACGCATTGCATTATTCCTACATAACGAACTACCTGATTGGTGTATTACGCATTGCATTATTTCTGCATAACAAAGTACCTGGTTGTTGCGTTACACATTGCATTATGTCTACCTTCAAAGTGCCTGATTGTTGCGTTATGCATTGCATTATCTTTACATTGCACAGTGCTTGATTGTTGCATTATGCATTGCATTACTTTTCCATTGCAAATTGCCTGATTCTAGCATTACGAACTGTATAACATTGTATTAGGACTAGAGTGGAATGTTTAGAAGTGCTCATTAATATCACCAGAACTTACAAGGGCTGGCTGGCCTAACAACCAGCCAGGAGGAATATTACACATACTCATATGTTGCATTCATATTGTGTGGTCTTATCGTATATCTTTTTATATAAAATGTATACTCGTTTTTATAAAACTCGTGTGGAGTCTATTTGTAGTGTCATCATTGGGTTGCTGTGAGCGCGGTTGGAAATACTTTACACATTTGCCTTGAAGATAAGCCTGGCAGCTCGTGCCAAGCTACCAAGGGGGTGAGTGGGGCTATCTCAGAAGGTGACCATCCTTTCCCTGACGTGGAAACGCGGGTTCCTATTTGGCCTAAGGTACCTACCTCAGCCAACCAGGGATCCCGGGTCTAACATACACAAAGATGCCAGTCAGTCCACTTTACACTTTACATCCTTCTAGTCTAGATCCCATCTAAATGACAGGATTTAACTTTGGATTGTGAAAAACTGATTGAGTGTGCTTTAATATGTACCTCAAAAAATCCACATATTCCGTCACATAGAATCACACTGTATGCACCCTGAATATCAAAACCAGATAGAATACTGAACATATCACCAGGTAAGTAGTTATAGTTTTTCCATTCCTTACACCAGATATATAAGTACCTACGCAATATGTTTATATCTTCCAGGCATGTAGATGTGAAGTTGGGAATAGTAAATCTATTCTTCCCTATATTCACTCACCTTTCAATACTCTGTCCTCAATATTCTTGTATCACAAAATTCTTGGGGTCGCTAAATAGCCTGCATTTGGGTAAGAATGCACCTATAGAGCACAGCTTTAATGTTTGGTCATGGCTGCGGGCCGTGCCCCCCTAAAAATATACTTCTGACTACTGGCCTGAAGGCGTGGACGACTGCATGGATTTGAACTTGCTGCAGGCCATGTTTGTTTACATCAGGGGAATCAACTGCAAATACCTACCCAGCAGAGCATAAAACAGGTCCACTAACAGCCCCAAAACGGTTCACCTTTCAGAGCAGCGTGTCCAGCACTGCCCCATTGCCCTACAGGCCGGTCCCACCCTGCCACTGAAGCACATTATTGTCCAAAGGCAAGAAACGAAAGGTAGTACTACACAGCTATGTAGGCAAACCAATGAGATGGGCATGACGGAAGCCCCCTTTCCTTTCCCCCTCGGCATCCTTTCTCACGGCAAACAGGACTGTCTGCAGGCCAGTAAATCCGATGCAGCGTAAGTGAGTTACAGCTGGCTCGGTGATTGTTAGCACCAATCACTGCAGCCACTGGCAGAGTATGCGGAGGCATGATTAATAAAGAGTAAACAAAAGACGCAATGGCGGAACAGTGGGAGCCGAAGGAACAGAATACAGATCATTGGCAAATACAGATGGCTCCTCAAGGTTATAGAATTTCCTGGGACTCAGAAACAACTATCAATCACAGCGGAAGGCTGACTCGCATATAAAGCAGCTCGCCAGCGGTCCGCTCGGCTCCTCTGGAAAACGGCGTAGGCTGTTGCTGCATCCGAAGTGCTGAGGTGTTTCTTACATGAGTTTGTGTCCTGACACAGGTCGGCACGGATGCTGCTGGGCGGGAATACAGCAAATTGCTGGATGTTCCTCTTGAAAGCACACAAGTCAAGCGGAACTTCTGGGGAGACTTTTCAGTTAAGATAGTGCTCGGTTAAGCCTGTTGTCCCAGTTTTTGCTCTTCGGTCCTGCTCGTCTCCCGAGGGGCGGTCCCTCATATTTGTCGTAAGTTAATTTTGAAGTAAATGAGTTGGCAACTGCGAGGTTTATACATTATGCATAAAGAAGTAGGCTACGTTATGAATTCTCTGAAGGTAAAACAATATCGCGTGGCGTGAGGCATCTCACAAGCGCAAAGTGCTTTTCGTTATTGTTTTATGAACGCAATACACTAGTCAGTATTAGCATAATTTCATTAATTTCAAACAGTTCCATGGGGTGGGAAAATTATGCATTTTTAATAACATGGATGTGCATACTGCTACAAATACAAAAGGAGAGACAAGTAGTTTAGGGAAACATTGAATTAAAGGGATTTAAAATAGCAAAGATGTGTGACTAGAATACTGCTTATAGACTTGGGGGCTTATTTACAAGCCCATTGCTGCACCAGTGCGTCATTTTTTCTCTGACGCACCCGGCGGTGCAATGGGTTTGCTCATATCTATAAGGCCACATAAAGTTCTATGCGTGCTGCCTGCAGTACACATAGAAAGAGGAAAATGCCATTTATGATTGTTTTTGTGCAGGAAGGTGTCCCTACACAAAAACAATCATCTCCACAGTGCAGACACCCTGGCAAAAGGACGTGGCAGCCAATTGCGTACCAGCACAGGGAAACGCACAGGGATGCGTCGTTTTTTTGTTAATATGATGCATCCCTGTGCTTTGAAATTGACACAGCACAGCGCTGCTAAATGGCTTGCAGCACCGTGCTGCTTGATTTTCTTGTAGATGAGGCCCTAAGAGCCTGATTCTGAGTTTCTCGGATGGGTTATTCAGTTATGTATCCAACACTTTTCTAGTGGAATAGCATGCTCTTCCAACTCTATATCAGGCCCGATGTGTCAGGCCTCATTGAAGATTGTACACTCGAATATCGAGTAAAAGAACATAGAAGCACACTAATACCGTGGACAAAATATCGAGGGACAAAATATTGAACGGTAAGTGCATGGTGAGTGCGTAGAGGGATGAATAGATTTACTTTTGTTAACAACATTTCTATGTACTTAGAAGATATGTATATAGTCAATGTACTTATAAGTGGAGTTAGGGACAGAAAATCTTTGCACATTTACCTTTTGGTATGAATATCAGTGTCCCATGATATCCTGGACTCGATGTTCAGTAACTACATCCTTATTGAATTGTTGAACTCGTTCAATAGAAAACGACATATCACCAAAGAGGTTATTTTTTCAAGGCAAGGTATTTCATTTGGTTGCCTTTTAGGGCTCGAAATATTTATTTCTATCTGAAATATGTCTGTGCTGAACAAAGTACAAAAAAATACCAGCGGGTTAGAAGATGGTTATGAGTTTCAATCACCTGTAGATTGAGCCAGTGACTGGTAAGCACTGGCAAGCAAATTTCATCAGAGTGCAGCACTCTTATGAGTGACCAGGGGGTCTGTAGACCTTGAAGAGCCAAAGAGTACATGTCTTCGCACCCGTTAGCAGTACAAAACAAGCATTTGCAATGCAAATAGGTCTCGCATTTGTGAGTTAGAGCTATTGACATTGTAAATGGCAATGTTTTTTACCTATACGTTTTATTTTTGGAGTGGATGTATGTAGTGTGCAAAATCCCTTCCTGCACTTCGTAATAAATATATTGAAAAAGACGCAAAGTGTGGATTGTATCAACAATTGCTTGGCATGTACCGTGGTGCTTTACTAATGCGAAACTCATTAATAAAAGTAGTGGTTACAGACTAACCAACGCAATCGGGATCAGTGCATTTGAATCCAAATCCCGACTTCTCTTTCATTTTCTAGACTATTTGACTCACTCTCCTGCGTCTTGGTTATCCCCCAAACACTGGGAGGCAATGAAGTTTGCCAAGGGGGCGGGGAGCAGGGGGGCTTCGGAGGTACATGAAAATTTCTTCATTGCCTAGTTGTCAAAGGTCGCCCGGTGCTATTAGTTAAAAGTGCGCAGATTTCATTAAGATATTAAGAGTACTTTACTCGCATCTATGAGAAAATTGACATTAACTAAACAAAATGCCAGAACACGTGTCAGTTTTCACAGTGTTTTAGACAATACTGGTTGCTTAGTTTCATTGCATCAATTTTTGTATTTACTCTTTTACACAGCATCCAAAGTAGGTTACCTAACCCCAAAGCCCTGAGTTGTTAAATGACCCATAGAAGGAAGTGTTTTACAGTTGAGCAAATGTGTCCAAATGTGATGTTGGTAGTGCCATGGAATGATCAGCCAATGAGGTACTCGATGAGCAGGTATTTAACTACACGTTCAAAACGTACAGTATTGTGGCTGTTGTTTGTTTGTACACAACCACCTCTCTGAATGTGTTTATTAACACAGAGCTTCATCTACTAGACAGTGCTCACAGAGGGGCGACTAAAGCACAGAACAAAATGTATTCATTTATCCTGAGTGTGAAGGCACCCGGAAGGCTTAGGTGCCCACCCGGAGAGGCTAGGGATCCCAGCACTTCTACAGACGCTGCCGTGCTCCTCTGCACCAGCAGGGCACAGCTCAGAATCTGCCACTTCTGCTAAGAATAGGTGAGGGGAGTGAGGTTGGGGCATGCAGGAGTTGCCGGCAGATTTCCAGGTTATTGAAAGTGATGATTCTGACGTGAGGCAATGGAGACTGACTTTGTCTGTTTGTCTGCACCAGTCTATATCTCTTCCAATCCACCAGGCTGTCATGTATCCATTCATCTCTCTTTGTTAGCGGTGCACGAGCCAATATATTACTTAACAGGTAGAGCCAGCCGGAGACGAGCTAAGCGTATACGAGCCAGTGGGCGGACCGTGAAAATGATCGGCATGTTAATCATGCAGTAAACATGATGTAAATGTGCGATAATGTCTCTTCAGAATTCAAAAAAGGGCGTTTCTTTAGCACGTCACCTCAGTACACAAGATTTTAGCACTGAATTGAAAGGAAGTTATAAAAAGTGTTCGTTTTAAGCATGAGTTAAAACACTGCCACTCCTCCGCCCGACAACAATGCAATTAGTGAACTAAGAGGCGTCAGTTGCCATGCATACCCTGAATGTTGCCTAGAGTCTTATTATATTTAGAGTAACATTAAAATCTAGTTCATTAAACACGATAAGTTTTTGTACAGCACACATCTTGAACTCGCATATTTCAAGGTGGCAATAATAAAGATGAAAATGGAAGTGCCGGCAGTCAAGAAAACACGAACGGGAGTGGGGGGGCGGGGGAGGGTGAGAAGTCACAGCCTGAGGGAGGGTTCAGTGGGGTGGGGAGACAGGGAAGAAAATAGTGTTAGGAGTAAAGGGGCCAATAGCCGTGGAAGGATACAAATGATGAATGAGGAGGGACTAACAAGTCTCAAACCAATCAGAAGGCAGCAATTAAGACAAAAGCCAATGGGCTGAGAGTGGGCGGAGCTTCCACAAAGCTTCCACACTACAGTATAAACTGCATGTCTCGCAAATCGAACGCAGCGCATGCGCGCTGCAACGCTAGGCAAGACCTAAAAGAATAGAGTGCCAGGAGTAAAGGGGCCAATAGCCGTGGAAGGATACAAATGATGAATGAGGAGGGACTAACAAGCCTCAAACCAATCGGAAGGCAGTATTTAAGACAAAAGCCAATGGGCAGAGAGTGGGCGGAGCTTCCATGAAGCTTCCACACTGCAGTATATACTGCATGCCTCGCAAAGCGATGGCAGCGCATTCGCGCTGCAACGCTAGGCGAGACCTAAAAACTAGGTGTGCTGTGGTAGAGTGCCAACAATACGACAGTTGCATTCATTGCATGGAGTGCATATCCGTCAATGGAACAAACATGATATGTGCACAGTGATATGTCCGCCATCAACCAAAAAAGCACAAATGCAAATCCCTAGTCTCTGATCTGAACTGCTCTAGCCTTATTGCCTCTTCTACAGCCAATCTCAGTGCATCCTCCACATACGGCTGTCCCATTATTCAAAATCAGCATCAAATGCAATGAATCCTCATCCTTACTCTGATCACAGTAGAAGGCTGGCTGAGCCTTGCTCGGATTCATCTTCACTCCCCACCTCTCCTGGGAGTAAGGTTCTGAATTAATAGATAATTATCACAACAGGCAAATGTATCACATAAGAGGCTAAGTGAAGTGCCTATGGGTTCCTAATCTAGGGCAATAACTCTTCACTGCATACATACCTATGTCCCTAGTGTAAAAAAACAAAGGCAACTGGAATATAATGAATGACCTCAAACACCCCTCTGAGTGTCATGCTTCATCATCGGTCATCCCACGCTTGAGAAATAATCCTCTAATGGCAGGCGAGCCCTTGACTGTATCAAGGGCACTTACAAGGAGATGAGGTTAAGGATCCAGACAGGAGAGGAATATAAAAACCTTGTTCACCTACCCAAGGAATGTCCTCTAAAGTTTGGGTTATGGTGTCAGTTAATGATGGGTTAGTGAGCTCCATACTTTATTGTAGTGATAGATTTTCTTTCCAATGTTATAGGGGCGGCGGGTTCAACCTTCTTTAAATAAGTATGCTTTGAATTGATATTTGCCATTCAGTGAATTTTAAATCTGCAAAATAACATACATTATATCAGAGTCTGAAATACATTTTAATGATTTGATCTCTGATGCCAGCAGCCTTTGCATTCACACTGTGACTGCCATGCCAAACGTACGTCTTTTCCTTTTCTTCGCTGGAGTCTACATTGGCCTACTTGCTCCCTTCCCCTCACCTTGCATGTGCATTCGTTGTGTGTGTGTTTGTTTTTTAGCACACAACACAGTTTGATGTGACAAATTATCATGTGCATCTGCCAGTGCACCACCTATGCTGTGTATGCATCAGAAACAGCCCTTCAAATGATCCAATTCTGCTCAATGATGTTATGGGTCCTACTGTGTGCCTGGTTGCATGCTCATTCAGAAGCTGTTGCAGATTTTAGCAGTGTTATCATCAGCCATGTACTTAATAAATGCCCCTTGTCACATAGAATTTTTTTAATTTACTTAGCAGGTGCTTTTTGCAACCAAAGCAGCTTTAGCACAAAGACAATACAAACATATCAAAAATAATTATACAAAAACATATCAACGTGATGAATTAAAAATGTACATACACTGATCTGGGCGATGTGTGGGGCCAGGAGGGCTTGCTGTGCTTCCCAGAACTACAGGGTCAATGTGAATTGCTGAAGACAAGAACTTTAAGTACCTGCAGCTGAGGCAGGCATTGAACCAATGGGGACACTCATTCTGAGGCGTTGGAATTGGCTCGTCCTTTGGATGCAGGGCCCTGGCAGCACCTTTACATCATCTTTGTTTGAAATGGGGGTCTCTAGTTGGCAGAGGTAGGTACCTTTGTCCAAATAGGGACCCTTGCTTTTAGTCAGGGTAAGAGGGATACACTTCTAAAATAACCCCTGCTCACCCGCTTGGTAGCTTGGCAGGAGCAGACAGGCTTATCTCAGAGACAGTGTAAATCATTTGAGAACGCATACAGTAATACAGTGAAAACACTACAAATAGACACTACACCAGTTTAGAAAAATATTTTTTTTTTATCTAAATCAAAACAAGACCAAATGACTAAAATCCACAATATAGTATTAAAAATATGACTTTCAGATGGTAAAAATAGTTCTGTTCAAACCAAATTGCAGATGCAACACTTTTCACACAAAGTACCTTGGATGCGTCATGCAAACAAACAAAATGGGCCGCAGGGAAGGTGATGCGTCGGTTCCTTACACTCGGGGAAGGTGATGCGTCGGTTCCTTGCTCCGGTGGAGGTTATGCTCCGGTTCCTTACTGCTGCGCAGGGGAGGTGATGCGTCGGTTTCTTACTGCGTGGGGAGGTGATGCATCGGTTTCTTACTGCATCCTCAATGACGCAACAGACTTGGTGCCTCAATGCGATGCGACAATCCGGGATGATGCGTGGATTCTTGCAGCTACACAGCAGGCCTTGCGCCGGAATCAGAGCGGTGATTTCGGACTTCGGAGAGCGTTGTACGATGCGGTGTTCAATGATTTCTCGAGCCGCGGCAGGCCCTATAACAGTTTAATTGATGATGCATCAGAAACAGGTACGGATCCGTCACGCTTCTCGGTGTTGAGTTGGTTTTTCCAGCTCCCAGTGGAAAATAGTCTCTAGAGGTCCAAAGCAACAGCAGGCACCGCTTTGCTGGTCAGAACTCCCAGCAAGGAAGTTCAGGGGAGCTGGTGGTGAAGTCTTTCTGTCCCTGAGACTTTGGAACAGGAGGCAAGCTCAGTTTCAAGCCCTTGGAGATCTTCCTTAAGCAGGGGACACAGCAAACAGCAAAGTCCTTTTCCCATTCCTTGGCAGAAAGTAGCCACTGCAGGCCAACCCCAGACAGCAAACAGCACAGGGGCAGTATTCCTCCTCAGTTTCTCCAGCTCTTCTCCTTGGCAAAGGTTCCTCTTGATTTCCCAGAAGTGATCTAAAGTTCTGGGCCCCAATATTTATACTACAAAAATCCTTTGTTCTCTGGTGGCAGAGAAGTCCGGTGCCGAGTCAAAACCAGTTCTGTACTCTCTGGTGCAGCTTTCTGGCAGGAGGTGGAGACAGCATTGTGGAAGGCGGGCCAGGCCCATTGAGGTGAAAGGAAATCTCCCCCTACTCTAAATGCAGCCTAGGTCTATGCAGCCCAGGCCTGACTCACCAGACTCTCTGGAGCCACTGCTCCTCACCAGGCCCTGTCATCCAAAGCCAGACATGCAATTCACAAACCTAGCAGAGGCACATTGGATGGCTAAGCAAGAAAATACTTTCTAAAAGTGGTATTTTCAAACATAGAATGTAAAAATCACCCTCACTAAAAGATGCTTTTTGACATTCTGAGTTCAGTCATACTAAACTATTTTTCTACCTTGTTCCCAGGGGTAGTTATGTTTATAAGATGTTATAAGCAAACTCCCCATCCTATCCTATGTGAACAGGTATCCTTGCAATAGTGAAAACATGAAATTGGCAGTATTTCACTATCAGGACATGCCACACACACAAGGGCATGTTCTACCTTTTACATACACTGCACCCTGCCCAGAGGGGTACCTTGGGCCTGCCTTAGCGGTGACTAACATGTAAGAAAAGGGATGGGTAGGGTCTAGCAAGTGGGTGCACTTGTCAAGTTTACATGGCAGTACCAGACTGCACACAGGCTCTGTAATGGCAGGCCTGAGTTACATTTACATGCTGCTTATGTGGGTGGCACAATCAGTGCTGCAGCACACTAGCAGCATTTGATTTTCAGGCCCTGGCCACGCACAGTGCACTAAACTAGGGACTAACTAGTAAATCATATCAGCCAATCATGGAAACACCAATCCATAACAGCAATTTACAAAGGGAGCACTTGCACTTTGGCACTGAACAGCAGTGGCAAAGTGCCCAAAGCATCTAGACCAGAAAAATGGGTTCCAACACACAGCAAAAATACAGAAGGCAAAGGCAAAAATGCAGGGGCGACCCACGCCAATCGTGCCAGGTCTAACAATAATATTATGCCCCAGATATACAAAACCCTCTTAAGCACCTGTGGGCAGCCCATGGCACACCTTAGGGACTGGTAGGAACAGGAATTAGACATACCAGAGGTTGCAGATTGATATGATGCATGTAGATACCTTACGGAGGCAGTCATTAGGGCAGGCTTTCAACTGTACAACTCAGGAACTTCCACTGGACATACTTTACTAGAAATAGGCTGCATAAACTGGGTAAGATTTGAAGTGATAGATTCCTTTGGGGCTGCAACATGGTTGGAACGCTGCTCCATACCCTTTGGCTATTTCCATGCATCAATGCTTTTTGGGATTAGAATACAATGCAGACTTAGAGAAATTACGGAGGCGGGTATTAACCTCACTCCACAGGTGGTGGACTCAGGTACATGGGGGCAACAAATTATCCCAAAATACATGTTATTCTGTAACATAGACCTAATTGTGGCCAAAAGAGATATAGTCAAACTGTGGGGATGCGCAACGCTCCAGACCATAACAGATTGGGCCTGCAATATGGTTTGGTCCATGTGGTCTGAAGAGGCAGTATACAAAGCCTGAGGATGCTGCCACAAGTTCAGCAAAGGGTGGGCCACCTGGAAGGAAACCTGAAATATTCCTTAGGAGAGAGCCAGGACCACGCTGAAATCTGCATATCTGTGGAAAGCAACAAAGAAAACCTAAGGGAGTGTGTAAGTGACTGCTTGGCTGTAATCCTAAACTGAATTAAATGGCTGTATATATCACTGTATACACTATGGCCCTCATTAGTATCCTACCGCCATCGCAACAGGCAGGAGTCCGTCCGACAATGAGTCAGTGATCCCACCTGCTTGATTAGGATAGGACCGCCAGCACGGTGGTCAGAATGTGCCTTTTTGCACTGCGGCTTGCGCTACACCCAGGAAAAGGGCTGCAACACAAGCCGCAATACAAACAGGCATTTTTCAAACATCCTTGCACTGTGCTTGTGTATTTGAGTATGCAAAACTCAATAAAAAGAATTATAAAAAAAGAATATATTTACAAAATGAGCATATAAAAACAAAAAGCCATAATATACATACTCATGCGTAAATGATTCCCCATTCTGAGGTCATACAGGTGTTTATGTGAGTATTGCCAAATTATTTTTCCCTGCGCATAGCCTTTCAGGTTATTTTCTCTCAGTTCCCAACTTTTCACAAAAAAGAATCTCCCTATTTTCCTGTTTGCTCCTTTTGAGATGCCACTCAACAGGAAGAAGACTCGATCCTCATTGTTATCTAGTTGTTCCTTATTCAATAAACTTTTAAGAGTATATCCTCTGACCTTGGTGTAGAAATGGCAGTTCAGCAAGAAGTGGCTTAGATCTTGTATTTCCCCACTTGAACAGGTGTCAGAACTCCCTTGATTAATATATTTAGGATTGGATTTAGAGATAGTGTCTCACTTCGTGCTAAAGCAAAAAGTCTCCTTTCTCTATTATTTGTCAGGTATGTTAAGTAAGGTTGGACAGTTTGGGCGGAATCCAAAAGGCCAGCCTGGTTTATTGCCCGAAAGGTCTAAAGTTCTTTAACTTTCCTTTAGGGTTCTAGTTTCTTACGTTTTTTGTTGACTGTTTTGCACATCTGCTTTGTTGATATTATTCTTATAGCCGGATATCTTTAGTGAGAATTGCATGTCAAGATTCGTGGCTTTGGTTACACAGTCATGCATTATGTTGTAGGTAACATAGCTGATGAGGCTTTCAGCGTGGCCGATATCTGCAATTACTGACAAGCATGTAACCATTTTCAGGTGATAACTCTATGCTAGATGCTGTTTGTTCCACGATGAGACATTGTTGTGCAAGGTGACTTGCTGCACTGACCTGCTCCACAAAGGTCATAAATATGGCCCTTTGTATCCATCTTCTGTAGAGACTGTGTCTCACCATTGTTGAAGGTATCCTGTTTCTAGGGGCACATCCGTGTTCAACGGCCATGCCTGTATCACACACCATCTGTTTACTAATGGTGTGTTGCGTTTTCATTTTGCTGCAAATCTGCTCTGTGCCCCTTGGTGATGTAAGTGCCACGTGGATAAATTCGAACACCCTCATTCATTTTAGAAATCCCCAATTTCATAGACCCTTGCTTTAGCATGGTCCACTGCTTGAGGTTTGTGGGGAAGATGACATTCTCTGTCACCAATCTCTGCAGGGCAATAAGCAATGCAGGCCAGACCATGGTATGCAGGCTGCCCTCTGGTGGCAGGAATGTCCAGGTGGCAAGAAATAGGAGCACAGCCAGTAGCTTTCTGGGAGTAAAGTGGCAGTTCAAACACCCCTTGTTTACTGCACATGCATCTTCTTGATCGCAGAGGCAGCATGGATCCTGAAGCAAACACAGAACTATAACAAAAATGACAGTAACAAAGAGGTGAGTTGCGTGTTCATCCCTGAAAAAAAGAACATGTGATCTCAGTCTTGGAATTTCTTAGGAACATACCTCCCTACCTAATGCTGAGTGTCACAAGCTTTAAATAAGAAAATAAGTTCTTTTTGTTTTATTTCAGTCCTCTAAAAGAAGAAAAACAAAGACCACAAAGTCCTTTGGTGTTCTCTCCACAATATTGCAGAAAGGCTCGATGAAAAAAACAAATACCTCGAGACCTGCTTGAGGCTTCTTTGCTTCTCTGCTTTGCTTGCACTTTCTTTCGTGCTTTTCCTGTTGCAGTACTGACAGTGCTTGAGTACAGATAGTCAGCTTTAAACTTTATTATGCTTGGCTATGATACGAGATGTTTGCCACACAGGCCTCCTTAAGAATGGCCTAGATTGTCCCTACCCTCGGTCTTACCAATACCAGGGGTATCAGTAACCTGGTGGAGGGGATAATTCAAGCCACATCAGGGGATCCTGAGGGTCCTTTAGATCTGAAGAATCACTGGTGTACATAGTATTTCCTTGTCTAATTCAGCTGGCAATTCCTAATCTTTCCCTAGATTTTCAAACAGATTTTATTTGCTTTCAATTGTCTTCAATAGCCGAAATTTCAGTGAAAAAATACAGATTTGAGGAAGCACGTGGATCTCCTAATCCCGATGTTTACCGTAACCATTGAAATTAAGAGATTAAGGGGTATATGTACAAGCCCCTATCGCCACGGGAACAACACTTTTTTACAATGTCCCTGTGGCGATAGGGGCATTGCCTTATTTACAAGGCAGCGGTAAGCCACTTAATGTGGCTTAAGGCTGCCTTGTAAATAAGGCACCCTTTCACGCTATGTTTAGCGTGAAAGGGGAGGGCATGGGTGTTGCTGTGGGCATTCCACCACAACACTCATTGAATCTGACGCTGCCTCCTGTAGACAAGGGAGGCGTAAATAGGAGGCAATGCCAGAATTAAGACCAGGGCAAGCACGGTCTTACCCTGGGGCAACGAGGAGAAATGTTTAATTTCTCCATGTTTTGCTGTTTTCATGTGTGCTGCGTTGTGCAGCGCACATGAAAACAGCAAAATGCCAATTATTGTTTATGTACAGGAAGGTCCCCCTTTCCTGCACATCATTTTTTTTAAATACCATTTTGTAACTTCTGTGTGTGATTGTTTATGTGCAGGAAGGGGGACCTTTCTACACATAAACAATCTTCCCCTGCACGCAGACACCCTTGCACTACAATGCAAGGGTACCTGCGTTGGCGCCAGCTCAGGGGGAAATGCAGGGCTGCACCACGTTCTTGTAAATATGGTGCAGCCCTGCGTTTTTAAAGTGGCGGATTGAGGCGTTAAGCCCGGAAGGCTAACGCTTCACTCCACCACTTCCCTTGTACAGATGCCCCTAAGAGACCATTGGTAACGCGGGCCACAAACTCTTACAATCATTCAAGGCAAACCTTCTGAGAATATTATTGCATTCAGGTGCATTGTCTTTCTCCACCCAGATTTTTTGTATAAACAGGATTATATGAGAAGGGTAAGCATACAACTTTTACAAATGCACTCAGCAGTTTCTACAAGCTATTTTGTCAGGAGACTTATTAACGCACACATCTTTTGTAACTGTGGGGGAGATTTACTGTGATTTTACGATGTGTTTACGTCACAAAAGTGATGTAAATCGGCGTGAAATCTTTTTTCTAATTTACTTTCCAGCGCAAAATGTATTTAGCGCTTGAAATAACATGAAAGAAACGCAACACAAAGCAGCACATAGCGCTGCTTCGCATTACTTAGTGCCAAGGGGGCATATCATGGGTGGAGCATGGGTGTTCCCATGCAACCACCCAAGGTTTCTGATGCTATGCCCTATTTACTAAAGAAAGTAGACAGGATTTAGCATCAGAAAACTGCACCCTTTTGAAGGAGGCACAAGGAAGGAGAAAAGCTTTCATTTCTCCATCCTTTTCCAAATTTGTACGTGTGCTGCACTTTTCAGCAAACATACAGAGAGGGAAAAGGGCTAAAGTCAGTCTATGCATAGTATTTTGTACTGGAAGGGTCTCCTTCCAGTACAAAACCTACGCTAGACTCACAGAGACACCTTTGCACCATGGCGCAAAGTTGGCTCTGTGGTGCACGGCAGCTGATTTCAGCACCGGGCGCAAGGGAAAGGGGGGGAGAGTACCATATTTCTGTAAATATGGTGCTTTCCTCCTCTCTTCTACATTTGCAGCTGCTGCACTGCGTGAATAAATGGCAAATCTGGCCCTGAATGTTTGACCGGACTGCGCTTACGGATGGCTTTGGAAAAACAATTAATATTGGACTCAGTCTGAGAGAGGAAAGCAACCTTGATCTAACATACATAGCCCAGAAACATTTTGCTTCAGTCTTCCAGCGCCTAGCAGCATAACTACATTAGAATTTAGTTCCCTGGAAAATACACTTTGCTCAAACCATCATAATGGTATACACTTTGCATACCACAAAGCCAACCAAAGAAGGTGTAGACCCGGGGACACTATTGATACTCGCATTGTTGACCTCGGATTCCTGACACACCTATAGCAGTCAGAAGGTTCTGGATACTCTAGATGAAAATGTTATGATGCATTCTGCTGATATGTTTAGGAGGGCCAATGCATTTCTTGATGAGCCCGAGGCATCTCCTGCTTTTAACATAGCATAATTTGCAGGGCGCAAGCACACGGCGAAGGGTATCTTGACGCTGATTAACAGATGCTTACTGTCACTCAACTCAATGGCACTCATTTTATCGACCTCAGAAGGAGGAAAGGGTGAGTGGGCATGTAGGGATTTGAACATGTGACCATGAGATCAAACACAGGCCCCTACAGTGGACGCATTTGCCCACTAAGCCAGCAGACCCGGTAATCAATGGTAGCATGCTTCAATAGTTGTTGTCAGTCAGCAGCTTATTTCTGTCGTTAGTGATGCCTGACTAGCTGGACATGTATTTTTTATTGCATATTAACCCTCTGTTTTGGTTTGTGTCGGTTAGCTTCACTTTTGGTGACTTTTCACCTGTACAAAATGTTGATAAATCAGACCCTGGAGAGTCTTAGACAGTCTGCTTATACTGAAAGTGGTTTTCTAAAGATGCAAGCTTTCGAAATTCAAGTACTTTCATAGACTAACGTGGCACCCAGTATATTATGCAGAATAGCTTCCTGCTAGAAACAGGCTGGCCAAAATGTAATTGCAAGGGTATCCTGTGTGCCAGATTTTGAAAAACTTGAGAAGAAGCTGGTGTGCCGCCTTGAACATTTGACCTGCTGGAGATAGGTGTAACTCCCAAGAAAGTCTTTCCAGTAGGGTTTCTCAGATGAATTAGGGGGAACAGCTCAATGTGTCTCATCTATCTCATTAGGGGTGATAGTGCCTAAAAGGTTGATTGTCAGTCACTGAAAATTGAGGTTAAAGCCTGTTAGATATTATGATTTTGAAATTTAGCACACTTAGGCAAAATGAGTATCAGCCATAAAAAGAAAGTCTGTAGCTTCCACCATGCATTGGCTATCATCATGGGACATGGCGTTTCACTCTCCGTGGTGTTGTGAAGATAATGGAAAAAATAGACAGAACATCTCCCCTCTGCAGCCACACTGTGATTCAAAAATATCATTACAGTAAAATTGTGTTGTCAAAAATATTGTGAACATAAATATTGAAGGTAAGAGTATCGTTTTTAATCTTTTTTTAATACTGTTGTAAAATATAACATTTACAAAAATATTGTATATAATGTCGTTCTTTACAATATTTTTGGTAAATTGTCTTAATTTTGAAATTTATTTTAAGTAGTTATTTTAAAAATAAGTTGATGCTAGATTTTTTTATTTTTTTAAATTCATCATAATGCTCATTCTATTTATTTTAAATTGTATTCGTTTTTTATTTGTTTAATAATTTTTTCTTAGCTGGGTTTGGAGCTTATAGGGGAGAGGGTGAGGAGATTTTTAAAGTATGTTTGTTTTAATAATTGTTTTATGCATTTCTTATATTTAAATTAATTTTTTAAACAGTAATTTTAGCTTTTATAAATAAGAAATTTTACAAATGTATATGTTGCTTAAAATGGTATGTGTTGTTTTTGAAAATGTTTCAAGTGTTTTCAATATTAAAATCTAAGTTCAAAATGCATTTTTAAAAAAAATTTTTAAATGTTTTATGTGTATTTCTTATTAATTGTATGGAACGTGTATAATATTTTATGCATATTTGTTTACCATTTTTTACAAAATTCTAATATTTTATAAATGTATTTATGTACTATTGCAATATTTAAGTTACATTTTGAAGCAGAAATTATTTCAGATTTTTTTCTTAATTTGTATTTTTTTTATTTGTGTTTATCCTTGTTTAGCCATTTATAAATGTGTATTTTTAGAATATTTAAGTAACTGTATTATGTGATTTTTTGTATTGTACTAAATACAAAAAATGTAATACGATTTTTATTAGCACAGTGTTGGGGATAAAGGGTAATATGTATTGTATTTGTATTGATTTTTATATTTACATTTTATTTAATGGTTTAGGGCCCAAATCACAAAGGCAAACTTTGACGTTTGGTCTAAACTTCGTCTTCGTTTACAACTTTGGGAATTCATAAAGGGCATTTTTGAGTGCTATCTTTATGTCTGCACTTGGGACGGATCACCACCCGTGTGTGGACATAAAGATAGTACTCGTAAATGCCCTTTGTGAATTCCCAAAGTCGTAAACTTAGATGTTTGGTCTATTGAGACCAAACGTCTAAATTTACCTTTGAGAATCAACCCTTTTTTTTAATTGTAAGTATTGCATTTGTACATTTTTGTTTGAAAAAGTTGACATTTTGAAATTGAAGATTTAATTTTGAAAATTCTTTTTGTTTTTGATAATTGTTAAAGTATTTCATATAATCATAACTAAATTCATAAATAATGATAAAAATTTAACATAATATAAATCAATCAATTAATGAGGGGTTTGTAAAGGACAGCTACTCACTCGTGAGGGTCTCAAGGAGTTGGCTTGGGGGGCTGCAGATCCGTATGGCCACTGGGTTAATTCAAAGAGCCAGGTCTTGAGGTCCTTCCTGAATTGGGACACCGATGGGGATTGCCTGTGGCAGAGGGGCATTGTGTTCTAGGTCTTGGAGGCAAGGTAGGAGAAGGCTCTTCCTCCAGTTCTGGTCCTGGGGATCCATGGGACGGTGGGCAATGACAGTTGTGCGGAGCAAAAGGGGTCTGTTGAGTGCGTGGAATGAGTGGTGGTGGTTCAAGTATGCTGGTCCAGCATTGTGGAGGCCTTGTATGCGTGGGTGAGGAGCTTGAAGGTTATTCATTTGTTGACTGGGAGCAACTTGAGTTCACAGAGGTGTTGTGTGATATGGCTGGGGAGGGGGATGTTTAGGACCAGTCTGGCTGCAGCGTTTTGAATGTTCTGGAACTTCCAGAGGAGTTTCCGAGTAAGGCTGATGTAGAGTGTGCTGCCTTAGTCGAGTCTGCTGCTGATGAGGGCATTGGTGATCTTCATCATGGATTAGGTGGGGATCCATCTGGGGATCCATCTGAAGGTCTTTTGGAGCAGGCAGAGTGTGGTGGAACATGACGCAGAGACAGCGTTGATCTGGTGGTTCATAGTGAGCGAGGAGTTTTGTATGATGCAGGTTGCGTGCATGGTCTGTTGGTGTGGGGGGTGCTCCAAGTGCAGCGGGCCACCAGGATTCATTCCAAGTGGAGGGGTGGGGTGGATCCTAGGATGAGGACTTCTGTCTTGTCTGAGTTCAGCGTGAGACAGCTGTCTCTCCTCGAGGTTGTGACGGCTTTCATCCCTTCATGGAAGTTGTTCTTGGAGACTGTCAGTTTGTTGGTGTGGGAGAGGATAAGCTGGGTGTTTTTGATGCAGAAGACGATGTTGAGTCCATGGTTTCTGATGATGGTTGTGAGTGGGGCCATTTAGACGTTGAAGAGGGTGGGGCTCAGCGAGGACCCCTGGGGCACTCCACAGCTGATCTCTGTAGGTTCTGAGAGGTGCGGTGGTAGTCTGACCCACTGTGTTCAGCCGGTGAGGAAGGAGCAGATCCAGTCCAGGGCTTAGTCGCAGATGCCGGCGTCATAGAGTCTTGTGCTTAGGGTGCAGTGGGAGATGGTGTCAAAGGCCGCCGAGAGGTCCAGGAGGATGACGACTGCGGTTTTGCCCTGGTCGAGGAGGTAGCAGATGTTGTCGGTGGTGGCAAGGAGGGCAGTTTTGGTACTGTGGTTGCTTCAGAACCCGGATTGAGAGATGTCCAGGATGTGGTTGGCTTCAATGAACTCAGCAAGCTGGACGTTTATGGCTTTTTTGATGACCTTGGCTGGGAAGGGGAGCAGAGAGATGCACCTGAAATTCTTGAGGTCCATCGGGTCGCAAAAGGCTTCTTCAGCAGGGGGAGTGATCTTAGCGAGTTTTCAGTCATCGGGTAAAGTGGCGGTTTTGATGGAGCAGTTGGTGCGATGGCGGCTCTGTGGAAGATGTGGTGCGGACAGGGATCTGATGGGGCTCCGGCGTGAAAGCTCTTCCTGGTCTTGAGGGTGTTGTCCTAGGTGAGTGGGGTCTAGTTGAGCAGGATGTACTGGGGTGGTGGTGTTGGTTGCGGTGGCATGTTGGGGTGGTAGAAGAGGCTGTCAAGTTTGTTGCAGTGGTACTGGGAGGGTGGGATGTCTGTGGTCTCACTGTTGGGCTTGACAAACTCTTTAATGATGGCGAAGAGTTCTTTGCTGTTGTGTGCACTGGTATTCATTATGTCTTGGAGGGCTGTTTTCTTTGTGCTTTTGATGAGGTGGTGGTGTGCAGTGGTGGCTGCTTTGAAGGAGGTGTGGGCATCCGGGGTTTTATTGTTACTCCATCTCTCCTTGAGCCGTCTACAAGTGCTTCTGGACTCTTGGAGGGCAGGGGTGAACTAGTTTGCTTTTTTGACGTGTTGTTTGCCGGGGGAGTTTCTTGAGAGGAGCCAGGGTGTCGGAGCAGTTTGCGATCCAGTGATGGAGGTTGCGTGCTGTGGTGTGGTTTCTGTAGAAGCCGGTGACGGGGTTCTGCTGAGGAAGGTGGTGAGATGTTCTTCAATGAGTTTGGTCTAGCTTCTGTGGGGGAAGCGGTGGGTGTGGTGGTGTACGTTTGGTTTGGTGAATTAGAAATTAATGCAGTGGTGGTCGGTCCAGAGGAGTTCGGTGGTGTGGCTAAAAATGATACTGTCGCTGGTGGTGAAGACAGGGTCGAGTGTGTGTCCTGCTGTGTGTGTAGGTTAGGTAAGTAGGTGTTTTTTTTAACACATTTTTATTAGTTTCTTTTATCATAATAAAACTGATGCAGTACATGAAGTATGTGATAGGATACATATTTTACCGAAGCTACGATGGGCACTGTTGTTTATGACAGAGGTAGGCAGGTGATTACATTGCAAACAGTATATGCTTGTTATAAGTGATATACACACCTAATAACAACTATCATGACTCAGTTTTATACCTCCCCCCGTCCGATTCATATCCAAATCTGCAGTCCCTCACGCTTCTATTTGCAATAAACGGGGAAAAAAAACCCAACAAACCCTCCTCCCCCCTCCCTGCAGTCCGTCTATTTACAAATAGAGCTTTTGAATATTCATTTCGACCATAATTTGGCATGCAACAGCACTTTTGAACAATCCTTTCGCATGAAACTTACACTTACAGCTCAAACTTGCTTGTGGTATATAATAACACACTTGCAATTACTTCGTTCGGGGTGTTACAGTAATTTGCTCTTCATACTTTACTGCAAACCAGTAGGGGTGGTATTAGAGTCTAAGTCTTGCGCTTTGAGGGCCTCTAACATGACGTCCCACTCCAATGCTATTGGGTTTTTTCGCAGACCGTTGGCCTCCTCCCTCCGTATTTCCCCACTCTTTGTACTTCCCTAGTGGACCAGGTCACTGTGCCACACATGTGCTGAGGAGGGGTTCTTAGATTTCCAGCGCATGGTAATTGCCCGTGTTGCCAGGAGAAATGACAGGTTCACAAATTTGTATCGTATTTTGTGCTTGTTGTGTGATTTATGGAGGCCCAGGAGACACTCTTCCATAGTATTAGGTCTGTTCCTGTGTGTGGCTGCCTGCGTGTAGCACCTGACTGCATCCCAAAACCCTCGTAGGCATGGGCAAGACCACACCATGCGGGCTAGGTCAGCTCCCTCACGGTGGCATCTCGGGCAATGGTGTTGAGTCTGTGGGAACATTTTGTCTAGTTTGTGTGGGGTGAGATAGGCCCTATGTAGTATCATGGTTTGAATGAACTTGAATTTGGCATTTCTTGAGGTTTTCCTAGGGTGGTCTATGATTTTCTCCCATTGCTTGTCCTCTAAGGCTCGCCCTATGTCATCTGACCATGCAGTGCGTAAAGGGAAGAGGGCAATCTCCGCGTGAGCCCGGATCCCCACATATAGCCATCTTATCAGGTGTCTCCCACAGCCCATGTAATAGAGAGTTTTGACCAACTCGTGGGTAGTGGGGTCTTGTCGGTGCGGAGCCCAGTGTGTTTTGACATAGTGGATTAATGCTGCATTTACAATATACAAATGCCCCGGTGCCCCTGTTTCTCTAACGAAGTTGTCGTGATCCAATAGCTGCCCATTGTTAAACAAGTCCGATACCGTGCTAATCCCTTCTTCCAACCAAGGAGCGATTGTACATTTAGTGATTCTCCCAGCAGCCAGCGGTATTCCCAGTGGAGGGATGTTGCCTGCATAGGCAGGGTGCAAGCTTGTGTAGTGTAACGCCGCTCTCCAACATTGCAGCGCTGTGCGTAATAAGGGTGGAAGGTGGTAAGTGAGCCTGCATCTTGGTAATAGCAGTGTGTGCAAGGCTCCTCTACTTATATCCCGCTCAGTAAACCCTATTTCTTGCAGATTACGCCCTGCCATCCAATAAAATAGCCATTGCAATTGACAGGCATAATAATATGCTCTGAGATCCGGCACACCCAGACCTCCCATTCTAGTACCCAGCTGGAGCATTTTGAGGCTTATCCTTCACCTACCTTTCTCCCAGACTAGGTTGATAAGCATGGTGTTCAGAAGTTTAAAGGTAGTCTGTGGAACCAACAGAGGCAGATTTGTGAAGTAATAAATTAAGCGCGGGAGGACCACCATTTTTGTTATAGCTACTCTGCCCATCACTGACAGTGGTTGCGTGGTCCAAAAGGCAACGCTAGAATGCGTGGCTCTGATTGCTCTATTAAGGTTGCCCTCCAACACATCAGCGAGGGTCCTGTATACATGAATGCCCAGGTACTTAAACGTATGCGGAGCGACCTGCAACACCGTGGACCCAAATGCGATTTCCGTAGCTGAGGTGTGATCGTGGAAGAAAAAGACATGTGACTTTGCCGGATTAATGGCCAAGCCCGATATACGTTCAACGGTGTCAAAGATCTCAGCATGGGGGGCCAGATTAGACTGAAGGTCTTTGATATAAAGAACAGTGTCATCCGCATATGCGGAGAAGAGGTGCGTTGTAGACCCTATCTGTATGCCCAGTTCCTGTGCGTCCATACGTAACTTAAGAGCCAGAGGCTCCAGCACCAATATGAACAGCAGTAGTGAGAGTGGGAAACCTTGCCTCGTCTCTCTAAATATTGGGTATTCAGCCGATATATGACCTCCCGTACGAACTCGGGCAGTAGGAGCGCCATATACCAATCGGAGCCAGTTGATTTACGTGTTCGGGAGCCCAAACTTTGCCAGCGCTTTGAACATGTACCCCCAATTCAACGTGTCACACGCTTGGCGTAGATCTAGCGATATGCAGCCCGCGTAAGCGTAATACTTCGGGGCAGCTGACATGAGGTGGTGTAGCCTCCTAGTGTTCAGGGATGTACTCCTGGTCGGCAGAAAACCAGTTTTATCTCTATGGATCATCTTATTCAGAAAGGGCAGAAGCCTATTTGCCAATACTTTACCTAGTAACTTATATTCCGTTGCCAACAATGACAATGTGCGATAGCTGGCCATGTCCATTGGGCCTCTTCCCGGTTTCGGGAGCGAGACCACCAATGCCTGCGCCGTGGTGATGGTTAGTGCCCCTTCTTTCAGCACTGTGTTAAATAAGTGAACAAGGCTGGGCAGGAGTGAATCCATAAAGGTATTATAAAATTCTGCAGGTAACCTGTCCAGACCCGGCGTTTTGTTTCATGGGAGCCCTTTGAGTGCAATCTTAATTTCCGTCGCTGTGATGGGACCTGACAGTCCTTTCAGGGTTTCTGCAGTCGTTTGGGGATATGGAAGTGCATGTAGAAAGTCATTTGTGCATGTGTCCTCCCTATCCAGAGGCTTACTATATAATGTGGCGTAATACTGGCAGAAAGCCGCATTAATGTCTTTTTGGGTGTGTGCCGTTTCGCCTGTTTGAGTGGTTATCTCATTGATCACAATGGTGGAGGGGTCATCCCGCAAGATCTTAGCTAATAATGTTCCAGACTTGTGTACCGCTGATAATCTATGAGTCGGAGGGATTCTAACAGTTCCGCGTGCCGAATACGCATTTCGTGAAGCGGTGCCTGCTTCTCCATATCAAGCACTGCTTCCTGTTCTAACTTGTCAATGTTGTGTTCTGTTGCCGTGAGGGATTTATGAACTTCCTGCCTAGCACCCACTGTCGCGCTAATGGCCCTACCGCGTATGACCGCCTTAAAAGTGTCCCACTCTATCAGGCTGTAGAAGCCGTGTTACTGTTTTCAGCGAAGTAGTGAGTGATAGTATCTGCCATTGTGGCACGGAACGCCGTGTCTTCCAACAGCTGTGGCCAGAGTCTCCAGGTAGGTACTGGAGTAAGTATCCTGCCCCATGTAATGGCTATCTCAAGTGGATTATGATCCGAAAAGGTCTTTGCTAGATACGTGGCGTGTGTGACCTGCATCGCTATTGTGTTTGAACAGAATGTCCTATCTATCCTCGTGGGTAGCATGTGGACCGGGGAATAAAAGGAGTATTCTCTCTACGCCAGGTGCCGCATCCTCCATATGTCGCATAATGCCCATCCCTCCACCCAACCACAGAGTGCCTTTGCCTGCTTAATCACACCCGCACCATTCAGAGGGGGATGGGACCTGTCCAGAGCAATGTCCATTATTGTGTTATTGTCCCCACCTATAATCCAGGGATGCATCTCCCAGCCCGTTAATGCCAAATTTAGGATGGCCAGAAATCGTTCCTGCTCAAAATTGGCGAATACGTACTACCCAGTACTACCTGTTGACCATCAAGGGACCCACGTATAAAAATATAGCGTCCCTGTTGGTCGATTCTTTGTTCCAAAGGTTAGAACGGAACTCCATGTCAAACCCAGATGGTGACACCCCGTGCATAACCAGAATAACTAGTGGAGAAAACCTGTCCCCTCAATTTCTTATGTAATTTCAGTGCCTCAGGTTCCACCATATGGGATTCCTGCAGATACACTTTGTGTGCTTTGCGTCTCAACAGTTGAGCATGGATCCTGTGCCGTTTCTGTACGGATCCCAGTCCCCGAACATTCTACGTTATTACCTTGTATGTGTTGGGTAAGTTCATTGTGAAAACAAGGTGATCATTCCGACAGGCTGTATCATGTGTGTGCCATAAGCGAGCCAGTTGATTTACTTGTTCGGGAGCCCAAACTTTGCCGGCGCTTGAACATGTACCCCAATTCAACGTGTCACATGCTTGGCGTAGATCTAGCGATATGCAGCCCGCGTAAGCGTAACACTCCGGGGCAGCTGACATGAGGTGGTGTAGCCTCCTAGTGTTCAGGGATGTACTCCTGGCCGGCAGAAAACCAGTTTTATCTCTAGGGATCATCTTATTCAGAAGGGGCAGAAGCCTATTTGCCAATACTTTACCCAGTATCTTATATTCCGTTGCCAACAATGACAATGGGCAATAGCTGGCCATGTCCATTGGGCCTCTTCCCGGTTTCGGGAGCGAGACCACCAATGCCTGCGCCGTGGTGATGGTTAGTGCCCCTTCTTTCAGCACTGTGTTAAATAAGTTAACAAGGCTGGGCAGGAGTGAATCCATAAAGGTATTATAAAATTCTGCAGGTAACCTGTCCAGACCCGGCGTTTTTTTTCATGGGAGCCCTTTGAGTGCAATCTTAATTTCCGTCGCTGTGATGGGACCTGACAGTCCTTTCAGGGTTTCTGCAGTCGTTTGGGGATATGGAAGTGCATGTAGAAAGTCATCCGTGCATGTGTCCTCCCTATCCAGAGGCTTACTATATAATGTGGCGTAATACTGGCAGAAAGCCGCATTAATGTCTTTTTGGGTGTGTGCCGTTTCGCCTGTTTGAGTGGTTATCTCATTGATCACAATGGTGGAGGGGTCATCCCGCAAGATCTTAGCTAATAATGTTCCAGACTTGTGTACCGCTGATAATCTATGAGTCGGAGGGATTCTAACAGTTCCGCGCGCCGAATACGCATTTCGTGAAGCGGTGCCTGCTTCTCCTTATCAAGCACTGCTTCCTGTTCTAACTTGTCAATGCTGTGTTCTGTTGCCGTGAGGGATTTATGAACTTCCTGCCTAGCACTCACTGTCGCGCTAATGGCCCTACCGCGTATGACCGCCTTAAAAGCGTCCCACTCTATCAGGCTGTTAGAAGCCTTGTTACTGTTTTCAGCGAAGTAGTGAGTGATAGTATCTGCCATTGTGGCACGGAACGCCGTGTCTTCCAACAGCTGTGGCCAGAGTCTCCAGGTAGGTACTGGAGTAAGTATCCTGCCCCATGTAATGGCTATCTCAAGTGGATTATGATCCGAAAAGGTCTTTGCTAGATACGTGGCGTGTGTGACCTGCATCGCTATTGTGTTTGAACAGAATGTCCTATCTATCCTCGTGGGTAGCATGTGGACCGGGGAATAAAAGGAGTATTCTCTCTACGCCAGGTGCCGCATCCTCCATATGTCGCATAATGCCCATCCCTCCACCCAACCACAGAGTGCCTTTGCCTGCTTAATCACACCCGCACCATTCAGAGGGGGATGGGACCTGTCCAGAGCAATGTCCATTATTGTGTTATTGTCCCCACCTATAATCCAGGGATGCATCTCCCAGCCCGTTAATGCCAAATTTAGGATGGCCAGAAATCGTTCCTGCTCAAAATTGGCGAATACGTACTACCCAGTACTACCTGTTGACCATCAAGGGACCCACGTATAAAAATATAGCGTCCCTGTTGGTCGATTCTTTGTTCCAAAGGTTAGAACGGAACTCCATGTCAAACCCAGATGGTGACACCCCGTGCATAACCAGAATAACTAGTGGAGAAAACCTGTCCCCTCCATTTCTTACGTAATTTCAGTGCCTCAGGTTCCACCATATGGGATTCCTGCAGATACACTTTGTGTGCTTTGCGTCTCAACAGTTGAGCATGGATCCTGTGCCGTTTCTGTACGGATCCCAGTCCCCGAACATTCTACGTTATTACCTTGTATGTGTTGGGTAAGTTCATTGTGAAAACAAGGTGATCATTCCGACAGGCTGTATCATGTGTGTGCCATAAGCGAGCCAGTTGATTTACTTGTTCGGGAGCCCAAACTTTGCCGGCGCTTGAACATGTACCCCAATTCAACGTGTCACATGCTTGGCGTAGATCTAGCGATATGCAGCCCGCGTAAGCGTAACACTCCGGGGCAGCTGACATGAGGTGGTGTAGCCTCCTAGTGTTCAGGGATGTACTCCTGGCCGGCAGAAAACCAGTTTTATCTCTAGGGATCATCTTATTCAGAAGGGGCAGAAGCCTATTTGCCAATACTTTACCCAGTATCTTATATTCCGTTGCCAACAATGACAATGGGCAATAGCTGGCCATGTCCATTGGGCCTCTTCCCGGTTTCGGGAGCGAGACCACCAATGCCTGCGCCGTGGTGATGGTTAGTGCCCCTTCTTTCAGGACTGTGTTAAATAAGTTAACAAGGCTGGGCAGGAGTGAATCCATAAAGGTATTATAAAATTCTGCAGGTAACCTGTCCAGACCCGGCGTTTTGTTTCATGGGAGCCCTTTGAGTGCAATCTTAATTTCCGTCGCTGTGATGGGACCTGACAGTCCTTTCAGGGTTTCTGCAGTCGTTTGGGGATATGGAAGTGCATGTAGAAAGTCATCCGTGCATGTGTCCTCCCTATCCAGAGGCTTACTATATAATGTGGCGTAATACTGGCAGAAAGCCGCATTAATGTCTTTTTGGGTGTGTGCCGTTTCGCCTGTTTGAGTGGTTATCTCATTGATCACAATGGTGGAGGGGTCATCCCGCAAGATCTTAGCTAATAATGTTCCAGACTTGTGTACCGCTGATAATCTATGAGTCGGAGGGATTCTAACAGTTCCGCGCGCCGAATACGCATTTCGTGAAGCGGTGCCTGCTTCTCCTTATCAAGCACTGCTTCCTGTTCTAACTTGTCAATGCTGTGTTCTGTTGCCGTGAGGGATTTATGAACTTCCTGCCTAGCACTCACTGTCGCGCTAATGGCCCTACCGCGTATGACCGCCTTAAAAGCGTCCCACTCTATCAGGCTGTTAGAAGCCGTGTTACTGTTTTCAGCGAAGTAGTGAGTGATAGTATCTGCCATTGTGGCACGGAACGCCGTGTCTTCCAACAGCTGTGGCCAGAGTCTCCAGGTAGGTACTGGAGTAAGTATCCTGCCCCATGTAATGGCTATCTCAAGTGGATTATGATCCGAAAAGGTCTTTGCTAGATACGTGGCGTGTGTGACCTGCATCGCTATTGTGTTTGAACAGAATGTCCTATCTATCCTCGTGGGTAGCATGTGGACCGGGGAATAAAAGGAGTATTCTCTCTACGCCAGGTGCCGCATCCTCCATATGTCGCATAATGCCCATCCCTCCACCCAAACACAGAGTGCCTTTGCCTGCTTAATCACACCCGCACCATTCAGAGGGGGATGGGACCTGTCCAGAGCAATGTCCATTATTGTGTTATTGTCCCCACCTATAATCCAGGGATGCATCTCCCAGCCCGTTAATGCCAAATTTAGGATGGCCAGAAATCGTTCCTGCTCAAAATTGGCGAATACGTACTACCCAGTACTACCTGTTGACCATCAAGGGACCCACGTATAAAAATATAGCGTTCCTGTTGGTCGATTCTTTGTTCCAAAGGTTAGAACGGAACTCCATGTCAAACCCAGATGGTGACACCCCGTGCATAACCAGAATAACTAGTGGAGAAAACCTGTCCCCTCCATTTCTTACGTAATTTCAGTGCCTCAGGTTCCACCATATGGGATTCCTGCAGATACACTTTGTGTGCTTTGCGTCTCAACAGTTGAGCATGGATCCTGTGCCGTTTCTGTACGGATCCCAGTCCCCGAACATTCTACGTTATTACCTTGTATGTGTTGGGTAAGTTCATTGTGAAAACAAGGTGATCATTCCAACAGGCTGTATCATGTGTGTGCCATAAGCGAGCCAGTTGATTTACTTGTTCGGGAGCCCAAACTTTGCCGGCGCTTGAACATGTACCCCAATTCAACGTGTCACACGCTTGGCGTAGATCTAGCGATATGCAGCCCGCGTAAGCGTAACACTCCGGGGCAGCTGACATGAGGTGGTGTAGCCTCCTAGTGTTCAGGGATGTACTCCTGGCCGGCAGAAAACCAGTTTTATCTCTAGGGATCATCTTATTCAGAAGGGGCAGAAGCCTATTTGCCAATACTTTACCCAGTATCTTATATTCCGTTGCCAACAATGACAATGGGCAATAGCTGGCCATGTCCATTGGGCCTCTTCCCGGTTTCGGGAGCGAGACCACCAATGCCTGCGCCGTGGTGATGGTTAGTGCCCCTTCTTTCAGCACTGTGTTAAATAAGTTAACAAGGCTGGGCAGGAGTGAATCCATAAAGGTATTATAAAATTCTGCAGGTAACCTGTCCAGACCCGGCGTTTTGTTTCATGGGAGCCCTTTGAGTGCAATCTTAATTTCCGTCGCTGTGATGGGACCTGACAGTCCTTTCAGGGTTTCTGCAGTCGTTTGGGGATATGGAAGTGCATGTAGAAAGTCATCCGTGCATGTGTCCTCCCTATCCAGAGGCTTACTATATAACGTGGCGTAATACTGGCAGAAAGCCGCATTAATGTCTTTTTGGGTGTGTGCCGTTTCGCCTGTTTGAGTGGTTATCTCATTGATCACAATGGTGGAGGGGTCATCCCGCAAGATCTTAGCTAATAATGTTCCAGACTTGTGTACCGCTGATAATCTATGAGTCGGAGGGATTCTAACAGTTCCGCGCGCCGAATACGCATTTCGTGAAGCGGTGCCTGCTTCTCCTTATCAAGCACTGCTTCCTGTTCTAACTTGTCAATGTTGTGTTCTGTTGCCGTGAGGGATTTATTAACTTCCTGCCTAGCACTCACTGTCGCGCTAATGGCCCTACCGCGTATGACCGCCTTAAAAGCGTCCCACTCTATCAGGCTGTTAGAAGCCGTGTTACTGTTTTCAGCGAAGTAGTGAGTGATAGTATCTGCCATTGTGGCACGGAACGCCGTGTCTTCCAACAGCTGTGGCCAGAGTCTCCAGGTAGGTACTGGAGTAAGTATCCTGCCCCATGTAATGGCTATCTCAAGTGGATTATGATCCGAAAAGGTCTTTGCTAGATACGTGGCGTGTGTGACCTGCATCGCTATTGTGTTTGAACAGAATGTCCTATCTATCCTCGTGGGTAGCATGTGGACCGGGGAATAAAAGGAGTATTCTCTCTATGCCAGGTGCCGCATCCTCCATACGTCGCATAATGCCCATCCCTCCACCCAACCACAGAGTGCCTTTGCCTGCTTAATCACACCCGCACCATTCAGAGGGGGATGGGACCTGTCCAGAGCAATGTCCATTATTGTGTTATTGTCCCCACCTATAATCCAGGAAAGCATCTCCCAGCCCGTTAATGCCAAATTTAGGACGGCCAGAAATCGTTCCTACTCAAAATTTGGCGAATACGTACTACCCAGTACTACCTGTTGACCATCAAGGGACCCACGTATAAAAATATAGCGTCCCTGTTGGTCGATTCTTTGTTCCAAAGGTTAGAACGGAACTCCATGTCAAACCCAGATGGTGACACCCCGTGCATAACCAGAATAACTAGTGGAGAAAACCTGTCCCCTCCATTTCTTACGTAATTTCAGTGCCTCAGGTTCCACCATATGGGATTCCTGCAGATACACTTTGTGTGCTTTGCGTCTCAACAGTTGAGCATGGATCCTGTGCCGTTTCTGTACGGATCCCAGTCCCCGAACATTCTACGTTATTACGTTGTATGTGTTGGGTAAGTTCATTGTGAAAACAAGGTGATCTTTCCAACAGGCTGTATCATGTGTGTGCCATAAGCGAGCCACCCCAAAGTAAACAAGTAAATAGGTCTGCTTCCCTCCCCATAAATCCCAATACTTTGTCCGGTCAAGAAACTGTACCGGGCCAGGAAACTAAACATGACAAACAAAACAATGCCCTGAATAAAAACGGCATTCGCATATTGGGGGTCATTGCCAACAGCGTCCATGGGGTGCAAAACCGCACTCTAGCATATCATCGAGTTCCGACATAGCAGAACCCTGGGCTAAGAGAATATAGTTACATACAGCGCCTTAGCATATTTCAACAAAAGGATATGTTATCGTCCGCTGAGGTGGGTCCATTAGCCGCAATGTCCTCTGGTAGTCAGCCGAACAAGCCATCCGCCGTCTGAGGAGTCACGGTGGGAAATAGGGTCACACTGCCCTCAGAGTCAGATTTATTCGCATTTCCATCAGAGGAGGAGGAGTCCTCAATTAACGCAGACTGTCGGAAAGTAGCGGCCCTCATAAGTGCTTGTTTTTTGCCCTGCTGCATCTGTTGCGACATTGGGTTGGTCTGTTGGGAGTTCCTGCGGATCCTTCGACTGCGACGGGCGCCTGGCAGTTCCACACGGGTGGTGCTTTGTTGCGTGCTCTGGGAAGCAGTGATCCCAGTCCCCACAGGGTCCGTCACCTCCAACCACTCCTCAACGTCTCCCGGGCTTTAAAAAAAATGCGTTTTCTGGTCATGGATAATTTTCAGCCGAGCCGGAAAGAGCAGGGCATACTTTAAATTCAGGTCCCTCAATTTCTTTTTAACTCCCATGAAGGAGAATCGCTTTTTTTGCACTAGTACTGTATAATCCGGGTAAAGCTATATTCTGCTGTTCTCAAAGTTAATCTGAGTTCGCTCCCTGGCTTTCTGTAAGAGCGTATCCCAATTTCTTATAATTTAGTAGCCGGACAATGAGGGGTCGGGGGGCCCCTGGTTTCGGTCGGCCAGCGGGTATCCTATGTGGCCGCTCCACGCAATATTGAGTGGAGAAGCCTTCCGTAGTGACGTGGTCGCGAACCATTACTCCATGTAACGGGCTGGATCAGCCCCTTCGCTTCTTTCCGGCAGCCCAATGACTCATACATTGTTCCTCCTCGCCCTCCCTTCCGCGTCTTCAACTCGGTCCATCAGGGTGGTGACTTGTTGCTGGAGCTGCTGTATATGAGTCGTGTTCTGAACTTGTTGTGGAGACAGCTCAGCCAACGCCACCGTGCTATTATTCTCCTTATCAGCAAGCTTAGCGTGGTCCACTTTGAGTAGCGTGAAGCCGGTCATGAGGGCGCCAATTTGTTGCTCAATGGCCTTTCTGGAGTCCCTAACCTCCTGAAGGATAAGGTCCAGTTTATCCATTGGTTCTGCTGCATGAGTGGGTGGTATGCAGCTGGGCGTCTGTGAAATCTCACCAGAGTCTTCCTGTTCCATTGAGGGGTCCGCACCTGGGCCAATGTCTTGCTGCTTTCCCTTGTTACGGCCCATCACAGCAATCTCAGGCCCCCGAGCGCGGCAAACAACTACTTGGCCAGGCAATGAGGGCACAGCAGGTCCAGTGCTTTTCGGTTCCAGGTCGTTACCGACTGACCTGTCTGGAAGGCTGTGTAAAGCTAGCACATGCTCCTACTGCTGATTATGCTGTGTGCAAATATGAGGGTGAGCAGCCCCGTGTTTAGCAGCAACTGTGTCCGTGTTCCCCTCTATCTGTGGCACTCGTTGTCCAGAGCACACCACAGGCCGACGGGGGTTCCCGGAGCTATCCTGCCAGCGTCTATGCGACAGCGTCCCCACCCGGCTACGAACTCAGCAGGTCAAAGGGTCCACCAATTTGTCCCATCTAGTATGTCAGAGGCTTCCTCGCCCTGATGCACAAGCCTCAGTGCTATCTCCTTTTATGCGTGGTTTTGACGTGAGCAGCACTATAGCCCCCGGTACCTCACACACTCTGTAGGCCCTTCCATCGCAGCTAGGCCCAGAGCTATGTAATTATGGTGCAGGCCGGTGTGTTACTACAGCACACTCTTCTTCAGCAGCCCTCATGCAGCTCCCTTCCGTGCCTCTCCAATCTTCCGCAACGTTTCATTGGGAGGAAGTGCCACAGGCCGTCCAGCAACCGCGGACCTCGCGTAGCTCCCAGCCCGATGGCCTGCTACCGGGGCGCAGTCCCACTTACTGCCAGTACACTGATCGGACCGCCAGAGTCTTTCTTGGACAAGGCGGCACACCTCTGTATACAGGCTTAGTCTCTCTTCATGCCAGGCCCCGGCTCAGGCACCTCCTCCAGATGGCGCCACCGTCTACCGGGTGCAGGGTCTCCTCTCCTCCATTCTGACGGCTCGCAGGGCCCAATCCCCGTAACCCACCTTAACGCATCAGTGGCAGGCTGGAAAGCGGGTCCGGTTTTCGACTCCGCTTCCCGTCTTCAGGACGCGCCATATCGGGCCCTTCTAAACCGTATGTAACAGGGAAATTGCAGGATCAGTGAGCTTGGGTCCGGAGCTCAACTAGGATGCGGCTGCCATGTTCGGCAGTCGGCCACGCCCCTTCAAGGTAAGTAGGTGCTTGACTCTTATGTTGGTGAGGTCCTCTAGGAGAGATGAGTTTCTTGGGGCTGTCCAGGTGGAAGTTAAGGTCGCAGAGTAGGGTGTATTCGGTGGATGCAAGGGCCTGGGATGCGATGAAGTCAATAATGGTGTTGGTGAAGGTAGCCCGGAGGACAGATGGCCTGTAGAATGGGATGTACAAAGAAGAGGGTATGCAGTTCCTAAGGGCGTGAAGATACACAGAAGCAGCTGTACACTAGGTTTTGTGGACAGGGTCAAGATGTGTACCCTGCAATAGGAGGGGAGAGGGGGAAACCCCTCTTTGGAACTAAGGCCCTCACACACCCAGCCTGCTAGGTGTCATGCTTCATCATATGGGCCTGCTCCTCGTCGGGCCGGCGCTGCAAATCCTGACAGGCACCCAATTTGGGTCCTTTTATCGGAGATCTTTTGTTCCTGCCGTTTGGTGCAGTGGGGGTGAGGGGCCCAGTAGGTGTAAATGTTGTGTAAGTAAAGAAAAAGGGTGGTTAAAACAGGTCAGTTAGTCCTAGAACTGACTTTATTCTGGAAGGTAAACTGACTGATTAAAAATAGGGAGCGGCGGATATCTAGGAGTTATGTGTCTAGATGTCTACGACCTACTCTCAATAGGTTGACATGTTTCTTGCTTTTTTTGTCATGAGGATCATTGGCAATTCATCAGGACCAGAGAAAAATATTATCTACACATAGTGGGGAAGGAAACCTACCACCCACGTCGTAGTACAGTGGGTAATAGCCCACAGTCGTCAAGGAACCTAAGGGCCTAAGTAACTTTGCCGCATCAGTGTCCGGTGTGTTAAAAGGACACCAACAGTTAGTGTCCGGCACTCCAGTGAATGCGTGCCGAGTGACCTACCCTTGCCGCCGGACCCGTGTGTAGAATGGGATGCCACGGAGGGTGGTGTTTGGGTTGGTCTGGATCAGGAAGTGGAGGTGCTCCATGAAGGTCATAAGGTCGTCCGAGAGGGTGGTCAGGAGGAGGGTGTTATTGAGGATGATGGTGATGCCTCCCCCAGGTCGGATGGCACGGTCCTTGCGGATGACCTATAGCCATCCAGGATGGTGGTGGAGATGTCCTGCGCTGAGCTGGGATTGGTCCAGATTTCCATAAGGAAGGCGACGTCAGACGAGGAGGAGTTGAGGGGGTCCCAGATCTCTATGGCGTGTCTGTGCAATGATTGAATGTTGAAGAGGATGCAGTTGAGGCGGTTGGGTACAGTGAGGGTCATCGGAAAGGTGGAGGAGCTGGAATGCTAAGGTGGGTGAAGGTGTAGCAGCAGTGGTGGCAGGTGAAGGGGCCATGGGTGTTGTTTGATGACGAAAGCTGGCAGACGGTGTTGTGTCCAAGTAGTGCGTGGTGGGTGCTGGAGCAGCAGTGGCAGGTCTGAGGACCAGGGTCCGTGGCAATGGCATGGAAGGGTGCAGATGGGATTGCCTTTGGCACGCCAGCCTCATGCCCGCCGTGCGTGGCTACACAGCAGCTGCCATTAGGTAGTGTGACGGGGAGGGCTGGACAGCTGGGAGACAGGAAGCTGGGACCGGGAAACGCTGCACTGGAAGGGGGTTAGGTGGCGAGGGTCCGCAGCAGCACAAAAAAGGGCGAAGTGAAAGTGGGAAAAGTGAAGAAGAGTAAAGAGAGAAAAGTGGCAAAAAGAAAAGAACAGCAGAAAAAAAGGTGTAAGGAGGAGGGAAAGGAGTCTGAAAATGAGGGAGCGAGGGCATAACTGCAGCAGAGCAGAGGCGCTCTACCACTGGACCACCAGGGACGAGGTGCCTGTATGTGTAGTTATTGTATGCATATATTGTCTTAATTTTATGGTTCAAATCTGTTTTATAGCATTTTAAAAATACAAGCCAGAATACAGTAAGCGAGAGCTCACTCCACTAATAAAGCAAATGAAAAATCAAAGAAACCAACAAACCTCCAACCCCACCCCTACCCACCTCCCAGAGTACTCACATGGAATGCCATTGATTGTGTTAGCAACGCACTATTCGCCTTCCGCGAGTCCATCCTTGGCTTCCTCCCCACTCCATGCCAAGGTGTCAGGTTTTGCCAAGCACTGCAGGCGCAGATATCTGGTGCATGTCAACTCCCTAAACTCTGCAGAGAGGAGAGCAATATAAGGATGCCTAAGATCTCCATGGGAGTCACCCTGATAGGTCAGTGTGAGAGCTAGTCCCTCTATCCCCAGTATGTGCCATAGCCTATGCAGACTTACGAGATGTGTCTGGAGCTTTTTGATGTCCCTAAGTGAGAGGATGTTTTGTAGGGCTGCACCTAATATGACACTAATGTGTCGCCCCCTGCGGAATTTTAGCATGAAGGAAAGAACATTCAGGAGCCCCAGAATGACAAGGGAAACGGGGCAACTGATGTCGAAGTAGGTATCTACATCAGGCAATATCATGTCCCAATATTGTGTAAGCCTGGGGCAGTCCAACAACAGATGAAGCAGCATGCCCCTATGCAGCCATACTGGGGTAAGGTACCAGTACGTAAGTATTTTAGTAGTGGTCTCAATGCTGGCAGTGCTGCGTGCAGTATGTTGTGTCCTGTTAAAGATCTCGTACCATTCTTTGTGCATCAGTGTCCATCCTAATTCAAGCTCACATCTCTTCTGCTGAGAGCTTTTGGCTGCAGGGTTAGCGTTTTGGAGAATAGCATACAGCTCCATGATAAGGCGGACCCCAAGCCAGGGAATGGTGGTAGTCGACTGGTGCATTTGATATTGGTTGTCAGCAATGTCGCTGGAGGGACCAAAAGATTTAGGGCCTGTGATTACTGGAGATTAATAAGGAATTTGCCAGCCCTCACAAAGGGCTTGATTATGATGTCACTGTTGGACCCACAGTCATCTGCCCCTGTGGTCCACCCACCGCATTACGATGCAGAGGGTGCAGGCAATTGGTGGAGGGACCGTCTGCTGTGCTTCAGATGGGCTCAGTAATCCCTAAAATGAGAGTGGTGCCTACTGATTACATTGTCCCTTTCCACCTGCCCTTTCATGGCAGTTCACCCGCCATGAAAAAGGCAGGCGAAAAGGTATTTTTGGGGGCCCCCTTCCCCCTGGCCCTCCGCTATGGTGCTTGCCACATAATGCAGGGATGTTTTTAATGTGCTTATTTTCTATTTGGGCCACAATAGAAAATATACACATTGTGACTGCCATGAAGGCGATTGCATAGTAACCAGCAGCGGGACAGCCAACTTCTAGTCGGGCGGTCCTGCTTTCACTACGGTGTCGGTCAGACAAGAGTCCGACCAGCATCCTAATCAGGCCCTACATCCTTGATCTCTGCCAGAAAGGCCGGGAGGGCCCTGATTCGTCATTTAGCGACACTATCATGTATAGAGGCTAATGTGGGGTTAATCTCCACCAAAACATACCCATGTGATGGTTGGATTGTCACATATTCACTGGATAAGAGGCGCAATACACAGAGGAAAAAGCAGGGGTGACAGCAGGCACCTCTGCCGAATTACCTTGTGAATAGGAAAGTAGGGCAAGGTCTGCCCATAAACCCACACCATCACTCTTGGAGCTCCATAATTACTGAGGTCCCAGGTGCAAAATCTTGCCCCAAAGCCAAAGTGTTTGAGTATAGCCGCTAAATAGGGCCAATGTACCCAATGAAACGCCTTCTCGGCATCAATGACGCAAAACATGAATTCCCTCCAAGAGTGTTTGGCTTTATCTATCAGGGGAATGATCCACTTGGTAGTGTCAATACACTGACAGTGGGGGACAAATCCAGCCTAATCAGGGTCAATCAGACCTGAAATATATGGTCCCAGCCCCACCGCCAGGATGCTGGTGAATAATTTGATATTGACATTGAGGAGGGATATTGGGTGATATGAGCTACATTGCTTTTTGTCTTTCCCAGCTTAGGAATGACAACAATAGCGGTGTCCAGCATTGAAGATGGCACAGTCCCTGAGCCGGCTATGAAGTTAAAGAGCCTGGTTAGGACTGGGGCAAGAGCAGTGCAGAAGGTTTTATAAAAGAGGCCCAGGAAGCCATCTGGACCTGGAGATTTGAGAGGTTCTGTTTAGCAATGGCAGAGATGACCTCCTTCACAAGGATCAGGTGGTCCAGAGCCTCCACTTGGTTGGGCGTCAGGTGAGGACTAGGCACCCCTTCAAGGTAGAAGCCAGGACGTCCGGGTCTAGGTCCTATCCCAAGTAGAGAACCTCATAATAGAACCGGAAGGCGGACGCAATGAGGCCATCTCCCACGATGTCAGTACCGTCTGATGATAGGAGGGTGTCCATCCCCGCAGCCTGCCTTTGCACTCTAAGTCTGTTGGCTAACAACTGCCCACACTGATCCCCCCATGCAGAGTGTTGTAGTTGGAGCAATTTATATTACGCCCAATACAGTTCCAGTCTGGCTAACTACGCTTGCACCGCCTCTAGCTACTTCCAGACCCTGGGGGCTACCATGCATTTGTGAATACGTTCCAGTTTTTGAACTTCCTTTTGTAGGCTCTCCATCTTGTCGCAGTGGAGCTTGTTGTCCACCGCTGATAGAGCAATCAATTTCCCCCCAATAATGAACTTGAGGGTCTCTCAAGGGTAGTAATGGGGGTATCAGCAGTTTCATTAATGGCAAGGAAGTCGGCTATCACCTATGTAACCCTCTTCACTTTGTCAGGTCTTTATAGTAGGCTCTCACGCAGCTCTCACAGTCGGGGAACGCACTGCACTAAGGACAGGTCCAGGGTAAGGGATACCATATAGGGGTCTGATAAGGATCTCGGCTCCATCCCTATTGTCGTGACCAAAGCCTTAATCTCCTTCGTTCCTTCAAGAAACAGTCAAGTTGGACATATGTATTATGGGTATGTGAGTAGAAAGTGTAATCCCGTGCTTGGAGATGTTGATCTCGCCAGATGTCCTTAAAGCTCATCTCCTGCATGCATTGTGCTCCATCCCGGGAAAGGCCCCAGTGTGAACATAGCGCTACGCCAATCTGTCCATGTCATTGCTAAAAACTAGACTAAGGTCTCCCCCCAGCAACACCATTTTATCTTGGGAGGTCATCACCTCTGCCACAGCTCATTGAGGAATCGTTCATGACCATCATTAGGGGGATACAGGGAGGCCAAGGTAAAGGTGCATTCCTGCTTATCTTAATTATAAATTAAATTGTATAATTTTCTATATGCATTTATGTATTTTAAAAAATATATATATTTAATTCATTTTAGAACTCAATTTTTATGTTACTACTTGGCAATTTTTATAATAGTAATATTTTTTATATTTTATATAAGTAGTCAAGTTGTTTCTGATAATTAAAAAATTGCAGTTTAGAAATACTTATTTAAGGGGGGCGTGGCTTGGCGCCCACGGGACACGGCGGACTTCCCGTGAGCTCCTGTACACCGGCAAATAAACTGCCCATGTTATGCGAGCCTTGTAACCTGTCAGCTTGATGGAATACGGCTTCTGCCCTTAGAAGCACCCAACATCGTATTGGATATGCGAGAAGTTCGCTAGCAACGCTTTTGGAGGTATTTTTCGTGGCCCCGCTTTCACCTCAGGCACAGCCGCCATTTTAAAGTTGCGCGCTAAAGTCTCCTAAGGCTGCCTGTAGCGGTACAAGCATTCGCCCATTACCCCTTTAATTCCTTTCGCTTCGCTCATTTTGTGACACCGAAGGCTGCTTGCAACCTATTTTTTGATGTTATCTACTGAACTGATAATGATGGCACAGCACACCATTGTTCATAGAGATCCAGGGAAATTACTACCATGCACATAGTCTGTCCTCATTCTGTGAGAAATGTTGTCAGAACAGTTCAGTCTATTTTGTTCTCACTTATCTTGACGCATAATTTACAGAAGTGCAGGATATCTATAAATGGGAGCTTCTATTGAATTCCACAGTATATTTACCTCATGGCTGAATTCTAACTGATCTGGCTAATTCGTGGCCAAGGAGATGTCATTTGTTTACATTGACAATCTTTCTCTCCGCAAATTGTGGTCATTCATGAGTCATTAAGGCTTCACAGTTGGTCGCAATGTTTTTTTTAATTGCTGTGGTTACGCACGTGGTTTCTCTTGATAACCCTCATTGCTTGTTATTGCTCTGTGTGGTGGAAATCATTTGCTCTCAAGTATAATTGACCTCATGTCATACCAATTGCCCTTATTTATACTTGTTTTTTACGCCATTATCTGACTTACATTTTTTCCTGGAATATATTTGCTCAATTTATCTGGAGATTGCGGAGACTCTCTTCCTGCATTTCATCTCCATCTAATAAATTCATCAAGAACTCTACAATTTAAACAAAATTTGCCAAGTTAGAATCTGCTTCTGCCTCTTCACCGAGGCCTGGTGCATTCTTACAGACTCACTCGTTGGTTCCTACACCTGCAAGTTCAGTCAAAACCAACCCGAAAATGGCTCATAAAAGACCCTCCATCTCCTGCAAAATCACCACCACCTGCTTCTGGATTTACTCTTGGAAGAAATATGGGCCCTAAGACTCTTTATGGAAGAGACCAATTCAAATCTTCAACTTTTGACAGACAGATGGTCCCAGCTTGATGAGAGACTTATTGCGGTGGAACAAAGTGTTTCTTCTTATAATGTGACTGAATCTAAAGTGCATGCTCTTCAATTGCAGGTATCTCTTCTTCAGAAACATGTTGAAGATTTAGAAAATAGAAATAGAAGAAACAATCTACGCATTTATGGTTTGCCAGAGGAACACGGAAGGCGCAGACCCTGTCTCCTTTTTCAAATCTTTTTTACCTAAAGTGTTGGGTTTGCCTGTAGATACAGTTCTAAACATACAACATGCGCACAGGTTGGGTCGTCAACATGCTGTCACTTCTGCTTCAAGTCATCGAAGAGGAGTCATTTTGTACATTCTAGAATACACAGACCTCCTTAAAGTCCTAACAGCTTCTAAAAAATCACCACGTATCTCATGGTTGGGTCACACATTGTTCTTCTCACAAGACTATGCTAAGAGACCGACGTACAGACTTTCTGAAGTTGAGACCAGATCTTCGTGACCTTGGAGCTAGATATGGTCTCTTTCACCCTTGTCTTTTCAAGGTCACTTATAAGAACAAAACAACCACATATGAAGATCCTCTCAAACTGAAAAGTTTTTTCAATTTTTGTAAAGCTGATACTATGGATACATCTGGTTCTTCCACCTCTCATGTTGGACAATTATTATAATTTATTTAATGTTGTTGCCCATCCTACCTCTCACATAGTTGGATGATGTATTTCTTCTCTTCAGAATATTCCAGTTACATTTTGTTTTCATTGTTCTGTTTTTAATTGTGTTCCTTTGGTTGTCGATCTTTACAACTTAATTGTATTTTCTTCTTATAGGTTTTCCTGTTGTGTATTCATCCTGTTGTCTCGCACCCTGTATTATACTGTTATACATGTGCCTCCCTCCGTGACATCCGGTAATGCCGTTCTTCCATGTGGTTTCACCCTCCCCCATTTTTGGATATTTGTAGGCATGTGTTTTTCCCTTTTTGTTTTTCTATTTTTTGTTTTTCAGATTACCTCTCTTCTTTTTCTATTCCTCTTCTTTCTTTATTTGATATCTTACTTCTCTTTCTGCTACCTTTTATATTTTTCTTCTCTATCTTTCTCCTTTCCTACTTTCCCTATTATGTTTCAGATTACAGAGATTCTTTCTTCTGCATCGTCTTTTTTTCCCACTCCCTCTGCCTTTCCTCAAGCTAAAGAGATTTATCTTTTAAGTTTTATCGTCCTATTTTTCTTCATTGTTCTTACCTAATATTTATGGATACTCTCCCTCTTTTATTTTTCGTCCTCTCCTTTTTACTGTTTCCCTTCTTCTTTCTTTTTTCTTACTCTCGCTCTAGTTTCCCATTTCTGATGCTTCTTCTCATCTATTCAGCCTATATTGGTTCTGCTTTAATTCTAATCGGTTTCTAAAAAGATAATTCCTTATTTGCTTACATAATTCTTTCTTCATATGTTACTATATTTATTTACTTTTATGGTTATATTTTTTATCAAGGTTACTGTTATATCTGGTCTTATTCTGCTTGCGCTTTTAATGGTTTTTAGATGACATTGAATGTTGTTACTTGGAATGTCCGAGGTTTACACTCACCAATTAAAAGGCAACGTGTATTATCCCATTGATCTAAACTGAATGTCGATAAAGCCATGATTCAAGAAACACACGTCACTGAGTCCGAATACCTGAAATTAAAGAGAGATTGGGTTGGAGATGTTTTCTTTTCTCCAGGTGATGGCAAGCGTAATTGTGTTATCACACTATGTCACAGATCTCTCCATGTTACACTTATTTCTCAGGAGGCTGACAACATAGGTCGCTGGTTACTTATGGACTTATTAATTGGAAAGACTCCCCTCACTTTATTGAATATATATGCACCGACTACAGGTGACTGCTTATTTTGGTCTCACCTCACAGAAAAGCTCATGCAACTCCCTCATGATAACCTGATTTTAGCCGGTGATTGTAACCAAGTTATCGATCCCTTCATAGATCGTAACTCCCCGTCCTCTTTCATACCTTCCAAATCTCACAAATCATTTTTACATTCTTTTCAGTAAAGACATTTGATTGATGCTTGGAGATTGTGCAATCCTACCTTAAGGGAATGCACTTTCTTCTCTCCAGTACACCATTCACAATCACGTATTGATCATATTTTTATCTCTCACGATCTGTCTCAATCCTTATGTTCTTCAGATATTGGCGCTATCCCGATCTCCAGTTTCCGTTTCCTTAGATATCTTACATAAGTCTTCTGCCCCTTGATGATGGCGTTTAAATAATTCACTACTACTCGACCCTGTCTTTACTTCTTCCTTTATGTTTTTTTTAATGAATATTTCTCTTTTAATGAATCCGATATCCTTCACTTTTCTGTTGTATGGGACGCTTTCAAAGCGGCTGCACAAGACTTTATCATTAAGTACGTCTCCAAGAAGCGTCATATCGCCCGAAAATCCGCCACTGATCTCTTTAGTAAGATTAAATCTCTGGAACACACCTATTACACCTCTAAATCAAAAGAATGTTTAATAGATCTGATAGCTGCCAAACTTCAATTTAATAAAGATTCTACTAATAACACTTCCCTGTATCTGCTTAAGTCTAGTGCAAAGTTCTATGGCGCTAACAACAAATCAGGCAAATTATTAGCTAATTATTTCAAAGTTAAAAAAAACAAATTTAATATTGATTCAATTCTTGATGTTCAACAGATGCCCAAATTTAAAGATTCAGAAATGTTACAAGAATTTCATACGTTTTATAATTCTTAATATACACCAGAGATCACTCCTACGGATGATTCCATCATAAATTATCTTTCTTCCATTACCAAACCCCCGGATATTGATTTAGATTTTGAATCATTAGAGCTAGATGTTTCAATGACAGAATTAAACGATGCTTTGCGCTCTCTCAAGAAGGATAAAGTCCGTGGTCCTGATGGCTTCACTGTCGAACTCTTTTAGCATTTTTTTCAACTCCTTCTACCTAAGCTACATAAACTTTTTGCCTATTTCTTACAAGCTGGTACTGCTTCAGGTTCCTTTTTAGATGCCCTAATTTGTCTCATTCCCAAGGATAATAAGGATCCTCGCTTTTGTAAAAATTATAGACCGATTTCATTAGCAAACATCGATTATAACATTTTCTCCAAATTCTTGTCCTTACGATTAGAATCTTTTCTTCCTGACCTTCTAGGTAAAGAGCAATCAGGCTTTGTGAAAGGTCATTTTCTTACTGACACTACGCACCTGTTCTTCGATATTCTCTCGAAATACTCTCATTCTTCTAAGTCTTTACCTGCCATAGCTTTGATGCGGAAAAAGCCTTTGACAGAGTCTACTGGCCATTCATTTTTTTTAACACTCAAATGGTTCAGCTTTGGTCCTAAAATAAATAGTTTAATTTCTCGCTTATACTCAAATCCTAAAGTTGCCATATTTGTTAATGGCCTTACTTCTTCATATTTTAATGTGGGCAGAGGTGTCCGACAGGGTTGTCCTTTTCCTCCTTTTCTATTTAATTTGGCTTTAGAACCTTTTCTGTGTAAACTACGTAAAAATTCAGATTTTCAGGGTTTCAATTATGGTAGCTCGCATGTTAAATTGGTAGAATACGCAGACAACATATTATTGTTTCTATGCAACCCCGTCTCTTCTCCACCCGCCTTTTCATCTGAGACTGAGTCTTATTCTTCCGTATCTGACTATAAATTATACAATGACAAATGAGAAGTCATACCATTAACTAAATTTACTTTTAAAGAAGACTTTAAAACCACCAACCTGAATTGGAATACTAATCATATAAAGTACTTAGGAATATATTTCTCTTCTATTCAATCATCAATCTTCATTAACTTAGATAGATGCTATTCAAATATTTCTTCCCTTACTGACAGATGGCATCCCTTGTACTTGTCCTGGTAGGGGAGGTTGGATAAAATTAAGATGATGCTATCCCCGATCGTCTTGCTTACAGTGTCTAATATTCCAATCACTATACCCCAAAAATATTTTAAAAAGATTCATTCTCTGTTGTCATCCTTTCTTTGGAATAAGAAGAAAGCACGTATGTCCTTAGCAAAGCTTACTCGTCCTAAAACAGAAGGTGGGGTTAACTTTCCCGATTTTCCTATATATCACAAAGCTTTTAACTTACGTCAGTCTTCCCACTGGCTTACTATTCCATCATCAGATTCCCCCCTTTGGGTGACACTTGAACAATCATATATCACACCTTTACCCTTTTTAGAATACCTCTCTTTCACCCCGAAACCTCAAAAGTTATCTACCCCATCGTTAAACACACTCAGAGATTATTAGATTCACTTTTATTGGATAACTCCTCCAGTATGAATTCACTTCTTCATTCTTCCGTTTGGCATAATCATCGCATAACACTTAAAGATAAACCCATCTATTGGAAGTCATGGAGACAAAAAGGTCTCATTTGGGTCCATAAGCTATTTCAAAATGATAAAATCATACCTTTTTCTCAAGCTAAAATTATTTTCAACTTTCCTACCTCATTTTTTAATAAATATCTTCTGCTACAACAAGCTTTAACCTTAGCTGTTCAGATATCAGATTCATCCTTAAGTCAATCGAATACTACTCCTATTGCTTCTCAAACATTTTTGAGTTCAGGGCCCAAAGCTTCAGCAATTTATACCTATCTATGTAAATTGATCCCCTTTAGAGACAAAACTAAAGTGGAATTAGACTGGGAACGTGACCTTGAGGTCGACTGGTCCGTTCAAGAATGGAACAGCATTTGGCTTAAAATTACGAAAACATCCAGAGCAGCTAACACCACGCAAACTGTTTTTTTTATATACAATAGGTGACTCTTCTCCCCCTCATTTCTACACAAGATTAATACTGAACTTCCTGAAACTAGCTGGTCATGCTTATCCACGAACGCTGATTTAAAAGATTTACTTTTTTGTGTCCATTTGTCCAAAGCTTTTGGAGGAGTGTTTGGAAACAAATAACACACATTTTTCATCATACTATCCCTTTTTCGTTTATCAATATTTTTTGGGGCTCTCTTTCTGAAGATTGGTCGAGTTGTCCTCTTCACTTGCAAGTGTTGGATTTATTTCTGGGAGTAGCGTTTCAGCAGATTATCAAGCACTGGAAAAATTTGTCTGACCTGTCCTTCCAGGCCTGGTGGTATGCTGTGTGCTATAATCACAGACTGGATACAGTTTACGTGTTCTCAATCTCCATAGCTCTTAAGCACTCGCTGATATGGTCCCCAGTTATAAATTTTATTGATAGTCATGCTAAACTTTCCCATTTACGTAAAATCGCAGAACAAGAAGTGTTAAAACCTCCTTGACATTCTGATCAGTTTTTTTTAATATATTTAAAAATTGTTTGTATAGATATGTTTGCTTTCTGTTCTTGCATTTTTAGGTAGTTGACCAGATTTGCATTTTATAGTATTATATTTCTATATATCTTCTATATATTGGTACGAAGACCCCCTATCTATGTACTTATATCGTTTTCAGAAATATAACTTGTATGTATTTTTATGATATTGCCCTCCCTTTTAACCCTCCCCCTTTTTTCTTTTTTTTCAATAAACTTTACACTTTTCAAAACTTAAAAAAAAGCAATACTTATTTAATATAAATACATAATATATTAATATTATGTGGTGATTTTTTTTAAATTATATTCATTTTTAAATGTTTCATTTTATTTCCTTTTCGATGTTGTGAATATTGTTTGGTATGTGTTATTTTATATCGTTATGTTACATTTTTAGAGTATTTATCTAAATTGAAAGTATTTATTATAATAAATATATTTGCTTTGTTATTCTTTTTAATGTTTTTGCTGACTCCCTTTAGTGTCCAGCACTTTCCACAAAATGGATTAGAATGGAGTGGGAATGGTTAATGTGACCTCTTTAGTGTTCAACACCTTCCACAAAATGGATTAGATGGGAGTGTGTATAGTAAATCTGACCCCATTAGTGGTGAATACTTTCCTCAAAATGGTTTTCATCGGAGCGGCAATAGTAAATCTGACCCTTTTAGGGCCTGATTATGAGTTTGGTAGTGCGGCGTGGATTCTGCCCTTCCATCGCTCCGCCAAAACCGTGGTCGCGCCGCCTGCCAGATTACAGGTGTTTCTCGTGCCTAGCCGGCTTTTTTTACGTTCCCGTGGCTGTGCCTCAGAAAATGGGCACAGCAGTGGGAGCAGCAAAAACAGTTCCTGCATGGCATGGACTGTAAAGTCCATTCCCCGCAGGAACTGGAGTGAATGCACACATTGGGGCACATGTTGTGCCCTGCTACATGCACCCTATGGCCCTGAGGTACCATACCCTTCAGGGCCCCCTTTGTTTCCTCTCCACCATGGTTTTCATTGAGTAGGAACAGCTGTGGAAACCGTATCGAGAGGAATATTCGTAATATGCTTAGCAGGACCGTTGCAGTCTCATCAAGCATATTGCGGCCTCAAGACCGCTGTAACACTGCCAGGGAATGGCAGTTCTGTGGCGGCTGCAGTGGGGTAATGGCGGTCCGACTGCCCTAATTGTAATAGGGCGGTTGGAAGACAGCCACTGCCACGCTCCCACGAGTCTGACAGTCCTTGGACCGCCAGACTTGTAATTGCGCCCTTTGTGTCCAACACATTCCCTAAAATGTTTTAGGTTGGAGTGGGAATAGCAAATCTGACCTGTTTCTTGTCTGATACTTTCCCCAAAATGGTTTCGATTGGAGTGGGAATAGTAAAGGTTATCCCTTTAGTGTCCAACACCTTACTCAAAATGGTTTGTAGTTTGCAGTTGGACATATTCTGTGTTTTTTACATAATATGGAATACATGTCAATGTTTGTGTGTTTTTATTTATGTATTTTATTTGATTTCATTTTTTGCACATTTTTAATTTTGATATTTGATATATACATTCTTTGAAAGAAAAAAAATACATAATTTTCACTTTATAGTAGCTTAATATTTTGATGCACATTTTTTATTTTTATTTTTTATTTCTAATTTTTGTATATAATTTTGGTATAGTATGACATGCATTACATTTATTGACACAGGTTTAAGCCATATATCGTTTTTGAATATTTTACACTGCTACATAATTATTTTTTTAGACATGTATTATTTATAGATAAAACATTGTATTGTTACATTTTTAGAATTCATTTTCCGTACATATTAATTTGTACTATTTAGTATAAAATTATAATTTATAGTACTATTTTTATACTTTACATATTTTATTTGTGTTTGTTTAATACAATATTTAACATTTGTATACATGTTTATATACTTTTTTAAACACCTTTTAATACTTTTTCGACATTTCAATTGATTTCTGTAGGAAAATATTCTTGTTTTTATTTTCAATTAGGGGATACAAGATGATGAATGGAGTGCTGAAACTTTTCAAACACTCACCCGCAGTCAAATGATCTGGGTTAAATCCATTGTTCTTTTGTTCACCATGCCTCCTCCCTTTAAACCAAGCCATATGCAAATCCGTCTTGGCCCTGCTCCCCATGGGAACATTTAAGCCCGAACTGCCAGGTCAGGTCCTCCCTGGACTGGAAACAAGCATCCTTGCATTCTTGTGATCTCACCAAGAGTGTTAGAGGTGGTCTAAAAGGAAAGTCAGATTCCTTCAGGAAATCCATTGTGCCTAGAACATCTGCTAGCTACATAAAAGCGCCAGGTCACTCTTCAGAGTAGCCGTGTGCTATATAAGAACTTTTCATTCATCCATACTCAACTCTCCTTATCAGTTTATCTGTTGACTTGGTAATGGATTGCTATTGCGATACAGGGAGCTACTTGCTGGTAAAATCATATCCAGTTGTCTAGATGGTGAACATTAGTCTCTTTCAGAGAATAACAATGTTGGATTCCACACTCGAGGCCATTTAATACATTTCTAGTGGATAGAAATAAAAAAAATTAGGAATTTTTAAATCTGAAATAATATAGTGTTTATCCCTTATTAGATAAGTATTTTTCCTATATCGCACACCTTTCTTTACACATTCTGAAAAAGCTACACGGATTGGTGTTCTCCGTATCGATGTACAGACATTTTTGTAAGTGTTAATACAATTTCGAACAACCATGAAACTGTAGACGATACACAGACGCACAGGTAGAACAGGATTTCGTATTGGAATCTTTCACCTGCGCACAGTGTCTGCAGAAAACATCTTCTCAATTGCCTCATTATAGTTTTCAGGCTAGTGCAACACAGAAATACATATTTAAAATGAGGGACACACAGAGATAACCACAGAAAAGCAATGAGCAATGGAGAAAGACAAAAAGGGAAAAATAAGGATAAGAAAAAACTGATGAGTTAACAGAAAGAAGAAAGACTGAGAAGAGGAAAGAAGGGTGACAACAAATCAAGGAAACATGGAAGATAAGAAACAAGGTGAAACGAAGGATGAAAGGGTGAAAGAATGACTAGATGGAGTTGTCAAATAATGGATAAATGAAAGGGTAAAATGATGGCAGGATAGAATGATCAGAGAGAGAAGAAAGAATAAATGGATGGATGAAATGAAGGATGAAAGCATGAATATATTGTTGGGGGTATGGGTAAACAAATGTATCTATGAATGGAAGGACGATGCAAGGGCAAAAGGAACTCTTCGAAGGAGGGTCGCGTTTGCTCACTTCGCGTGCTCAATGCCATTAGAAGTAGGTTTCAAGTGGGGAGTATTTCTATTTTCTGACAACTCCATTCCCTTTGGACTGGGGAATAGACAAAAAGTTGCAAGTATACACATCAAGAAGGTAACCCCAAGATGAGCAGATTTCCTTCTTTTTAAATAAAGCTTGTGAATTGGCTCTAACGCAGGCGTACTTTGTATACAATGCACACATCACACCTTCAGACTTACACATGTACGCTTCTGCTAACCAGCAATAAAGTATGTGGAACATAGCAGTATCAAGTTTAAAGTCTTCTACTGTAGGCCTAGAAAAAACTTTACGAATTAGCTCCATAATTCTTTGTTAATAATTGATTAGGAACCTCGCCAAATAGTTTTAAAACGCTGTGCATTGCCAGCTTATTACTAGACTCTGGCTGTCTTGAAATGAATGAAAATGCTCTCCATGCATGGAAGCAGTTCAACCCTGATTAGTTTTAGTAAAAATATTGCATCTGAATGGGATGTGCGCGTCCAGCATTGCAAGGCCATCACAGTCTGAGCAATTCAAGCATCTGGCCAAACGCTTTTTGACTAATGCACCTATTGTTTTGAAAAATGATGGCAGACGCCCATGATTTCATTAAGGGTGATTGAGCCTTGATTATTTACTCATTATGTGCCGGGCATTTATCTAAATGCGTGCAGTCACTTACTTCAGATGTAATGCGAAATTACTTGAAGTAGAAAATGCAATTTAAGGAAGACCTGCTAAGTGAAAAATCTGTCAGTAATCAAAAATTGAGAGGCCAAAGTGCATGTTAATGTACCACAGTTGTTAAAGCTTACCTGGCCGCACTGTGTCAACGTTAAAAAGTATAGTACATAAATGACAAGTTACAGATTATTTATAGATTAACTCATGACTTGATATTTTGCTGCATAGTTTTGCCATATCAGCAAGCCCATTCCTGGAAATGTGTACTATAGATGTTTTTTCTCGATTTCATTTGAACATTGTCTGGGCATCTGGCATGATCTAGTTTATCTATTTTCTAATGTTTGTAATATATAGTAGAAGCCTCATAGTGCCTGGTAAAGACCGGAAAGGGGAAGAGGGGGGAGATTTACTAAGATTTTGTGTCGTGTTTGCGTTACAAAAGGGACGCAGATTGGCACATAATCTTTTTTTCCCTATTTACTTACCAGTGCTAAATTTGTTTAGCCCTGGAAATAACATAAAAGTAATGCGAAGCAGACATTACTTTGTGCCATGGGGGCATACCAAGGGTGGAGCATAGGCGTTCCCATGCAACCACCTAGGGTTTTCTCACAAGAAACCAAGGGCCAGATGTAGGTAAAATCAAATTTGCGAATCCTTAATAGCGAATTTTACAAATTCGCTATTAAGGACTCGCAAGATTGAATGTAGGTAGGAATCGTTAAAATATTAGCGATTCCCTAACATTCCTTAATAACGAATCGCAAATTGAGATTAGCTAATAAGGACTACCTACCCATTCATTCCTATGGGCTAGGAGGCCCATAGGAATGAATGAGAAGATATTCACTATTTGCGATTCGCTATTAACCCCTTCGACGCGCATGACGGAACGGTTCCGTCATGCACGTCGGTTGGGCTGTGCTTATGACGGAACCGTTCCGTCATGGCCCCGCCCGCGCTCGGAATCTTCAGCGTGGCGCGGAAATCCGCGCCGCGCTGAAGGGGTTAAAGAATGCTATTTCAAGGGTGCCAGGGTGTCAAAAGGACACCCTGTTGCAACCCTGAAATGTGCATGTGTGCACATGTGGCGCACATACATGCCCTAAGGGCATGAATGAGTGCCACATGGCACTTTAAAAACAGCTTTTTTAAAGGAAATCGCTAATTACCACCAACTTGAAGTTGTTGGTAATTTGCGATTCCTTAAGGCTAAAGTGCACTTTCTTTTGTGCTACTTACATTGCATTTAAGGAACCGCAATCTCCGATTCCTTAAACGCAAGAGCAAAATAGGGAATCCCAATTTTGAGATTCCTTATTTTGCTAGTAGGTTTAAACTCACCTACATTGCTCGCAGCCAAATAGCGATCGCAAACGCTGAAATTCTGCGAATTTCAGCATTACCGCTCGCTATTTGGCCACCTACATCTGGCCCCAAATTTACTAAATAAAGTAGATTGGGTTTAGTGTGAGAAAACTGCGCCCCTTTCAAGTAGGCGCACGGAAGGAGAAATGCTTTCATTTCTCCTTCCTTTTCCAACTTTGCATAACCTTGCAGCACGCATACAAAGTGGGAAAAACTTTGCATGTGTCTGGGCATCGTATTTTGGACAGGAAGGGTACACTTCCTGTACAAAACCTATGCTAGACTAATGCACACACCCTAGCGCTAGTGCGCTAAGGTGTGTGCGTGGTGCACAGCAGCTGTAATCAGCACTGGCGCAAGGACAGAGCAATATCTTTGAAGATATAGTGCTCTCCTGCTCCCTCCCTGTCATGCAAAGTAGTGCCGGCTTGTGGGGGGCTGCGCTGCGTGAATTTGTCATAAATCTCAGCCGAAAAGTCAAAGAGAGAAAATATATATGAAAGAGTCGGCGCATCACTTTTAAAATTGGAAAAAGTGACGTACCGATGGCGCAAGGGGCTTGTAAATAAGCCCCTTTGCCTTTTTGCTCATGTAGCTCGAAAAAGTCAGTGGTACCTATCATGAACGTATACTTGTTTTTTAAGGAATTTCACTTTCTAAAGCACATACATTTAACCACAAATGCTTCCCACTTAGGGGCCGATTCCGATGTCGGACGGACTCAGGTCCATCCCACATCGGTCAGGAGCCGTAACCGACCGACCTGCTGTCGTCGGTTACGGCCCTTCAAGTACGATGCGACCGAACACGGCTCGGTCGCACTCGTATACTTCACAATGCAAGCATGCATTCCGAGTGGAATGCATGCTTGCATTGTGAAAAGCAGGGGTGCAGTTCATCCCTGCACCCTGTGGCCGGCACCCCAAGGTACCTGCCACCGGGTGCAGGGATCCACAGAGGGGCACAATAGATGCCCCCAGACCGCCATTCGGCAGCCTCGCACCCATGGGGGCTTTTGCTCGTAGAACCCGAGGCATCTCACTCTGTATATGGCATGAATAAATAGGCTGGAGAATATTCGGTAACGTTAGGTGCAGGGATATGGTTTTGCAGAATGAGATTTACTAGAGCCCCTTGCCATTGCCATCCACCACTTGAGAGACACTGTGGACACTGATACCCCTGAAAGTTGATTTCTATGCTGACGACAACTTGTTGACCCTGGCTTTCCCTAGCACTTCCATATATGCTCTCAGGAAGATGATCTCACTTTTCTCCACCTTCGGGTATGAAGGATGCATCTGTTATACAGGGGGCTTGTGTTGCCTGCTGTATAACGATATAGAAAGACAGGTTGGACTGATGCTACAAAAGCTCTCTGAATGGCAAGATTTAGACGGGGTAAAGAAGAAATGCATAAACACAATTCATGAATACTACCAAAGCCCAGTAAAAAACATATGTATATATATAATGTAGGGACAGTACAAAACATCTGCTCTTGGCATGGAGCAGAAAGGCCAGGAGTATTGAGATGTGAAGAGATCTTACACAACCGCTCTATACAGCATGGTCTTGGCAAGTCTGTAGCATAAAGATGTATATATGCTGTACAAATACTACATCATTTCTCTGCAGTGGCCGGCCCTAAAGTGCTCTGCACACTGTATGAGAACGAGGACAGATGGCCCAGTTACAGAGGGCTAGCCCTGCACACAGATTAGCAATGGTGGTTTGGCCCATACAAACAATCAAGAAGGAGGAACACACTCTGGTACTTAGTGACGGACACTGACGCGAACTCTTTTGATGAGGGACACTACAACAATTCCTGTGAGAGATACTACTGCACTTTGGAGAAGAAATACTCATGTTAACTTCACAAGTTATAGAAATATGTATATAGGAGAACATGTAGGCATCTTGTTCAACTGCCCAGCGTTCAGCTCCTAGCATGGTTAAAAGAACAGAGGTCATAAGACATTCATGTAGTTATCGCAGTTCCCAAGTCAGTAAGATATACAGGATAGTGGCACTGCTGCATAACTGGAATATCACAAGAAACACTAGCTATAGGGACACACACATGTACAAACAGACTGCAAAGATGCAGAACGATACACAGACTTATACAGACGCGAACACACAACCGATGCACGCGAGCACACACACACACACGGATAGAGTTACCAAAACAAAACAGGCACACATGCACTAAAATGTACAGCAGGGATTATACATACAGCACATGTGAGCACAAAAATGAAAAGTATAACACGCACTTGCAGCAAATGCAAACACAGCAAAATGCATATACACATACTCAAGGACACGTGTGTGACTGCACATGCATGGATGTACACACTGACAATCAAACAGGTGAGCACATGCTGTTGAAACGGAGAGCTGCACCTCACACTTTCCTAGCAAGCATTCACAATATTTACGTATTGTAAAACAATAGTATTGCATGCCCACGCCCTCTACCCCCATGTCTTTCGAAACACACTCTCTGGGTCCCTTCGCCGCACACCCATCTTACCCCTAAAATGGAAGGAAGACTGAATTAAATATGGCATAAATAAATAGGAGGGTGTGAGGAGCGACACACAGACATACACACAGAGAGTGAATGGGGCGGGCTGGAGGGAGGGGTGGAATGCGAGTAGCAGAGAGCGTAAGAGAAAAGATGAATGAATTGCGAGAATAAAAAAAAATGAATGAATAGAGCTTGGGCTCCGCTAGGCCAGTCACAGAGGTGATGAGAGCCTCGTTAGCATGTCTCCAGAGATGGGGGCTGCCAGAAGCCAGCCTTCTGAGTACAGGATGCATAGGAAGCGGTGGTGGTAAACGATGGCAGGTGGCTTGCCGGTCTTCAGCTCGAAGCGGAGGAGGGAAGCTCATGAAGGCATTTACCTATTCCAATACCAGTGCAGAGCAAATAAAAAATGTGCCTTCCATGTGTTTGGCTTGGCAGGCATCGGGTGCCCCGGCTTGGAATAATGTGATGTTTCTAACCTGAAAGCGGGTGCTGTGCTGAAACAAATCACGGCGCCTGTGTACATTTAAGCTATGCATGTGGTGGCCCCATGAAGCGGCCGCCAGGATAAGAAATAACTTATGCTTGTGGCGGCCCCGTGATGCAGGGGCCAGGATAATAAATAACCTATGCGTGTGGCACCCCCGTGAAGTGGGCGCCATGATAATAAATAACCTATGCGTTTGGTGGTCCTGTGAAGCTGGCACCATGACAATAAATAAGTGGTCCCCAAAGTACACCAAAACACCTATAGTGTAAGGAAACTGTAGTTGTCCGGTGCTCCTGGACTAAAAACGGAAATGATGTATCAGGAGCACCAACCAAAAAAAAGTCAGAAAATAAGAACGAGGCAGGAGTGAAACAATGGAAAGCAGCAGGCAGGATTACACTCTCCATAGTAATTACAGCAGGCCTTGGAGACAATGCATGCACGCTGCCAAGGCTCAAACTAAAAAGCCTTTGATTTAAAAAATGGCCCAAACATTCTTTGCAGTGACTTTAAAAATATTGCAGCACTTCTAAAGAGATCGTCCTCTCTATAAAAAAAAAGCTCCCTATACCTTACCATAGAGAGCTCTGCACCCTGTGGCAGAGATTTACATCTGGTAAAGTATAGCTCAAATTTAAAAAACATTATTACTTATTAAAAACATTGGTAGAAATATTTTTATAATAAATATTAAAGTTAAATAATGTATAGATTAATTTTCCATGGAGATCAAAAGAAAATAGGTAGATAGGTACAGAATGAATTGCTTTATTTTGATCCACCAATTTAAATAATTTAAATATATGAAATTAAATTGAAATTATTTTTCTGACGTTAAGAAAAAAATGCAACTTAAAGTAAAACAAATACTATGCATTAGTAATTATTAAAACTGGTGTATAGAGTCAGATAAAAGCACATGAATTACATTTTAATAAAATGTATTGTCTCATTAAATTTTAAATTAAAAAAAGGTTATTTAAATGTTCTATATTTAAATAATAATCACATGCTATTTTTAAATATTTTTAACATTAAACTATAGTTATTTATATGATTGACTAGTTTAAATAATTTAATTTAACATTGTGTCCTATGGAATTTATATTTAAGTTCCCTACTCCATTATTTTCTATGGGAGGATGTTGCAGTACCAATGGTTGGTCATGTTGTGCTGGATTTACAACAGTTGCTTTCCATAAGTGATTGACACTCGTCAGTTTTACTCCACACCCTTTATCAGGGAGTGGAGATGTATAAGTATGCACTTTTGAGTAACTCTGTACTCAGAGTTTGTAAACAGCCACAAGTATTTAAAGTTACACAAAATGTTAAGAGTAGTTACTCATGTAACCTACTCACAAGTGTAAGATACTTATGTAAAGAGACCCATTAATATATATATATATATATATATATATATATATATATATATATATATATATATATATATATATATATATATATATATATATATATATATATATATATATATATATATATATATATATATATATATATCATGTAGCCTTTTATATACAAATACAGCTGGGGCCTACTCACAACTTTCCTTTGTAGCACAAGAAAAAGTACTACAGGAATACTACTCACATACTGCAAAATGTTAGTCACAATCCTACGGGTGGAAATCTCTGCCTCTCCTATCTTTTCTGTGCAGAGATCTCCACCACATGCCTGACGATCTCGGCACATGTACATCTATGTTTTGTATTAAATGTGGGATAGGACCAGTAGAAGTGGCTATAAAATATGGAACACCTATTCCTAAAACTGTAGTTTTCAGGTAGGGGTAAGGAGGAGCTTAAAGAGGGACATGCAAATATAAAAACATACCCACTAAAGGGTAAGATAATAGATATTCACAAACTGCACTTCTAAAATTACTACAGCCAGAAAGGACACAAAACAGTAAATGTACTCCAGCCTTGGAGTAAGGCAAGCACCATACATGGCCACTCAGAGGTACTGCAACACACTCTAATAGGAAGGCCACAAAAACCAATGGAAATGTTAAGGAAAATAATGAAGATTTTTTTTTAACTTTTTGTTTATTTTTTTAACTCTTTAAAACGTTTTACAATACTTACACAAAGCTTACAACACTTGCAAAATCCATGTAATGAGACAGGGAGTGTTGACTCTGGACTCCATCAACAGGTGATAAACATTACAGTATGAACAAATCACTTACAGAATGACCACATAATAAATTAACTTACACACCCCAAAAATGTTTCTGCCTTTATTATGTTGGTTAATGTCTTTTATCTTGCATCTTTATCCTTCAATTTTAGTTGAGGGAGGAGAGAGTGTTTACAGGCAAAGGATCAATATCCTTGGCATGTCCCGGGAAGCAGTCATTGCCAGATCCCGCTTCTCATCTGAAGTGTTTCTTGACATTGTTGCAGACTGAGAGCAGAAGCTTGATACAGCCCACTCTCAGGCTATTGCTACCTATGTTAAAATACTGGTTGCACTCCATTTCATGGCCATTGGATCTTTTCATACGGTCAGCTCTGACAACGTAAGAATTTCACAGGCAAGCAGGTAGTGTGATACAGCAACAGAAGAGTGCATCAGTTTATCAAATCCTACTCTGATTGGAGAATAGGCAGAGTAGAAAGGAAATGTTATGCCTTTCGATTCAATACTAATCTGCACCAGTGATCAAAGTATTGTTATTTCTCAAGTTCATTCATCATATAATGTAGCGCAGCTCACAAGTACTCTTTCAGTCAGTGTCCTTTCAATTATCATTAGTGTTTTTTGCCAGTTGTTTCGTACCCATTGGGACATCCTCAAGGCTGTGAATGACAAATAAATAGACCTACATACTACAACCACTATTAAAAACACAACTTCTGAGAGAGGAAAGATGGCGTCCACGGGCTCGGACGTGTGAGATGACTGCTCCCGGGTCCCCATACCCGCACGGAGATTAGACTACGCTTGGGTTTAAGGAAGGAAGGAGGCTATGCGGAACACAAGAAAGGATTACGGCTGCTTACTGAACTTGGCTACTGGTCTTCTCGGCATGCTTGGAATCGCTGCCACGGATATCTCGGCGAGGGTACGGCGCCTTTATCGCTTTCACTGGAGAGTATCCTGGACCCGGCGGTAGTGTCGCTGCACGGCTGTTACGATTGACGGAAGCCGAATAGGGGAGGGCTACGCTGCTCTGACGATGCCTTCCAAGACTGGGGGAGGGAGGTCTCGCCCCTTGGTTGACCCTCTCGGGGCCGGAGCTGGGGGTGTCAAGAGCTCAGCGAACTCAGGTAGTTTGAGCAAAACTGCCAAAAACAACGCTGTGCCAGCAGGAGAAAAACAGGAATACCTATCAAAAGACAGTATGGATGAGCGCACTATTCCTCTTTTATTTTCCCTATGGAAGGAAAAAAAAAAGGTATACATTCCCCTTCGGCTGAGTCGACTCCGCAAATAACAGTGGGTAGGAAGTTATCTGACACAGTGGTAGAACACATCTTGGGGGAAAAAGACTCTGCTACTGCTCATATTAAATCTGGCAACACTGATTCTGGATTGCTACCTATACCCAATGAAACCCAAAGGATGGAAGACACTTCAGGGGGGAATAACCCGTACACTACTTTATCCAGGGTATCTACCGCTGAAAGAGCTTTAATTGACACCGGCCAGGGGATAGTTCATGCTTCAAATACCGAAATATCAGGCCCTGGCAGGAAGAAAGACTCTCAAAGTATAACTAAATCTCCTATGAAAGAGATAGACTCCGGTGATTACTTTTATTCTTTTTCGGATCATTCGGATTCTTCAAGCGATGATTTAGAGTCAATCTCGAAGGTCCAGGCTGAGACTGGTCTGCATGTTAGCGGTAGCAGTGACCTAAGCAGCACACATCCGGGCGACACTGGAGGTGATACATCTGATGACAGCCCTCGGACAGTACTTAAGAACCCAGACACTAGAGAAGGAGCTAAGCAGGTGGATGGTAGTAATGGCAGTAATGTTCTACAATGGGACTACTCTTTCTCAACTGAGATAGACACTGGCAATGGGCACATTTCAGAGATTGCCAAAGAAAATGCAGCAGGTACATCAGAAGAGATCTCCCTAGCCCTTATCTACCAAAATATTATGACTCACAGGGAGTAAACACGTGTAGAGATTCAGGAGGGCGCAAAGCTCATGTTGAGGGGAAATTAATCACTAAACCAGAATAGTGATTTTGAAAAAAGGTATAGTCAGGGGGCAATGGTAAAACTCACCAAAGAATGATTGTTTTCTTGGGCTGGTAACACGGAGTCCTCACGAAACACTGCTTCCTGGTTGTGGTTTAGTGAATAATTTCCCCTCATTTTGTTTTCCTTTAGAGCTTCTGTGCAATTCATTTCACAGTTGGTAAGATTTTAGATTTATTCCATACAATTGTGTTTTACTCACATCTGAGTCAGCACTTATAATACCTCTCTACTTCACAGACATCCTGTTAGAATAACCATACCCCTCCAATCAATTTGCCTTGACCGCCCTTGAAATCCTAGGGTGAGTTTATGTAATTCAACTCAATTCTTAATTTAATTACTGTCAAATTGTAGGAATTTGAACACTCTTTATTATAATACTCCTTCCCATAGGCCTCCTCCTCCACAGTCCTGATGAAGACCCGCTTGTGACACTCCACCAAGCGCCCATAGGGTTGAAACATCGACGATCTATTGTGGCACAGATTGCAGGACATAGTTGTTACCAACTAGTTAATTTGTTTAACTTACTTGTTACTGCATTTTGAATCTGGCCTTTCAAAAACAAACCACATCCTCCCACCCTCACCTCACTGCACTATGAATTTATATCACCACTGAGCACCACTATCTCACTATTTTGTATCACTGTATGAATTTGGAAGTATAAAATTCTGCAATGTGTATCTGTTTATCGAATGGTATCAATTCTGATACATAAATCCATGAAAATCCTTTCTCTATGTTCTTGTTCCTCTTTCCCCTTTTGTTCAAGAAATGTTTTTGCTTTCAGAAATGTATTATATGTTATGCTGAAGTAACTACGGATAAGTACAATACGCATTGTTTCTACCCAAGGGAACCATTGTTCTTTATACATATCCCCCATGCGCAGCTCATGCTAAATGGGTGGCGGAGCTGGGACAGGAACTCACTGACGCACCATGGTTATTCTGCTGAAAGCAGACGGAGTAGGTCTCCTTCAATAGCAGACTCCAAATTATTCACTATAGGTTCCTACATCGTAGCTACTACACTACGGTTAGACTCCATAATTTTGGTTTGCGCAACACAAACAGATGCGGCAGGTGTAAAGCAGAACATGCTGATTTCCTGCACCTTGCTTGGGAATGTCCAGAGGCACTTACATATTGGCATCAGGTCCTCACGGCTCTGGACTCTATGACTTCCATGCCTATCTCCTGATCACCACTTATAACTCTTCTAGGGTACACTGAACACATCCCTGCCAAGTATCGAATATTTGTGTCCTTTTGTCTTGTACTGGCTAAGCGGCGAGTGGCCTGCAGATGGGGTCGTGGACGAGCGCCCAAATTTAAAGATTGGCTGGGAGACATGATTCTCTGGCAGGACCAACTCTGCACTTATGCTGAACTACTCCCTTGTTCCTCACATCTTTGCGACATTTGGGGCCCACTACAGACATATTTGCTGGAACATCCTGTCAATGCCACAGACGGGCCATGAGACCTGGTCTCATTACCCCAATCAATCAATCAATCATAGGCATTTATAGAGCGCTCTACTCACCCGGAGGGTCTCAAGGCGCTGGGGGGGGGGAGGGGGGGGGGGTGCTGCTACTGCCCGAACAGCCAGGTCTTGAGCTTCTTCCTGAAGGCGAGGTGGTCCTGGGTCAGGCGCAGGTCGGTCGGGAGGGAGTTCCAGGTCTTGGCGGCCTGGTAGGAGAAGGATCTTCCTCCTGTTGTCGTTCTTCGGATGCGGGGGACGGCGGCGAGGGCGTGGCTGGCTGATCGGAGGTGTCGTTTGGGAGCGTAGAAGTTGATGCGGTTGTTGAGGTAGCTCGGGCCTTGGTCGTGAAGAGCTTTGTGTGCATGGGTGAGGAGACGGAAGGTGATTCTCTTGTTGACCGGGAGCCAGTGCAGGTCTCTTAGGTGTCCGGAGATGTGGCTGTGTCGTGGGATGTCGAGGATGAGTCTGGCTGAGGCGTTCTGGATCCGTTGGAGTCTCTTCTGGAGCTTGGCGGTGGTTCCGGCGTAGAGGGCGTTGCCGTAGTCCAGTCGGCTGGTGACGAGTGCCTGGGTGACATTCTTCCTGGTCTCGGTGGGGATCCACCGGAAGATCTTCCGTAGCATGCGCAGGGTGTTGAAGCATGACGAGGAGACGGCGTTGACTTGCTTGGTCATGGAGAGGGAGGAGTCCAGGATGAAGCCCAGGTTGCGTGCGTGGTCTGTCGGTTTGGGTGCGGTGCCCAGGGCGGGGGGCCACCAGGAGTCGTCCCAGGCGGAGGGCAAGGATCCCAGGATGAGGACTTCCGTCTTGTCCGAGTTCAGCTTCAGGCGGCTGGTCGACATCCACTCGGCTACCTCTTTCATTCTTTCGTGAAGGTTGGCTCTGGCGGCGGCGGGGTCGTTGGTCAGGGAGAGGATCAGCTGGGTATCGTCGGCGTAGGAGATGATGTTGAGGTTGTGTTGGCGTGCGATGGCCGCGAGGGGGCTCATGTAGATGTTGAAGAGGGTTGGGCTCAGCGAGGATCCTTGAGGGACGCCGCAGATGACTTTGGTGGCCTCTGACTTGTACGGTGGTAGACGGACTCTCTGTGTTCTTCCGTCGAGGAAGGAGATGATCCATTCCAGTGCCTTCTCCTGGATTCCGACGTTGCGGAGGCGCTGCACTAGGGTGCGGTGGCAGACGGTGTCGAAGGCCGCGGAGAGGTCTAGGAGGATGAGGGCCGCTGTTTCTCCGTTGTCCATCAGGGTTCGGATGTCATCGGTGGCAGCGATGAGGGCGGTCTCGGTGCTGTGGTTGGCTCGGAAGCCAGACTGTGAGGGGTCGAGGGATCCGTTCGTCTCGAGGAAGGCGGCCAGTTGCTTGTTGACGGTCTTCTCGATGACTTTGGCTGGGAACGGGAGCAGCGAGATGGGGCGGTAATTCTTGAGTTCGGTGGGGTCCGCTGTTGGTTTCTTGAGTAGAGCGCTGAGTTTGGCATGCTTCCAGCTCTCAGGGAAGGTGGCGGTGGTGAAGGAGGTGTTGATGATGTCCCGCAGGTGGGGTGCGATGACGGCGTCGGCTTTGTTAAAGACGTGGTGAGGGCAGGGGTCGGTCGGAGATCCGGAGTGGATGGAGTTCATCATGCGGACGGTTTCTTCGGTGCAGATCGGGGTCCAGGCGCGGCGGGTGGAGGTGGGGGGCGGTGGTTCGGTCGGGTTGGATGTGGCGTTCGTCGGTAGGGTGTTGAAGCTGTTGTGTATGTCCGCGATCTTGTTGTGGAAGTAGGAGGCGAGGGAGTTGCAGAGTTCTTGCGATGGGGTGGTGTTGTTGTTTCCGGCGTTGGGGTTGGAGAGCTCTTTCACGATGTTGAAGAGTTCCTTGCTGTTGTGTGCGTTGTTATCCAACCGGTCCTTGAATGCAGTTTTCTTGGTGTCGCGGATCAGTTGGTGATGCTTCCGGGTGGCAAGCTTGAGGGTGGTCATGTTGTCCGGGGTTGGCTCCCTTCTCCAGGCTTTCTCGAGGGCTCGGCAGTTCTTCTTGGAGCTCTTGAGTTCGTCGGTGAACCATGGGGCCTTCTTGCTGCCGGGTCTGCTGGGCGGGGTCCTCAGTGGGGCGAGTTCGTCCGCGCAGTTGCTGATCCACTTCGTGAGGTTGTCGGCGGCCTGGCTGGGGTTCGCTGAGCTGGCGGGAGGGTGCTGGCTCAGGGAAGCGGCGAGCTGGTCGGCTGTGATCTTGCTCCAGCTTCTGCGGGCGACCGGTTGCTGGTGGTGGTGGGTCGTCGTTCTTTTGAAGGTGAAGTGGACGCAGCTGTGGTCCGTCCAGTGGAGTCCTGTGGCGTGGCTGAAGGCGATGTCTTTGCTGGAGGAGAAGACGGCGTCGAGTGTGTGTCCGGCGAGGTGGGTGGGGGCGGTCACCAGTTGCTTGAGTCCGAGGTTGGCGAGGTTGTCGAGCAAGGTGGTGGTGTTGTGGTCGTTGTTGTTCTCCAGGTGGAAGTTGAGGTCCCCCAGGAGGATGTAGTCAGCGGAGGGGAGGGCATGCGGGCTGACGAAGTCGGCGATGTCTTCGCTGAATTGTGTGCGTGGTCCCGGGGGTCGGTAGATCAGGGTGCCTCTGAGGGTGGTCTTCGGGTCGGTGTGGATCCGGAAGTGTAGGTGTTCGGCGGTAGTCAGGATGTCGTCGGTGTAGGTCGTGATGCGGATGGTGTTCCTGTGGATGATGGCGATGCCTCCTCCTATCTGGTTGGCGGTGCGGTCCCTCCGGGTGATCTTGTAGCCCTCTGGGATGGCGATGGCGATGTCGGGCGCTGAAGAGGCGTTCATCCAGGTCTCCGTGAGGAAGGCAACGTCAGGAGCAGTGGTGTCGATGAGGTTCCAGAGTTCGATGGCGTGTCTGTGGACTGAGCGGGTGTTGAGCAGGATGCACTTGAGGTGGTTGCTGCTGGTGTTCGGCTTGGCGGGTGCTGGTGTGGGGCGGGTCCGGATGCAGGTGAACTTGCAGGTGCGGCAGCTGAAGGGTCCGTGGGTGCGTCTCGGGGTGGCACGGTAGCATCCCGGGACTCGTCCGTCGTTGAGTGTGATGAGGGTGGCGGCGTCGTAGGTCCGGCGGGGGCCAGGGGTCCTGGCACTGGGCGCGGTCCAGGCGCGGACGGGCGTAGACGGGCTTACCTTTGGCGCACTTTCGGCGCTCATTCGGTGCTCCCGCTGCGCGCGTCCGCTGCGCGGTCGCTGAGGGGGCGTCATAAGAAGGGAGCCGGGAGGGCGGGTCAGCTGGGAGGCGGGGAGCGCGTGGTCCTATCAGCAGGCGTGGGGGCGGGGTCGCGGCAAAAACCGGCGCGAAAATCGGCGTCGGGCGGCCCTGCGGCGGCTGGGGCACCGGGCTGGATCGGCGATCGAGGCGGGCGGCCCTGCAGCGGCTGGGGCGCCGGGCTGGAGGCGTCAGCAGGTTGCAGGTAGGCAGCTGGAAGGAGACAGGCAGCAGGCAGTGGGCGTGGGGGCAACCAGGCCGGGGGCACAGTGGTCGCTGTGGAACCTGGGTCGGGGTCCCCTTAAGAAGGGAGCCGGGAGGGCGGGTCAGCTGGGAGGCGGGGAGCGCGTGGTCCTATCAGCAGGCGTGGGGGCGGGGTCGCGGCAAAAACCGGCGCGAAAATCGGCGTCGGGCGGCCCTGCGGCGGCTGGGGCGCCGGGCTGGATCGGCGATCGAGGCGGGCGGCCCTGCAGCGGCTGGGGCGCCGGGCTGGAGGCGTCAGCAGGTGGCAGGTAGGCAGCTGGAAGGAGACAGGCAGCAGGCAGTGGGCGTGGGGGCAACCAGGCCGGGGGCACAGTGGTCGCTGTGGAACCTGGGTCGGGGTCCCCTTAAGAAGGGAGCCGGGAGGGCGGGTCAGCTGGGAGGCGGGGAGCGCGTGGTCCTATCAGCAGGCGTGGGGGCGGGGTCGCGGCAAAAACCCCAGGGTTTGCTCAAGCCACCATATGTTGTAGCCTCCTCTTGTGATAACCCTGTAGGACATGCCTATTTTAGAGATCTATGATCAATCCCCCTGATGTTCTGAATATGCTGTAATTTGCTACAGCGACTATGTGAATTTTCTTGTGTCTCGTTATTGTTCCCTGGTAATGTTTACTTGTTCTCACTGCTTGCTCATATTTGCTCCTGCTGATACATATGTGATCTGATTTATGATATTTCATATCTGTTCATGTTATTGCTGTATGTTCAATACATCTGCTGACATTTTGATTGTATGCCACTGACGGAAAGTTCGATAAATAAATAAATAAAATAAAAAATGAACATGCTGGCCGTCTTCCAAGCAGCTTAAACTGGGGATGCGCCGCGATCTTGGGATGAAGCTAATATCGTAGTATTTAAGAAGAAGGATAAACCTTCTGACCGCCCGGGATCCTATTGCCCGATTTCCCTTGTTAACTGTGACGGGAAAATCTATGCTAAAGTTCTAGCGAATCGATTGGCTAAAGCAATTTCCTCTCTAGTCTCTCAAAGACAACACGGTTTTATACCTGGTAGGGGGACGGTGAATCATATCAGTAGGGTAGTGACCTTATTCGATATCGCACAGGCTGAGTCTAGGGACCTAGGATTTATTGTGCTTGACACCGAAAAGACATTCGATCATGTTGCGTGGGATTTCCTTTGGGGGGCCCTACAGCTGATGGGGTTTGGCCAGGGCTATATTCAGGCTCTACGGGTTTTATATCCATCACCTGTGGCCAAGATCTGCTCAATGGGGCTTGAATCTGAACAAGTATAGATCTCTAGAGGCACACAGCAGGGGTGTCCTTGCTCCCCGCTGTTGTTCGCTCTGTACATCAACCCTTTTTTCAATATGTTGCAGAGGAATACCCAGATCAAACCTTTTCTCGTGGGGCAGGATCACTTCTGTGTTCTCGCTTACACTGACGACATAGCGATCATAACAAATTCATCCTCTGTACGAACCAAATCTTGGTTAATGATCCTAGAGCTGTTGATAAGGTTACATATTTGGGCATTAAGATTAGGGCCTGTCTAAAAGAGCTGGTCGAGGTTAATTAGGGGGCTCTTATTGACAAGGTGAAACAACTATTGGAGAGATGGGAGTGCCTACACCTCTCCTTGGTAGGCAGATATAATGTTCTTAAAATGAATATATTGCCCAAAGTCCTGTATTTCTTTAGATCAGTTCCCTTGGAATTATCTTGTGTGCCAGATTCTTTTGGGCCCCGGGCAAACCATGCAGAGCAGCATGCTTCATCACTCTTCCTCGGGACAGAGGTGGGTTGTCGGTCCCCGACTTCGCATTCTATTATTATGCGTGTATTTTATCAAATATTCATAAACGTTTGACTGGAGAAGAAGTGAACAATCTTGCCGAGGCCCCTTCTATATATCAGATGGTCTTGTGGACCGAGTTAAAAATTACTTGTTTAAAAGGATAGATGGTAGCTATTATAAACAAAATAGTTTTGGGTGCAGCCTTTAAGGTGTGAAAAATAGTGTGAAAAAACCTGAAGATTGAAGGGCTAACATTTTATACACCCACCACAGCAGTAGGGATACTTCCATTGATTTTCTGGGATCACTTGGTAGGTAATTGGAGATTCAAGGGCATCACGCAAATTGGTGATTTTTATGAGGTGGGGGGCTGTGCTCTTCTTTTTCAAGCCTGGGGGACAAATACCATCTGCCTAAAAATTAATTTTTAAAGTTTTTGCAAATATGTGTTTTTTTAGGTAAACAGCCAACTAGGATGATACCGCATAAGACAGTAGAAGCTATTAGACGCCAGGAAAAAATAGGGGCTCTATATACATTGTTGCTAGCCTCTAGGACGGATGATCTAGATAAGCATACTCTTAAATGGGGGAACCGTCTGGGAGAACAGGCTGTGTCCCTAGAGAAATCGATTGACATTGCAGGGAAAATGTTTCTTGTGGCAAATTTAAAAGCCCAGCATTATAAAACTCTGTTTAACTTGTACCACACCCCTGCAAAGATGATTAAATGTGGCGGAGCAAACAATGGGAAATGCTTTCGGTGTGGTGCAGACAATGCTGACATTTCCCATATATTATATTCGTGCGCAAAATTGGCTCTTTTTATAGAACATGTGGAAAGGGTTTATCAGAGGCCACTGGAGTTGTCATAAAAATCTTGGCCTCCATGATGCTGCTAGGGATTGGGGAAGACCTACAGCAAGGGATGCCGATGCATACGTTTCTGTATCTAATCTTTATCGCCACAGCAGTAGCACAGCTGTGTGCAGTGTCCATGTGGCTACAGCCTGATGCACCATATTTTGAAACATGGCGCACAAGGTTTTATAATACCTTTAATCTGGAGTTTAGTTTGTACTCTGTTAAAGGGCCAAGAAAGCGTAAACTGGGTATGTATATATGGGTGTCGATGATTGATCATATGACTGGGTGAAATGTATTCATGGACAGGGGACTATGAATTGCCACTGTGATCTGATTTAAGATGTCTATATACTTATTTATTCTTGTTACTGTGGATTGTAATAACATTTTGTAATTTTTTTTTTAAACCACAACTTCTTTAAAAACATTGTTTAAATATAATCATTTATCTGTAGCTAACATAGACTATATTGGGAAATAGAATTAGTCCTTATAACACAGGGTTACAATCATTACATCACTTCATGTCATATACAAGCATATCCAAAACGTCTATCCTTAAATCAATATTACAGTATATTGTCAAAATGTTGTACTATTTTAAAAACCTCATGATTCATAGACCTGTACTGCTCCTCATATAGCTGAAAACCATGGAAGACCTTTATTTACATATTCATGAATCAATATACTATTTTATTTTCTAGTTGACAAAAAGGGCAATTTCCGTCTTTGTCCTGCTCTAAATTCTGCATCATTATTTACAATTGCTTACCGTTTCTTTTAAAAATACCACATATATTTACAAATTATGAACTAACTGTGGGGGCCCTCATAGCCATATCCTAAGTTCCATAGTTTAAATTTTCCATTTTTTGAAACCCATAAATTGCATCTTTATCACTTTCTAAATGTACATCATTATTCACAATTGCTCACCATTTGTTTTAATCTTATCACCTTTATTTCTAGATACTTTCCAGGTTGTGCTTAAATGTATCTGTACCGACTCACAAATTAGTTGCTTCTTACCTATTTAAAAATCACACAAATTAGATCCTACTAAAAGGTTCCAGTGTTACCATATATTTTGAATATTTGTTCACAGTCAAAAACTGCCTGATGTTATTCTCACCTCCATATTGCATCAATCTTTGTTCCAAAAATTGCATTAAGTGACATAGGGCCCTTCACTCTGGGAACTATAATGTACTACTTTGTACTGCCAGGTTTAGGATCACCTGGATTGTTTTAATTAATGTATACTTGTGTGCAATGTTGGCCTCCATCTTTAAATATCCTCTGAAAGCAGATAACAAAATTCCAGTCATCCAAACTACAAAATAATGAATTTCCCATAACGATTCTAATTTTCATTTAAGCTAGTAGTTATCCATCTCTAAGTTATAACCAAGGCCAACATTTTTTTGTACCACTTTAGCCTCTTTGTCGGTGATTGACCCATTTTAGAAAACCTTCCTTAAAAGATTCTTTTTAATGCCATGCATATTCAAAGAATAGAGGGACAAGTAGTGAATGGAAACATATCCAGTTTTAAATCTCATCACATCAATTGCCATTGTAATCTAAAGTCACTGAACTCTCTTTGCCGATGATGGCCATTTTCTTACATGAGCCCTCTTTATCAGTGGAGGCCACCATCTTAGAAAATCATTTGGGTTACAGAACGTTTTCAAAATGTGACGGCAAAACTGCCGCCGGAAAGCCTCAGAATGACATACAGTAGTCACAGTTTCCATAATGATTCCTGCATGCTATTCCTCATTTGCAGAACATTTTCTACCTGGCAGAAAATGCCCAGCTCACCTTCAACGCGATGGACACAGCCACCCATTATCATTCAAATGCCTCTTCTCTCCATTAACACAGAGAATGCATTTGACAAAGTAGAATGGAGCTTCTTATGTAAGATTCTGAATAAATAGGTTTCAATCTGCGAATGGTCTTGTTTGTAAAAGCCAATTTTATATGGCCCTCCACTAAGGGGCAGATTACGATGTTGTTAGGAAAGGCTCTGGATGAGATTCTGTATTGCAGAATCTGATTCAGAACCCTTGTTTCCTACCAAATTGTGCTGGATTCCCAACGACCGATTACGATGCCCGGAAACCTGAGTCTTTCAAAGCCGATTCGTACAGCTCTATGGACATGGATTCTGGACGAGCGATTACGATGACCGATTCAGACAGCCGTTGCAATTTGGTTTGCCCGAGACAAAACGGCTGACGGAATTTGTCTTTGGGGGCACGTTGCGGGCCCCCCTTCATACTGAGACTTACGTATGTAGCCCGTGGGGGTACCCAAGGGACCCCTTTTCCTGAACATGCACAGTGTGTGGCAGGCCCCACGGAGTGCCTGCCACAGGGTGCAAGGTTTTCCCCAACCACCCCTTTTTTCAATGGGAGCCTGTGTTCTCGTTCGGAACACAGGCTTCCATTGAAGTCAATGCGAGTCTGACCGAACGATGTTGGGAAGCATAGTAATCGGTCATCTGGACTCACAGGCCCGATTCGTTTGAAAACTATTCCAGAACCGATTTGTTCGGGACAGTTTCCGAACAACATAGTAATCAGGCCCTAATTTGAAGATTCTTCCACCTCTCAGAATCCAGTACACTGTCCAGAGGAGTGAGTCAGGTCTTCTGCTTATCACCATTACTCTTTGTCTTTCTATAAATGACACATATTGAAATAAATAACAATAAAGAATGGTTTTCACGGATGTATGACGTTACAACGCACACTTTTACAACGCATGCACTTACAACGCATTTTTTACAACGCATAATCCATTACAACGCACTACACTTACAATGCATGACACTACAACGCATTTTTAAAAACTACCATTACAACGCATACCATTACAACGCATAATATTTAATTGCATTTAAGGTAAGTATTAGATAGTATAGGGGTAAAAATTACTTTTCTAACTCCAGGGGGTGCAACAGTAGTGTAAGTGTTGGATAGTATAGGGGTAAAAATTACTATTCTAACTCCAGGAGGTGCAACAGTAGGGTAAGTGTTGGATAGTATAGGGGTAAAAATTGCTATTCTAACTCCAGGGGGTGCAATAGTAGGGTAAGTGTTGGATAGTATAGGGGTAAAAATTACTATTCTAACTCCAGGGGGTGCAACAGTAGGGTAAGTGTTGGATAGTATAGGGGTAAAAATTACTATTCTAACTCCAGGGGGTGCAACAGTAGGGTAAGTGTTGGATAGTATAGGGGTAAAAATTACTATTCTAACTCCAGGGGGTGCAACAGTAGGGTAAGTGTTGGATAGTATAGGGGTAAAAATTACTATTCTAACTCCAGGGGGTGCAACAGTAGGGTAAGTGTTGGATAGTATAGGGGTAAAAATTACTATTCTAACTCCAGGGGGTGCAACAGTAGGGTAAGTGTTGGATAGTATAGGGGTAAACATTACTATTCTAACTCCAGGGGGTGCAACAGTAGGGTAAGTGTTGGATAGTATAGGGGTAAAAATTACTATTCTAACTCCAGGGGGTGCAACAGTAGGGTAAGTGTTGGATAGTATAGGGGTAAAAATTACTATTCTAACTCCAGGGGGTGCAACAGTAGGGTAAGTGTTGGATAGTATAGGGGTAAAAATTACTATTCTAACTCCAGGGGGTGCAACAGTAGGGTAAGTGTTGGATAGTATAGGGGTAAAAATTACTATTCTAACTCCAGGGGGTGCAACAGTAGGGTAAGTGTTGGATAGTGTAGTGTAATATTATGCGTTGTAATGGTAGGCGTTGTAATAGTATGCGTTGTAAAGGTATTTTTTTAAAATGCGTTGTAGTGTCATGCGTTGTAAGTGTAGTGCGTTGTAATGGATTATGCGTTGTAAAAAATGCGTTGTAAGTGTAGTGCGTTGTAACAGTTGCGTTGTAAAGGTTGTTCCCCGGTTTTCACCCAAGCACTGATCAAATAAAAATGGCCTTTTCCAGATGATGTATGTTTCCTGACAGAAGCAGCAAAATTGATCCCAACAATAATGATGGAGTTGCAAAACGTAATGTATTTCAATATACATTTTCACACCTCCAGGAATTTGGGAATAGTGACGAGTCAGGCAGAATGCAATGAAATACAAGCAGGTCATAGTTTGGTACGGCAAGTTCAGGAACTGACTATTTAAGAGCAGTTCTCACCCTGATTCTCTCTAGGTTCCATGAAGGCAGTGTACTACTACTACTTAACGTCTTATTTAAATACCTCCCCAGGTAGGATAAATTAGAAATATCCTTGATTGGCAGGGTAAATTGAATAGCAATGAATTTTATGCCTTTAATATGTGTTCAGGAACCTGCCAATCTTGCTTTCAATTGACAAAACACAAGTCATTCACAAGAAACTTGGATACGAGCTTATCTGGAATAACAAAGCACCCAGAGTGGCTAAGACTGTGCTCTTTAAAATGCCTCAGGATGGGCATTCTGGGAGTTGGTGAAGTTAGCAAATAAATTTCTGCAAAGCAGTTTGAGCCGGCTTTTGCCTAGTCCTCAGAAAATAATGCTAAATCCAGGGTGAAACTGAACAGGAAATGTGTCAACAGTTCTGAGCTACTTCTTGTGGTTGCCCCTTCCCCTAGAATTCATAAACATTAGTGACCCCCCACTACTCTCCACTACAATTGTAATTGAGACGTTCATACCACTCAGATAACTATTTATCCCTCACCCTTAGACCAGTCTTTCACTAACTCAGATTGTTCACCAGCTATCAATGATAATGGATATTTACAGTGCTAGGACAGTTGTCCCCCTATTCTGGGAACAATATTAGCTAATGGCTCTCTGGAGATGAGAGAACAATGTTGGCTTGACTTCCAACTAGGTCCAAGAGGTATGTACAGATTGACTCGGTTGCTAAACTAGGCAAACTAGGAGAAAGTATGACTGAGTGCAAGCAGGAGCAGCACAAAAATGAAGATCACATCACGACCTATACGAGACTGTAGCCACATAGCATGTCACAGGATATATATAGATTGCATCATACACTGAAGTAAGAAAATACCATGTCAAACCCTCACATATGTGAAAAACTCCAGATAGTAACGTCTCAGAACTCATGGACATTTATATGTCATGGAGCAGCCATTTATATATCTGTACACAGTGTAAACAAAACACATACCAAGCAATGTGACGATGGTACCTAACTCCAGAGAGATTAAGGAAGATTTTAATAGTGCTGATATGTGCTGGAGAGGGTGCAATGAGGTGAGCTCAAATCTTCATATGTGGTAGAATTTAGACCTGGAAGGAACTTGAAGAGTTTTGCTCTATGGAATTCCCCAAAAATTTAAGAGATTCCACGGAACTCCCTGAGTGGGTGGAAGTGCTTGTCTACCCGTGCGCGCTGCTTTTTTACATGCATGTGCTGAAAAATCTGTGCGAACAGCAGCATGCGGTCTGCAGTCCCTCTGGATGTGCTTGTCGGCCTCCGGGGGGTAGTGGATTCTAAAGTATTCAGTCCTTAGACTTGACCGCGAGTTGGTGAGACACTCTAGAATACAGTATTTAAGGAGGTTTGGGAAGCAAGCACTGATGGACTTCAGCATCGATACATGACGAACTCTAAGGACTGAATACTTTTGAACCCACTACCCCCTGGAGGCCGACGAGCACATCCAGAGGTGTACACAGCTAAAGTTTGAAAAGCTGGTTGATTGATGATCTTTGAATAAGAACTCCTCCCGGGCTCAGAGGAGTTAATAGATTTATTCTTGTGAATTCCCAACCACCAAGGGCTGTCACACTTCCTTCTTTGGTCCTGAAGAAGACCCTACTTGATGTATCTACAAATACATATTTACAGGGTTGAAACGTCGATGTACAACCATCTCATGTCCTGGCTCACTATAGCAATTATTTTTGAAAATAGGACTAGCTAAAGTGAAAGACCTGGAAAGGATGGAGAATTTATGTTCTTTTCTTGTTTATTGTTTGAATTTGAAAGGTCACCCATTTGCACTATATGTCACCACAGTCACCCATTGGATTATCTGTGTAATTGTTATTGTGTTTTCTTTGTCAGACAGCCCCTATTGGTATTATCGGTTTGTATAAATTTGTTTACACAATTAGTGAGAAAAATAGAGAAACAAAACAAATAATTTAATAAATATATACATTTTTGATATAAACATACTGAGCTGTGGTACATTTAGAAAAGTCTAGTACAAAATCACTATTGATTGTGAAAGAAACAATCAGGTTCTGAACCAGTCACCCGTGGTAATTAGCCAACAAAACCACTTGTAGCTTTATAACTATTAACCCAGGTTCCGAGGGATACTGGGTGACCCATTGATCTTAATGATCCCACTCACATCTATGCATTGTGTGCCATTCACCACATGGTGCATGACACACAGTACATGGATTTGCACCAAGTGCTCTTTTACACAGTGGCTTGTGCTGCTGCCCTTTTTCTGGGACACAGCACAAGCCACCATGTAAAAAAAGCACTTTCCATCCGCAGCATGGCAGTCCCATCCTAATTCACCGGTCGGACCGCCGACTGCTTGTCAGGCGATCTCCTGACCATCACGATAGTGGTCGGCAATCCGACTGTCTACATCGTAATGAGGGCCTAAGTGCCTGATTTCAAGTTATGCAGATGGGATACTCTGTGACTAACATGCCAAATAAAACCTATATCCTGTTCCTTTCCCTGTTCTGCAGTGCTTCATTTTTTTCACCGTCTCATTACTGTAGACAGGATATCCACATTTTATAGTTGATGTGTGTGATGCAGTATCATTATTATTTATCTGCCTCTTTGGTGTCAGGGTAGAATTGAAAGACAATTGGAGAAGAGCAGGGTCATTGGAATTAAAAAAAGATAATTGTCCATTACAGCTTCTCCAGCTGCCCATCTGCAGACTGCAGAGAGTAGCAAAGTACCCAATGCCCTAGCATGCCTCCATTAATTTAGCAAACAAGAATACTTGTACTGCATAGTGCATAATGTCTTGCTCATTAACGAGAGGTAATTTATTTTTAATTTGACACACAAAGCATCTGTTTAGTTTTTTACTTGGAAATCATTTAAAAGAAAAAAATAACTTTGTGTTTCCTAATCTGGTGGTATTCTGGCTTAATACCTTGCAGCCAGTCAGTGCTTTTATGTGCTGCTTGTCTGGGTAAAAAATGGCCCTGTGACTCCTAATCACATCAAATTCCAATGATCCTAGGGAACCAGCAATGTACTGCTACTGTGCCTCAAACTAATTTTAAACAAGCATTTGCACAGAGCATTGTTTACAATTTGTCCTTTTTTCTTTTTTTGATTTAGCTACTCCTGCTGGTCCACCACTGCCACATACTCAGCAGGAGGTAGCAGCCCTGCTGCGGTGGCAGAAGATGAACGCCATCCAGGCAGAATACTGTCAGCTGGTGGCTCTGGAGGAGGAAGAGGAGGCTGAGGTAGCATCTGCCACTGGTCCAGGCCTCAGTTCCTCCAGCCAACCACCAGCGCCTCCACCCCAGCCAAAACAGCGCCAGCACTGCCACAGGTGGGAGCCGCCTGAACCACCACAGCTGCCCCCTCCAACCCAGACCACTCCTTCCAACGCTGCATGCTGGGACTTTTTACTAGTTTTCTTTGGACATTTTTTGGACATTGGCTGGGGACAAGGTGATTTGTTTGTGGAGAGGGGTGGGCCTATTGTGGGTGGAGAGGGTGGAATTTCTATTTTGACATTGAAGTAAATTGAAAAATAATTCTTGTACTTTAGGCCTGAAATCGTTTTTTGTGTTTCACTTTTACTTTGTACTTATGCCTTTCCAAGCAGCATGTTTTTAAAATCCACATATAATAGTGCATACCAGTTAGTTATAGTTAATTATACCCCTGTACTACTACCCTCCGTAACTATACTAACCATTAGGGGGGCATGCTGCCATTTCCTATAATGCCTACAACAACCTAGATAAACAAGAATTTACTTATCCAGAATAGAAGTTAGTTACTTCCTAACTAAGCCAGTTCACTTCACTTCATAGTTCTCTTACCTGAGTACATGAAATGATGGCTACTACCGCTCTACCTGCTGCCTTCCATCAATCTTCCAAAAAAAGTGCCTTCTTAATGGTACTGGTAACAGTAGCAGGCTAGTGGGAAGGCATCCCAAGCGAGGTCCTACTCCCACCTAGGTGAACTTCAGCTGTAGGATTAATTTAAATGATTATCTATCACAGGCAACTAGATTGAAAGAAAACACAGAGTTAGTGGGTGATATTCATTCCATAACGTTACAAAGACTGAGACCAGACTACCACCATTACACAAAAAAGAAGACCTGATATTATTACAAAAACTAGCAATAGTAACTTCTTACAAGCAAAGGGGAGCTAGCATTTAATTAAAACTAAACTTATGAAAGTCAGGAGAAGTGGACTAAGAATCAAGAGTGGACAAGGTTAAGTGTTTACGCAACCCAAGGCCTGAATGATGATGCTGACAAATGATGGTATATATCTAAAATATGGATCCCTTTTATGCGTGGATGGGTAAGTGGGGTTGCTTTCCCCATATCCACTCCACCAGGAGTGTGATCCATTTATGGTTTAAATTACATCACACCTCAATAAATCGCACAGCCCAGGGAAAGGAGGTTAGAGATTTGATGAATGGATGGGAAATGAGAGTTGGGGAAAGTTGTGACAAAGACAAACACAACAAAATGACAATATTCATCAGGGAGGTGCACAGCACATCATTATCAGTCTGATGTGGAAGGAAATAAAGGAATGATACAGTTCAGTTAAATACATTGCAAACCGTCCTTCAGACCCAAAGTCCCAAGTAATATCTAAATCTTCTTTAATCTAGGTTTAAAAAATGTTTTATGAAGGAGTGAACCAACAAAGTTCTAAGACTTATGATTGTTAAACGTAAAATGATACTGAATATAAATGCCAAATTGGGCGATGCATCTGCATTCTTCTTGAAATGTCCATCTTCGGCGCCTGGCTGAAACGGTCCGGTAAGGCAAGCAGGAGTGTAATGGAACTTTCGCCTATTGTGCAGGAGAAGAGAAGGGCTGCAGATTTTAAAACAGAATTGGTATTGTAGAGTCACGGAGAAGAACAGAGTGTACCAAGACTCAGAGGCAGAGCAAGAGCATAGGCTGCTGCAATCATTTATTTTATGACTCATGTGCGATCGATTAACTGAGAAGTCAAAGCAATTTACAACCAATGATGCACAAGTAGCTGCAAATGCCCACCTGATCAATCTCACAACTGTCACCAGAACATTTAGCCAAGTATGTGCATTGTGTGATGTGGCATCACAAATCTGTCTCCAGTCACAAGCACCAGGCAACCCAACCACAACCACATAAGAGGAGTTTCATATTTAAGCCAGCACAAACACTCAGCAGCATTTCCCAAATCAACGCACCTCTCTCCAGGCCACAGAGATTAGTCGGCCTCAAAATCATCATCATCATGGTTTCCCTTTGAAGTTGATAACTTCCTACTTCTAGCTGTTGAGGTAGTCCCGCCCTGAGTCCTTCCATCCTCCTCCCAACTCTGAGTAGCGAATCAGTACAACTGCGTCCCAAACCAAGATAGACTTAAAGTGCACTGCTGTTGAAGGACAAGAAGAGAAACATAATTTTGTATTGACATTTGATGCAACTGCATCTAGCACCGTCTTAAACTGTTGTGTAATCCACAAGTGTTGGATATTGGTAGACACAGGCTCATGTATAGTAACGATCATATGTCCTTGTGAAGGAACATGCAGAAATATTGTCGCAAAACAATATAGTAAAGTCCAGCTTGTTTTGAAATGAAAGCTTCAACAAGGGTGGACCTATGGCTCTGCACCTCACGCCAGTTTCATCAATGAGTGGTACTGTGCACTGATACCGCAGCACCAGCCGTTGCATGGTGCCTCTGTGATACAGATCCTGAACCGGGCATCTACAAATGGGGGTGCACCAGGCAAAGAAGTCCAAGAAACTTAAATTGTATCAAACGCCTTTATTTCACTTTAAATCCTTTCCATAGGTTGATAGCACAAACAGTTCAGCCAACGTGTTGCGTTCCCACTAAGAGAACTTCATCAGGGTCTAATATCACAAAGGTATCTAAATCTGTATTTCTAAAATCCAAGGTCCGCCATTCAGTGTATTGCGCTGGATTCAAGGGAAGATCCCAGAGCTGAGTAACGCCCGAAACCAAGTTTCTATTCTCTACGACCGTGTGCGTCCGTGTGTGCTCGTCTGAATACATCGTTGTAGCAACAAGTCACTCCCTTATCAAATGAGGTGAGCTAGGTTAATAATACCTTCCTCTAATAAGTATTGCCAGTGACACACTAGGTCCTATTACATGTGCAACGGAGCAGTGCCTCTATTGTCTTACCCGATATCAAGGATTTATTTGTTGTTTTTTTTATGTTTAAACAGGTACCTGCTATATTAATACTAATGTAAAACAGTGTATAGTGTCACATCAATTTAAAACCAAGTAACCATTCTAATAGTGTGCTAATCCTCAACCAAAATGATTTCATACAACCTCCATAGATATATGGGGCCTCATGTACGTAGCCGAATACCGGTCGGTAATGGCCGATTTTCGGTAATTATACCGTTACCGACCGGTATTTAGGCTTTTGACATGTAGGGGGCTCATTTCTGTAGTTGGTAATTTACCGATTCGGTAAAATTACCGAATCGGTAATTTTACCGATTCGGTAAATTCCGAATACAGAAATGAGATGTAGGGGGAGTGTGTGGGTGTTGTCTGGAGTCGGTATTTACCACCAACTAATAGTTGGTGGTAAATAAAGAATGGATGTGTAACAGCATTTTAAAGCGGTTAGAAGTGTGCAATGTGGCAGACATACATGCCCTTAGGGCATGTATGTGTGCCACATGTGCACACATGCAGGAATCAGGGGTGCAACAGGGTGTCAATGTGACACCCTGCCACCCTTGATTGTGTTCCCCCCATTACCGAATCGGTATTTACCGATTCGGTAATGAGGCATACCTTCCCATTGATTCAATCAATGGGAAGGTATGCCTCATAACCGAATCGGTAAATACCGATTCGGTAATTACCGAATTTCTACGAATCGGTAATTTTTACTGCAGGAATACCTACATAGCATTTACCACTTCATAAATACCGAATCGGTATGATTCGGTATTTATGAAGTGGTAAATGCCAGGCCACCTACATGAGGCCCATGGGGAGGAAAATATGTATTCAGATGTGTTATCTAATACGATATCACGCTATCTCCAATTATATAACCATATACCTACTCACTCTTGGAGAAAAACATGTAGTTCGATGTCTGTATTAAGTCCTCTGTCAACAGACCTAAGTTTGATCAGCTGCCTTGTTTCCAGTTTCCTTAGAACTAAAGTTCTGTTGCCACCACGGACATTATCCTCAGCTAGTGAAATGCCATGAAATTTAAGCTGGATGAGTTCTGATGTTCAGTGCTTAATTTGTAAAACCACTGCAGCTTGCACCACCCATCGCCCTTGTCATTGCTGCCAAAACAACCCCTAATCATCTCTCTTTCATGTAAATGCGACAGTTCAGATTATTCCAAGTCACCAAAGCTAAAGGAATGGCTGGGGAGATAGGTATTTGCAATTTTAATGTATATTGTATTCCTAAACAACCGTTGTGCTGCTGATCTCTAAATTAGATGAGCAGTGCCTCCATGTGGTAGACTGTTCTATGTATGGTGTTGACAATTGGGTGTCAGTTCCGAGCACTGGAAACCAATTAAGTGCCGGTGCTCAGCACTGGACAGCTCACATTAAGCATGGCTGATGTTCCATGCACAGAGTTGTAATGGACAACAAAAGGGTCATTAGTATTGCTATTGCGAATTGCTCTTAAATGCTCCTGAATCCGTTCCTTTAGTGGCCTGATTGTGCTGCCCACATAATTCAGACCACAATGACATATATGTAATATACAACAAACTTGGTGTTGCAGTTCATGAAATGTCTCACCTGATGAACGTGCGTTGTGTTATAGTAAAAACTCAATGTTTTATCTGCTGCAACTTGGCAGACATTGCACAAAGTACATCTTTAGGCAACCAAGATCCAACATGGCTTATAATACTTGGATGTATATATGATGGACACAGAATGTTTCCAAGCGTCCTACCTTTGCAGTAGGTGATTTGTGGTTTGTTGGCTAGAAATTTAGTGAGACTGTGATCCAAAGTCAAGAGATGCCAATGTCTATGTATAATTTTAAAAAGATTTGTTGCTTCTTTTTTGTCCCTGTTTTTAAAACATTCAGGCATGATCTCTTGTGTATCTTAGTTTCTGGCTTGTCTAGTGTTTTCTTATCATAGCCCCTAGTTGTAAACCTGGCTCTTAGATATTGTAGTTCTTTCTCAAAGACCTCATTGTTACTGCAGTTTCTTCTGAGCCGCGTCATTTCCCCAAAGGGGATAGCTTTGATCTGAGTGCTGAAATGTGCACTATCCACTTGTAGCACAGACTTGCACACAGTAGGATTGCGGTAAAGTCTAGAAGCAATCTTCCCATCTTCTACATAGAGTGTGATGTCCAATAAGTCAATTTCCCTGCTGCTAACATGGTGTGTGAAATTCAAATTTGTATTTATTTTTAAGTCCTCATTGTGCATTCAAGGAGGGCTGGGAGCCCCAGGGGTGACTCTACCTTCTTTCTTGTCATTTTAGGCTAGCCAGCCCGTATTCGAGAGAGACTTCTCCCTAGTACCTCCTGCCCTCCATGCAATACTGACTAAAATTGAGAGTTTTGAATAAATACCATTCACCCAACTCCATTTACAGACTTGTTGAGGCAGATGTCTAAACATTGGACCATCAATTTAAAAAATAAGGGAGGGGAGAAAAAGAAAGTACAGGCTACATCTCAATTATTTATATATCATGAGTATTCCCAGATTCCCAAATGACTAAATTGAATTACTATTATATTGTGAGTTATGCCAATATTCCCAAATGGCAAAACTTTGTTCTTTTAGATGGACCCCCACTCTGAACCAAACTACCTACCCTAACTGATGATAATACCCATTCTTTCATCTCTGGGGGGTTGGGGTTAATCCACTTCAGGCAAATCTCTCTTTGAGCTAATAAGATTGAAACAAAAGTAAGGGATTTTTGTGCCCTATTTAATTTTGTCCAGAACTCCTCCCCATCATATACCCCGAATATAACCGTTGAAAGGCTTACCTTTATCTCATTACCTATATAAAGGTTAAAAAGCAAGGTGGATAGTGGGCATCCCTGTCGGGTTCCTTTTTTAATATTAATTCTTTTGCTAGCAAGATTCCCATTCACTGGGATCTTCGCTTTTGGGGTTTTTATACAATAACCTAACTGTACCCAAAAACGTCTCTCCCAGGTCATAATGGTTAATTAGACTATAGAGAAAAGGCCAGCTCACCCTATCGAAGGTTTTAGCTGCGTCAATCATTAGGACTGTTAAGGGTATTCCTTCCTTAGTGGCCAGATCTATTGCCCCTACTAAATCATGTACTAACTCATGTAATTGCCTCCGCTTAACAAAACCCTTCTGATCGTTATGAATCAAAGCTTCATTATTGATTCCAGCCTATTTGCCAAAATACGCGTAAAGATTTTATAATCGCTGTTCAAGAGTGAGATTGGCCTATATGATTTGCAGCTCATAGGATTCTTATTAGGTTTAAGAATTACATTTATGATGGCTTCGTCCAAAGACTGCGGAGGCTCCTGTTTCTCAAAAAGTGCCAAATTTAAAGACCTCTGTTAGCATGGGTGCCAATTCTGCGCTTAAGGCAATATATATTTCATTCAGCAACGCGCCCAGGCCAGCTGCCTTCTTTGTTTTTAGGTTTTGAATAACCCTAATGACTTCTTCAGTAGTGATTTCTGCATGCAGGTCATCCTTATAAGCCTCATATAATGGTGGACATTCCATCACACTAAGGTAATATCTAATCTGCTCTTCATCCCCCACCCGATCCTCTGTGTTCAAGTATTGAAGAGAAACGTATAAACTCCGACTCTATATCATCATACTCTACAGAGATTGCCCCTGTGGTTTTCACTTTTAATAGTCTTAATGGTATTCTGTACCTCTTCCGTTTTAGTTTTCCAGGCCAACAATTTACCGCATCCTTCCCTTTACTCATAATGCGATAATGTGCTTGCCTCCCACTTTTTTCTGACCTTCAATTCTAAGAAGTTTGTTGAATTTCATCTTGATGCTTTTAACTGCTCATTTTATAATATCAGTTTTTGGGAGGAACGGGTATTCTCTATCGCACTCACCCGGGCCTTAATGTCGAGATCACAATTAGTTCATTCCTTTTTTTCCTTTTTAGTTTTAGCTATGCTTAAGCCTGTCAAAGAGCCTCTGTAAAATGCCTTACATAAATCCCACACTATGTGTGCGAACGTTGATGACTTATTTATGAGAAAAAATCCCTTTGTTACCTCTTTGAGGCTATCTACTGTGGGTAAATGTGCAATAAGGTCTCTATCTACAGTCCATCTCCCCAATACAGGGTGATCGTCTATGCTAACCTCCCTGATAACTGCTGAGTGATCAGACAGATGTTCTACCTAATGTTTAACCCCAACAACTCCTGTAGTTAAGGAAGTGTCTACAAGGGAGAAGTCTATCCTAGATCTATGAGCATAATTTTTATTGTGAAAAGTAAATCGTTCTTCCTTTCTAGTGGCTAGTATCCTCCAAATGTCTACTAAACCAAAGTCGCACTTCAATTGTTTCAACAGACCTCTCATTTTGGGGGAGCTGGCTTTCCCTCCACAAGTGGATTTATCTTGCACCGGGTAAATTACGATGTTAAAATCCCCTCCATGTATATTCGGGTGTTTTTTTTCCAAGTAGTTGGTTATATAACGCTTGTAGGGGGGATATGTCATCTACGTTTGGCCCATAATATCCTATGAAGGGCAGCTAGGTACCATATATTTTTGTGCTAACACCTAACCACTGCCCTCCCTTATCGGCAGACCATTCACCCATGGTGACTTTAACAGATTTTTTAAAGAGGACTGCTACCCCCTTTACACTGCAAGTCTGATCTGTACAAATGCAGTGCTCTACCCACTTTTGACCTTTTAAAATTTCCTCCCATTCTTTTTTTAGAAGGTGAGTTTCTTGTGGTATTATTACCTCACTGTCAGAAAGTTTAAAATATTCTAAAATTCGTCTCCATCTACTTTTAACCCTGAGTCCATTCACATTCCAGGTTTGTACTTTAAGCAATCTAACCTATGCTAATCCTCCAATTTCAAGTTATAAAGTTAGCTCCAAAACTGACTCCAAAGAAATGTAACTTTTTGACAACATTCCCAGCACCCTCCATTGAGGACTCTATGGTGCTTCCAAAATGCCTTAGCTGAATTGTATTGCATTCTCCCCACCCACCCCACCCTGGAAAACTCTCCCTACCTACTATGGGTACTAAGTAAGACTACCCATTCGAGCTCCCCCTGCTCCCCAACACAAACACTTTTTATTTATTTATTTTTTATGTAATTTAATCTGTTCCACTACTGTATCTACCTCCTTTGGGGCTCTAATGTTGTGCATTTTGTTATTCCACATTACCCTGAGTGAGACTGGGAAGCGTATCTGTGCAGTGTCCCCTAACTTCTTGAGCTCAGGGATATATTTTCCCAATGTCCACTGCCTATCTTGAGTGGCCCTGGAAATATCGGACCTTATACGAAAGGACCAATCATCTTTTGAATAGCTTCCTGCTTTTAGATCCGCTGAGAGAATTCTTTCTTTAAGGGAGTAAGATTTGAAGTTCAACAACATTTTTTAGGCGTCTTCCTAGCCAGACCCCTGGAAAATGGATCTCTACGTACCCTCTGGATATCTTGTTCTAAGTTATCTACCTCTATACCAGGAATACATGCTTTCAATAGTCTCATAGTGAAAGCTTTAATGTAATCTCCTTCCAAGCCCTCATGTACATTTAGGATCCTGATATTATTTCTCCTCGCATTGTTTTCCAGCATTTCTATCTTCTCATAAAGATCCCTATCTGCGGACTTTAAGCACTGAATCTCCTTCTTGTTCAGGTCCACCTCCTTGAAGAGCTCTACAATAGATGTTTTTATTAGGCAGACTCCTTTAGGGAGTTCAGTTTATATCTTTTGCTGTTTTTTCTCTGATGTTGCAAATTTGTCCTTTACCTCCTCTATCGGGGTAATACGCATTCCCTCCACATTTGTATGGTTCTCTTTTCCCACTACCTGTGTAGTGTCGGCTAGGTTCTCCTGATTGGGCAACCCCGCTAAAGCTTGGAATCTATTTTGTACCTCCACCACGTGTGTTTGTTTGTGACTTGTTCCCAGATTCTAGCAATTCCTCCATTCTGCCTAGCTCTTTATCTTGCCCTGAATCACACTGCAGTGTGCCCTCTATATTAGTGGAGGGGGTAGATGTAGTTGCTCCTCCTTAGACTGAACCCTAAAGTTGGAGCGTTGGGAAGGGGTAATTTTATTCTGGTTTAAGTCTTTGACCCCTTTCTTCCCAATCCCCTTTATAGGTGCACTTAATAGATTTTGTGCTTGAGCCCGGGGCGCCAGAGGTCATTCGTGATTCTTCGTAGTGGTTTGATCTTTGTCAAGAGGCTCCTGCCAACTTGATAATATAATGCCTTCTGGGTAGGGAGGTAATGCTCTATCTCCTTGGGCTGGTGTCCCTACATCGCTTTCTGTTCAGATACGCCTATTTCTTAATGTGTACCTATTTGGTTGGGCACTTAATTCATTAAATGATACCAACAGGGATCGCTCTGTAATCCCCGCTTCCTCCTTAACTCTTGTATTCATTCTTTTTTTAGGCAGTACACTCGAAGAAGCCCATTTCTGTAATCATTATAATCTCTTCTTCCAGCTGCTCTATCTCACTCAGTAGCATGCCTTATCAAGATATCCATCATCCCAAACAATGAGGATAAGATCAAATTCTCCCACTCTCCTAACAAATCTGTATCGAAGTCCTTAAATGAGGGAAAAATAATCACCCAAAGGTCTCTCGGTACTTGTATTATTTCTTTATACTTTTTCAAAATAGTCAAATCCCACCAGCGGGATAACTCTTGTTTTTGTAATCTTTCCAATTTTATAAACATTTGTTTTAGCCCTCGTGACCTATCTGTAGATATGCTACTTTTGTTCGGGACCCTGTGGCCAGAAAAATTTCACTGAACAATTTATCTCTATCATCATCGAATGCAGCCATCTTATTCTTCTGTATAGACTTAGTAGCTCAGATATTATTAATACCAGATTTCACAATTCAAATGAACTAGAGTGTAGGTAGCCACAAAATATGCAAAGATTTATGCGGTAGTAGTGGCCCCGAATGAGAAAATTACCGCACCTTGTACCAATATTTATACCCAGATCTAATTATCGGTGAGAAGTGTCAACAATTCTAGTAAAATTTGTACACATACAGAGGTGCACTCACAGTTCCAGCACCCTATTACCAAAGGCCCCTGTACATTAGCAATACTAATGTAAAACATATACACATCTGATGGAACTGCATCTAGCACCCTCTTAAATAGTTGCTTAATCCACAACAATGTTGGGTAAAGGTTGACAAAGGCTTAAGTATAGTAATGCTCATATGCCCTTGTGAAGGAACATGCAGACATATCTTCGCAAAAAAATATAATAAAGTCCAGCTTGTATTCTGAGTTTCCAACATTGATTTATTCTGTGAACAACACTGCCAGCAAAACATCACCGATAATTTGATCTGGGTATATATATTGGTACGAGGTGCGGCCACTGCTACCACACTTTTCTTTGCATAATTTTTTATAGATTAGTACTTGTTACCTAAAGTTACTGGTCTGTTCTCAGAAGAACTGGAAAAAAGGAGTGGACCCTGCAATTAAATCTTGCTGAGTGTGAAAGAGCCAATCACATTCAGAAAAAATTGATCACCCGTCAGGCCACAAACATTTCAGTTTACAAATTAGTTGAGCACCCTCTCAGACTGTCTGCCACCACATGAATCATCAATCACCATCACCATCACTCAATACTGTATATATCACTTATTAGTGCAACAGTTACCTCTTCTAATCCAAGCACGGTGATACCCAATTGTATCTCCTCTTTGATGCAAGCATGCAACACTTTGGAATTTGGTAGACTTGTAAATCAAATGATCTTTACCGGGGCAGCCCTACTAGGAGATGATAAAAGAAGGATAGGCATGGGATGGAGACGGGCATTGTCTCAAATGTCGTTTAAGGAAATGGGGAGACTTCTTCACTGCACACTAGTGCAACTCCAATCCAGCCATACATGTGCCTAAAATGGTGGGACTGCATAAGTCAGACATAAAAAAATATATAATGTTCCTCTAGCTATATCCATTTGTTTCTTGGCAAAGCACTAAGCAGTTTGACGATAAATAATTGAAATGTTCTATAGTGGCATACTCTGTCAGGGAAGTAGAGTTCATCCTGAAACATAGGTGGCTTGCCCAGAAGTTGGTCTGCTAACACATTTGAGTCTGATCAACCACCCTCATTCTCCTTCTCCTCCTCCTGTGGTATTTCAGGAACAGTATATTTGTGTGGTATGAAGTGTTTGTTAATTATGATCATGATCAATCTCTCAATGTTTTGAGGTGAGAGACTGGCCCTTTTCACTGTGACAACTATGCCAGCAGCACTGAACACACGTTTAGCAGACACACTGGCATGCAGACAATCCAGATACTTTAATGACAGCCTGCCGAGCTCTGGCCATTGGTGCATCTTCCCATACCAATAGACCAATGTGTTTTGATCCATGTAGACCTCTTTTGGGTCATCCAGATAGTCCTTGAACATCCTCTGAATGGTCATTGGTACTGCCACTTGCTCAACCTCTTTTGCCTTTGCCTCTGCACTTGCCTTAAGCCCTGCTACTTGAAACCAATCCAATGCAGAAGTTGGGTTTAATTCTTCTCTTCCTGTAGTTGTTGTTGCCGGGGTTCTTGTTGCTGGTGTTAGCTGCTCTGAAACAACATAACCGCTCTCTCTGGAAGTGGAAGGCTGCACCCCAAACTTCTGCCCGGGACTTTAATTTCTAGCAGTTCTTTTTCAAGGTCTCTTGCTTGATCAGCAATCCATGTCTTGTATAGTGAAACATCCATTTCAGAAAAAGGAATGAACATGGCTAGTATTTTGTTTGTAGTGTGGATCAAGTATTGTGGCACATATGCACTCTTTGGATGATACATTGTCTCTTTGCAGCCTTAGATTAACAGCCAAGCGAAGGAATAAGCACTTAACCAAGTAATGTGCTTCGTCATTGCTGTCCACACCTGCAAACATTTGTGACACCTCTCTAACTGGTCCTGTAGCAGACGTAACAATGGTTTGTACTGCTCAAACAGATGTTGCAACATGTCATAGGTTGAGTTCCAATGTGCTGGCACCTCCTTTATGAGGGCTTTAACTGGTACCCTATTAGCATGCTTAATAATCCTCAACATCCTTCATGCTTTAAAAGAATGGCTAAAATGAAGGCAGATTCTTCTGCAGGTGGTCAGTATGTTGCTGACTGTTCCTTCGTTTTTCAGAAATTCCTCCACAATCAGGTTGACGCAATGTGCCAAATATAGGACCATCTGCCATGGCCTTAACTATATTACTGCCATGAAAGTACGCCTGGTGTCTTGAAATGGACACAGGGTACCATGTAAGTTTAAATGTCTCAAGGAAAGAGTGCATCTTCAACTACGAGAACCCTCACTCACCCAAAGGTGACATGCTTCATCAATGGGTTTCCTCCTCCAGGACCTCAAGGTACCTAGTGGGGGCTACAACTCCAGACTGGGGAGGAGCTGAGGTGTTTTAAATGATAAGTAGGTGTTGGCAGGGAGTGAGGGGCAGATTGCGAAATGAAGACAAGATAAGGAATAAAACTATCTCCAGAAGGGCTAGATGAGATTTATTCAAATGGCCTCCAGAATAGAATTAAAAATATGAGAGGACTGGTAGAGTTCAACAAATATACCTCCTTTATGTGGTCAACATGTTTCTGCCCACTGTTAACCCCGAGATGAGTTCAGAGGCATTCGTCAGGACCAAGATAATCAGTCACTCTGCTGGTAACAAAAAATCAGAAAGAAGTGAAAGGGAATGAAATACCGGCCTCACGAGGGTAAGACTGTCAGGAACGTGGATGGCCCAACAGTGCCAGGGTCCAACGGCATTAAAAAATAGAGAAGATACCATCCTCTCTCAAACCTTTTGGATATTGCCACAACCACAGAGCTACAAGAGTCAGCACGGTGCTTTAGCGGCATTCTGTCGACTCTCATGGGTATGCCGCTATAGCACATAAATGGGGGATATTTGTTGCAATCCCTCAGGCCATTGGTTAACCCCACAAAAGAAATCCAGTGTGCAGTGATACACATGTAATCAGTGGCTTGACTACTGGTCCACATGTCTGCCATCATGAAGATAGAGTCAACAACACTCTGCTGTAAAGCTTGTCAAACCAATTGCAGCACATTTTGATATAGTGCTAGAACAGCAACTCTGGCAAAATAGGTCTGGCTGGAAATCTTCTATTTTGGGTAGATGGCTGCCACAAGTTCTAAAAATCCCACTCATTCCACAAAAGACAAGCATTTGCAATGCAATCGGTCTCACCTTTGGGACCTTATATATATTTAACTATGCAGCACATTAGCCTGGGTGCTGAAACATTTACTGTTTTTTGACATGGAGGGAAAATAAGTACCAAACTGCGTGAAACCCCAGGTATGGGAACACATGGAGAGAAATATTGCCTTTCAGCAGGAAATGGTATAGTCCAAAGCTCTGTTTTTAATATAAAATCAGGGCCTTCGGTGGTGATATCACTGAAAATTTAAGATTTGAAAAAATAATATTGTCTACAGGTGCTCATGGAAGACAATTTCCATGGACTGGAATCTAGAGAATGCTAAAGTGATTCTGCTATTTCACTGACCTCTGCTGATTGTTTTCTATCAAGAAAGTTAAACAGAGGCAGTTGCCAGAAAAATAAAAGAGAAAGTCCCTAAGCAGAAAGCAATTCTGGTATTTTACTGACCTCTGCTGGTCGTTTTCTATTAAGACAGTTAAATAGAGGCAGTTGAACAGTAGAAAAAGTCCCTAAGCGGAAGCAGACAAGTCGTGGGCTGATCTCCAGAGCCCACAAAGTACATACACATATTACCTACTGGCGGTCGCCAGTAGGTAGTTATAGTTAGGACCTATTTTCCATAGGAAATCTGCAACATTCTATTTGGAATAACTTTGGCGCCCTTTGACGAATCTTCGCGAAATTTTCTAAACTTTTGGCCAGCTCCGGTCCGCTCCGATCCTGAAAGTCTCGGGATGATTCGTGTAGCGGGGGCTGATAAAAAAGGGGGGTCCCAAAACGTGTTTTCCTCATGTAATTTCCCTTAGGACCTTTAGCTACAGCTACAGCCCGAACTGCTGAACAGAATTACACCAAATTTGGCAGAAAGGTAGACCTTGGTTGAGAGTCGTGCCTTTTGCTTAAATGGTGTAAATCCGCTCAGTAGTTCCTGAGAAAATCAAAATCAAAATCACATATATATCTGGGCGGAGCCTAACCACACATCTCATCGTGAGATCTAATTGGCTGTCAGCACTTCATCCAAGAAGTGATGGCAGCCATCTTGGGACCAATATACATGATAGCACCTCATTAAAAAGCATTGCAGTTAATAGAAGGTTTTAAGACTTTAGTTACATTATAAATCATTTGTTGATGGTACCACACTCATTTTAGGAATTGTGGTGTGTTCTAAGGTGATTTTACCATGTGAAAAAGCCTTCTGCTGTGATATCATGAATCATGTTTGAGAGAAAACTATTTTCTCATGCTTTTCCCACAGAGGTTTGGAAGGTGATCTATAAGCTAAACTGAGAGCATATTTTCTGTAAATTCACATTATCTTTCTCAGTCATGTGAGAATGAAGTCTGACATTCTCAGTAAAACATGTACATCCAACAAGGGCAGAGACTATCAGTTGATTCCTTTGTGTTCTACTGCAGCTTCCCAGAGTGTTCCAAAGAACAACTAGAGCACCAACAGTCCTACTTATGACAAACGTATTGCACACCTGAAGCCATCTTGATTGAAATAAAGTGGTAACTCTTAAAACATTGAATTTAAAAAGGAACACAATGAGGTGGTTCATTTTGCCATAGAAAGTATGATTAGTGCTGCAGAAAGAAAAATTAGGGCACATCTTGAGTGACTTCTCAAATCCTCTTCTATTTCATTAAACAATTCTGACATGTAGACTGAAACATGCACTTTCAATACCAGCAGCAGACTTCCCTGGTGAGCAGTATCTTTACTACAGTGATCTAATGAGCAACTAGAGTGCTAATATTCTGAATTTATGGCAAATGTGTGACACATCTGAATGCCTTCTTGATGGAATCAACGTAAAAAAGTATTTCCTACTGAGGAGACTGTAGTAAATGAGGAAATTAGGAAACTTCATAACAAATAAGTCTCCCAAGATGGCCACCAGAGACAAAAGAGCCTAAATGTAGCACAAATATCACCCAGATGTAGCCCAAGTATAGCCCAATGACAGAATGTCCCAGAGTGTTCTTAAGAACAACTAGAGCGCTTACTGTCTTACTTATGACCAAAGTATGGCACACCTGAAGCCATCTTGATTGGAATAAACTGGCAACACTTAAAATATTTAATTTTAAAAGGAACACAATCAGTGGGTTCATTTTACCATAGAAATTATGATTAGTGCTGAAGAAAGAAAAATTAGGGCACATTTTGAGTGACTTCTCAAATCCTCTTCTATTTCATTAAAAAATTCTGACATGCAGACTGAAACATGCACTTTTAATACCAGCAGCAGACTTCCGTGGCAAGCAGTAGCTTTACTACAGTGATCTAATGAGCAACTAGAGTGCTAACATTCAGAATTTATGGCAATTGTGTGACATATCTGAATACCTTCTTGATGGAATCAAAGTAAAAAACTGAAAGCATTTCCTACTGAGGAGACTGCAGTAAATGAGGAAATTAGGAAACTTCATAACAAATAAATGTCCCAAGATGGCCACCAGAGACAAAAGAGCCCAAATGCAGCACAAATATCACTCAGATGTAGTCCACATGTAGCCCAATGACAGAAGTGTACAAAACACTTATTTTTTGTGTTTTTGCAGTTTTATATAGTGCAGACTTGTCAGGTATTGGAGTGCTTTACATGAGCATTGTTTACATCACACAAGATCAAATTCATTTTGGTTGTAGACATGGGGAGATTAAGTGATTTGACCAGAATCACAGAATGTTGAGCTGAAGCAGAAACTCCAACCTGGTTCCCCAGTTGCAAAGTCTGCAGCTCTGGAAGTAACACCACATCCTCTCCCCTAAGTTCAACATTTAATCAAGTGGTCAACTGGATAAAAAGTATCAAAATAGAGAGAGACCCCTTTCACAGAAACAAAAGGACTAAAGTACTATTCAATATTCAACCCATCATGGACGCGAGAAGACGTACACAGGATTCCGCCTCTTTACATCAAATTTCAAGCCGGTGAATACAAGAGAATAAGGAGGCAAGTATCGTTTGGCCCCCTGTAAGAAGGTGGAAAGTCCTCCAGGGAGAAGGAAAATTATCACCACAGCCTAATTATCAAGGCATACCAGAGTGAACTATAATACGCAATTGGAAGGACATTTTAACATACGTATAATTAAGAGACTCCCGTATAAACGATTTGTGATCCAGGATTATGTTGAACGGTTGCTCCAAGTAGGAATTAAGCGCATACTAATGCCAATTGAAATAAAGAACTTAAAGTTAACAACAACAAATACAATACAGGTTAGCCGTAGTAATCTATCAAGTGTGAATAACAGAGAGACTCGAAATGCTAGTCTTGAAAAAGATGGAACAAGCTCAAATGGGCTTTATTTGATCTGTCTCCTGTCTACAATCTCCTCTTTGTCAAAGTAACTCAAAGGGGAAAATAAATACCCCAGTTTTTTTTAAAAATCTCCCTCTTACCAAGTTCAAAATGTTCGCAAGTATGGTACATTGGATCATGGAAGGCAGGAGGAATTGGGGTAGGGACATGGACTCGGATAACAGAGGACAGGAGGGACATGGAGAGGTGCACCAAACTGACCCTGCAGGGCAGGCATCAGGGTTTGCAGCAGCACAATACACCACACAGGGCATGCGGGACGGGAGTGCAGCACAACAATCCATAGAAAGCAATAGGGAGGCGACAGGACCATGCACATGGACAACAGAGAACAGAGGGGAAAGAGGCAATGGTAGCTAGCTGACCATAATGGACAGACAGGAGAGAAAGCTGCAGCATAACAGACCATAAAGGGCAAGAGGGACGGATCAGGGGCATTACAATGGAACAGGCAAGCCAGGAGGGAGGGAATAGGGGTCTGCACATGGAAACAGAGGGCTGGGGGCAAGGGGGCAGGGCAGGATCAGCAAGATGACCATGGAGGTCAGGCAGGATGGGCACTAGAAACAAGACACACCATGGAGAGCAACCGTGAGACTATGATGGCATACACACAGACCATGGAAGGAAGGTGGGAGGGGGTCAGGGGCAGCTAGCTGACCACACAGGGAAGGTGGGAGGGGCCGTGGCAGCACAGAAGACCATGCATGGCAAGCGGGAGGGTTAGTGGCAGCACAATGGCTATGATGAGAAAGATGGAGGCTGTAGGGGCATGCACAAAGGACCATGGAGGATAGAAGGGAGGGTCAGGACCTGGGCACTGACAAGAGAGTTCAGCGGAAGGGGCCTCACAACAGACCGCGCGGGGTAGGCAGGAGGAGCAGTTGCAGCATAACAGACCAGGGAGGGCAGAAGGGTGTGGCAGTAAAATGGACCATTTAGGACAGGAGGAAGGGGATAGGGGCATGGCATGTGGACAGGCAGGGTGGAGGTGGCAGGGACAGGTTACAGTCATCTGACAATGCTAGGCAGGTGAGAGGGGAGTGGCAGCTCAACAGAACACTCATAGTAGATAGGAGTGGCAGGTCCATGGAATATGGTAGGCAAAAAGGATGGCCCAGGGGCATGCACAAAGACATCCGGGGGCAGGCGGAAGGAGAATAGGGGCAGCAAGCTAAGCACAGAGGCTAAGCAGGAGGTCAATGATGGGGCATAGAATTGGGCAATGGAGGGCAGGAGGAGTGGACTGGTACATAATGCTAAATGGAGGGCAGTGGCAGCACATCACACCATGCATGGCAGGAGGGAGGAGGCTAGTGCATTGATTCAGACAACAGAGGATAGGGAGGAGGTGGATGGGGCAGCAAGCTAACTGTTCAGAGAAGGTGGGTATTAGGAACTTTATTGTTTTTAAAATGTGTGTCTGTGCGAACTACTTAAAATATGAACAAGTATGCAGCATTATCTCACTTTTATTCAGGAAGAAGAGGACGTTTGTGACTGTGACTCTGGGCTCACTTGGCAGAAACACCCCCTGACCCTCCAGCCCCCATCGTAAAATGTAATGCCCGTGAAAAGGGTAGGTGAACGCAGTGTTATATAGAACATAGTCCTGAGAGCATGATTGAAAATGTAAACTAGATATAGTGTATGGTATAAACTATGCACCAAAAAGTGTGATATAAGATGAACCGGGGCGTGAAATATAATATGCAATACATTGTGCGCAATGACAGATTCATTGGAGAGCGCGAGATAGCACAGGCACTAGCGCATACTATGCGATATGCGCCTTGGAGTATAATATGCACAGGGCAGTGTTGTGTAACCTAACTAGTCTCTACAGTTGTAATATAAAATATGTGCTGGGGAGTGTAATGTTGCATATGTACTGTGACAAAGATATGGATCCCAGATTGTAATATGTATGGCATAGCGCTGTGCGTTATAACATAGGCATCGAGGAAGGCACGTTAGATGGGGCAATATAACCCGTGCGAAGGCAAGTGTGGCATGACATATTCACGGGTAGTGTTACAGTGCACATGGGCTAGAGAGTGCCATAGCATATGCACTAGCTGGTGGCATACAACACAGAGATGTGTGGCACTCGGCGGGCACTGGTGGGTGTAACACAGCATTGGGCTCAGCCAGGAGCGCGCTGTGACTCTCAAGTGAGGTTTGTCTCCTTTCCAGAGAGTAAAATAAAAAGTATTACACATCCGGCGTTGGATGTGTGTTTTATTAACCTTGCATAGTTTTGGTCAAAATGTTGTCGAATCCCCTTTGAATGGCTTGGTGTGTGTGTGTATTAAATGTGCCCGTCCATAGCTACCCATGTTTGTATAAATAAACGACAAGGGTGTCTACTTGGAGAGTACCCACCGGGCGGGGGCGCCAGGATTAGGCACGGTAGGGCGTCAGACACGTCAGAGCTTCACTAGCGGTGTACATACATTCCACGTGGATTCATTGTATGCATAGTTGCCTTTTAATGAATATCACGCAAATCGTCAGGGTGATAGGTACATGCGGTTTGTCCAGCATGTCCTAGGTGTTTCTATAAATATATATTTTTAAAAATAATAAAAAACAAAGGCCTGCCCCAGGGGATGGGGTCCCTGGGGCCATAAGTGGCCTGAGGAGGGAGGCAATGCAGCCCCCATCCTAAAGAATAAAATTTTTAAAAAGCCATGCCCACGCGGCCCCCTTCCAATTTTTTTTTTGAAAAAAAAAATTAGGGGGCAGGCCCTGGGGGATGGGGTCCCCAGGGCCAATAAATTAGAAAAAGGAGGGGGGCCACACAGCTCTCCTTCTTAAAAAAATAAAATAAATAAAAGACCGGCATCGCGCCGGAGGCCACGCCCCCTCCTTGCAGGACTCTGCAAACGTGCCCCCTGGCCAGTTGTAAGTTGGGGAAATAATTCCCCTTCAATACTGAGGGTCCCTGAGGGCCAACTAGCCCAACAGGTATCTCCAGTATGCTCCAGGGAGCTGCGTTGCAGACAGGTGTTCTGAGGCCAGGCCCCTTTTTACACCTCTCTGCAACACAGCTCTGTGGCGCTTACTGGAGGTACCTAGTGGGCTAGTTTGACCCTAGGGACCCTTAGGATTCAAGCGGACTTAATCTCTCAACTTAGAACGGCCACAGGGTACGTTTACACAGTGGTGAAGGGAGGGGACGGGGACTGAGGTGACGTGTGCAAACACACCCTGTGGCGTGTTTTAAGTTGGGGAAATAATTCCCTTTCAATCCTGAGGGACCCTGTCAGCAAATTAGCCCCCCAGGTGCTTCCAGTAAGCGCCACTGCTCTGCGTTGCAGAGAGGTGGTGCAGGCCGTGACCCTTTTTACACCTCTCTGCAATGGCGCTTACTGGACGTACCTAGTGGTCTATTTTGCCCCTAGGGACCCTCAGGTTTCAAGGGGACTTAATCTCCCAACTTAAAATGGCCACAGGGCGTGTTTACACACTGGGGAAGGGAGGGGACGGGGCCTGAGGTGACGTGTACAAACACGCACCATGGCGCGTTTTAAGTTTGGGAAATAATTCTCCTTCAATCCTGAGGGCCCCTGGGGGCTAACTAGCCCACCAGGTGCTTCCAGTAAGCGCCACTGAGCTGCGTTGCAGAGAGGTGGTCCAGGCCATGCCACTCTTTACACCTCTCTGCAACGCAGCTCTGTGGCGCTTACTGGAGGAACCTAGTGGTCTAGTTGGACCCTAGGGACCCTCAGGATTCAAGGGGACTTAATCTCCCAACTTAAAATGGCCACAGGGCGTGTTTACACAGTGGGGAAGGGAGGGGACGGGGCCTGAGGTGATGTGTGCAAACACGCCCTGTGGCACATTTTAAGAGGTAGTTTTAATCCCCCTGCCCTATTATATACTAGGGGCTTACAGAGGAGGTCATGCTAATCACAGGGAGACCCCAACGCATAGGGTTCTCTAGTGTATGTAGGTGTTTTCACTGTATTCTGAGTGTCTTTTAACATAGCACCTGCTCTAGGACTGGTTAGTCCGACTCAGTTACCACCAGTATCCGTCTGAAAAAAGTTTAGGGTACAGGATGATTTTGCAACAAGGCTTCTTTCTGCTCTTCTGTTTGTTCTTTCTGCACGTTATCCTTCTTCCTGCACTGTTGCTTCTTTCTGCATTTCTTTTTTTTCTTTCTGAGTGTTTTTTTATCTTTCTTCACATGTCCTATCTCTGTAGGCATAGTTAGAAATTAGCATTTAAAAAACTTTTGAAATTCACAGAAAAAACCATAGGTTTCAGGCATGTTATTGTTAGGAATTAGCATTTTAAAAACCTTAGAAATTCACTGAAAAAACCATAGGTTTCAGGAGCGTTATAGTTAGCTGGACTTTTCACTCGTACAAAACCATTGAAATTCCCCCGTTCAGCTAACTATAACTCACGCGCCCGCAATGCACTGCTGATGACATCACATATTACATCACCCATGACATGGTCAGTGACATCACTCAAGACATCACTGATGACATCTCAAATGACATCACTGATGACATCATCCTTGTGATAGAGTGGCAGACCTCCTCTCACCCTAATATAACCTTTGATACACACATTCAAAAATAGAAACTAACATTTTCAAAACAATGGACATACCAATACCAGTTACAACAACCTATTCAGTGATTCTAAGATCCACATACACATCCACTCATTCACCAACAGTCCTATACAGTCACTCATACATGTACTCACTCATCATATGTACTCATACACCTATACATCCTGTTACACAACGCCACTCATCCATAGAGTTACTCACACACATAGTCACTCATGCTAATAATGAATTCCCGACCCTGGTACCATAGTAGAGGCAACCCACATTTTGATTACTGGGAGGGGGTTCCCTTGAGGAACAGATTCGACTATCTAGACATGGTCGATTGACCAATAAAGGTCACCACAGGGGTTTTAGAAGTCACTGTTCCCCGACATAAGATCCATGAAGTCCCTTCCCTAGTAGAAAATACTAACCCTGTGATGTCAGAGATTATACTAGTGCAAGACACGTGTGGAGGAAACCGGCTAAGCCAGCAGTTAACAGAAAAATCTAGCAGGTCACGGACTGAGAACGGAACTGGGCCAATAACTGAAATTATCAACATAAAACCATATCTGAGTACAGTAGATAGGACTAAGACCCAACTCGATAATGAGATCGAAGCCTTGCAAGAGGGCATGGTCTCACAACTTAGGCAGGAAGAACCCTGCCCCATCACTGAGGGGTTTTGTCTGCTTAAGATATCCTCCTGGAATATTGCTGGGCTTTCGAAAAAAGCGCGTGACCAGCTATTCCTAACTTTTATGGAAAAGCAGGATATAGTCTGCCTACAGGAGTGTTGGGACCCATATGAGACATCAGTAGAGGGTTTTAGCACTTTCTACGTTCCCTCGATCCAGGGTAACCGAGGCAGGGGCTTGGGGGGACTTTGTATTTTTACCTCTAACCTTTGTAACATAGAACAGAACATGTACGAGGCAAATGGGCCAAAAGCAGGTGTAGGGAGTTCACTGCAAGGATTGTCTTTTAAATTAAATGGGCGCTCCTTTTTTCTGATAAACCTTTATAATAATATGCCAAAAGTAGAGGTAAAAATTCTAATAGCGGAACTGGATTCTCTGCTAAACAAAGGCGGCCAGGCGGCAGACTGCTTACTTATAGCAGGGGATTTTAATTGTCACCTATGTCCCTATAGCCAAACAAAAAACTGTGGCATTTTTGACTCACAAGGGGATCCCACCACACATTTTGAACATTCCCTAGCGGGAAATCTGCTAAATCAATTCATGCATGAATGGGATTTGGCTTTTGCAAATGAACTTTGCCAGCCACCCGTAGTGTTTCAAACAACCTTTTTTGGTCATGGGGCAGGTACTGTAATAGACTTCATCCTGGTTTCAAATAGGAACCAAGGTTGGGTGGGCGGGTTTGAAACGGAGGGCCTAGCAATAAGTGACCACTTTCCCATTAGTATTTCCCTTAAATTAGGGAAACGGGGCACGCAAAAAATAAGCACCACGGATATATTGCATGGCCGTTCAGTGGCATTGGCCAGGAAAAATGGCTATGCCATTAAATGGGCAAAAATTGAACCCAGGAACTTTCTGAAAGATCTATTACAGAAAGAAACTAGTCAATTTAACACCTGCCTGGAACTAAGCATTAACCCAGAACAAATAATACAGGCATTCGATGAGATTAAAGCAGAAATAAACGCTAAGCTAACCAAAAAATTAAAGGCAAGGGAGGAAACGAGAATATATGGCTGGTTTAACCGAGCCTGCACAAGTGCCCATAAAGCACTTTTACAGGCTTTAAAGACTATACCCAGGGATAGCAGACAAGTCAAGGAGGCTAGACAAGCTTACAAGCTGACTCTCCTGACAAGGAAGAAAGAACTCAAAAATGCAGCTTGGGAAGCCTTGATAAAGGCAAGCGCACTAAGGGATAATACGTCCTTCTGGAAAGAGGTAAATGCCCCCTTTTTTCTAGATAGGAAGGTAGACTCCATGGAAATTGGCATAGCTGAAGACGTCTGGGTCAAGCATTTTACTGCGCTTTACAAGAAAGACTCACTTATGTTGACCTCACAAGAGGAGTTGGCTGAGGGGAGTGAGATCCTTTTACAACCACAGGGAAATTTCCCATTAAAAGTAATGTTCACCCCTGCAGACCTGGAACAAGCGATTTCTCAGAGTGCAAGCCTAAAAGCTCCAGGGCCTGACGGTGTACCCATTGATCTATTTAAAGGGAATGTAGATCTCTGGGCACCCTTACTGGCAAATGTCCTAAATGCTTACACTAAATTAGGTTTCCCCAACACATGGAAGGAAGCGATAGTCATTCCAATATTTAAAAAAGGAGATAGACAAGACCCAAAATGTTATCGCCCCATTTCTCTGTTAGATAATTTAATGAAGGTTGCTGGCAGGGTGCTACTAACCAAACTACAAACTTGGTCCAAGACTAACGGGATACTCTCAAAATTTCAATATGGTTTTAAGTCGGGGGTGGGAACCATAGAGCAGGGTTTAAACCTGTCCCTTATAATAAACAAATATATTGGATCAAAAAAAGGGAACTTGTTCCTGACATTTGTCGATTTAACTTCGGCTTTCGATTGTCTGGATCATGGAACCCTGTGGAAAACCCTGACTAATATGGGGATAGATAAAAACATCCTAACTTTTATCCAGGAACTTTACAGAGATGCAGGAGCTACGGTGAGATATGGCAAAAACGGCGAGCAAACCAGAAAATTCCCAATTGCAAAGGGCGTTCGCCAGGGTTGCATCCTTGCACCGTTTTTATTTAATCTGTATATAAATGAGGTAGCAGACTCGATGAATGACCTGGAGGTGGATTACCCCAAGATAAACGGACTCGCAGTCCCGTTATTGTTATACGCTGATGATGCGGTGATTATGGCCCGCACTCAGCGGGGACTCCAAAAGGCACTAACAGGCTTTGCAACCTTCATGAGCTCTAGAGGCCTTATAATAAATGTGGGGAAAACTTTCACGATGTCATGCACAACGAGAAATAAAGTACCAGACTGCAAAACCTTTGTTAATAATTCAAAGATAGCGATGTCGAAAACTTTTTCCTACTTGGGTATCATTTTTAATAATAGGGGGACATGGTCTGCAGCGGTTACCTCCCGAAACCTGGCTTTTGCCCGCGCAATAGGGGCGGTTAAGCAATTTGCTAAAAAACAGGGCGGGAAACCGGTAGACACACTACTTAAGATCTATGCAGCTAAATGTGTGTCCACAGCTGTTTATGGGGCGGGGATTTGGGGACTTGCAGATAGCTCGGAAATTCAAAGGGTGGAGAATGCTTTCCTGAGGTACCTCTTAGGAGTCCCGCGTTCCACATCTACTACTATCTGCCACAACGAACTGGATAGATCTCACATTAGTGACATTATAAAGATAGCGCCAGTTATGTTGTGGCATAAGATCTGGACATGCGAGGACACAACCTTCAATAGGGAGGTAATTCAGGATTGCCTGCAGCAAGGAAATGGCGCTAAACAACCTTGGCTAGCCTACGTTAAAAAATTCCTGAACTCCATCGGCAACCCAGAATTCTTTTCAGACCCAATATCATGCGCCCAAATCCCCCAAAAAGCACTAAAAGAGACGTGTCTTGGCCTATTGGAGGAGAGGAGATATTATTTAGATGGGAATAAGTCCACCATTATAGCCCACCGCCAGATTTTGCATGAACATGGTTTACATCCTTATCTGGCGCCAAATATCTCCCCTTACCATAGAATGCTGTTGGCCCGTCTGAGGACAGACTGTTTCTTCAGGTTAATAACGTTCCCTACACCGAATGATTGGTCAGTGAAAATGATTAATTGCCCGTGTGACGGAGTAGCCACTCAGTCTAACATACATTGCATACTGTTCTGCAAGTACTATCAATGGGGTAGGAAAAAACATCTATTGCCTCTGTTAAAACTGTGGGGCCTGAGAAGCTGTAAAGCAGCCCTCCACAGATTGTATCTGCTTCAAGACGAATGTACTATTGGAGTGATGATAAAATTCCTGTCGTTTATTATAAAATGTAGAGGGTCTATGAGAAGCGATTAGTAGGTTGAGGGTTTGTAGAAGTATTATTCTGTGCCTAATAACATCATATAATACATAAATATGTCATATTTACCTCGACCCTTCTATCATGCAAATGTAACGATACATATATCAATCGCTTTCTAGAAAAAAAATTTTAAAGGGTTTTTAATATTAGATTACTTGAATGACTAGGGTAATGAATATGTATTTCTTCTTAGTAATCTCCTTTTAGTAGGTAAATGTTTAAATAACGTTGTTTTAATCGTATTTTTGTAATGTTTGCTTATATGGTGTTTGTCAAATACCGAATAAAGCTATCTTTGATTTGATTTGATTTGAATCAAAATCAATTTACTTGCATATACAGTTATACACACACCACCACACTTACTTCTACAGAAACTTACACATACTTAGTCTTTTAAACAATCACTTATAGAAACACATACTTATTCATACAGGAACTCTTCCAATCGCTCGCTCTCACATATACTCACTTATATACACCGATATTCACATATACTAGTTTAAAACATATGTTGTTACTCATAAAGACACTATTGAGACAGTCATTCACTCAATAACACACCCATGCACACACTCATCCACCCATACTGTCCTGCACACATGCTGTCTTCAACACATACAAACAGTGAGTCACTTATTCATGCACCTATGCACTACGTAATACCCCCCACCAAACCATACAGACACTCAGACACTCATACTGATACTCAAAAAACCAACTAATAACCTATATAGACACTCATGTAGCTACTCACCAACCCATGCAGCCACTTATACACAAAGTGAGAGACTGATACAGATATTTACATATTTAAACATTACTCACTAATCCATGTATTCACTAAGATACACTTAATCATTCAGTTCTACAATCAATTTTTCAAAAACAAATCATCCATTTAGACACTTATATTCCCATTTATTCTTCCATCGAAATTGAGCTATACATTTATGAAACATATTTAATTTTCAGAAAAACACACATTCACTGGATGATGTCATCAGTGATGTCATTTGAGATGTCATCAGTGATGTCATCAGTGATGTCACTGACCATGTCATGAGTGATGTAATATGTGATGTCATCAGCAGTGCATTGCGGGTGCGCGAGTTATAGTTAGGTTAACTAACTATAAGGGGGGAATTTCAATGGTTTTGTACGAGTGAAAAGTCCAGCTAACTATAACGCCCCTGAAACCTATGTTTTTTTCAGTGAATAAGTATATACTAAAGTATATACAAGAGGTCTTGAATGCTCGACCTAAAAAAGGGAGGAAGTCCAGTGATAACATTTTAGCCAGCTTCCCATTGTACAAACGTGCTGTTGGGTGGTTGCGTTCCTAGGGCTCCTCTTGCTCAAACATATCTATAATAGTAGCCTGGATTTTTTTATTTTGTGGTGCCACTGACACAGGCGATGTTCAGAGAGAACTAGCAGGTGGTAGACTCAAAGTGAGTCTTGAGGCAGTCACTGTATGCTGTGGTGTCTCCATCTGACTCATGTGTCATTATGAGGTTGCTGAAGCAGTGATACTGGTGCACTGCTGGGGACAGGGCTGCTTTGCGTAAAGCAGTCACCTTCTTCTTTCTCATCACCTTCCTCCCCCACTGTGAACTGAGTCCCCTCTCTCATCATCACCACTACCACCTACAACAATTTTTTAAAGTGCACCTCTCACCGGATTGCGTGATGTTTTTTCAAATGGGCCATTTGGCCTCCGGTGTCATAGTGTGAACCAGGCTTACCTTGACTAAACACTTTTAAGGCAAATGGAGCATATTGCAATGTTATACTCCTGATTGCTAATCATAAAGAAGTCCCAAACTAAGGAGGAGACCTTAATTAGTGAGCCACTGCTAATGCCCGAAGTGGAACTGGAGGTAGTGTGTGTGTTGTCGATTGCCTCTCTGCAGTGCAAATTTCAACTGAGGTAGTGGTGGATGTAGGTCTCAGGGGGGCCCTTAAAATATGGAAGCTGTTGGTGGTGGTACCAGTGCCACATTCCTCTGAGCAGGTTGAATAGGCAGTGTAATGTTGGTATCCTCTGGGCCAGCTTCCGATAAAATGACTGGCTGGTCATGCTCATCCCCTACAATAATTGAAAGGCTTTCAGGAACTTTCTTTTTCCCTTATCTTTCCTGGTATGTCTTGAACAGGGTCCAATCCATGTCCAGATCATGATAAATGGGGTTTGGAGAAGATGGTGGAACACCCTTTTTGTTTCTCTCTGGAGATGTGGAAGCCAAAGGTTCAACAACATCTTTCTCAGGAGGAAGCTCAACCTCCTGTTCTGCTCCTACTTCAGATCTACTATTGCTGGCTGCAGTCCTATTGTTCACAGTGCTCAGTTTCCTGTGATGATTAGGTACTAGTTTGTGGTTGAGACAAATCCAATCCAGACTATCTGCTCGTCGCCATGATTGAAGTGGCTGTCTCACTGAGAGACATGGACTTGGGCTTAGGTTGGGGTGGGGTGGTGACATTGATGCAGGAGTGCTGCTTCAAGCTTCCACCCTAGAGGATGGTGCAGCAGGCACACATCTCCTGAAAAAGGTTAAGGTTATGGGCAGCACAGTGGTGGAAATCTGCTTCTTCTCCACCTCACTGACCACTTTCTTGGCAGTACCTTTCTATGGGGCCATCTTGAAGCTGTTAGCTGCAGTAGCACTTAGCTGCACAAGCAGAAGAGAGACAGGAGGACTCATATCACATGCTGTGGTCACATCACTATGTACAGGCCTTTTGTCTAGTAGTGCTGTGGGTGAAGCCTTTTGTGCACCTAAAAGCAAACAAACAAGAAATTTTTTTAGTGAAACATGCCATTTTTGTAGTTTAAATTATTAACGGTACAACCAATATAATTTAGTGTGTTTACTTATTATCCTAAATCATTAACAACAATAGTGTTTCCATTCCAAAGTCAAACCACACCACCATAACATTTAATTTTCAATCAGGATAACATACAGATGTAAGTGTTCACTTTATGTGCATCTAAGGGAGACACTTATGGCAGTCAGGGAGGTCCAGGGAGAAGTAGAATAATCTTTTAAAAAATGAATGCTGGTGTGCATGACTGCTGGTGTGCACCTATGGCAGCCAAGGGGATCCAGGTGAAAAGAAAATACGGCTGGTACGTGGCTGTGTGCATATGTCAGGCAGGGGGTCCACCGGTCCAGGGGAACATGATAAATGGCAATCCTTAAACAATTAATGCTGGTGTGGGACAGGCAGCTATGAAAGGCAGGGGGTGGAAGGCACCTATGGAAAGCAGGAGGTGGATGGAGGAAAATGTAAAAAAAAAAAAAGAAAAAGAAATTATAATATATATTTTTTTTAAATTGATAAAAAAAATACAAAGAAAATAATTGCTGGTGTACTAGGGGACTATGAGAAACCCATTGTGAGGCAAGGAGGTGCAGGGGAAAAACATAAAAAAAATACATATAATAAATAATATGAAACACTGTCCATATATACATATTCCACAATAATCTTCAAGCATATTAAACTGACATCAGGGGAAAAAAGGACATAAACAAATAGGCATAGGCCGCTCCTATCAATGTCCCTAGCGAATGGCTTTGAGAAATGAAAAATAGGATTTACACAGTGGCAGGCTGCACAAAATAGCCGCCAGCCATATAGTCAAACAACAACAGCAAGCAAGGAGGCATGGCCCCAACAAAGAACAAATTCAGGCCTATGGCAAAAGCACACTGGCTGGCTACACAAAATGGCCACCAGCCACATGGTCAAACAACAACAGCAAGCAAAAGGTCATGGCCACAAGGATGAATACATGCAGTCCTATGGCAAAAGCACACTGGCTGGCTACACAAAATGACCACCGGCCACATGGTCAAACAACAACAGCAAGCACGGAAGCTTGGCCACAACAGAAAACAAATACAAACCTATGGCAAAAGCACACTGACTGGGGCTACACAAAATGGTCACCAGCTACAGGGTCAAACAACAGCAAGCAAGAGGGCATGGCCCGTACAAAAACACCTGCAGGCCTGTGGCAAAAGTACACTGGTTGGTAACAGAAAATAGCCACGGGACACATGGCCAAACAACAATAGCATTCAAGGAGGCTTGACCACAACAAAGAGAACATGCAGGCCTAAGGCAAAAGCACACTGGCTGGCTACACCAAAATGGTCACTGGCCACATAGTCAAACCACAACAGCAAGCAAGGAGGCATGGCCCCAACAAAGAACCAATGCAGGACTATGGCAAAAGCACACTGGCAGGCTACACAAAATGGTCGCCGGCCACATGGCCAAACAGTAACAGCAAGCAGGGAGGCTTGGCCCCAACAAAGAGCCCATTCCATCCTATGGCAAAAGCACACTGGCTGGCTACACAAAATGGCCACCAGCCACATGATCAAACAACAACAACAAGCAAGGAGGCATGGCCCCAACAAAGAACACATGCAGACCTGCGGCTAAGGTACACTGGCTAGCTACACAAAATGGTCTCCGGCCACATGATCAAACCACAAGCAAGGAGGCAGGGACGACAAACAAACAATACATTTTTGGCTTATGGACAATGACTACACAAAATGGCCCCTGGTCAAATGGCATGGAGAACAATGACAAATGGTGGGCTATTGCAAACACACACACACACTGGCTAGACAAAGGAGGCATGGTAACACTGAGGAACATGCTACCATTAACTCAGCAATGTCAAAACGAAAATTAAGTGAGCTACAACATTTTTTACAACAACACACATCCCCATAAGGCATCAAATGTTACCCCCCCAAAATACAATTTTTGCTGAAAAAACCAAGAAATTAAAAAAATCCAACAATTTTAATTTAAGCCAATGCCATCCCTGCCCTAATTGATGTTTTAAATAACATATACAACAGAACATAAGCATGCCTCATACTGGGCCTACTGGGTGGCCTGTGGGCAGACTATTCAACGTAGAAAAATAAATGAATAGTGCACATTTTACAATTATGGAGAAAATTTACTGAACTGCCAACCATTTTCCCTTACAAAAGATTAAAAAGTAAATACAAAAAAAGTCCCCTACTGATACTGCAGGCCATCAACCACAATAAAATGTAAAAATCGAATCAAAGTACAAATAAATACTGGCATATGCCCTCTATGAAACAAACAACACTCCTATACAAACGTTTTTGAACTTACTTGTGATATCACAAAAATAAAGTCCTTAAATCCAATGGTATATATGCAGCTGACAAAGACAGTGATCCTTCCACCTCAAAATTCAAATTAAAAGTGACCAGGAGGTGAACAAAGCACTGGGAGAAGGCTGCTGGACAGGAACAGGAAGCTGGGGCCGCACATTCTTGCCAGCATCACAAAACGGCACCAGAAGGTGCCTTGGTGACCGTAAGACGTGCTTTCGGGCACCAAATCTCGGCCTTGCTCCCTAGCGGGTGGCAAATCTCTTCATGCTCGCAAGCATGTGCCAAAAACAAGGTTTACACGTGCCATTGGAAAAATAATTCCAACCCACTGGATGGTGGAATTTAGCTGGAACTTTGCATTACCGTCATAGCGCGGAGTTCCGGAATTCCGCCAACTCTGCGAATAGAATTATATTTCTGCCCAGGCCTAGTGGAAATGTGATGGCATTGGAGGTTTTGGAATGTGGTCTTGCCTCTCATCAAATAAATTACATGGTTATAGCTGCCAAGTTCTATTAGGAGATGCTGATGATGATTGTCTCTATGCTTAGTTCTCTATTGCTAGTAAATTCAATCATTTATTACTAGGAACAATACTTTCGATAGCTCTATAGTGTATGGCCTCTGACTTCCCAGTTATAACCTCTAGTGGACCAAAGTCTGGCACATTTATGTGATAGAACAATTTATAGCAACAGTAAGAGACTGATTGTCATAAAATGATGAAGGACCAACAGGTGGGTTGAAGCAGCCAACTTTATTCCAGTGTTTCAGCCATGGAGTTTGGCATCAGAATGCCAGTAAACTGTTGCCTTAGGACATCAGGGACTAATGTTCTAAGTCAAGAGCAAACACAGCAACGTAAAAGGGAGGGGAAAGAGTGAAAAGTCAGAGATGGAATTCCCCATTGCATAAAACATAATAATGAAGATAAATATGACACATATCCTTTTCTCATGAAAACATTACTCAAAATATTCCAAGGATTTCCTTGATGAAATTCTAAGTCTAGGGTATGTTTTCACACTTTTGCCACATAATCACAAATGTGCTGTGAACTGACCTCACCAGGCATAGCTAATAGGTCACAAGGAGTAATTGGAATAAAGGACTCTCTGGTGGAAGTACATGCTTCCACAGGAACAGAATGCTTGTGTATTTTCATGTCTTGTTCATCTACAAATACAGAATAACTTTCAACAACATCATCACACATTTCAGGATTAAGGGGTGTATGAACGTTAGCACTCTTAGACACTCTTTATATACTCCATCATTCCCCATCCTGGATTATGACACTTCCCTTGCTGACTTTGATAACTTTAATTGGTCTTGAGATCTGACTTCTATCTTTCTCTACCTGCCTAGGTATGCAAACACTGGCTGTATCACCAGCTTTGTTGTCAGACCCCATCTCTTTATGTAGCAGATATTAGCAAGCTTTAGACCTTGTCTGATGCTGGTGGACTTGAATACAGGCTTCTGTACAGAAATCAGCAATGTTGTTATGCTTGTGGAAGGCAATCAGGACTCAAGCCAACATTGAGAGATGGAGAAGGTGAGTTTTCTCCCTTTAAATAACAAGAAAGGTGACACTCCGGTGACTGTGTTGGGTGTGATACTACCAGTCCACAGGCTGATTTTTATGGTCAAAGAGCGAATATGTCTACTCACCAGTGCAAGGTGGACACTATCCTGGAAATACTTATTAATTCACTCTACGTGACCATTATTTTGGGGCTCATATAGTGCAGTTCTTATATGCCTAATCCCATGGGATTTAAGGATGTCTGTCGTGGCTGTTGAAGTAAATTGTGTCCCATTGTCAATTACAATGGTCTCAGCGAAACCCACATGGCTGAAGGCTTCCATGAGGATTTAGAGTGACAATCAATAATGAACACAGCATATTGCATGTTATAAGGTGAACTCATAAACAGTCTTGAAATTTCAAGACCTATGTTTTGCCAGGCAAAGTCAGGCCTTGGTGCAGCATGCACGGGAGTATGTTTGGATTTACAACTTTTGTTAACAGTCAAGCAACTTGCACCTTGCCTTACCCAATGTTAAATTTCAGAGTCCATTGAAGGCCACCAAAAGTATTGTTTTAACATGTTCTTTAAGGAGGACATCCCCATGTGACTTTGTTAATATTGACTGATAAGTATTTCCTGTATGGCCTGGGGTGCACATTTGTTATTTTGGAATATTAGCTCGCCCACCACATTCAATTCTGAAAACTTGAAAGAACGATTGAAGACTACCTTTAGGCCCTTTTGCATAAGGCCACTCCTTCATAACATACTTTCTTACTATTTTGAGTTCCTCATCTTTCAATTCTCAGCCAGAGTCATCTTTCCTTGCTTACTTCCGTCCCTTGAAAAGCACATACTTCCTCAATAGATGCAAAACATACCCTTCTCCTTGATTTCAACTAGCTGCTCATTATTGCAAGAAAGTCTGAAAAGACAGTATGCTAGTTGATTGACTTCAGTAGGAAGACAGTCTGCTGTTTGATTGACTTGACCAGTAATGTGCTCAATGTTAAAGTTATAAACCTACAGTTTGGAACAAAGTATTGAAACCCTTGCAGACAAGGGCATACCACCCTCTGGAGACAGAATAGGTACATAGGATTTGTGGTCCATGAGGAGGGTAAATCTAGTACATACAAAATACCAGAAATGATCCACAGGCCATACAGAGGCTAAAAGTTCCTTGAGTAATGGCATTCTAACACATTGAGTGTTTTTGGCTGTCTGCTATTGTGTGAATACTGAGAAAGAACTGCTCCAAGACCATGAGCACTTGCATCCCTGGAGATGAAGCAGTACATGCTATAAAGAAAAGTTGCAATGTTGGGCTATATACAATTTAGTTGTTCATGTAAACAAATGCCACTTGCTGTTCACTGCTCCAGTTAAAACTCACATCTTTCCTCAACAGCTTTTGCAGTGATTCCATTTGAAAAGTAATGTTTTATGAAAATTTAGGATAGTACTTAAAGAGTCCTGTGATTGACTGTGGCTTATCATTGTCATCAGGTGCAGGAGCTAGACAAATAGCATCCACCAGGGACTCTTAGGTGTTACACCCTGTGCTGATATAGTGTGTCCTCACTGGTCTAGTTGGGAACAAAACAGTTCACACTTGTCTACACTCAGTACCAATACACTTTTTGAGCCCTCCCTCCCTTTTTTTGATGACATAAATGCAAACCTTATTTCATCCTAACGGTTGTTCACAGCGTACACAAAATTATCATAGCACAAACATATTTAGATCACAAATACTTAAGTCAAACAACACTACACACCTAAAAGTGAAAAGGAGGGAGATAGTAGAAAATACAGCCCTTATATAAGAAACAAATTTTCTTATAGAAACATATAAAAAGTTATTTATTTAATTAAAAAAGTAGTATCGTGAGGCTCAGACATATAAGCTGGTACATATAACAATTAATAGATATACACAACCAGACAAGTAGCATACAAAAAGAGGTTACATAAAAGTCGGAGTTCCGAAACAATACTGAAACTGCAACACACAAAATAATGTGTCCTCCATAAATTGCGGCCAAAATTGCATCGACAACGTTTCGACCTTGGTCATAAGTACATAGTCATCTTCAGGACAGATAAATAACTGAGCATCCCACCAGATAATCTTTAAAGTACAAAAATGCCATATAAATAGTTATTAAAATCGGGCCAAACAAAGAAATACAAATATATATTACGTGACATTTTTCTCATTCAAGGATGATGCGGACCTAGTAGTTCACGCGCGCGAGCCATTTCTCGCCTTTCACTGTGGCTTAGGCGTGCGCAGTGAGTGGGAGCATTTATGGCTGCCGATTAGTAGGTACTGCTGCCCAGCAATTGAGTTGCAATGGATTTTACTGATGGTAAGCCTTTTCTAACTTTGGTTATCTATTGAGGAGTCATGTCATATTGTGGATTTACTCGGTCATGCAGCCACAACACGCCTCATGGAGAGATTGTATTTTCGTTTCTCAGTTCGGGCGCTTTCGGGAAATACAATACACTCTCCACCCACGACTAGTTATGTGTGATTAACCCCAAACAGGTAATGAATGTTCGTGTTTTTGTCATCTTTGTGTAATCACTGGCTGACAATTGTTAATGTCGGTAGATGCGTCTCCATTAGGCTACTTACCACGATTTACATTTTTTCACAGTCGCTGAGGTAAAGAGTTGAAAGAAGTTGAATTGTATCGTGCGTCCAGTTAATACTTTCATCTTACACAAACATGTAAGTAACTGGGTTTGTGTTCCACTGTTTGGATATTCATTCTGTGTGATTAGAGGATCCATAGATTGCTTTTTTTCTCTTCCCCTTGTAGAAATTGTTGCTGAGTTGCACTGTACTTGCTCCCCTTCCTGAAAATAAAGTGAGTATGAGATTCAATTTGTATATCTCATGCACTGGTATTCCTAATGAGATTGGCTGATTTCTCTGCTTCTTCCTGGATTTGCACAATTTTTTCCTTCTCCCTTTAGGTTAATTTTTGTGCATGTTTTAAACACAAGCCCCAATTTCTGTTGGGGATGGTGAGGTAGTCTTTTCTTTGTCTTTAATTTTTTCTCTGCAAACCTATTTCATTTTTCTCTATTTGTATTTCTTTGTTTGGCCTGATTTTAAGAACTATTTATATGGCATTTTTGTACTTTATAGATTGTCTGGTGGGATGCTCTGTTATTTATCTGTCCTGAAGATGACCATGTACTTATGACAAAGGTCTAAACGTCGTCGACGCAATTTTGGCCGCAATTTATGGAGGACACATTGTTTTGTGTTTTGCAGTTCCAGCATTGTTTTGGAACTCTGACTTTTATGTAACCTCTTTTTGTATGTCACTTGTCTGGTTGTGAATGTCTATTAATTGTTATTTGTACCAGCTTATATGTCTGAGCCTCACAATACTACTTTTTTATTAACTAAAGAACTTTTTATATGTTTCTATAAATAAATTTGTTTCTTTTATAAGGGCCGTATTTTCTATTATCTCCCTCCTTTTCACTTTTAGGTGTGTAGTGTTGTTTGACTTAAGTATTTGTGATCTAAATATGTTTGTGCTATGATAATTTTGTGTACGCTGTGAACCACTGTTAGGATAAAATACTGATTGCCCCTGGTTCCGGTGGTTAGGGCTGCCCCTATGTTGGTTAATTGATTGTAAATGCAAACCTGGCTCCGGGATGGGGGTGCAGGCCGATATTGGCCTCAGGAGAGGCCTGTGTGGCCCCCTTTAAAAAAAGTCAAAATAAAGGGCAGGCCCCCGGAGATGGGGTCTCTGGGGCTAAAACTGGACAAGGGAAGGGGGCCACATGGCCCCACTTTCTTTATTTTCATAATAAAAGGAAAAGACCAGGCCCTAGGGGATGGGAGCTCCATGGCCGTAATTGGCCCTGGGAAGGGGGGCTACGCAGTCCCCTTCGCTAAAAAAATGTAATACAAAAAATACCTCCAGCAAGTTGCCAGAGGCTACGCCCCATCAAGCGTCTCCTGGTGCAGAGGTGGTTGGGGAATGAAGTCCCCTTCAATGTTGAGAGCCTTTGGGGGCCAACAAGCACTCTTGCTGCCTCCAATATGTCCAAGACAGTGGGATTGCTGAGAGGACTTGGAGGCCATGCCCCCTCTCTTCACCACTCTGCAAATGCACCTCCTTGCGTGTTTTATGTTGGGGAATAAATTCCACTTTACTCCTGAGGGCCTCAGGACTAAAGTGAACTACTTCCCCTAACTTGTAGTGGGATTGCTAAGAGGTCTTCGGAGGCCACACACCCTTTCTCCACCACTCTGCACATACAGCTCGTGGTGCACTACTGGTTACTGGTTGGAGGCTGAAGTCCACTTTCCTCCTGAATGACCTTGGGGGCCAAGAAGCCCTCCTGTTACCTCCTGTAAGTCCTACACTGCGGGATTCCGGAGAGCTGGTCGGAGGCTCAGTCTCCTTTCTCCACCACTCTGCAAATGTGATTACTAGTTAAAATACCATAGAAATTCACTGAAAAAAACAAAGGTTACAGGGACGTCATAGTTTGGAATTAGCTTTTAACAAACCTTAGAAATTCGCTAAAAAAAAACAAAGGTTACAGGCACAAACCAGTGAAATATGGGTGTTATAGTTGTCTGTGCTAACTATAACTTACGCCCCAGCAATGCACTGCTTATAACCTCACATATTACATCACTCATGACATGGTCAGTGACATCACTGATGACATCACTGATAACATCTCAAATGACATCACTGATGACACCATCCAAAGAGTTTGTGATTCTTAAAGATATCTATACTAAGGTACTACAGAAATTAAAGTAGTATACTAGCAGTACTACTAGTGAGTTATACTACTTCTAGCATATATCATGTGAGTAGCTGTGTGGGTGAGTGAGATGCTATGTGATTGGCTGTATTGGTGAGTGAGTGGGTGTGTCAGTAGATGTACGGGTGGGCGAGTGACGGTGTAAGTGGCTCCATAAGTGGATAAGTGGGCGTGTAGTGACTGTATGGGTGTGTGAGTGGGTGTCTGAATGGCTGTATGAGTAAGTGACTGGGTGTGTAAGTGGCTGTATGGGTAGGTGTTTCTTTAAGTGACTTCATGTGTGAGTGACTGTATTGGACAGTGAGTTTCTCTGTGAATGGCTGTAGGGGTGAGTACAGGGATGTGTGAATGGGTATGTAAGTGGTTGTGTGAGAGAGTATATGATGGCTTCTATGAGTGAGTGAGTGGCTGTGTTGAGAGGTTGATTGGGTGAGTGAGTGGGTGTGTGACTTTATAGATAAATTAGGGGGTGTGTGAGTAGCTGTATGGGTGAGTGTGTGGTTATGTGGCTCGCCGTATGGGTGAGTAACTGGTGGTGTGAGTGGCTGTATGGATGAGTGAATGGTTGTGTGAGTGGGTGAATGGTTGTTTAAGTGGGTGTATGAGTGAGTGAGTGAGTGAGTGGGTGTGTTAGTGGCTCTGTAGAAGAGTGTAGTAATCTGCTTTTAATGTAGTCCATTTCCCTTGCCCTGCTGTTCTTCCTAGCTGGTGATGTCATGTAGAATGTTGGGGATGTTGGTTCCTGAAGAAGACAGTTGGAGAGATGGGCTGAGTAGCCAGGAGGCTGCTCCTGGTGGGGCTTACTTAAGACTTACTAAAGAACCTGTAAGGATACAACTAAGAAATAAACTACGACTACGAGACCCTGTCTACTGGACTTCCTTTTATTTCTACATTGGCGACGAGGATGTGAGTACTGGTATAGGTCTGTGAAAGGGTATATCAGTGGCTGTACTGGTGCGTGAGTGGGCGTACAAGAGGATGTATGGGGTGTGAGTAGGTGTGTGAGTGGTTTTATTTATGATGTCATCAGTGATGTTGTTTGAAATATCATCAGTGATGTTGTTTGATATGTCATGAGGGATGTCACTGACCATGTCATGAGTGATGTAATATGTGAGGTCATAAGCAGTGCATTTGCGGGGCATAAGTTATAGTTAGCTCAAGTAACGTTAACTGACGAATTTCACTGGTTTTGTATGAGTGAAATCTGACCCTAACTATAACATCCCTGTAACCTTTGCCTTTTTCAGTGAATGTCTAAGGTTTTTTTAAATTCTATTTGCTAACTATGACGTCCCTGTAACTTTAGGTTTTTTCAGAGAACATAAATTAGAATTAAGAGATTGGGTTGCTGGTTGAGGGGCTGAAACCCTACTCAAGCAGCAACCACAGCCCTTGCCAGGGTCAGGGTAAAGTCACAAGCAAACTACAAATTAACCTGTGCTACGTCTGGAGCTTGGCCCACGAGGCACATGAGGCAAAAGAGGTATAGAAAGAACCAACAGAGGTGCAGAAAAAGGCAAAAGGGGTACAGAAATATGCAAGAGAGTAGCAGATAGAAGCAAGAGCAGCGAAGACAGAATCATCAGAGGCACAAAAAGAGGTAAGAGGGGTGCAGAAAGAGGCAAGAGAAGTGCAGAAAAATCAAAGGAGGTGCAGAAATTTGCAAGACGGGTACAGAAAGAAGCAAGAGAGGAACAGAAAGAGGCAAGAGAGGTACACACAGAGGCAAGAGGGGTGCAGACATTTGCAAGAGAGGTTCAGAAAGAAGCAAGAGAAGTAAATAAAGAAGCAACAGTAGTGTAGAAAGAAGCAAGAGATGTGAAGAAAGAAGCAAGAGAAGTACAGAAAGAAGGATCAGAGGTGCAGAAAGAGACAAGAAAAGTGCAGAAAGAGGCACACGATTTGCAGAAACAGGCAAAAGAAGTGCACAGAGAAGGAACAGGGGTGCACACAGAGGCAAGGGAGGTACAGAAAGAACCAACAGAGGTGTAGAAAAAAGGCAAAAGGGGTATAGAAATTTGCAAGAGAGTAGCAGATAGAAGCAAGAGCAGTGAAGAAAGAACCAACAGAGGTGCAAGAAGGGTGCAGAAAAAAGCAAAAGAGGTGCAGAAATTTGCAAGAGGGGTGCAGAAAGAGGCACTAGGAGAACAGAAAGAGGCAAGAGAGGTATACACAGAGGCAAGAGGTGTGCAGAAATGTGCAAGAGAGGTGCAGAAAGAGTAGCAGATAGAAGCAGGAACAGTGACAAAAGAACCAATAGAGGTGCAAGAGGGGTGCAAACAGAGACAGGAGAGGTGCAGAAAGAGGGAAGAGGGGTGCAGAAAGAGGCAAGAGGGGTGCAGACATTTACAAGACAGGTGCAGAGAGAAACAAGAGTACTACAGGAACAATCAAGAGAGGTGCAGAAAGAGGCAAGGGGAGTGCAGAAAGAAGCTACAGAGGTGCAGAAAGAGACAAGAAAACTTCAGAAAGAGGCAAGAGAGTTGCAGAAACAGGCAAGAGATGTGCAGAAAGACTGAATAGGGGTGCAGAAAGAGTGAAAAGAGTTGTAGAAAGAGGGAAGAAGGGTACAGAAAGAGGCAAGAAGGGTGGAGACAGAAGCAACAGAAGTGCAGAAAGAAGCAGGAGAAGTGCAGAAAGAAGCAACAGAGGTGCAGAAACAGGCATGAGGGGTGCAGAAAGAGGAAGAGAAGTCTAAAAAAGAAGCAACAGAGGTGCAGAAGGAGGCAAGAGAACTGCAGAACGAGGCAAGAGAGGTGCAGAAACAGGCAGTGGAGGTGAAGAAAGAGAGAACAGGGGTACAGAAAGGGGCAAAAGCGGTACAGAAAGAGGGAAGAAGGGTGCAGAAAGAGGCAAGAGGGGTACAGCAAGAAGCAAGTGAGGTGCAGAAAGAGGCAACAGAGGTGCAGAAAGAGGCAAGAGACATGCAGAAGGTGCAAGAGATGAGCATAACGAGGCAAAAAAGTTTCAGAAAGAGACAAGACAGGTGCAGGAAAAGGGAAGAAGGGCGCAGAAAGAAGCAAGAGAGGTGCAGGAAGAGGCAAGAGGGGTGCAGAAAGAGGGAAGAGAGGTATAGAAAGAGGCAGGAGGGATGCAGAAAATTGCAACAGAGGTGCAAAACAAGCAAGTGTATTGCAGAAAGAATCAGCAGAGGGGCAGAAAGAGGCAAGAGGGCTGCAGAAAGAAGCAAGAACAGTGCAGAAAGAACAAAAAGATATGCAGAAAGAGGCAAAAGAGTTGCAGAAAGAAACAAGAGATGTGCAGAAAAAGGGAAGACGTGTGCAGAAAGAAGCAAAAGAAGTGCAGAGAAGCAAGTGATATACAGAGGGAGACAAAAGAGGTGCAGAAAGAGGGAAGACGAGTGCAGAAAGAGACAGCAGGGGTGCAGAAAGAAGCAAGACAGGAGCAGAAAGAAGTAAAGGAACTGCAGAATGAAGCAACAGGGATGCAGAAAGAGGCAGGAGAAGTGAGGAAGGAAGCAACAGAGGTGCAGTAGAAGGCAAGAGAACTGCACAAAGGCAAGAGATTTGCAGAAACAGAAAAAAGAGGTGTAGAAAGAGGGAACGGGGTGCAGACAGAGGCAAGAGAATTTCAGAAAGAGGGAAGAGGGGCACAGAAAGAGGCAAGAAAAATGCAGAAAGACGCAATAGCAGTGCAGAAAAAAGCACCAGAGGTGCAGAAAGAGGCGAGAGGGGTGCAGCAAGATGAGAGAGAAGTGCAGAAAGAAGCAAAAGAGGTGCAGAAAGAGGCAAGAGCAGTGAAAAAGAACCAAGATATGTGCAGAAAGAGGCAAGAGAGATGCAGGAAAAAGGAAGAAGGCTGCAGAATGAAGCAAGAGAAGTGAAGAAACAGGCAAGTGAGGTGCAGAAGGAGGCAAGAGAACTGCAGAAAGAGGCAAGAGAGTTGTAGAAACAGGCAGAAGGGATGAGGAAAGAGGGAACAGGTGTGTAGACAGAGGCAAGAGAGGTAAATAAAGAGGGGAGAGGGGTACAGAAAGAGGCAAGAGGGATGCAGAAATTTGTAACAGATGTGCAGAAAGAAGCAATAGAGGTGGAGGTGGAGAAACAGGCAAGAGGGGTACAGAAAGAGGCAAGAAAAGTGGAGAAAGAAGCAAAAGAGGTGCAGAAAGAGGCAGGAGAACTGCAGAAAAAGGCAAGAGATGTGCAGAAAGAGGCAGGAGAGCTGCAGAAAGAAGCAAAAGGGGTACTGAAAGAGGCAAGAGGGGTACAGAAAGAAGCAAGAGAAGTGCAGAAAGAAACAACAGAGGTGCTGAAAGATGCAGGATGGATGCAGGAAGAGGCAAGAGAAGTGCAAAAAGATGCAACAGAGGTGCCGAAAGAGGCAAGAGAGGTGCAGAAACAGGCAAGAAAGGAATAGAAAGAGGGAAGAGGGATGCAGACATTTGCAAAAGAGGTGCAGAAAGAACCAGAAGTGCAGAAAGAGAGGTGGAGAAATTGGGAAGAGGGGTTCAGAAAGAGACAACAGGGGTGCAGAAAGAAGCAAGAGAGTTGCAGAAAGAGGTAAAAGAAATGCAGAAAGAAGCAACAGAGGTGCAGAAGGAGGCAATAGAACTGCAGAAAGAGGCAAGAAAGTTGCAGAAACAGGCAAAGTAGGTGCAGAAAGCGGGAACAGGGGTGCAGACAAAGGAAAGAGAGGTGCAGAAAGTGAGAAGAGAGGTGCAGAAAAAGGTAAGGGGGTGCAGAAAAAGGCAAAAGGGGTGTAGAAATTTGTAAGAGAGTTACAGAAAGAAGCAAGAGCAGTGCAAAAGAACCAACAAAAGTGCAGAAAGAGGAAAGAGGGGTGCAGAAAAAGGCAAGAGAAGTGCATAAAGAAGGAACAGAAGAGCACAAAGATGCAAGAGGGGTGCAGAAAGAGGGAAGAGAGGTGTAGAAAGAGGCAAGAGAATAGCACAAAGCAGGAAGAAGGGTCCTGAAAGAGGCAAGAGGGGTACAGCAAGAAGCAAGTGAGGTACAGAAAGAGGCAAGAGAGGTGCAGAAAGAAGCAAGAGTGGTTTACACACCATTAGTACCAATTTAACTCCAACATCGAGCAATAAGTAACAGGTGACCATTCTAGGTTTGCAAAGGGCCTTCCCCCATGCTGTAACACTTGTCGCTGCATTTTTGGTAACGTTTGAGTCGTTTGAGCTAGAAAGAAGTTTTTTTTGTTTAAATCTGCAGATTATGCAGCAGATGATGGATTATGTGGCAAATGCGGTAAAATGTATAATTGTGGAAAAGTTGGTGCAGCCAAACAGTCACATAATTCCAGTGGCCCTGCTCATACCTCTGACTAGGTCTAGATGTGATCCTCAGTGGTTCCTTCTTTTTTTTTGTCTTATTGAGTTTAAAGTTTAGCTTCTATGTAAACAAGGAAGACTAAACCTGAGGTTACCACTCCACAACACAGACTATCATACCACACAATTACTCTCCATAACACATAATACCACTCTACATAATTCCTATGTGCTACATACCACATACTTTCTATCTACATAATTTCACTGCACAACATTCCACATAATTCCACTACACACAACCTACATCCCCTCCACTCCAAGAAACATTAATAAAACACTTTTACATTTACAACACCAATAGCTCTAACTCTCGCAAATGCGAAACCTATTACATTGCAAATGCTTCTTCAACTGGTAGTCGCGTTTGCAGAGTGGTGGAGAAAGGGGGCTGGGCCTCCAACCAGCGCTCAGGAATTCTGCTGTGTAGGACTTACAGGAGGTACCAGGAGGACTTCTTGACCTTCACCCCCCAACCCGTAGTGTGTCAGGAGGTGTGTTTGCAGAGTGGTGGAGAAAGGGAGGGCATGGCCTCCGAAGACCTATTAGCAATCCCACTGTGTGTGACTTACTGGAGGTAACCAGAGGGGTAGTTGCCCCCCAAGGACAACCTTGGGGGCCAACACTACCCCTCCTATTACCTCCAGTAAGTACCACACAGCAGCAATGGTAAGTACTCATAGCAGGCCATGCCCCCTTTGACCATCCAGTCTGCAAACAGACTCCCTGGCGTGCTCTTCGTTGGGGATTAAAGTCCTCTTCGCTGCTGGGGGCCCTTAGGGGCCAAAATAGCCTACCTGATCCCTCCAGTAAGCCCCAGATTGTGGGATTTCTGAGAGGTGGACACAGGCCAATCCCCCTTTCTCCATACCTCTGCAAATGTTCCTCCTGGTGCGCTCTTGGTTAGGGGATGAAGTCCCTTTGCCTCCTGAGGGTCCCTGGGGGCCAACTAGCCCTCCTGTTATCTCTAGTAAGCCCCACAAGCTGGATTGCTGAGAGGTGGTCCGAGGCCACGCACCCTTTTTACACCACTCTGCAAACACGCCTGCTGGAGCACTGCTGCTCGGGGGATGAAGTCCACTTTAGTCCTGAGGTCCTCAGGACACAGGAGGACCTCATCACCCCACCAGCAGTGTGCCAAGAGGCACGTTTGCAGATTGGTGTAAAAAGGGGCATGGCCTCACACCACCTCTCAGCATTCCCACTGTGTGGGGCTTACTGGAGGTACCTGGTGGGCTAGTTGGCCCCCAGGGACCCTCAGGATTCAAGGGGACTTAATTCCCCAACTTAGAATGCACCAGGAAGCGCGTTTTGCAGAGTGCAGGAAGGGGGCGGGGCCTCTGGCATGATGCTGGCTTTTCTTTTTTTTTGTTTTGTTAGAAGGGAGCTGTGTGGCCCCCTTCTTTTACTATTTTTTGTGGCCTTAGGGACCCCATCCCCGGGGCTTGGCCAGCCTTGTATTTAAAAAAAAATAAACTGGATGGGGGCCGCGTGGCCCCACTCCTGAGGCTAATTATGGGCCCGTGGACACCATTCCCTGATGCAGGCCTTCCGGTTTTTTCTATAAATAAATTTAAGGGGAGGGGGGCCCCCTTCACGGGCACCTTCTGGCCCCGGGAACCCCATCACCCGGGGCCTCGCCTCAGTGTTGGGGACCGTGGTGAGAGCCCCAATGCCCCCACGGTCCCTGCCGGCTCCCTGCCTCCTGCGGGAGCCGGCATTGCTTTGGGCATGGAGTGCTGCTCCCCTTGCCCAAAAGCAATTCTGCTTCTGCTCTCGCTTCCAAGAAACAAATCAGTGTTTGCTATGGCAGGGCGAGAGCACAAACAGCAAAGTCCCGGGGGTGAGCACCCCGTGACATTGCAGGTGCCGGTCCTGGGGGGTGGCGGTCCCCAGGGCTATCGAGGACTACAGGAGGGAGGCTGCGCGGTCCCCCTCCCATCATTTTTAAAGCCCTGGGGAGTTGGGGGGCCCCATGAGGCCTCCCTTGAAAATGAACAAAGCCCTGGGGATGTGGTGGTCCATAGGGCTGGGGGGGCCCACGAGGCCCCCCTCGATATTGAAGAAAGCCCCAGGGAGGTGGTGGTCCCCGGGGATTGGAGGCCTGCGAGGCCCCCTGCAAATAATGAATCAAAGCCTCGGGGAGGTGGCAGTCCCCGGGGCCTGGGGGGCCCATGAGCCCCCCACCCACAATTAAACAAAGCCCTGGGGAGGTGGCAGTCCCTGGGGCTGCGGGGGGGGCCGTGTGCCCCATGCATTTTTGAATAAAGCCCCGGGAGCTGGCAGTCCACGGGGCTGCAGGGCACCTGCTAATTAATTGGGCAGTGCGCCCAGGACCTGGCCCACCCGGCGTCTTATAGAAAACGAAGTGAGGGAGCCCACGCTTTGTTTTGTTTTATTTTCTCCTCCGGATTTGCATACCCAGCGCGAATACGGCCAATTTAAGAATACAATAAATGCTTTTTTGTGGCCCTGGGGGTACTTGTGGTACCCCCTGAGAAGGCATAGGGGGTCAGGGTGTTTCTACCCTGCCACCTTTTCTTGTTTTTTTAATGTTTATTCTAGTGTTTCCTTGTGAGTCATTTACTGAGTCACAAGATGGCTGCCAATACATTCTGGTTTGGAGTGTTGGCAGTCAATCAGAATGAAGCTCGTGCTCGGGAGGATTCACAAATCCTCCTCGTGCTCAGATATCGATATTTTTCTTTTTTGCATTTCTAAGCAAATTCTGAACGCATTTACACCATTTAAAAAAGGACGCTTTCTAGACCCTCGGTCAGTGATCAGCTGTTCCCCAGCAGCTCCGTCTGTCTGCGCTCAGTCTCCGGTCCCACCCAGGTAGGGTTTGAGACCTCTCCCTGCTGGGTCCTACGCCTGTAATTCTGTTTGGTTTCTTGCTTACTTTTCTGCTTACTTTGCTTATCATTGCTTAATGCGCCTGTAATTCTTTTGGGTTCTTGCTTACTTTGAATATTTTGCTTATTTTTCCCTGCATTCCCCTTGTGGCCTGACGCTGGTACTGCATCTGTTTTTCCCGCCGCAACCCGCCCTGCTCCCGCCTCCCAGCTCCATGCCCCTCCCCTACTTAAATGACGACCGCTGCGGGGAGTGCGAGCTAGACCCCTGACCCTCAGTCAGTGATCAGCTCTTCCCCAGCAGTTCCGTCTGTCTGCATTCATTCTCCGGTCCCACCCAGGCAGGGTTCGAGACCTCTCCCTGCAAGGTCCTGCTTCTGTAATTTTTTTGGGTTTCTTGCTTACTTTGCTTACTTTGCTTATTATTGCTTATTGCATCTGTAATTCTTTTGGGTTCTCGCTTACTTTGCTTATTTCGCTTATTTTTCCCTGCATTTACCTAGTGGCCCTGATGCTGGCACTGCGTCTGTTTTTCCCGCAGCAAACCCGCCCCGCTCCCGCCTCCCAGCTCCACACCCCTCCCCCTCCCCTGCTTAAATGAAGACCGCTGCATAGTTGTGCACAGCGGGCGCGCTGCTGGTGTGCTGAAGGCGTGCCTATGGCAAACCCATCTGCGCCTATCTGTGCCTGGACCGTGCCCAACGCCAGACCCCCTGCCCCCACGAACACCACGACGCCCATCGCTGCTACATGGCATGGCATGGCTTGGCAGTTCGGGCTGGACTGTTCCCATGAGGCACAGGGTCAGACTGATTTGCATATGGCCAGGTCTGAACTGGGGTGGCAGAGTGGGCTAAAGAACGGTGATGGATCAAACCCAGATCTGTTGACTGGGTGTGAGTGTTTGATTGGTTCTGATGCTCCGTCCATCACCACCCCCTTTTGTACCGCTTTGTTCGCCATAAGTTGGCAGGGTATGCTCAGATGTGAGTCCCTTGCTCACTTTGCCACTGGATTCAAGCAAGCCTGGCTGAAGACGGCTGAAATGCCAGAAACCGGTCCTAGGAAGCTTGTTTCTGGTCCAGGGAAGGCATTGCTTGGCAGTTCGGGCTGGACTGTTCCCATGAGGCACAGGGTCAGACTGATTTGCATATGGCCATGTCTGAACGTGGTTGGCAGAGTGGGCTAAAGAACGGTGATGGATCAAACCCAGATCTGTTGACTGGGTGTGAGTGTTTGATTGGTTCTGATGCTCCGTCCATCACCACCCCCTTTTGAGCCCATCGCTGCTACGACGTCAACACCCTCCATGAACTCAACACCGGCCGATCATCAAACTGCTTCCAGGCCAGCCTGAAACTCACCCACGGACCCTTCACCTGCCATAGCTGCAGCTTCACAAGCCACCAAATATATGCACGTCCTACCCCACCCATCAGAGCAGAACGCAACCTCCTCAGATGCACACTACTCAACACCCGGTCTGTCCACAAGCACGCCATCAAACTCTGGGACCTACTAGACTCAGCCTCCCCGAACGTCGGCTTCCTAACAGAGACCTGGATGAACCCGTCCTCGACACCCAACATCGCCATAGCCATCCCTGATGGCTACAAGATCACCAGAAGGGACCGCACCAACAGACCAGGAGGAGGAATCGCCATTGTCTACAGAAACACCCTCAGAGTCTCAACCTGCACAGCAGACACCTCCAGCACCGCCAAACACCTGCACTTACAGATCCACACGGACCCCAACACCAACCTCAGAGGAACACTCATTTACAGACCCCCCGGACCACAGCCACAGACCACCGACGCCATCTCTGACATCGTCAGCACGCACGCACTTGCTTCCGCAGACTACATCCTCCTCGGAGACCTGAACTTCCACTTCGAAAACGCCGACGACAGCAACTCCGTTGCTCTGCTCGATAACCTCGCCAACCTCGGAATCAAACAGCTCATAACGACCCACACTGCCGGATACACGCTTGACCCCATCCTCTACGCCAGCAACCACGTCTCCGTCGGCCACACCACCAAATTCCACTAGACCGACCATCGCTGCGTCCACTTCACATTCAAGAAACCCACCTCGCACCACCACCCGCAATGAATCCCCTACCGCAGGTGAAATAAGGTCTCCGAAGACCAGCTCATTATCACCCTCACCCGAGACCCACCAACAGACACCACCGACACAGCCACCCGCAACCTCAGGCAATGGATTGACGACTGCTCCAACACTCTCACCCCGATCAAAAAACCCTCAAACAGACGCACCGACAGAAAGGCCAATTGGTTCACCACCGACCTCCAGGAATCCAAGCGGACTTGCCGAAGACTCAAGAAAAAGTGGCGCCGCGAACAGACACTGGACAACCATGCAGCCCTAAAGAACGCCAGCCGCAAGCACCACCAACTCATCTGAGCCACCAAAAGGGCCTCCTTCAAGGAACGCATCGACAACAACACACACAACAGCAAAGAGCTCTTCAACATTGTGAAGGAACTCTCCAACCCCAGCTCCAGCGCCAACCACATCCCGCAGTCTCAAGACCTATGCGACTCCTTAGACACCCTCTTTCACCGCAAGATCGCAGACATCCATGACAACTTCAATGCCCAGACCCTCCCTACAGCCGCCGACACTGCAGACTCACCATAGACACGTCCCAGCCTCACCAACCACCTGATCTCCTGGACCCACATCGAACGACGACGACACCATCAAGACTATGAACACTATCCACTCCGGCTCACCAGCCCTCACCACATCTTTAACAAACCAAACCGCATCATTGCACCCCAACTCCTGAAGATCATCACAGCTCCTTCGAGACCACCACCTTCCCGGAAAGCTGGAAGCACGCCGAGATCAACGCCCTACTCAAAAAACCCACAGCGGACCCAAAGGACCTCAAAAACTTTCGGCCGATCTCCCTGCTTCCGTTCCCGGCGAAAGTCAACGAAAGGACCGTCAACAGGATACTTACCCACTTCCTCAAGGAGAACAACATCCTGGACCCATCCCAATCTGGATTCCACCGCAATGACAGCACTGAAACAGCCCTCATCACTGCCACAGACGACATCAGGACCCAATTTGACAACGGCAAAACCGCGGCCCTCATCCTCCTGGACCTCTCGGCCGCCTTCGACACCGTCTGCCACCACACACTACGCACACGCCTACATGATGCAGGAATACGCGACAAGACCCTGGACTGGACCACCTCCTTCCTCACCAACAGAACCCAGAGGGTCTGTCTCCCCATTCCGTTCTGCAGCCACCAAGATCATCTGCGGCATGCCCCAAGGATCATCCCTCAGCCCTAACCTCTTCAACGTCTACATGGTACCGCTCGCCAACATCGTCTGCTCGCACAACCTCAACATTGTCTCCTACGCCGACGACACACAGCTGATCCTCTCACTCATCAAGAACCCCGCCACCGCCAAAACTAACCTCCACGAAGGAATGAAGGCCGTCGCCAACTGGATGCAGAACAGCCGCCTGAAACTTAACTCAGACAAGACAGAGGTCCTCATCCTCTGCTCCACCCCCTCCGCCTGGGACGTCTCTTGGTGGGGAGCCAGCCTGGGAGCTGCACCCACACCCACCAACCACACACGCAACCTGGGGTTCATCCTGGATTCCTCGCTCTCAATGACCCAGCATGTCAACGCAGTCTCCTCCTCCTGCTTCAACACCCTAGAAGGACGGTCACCTAGGCTCTCATCAGCAGCAGACTGGACTATGGCAACGCCCTCTACACAGGAACCGCGGCCAAACTCCAGAAAAGACTCCAATGCATACAGAACACCTCCGCACGCCTCATCCTCAACATACCCTGCCAAACCCACATCACCGCCCACCTGAAAGACATGCACTGGCTCCCAGTCAACAAGAGGATCACCTTCAAGCTCCTCACCCATGCTCACAAAGCACTCCAAAATGCCAGACCAGCATACCTCAACAAACGTCTCACCTTCTACACCCCGAACCGCCAGCTTCGCTCTGCCGACCTCACCCACGCATCCACAGGACCTCCACCGGCAGCATATCCTTCACCTATCTTGCCGCCAAGACATGGAACACCCTCCCCACACAGATGCGACAGACCCAGGACCTGCTGACCTTCAGGAGACTTCTCAAGACCTTGCTGTTCGAGCAGTAGCTGCACCCCCCCTCAGCGCCTTAAGACCCTCATGGGTGATTAGTGCACTCTACAAATGGCTGATTGATTGACCAAGACCTACTTTTTTGCCAAATTTGCTGTGATTCTGTTCAGCAGTTTGGGCTCTAGCTTTGTCTAAAGTTTCGTATGGAAATTAAGATGGGGAAAACGCGTTCTAGGACCCCCTTTTTTCTCAGCCCCTGCTTGATGAATCACCCCTAAACTTTCAAGTTAGGAGCTGACCTGAGCTGGTCATTAGTTTGGAAAATTTCACAAAGATTTGTCAAACGGCACCAAAGATGTATGCAAAAGAAAAAATGCTTTTTTAATAGAAGCACGGTCCATACTATAACTACCTACTGGTTCCTTGCCAGTAGGTAATATATATATATTTATATGTATATTAAACCTCTCATTTTGACATTACTGTCCCAGCATGTTTTCACATGATGATTGAGGATGGGGTTTGCTCAGGATGTAAATGCAATATTTACAGTATGTCTACTATGACTTTAAATTACTACTTAGGCACAACCGATGTCCGTGCAGGTTACAGCGGTGGGGCCGGGTGGGGGGGTCATTTAGAGGGACGATGCTAATGTAAAATTAAATAAATGATTAATTTTCCCTCTGTATCGTCCCTCAAAATACCCCCCCCCCGCAGCCCCCCCCATCCCACCGCTGTTACCTGCACAGACCGCAGCTGGTTAGGAATGTCAACTCCACAGCCACAGCAACTATCTCTAGCTTGAAGTTACACAAAATCATGAAAATATTCCAGAGCAGATGAAAAAAGGTTATGCAAGGATATAGCTCTCAGATTAAAGAGAAAAAGAGTTCACTAACAATTATCAAATTAATAATTTTTTTATGGGACACTTTTGCATATCCTCAGCCTTTTACTTCTCAAGACCCCTTATTGGTTTGACAATTCTGTTAAATATATTCAGAGGCTGCTCTCTGAATCTGTTTCTCCCTACATGGATCAAAGAACAGAGAATACGATATTTAAGTACAAATGTAAAGAAGAGAAGATTTTCCCCCACAGACTCTCATTCAGTTCAACAGCTTTATTCGGTGAAACAACCAGAAAAGCAGCAAATATATATATACAAACAATTAAATCCAGTTGCACAAATATAATGTAATTATTTAATACATTAAGAACAATTAAAAATAGTTAAAAAGCCATGATACTATTAATCACATAAATTGATATTATTATAAATGTCTCAACAAAAAAAACAGATCTCGGGGTCTCTCAGTGCAATCAATAGATTCATAGCAGCATTAGTAGTTCTTACAATATGTTTTTTGAACAAGGGTTTTAGATAAGCGAGTCTATAATACAAATAAAAACCGCAAAAAAGTAGAAAGTGCATAGTGCTCTGTTTAGAATACTCATCACATAGACATGGAATGACAGGCCGTGTTTTCATTTCAGGAAACACAACTAAGTGATGAGCAATACCCAGTCTCAACCTTGTTAACACAAAACGGTGCAAAGGCTTTGTAACGAATCACAAATAACTTTGGAAGCCCTCAATATCTACAATTGATTGGTAAAACAGGTATGTGGTTTGGTTCCCAACAGTTCTCATCCGAATCTCATTTTTATGGGAACAAAATGTAGTCTTTATTTCCTGTTTGGACAGGCCTGTCACATAAGTTGGGTTTTCCCGTATCTTAATCATAAATAGATCTTTATTTACATCTGCGATGTATTTTAACCAAGGGATAGATAGGCTATTGTCCAGACTCTCATTCAAATTACGTGGAATCCCCCAAAAAAGAAGCTAAGGATTTATTAATGCTAAACCGTTAAATTGATTCACAAGCATTTCGCATGTTGTTAAAGAAAAATGTCTACATTATGTGGAGAAAGTGTATATATTTGTCCTGCTAGATTTTAAAAAAATCAATTAAATTCAAGATCATATGCAATTAAATGAGCAGGGCTAACTTCAAAACATAAAATAGGATTTGAAAAGTGTCGGGAAGGCAGGCAAAATTTAAATTACGCCTGTGTAATTCACATAATTTTGGAATTTACACATTACACTTGTTATGTGAAAATCCTGAACTAAGCCATTATACCACTTAGTTTAATTACGCACTATTCGTAGTAAAAATTTACATTAGGTGGGCCATTTGCAGTAAAATTTAACAGCGAGTGTATGGAAACAACGTAATGAAAACAGCTGCTATTCATTGTGCTTTTGTTAAATGCGTCCTGGTGCCAAAAGTTGACGCAAGGGCATATTTTGTGCTAAAATGTCAGATCTACATTTTGCATAATTTTCTGTGCTTTTTTTAAAATTTCGGGCAATTATGTGAAATCAAATCATACGAATTCCGCACACTCCTAGTTACCAGCTGTTACAGCACCTCCAAGAATTTTTTGAAATGTGTGGAATAACTTTGTCAAACGTGTCACAGTTGAGCGAGACATATTTCCACTATAATCACTTTAATGACTTTAACTCTTTCGATAATCCTAATATCAATGCAGTGATAACTCTTCAAAGGTTTAAATTAGGAGGTTTTGCTTACTGAGAATGTAAGGTATAGATGTGTTGCTTCTTCACGCTTTCTGAATGACATCAAACCTATATCTAGAGTCTGTCATTATATTCTCTATGTCTATGGGTTTTGCAGATCTTGCTTTTTTGCTAGAGCCTAGACTCCATAGATTGTGCGCAATACTAAACTGGCAGCATCTTGACATTGACAAAGATATTTCCTGCCCAAATAAGTTCCCTTTGCACTATTAGGGTTTGAGAAGTACAGACACTTGTAGCTCAGTCTACTGATTGGTTAGTCTTCAACCTCCAAAAAAGGGACCTAGGGTCTGATTTAGAGTCTAGTGGATAGGTTACTCCATAACAAATGTGACAGACACCTTGTCAGCCTTATTAGAAGTTTGCTGAAGTAGCCCTACAATCAACTCTAAATCAGTCTCTAAGTCTGAATATCCAGAAATGATCACTGGGATGAACCTATACGTCCAATATGGGCATGATTGTTTGCTGACCAAATTTGCTTAATCCCCTCATCCCGCTTGGAGCATTTTCTCAGTTGCAACAAATGCTCAATTTTTGTTCACAGAATCCTTGGATTCTTTGCATAATACCTTCAGGTAGGTCGTGCTTGAATTTTTCTTGTTCCAAAAATATTTCTAAGTGCTAAAAGCAAAATCTTGACCGATGCAATCTTTAATTTATTTATACAAATACAAACCTGTATTACTCAGCCACTTGAGATGCCAAGATCCCAATCAAATTAGTAGAGAACCCTTACATATGTCAGTGTATTTTTCAATTTCCATTGACATTTTATGCTCAGACTTCATGTTTGTTTTCGGTTGTGCGTCAGTAGATATCCAGGATGACCACTGTTTTGAGTTCTGTTCTTTCATTTGTTGTTTTACTTCACACTCCAAGTTGCCTGCTTTGTTGCATTTCACTGGGTTTAATAGGTTCATCTGATTCATGTTTTGCTCCAGCTGCATTTGTCCGGGAGTATTTTCTAAGGGCCTTATTATGCCTTTGGCGGTCCTTCTGTGGGAATCGACGCCAGCGCCCCGCAGGAGGACTGCCAAAGCCATGCCCACACCGCCCGCTGGATTACGATAGTAATCTGTGGCGGGTAGTAGTAAGGCGTTGCTGCAAAGGTGGCTGTCTGTAAGGCTCATTGGAAGAAGCCACACTGTGAAGGAACTGGGGTGGATAAATACAGGGGGCACAACATGTACCCCTCCTGATTGTACCCATAGGCCCTGGAGTGGCAGGGGGACCTGTTAGGATCTCCTTTGTTGCCTCTCTGCCTCCTTTTCTATGGCGGCCGTACTGCCATTAAAAGGGTGGCGGTGAGCCAACTCAAAATATGCTTGGTAATGCCGACTGCGACACCCCCAGCATATTTTTCCAGGGAATTACTGCCGGCCCAGTGGGATCCTTAATCCCAGTGGTGTCGGCGGAGGTCGGACCACAGCAGTCATTGGACCACCACTGCGACTGTGGCGGTCCAAATGACTGCTGTAGTCGTAATAAGGCCCTAAGCCAAAAGGCCCAGATTTACTATGATTTTGTGTCAGGGTTGTGTCACCTTTTTGGCACAGCCTAAAGCAAAATCCATTTTGAAATTTACAAAGCCATACAAATCCCGATTTACATAGCTTTGTAAAAAAAAAAAAAAGCAACACAATTAAGTGCTGTCTTGCATTATCTGGCGTCATCATGTAGGTTTTACATGTGGGGTGCAAGGGCATTCCCATGCATCCACCCATGTATTCTGATGCAAAACCATGTTTACAAAGATTTGTAAACATGGGTTTGCAATAAATTGCACCTATCTGAGGCTGGTATAACGAAGAGAGATATTTCCATACATAGAGGAAAGAGCCTTAAAGGATAGCTTTTGTGTGTGCAGAAAGGAATGTGGATTCGTCACTCATTTATGTAGGTATTCTGTAAATCTCCGTGTACTGTGATGTCAAAGGTACAATTAAATGCAACAAGAATTCGCAGTTAGCTCAATGCAAAAAATAACCCTGCCTTGCGCCTTTTCATCCCAGAAAGTCTTTGAAGACACGTTTTGAAAGAGACTATATCCCTTTTCTGACAGGAGGCATCTAAAAGGTAGGCTGAGCTGGAGAAAACCTAAGCCCATTTCCGCCTCTTCACTTTCTGCTTGAAAAAGACTTCAGGGAACTATTGTGTCTACAGGCTGTGTACACATACAAAGCCAGGTAAAACAATCTATACAGTAGTTAATGCTAATCAAGATTTTCGGATTATCTCCATGTGTTCCAGCTGAGAGCTGACGGGAATGATTCCAACAACCCCCTATGTGCAATAACACCAATAATCTGATATAATTATTTCACTGGCTAGGAACAATGTAAACAATTACGCATTTTCTTCCTATGCCTCCCTGCTGTCCGGGTTTGAAATGCTGGAGGATGTTGTTAGCTCTGGCACCTAGCGTATGGCAACTCCCTCCCCTCACACAGGCCCTTGAAAGGGGTTACTCTTCCCAGAAGCGGAATGAATAGTCTTTGCATATTAATGTACCTCATGCAGTCTGCAGCGCTAATTGTCGGCAAAATACCTTAGCGAGGCTCCTGAGAACAAACAACGCCAACAAATTACATTTCAATGAAGTGGAGAGGTTACAGAAGCATAAATAATTGTTGATTTGCATCAGCCTTGGTTGTCAAATGCGCTTTTAATATACGCAAATGTAACAGTTCTTACTAAATTGTTCATTAAGTGATAGACATCCTGTTCTTCCATCTGCATGCAGTTTAAAGTGCATTAAATACACCTTTTAATTGAGCCCAGGTACACTCAGATGCGCAGCATGGAAACAGACATATTTTTCATTCGGTAAAAGTAACAACATGGACGAGCTGTGCATGTTATGTTACCATATGCAGAGACTAAGAGAGCGAAATTGTTTGTTTTTGCTTTATATAGTCTGCATTATGTTAACACTGTTCATTTAAAAATCTACCTTTTGTTCTGCTGTGACAGCCCGGTTGTATGTGAGTGCAGAAAACAGGTTGTGTTATGATGGTCAAAAAATGAGTACACTTACTTACAACTATGGCTGCTGACCGCAAAACTGTCTCAGACAGCAGATGACCATCAATCTCTATAGATGCACAGTGAACACAATTAAGAATAGAGGTATTCATTTGGGGACGTGGCACCCCTACCATCTTAATAAACGCATTCTAGATAGGTTACAACACAGTTCTAAATGAATTTCTGCTTGACCGTTGGTAACTAGCTGGAACAAGACAGCCGAGGTGGACTGGAGTCACAGTCTCAGATCCAACCAATATTGCACCTAGAGAACAACATAACCACGTTCAACAACTGAATCTCAGGCTGTGTCAACACAATCGCTCCCCTAAAGAAAGTCAGGCAAGCAAGAATAAAGTCTCAAGCCTAATGGTACATGGAAGTCCTGAGAAACTCCAAGTGATACTTTAAGTAGCCGGAGAGACACCTACAATTCCGTGCTTAGACGATATCATGCCCAGATCAAAGAAACCAGGAAAGCGGCCCTCGCACTGACGCTGGAATTTTGCTCCAACCACACAGCAGCCACTAACACCATCACCCGATCACAGGACCTCTGCAACAACCTGTCCGACTTTTTCCACAATAAAATACTCAAGATCTACAATCAATCAAACAGGATTTATAAAGTGTTGCTAACCACCCGCAAGGGTATCCAAGAGGTAGGAGTCATGCTGCTTAGGTGGAATCAGTTGACCAACCAGGTCTTGAATGAGTTGAACAACCAGGTCTTGAGCCCCGTTCTGAATTCCTGAAGGGAGAGAGAGGTCCGGAAGTGGAGGGGGAGGCTTTTCCACGACTTTGCGGCTAGGTAGGAGAAGGCGCATCTTCCACTCTTGCTTCAGCGGATGCAGGTGTGTGAGGGAGGGAGAGATAGGCAGAGCACAGGTGTTTAGTGTCAGCAATTTCGAACCATACTGCAGAAGACCTCATTGGACACCGGCCCACCACAGCCAAGGACGTCCATCAACTAAAGGACTGGAGCCCCCTCACCATGGAAGACACAGCTGGAATAATGAAGACCATACACTCAGGGCCCCCACTGACCCCTGCCTACATCATATCTAGAACTTGAGAGGAACACTGACCTGCGCCAACCTCACCACCATCATCAACATCTCCATCCATAGCAAAACCTTCCCAAATAACTGGAAACATGCTGTTGTCAAAGATCTCCTAAAAAAATCTTCGGCAGACCTAGAATAATTAAGCAACTACTGACCTATCTCTCTCTTACCATTCCTGTCCAAAGTTGTGGAGAAAGAGATCAACAGTCAAGTCTCCAACCACCTAGAATATCACCACCTCCTGGACATCACTCAGTCAGATTTAGGCAGCAACCACCCCATGGAAACCACCTTCTTGGCAGACAATATCCGAAGCATCATGGACAGAGTGGAAAACGCCACTCTCATCCACCTTGACTGCTGAGCTGCTTTTGATACTGTATCCCACAGAACCCTCATCTCAAGACTTCACAACTCAGAAATTCAAGGACCCGCCCTGATACAGATTGCCTCCATCCTCTCTGAAAGAACCCAACAAGTCAGACCCACCAGTACACCTCTGAACCCAAGAAGCTCATCTGCTGAGTTCCCCAAGGGTCCTCACTCAGGCCAACCCTCTTCAACATGTACATTGCACCTCCCACCCTCATCATAAGGGGCCACAACACCAACATTGTCTCTTATGCTGATGACACAAAGCTCGTCCTCTCCCTCACAGATGAGAAGAACACCACCAGGACCAATTTCACAACCTGCATGACCAACGTGGCCAACTGAATGAGGGAAAATAGCCAAAAACTCAACACAGACAATACTAAGGTTCAGATAGTTGAAAACAAGAGCTCTCTGTGGACTCCTCCTGGTAGCCAGCAGAACTGGGACCCACACCTATACCTAGAAACCATGCCAGAAACTTCAGGATCATCCTAGATGACAAACTCATGATGTTTAAACAGGGGAATGATGGCAGCCCTTTCTGCTTCCTCACACTCAGAATGCACCACAAGATGTTCAAATGGCTCCCCATGCACACGAGATGCACTTTCATCCAGGTCATCTTAACCAGCAGACTAGACTACAGCAACACACTCTAACCAGCATATCCAACCAGCTCACTCAAAAACTCCAGACCACCCAAAACACCACTGCCAGACTCATCCTATATGACCCAGAAGTGCCTATATTACTCCCAACCCATAGAACTACACTGGTTACTCATCCAGAAACAATGCCAATTCAAAGCTGCTCGTCCTTACCTACAAAGCAGTCCACAAGCTGTCTATACCTGTGTACCTCAATGACCATCTTCAACTCTACCATTCAACCAGACATCTATGCTCAGCCTCACTCACTCTTGATCGAGTCCCTCACATCTGCGGAAGCAAGTCAGAAGGACGCTCTTTCTGCATTGCCCCCAAAATTTAAAGTGATCTCCCGCAACATAGCAAGACCTCCCCATCGCCACTCAACTTCCGCAGGAAACTGAACACCTGTCCGTTCAACTATGAGCTCCACCCAACCTTTGGTTCTGCTACAGTGCCTGAATATCCTCATGGGTGATAAATTGCCCTCTACAAATTGATTTAACATTTAACATAACCATGGCACAGAAAATGTGTGCTAAACTCTAGCAACACAAGACAATGTTAAAGTTAATAATGCAACAAACTAAGATTACGAACTACTTTAGGAAAATGAAGTACAATTAAATTAATCAAAAAGAGAGAAAAATTGCATTAATTATATGAGGGGAACCATACATCTGAATTTTAAAATGCAAAAATTGGCAAGAAAATATGAAGAGTCACTGAACGTAATTTTATCGGTAGACTGTAACCTAGGCGTTATTTCTGGCAAGAGTAGGGTAAGCTTAGTGGGTCACACTGGTCAAAGTGTTTACCTTTGAGCTTTAAAACTTTTTGAGGCCCAAAATCCTCCCAAGGGGTACAGCAGCATGATCAAGATCGAAGGTATCTCAACATCAGATACAACGGTGCTGAGCTGCTGTAGAATGTTTTGGCACCAAAAGCCTTGAGTGGGGCAAAGGTGGATTTTGACACCACCAAGATCATTTCTAAGCTAGGGTCGCTTTGGGTTAAGCCTAGTCCCTAGTTTTACCGCCACATGTGGATTCATTTAGAGTTTAGAGATAAATGGGAATTCAATGGCAAGCATTATGTCTCTCACCAGCCACGGTTTTCTCCAGCTGCACTCCCAAGGTACCAGCTGGGCCTTCTTCAGAACAGTGAGTCCACTTTCTATTTGCCCCTGCTGCAGAAACATGTGCCAAACTGTTGAGACATGGTTTATTAGTAGGTACAGGTATGTACGTACAGCTAGTAATAACACCATAATCATAAATAAGGTCCAGTCAAGTCTCAAAAATTGAATCCTTCCTCAACCCTTGGTAACTTGGAAGATGACCAGTCAGGCTTAACTTAGAAGACGGGTGAGTAAATAATTTAATATTACCAAAACAGTAAATAAGCAAAAGACACAACACAATAAAAAAAATCCACCAATTTATAAGAATAGAGATTATTTTTATCTTTAAAATGGCATAAAAACAAAAAACATTCAATGTATGTAACCGGAGATTTGAATTCTTACAGTTTAAATAAAAAAATGTGCTTTCTAGTGGCAAAAAGTGTAAAGCGCCAAACGCGGCAATCTGATTGCGCTGGACTAGGACAAACTCAACGTTTCAGGCTGATCGTGATGCAGCATGGGTCGGATACAATGAGGGGTCGGGTCCAGTCAATCAAATAAATCTTTATTCGGATTATCAAAATCCATAAAAGACAAAAAAAGAGAACGGAATACAAATTTGTATTACACAAGAATATAACATTTCATGATTGCAAAAATACTCACATTATTTCAATGTAAAGATTAGAAACAAGTATAAAATGGAATGGATACCAATAAAATATTAATAAAAGACATCAGAATAAAACATGGATACACAAAATAATAATCATTACAATAGGGCACACAATCAATTTCTTTGTTCTCTCTTTCTTTATAATATGCAAGTTAATACATTTAAAAATATCATAAAAGAGCAGTAATCAATTTCATAAGCCAAGCTATCATACATAATAAGTGATGTTATTTTGATGATAGAACTGAGAGGCTGGCTCGGTATTAGATGTACACTTATGTAAGTGGACACCTTGCACTGATCCAGACAACCCTTATGGTAACTTTAGTGGTCTTAGACATCCATAGAAAGCTCTCTAAGTGGTAGCTGTGGAGAGCAGCCTTCAGGCTTAGTCCAGAAGGAGTGTAAAGCAGCTTATTTACCAGAATACTATTTTATAGGTATAGATTAAATTAAAAAGAACTACACAGTGTATTTATAAAAAATACGTATTTATTATAAGACACTTACTAACACATATAGATATCTCCTACCCAGAGATGTACACAATCACACAATACTTTGCAATAGAAACAGGTAAGTAGCACAGAATACACAGTGGTCCCTAACGGGAGACCAAACAATATACTAAAATACCGGTATGCGAACCAGGACTCGAGTCAAGAATATACCCAGAGGACGTAGAGGTGTCGGAGACCCAAGGGACCACCCGAGGTGAGTATCTAGGAGGCCCACAGAGGGTGTGTGCAGTGTGAGAACACAACCGCGGTCTTTGTACAAATCAACATGTAAGTCGCAGTTGCAATTTTAAAGAACAAGGACCCTTCCCAGTGGGCCCTGAAGAAACCCAGTGGAAGACAACAGTCTGGAGAGCCACCCCACCCGTGGATACCCTTGGAACCAGGTTACCTATCCAGGAAAGCTGGGTGCATAGGTGTGAAGTGGCATTGGAAACCGTCGACAAAAACTCAATGGGAGACTTCAGAAAGATGCCGCTAATGGAGAAGGTGAAAGTGTCCGGTGGAACCCAAAGGTAGATTAAAGGTGAAGAGTACCTGCAAGCAGAGGGGACAGAGTCTAGGCCACTCATGAGTGACCAGGAGGCATGGAAGACGAGTGCCCACCGATGTCGAGTGTTGCAGGAGAGCTGACGGTGACCTTGGTATTTCAGCTGTGTGGACCAGGTGATGCTGTGGAAGACCAGGAGCCATACACGACCTGTCCCACATCGGATGTGGAGAGTTGAGGGGTCTGTGTCCGGTGGGAGACCCAACAAGCCTTGGCAACTGCAACCAGCATGGAAGTTGAAGAAGGTGCAATGCTGGGACCAGCAGGGTCCAGGAGACTCACCACAAGCAGGGGAGTCAGGGCAGGTCCAGAACAATCAGGGAAGCCCAAAGAATTCAAAGATGACCCTCAAGAGGACCCACAGGCTGGAATGACTGGAGTTGTGAGAGGACATAGAGCAGCTCACTAAAGAAGCAGGCCCACGGTGCAAGTGTTGTGGTGGGGACAAAGATGTTGGTCACTGGAGATGCTTGAAGTGGGGGCTACTTGGAGCCCGGAGTTCTTGATAGAAGGAAACCAACAAGCCTTTGCAATGGAAAGTCGATGCAGTGCACAGGGGTTCAGTTACTGCCGCTCGACGAGGGATACTGACCTCAAACTTGGTGAGTGGACAGGGCAGGCCTCGAGGATGGAGAGAACCACCACCTGTGTTGCTGAGCCTTTCGGAGTCCGTGGGAGCCTAGGATCAGCAGACCAGTCAGCTTAGTTGCGGTGCCTGCAGATGCAGGGAAGTAACTCCTTCACTTCAAGGGAGATTCCTTCAGGTATCGTGGATGCCCACAGGCCTTGGAAGGTTTCCTGTATGGAGCAAAGGCACGGATGTTGCAGCAGACGAGCAGGGCGAGGAGATCAGGAGCAGCAGGAGTCTTCCCATTTGCAGTCTTGATTCCCAGAGCGAAGTCCAGCGAAGTCCAGAGTGCCCAGACGGTCAAAGTTGAAGTGGTGTCTGAAATGAATCATGTCCCATGACGAATCTAGGGACCCACCCTCAGGTAAGCCCTTAAGTTCACTAAGGGAGGGGTTGGACAGTGGGGAGGATACTCCAATGTCCTTTGTCCACTTTTGCGCCAGAGCAGGAACCAACAGCTTCCTGAGTTGGTCTGAACTGGACAATGCGAGGAGAGCACCAAATTTGCCCCTCAAGCAGACTAAGTGGGTCTGGCAAGCGCTCCCACCAGACCCCAATACACTAAACCCTGTCCGGGAGTTGGTCACACTTCCCTGTGACAGGATGCCTATTGTTCCACCTTCCCCTGCTCGAGGTTGGCTCAGCAGTAGGAGGGCAGAATTGTGTCTCTGGTCAGCAGCAGCCATGTTCTGCTGTCCGGGTCTAGAAGACTGGTACCGGAAGCACTGAGGATCTAACGGAGGGCCTTTACAGTGCTTGGAATCATACCCCCACACCGTTTACAGTGTGGGGGTATGATTCCAACATGTATGATACCAAACATGATAGGGTTTGTTACAACCAGTTTCAAGATGGTCATCGTGTAATGACACGGTGCCCCCTATATGTTATGTGGCTGTCTCACTTACAACCTGGGAGAATGGACTCCATAGGCTGTAGGGGTGTCCTGCTCATGCAGTGGCACCCCCACACTTACAGCCAAGCACCCTGCCTTCAGGATTGTAAGGGCCTGCTTTAGGGGTGACTTATAGGTTTTAAGTGCAGTGACCTTAGATATCGGAAAACCTATATCTTTCATAAGTGGTGCTAGCACCAGCTTACACAGGCTGAAATTGCAGACCTGTAGTTACTGTTTGAGTGGTCCCTCATGGGTGGCATAATGCATGCTTCAGCCCATGGGGGACACCTTGGGTACCTATGCCCCGGGTACCTTAGTGCCATATACTAGGGACTTATAAAGGTACCCCAGTATCCAATCTGGGATGTACCAAAGTACTAACCATACCAATTCAGGGGAGAAAGCAAAGAGACTGGGGTCCTGATTAGCAGGATCCCAGTCAGACTAGTCAGAAACAGCATAGCACCAGACAAAAAGTAGAGGTAACCAGAAAAGCAGATCCTTCTTTCCTACAATAGCATAGGAATGAAAAGTTGAGACGGCATGACATATGTTATGTGGCTCAAGATTGCACAAACATCTGATGGAATAAAAAGCTTTCTGATAAAAACAGGGGTCGTATAAAACGTTTTCTGATATCACAATAAAACTTACAAAAGATAAAGAAGTGCATTATAGATTGAGTGACTTTCCCATCTTGTGGGTACTTTGGCAGGTTTTTGGACCACACATATCTTTTGGGCATGCAACAACTTGATGCAAAACACCCATTTAAAATCTAGTATGGTGGAGCCCGATCAAGTTTTTAACTTCTGGCTTAGTCATTTTTTAGAGCTTTTTCTTCCTACATCGAGCAATGGGGTCCTCAGATTTCAATTCGACGATGCTGGCCTGCGGCAACATGATGCTTTGGTGTGTCCTGAGGTCTTTGTTGTTGACAATGAAGAGCTCTTTCAGCGGGGCAAACCTGTCAGGCAGAGTCACGGTTCGAAGTTGACGGTTTGATTTTCGACGCCGATGCCAGTCTTCTCATGGAATTTTTTCGCAAAAGTTTGTCAAAATTTCCCATAGCTTTCAGAAGTTCTTCTCTGACGGATCCTTGACGTACAAAAGGGTTCCATAGCACCAGCTTGGCTCAGGCTGTAAAAGGCTGGCCAATCAGAAGAGGCCGCTACACGGTTGCTTTAGGTAACTTAAGGGAAGTACGTTCTCAAACTCCTTTCCTGCAATAATAAATCTGACCATGGCAAGCTGTTGGATTCATTGTAACTATTATTTTGATACTTTGAATTTTTATGCTAGCTCTCTCCTGTCAAAAGTTAGACTATATGCAAGTTTAATAAAGCCTTTTCATGTTAGCCTATGGTGCTAGCAGCACTACAATGGGGAAAATGACTTTGGTTGTTTTTTCCTCACTGGGTCATATAAATCATCTTTTATGATGCCCCTGCTTTAGATAACAAGACACCCTACCCTTGGGCTCCTAGGACAGATCTTTGGGGTGAGTTATATGTAATAAAAAGGTTGTTTTACACTTCGGAATTACTTTTAATTCCAAAGTCGCATTTGCACACAGTTTTATTTTAAGACCAGCATGCAAGGCATGTTGGGTTTAAAATAACACCAGAAACTACAGTTGTGCATCCTCAAGTGCATTAAGTTCACTGGGGTCTCTAAACCTACATGCCCCTACCATATACTATGGTCTTATAGGTGGGTTGTCTGAACCAATTGTATTTACACCAATTACCATATATGGTTTATCATTCCACTCACCTGGCTCTTGTCTGCAGAGATGAGGCTGGACCTTCTATCTCTCCTAGGGTGGCGCCTGATCAGGGAATTGTAAGTGTGACTCAACTTCTGCCCCAGAGGGGAAGAAGGGTTGGAACAAAATAAAAAAGAAAGAGACTAGCATGCTTTCTAGTGCAGCCACCATCTTCTTGGAGTCATATGTACATCTCTTTTCAGTCCTCGAGAGTGTCGTCATGATATGTGCGTATGTGGAGTACAGTGAACTGTACTGTAAATACAAGTAGAGAGGCTTTTCAACAAATGAGTGGTCGTGAAATATTCCCTCCCATCACTTACATGACAATTACTCTACTGCTGCATAGACTTCCTATAATCAACTGCTATGCTTGTAGTTGTGAGGCACTCCCTGCAGAAGCTATATTGTGTTTTCCTATCACACACTAAGGTACACCTTGATTGTTCAACACTCGGCACAAGGTGCGTAAGAGTGTGCTTTTAGATTCACAGACTATAGGACAATAAAGGATGGCAAATAAGAACGTTACTGGGCACTAACATCAAGGCCTTGGTATGCACGTTAAATAATACTCCCAATGTCTCCATGGTCAAGAGTTGTCCTGTTTTCTGATTTTCAGCATCATAAAAACAAGTCTGTGGTTGATACACTTTCTGTTAGTGCAGTAACCTTAAGGATGGTACTTAATCAGGTTTTCTCCTTTTAGGTGTGGCATTGTAGGGATGGTATTTGCTGTTTTCCTGGATTTGCAGGGGAGAACATGTCTGCACTCTCAGAGATTTGAAGGACAGCCTTGTGGTGTTGCAGGAATGGAGTTCACTGCATTGCTGGGTTTGAAGTGAAGAAGATGCCAACAGCATTGGAGATTTGCAGGAGAGTCACAATGCAGAAGAAGCTCAGCTTAGTTGTGGAGATGTTTAGGTGAGCGGGATCGCTTAGGGGATCCATCCTCTTCAACCAGTGGGTAAGCGAATCACTGCCTCATGGTTTGAGTGCGGTATAAATACTGTTCCCAAATCCTGATGAGTCACCCCAAATATCCCCATAGTCATGTGCCCATGAGTGAGCCCAAATATCCCCATAGTCATGAACCTATGAGTCCGCCCAAATAGCCCCATAATCATGTGCCTGTAAGTCAGCCCAAAATTCACCATAATCAAGATGAATCAGACTAGGGCCCTGGGGGATGTTACCGTTTGTACTTTGGTGTTTCATGAATCGGTGGCCTAGAGCCCAGGGGATAGTTACCATGCCAAGAACTTTGCCAAGCCTACGGGTCAATGAGTCCCATCAACAGCCAAGGAGGCATTGAGATGTGTGCTTGATTCCACAAGCCCCCTACACAGAAGGTACAGGAGGAGTAAGATCACAAGGAGGTCAGGGTCATGACACCTTTTAAATAGAGCACTTTCGCTGGGCCTGGTTAGCAGAGCCATAGACACATTCAGACTCAGGAATCACCAGTATCAGCCAAAACATGGGGGTGATCAGGGCAAAAAGGATTACTTTCCTAGACGCCCCCAGTGAAAGGTGATGGTAATTGACTAGTCCTCATAAGCTAAGTGGAAAACCTGAAAAGTCCATCTGCATTGGCCTGGGCAGCCCCAGGTCTGTGTTCTACTATAAAGTACATCCCCTGTAGGGAAATGGACCACCTGAACAGTTTTGGATTCTCCCCTCTCATCTGCATGAGCCCTTTGAGAGGTCTGTGGCCAGTGTGAACACGGAAGTGAGTACCAAACAGGAATGGTCTCAGGTTCTTCAGTTACCAGATCACAGCAAAAGCCTCCCTCTCAATTGCACTCCATCTTTTCTCTGTGGGGAGCAGTTGCCTGCTAATAAAGGCAACTGGCTGATCCTGGCCCTCTTTATTCACCTGTGACAGCACTTCCCCAATCTCTTGTCCTCAAGCATGTCTGAACCACAAACTCCTTTGTTTAGTAACGGCTTTAAGCCTAGTGCTTAACACATAGCCTCCATCAGAGTATCAAAGGCCTTCTGACACTTTAGGGTCCAAAGGACCTTTTTGGCCTGCTTTTTAGAGGTGCATTCCGTCAGGGGAGCCACAATGGTCCCATAGTTCCTGACAAACCTCCTATAATAACCAGGCAGGCCAAGAAAGGTATTGATCTGTGTCTGGGATTTAGGAGCCTCCCAATCCAGGATGGTCTGGATCCTAGGCTAGAGGGGTTGTACATGGCCTCCACAAACAAGGTGGCCCAAGTACACCACTGAACTCTGTCCTATCTCGCATTCGCTTGCCTTGATAGTCAGACCCGCCTGATGAAGGGCCTGAAGCACTTCCACCAGGTGTTTCTCCCCAGGTGGAACTGAATACTGCTATATTATCGAGAGAAGCTGCACTGAAAGTTTCCATCCCAGACAGGACTCTGTTCACCAACCTTTGAAAGGTGGCAGAGGCATCCTTCAAGCCAAAGGGTATCACTTTGAACTGAAAGTTGCCTTCTGAAGTGGGAAAGGCGGACTTCCTTTGCTCCAGGACTTAGGGCAATCTGCCAGCAACCTGAGGTCAGATCAAAAGTGCTCAGGTACTTTGCAGCATCCAATCTGACAATGAGCTCATCAGCCTTAGGTTTGAGGTGAGCGTCAGTCTTGGTGACTGTATTCAAACCTATGTAGTCCATGCAAAAACGTAATTCTTTCTTCCCCCATTGGGGATTAGGTTTAGGCACCAATACCATTAGACTTGACCAAGGATCGTCAGAGGGCTCAATTACCTGTAACTCCACATCTTGACTACCTCAGCCTTATGCTGGCTCTGACCTGGTCAGACAATCTGTACAGCTTGTTTTCGATAGGTAGCCTGTCACCAGTATCAAAATCATTGTGATGCCAGGGGTCAAGGAGAACAGCTCAGCAAACTGCTCCAACACTTGTTTCCAGTGTTTGTGCTGCTGGTCTGTCAATTAGGGAGTGAGCACAACTCCCTTCACTTACCCACCTTGTACATTGGTAAAGAGTAGGTCTGGAAGAGGTTCACTTTCCTCCTCTCCTCTTTCATCTGTGACCATCAGCGTGGTCATGTCTGACCTGTATTGGTGGGGTTTCAGTCTGTTGACATGGAGCACCCTGTTGGGATTCCTAGGGATGCCAAAGTCCATCAAGTAGGAGACCTCACAATTTTCCTCCAAAATTGGATAGGGTCCAGTCCATTTGTCTAGGGAAGCCCTGGAAGCCACAGACTGCAACACCCACACCAACTGTTCTGATGGTACTCAGGCATTGTAGACTTCTGGTCATACCAGATCTTCATGAGCTCCTGGCTGTCCTTCAGGTTGCTGCTTGCTCTACTCATATACTATGCTATGCGGGACCGTAGGCCTAGCACATAGTCCAGCACATTCTGTTTGGGTTCCTTGAGAGGCTTCTCCCAAACACAATGGCCTTCTTACAAGGTGCCCAGACAGAAACTCAAAGGGGCTAAAACCAACCACTTTCTATGGCACCTCTCTGTGCGCGAACAGCAGGCATGGGAGGAGAACATCCCATCTCCGCCTGCGCTTGTAAGATTAACCCATAATCATTCCCTTCAGTCCGATTAAATCTCTCCACTAGACCATTGGTCTGGGGATACTATGGTGGGGTGAACTTGTAGGTAAAACCACATTCATCCCACATCGCCTTCACATAGGCAGACATAAAGTTAGTCTTCCTGTCGGAGACCATCTCCTTTAGAAACCCCCCACTGGTGAAGACACTAAGTAGGGCTCTGGCAACTTTGGGAACAGTGACCGTTGTGATGGGTATTGTCTCCTAATATCTGGTGGCATGGTCCACTACCACCAAAATATGTCTATTCCCTAAAGCAGTTGGTGGGTGTAGGGGGCCAACAATGTCAATCCCCACCCACTCACAGGGAGTCCCAACCACAGGCAGTGGTATCAAAGGAGCCTTTGGTTTGCCCCAGTCTTGCCACTGGCTTGAAAGGTAGCACAGGAGTTACAGTACTCCTTCACATTGGTACATGTTGTACCAATATAAATGGTTGACCAGCCTGTAACCACAAGATAGTTTTACAGGTAGCTTTGGTAATTTTATCGGTAAGATATGCGATATTAGATTATATTTTTCAGGGAATCAAGACAAAAAACAAAAACAGGAGACAAATCCTGTACCCTAAGGTTTCTCATTAAGGAACATGAACGTGACTTACAAGGATATATTGATATATTGTTATTCGTACTCTACACATACAAGATGGAAAACTGGTCCCTGGCGGGAGCTTTGTATAACTGTACACACAGACCTCACAGAAATACTATGATGCCTATGAACCTGTCACAACAATAAATGACTAGCTACATGAAACGATTAATGTGTTTCATTTTTCACTCTCACAAATGTTTTCTACCCCAAAAAAGTTTGACAATAAGTCGGCACCACTCTCCAGGACCGCATGAGTTGTGAAAGCATATAATGGAGGCTAAGCCGGATAAATTTGACAGACCTATTTTTACACGTTCTCAACTCACTTTTGTCACATAAATTTATCCACAATTGTTTTATTCAAAGCAGCCTTTTTATTTTAAGCGTATGATACAGGCACGGCAATTGATAATGGCCTTCAAAACATTGTAAATAAGAGACAAGGAATAAATCTCTTATTACAGTGCCAGTAGTTCGGAGTATTATCTCACTTGTATACCCAGGGAGGTGCCCCTTACCCTTTCCCCACCCTCATCTCCTCACCACGCTATAATAAGCGTAAAAGGCATGGACCGTCCCCATTTACAAGAAAGTATTGGACATAGGGACCACATGGACAATGTAAGTTCCCTGTCGGTAACTATTCCCTCAATTGACCCTTAACCTCTTCCCCTCTTCCCCCCTTCTTACCTCATAGGAAATTCCCAGGAACAGAAGACCTAGAGAGGTGAGAGATTTAGACCTGACGTTTGTGCATGGTGTGCATGCATAAGTAAGCAGGGATGTTGACAACCAGCCCTGACAAAGGCTCTATGCGTGGGCCGAAACATGTTGGCTAAGGCACTACAGGTTTAGTTGAACAAATTGCTTTCAACTAGGGGTGGGCGGAATTTGCGAAATTCACTTTCGCAAATTGTCGCGAAAATGTTATAAATCTCCGCAAACACGCGGAAATATCGCGAAGATGCGGAAGTTTTTTTCCTGCCCGTTCGCGGTATTTTCGGCGTGGTCGCGGCTCGCCAACTTACCCATGCGGTTGCTCGTGGGCGCGGCCATCTTGTTTTCACTTGTCTCACGGTGCATGATCGCGAGAAGAAAGACGTGATCGCGCGACGCACGACGTTACTGCGGGCGCGAACTGTCGCGAGACAGCGCAAATGGCTACCAACAATCCAACATCTCGTGGAGAACCCGACCGGATCGGGAAAACTTGTCGGCGAACGCGGGGATTCAGGTAAGGCGATCGCGCGCACGCGAGAATGTATTATTTTACAGCGCGGGCAAGAAACAAATTATCGCTAAGCTGCGGAATGCGGAAATTTTGACATTTTCGCGCTTTCCGCGGAACGCGAAAATGCCAAATTATCGCAATTTCCACAAACGGAACGGAATTTTGGCCCAGGCCTACTTTCAACAAAAACCTCTGAAAACCTTTTTAATCATATCCCAGGTAACCCATTAATAAAGAAGGAATTGAAGGGTATGCCAGTAGATATTGTTAGTAAACTACTTTTCATCTGGATCCCTAGTTATCCAGTTTTGATTTATCTAAAAACTCCCACTTGGTTGAGTCCGCCCTGGTGGTACCATCCTACCAGGGTGTGGATAGGCGCCGATGATGAAGCATGTCACAATCAAGTGAGTGAGGTTTATGATCCAACATCTTTGGATATCCAAGAGGTTCATGGAAGGATCGATCTACACAATAATTCCAGTAGCTTTTTGTGTGTTTATATTCCAGGTCTTAGCCTGGTCCAAATGTCCTGCCAAGTAGATGTCATGGCCCAAGGTGAGGAGCAATTCTCTATACTTAGGGGGATCACCACTCTCCTGGTCGCCCCTGCTTTGTGGTCCCTTGCCTCAGTATACAGGACTCCCAGCTCCCAGTAGACACTGTGAAATCCACTGACAGCATCCTGCTCTTGCCTGGAGACAATCTTCCTCAGGCCCTCAAGAGTGGGACTATCTCTTTGTCCCTGGTACAGATCTTCACTTTTGGGTTTACTGGCTTATTCTGTCAAGTCGGACAGATCTTGCAGGGATGGAGTCCATACCTCAGAGGCCAGATCCATCCCGCGCAGGGTTGGATTCCTTCTGACCCTCTTGAGCTCTTTGGGCTTGCTCATCAGGTCCTGTGTCCTCTCTCTGGTTTCTGGCAGGTTGGCCCATTGTTCCATGTTTCATGTGGCCTGCACATCCCTGATTTACATTCTGTGACCTAGTCACAGTACATACCCACTCAGGGAGGTCCAGCATCTACTAGATCATTTGCAAGTAGACACTCTACTGGGAGGACAAGAGGCACAACCACCTTCTTAGGGCAAGCTACACCTCACCATTCCAAGCTCATTATTACCATAGAAGGATCCACCAGAGAGGATCTGCTCTGGAGAAACCAGTTTTTCCACCATAATGGTAACACAGGCTCCTGTATCCCTCAGAACCTCAACCTCAGTCCCATTAATTTTAGGCCTCTGCCTGTGCTTCCCCATGCTTGGAGGTAAAGCTGCAAGGGCTGCAACGTCCACCCCACCCACAGAAACTAAGGTTACCTCTTGATACCCCTTTCCTATTTCTGGGCCAGCTTCTACCCCCACACCTACACTAGCAATACCTGGTACTTCCTACACATTGGGGGGTTCTTTGAGCAGACTGCATCTCTCCTTTTGTGGCATGGCTGCAAGCAGTTAAAATATTTCCCTGCCTTTGTAGGGACAAAGAACATCCCTTTACACCCCTTCCCCTTCACAGTCGAATGGCTCAGTGATCCCTACCACTCCTTGTGCAGGTGTTTGGGGACCTATAGATGACTCTTTTTGTGTTTTCTTTTAATCCAAGTTACCCATGGCTTTCCCCTGGGAGTGGACCTGTCCTCCTTTCTTTTGGTCACCTCCCTGGTTCTTCTTAGTCACCTTGAGTGAGAAATCACTTATCTGCTGTCTCACCCTGTTTTCTGGGACTATACAGTTTAGTTTGAACTAGATAATGCTGTAACATTTCTGAGGGGCAATTAGAATATATGTGCTCCTTCTTGAATAACTTGTAGAGCCCCTCATAGGTACTTACCTTGTTACCCTTTATCCAGCCCTCTAGTGCCTTCACAGAGATGTTTACAAAGTCAACTCAGGACTGGATACTGTCTTTCTGGGTACCCCTAAATATTATTCTATACTGTTCAGGGGTGAGACCATATCTCCTGACAAGGCATTGTTTCATGTGGAAGTAGGACTCAGCTTCCTTTCTTGGGTCAAAAGCCTGTCTCTCCCAGCCACAGGAATCGATTCCATAGGAATGAACCCCAGTATCGAGTGCTCACCCTCTTCATCTTAAGAGTGCTCTCTTTCAGTCACTCATCAATGTCATCACCCGCCTGATACTTAGGGACAAGTCCGTCGGGCAGTCTTAGGTCAATCCCACCACACCTAGACCCCTCTGTCTCTTCTTCACTGCCACCATCTCTCTGTTCTTTCCTTCCCCACTTCGTTTTGGCTAAGGGCAACTTCTCTGCCTCTAGAACCATGTAGGCTTACCTAGCCTCAAGTTCACCCTCCCTGAGGGGCAGTCTTACTTCTCCTGTGGTAGATCCTCTCCCCCACTAGCTCTAGGCAGGACCCTAGTTACTGTATTAGGGGGCCTCATCACTGAGGTCCAAGGGGTCCTCCCCCCACTCCTCTCCTACCTCTGTAGCCTCCTCTGTCTCTGTAGGCAGAGCACTGGTCCTGGGCCTGGTTGGCAGAGCCTGGGCACATTCAGAGTCAGTAACCACCAGTATCAGTCAAAAATGGGGGTGATCAGGGCAAAAGAAATGACTTTCCTACACAGCCACTTGAACCTGATATTTGTTCTGGATTTATCCAGAGTGCAACCCAAGATGTTTTTCTGATAACTTCAACATACCATACTGTTTAGTAGACACTGTGGGCACGATTCATAAAAAGAAATGTGTGAAACAACAACCGGAGTTTATCGCACACATATGGGTATAATTTTATGCATTTCAGAAATTCACATATCTTTCCAAAGTTAGTCGTGGAAAGTAGAAAGCTTTCCGGGCACAGCCCTTGAAAAGTGTTTTGAATTGTTTGTTTTTGATTTTGGCATTTTCCCAAAGCCTAATTCTATGCATAGTGCAACTGCATATTGTGAAAAGCCGCTTGCCTTTGTGCAAATACATTTTTTTATTTCAGTTTTGTTCTCCACAGGGAAACTACTTTTGCATTTTTATAAATCCTTTCCATTACACTTCCAAACATTCAACAGTGCTGACTTCCTTTTCCACCCTAGAAAAAAAATTACTCCTTACCATGACAAGAGGAAGGATCAGATTCAGGGCTGGTCCTAGGATATGTGGGGCCCCGAGGAGAATAAGAAAATGTGAGGCCCCTATAATTTGCATAAGATTTAACCTCACAGGAAGTGACATCATAGGAAGTAATATCAATTGACTATTATTTATATGGCATTGATGAAGCTGCTTTACAAAAAGCTACTTACCTAGCTTGGAAATCAGTAATATGGTTAAAATAGCATTAATAATCCTAATAAAATACGTACGTAGATATTAAATTGCTATTAAGTAGATTAAATTAAGGGGGAAGTTGAACAAAAACTCTGTGAATTCCGCAACTTTGCTCTGCCAACAGAGACCTCATATATTTTTGGTAAAATAACAAGTATCTCTGTCTCTAAATGCTAAAATGCATATAGTCATTTCACAAAAGTGAAAGTGATACTTTAGCAAGCAGTGAGAGAGGTGATGATTTAGGGAAAGAACCGAGCAGATGCCTTGAAAACAAAGAGCACATCTTGCCGAACGATTCAGTGATGGTCCCATCCTCTTAGGAGGGTACGGAGTTCCTAAGTGGTATATGAACCACTCACAAGGTGAGGTTTAAAAAGTACTACAGGTTGTGAGGAGGGGGATTCCTCCTTTCGGAACTAGGGCCCTCACACACCCAGCAAGCTAGGTGTCATGCCTCATCATTTGAGCCTGCTCCTCGTCGGGCTGGCGCTGCAATGCCCGACAGGCACCCTTAAAGGGGCTCTTTATCGGAGATCTTCTGTTCCTCGCCGTATGGGTGCCGTGGGTATGGGGGGCCTACTTGAGTGTAGATGTATGAAGTGGTGATAAAACAGGTAAGGGAGTCCTCTGTAGTAAAGTTTATTCAACGAGAGACCCAACCTGATTAAAAGTCAAAAGGGAGGGGTAACTATTTTGTTATAATGTGACAAAAAGCGCACTCGACTCCCAGATGGTCAACATGTTTCTCGCCCTATGTTGTCAAGGAGTGATCATTGACAATTATTCAGGACCGTGTGAATTTAAGAAAAATTATGAAAAACTATCTACACGTGAGTGGTATGGTGCAACGCTACCTACCACTAGTTGTCCCCCTGGGACATTACCCTAGGGGAAATGAGGCGACCTGTAGTACAAAAAAAGAAGAACACAATAGTCTATGTAAGCTTCACATTAGACGATAAAGGTGTAGTGAGTACAAATTGCTTGGTAAAAAATAATGCTGGTCATGCATTTCAAAATAAAACACTACGTGACTTTCATAAGCAATCCCCTTTAATTAATCTTGAGCATAAGTGACAACACCATAGTGGTGAGTGATGTGTAGACTCACCTACTTAGATATTTAAGTAATACCTCATCAGTTGCAGCGAAGTCTAATAGACACAGTAAGTGGTGTCTCTACATTGTTGGAAAAAGAGACACACATCAACATATCAGGGGTCAGTGTTATGATTTATAGCGTCTTGTCTAAGCATAATAAAGATAAGGAACATGGGGGTCATGGTTATCCTGTTTGTAACCTGAGCGGGTGCTATTGCATCCTCTCCAAAATCCCTTTCAGGAAGAATGCCATAATCACACACCGAAGGCCCTGGGAGGGAGGGTCTTCTTACTGAGTACATCATACAGTAAGCGGAGTTAGGGGAGACCATTCTGTTGGCTGTCCCACAGAAGACCCCTGGGTTCAGGTCGTGTGTAAAGGCAACCTCTTAATAAGGTGATTTGGATTAAGGGTGGGGGGCTCACTCCACCTAAGGGTAAAGTACAGGTATAAGCCTCGGCTCCCCTTACCTCCATATGTCGCAGTAGCCAAGTGGAGCCTCCAATCAAGCGTGCTGACTTACCTGCTCCCATTCGGAGCCCGTCGGCAGACCTACCCCGCTCCGCTGCTTCCAGTATGGTGACTCAAGCCAGCGGGAGGCTGTGTTAAATATCCTCCGTGGCAGTCATCGGAGTACGCGCGGGTGAGTCAAGTGGGTGCAGCTGGGGTCAAAATGTATAGTGCGTTTGTGTAGCGTGGTCACGTGACATCGTAAACATGGCGGCCATCTTGGAGTGGACTTGTGTGATTACGATATGAGCTAAGACAATATGCCATACGCTATATTTGAAAGGACTCTAGGGCCAATTCCTGTCATAATTTTGGGTTTGTCTCAAAACTTTTGGCCTTATGTATAATGGTGTCCAAATAAAGGTAAAGAAAATGACATTCAGTGAATGTGTTGAGAAATGTCCATTTCACTCGTGTGGCAGTCACTGTTCAATTAGACTGAATACTAGGCAGTGCGAGCGGTGGCTTAACCCCCGTGTGTTCAGGATCTGAATGTAGGCTCGAAAACGCAATATATGGGCGTTAATGTGTTGGCTCCTGTCAGTTGAGCTATAAATCAAATGGATTCGGTAAGGTAGTCCGCAATAGGTATGGGTGTCATCAGTACCAGTGACATGTCTCTTAACCCCACCATAGATAGCTGGGACTAAATATAGTGGTTGCTCTGGACACATCGGGTGCATCCAGAGACTTGTCAAAGGTGCTGTGTGGAATAAGCATTCTAACCTTAGATGGTACTCATGCGGGTTAGGGAGAGGATAGTGGGGGAAGGGGTCTTGATCATTGGTTCAGGGTACCCCAAGGGATTTCATCATTTAGGCCACAGGTAGCTGAGTCTAGACAGTATACCCATCTTTGCTCCATCCTAAAAAGGGCTGTTTACGTGATCTGTTGGTGGGCTTCTAGCAACACCCAGCTCAAGCTCTCAGGAGGATATCGGTTCTCCGTGAAGTGGGTGTAGAGTTTCGTGTTCGTCTTATGGCAACAAATGTTGCTCATGTGCTCCGTTATTCTAATCTTTATGGTTCTCATGGTCATCCCTACATAGTTCTTCCCACACGGGCACGTCAGTATGTATATGCAGCGTGTTGTGTTGCAATTGATGTGCTTTATCATTCTCCATGTGAATCTATCCGTGAGTTTCAATTCCTTAGTTGGTTTTGTCTGGGGGCATACAGCACACGACCCACAAGGAAAATGTCCTGTGATTAGTGGAAGATCCCACAAACATTTTTGTGCATTGGTGGATTTGCTGATGGGTCTTGTGTGTATTAACATGTCCTTAAGATTGTTCGTTCTCTTCAAAGCAAATCTGGGTTTTGGAATTTCAAGATCCCCAGTGTTTAGGATGCCCCAATGTTTGTTCACCACTTTCTTGATCATGTTTGATCTCGGTTTGTAGGTGGTTACACAGGTAAGGGTGTTGTCAGGTTCCTTTCCTTTAACCTCAAGAAGGCTCTCACGATGATAATTTGGGGCGCGCTTCATACATGTCCTGATTTTATTTTTAGGGTATTCTCTTTTCAGCAAGTTGGTGGACAATAGTTCAGCTTCGGTTTTGTAGTCCTGTGTCAAGCTACAATTTCTCCTGATACGCAGAATCTAGCTGAATGGAAGATTGGCTTTTAGGGTCTTGGGATGATAACTGCTGTAAACCAACAGGCTATTCATGTCAGTAGGTTTTTTAAAAAGGGTTGTGTCTAGTTTGCCATCTTGTAATCTGATAGTCAGATCTAGGAATGGAATCTCAGTGCTGGAGATTGTGTGGGTGAACTTAAGATATTCGTTTTTGGTGTTAATCCACTCACAAAATTCAACGCAAGATTGTATTCCGCCTTCCCAGAAGATGAGTATATCATCTATGTATCTCTTCCACAGTCTCAGGTTAACTCCGAAGGGGTTGCTAGCATGGTGTTTCACCTCCTGTTTAAACGCCACCATGTAGAGGCATGCCACGCACGGTGCAAAGGTACTCCCCATCGAAGTACCCTGAGGCTGGTGCAAGAGTTGTGTGTTGAATTTGAAAAAAATCTCTGTAAGTGCTAAGGTGGTACATTGCATGATAAAGGGAATTGGGGTAAAAGACACCCATTCAGTACCCATCAGGGTTGTTTCTATCGCGGTCAGTGTCTCTCTTTGTGGTATGTTCGTGTAGAGTTGTTCTACATCCAGGGTGACTAATAGGTCAATATTGGTGGTGTCTCCCAAGCTATCAATGATACGTAAGATATTGGTGGTGTCTCTCACATATGGAGGGGTTTGTTTTACTAAAGACTGGAGGTAATAATCACAGAATTTGGATAAAGGTTCTAAGAGGGAGCCTATCCCTGATACTATAGGCCTCCCTGGGACTGGGGTGGTCCCCGTGTGTATTTTGGGGAGGGTATAGAAATACAATGTCTTGGGTTGTTTCGTAATTAGGAACTCTACCTCTTTTTTGCTGACCCATCCGTTGCTCTCTGCCTCGACAACCATGGAGGCAATCTCGTTTGTCAAACGTGTAGTTGGATTCACGGATATGGGGGTGTAGAATTTCCTATTCTGAAGCTGGCGTAAGCATTCAATGTCATAATCTCTGGTGGATTGCATGACGGTCGCTCCCCCCTTGTCAGCTTGTTTTATCATGATACTTGTGTCTTCTGTGAGTGATTTAACAGCTGCTTGTTCTTGATTAGACAGGTTGTGGAAGGGGACTGGTGCAGTCCCATTTTCAAGTTCTTTTAGTACCGCTTTTTCAAAAGTCATAACCTCTGCTGGTACCATGTTCATAGTTGGAGTAAAAGTGGAAGGATTGTGTAAACCTGAGTAATTCTGACTAGGTTCTGGGGTGTCCTGAAAAAATGCCCTCAGTCAAACCTTTCTTATCAGGTTTTGAATCTCACACTGTTCTTGAAACCTATCTACCTTTGGAAGGGTACAAACCCTAATCCTTTTTCCAATACTTTTTTCTCAATGGTCGTCAATTGCCTTTGTGATAAGTTCACTATTAGATTCTCCTGCCCCGTGTTTTGCTCCGGGTGTCCATCCCGTTCGGTTGGTCGTCCTGCCACTGAACATGTTTCTGTCCTCCTCTTCCTCTGCCCCAACCTCTGACTACAAAAGGTGGGTTCTCATTAGGATAGTATTGTGGTTGATTTGGAGGGTTCATTCATGAGTCACATGTAAAAGCATTGAAATTATTACATCAAGCTGCAGTTCCACTAGTCGTTACTAGATGTCCCTCACGAGTCAAATGCAAAAGCATTGAAACCCTGAGTAGAGAGCTAATGCGATACATTCTACAAAGAGCTGAACTGCAGCTTCATGAAAGGGTTTCAATGCTTTTGTATTTGACGTGTGAGGGACATCTAGTAACAACTAGTGGAACTGCAGCTTGATTCAATGCTCTTACATTTGACTCGTGAGGGACACCTAGTAACGACGAGTTGAACTGCCGCTTTTTGTAGAATTATTTTGATATTGGAAACTATAATATTGACTGCCCTCTGCTAATCTCATCCCATAATGCTTTGCAGGGTCTTTGGTTGAGATTGTATTTTTGCTCATAATAACTGTGCTTGGGGTGGGCCTAAGAGGATGGGACCACCACTGAATCGTTCAACATGATATGCTCTTTGTGTTCAAGGAATCTGCTTGGTCCTCCCCCTAGGTTAGGCGGGACCTCAAAATCATCACCTCTCTCATTGCCTGATACTTTTCAATTTCAAAGTTCACTTTTGTGAATTGGTTATATGCTTTTTAACATGTAAAGTTGATTTATCAAAGCATTTGTGCGTGCAGTTTAGAAGCTGACTCCGCTACGTGGTGGAGTGCCCAGGGTTAGTTTAAATGAATTAAACTTGGTTGTTGTGCTACTGAATGGGGTAGATGAAAATTATATGTTAACTAGTCATTCTGATTCTAGCTCTAAGAGATGTCCAAAAGAGAGGTGCAGACTTTACTAATGTGGAGAAGAGACAGTCTTGAGTGTTTTTCCAAAAGACCAGAGTTACACCATAGCTCAAGAGGGAGATAGTTCCTGTCCTGCACAGCTAGAAAGGTGAAGGATCTGCCTCCAATCAGGGCCATCTACATTTTAGGATGACACAGAGTTTGGGGTTCTGGACTGAAGGTAAGAAGTGCTTTAGAAAGAGAGAACCTTTTGAATGCAGTGCACAACCACAAATGTATAGTGCCTTGCAGATAGAGGGTTTCGGACCGAAAACCTAGCATACAGCATAAAGGTAAGAAGAAACGGCATAGCAATGCAGCCATCTCAGATGAGGAGCCTAGCACTGTCCTGAATGATTTGAAGTACTGAATGCAAGAAGGCAGGAAGCCCAAGAAAAAGGGCATTTGCTTAATCTAGTGACAAGATTATTGACTGTGCCACAGCCTCATGGTAGTGAGAGGGCAGAAAAGGCAAGTGGATGAAACATGGTTATTATAGTCTGAAAACAAGAGAAGATGCTGGAAAATGAATCCAAGATTTTTTTGCTGACTCTGCCCATGTGGGCATTTGACTTACTTCCAACAGCCACCAAAGAGAACACCACATGGTATAAGATCCTTTAAAATGAGAACCCTTGATTTGTCACTATAAGTTTTTAATGAATTTGTCTTCATTCAGAAATCAACTGCTAGGATGCTCACACAAACATTCTTCGGCAGAGACCTGATTGCCACTGAGGGAAATCATGTTTGGGTAACAATATGTGCAAGATATCAGCAAGAAACCAGAAAAATAACAGAACAACTGAACTGACATACACATAAAAACAGACAGGAGTATTTGTTTTGTCAATGGTTGTTAGCTGTTTAAGCTAAATGAGTAACAACAATAAATTATTTTACTTTCACATTGTTGTTTTGACCAATAAGTAGCTCCTTCGCACACATTTCCTTCACACACATTTGCATAGAATCACAACTAGAATACAGGACCATTGCTCTTTGTACTCTGCAGAGAGGCCATATTTTGAATGATCATGTAATCTGAACACCTTTTGGACCCACAGACAGGCACAGTGTGAAATTTGTACTGCCTGCAGCCTCAACTCAAAAGTGCTCAACTGCAGCCTGTTATATACACCTGGAGGCGACTCAGTACAAAGGGTGTAGCATCCAAGAGTAATATGCTTTGAAATGAAATACAGAAACATACATGCTGGAAATAGTTAGCACTCTTGGGGAATGCAAGATTAAGTAAAGCATGGGAAATATAAACAGGAAATAAAATCACTGACATGGATTACCCTAACATCAGGACCGCTGGAATAATGCGTCAGGAGAGGGCTAAATTATGTGGCCGGGTGAGTAAATTATGCGACAAGAAAAGGCAAACTATGCGGCATAATGTGGTACATTTTGAAATAGTATTACTTCATTTTTTTGCCCTTTTTAAACTTGGTAACACTGGGCATTGGTTGCACCCATTAGTACCAATTTAACCCCCATATTTAGCAGTGGGAACAGAAACTTGACTATTCCAGCTTTTCAAAGGGCCTTCCCACATACGGCAAGACGTGTCGCTGCATTTTTAGTAACTTTTGAACCGTTTGAGATAGAAAGCAATTTTGTTGTTACAATCTGTAGATTATGCAGCAGATGATGGATTATGTGGCAAATGCGGCAAATGCATAATTATGCAGAAATCGATGCCACCACACAATTGCATAATTCCAGTGGTCCTGCCTAATATGCAGCATCAGACTGGGACAGAAAATAGGCTGTGTACCAAAATAAAAGGGCCCTCATTAGTGAGTTGGTTAGCTAGAAAAGTGTCCCATGTTTGCAAACTAGGGAGGTTTCAACTTGTAAAGACATGTGGTATAAGTGTTTTGGAAGGTATGGCAGACTGCACTGATTTGAGTTTGCTGCAGGCAATATTTGCTTTAATATCATAAAAATCAACAGTAAAAACCGTCTCACCCGACAATAAAGCTGGTTAACAACTAGCCAAAAAAAGGCCTACATACTGAACTGACAGCAGGGCTTTAAGTGGGATGAAAAAACTGGGGGGAGGGGTGGGTCTTTCAAAGGGGCATAGCTGATGTAATTAAGGGTGTGGCTTGAAAACATGTAAGCAATATAAATTTGTGCATAGTATACCGTGCCACCCGACTGGTATTTTGCTGCTCCGTTCATTACCTCCAGATAAATAATACAACAAGTAACATTACACCTACAAGAAACCAGGACTATTTGCCCGTGGTTATTAGTTGCATAAGTTGAATAAGCAACCTCTACAGCTTCCTTGTATATAATGTTGAAAATGCTTCAGTTCTGAAATGATGAAACTGTGCAAGAACTATAACGAGTCTCGTTGAAATTACATTGAAGTCAGTGAGGGCTGGTACTGCTACAGAGTTAAGTTTTGTTTTTTCACTCTGAGGGGGATGTATGACGATACATCGTGAACTAAATCAACGCATAGCTTTACATCGCAGTTGTTAGTTCGCATGTACCGTCACAATGCAAGTCATAACATCACAAACCATTACTTCACATTTCCTTTGAAATGCATAGAAAACCCCTTTACAACGCACACCAATCCCCCGCATGCTCTTACATCGCAATTTTTTACCCCCAACACTAATACACTACCCTACATAACACACACACCACAACACTACCCTACAGGACAAAACAATACAGTACCCTAAAGCCTAAAACCTAAAGCCTTAATCACTACCCTGCACTGCGACCCCCTGACACGACCCTAAACCCTAAATCAGTACCGTGCACTACGACCCCCTGACACAACACTAAGCCCTAAAGCCTAAAACAGTCCCCTACACTACCACCCCCTGACACTACCCTCAACCCTAAGCCCTAAAGCACAACCGTACACTACTACTCTAAGCACAATCCCCCTTACCTCTCGCTCATCGTGCTCTCTCCTGGTTCTGGTCCCAGCATCGTCTCTTTCTCGTCTCTGTCCCGGCACACGTCCATCCCGGAGCCCGCCCATTACATCACATGCGCTTTGAAAGCATGCGTTGTAAGAGCGCATGCGATGTAATGGGATGCGTAGTAATGGTCCGCGTTGTAACGTCACTTGCATTGTAACGCTTGCGATGTAAACGCATGGGATGTAACGCATGCGTTTTGATGGCTGTTCTCCCTCTGAGGGTTAGGGCAAGAATGGAGAGTTGGCCCGTCTCATCACCTGCTTTTCAGAACTTTCATTCATTGTGCATACACTGGATCAATGTTTTTGCAGGCAAGGTAAAGCATATGAATATAGGGTCCCTTTTCAATGTCCATTTTAATTTACTGCCCGGTCTAAGACTCGAGTGACCCAGCACACTTTAAACCCTGCTCCATCCACTTTTACATGATGATTCTGCCACTCAGCATGCACCTATTGTCTGGCTGCTGTACCCACACCCATCTGCTCACCCCTCCCACTGTATTCCATTTGTCTTGCCCCTTTTATTCGCCTCTCTGCTCCCTTTCCACTTGTCATCGGTGAGCAGTTTCCATTGTGATGCGCCGCCATCGCCACTCTATCCTTTGCTGTGCAACTGCAGGATAGTCTGCTTTTCATTCACACAGGGGCAGGGCCACTTCACAGGCAAGGGCACTTAAATTACCTGTCTGATTGCTATCATCAACATGCAGATGCAGCCATTAGGCCCACAAAGAGGGGCCAGCAGGGGAGATTGATAAAAAAAAGGGGCTACTAGACCGAAGAGGGTAGATCGAGGCATTGGGTTTCAGGACTGGCAAACAGTGTACCCCCTTCGATTGCAGAACCTCATGCGCCCACAACAACATCAGTTTATCATTCCATTACAAAACAGATTCCGGTTACTTGATGAGGTTGATTGACTAGGGGGAAAACTGGATGAAGGTATAGTAGAAAATCTTGAAGATGATATACTGTTGAAGGCTGGTTCACAGTCATCGGAAGCTTATGTACTGTACCTCCCTTAGGTTGGAGGGCAACACCATCCCCACCTCAATCTCCTGATAACATAGAGTCATTATCCACAAAAAGGATGGCACCTATTCTCGACATGGCTAATACGGAGATCATACATTCAGGGAATATGGCTACTCCTACACCGTTGGCCAGATTCAATCCTAATCTTAAAATAGTGTCGTGGAATATTGCTGGCCTAAAAAGTAAATGGAACTGCCCCGAATGGGGAAAATTTATAGACTTATATGATATATGTATGTTTCAGGAAACCTGATCAGTCGAAGACTATGTTCGCCCAGGTTTCGCTTCCTTTTTTATCCCAGCTACCTCTAATGGCAAGGGCAGGCCCTCTGGAGGTCTTACAACATGGATCGTGAGCCACCTGGGGTGCGAAATCACAACTGAGGCACAGACAGGACCAGATATTCTTAGCCTAAACTTGACATTCAACAAAAATTTCAAAATTAATTTAATTAATGTATATTCGAGGCCAGTAAAGAATAGTAGGGAGTCCCCTACCTTAGATCAGCTTGATACAGTAATAGATGGTTTATTTAAAGAGGGGCTGATCTTAATTGGTGGCGACTTAAATTGCCCCTTTGAACCAATCAAAGACCTTGATGACTCCTATGCACGGGAAGAAGATGAGATCTGGGCAATTCCTGAGATTAATAGCCCCCCGGCTTGCGCATGGTCAGCTTTGGCCCTACAAATAAAAGCTTTGACCCTTAAACACTCACTTCGGGCCTGTAATGGCCGTTTTAATTCTGATACCTCTGATAAATGCACCTACAACAGAATTGGTCATGAGTCAATCTTGGACTATCTCCTGATCGAATGCAAGGGCTGGTCTTTGATTGCTGATTTTACTATACTTCCTAGGCATGATAGTGACCACAATGCCCTTACAGTTTCAGGAAGGATTTATTTCTCTCCAACAATAAGAGGAAGGTAAAGTGGTCACAGATGGGGAGGTGCGATAAAAATATGGTCACACTTTATGAGAGTATAATTCCTGATTTTGAGCAATTGTATGACCACCTGGATGCTAGTACCAGCCCTGACCAATTTTCCAAAGTTCGAGCTGTGAATGATAATATTTTTCATAAACTGAGGCAGGTATTTAGTAAAGCAAATCCTACATCTAATAGGGCTATAAAAAAGTGGTGTCTTGGTTTGATAAAAGCTGTGCCGAAGCCAAAAAAGCCCTCATCACAGCGATTAAAGATAGGTCCCAAAGTAATATTAAATTAACTAGGGCCCAATCCAAAAAGAGCATTATTGCTGCCAAGACAACATGGGGACAAAATGAAAAGTGCCCTTGAATGTAAGGATGTTAAGGGCTTTTGGAACTTGGTTGCTACTGGATCTAGTGAAGGGCGGACTTCCCTGGTACCCAATATTGCGGCTGAAAGTTGGGTCCCTCACTACCGGGCCCTTTATTCCTCGGAGCCTGATAGTGAAGTTTATATAAGTCCAATACCTAATAGTCCCCACAGTCTAGAACTAGATCCTCCCCTGGTTTCTATCAAAGAGGTAGAAACCTCTATTGATAGAATTATTCCAGGAAAAGCGCCAGGTCTAGATTATGTCCCAGGCGAACTCTTTAAGAGAGAGCCTAAAATTTGGGGTCCATTTTTATGTGTGATTTTTAACAACATTTTACTTGGGATGGATATACCTGAATCTTGGCTAGGGGCAGAGGTTATCCCTATATTCAAAAAAGGTTCCCCACTTCTCCCATGTAATTATAGGCCAATTAGTTTGCTTGACGTCTCGCAAAAGGTCTTCTCAAGAACTATCTTAGATCGAGTCCAGACCTGGCTAGAGGAAAATGAAATTCTGTCCCATCTCCAGGCTGGGTTTAGATCGAAAATTTCAACACTAGATCAGGTATTTAGGCTCCAGCTCCTCTACTGGAAAACGATGGAGGTAGAAAGGGGGAGTCTCTATCTGGTCTTTGTTGATTTGAGAAGTGCATTTGACATGGTACCTAGAAAAGCACTCTGGAGGGTGCTGCGGGAGCTGGGGCTCCACCCCTACCTCCTTGAGACAATAAAACGCCTCCATGAAGGGAACTATGCAAGAGTGAGATATGGGAAAAATGGGGATCTTACTAACTCTATCCCAGTAAATAGGGGAGTGAGACAGGGGTGTGTCCTAGCTCCCACACTTTTCTGCATATACATCAACGGTCTGGTGCACGCCCTGCCCCAATGTGAGGACATTGATGCACCTAAGTTGGCGCAGGGTCTTGTACCAGCGTTGATGTTTGCAGACGACACACTCCTCCTCTCTAAATCCCCTATGGGGCTCCAGAGGATTTTGGACGGGTTTTTAAGCTTTTGCAAGGATCGGGGTTTGGAGATTAATGTACAAAAGACTAAATATATGGTCTTTAATCCACGAAAATCCACCCATCCCGGTCCTCACCTGAAAGGAGTTCCCTTAGAGAGAGTTCAGGAATTTGAGTATCTGGGGGTGACCTTAAATGAAAAAATGCTCTGGGCCACCCAATTAACCAAGGCCAATCTTAAATTGATCCAAACTTCAGGGGGTCTAGCTAAATTTTTCAAGAACACACATTACAAACCATTAATTCCTGTGATAGAAATTTATAAGACCCAGATAAGAAGTGCTACCCTATATGGTGCCGAGATTTGAGGACATTCTACAACTAACTCTATTACAATCACCGAGAACAAGTTTCTCAGGCGGTTAGCTGGGCTACCACAAAGCACTCCTTTGACTCCCTTGCGCCTAGATCTTGGCGTAAGACCTATCACTAAAGAGGCTGGTTGTAGGCCACTCCTTTATCTGAGAAGGATTTGGACAACCCCGGAACTAGTGTCATTTAAAAATGAGTTGATCGAGATCCTTAGCACCCCCGGGAGTGGGAGATACCCGTGGCTTGCATACATTAAAAAATATCTAATTCTCATGGGGCTTGGCGATTTATGGGATAATCCAAGTGTTACTTGTTTTAATGTCACACGTAAAAGACTGATTGAAAGGTACTGGGAGGTACACATGAATGATCTGAATACAGGTACCAGATCTGGGCCCATGTCTTTCACATTTCTAGAGTTTAAATGTATATATGCCTTGGAACCAGTCCTTGATGTGATTCAACCCACTCTCGCCAGGAAACTTTTTCTGCAGTTCTGCCATGGATGTCTCCCGCTCCATGCTGTGACGAATAAATGGTCCAACGGTACAGATAAGGGTTGCCCCGCATGTTTACCTAATGAAGAAACTGATTTACATGTTCTGTTTTTTTGTGAAGGCTATTGTAAAATCCGACGGAGTGAGCTCATAAATTTATGTAGGAACTTGGGCTCTTCACGTTGTATGGAAGTTTAAAGACTGCTAAAAACAAACACTGATCTTCCTATTGTCTATGCAGTATCTAGATTTTTATATCGCATGTGGAGCATCAGGGCAAATCTTTTGAAAGAGAAATAATTTCTTATCTTATTCTTAAAACTTGTAAATATTTTAAACTTGTTTTTTTTAACCCTCCAAACTCTTGCCTTATATTTAATGAATTGCAAAATGGATTTTGTATATTGATGTCTCTTTTATGGCTTATGCCGAAATAAAGATATATTGACTGACTGATAAAAAAAGAAAAAAATAACTCTTAGGGGGCCCCCTGGGCCTCGAAACTCTAGAATCTTTAAAGGTGTGAGGCCCCACTGCTGCGAGCAGGCGCGGGGCCTTGGGCAGCGACCCATGCCTAGCGCTGGCCCTAGTGAGATTTATTATTTTTTCATGTAGCACACTGCAGCAGCCTCAAATGCTGCCCTGCTCTGCGCTACGTGAAAAGGAGAGGGGAGGAGAGCGCCCTATTTACTAAAATAAGGCACTCTCCTCTCCCTAGCCCCGGCGCTGAAATCAGTAGCCGTGCGCCTTGGTGCAAGGGTGTCTCCATGAGTCTAGCAAAGTTTCTGTACTGGAAGGGTACCCTTCCAGTACAAAATACTATGCACAGACTCACTTTAACCATTTTCTCACTTTGTATGTGTGCTGTAAAGTACAGCACACATGCAAAGTCGGAAAGGGAAGGAGAAATAAAAGCATTTCTCCTTCCTTGCGCCAACTTGAAAAGGATGCAGTTTCCTCACGCTAAACCCAATCTACTTTATTTAGTAAATTGGGTTAAGTGAGAAACCTTGGGTGGTTGCCTGGGAACGCCCATGCACCACCCTATGCCCCCATGGCAGAAAACTCATGCAAAGCAGCGCTGCTTCGCATTACTTTTCCATTATTTCCAGCTCTAAACAAGTTTAGCGCTGGAAAGTAAATTGGGATAAAAAGATTTTGTGCAAACACAGCGCAAAATCTTAGTAAATCTCCCCCCTTATCTCCTACCATTTCCACGGTGGGAAAAGGTAGAAGTCTTTGTGCCTGTCCATAAACTCACGCTTGTTGGTGCTTACAAACTTTAAAGGCTTGGAACATACACTTCCACCACTAATGTGGGATATACTCTTCATATTTCGCATGCAACGATTTACTCCTAGATATTTCGCAATAGTGGTGTAATATTTGCATACGTAAGTGTAACTTACGAGTGCAAATGACTTTGTGAAGGTAGCCCTGGGTTCTAACTGTAAGTAGCCCATTTTAAACCTAAACAATTTCCCCCTGAAAATACAGAAACTACCAAAAAGTATTGGACCCTTTCTTATTCTGCATTCACAACTGCGCGCTTTCCCATTATTAGATGTGAAATGATGTGGAATGTATATGCAAATTTGTGACATACTCCTATTTGTAATATATAAATAGCATGTAGCGGTGCAGAAACAATGTAATGCAGGGTGCAATTATAACTGATGTGGTTGATTGGACCTACGGTTATCACATTAATTTGCAGTAATTGATACCGTGGCACACATTTTGTGTGACTGCTTTATGCGAAATCAATCTCTCCCAAATACCCAAAGAAATACATTTATAATTCACAAAACAAACTGAAGAACTGACGTGCAAAATGCATTTTTTACCCAGCAAGCAACACAAAATATGTCTCAGCTAATTACTTAGTGATATGTACATGTTTTAATGTTAGATAAGAGAGACACGCTGGTCCTAAATATCAGCTCTTGATTGATAGATTACACTATCCCAGAGGGCACAGTGGTAGAAATGACCCAGTCTGGGTCCCTCCACTATGGACCAGTGTTGCATAATCCTTGTCAGGGATCACACTGTGCTTGCCCATGATCACACAGTACTACACCAGGCTTAATCAGCAGTTGGTGTGATCAGACAGTGATGACAGAACAACTAACAATGCTGAACCCCAAATCGCAGAGACTTCGGTCAAGATGGCACAACAAGGGCCTAAAATAAGATGGTACAAGACCACAGTTGGGTTGTTATCACTCATTGAGTAACCAAAATTACACAGTACTAGCCCAATATACCATTGCACTTGCCCTTTTCCGTGCAGCAATGAGCCAAGATTATATATTGTTTAGCCATTATCACCCAGCACTGCCCAAGGTCATACAGTGCTACCCAAGAAACACAGTTTTTCTTGTGTCAAATGTGAAATGTGGCTAATGTATTTAAATTTATTAAGGAAAATTGATGCCACACCTTGCCCTTCTCATTTAAATGTAATACTCTGCAAGCATATTGTGGAGGTCTAGGGCAGCAAGCAGACAATAAATACATTGACGAAAGGAATAGCAATCTCTTCAGGAAGGTTCAAATGGAACCATGGAAGGGAGGCCGAATACACTTCTAGGCACATAAAGTAATATCTCTGGGTTTAAATGTCATTAGTGAAGATGAAACGCTTAAATGCGGGTGACGACCACAAAACCTTGATGAATGACGGGCCCGGGTGGAGGAGACAGGTGTTTTGAGATAGTGTGTTGTTGAAGCTGAGCTGATGGTAATGGCCTGTTGAGGATTCACTAATGACGTGATTTATACACTTTTGAATTTCAGCAACAGCCCAGGTGTTTCTAGTTTAATGTTAAGGCATCTAGTTCTACGTAAGGTAACCGCCTCCCTCCAGCTAACTTTCAACTGGTTTCTTCTCTTCCCCATCAACTGGAACCTCTGACAACAGCTGTTGCTTTGTATTGAATATGAAAATCGGCTTTTATGTCCTCAAAACAGAATGTAATGCAACAACTACAAAGCCACACAAAATGATCACATTTTTATAATGCAGCACAAAAGAACAAGGTCCCCTTTGCCAGCTCCCCCAGTAAGGGTCCTTCTCTCCAGCTTGCCTGCAGTTCACTACCCTCTGCTACCTTTGCTTTTGTGCCTCCTCTGCTCATTTTCTGCCTCTTCTCTTCTCACTTCTGCCCTCTATTTTGTCTCTTTCTGCTCCTTCTGCCCGTTATTTTGCCTATTTCTGCTCGTTTTTTTACCTTTTTTTGCTAATTTCTGACCTTTATATTGCCTCTTACTGCTCGTTTCTGACTTCTATTTTGCCTCCTTATGCTTGTTTCAGACCTTTATTCTATTTCTTCTCCTCGTTTCTGACCTCTAGTTTGCCTCTTTGTGCATGTTTCTGACCTGTATTTTTAATCTTTCTGCTCCTTTCTGACTTCTATTTTGCCTCTTTCTGCTCGTTTCTGACTTTTGTTTTGCCTATTTCTGCTCCTTTCTGACTTCTATTTTGCCTCTTTCTGCTTGTTTCTGACCTTTATTCTGAGGTCACATCCACAGCACCCAGCTACCCCTAGGGGTGACAGTGCTGCGCTATACTGTGGTAAATAAAATTCCTTTACCGGGACTGAATTTGATACAGAAACATTATAAAATAGCTCAGTAAAATGAGAGGCAGAATCCGTGATATTAGAGGTTCGGAATGGGCTTTATTCCAGTGATCGATTATAATCGGATGCTCCAAGTTCCATCACCACGGGGGTTCAGGAAGTGAAGTACATACTTTATTGACAAGAAGTAACTTTTATAGTACATACATTACAATGAAGCGAATGCAGTAGGCGTAACAATTGATAAGGAAAATGACGATTTGTCTGCGTAACCAGAAATGGGTGTAATAAAGAGTAAAAAGGAACATAATTGGTTATGATGTCATACATAGGTGGATCTATAAGATAATACTTGGCCTAGATGCGCGCGCAGCAGCATGACGTGTAATTGACGTGTAACTAGGGGGTGAAGGGGACTTGACATTTAGCTCTACATGTGGAGACAAAAAGTCTGGGGGGTCAAGTCAACCTAATCCCAAATCATATCTAACATCCTATGTTTAAAGAACTATGTTATCCAAGAAAGAAGGACTCTCGGACAGAATCTATTCTATACTGACTGTGCGTGCGTGTACAAGCGTCTAAGTGTCTACACTGAATGCGAGGGGGTAGGAATATTCCATGGTAACCGGGCTATGAATTACTTGCATGAGGACAGAGAAGCCGGGCCTTTTGCTCGGTAACTGGAAGAATGTTTACTTAAACTACTAGGCAGGAATGCATCGGCTGAGGGGGAAGCAGATAATTCGAAGGTGAAATACAGTTCTTGGCAGAGAATAGGCTGATGTCAGGCTTTGTGAGCCGCGCAGAGAATGAGACAAAGTTCATGGTCACAGATGCAGGCTCAGACTGGAGCTTTCAGAGGCAGAAGGCAAGAGGAGTTTTGATGACAGAATCAGGGCCTACTTGCCTGGACTGTAAAATGGCATAAGTGAGCCATACAAAGCCGGTGGCCTTTCATATTTAGGAATGGAATATCCGGCCTGTTCATGGCGGATCTGACAGAGGACATGTTGACATTGGACGCACATGTATTTGCGTCTTCATAACTGGAACTGGAGGGAACATACATGTATTTGTGACATGCACATAGAACCGTTGGGGTCCAAGATAGGGGACATAACTGACCAGAAAAATCCATATTTCCACATTCCCTCCTTGTCCCCTACTTGCCCTTCAAGAGATATCAATCTTCATCAATCCATTGATCTGTTCATATAGCATCATTTGTTCTTCTTTCTTCTTCCGTGACGAATGAAATCTTGGTGGTGGAATACACGATGTGGCACACAGACCACAGATCGCTGGTCCACATTGTAGACATAGACAGCAACTGAATAGTAGGAGAAGGCCAATACCTAGGAAGGATAAAACTCTCCATCCCCAGGCTGATATCACATTCCAAAACCAACTGGACCAAGTCCAAGTGCCTGGGTTCTGGTGTATCTGGCTTACAATCTTATGAAGGCGAGTGATGGCTTTATATACAGATGGCAAATTTTCTGGTATGAATACGCAGCAGCTTGATCCGATGACCCTACAAGCTCCGCCCCTATCAGCCAGGATGACGTCAAGGACAAGACGATTTTGAAGCACAACAATCCGCATAGCAGACTGCTCTTCTGTTAGATTGCCTAAGGCGGAAATAGTTTCATTCACTACTGCTTCAAGGGTTCTAGTTAATCTACGTATCAGCTTACTATTGGTAACAGTACCTATATAGGGAAAGATGCCTTTATTAAAATCTACATACTTGTCCCATGCTGTCTCAGTGTAATCGACAATGGGGAGATCTCTCCGCTCTCTGTTGTGTACTAAATGAATATTTCTGTAATAATCAGGAGGAGCTAGGAAAACAGGTGGTAAAAGGAATGCAATGTAGCAGGTACCATCCCAATCTAGAGGTAAACGCATATATGCAGTCTGACCACATACAAAGTAGGAATGGCGAGAAGCTCTAAATGAAGATTTGCCTTGATCACTGAATTCTACTATAGTAGTGCATTTACTATGGCCCATATGTATGGAACCAACCTTTCTTACACACAATTCACCCTTCGCTGGGAATACTGACATGGTGGGTAAGACTAGTTCAACTTCGGATACGACATTTAGAATCATGAGATTAGGTGTAAAATTACCTAATCCATATACTTCATTTTCTAGATCAGTTCCTGTTCTTTTGGGGCGACCCTCCTTGTCAGGGTAGCAGACCTTGAGTAAAACTAGGTTCAGGTTTCCCCATACCCAATGATCTTGGTAAACTGCTGTGTCTGAGTCTATGGAATTGATTAAACTAAACCATGCTCCACAGGAGCCATTATGTGTAAATGGATGTGGAAAGAAAGGCAGGACTCCTTCATAATTCTGATAGGGAGGGAGTCGGCCACACACCCAACAATTGGTGGCATTACTAGTCTGATGGGAATGATGTAACATACTAATGAAAGTGTTATTGCGCAGCGCAAGTCTATAAGACAATTCATGCGGAGGTAAGTCACTAAAAGAATGTTCAGCAGCAACATTATAAACATGTCTAGAAATAGGGTAATATATGTGCAACAACATACTTGTAATAATTATTAAAAGACTCAATAAAAACAAAATTAATAATGTCACTATGCAGTGGCTACGCAGTGATTTACAATACGCCTGTCGTTTCAACATTTTCCGGGTATTTTCTCTACTCAGGTCCAAGGGATACATGTCAGAGACAATTCAACCGCTTCACCTTGGAGAGGACTTAAACAATCAAATTGCTCGACTTGTTGGGCCTAAGCTTTAGTTTGTAAAGTTCGGTTTCAGTCTTTTCAACCAAAGGAAGTTTTGAATCAGTCTGTGAGGGAGTGCAGGGCACAATGTCTATATCCGAGGATAGTCCATGAAATTTCTTGATATGACTTGAATGAATCCAGCCCTTGCGGCCCTCGATCTTCACGGCTGTCCTGGTGGTCAGCAGGACCAACTTGGGTGTTTTCCACCTGGGCTCCAGCTGAGTCTTTCGGTCGAAATTCCTCACAAAGACAAGATCACCCGGAACAACGTCATGGGGTTTCACCTCAGTGTTGTCGGGAAAAGCTGCAGCTACCTGTGAACGACAAGATTGTAGTGCAGACATCAAGGAAGCCAAATAATCTGTCAGCATGTTACAGTCAATATCAGTTATTTTGCGTGGTACAGGCGTCCCCCACATATTCGGTGGTCTGCCGAAGATCACCTCATACGGGGATAGCCCTGTTCGAGAGTGTGCTACCATTCTCATGTAAAAGAGTGCAACTGGTAACGCTACTACCCAGTCGACACCTTTCTCTCTGCATATTTTGGACATTCTGATTTTTAGTATCTGGTTATGTCTTTCTACGAGACCTGCTGCCTCGGGGTGTCGGACACAGTGGAATTTCCACTGATATCCTAACAGAAGTGAAACGTGTTTCATTAATTCGGATGAGAACGGCTGGCCGTTATCTGAGTGAACAACACGTGGTAAACCGTATCGTGGGAAGAATTCTCGAACCAACTGTTTGGCAGTAATCGGGGCAGTGTAATCTGAAACCGGGTACGCCTCTGTCCAACGGGACAGAGCGCAGACAACTACGAGAACATATTTGAATCCTCGACATCGTTCCATCTGGATGTAATCCATCTGTAGGACTTCAAAAGGGTGATTAGGAGGATGAAATCCACCCTGGTCTACGGGAACGCTTTTTCCTGGGTTAAACTGACAACAGATCATACAGGTACGGACCTTTTGTTTGGCTGCTGCTCGTAAATGTTTATTGAACCAAATGTGTTGAATGCTGTCTAGCATAGCTTTTTCTCCTAGATGTGCTGGACTATGTATAGTGTTAATTATAACTTGGACCATTGAATCAGGAAGGAACCATACAGACTTTTCCTTCATCATCCATCCTTGGTCCGTTTGAATCCCTCCTAATTCAGTCCATTTCTTTATTTCGTCTGGTGTAGCATGTGTCTGTATGTCAATTACGTCAAGAGTAGGATCTTTAACTGTCATACAATGTGTCGGTGTCGGGACTATTGTCTTTGTCATGTCGGGGGTTTGAGTTTGAGCAGTCTGTTTAGCTGTTCTGTCGGCTAGATCATTGCCTTGGGAAATGATATCAGTAACCTTCGTATGAGCCTTACATTTCATAATTGATATTTTAGTGGGTAGATGTATTGCATCTAATAAGGCATGAATGAGGGATCCGTGCTGAATGTGGGCACCGTGGGAAGTTAAATAACCTCTCTCTCGCCACAGCACGCCGAAGTCATGTACAACTCCGAATGCATAACGTGAATCAGTGTATATGTTGACTTTTTTATTTGTGGCTTGAATACAGGCTTGTGTCAGAGCGATGAGCTCTGCGGCTTGAGCTGACAAAGTATTTATACGATTAGTTTCAATGACTTCAGTATCTGTTGTGACTGCGTAAGCGGCCACTAATTCTCCTGCACTTGTTCTCATACATGAACCATCTACATACAACGTCAGGTCTGGATCGGACAATGGAACATCTGTCAAGTCTTGTCTGGGTTTTGTCGTTATAGTAATAACTTCAATACAGTCGTGAGCTAGTGGGTCTGTTCCGGTTACTGGCAAAAGTGTGGCAGGATTCAATGTGTTACAGCGTCTGATTTCTATGTGTGGCTGAAACAATGTAAGTTCATATCCTGTAAGTCGCGCTATAGTCAAGTGTTGTGTTTGCGTTCTATTTACAAGAACCTCTACTGCGTGTGGTACTTGAACTGTCAATGGATGTCCTAACACTATGGCATCGCTTTGTCTGATTGCTAAAGCTGTCGCTGCCACTGATTTTAGGCATGCAGGCAAAGCCTGAGCTACGGGATCTAATGTACTAGAAAAATAAGCACATGGTTTGTGTGCTCCTGCTTGTTCCTGTGTGAGTACTGACAAGGCAGTACCTTCGCGTTCTGTAACAAAGAGTGTAAACTGTTTTCTGTAACATGGCGTTGCTAAAACAGGTGCTTGACATAAAGCTTTCTTTAGGCTTTCAAAAGCTTGTGTATGTTCCTGAGTTCAAGGGAGAACAGTCGATGTGGCTGCCTCCTGTGTGGTTAACTGAATGAGTGGTTTTGCTAGAAATGCATACTGAGGAATCCACTGCCTGCAATATGACGTGAGGCCTATGAAAGCTCGTACTTCCTTTTGTGTCTTGGGTATTGGCATGTTAGCTATTAACTGAATGCGGTCGGGTGTAAGCTGCCTTCCCTCCTTGGTCAGCGAGTGTCCAAGATAAACAACTCGCTGGACACAGAATTGCAGCTTAGAAGGGGACACCTTGTGCCCCTTTTCGGCTAGAAATTTTAAAACTGTCAGTGATGCTTTCTCACATTCGGGTTCGCTTCTCGCGGTGATCAGCAGATCATCGACATATTGAAGCAAAGCAGTGTTAACTGGCATGTGGATACTGTCAAGTTCTCGTTTCAGTGCTTGGCTATAGATGCTGGGGCTTTCTGTAAATCCTTGAGGTGCGCGTGAGAATTTAAAGCTACGCCCATTTAAACTAAATCCGAACAAATATTGGCTTTCCGGATCTATTGGGACGCTGAAAAAGGCATTCTTGAGATCAATTACAGTAAAGAATGTTGCTTCGGAATCAATAGTTGTCAGTAATGACGAGATATCTGGGACCACAGGAAATTGTGGCACAATGCACTTGTTTAATTCGCGCAGATCAATAACCAATCGATATACTGGCGGGGCCTTTGGATCTGTTCGTTTAAGAATCGGAATTATCGGTGAATTACATACATTGGAGTCTGTTTCTACAACTACTCCTTGGGCAATAAGCTCGTCAATGATTTGTAGTAAAGCCACTACAGCATCTGGTGGTAACTTGTATTGTCGCATTCGTGGTAGCACCACTCCTGCCTTTAATGTGACTCGGTATGGTGTAATATTCATGCAACCAACATCAGTAGGGCCTTGTGCCCATAGATGTGTAGGCAAAGTCTGCAGTCGGGGATCCATGTCTCTAGACACATAGTGACCTTTAAAATCACGTAAAAACAACCTTACACCTTCCGGAGAACAACATATTATGGCTCCTAGAGCTTTCAGGGTCTTTATTCCTAACAAGTTTTCTGGACATGATTTAGTAAGCAATAAATCTGTAGTTCGGGTCAGAGGTCCTATCGTAAGTGGAAGAGGCTGTGATACTTCATTAACAATAGGTTTTCCTGAAAAACCAAGGGAAATATTCTGAGAGCCTGAGAGGGGTGCCCCTGGGACTTCACTACGTTTTATAGTTGTTCGACTTGCCCCTGTATCGAGTAAAAATTTCCTATCTTGGCCTAATAATTCACTATGTATATAAGGTCCTTCTTGATCTACAGGGATCTCGATAAGGGGTAAGTCAACTTCCCTCTCTAGGCTAGTTCATGCGTAACGCTGATACTCAGGATATTCATACTGTGCGGTCTGATACATTTGTCGTGTTGTTGTCTGTGTGGCAGCAGCAGGCAACGGTGGTGCAGCTGGCACGAACTGTATTGGCTGTTGTGCGGCTGGCATGGCCTGGGCATGCTGCATAGCTCCTTGTTCATTCTGATCTTGTCTTAGTGGCCGTGATCTTTCTTGTGTTTTACCTATGGCGATATTATGTTTTAAAACTGGACAATCGTGTACGTAATGACCTGGCTTTTTACAATAATTGCATGTCCCTTTTACAGGTCCTGCTGAATCGGAATGTGTCATACCCTTTTTATGTCCTTCAGCTGGTACTGTCTGGGAAACTAGCATTTTCATTTTCGTGTCTTTCATGCGTCTGTGTTCATGTTCTTGTTCTTCTCTAATTCTATTGTGATGGTACTGTAACATTTGTAACATTTGTGATGGAGTGTTACCTTGCCAGGTACTCTCGAACTTTAATACTCTATTCTTTACTGGGGGCAGGGCATTTTCTACTAATTTTGTTACAAACAGATGTGGGTACGATTCGCTACTTGCTTTTATGCCACTATTTATACCAAAACATTTTTCAAATCGGGCATAGTAATCACTAGTGTCTTCATCTTGCTTCTGTTTACAGGCTGAAATTGTACCCCAATCTTCCTTTTTCGTAGTTAATAAACGTGGCAGTACCTGTACTAATAAACCTGGTAATGCTTTAGTTTTATCCCCAAGTCCTGCTCCTGCAGTTCGGGCCTTTTCTTCCGCTTCTAACACAGACCATTCTATCTTTTGGTCTCCTACCTCCCACTCTTTTTCCTTGAGTTTTTCATAAATGCCAGCAGGCATCAACACCTTTAATATTGTCATAATGTCGGGATAGGTATACTCTCCCATGAGTAACATGTCTTTAATTTCTCGGTGAAAACCCGCTGGATCTTTGTCATGACTGGGTACCACTTTCTTCATTTGCAACAATTCTATTTTTGATATGGGCGTATATACGAATACGCGCCTAAACTCGTTGTCCTCACCTTTTATTGGGTGCACTTCTCGTAAGGGATTCTGTCTATCCATGTGATACGTGGTTCTTTCCTTGACAGGCAATGAAACATGCTCTGAGCATACAAAAAGAATATACTGCTTTCTTGACTCTAGAATTTCTTTAATTAATTTAGTACCTGGACCTCTCCATTTATTCATAAGCAATTCAGTCAGTATGTCAGGTAAGGGACCAGGGTCCGAATGCTGACTCCGATATAGTATAATGAGTTGTTGAATCATATAAATCCCAGCTAACCTCTGTTCATCTGGGGTGAGATTCAAAAATGTGCGTACTACTGTATCATCACTATATTTTCCGGGACTGTCCACCCAATGGACAGCTGCCCTGGCTAAATCTTGTTCGTCCATAGAATCGAGAAAATGATAACCCCTTCGTTCTCGGAGTAGCTTGTCGGCGGTTTGGAACGAATGCTCGTTAGACCTTATATTAATTATGGGTATTTGGAAATTCCTGTTATTATCTGGACATATCGGACGTATTGAGTCAGTATGACATCTAGTCTGATTCCTATTACAAGATCTTCCTCTGCCTACATAGGCTATGGTGTCCGACTGTCCTGCGGGCAGTCCTGACCCTTCTTCCTCGCTTTGTTCGAACTCGTCTGCCTCTAATCTCTCTTCGTGTAGGCGTTCTATTTCTTTACGGATCTTTCGGCACATGGCTATTATACAATTTTGCTTGTCATGTCTCCCTTCTGATATATTCTGGCTCCATCTGGTAAGAATTTGCATTGCTTCCGGGTCTACCCCCGGTCGGTCTACATTTCTGATCACACAGTTTAAGAGGAAACGTAACAGTTCCCCCTGTATCTCTACTTTCTGGTATTCCATAGCTCTGTTAATACATTCTGGATCTCGCCCTGTTTGGACAAAATGATATATTTCGTCTAGATGCGCAGTCATTCCTGGTAATTTCCCTAAATACACTGCGGCTCGTCTGATACGCAATGATGCCAGGATCATTTCGTCCTCTATACCGGGCACCGGGTCATATCTACAATCTACGAGAAGTTCTTTAAGTGCACGGGCACTTACGAATTTGGGTGTACGTGAATGCGCTGACTCTTGAAAAGTAAGTTTATTTATTCTAGGTGGCGTAGAAAAGATATTGGTAGCACCTCCCGTGGCCCCATCTGGGGCGTCGGGTGTGAAAGGATTCGTCGAACGTGACACAGCAACTATAGGTGTGGACACAGCTATAGAAGTAGCTGTAGGAACAGATACAGAAACAGATGTGCTTGCCGGAACTTGTGACTCGATTTGTTGCTGTAGGGATACGGGTGCTGGATCTTGGCGTAGGACCTCCCTGGTATGCGGTCTATGTGGGGCGGAATTAGCATACTCGGGAGCTGCGTCATCTAAATATGAAGAAAGAAAAACATCTTCTGCGGTTCTAGGATGCCCCTTAGGATGTACCTTGATTGGGAATAATGGGGGTGGCAAGTCTTTCGGTATCTCTGGAGCAGCCTTAGGTAATCCTTCGGCCAGAAGGGGATACATACCATTCATAAGGGCATTTCTTTGTCTGTCCACTTGTTCTGATTTCACTCGGATACCTTCCTCAATTAATAGATTCTCTCGAACTTTGTTTGAACTCTCTTTACTCTTCTCTTCCTGTCTACGTGCTTTTTCTGTACGTCTATGAGATTCTTTACGCCATAACTCAACGGCGTCTTTCTGCGACTGTCTGACTTTCCTTTTCCATAATTCTTCCTCGACTTTCATGATGCACTCTGCATCCCAGGTCCCCGCTGCGGGCCACCTCTGACTTTCTGGTAATCCCTTGGTGTAGTCTACCCATAAATCAAGAAATAATATAGCGTCTAAGCCATGTTTGTGATACATGAAGTGCCCTGGAGTATCCCTAGGAGGAATAGGGACGGCTTCTTCGAGTACCCCTTTTCTAGTAGTGATCTGTCTTAACTTCGAAAAGAGCGGCATATTGACAACTGATCTGACACTTAATCTTGAACACACTTAATACGAAAGCACAATAATGAACAACCATTCATACCACAATATGCAGGACGTTTTAACACATTAAACATTAAACATTAAACATTTTTTAACCTTTAAAATAAACAACAATGATGATCGTCTGCATAACTAATCACCAAGCATAACTCTTGACACTTCGGAATACTTGATATACTGCTAAACAGTACAGATACACTGCTAAAACAGTGCAGACCGGATTTGTGTACCCAAACCCGTCTTGACCGGCACAACCTATGTGCACGTCAGAAATGCCTCCCCAGTAATGGTACTCACCGGGTAGCTTCGGAAACGGAAGGCCTCGGTAACTTGAACTTGAACCGGACTGGACTCGACTCGTCGGACACTGGGCTCGACTTCGAACTGGTGGGTCTCTGTATACCTCGGATCTTGCTCTCTCAGCTAGGCTCTGGTCGGGATACTTCGCACTTCTCACCGCCTCGTCTGGGTGTTGATCGCAGTCTCAGTCGCCCCCGCTTGACCGGAGGGAGATACAGGAAATCCTGCTGGTACGCGTAATTGTCCGTCCAGCTGTGGCAGGAGACCGGGCCTGCAACTCACCGCCGGCGCGTGAGATGAGAAAGTGTCCCTATTCGGGCGCCATCATGTGGTAAATAAAATTCCTTTACCGGGACTGAATTTGATACAGAAACATTATAAAATAGCTCAGTAAAATGAGAGGCAGAATCCGTGATATTAGAGGTTCGGAATGGGCTTTATTCCAGTGATCGATTATAATCGGATGCTCCAAGTTCCATCACCACGGGGGTTCAGGAAGTGAAGTACATACTTTATTGACAAGAAGTAACTTTTATAGTACATACATTACAATGAAGCGAATGCAGTAGGCGTAACAATTGATAAGGAAAATGACGATTTGTCTGCGTAACCAGAAATGGGTGTAATAAAGAGTAAAAAGGAACATAATTGGTTATGATGTCATACATAGGTGGATCTATAAGATAATACTTGGTCTAGATGCGCGCGCAGCAGCATGACGTGTAATTGACGTGTAACTAGGGGGTGAAGGGGACTTGACATTTAGCTCTACATGTGGAGACAAAAAGTCTGGGGGGTCAAGTCAACCTAATCCCAAATCATATCTAACATCCTATGTTTAAAGAACTATGTTATCCAAGAAAGAAGGACTCTCGGACAGAATCTATTCTATACTGACTGTGCGTGCGTGTACAAGCGTCTAAGTGTCTACACTGAATGCGAGGGGGTAGGAATATTCCATGGTAACCGGGCTATGAATTACTTGCATGAGGACAGAGAAGCCGGGCCTTTTGCTCGGTAACTGGAAGAATGTTTACTTAAACTACTAGGCAGGAATGCATCGGCTGAGGGGGAAGCAGATAATTCGAAGGTGAAATACAGTTCTTGGCAGAGAATAGGCTGATGTCAGGCTTTGTGAGCCGCGCAGAGAATGAGACAAAGTTCATGGTCACAGATGCAGGCTCAGACTGGAGCTTTCAGAGGCAGAAGGCAAGAGGAGTTTTGATGACAGAATCAGGGCCTACTTGCCTGGACTGTAAAATGGCATAAGTGAGCCATACAAAGCCGGTGGCCTTTCATATTTAGGAATGGAATATCCGGCCTGTTCATGGCGGATCTGACAGAGGACATGTTGACATTGGACGCACATGTATTTGCGTCTTCATAACTGGAACTGGAGGGAACATACATGTATTTGTGACATGCACATAGAACCGTTGGGGTCTAAGATAGGGGACATAACTGACCAGAAAAATCCATATTTCCACAATACAAATGCTTATTGATTGTACAAAGGCACAAAAAGACAAAACCATATATCACCACCACAACAAAATGGCCCACAGCAAATATACACAAACATTCTTGTCATACATTACCGCCACCATAAACATGTTTTCATAATACGTTGGTTAAAGGTGTTTGCCCAAGCATTGCCTTACTCACCACCAAAACATGAGACAAAGATTCCGTGGGATTGCTTTGGATAGGAGCATTACATATATATGGTTTCCCAGTCATATGTTTCATTCCCTGTGGAACTGGTAGCAGAAACACTGTATCAATGACTAGGAAGGACTAGGAATCACACAGAACGAGTGATCGAGTGTGAGACACCCTTCCACAATTTACATTGTATCCAATAGGGTCCTAGGATGAAGTTGGGGGCATTCTGATTTGGAGAAAGAACCTTAATCTTCCTTGGTTAGAAACTAGGGTTCTTGATCGCTAGACTTTAGAATGTGGCGGATAAACAAATGGCACAGGTTCTGATGAGGCCCGTAGATTCATACACTAGGGTCGAAAGGTCGACGGCACACCATGGGTGGTCTATTGAGTGTTAAAATGAAGACCTTAAAAATCATGCTGGATTAATATTGTTGCTTATTATTTGACAACCCTGGGTCTGTGTGTATTTGATATTGATTGTATGTGTTCACCATTCACCAGCTCTGTCTGCTTTATTGTTGAGGTATTGATGTGTTGTAAGATTATAAAACATTTGTTTCTACAAAGAGAGGCTGTAGTGTTCATTTATTTGGTTGTGTTCACATACGGTGATTATTTCTAGCAGGCCGTATGTATTGACAACAGCTCTCTAAATCAATCTCATATAAAGGTTGCCTCATGCTCTTATAAGTTACCATGGTTCTGGTTTTGGGCATAGTGGTTTCCCTGTTGTAAGTACTTTTTACTTATCAGCAAGTATATCAAATAGTGACAGTGAAAAATATTTCGCGATCGGCCGAACACTTTGTTTTCTGATACTTGGTTTAGGATTTTTTTAAGACGGTGTGAAAGCATAAAGTGTAGTGTAGTTTACAATTTCCCAATTAAATTGAAATGGTGCAAAGTAACATAACCAAACATGTATTTTTGGAAAAATGAAACAGCTCTATCTCGATCACACTGAGGTTATGTAAAGCCAGAGAGGGGAGAACGACAAGCAGCTGAAGGACAGCATATAAACGGCCTTCTTACCTTCATAAAGATTCAGGTGCATACCTCACGAAAACTGCAGTTCTTGGGTATCTAACATGTATTTTGATACTCTGTACGACAACCTTTATGCTTTAAAAAACGTGCCTCTTCCATTTAGACACATTGGGGCATATTCTCGAGGAGCTATCGCCGAGTTATCAGCACTTTAGCGCAGCCAAATTCACGATAAAAATACCGCCCCATTCACAAGCTCGTGCTAACAGCCGGTACCACCAGTTTTCCGGCGATAGCATCCTCAAAAAACATTGCCACGGATGACCCCGGCAACTATCGCTAATGAGATGCAGAGTAGGCGTTCCTGAGCAAAAAGCTGCGACAACACCACCCCTCAGCATTCTCAAAGACCAGCCAGATCGCCGATAAGAACACGAAACATGCGATAAGGCGCGTTAGCAGCAGGAAATTAACACCAGCTCTGATCTGGTGCAAAGCCGGTCGACAACCGGCACCAGCCAAGGTAGGCCAGACCACAGCCACACCTGAAGAACAACAGATGCCATGGAGCCAAAGATCATGCAGTTAGTACACCCAAGAGGGCCACAGCACCCACCGCCACCCACCCCTGTATCACCCCCCACCCCTCCGGGGCCCCACCCTGGGCACCCCCCACTTCCCCCGGACCAAGAGATTGCACATCAACGTCACGAAATAAGGAACAAAATCTTTCGCCTGATGCCGCAGAATCACAACAACTAACCGTCATGTGAGTACAGAAAATGCAGAATCAACCATTCACGATTGAGAGTCCAAACAAAATATTACAGTCAAATTTCAAACCAAACAACTATTTGGAAGAGTCATGGCGGGTCATCCCTGGACAATCCGTAAGTGACAGCTTGTAAGACAATATCCCAGATAAGAAGGTGCGTCAGGCACTCATCAAAGGACAGAGAGAGAGAAAGAGAGAGAGAGAGACTGAACAAGGAGTGCAAGGACAATCGGGCCCTTGGCACATACATGCCAACTGTTGTGTGTGTCAACAATTGGTGCACCCAATATCTAAGGCCTGGCAACAATTCCAGCATGAAGGCCACATCACATTTCAGAAATGCAAATAGTAGTCATACTAAAATTAGGCATGAAAGCTCCTTTGTCTCAATACACAAGGCGGAAGGACATCCGAACCACCGACCTTGATCTCCAATGTGCCCGGCACCCCCTGAGTGAGATACCATTCCAGACTCTGGCGACTCCCACACCACGAACTGCGCTAATGAAAGAGCAACGTGTCCACACTCCACACACACTTGTCCCTGCTCGAGCTACACCTGCATGGCATGCCCCCAACACATCTGTAAAAAAGACAACCCATACGTCCAAACATCAAACACACATACGACTCATTGCTCGTGCTTTGGCATATCGTCCATAGAACTGCCGCTGGTCTGAGGAGTGCCGGTGGTACGAAACCAACAAACGCAATGGCAGGCAATCCCAGGCACATGCACAACCCCAGTCACGTGGAACTCTACCGTGCACAAATGCGGCATCTGTTGGGAGCTCTGCCAATGGCAGTTTTGCGAATCAGTTACCGTCTGAGTTTCCGGCTTGCATACGTCACATGCGTCCAGCCATGGTTCCACTGTCATGCACATTAGAGGGGCCCATGGAGGTCTGCCTATCCAACACAACAGTAGCTGAACTGAATTATGACTTGTGTGTGAGCCCCCTGTTGGCCCATGAACAGGAGTGCAACCGGGATACCCGGGCATGGTATGCCTTGATATGTGGTGTCTGTGCCGGCAGCAGTGGATGGGAGATTGGACAAGTCATCGTGTGCAGTGACCACATCGAGGCGCTCCCTAATTGGGCTGTGTTGCGGATTGGTGAAACAGAGTGGTCGGAGCACATCTGTCCAGACCAGTTAATGGATTGGCTCTCCCTCGTGTTCCTTGAATTTGAGAAAAACGTATTTCTGGAACTGATTGCCTATGAAGCAGCGCTCGCATTCATGGATGACCAGCTACCTTCCTGCAGCCACAACTAACTGACACCCAGAGCACAGATCCCAACACCGTGTTGCATCATGGAGGAATGATCACATAAGCCAGAACAACAGTGGACATGTCTGCATTCGCTCGGACTCAGAATGCATGTGCATGAACCTACGCGTGTTGTCACACACCTGTGCAAGGTGCCGCAACCCCATGGGCGGAGCAGCACAGCGTCGCTTTGCAAAATTCCTAAATCTGACATACTGCTGGAGGGAGACTACACACATGGAAATGTAGCACGACATGTGACCTTGTTGGTCCCTTTCACCTGCTCACTGTCAGCATAGCACACAGTCGGCGCAGTCCGGTGGCACAGCTCCATGCAGATTCCATGGGCTGTGAGTCGTGTCCCCTGACAAGGGGCAATGAGCAGACACCAAACATCACATGACTCGACCAGCAAGGCAAGGTGGGCTGAGACCGTTGCCAACTGTAAGAATATGTGTTCATTTTTGCCACCCCATTCCTTGCACCTCGACACGTTCCCATTGTGCCTATAAGTGTCTTAAGCATCTGTCTGCCTGTTGTGTACCATCACTTGCCCGTACTGACTCGCACATGCTAATAAAGTCTACGCAACTTCACCAGTGTACAACTATGATGAGTGCTGATTAGTTTGAGACATCGTGTGCCTTAATGAGCATTGTCCGTACACAGGGAGGGACAGACTGCCTCTGGTACATAGGCGGTGAATCCCTATTGGCAGCTCCGCCACTGTGAGCCACACATTGTGTTTGGGATAGTTGCTGGTAGACCCGTGCCCTTACTTGTCTTCAGCAATGTGAGCATGGTGTCCAACTTCTTGCCATGTGGATCAATATGATCCATTAAAACAGGCTCTGTCCACACGGATGTGTGTGAGTACGTCATGCAAAGAGATGTACTGTAGCCACATGCGATGGGGGACACTACTTCAGGCGGTCTATCTATTCTGACATTTACACACCCAGCCCTAGAGGATACATGGACGTGGGGCTACGTTCGAGGGATGCAAGATTGTTGTTCATGTGCAATGAGGCCACAGCTAGTTCACACCTTCACATTCATCTAATTGGCCATGTGGGTCAGGCTCAAACATGCTCATTGATGACATTTACCAGGGTGCACCTTTCACTGCAATCAACATCCCTACATGTATCCATACTTGTACACGTGAATGAACATAGACATGACACATCCGTGTGATTTGGAATGTTTTATTCACATTTTGGGGAGTCTTGGAGCCAGAGGGGTACATGGCCAGTACAAGCCCACATGACATGGTTGCCCAGTGGTGGGCCAACCAGAGTCCTTGGGGGAATGCAAAGTTAATCGGAAGCAGAGGAGTTCAGTCCACAGCAGGATTTCTGTGTGATTGGTACAGGAGCAGATATGTCGGGGTCCAGGTGAATGTCGCAGAGTGTTCTGGGGGACAGTGGGAGGTGGTGTTCCAGGGCATGATGCATAGGTCTGAACCAGACAGGGAAAGGCCATGTGGCGGGTATGGATGCTACTACCTCCTTCCTCACACAGTCAATACCCTCCACATCTTACTCCTCTGAGACGTCGTCTGTGTTCGGTGTGTCAGGTGTGTGAGGTGGTGTTATGGCAGCATCACTGTGGGCCACTGACACATCAGGGTGTGAAGGTGATAGGGCTGCATCACTGTGTGCCAATGACACATCAGGGGGCGGAGATGTGTGTGTCGAAGTTCAAGCAGCAGTCATCTGGGACAGGCTCTGTGGCAGCAATGGCAAGATGAAGATCTGCAGGGCCTGGAAGATCCCAGCTACATCTTGCTGGTGTTCAGCCGTGGCAGCCATCCTTCCAGCCTGCATCCGCTCCATGGTCTCCATTGTCCTCTGCAACTGTGCCAACTCCGTGCTGTCATCGCTGGAGCCTGTCTGACTCGACAGTTCTTGTATCTGAGTAATGGCTCCAGCGAGGTCAGCCAAGGATTGTCGGTGAGCATGGTGCGGACAGGGGGTGTCCATTAGGGACTGTGTGTGGTCCCTGATGGGACTCAGACACCCACTTATGGCATCAAGTTTGACTGCCACGAGCTCGAAACCCAGCCACAGCTGATCTGCCAACTCCACCTGGCATACTAACACACAACATTGGAATTCCATGTGTTGGTCATGGGGGTCCTGTGGGCCAGCCATGGTGGTGTGTGCTTCCTGCTGTGTGATCTGTGCAGGGGGTGGGGTCACCGTGATGCAGCTGGGCTGCCTTGCTCCTGGAAATCGGGTGCAGATGCTGTTCAAGAGCTGTTGGAGGGTGTCTGGGCAAATGTGCAGGGTGTCCTATTCATTATCACTCTAGAGATGTGTGGTGTGCTCTGCAGTAGGTGTTGATTGTCCCTCTACAATGTAACAGGGAGATGCAGGTTAACAGTGTGTTCCATGTATGTTGACGCATTGTACATGTTTACATACAGACTGCATGACAATGTACATTGTGACTGTTTTGGAGGAGCTGGCTATTTGATGGCAGACAGTGGACATTTCGGCTACATTACAGATGTGAGGTTGTATTCATACATTCTCATGTCACGGTGTCATGCAATGCCAGATGTGATTGGCCAGTTTCTACGCCCGAGTGGCACCAGTTCTGTCCTCTGTCCTGTGGTGTAAGTGTTGCACTTTGTACCACATTGTCGTCAATGTTGATGTGCTGTGATTGCTATGTGTGTGTGCTGCATTGTTGGCGAGTTTGCCCGGCAGCTCTGATTTGGCATCCCTTTGAGTCAGTGTGCCTTTGACTTGTATGCTTTTCAGGTGCTGTGATGTTTGCGACTTGGGTCATTTGTGCTCTTGGACATATTTGGTACTCTTGAGTATTGTTTGTCTGCAGATGTGTTTTTGACGTCATGGGTTGTAGATGCACATGGATGTGTCAGAGTGTGACCTGCTCCTTTACGTATGTGGTCCACATTCAGCCACCTCAGAGTTGCAATGCTATCTGTCATGCAGTGTCACTTGCATAGTCCGTGTGGCTCATAGAGCTGCTGCTTTTCCGGATTCAGCACATGTGCATGGGTAGGTTGTGGCATTGGTGATATGGAGGGGGGCCCATTGGTGCACATTGTGGACGGGGGCCTACTTGGTGTTTCTATATGTGTTGTGTATATGTGTTGCAGTGTGCCAAGGGTGTCAGGGACATGTTCCACACTCATTGTGGGTGTGCAGTGTGCTGCGCATGATTGTGCATGTGTGCCATTGTGCCCATCTCCCTCCGTACCCCCAGTCCCTGGTCGTTACTCACCCTGTTGCTGTGGGTCAGGTCATATCGAGCTGTGTCCAGACCCTCAACTCCTTGCACCGTCTCTGCACTGAAGACTGTGGCCCCCATTTTCTCCAGCTCATCTGGCTCCTCCTGTGGCTCAGGAGTCCCACCTTGAGTCAACTTTGCTGCCTTCCTGTTGGCAGCGAGTTTCTCTTTGGTTTGGCCGTGCACTTCATGCCAGCGCCTCTTGACCTCCTCCATTGACTTCCTCGTCACTCCGACTGCAATCACGTTGGTGACGATGGACTGCCATTTTTCCGTTAGTATTGCCAATGCGGCAGTGGAGGTGACGGACAGTTGTTAGTAGTGTTCGATCACCTCCGTGACGATGATCCGGTCTTCCTGAGGACTGAACCCTATCTTCCTCTTCCTCTTCTCCTTGCCCGTTCCCAGGCACGGGGTTCCTGGCCGGTCCTCCGTGGGGCTTGTGGTGCATCCATGGTGCTACGCAGTTTGATTTGGTTTTGGTGTGTTTTTTTTTGTTGCTTTTATGGTGAATTTTCCCGCATGACGTGTAGGATGGTTTTCGCAGATTTTTGTATTGCGCTTGGCATCATCGCAGCTTTTTATGCGTTCGTATTTCGCATTTTAGCGGTGTCACGTTGACTTTGTCGCAGACTTTTAACTCGTTATCGTGGGCCTATCGCATGGTATCGCCGGCTTGGGAATCTCAAGTTACCATAAAGTTATTTTCCCGTGATAGACTGCGATGTGAAGAGTTGAGTTTAGCTACTTTTGCGGTAGTTATCACACATTCTTGAGAATGTCCCCCATTGTCTTTTTAATTTTGTTAGGAATCCTTGTCTAGTATCTCTCAAGATTTTTCAAGTTTCAGATATAAAAATCAACCTAGCCTTGGCTTTGTACGTTCGTGCTCTCTATGGTTCATTGCAATCCTCTTTACCTTCACAATGGCTGCAGAGGAGTCTACAAAGAAAACTTTTCACCCTTCTCATAGATCCTAGTTTCCGCCTCCCCTTACCACAGACTGATATAAAACAAGCATTGGCAAAGCCAACAGGTTGTGCACACCTAGGGTATTGACTTTGTCACTGTCTTTAGCCATGTTCAGCATTGTTGAATGTTTAAAAAATAAAGGTGCTGTGATGCATCCTAGGACTTTCTTTTATTGCTGGAGGTGGTCGGTGTGGGAGGCAAGACTGAGGGAGGGAGGGCAGGAGGCAGTACGGAGAATGGAGGATGTGGGTGAAAAAAAGCTATTACTCAGCCAGCATTGGCCATGGCAAAGCACTTTTTTTTTTGTTAGCCAGTGGGTGGGCAACATGGACAATGGAGGTAGTGTGGATGCCAGGGTCAACATGGGAAAAAAGAGTGAGGGGTAGGACGGGCAAAGCTATTGCAAGGGGCAACACAGACAACAGAGAGAGGGCGGGTGGTGGGAGCAACATCAAAGGATGAGGGTGGGAAACTAACATGATGGACAGCACTGGGTTGAAGTGGGAAGGACACAGAGAGGGGGCACACACTAGAAAGTCAGCTGAATAAAGATGCTCCCTGGTAGAGTGATTCAAGCACAAAGGAAAAGTAGCACCTAAAAAGTGAGCAGTGGAAGGACACAAGTAATGTGTTCATGCTCCATGGGGAGGGACAAACATATGAGGAAAGTAGCCTACAGCAGCTGCCCAATATAAAGCAAGCAAATGAGAGTGACAGTGAAGTCAACCAATGGTAAGCTATCGGTGGCCTCTACACCCATTGTTAGAAAACAATATGTCCCACAATAGACAGTGTATGAGCAGTTTTAGGCAAGATCTAAAGATGTTCCTTTCTAAAAAGTCTCTCCCTTCTGATGTTGGTGAAAGGACGGCATGAGAAGTGAAACATCAACACATTTGTGTCTTCTTGAAGCCAAGTTCTCCAATCACAACAGTTAGGTGAGAATCAAGTAAAGGATAAAAATGAGAGAACCAAATTTTTCGAAGGAGTTTAAATTTTTACAGTAAATAATTTTGTCTCCATCAGTCCATGGAATGATGGATATAAAATTAAGATGCCTTTATTTGGAGCCATTAACAGACTTTTAAGGGCCTGATTACGACTTTGGCGCAGTTTCGCAGGCTCTCTCGAAGGAGTTTAAATTTTTACAGTAAATAATTTTGTCTCCATCAGTCCATGGAATGATGGATATAAAATTAAGATGCCATTATTTGGAGCCATTAACAGACTTTTAAGGGCCTGATTACGACTTTGGCGCAGTTTCGCAGGCTCTCCCGCGGCATTGCTGCCTCAAAGCGGTGCAAGCAGTGCCCGACTTATTATGAGTTGAACTAGTGTAAGGCTGACAGTCCTTCGCCTTTCCCATGGTGGTGTCAGACAAACAGGCACTGCAATGGGAACTCCAAAAATGTTTCAGCATGGCATGGATTGTGAGAATGGAATGCACTGCAGAAATTTACACAACTATGTCTTGGATGTGCTAGCTAAACAAAGATAAAAAAACAATCATTGTCAACCTTTCTGGCTTCTGAAACCACAGCTGGTGTGGCAAACAATTACAAAAGATGTTGTCTAAAGCAGCAGATGCATAGGAAATTCCAGTGCTGTATGGGTGAGAGCCTTGGAGTGTAGGGTACAAAGCTACTGCTGCAATGTGCTTTGTCACAGAATATACACATTTCCTGTCCTGTCTACTACTTGACAGAATGCCAATAGCAGGCCACAGCCTTAAACAATAAGCCACTGCAAACATATCAACAAGACAATAGCTTTACAATATCAATATTAATTAGGAATTTGTGACATTATTACACTCATTCAGAAATGTAGACATTTTGCTAAAATGGAATCCTGGGAGCAAAACATTTGTTGCACTGACAATGTTTTCACTTTTAATTTTTGTTAAATATACTTACAAAAAATGAAACAAAGTCCATGATTGCAAAAGCTAGACCCATTGGCATTGCTAAGGCTTGATACACTACGACCCTCTAGGTGCATCTCCCTGTACTTTGATCCCTTTTTATCCTGTTGGGATACTATGCCTGTTTAGGACCCTTGTTATCTCCACACCGATATTAGTTTTGAATTTTTCCTAACCTGGATCTGATATAACAAACTTTTGAACTATGTTTCATTGAGTATGCAATCAATCGCTTCTCAATCACCTTCTCAGCACCCAAGTCTTGAGCTTAGGCAAGCTACCAGCCATTGAGGCGTGGTTCCTTAAGGAGACTTTGGTTCTTCTCTGTTGGAGAGAAGTTGAGTCCAGAGTCTTTGGGGACTCAAGTACACGGCATTAAGCTTCTGCGTTCCCCAACTACTTCCAGCCCTGTGACTTTCTCATAAATTATTAGCGATTTCTACATAACATGCACAGCCTAAAGCAGTACCACTTAATATTAATGTGAAGTTACACTATTTCTGATTCTCATTTAGAAAAAGTTCTCATTAAATTAATGACTGCCAACTATATGGAAATAAGCTTAAACCTATCGCTTACTGAAGAGGATATGGTTATGGTTTCTCCAATGACATCTGTCTAATCTCACTTCATTTCACATGGAAAGGTTAATAGTCCAGGTAATGCGCCAGTGATCATGTCTCTTTCCAGTTGACTTCATACATTCATTTGTCTAAAGTGATATTGAGGTAGCTCCCCTTAGCCTTAACTTCTGTCAGTTATACTTTTCCCCTTTCAAAAATTCTTGCACTTGTATCTCCTTTTGACACACATTTCTTTAATAGATGTTGCTTTCCCCTTCTCATTTCAAATATTGCATGCATGTTGAACACACTTCTTCTTGTTAATCGGCTTCTCAATGTTGTCAAGCTGTTCTTCATTGCAAGGTATTATACCTTTTTGACAACAGTAAAGCACTTCCACTTTTAAAGCCCCAGGAATACTTTGAATGAAGTTAATCCGGAGGAATAAACCTGATAAGAACTACATAGGTGTGTTTGCTCACAATGTTAGTCATTGGGGTATGTCTAGTGCAGAGCTGTATTTTTATGCAGATAGAAGAATTTTTTATTGAAATAATGAAGATAGGTTTTCTTTTTAATGATTGATTTCAATATTCACTGGTTAACTTTGTATTTAACACCATGAAATATAGATAGCAGAATGCTGAAGGGTAGTTGGATAAACTCCAGGCACCTCTTAAGGGAGATTTAGAAGGCTTAGCAGCACACCAAAGAAGGAGAGACTGTCTATCTGGTGTCTTTGTTCACAGTACCTCACTGAATTCTCCTTTACACCTGCCCCAGAGGACAAGGAGCAGGTTTCTTGGCTGGAAATTATGTGCAAATACTACTTGCTTTACTAGGATGAGCAATGAGAACAGATGGGAAGTGCCAGTGAAAAAGGGAATGGATTGAAAATACTATAACAAAGCTGTACAGGAGCCAGAGGAACCATTTCACGAAGGTCATTTCCGGAGCAAAGAGCTGCATATGTGTGATAGTATACTTACTACAGTATATAATTCCTGCTTGCATAGAATTCACAAAAAAAAATACTTATAGTTGGAGGCGTTTGTTTACCCCCTTCCAACCATGTAATTTAGGGGTGGAGAGTTGTACACCTAAAAAGGTCTTGGTGGTAGGAATTTGCTGGATTACTGCAGATGTCAAACATTTACATCACAGATGTGCAAGGAAACAGTGTAGTTTAGGCAAAGTTTGAGGTTTGCATCACATTGTGAGTAAAAAAAGAGATCTGTGCAAGGCATACCACCCTGAACTTCCCTCAATGTCTAATTTTCAGAAATCTCTGCGTTTGGTAGGTTTCACCAGGTGGCAGCCAATGCAAGCCAGAAAAGTGCAGCCATTCTGCATGGCAGGTGGGACAATATTGGGATTAAGTCCCACTCTGCTACCCGTATGTAGAAAAAGCATCCAAAAGAATTTAACTTTTTTCGTACTTGTCATTCGGATATGGATCCTTTAGTCCCCAGGGCAGCAGAACGACAATTGACAAAAGACTGAATTACCCATATTGGGGTAGAGGTATGTCCAAACCAGGTAGGCACAACTGCATCCTTTTCTTTTTCCCAAATGTAAAATCCCTACTGTCTTGTGGTGTTTCTACCCCCCCCAGAGGACAGATTAGGGCAACGTCCTCAATCAGGACAAACTTCCTATCTGCCCTCAGGGGGTAGAAAGAGTCTATTGCCCCTTCTGGAGTGAGGGTATTGGTGGATATCTAGGTGGATGCCGCCAAACCTTTGATTGTTTTGGCACCGTGTTTAAATCCTTGTGTCTAGTGGGATTTCTGTCCCCCATGCGGGCAAATTAGGATCAGCACCCCCACCACTGAGGGTCAGAAAGATTGGTTTGACATTCTGGGGTGGATGTATGACCCAAAGCCATGGTGGGCCAAAAATGCCAAATCCCTGGTGTCCACAGGGCTTTTTACCACCATGGGGGCAGATTTGGGGCAACGTAGCAAATCGGGACAAACCGTTTATAATGCTCTGGGGGCCAGAAAAACCTAATTGCCCCTTATGCGGAAGGATCTTACTCAATGCTATGGTAAGCCACCCCCATCTTTTTGCTTTGGGGTCATGTTCAAATCCCTCTTGCCTAGGCTTTCTGCACCGCCAGGGGGCAAATTGGGGTGAATCCCCTATCTGTTCTACACGTTGTAATTAGATTACCAGCGCAGGAGTTTTTTGGGGAAGAGATGACCCCGATGTCTATCAAACTACATTTGGGGCATACTAGCCCTTTGCCTTACTAACAAGTTACCATTAAATGCACAGGTGTACTACATGGGGCTACATATTAATTGAAGGAGATTGCCACTCCGTGATAGGAGTACTCCACTTCAGGTTGACTCTAATGTTCTTGGTCCTAATGAAGACGAAGTTTTTTGCAAACTATTTCAATGGGCTGAAATTTTGACATTTAAATAATACGATTTCATGGATACTATTTTCTTACAATAACTAAACCTGTCACTTTGCATGTTTTCATTAGATTGATAATACTTTAAGTACCAAGCTATACTTTTTCTGTGTAATCAACCAATCAATCAGTCGATCTGTATATTGCAACTTGCCACCCGTGAGGGGATGAGGCGCTGGCAGGGTCCAGTGGTTCAGTCTAAGAGCCAGGTCTTCCACAACTTTCAGAACTCTGGAAAAGATGAGGAGGTCTGGTAATCTAGGGGTAGTTTGTTGCATGTCTTCGGTACTAGGTAGAAGACCTGTGTCATTGTATGTCTTGAGCTCTGTTGTAGCCCTTTGACGATCTTGTGAAGCATGTGGGGCAGCATGATTTAAAAAATCATAATACACGACATGTTTATACATAGAAGACACGAAAGGTTGAAAGTACACATTGCACATGTTAGACACAGTGACTCATGATACAGAGAAAAATGTATTGGAAGCACCAAATCTGCTTTATTTATTAATGTTTGAGTTTTATATAACACTAGCTAGACCCGAGGGTAACAGAGCGCTTTACACATTATGAGAATAAGTTTAACAGTGAATAACATTGTGAGATAAAGAAAACACATTTATAAGACAACACTAATGCATAAAAACGAGTTGTGATAATCAATTTTTAATGCATATGTTGCTTATTAACGTATATTGATGAAAATTGTGATGCTAAGTGAAGTGGCCTAGTGTTTTTCATGCTCTTTGCTGAGAATGTACCAGTTAGAAAAGTCGATGCAAAAATGTGTAGCACAAGCTTGATATTTTGTAATATGATATTAAAAACTTTATAGTTTATGAAATATGAATAATAATTTTGTAGAATGACATTAGAAAAAAGTTTGCTTAAATTAATATCATTAAAGTTTGTGGTTGTAGGGCATTTCTAATGTTAGCCATTTCTATGTAATAATAATTTGTGAAAGTTCATACATTCTTCATTTGAATTGATTTAATTTCATTATGTTTGACATTGGTTTAAAGCATCATTTCATTTAAGCATGCCATGCTAACTCAAATGTTTATTTGAAATGCCTTTTCTCTAGTGCTGACCTTTGCCCTGATTTAATACAATGGTTCATTTTGGGCTAGGGAAATGTTGCTTTGTTTGCTCTGTACATGTGTTCCCTCTGACATTCCTGAATCTTTCTTCAATGTTCACAGCAAAATATTCCTGTGGGAAAAGAATTTCAGATATTGATATAAGTCACAACTTTGTATTTCTTTCCTACCAATGTTATGCCTGTGAGGACTCATACATCTCTCATTTCTCATGACTAGCATGGTAGACCAGCTTGATGTTTTAAATATCTCAGGTGACATGGTGCGAATATGGACATGTGATGGCCTTTTGATGGTGGTGTGGTGCCACGCCAGTAGACATTGCTAAAAACTCTATAAAAGAAGAAAGCCCAAAAGAGAGACAACAACCGCCATTATGATTTTTCCTACTTGAGACCCAGATGCTATGCTGATCGATCTTTTACTTTGGACTGTTTGTTGATGCTACAATCGGTAGCTGATGGACTGATACCTTGAGGTTCCGTGTGGGACGGAACGACACTTTTTGGGTGGTGACGAATATGGGTGAGTTGGGTATCTACGAACCGAAAATGACGAGTATAGTGGGTGTACGCAGTTTCGCTACGCAACCACGTATGGTTCGTCTGATTTTTGGGTTTGTTCATCTGACCCCTTGGGTTCCATTTTAGATACGGCATCCATTTTGTTTCTTGCCCTCAAGTAGCCAGCGAACGGACTTCGTCCGCTTCGTGACCCTGGGACTCCCAAGCTTACACGAGGGACACGTGTTCTTTGGAGTATGACTTTTATGACGAGGGGAACGACACGACGAAGGCAGATGGCCCCGCTCGAGGCTCATCTCGCCGTGCCGGTCTATTGTTTCAGCCATGCATACATTAGACACGGTGTCTCTGATCCCGTTATCAAGTTCCCTTTATTACTCCTAACACTCTTCTCTAATCTGTTGTGCATCCTTGTCCTTTCTTTGCATCTGTTCTTGCCCCTTCTCCTAATGTGTTTACGATCAGGATGGAATGTGTTTTATTGCAGAGAAGATATGTTTTTACAGTTGGGAACTGGCAATACTGTGGTAATTATGTTCCGGCCTCCTGAAACATGAACGCAACCCTTTTGAAGTTTATTATGGGAACTGAGTTGTAATCTTTGTTCACTATACTGTTCTATGGGAAAAACGTGTATAAAAGGAGCGATCCACTTTTGCAAATCGAAGCAGTCTCCGAGAACCTACACGCTGTGTACTTCTTGTGACCTCTGTATCCCTGCAGTAAATAAACGCTGATCTCTGACGTCGCTGGAAGTGTCCCGTGTCTCTGTGTTTGGTACGCCAGAACAGGTAACCCGCGAAGGTTTCAGGTGTTGTTCCCTGGCACCGCTGGGTCTTAGAAAAACCCAGTCCTTCAGTTGGCGCCCAACGTGGGGCGACATCAGCGGTACCGGTCCAAAGCCCGACGATCGTGAGGAACTTCGTGTGAAATCTCCGAGGGAAGGTGCACCCCGCTTCATCGATCCAGTTGTCGAAATAAGTGGCCCGACGTCTTTTCCCGCGAAGATCCCTGCCTCCTGACGGCTGCGACGGACTGATGCCCTGACTGTCGACCTGTTTTGGCGCCTGGCGTAGTCCTTTGTACGGCGAGACGATAGACGGGCCTTCCTGGTGACGCCATTGTTCTTTCAGTTAAGTATTTGTGGGTCGCTCCCAGTGTTCCTTTGTTGTTTGCATGGTACCATAGCATTTGTGGTTCTTAGTTGTTGGGTTTTGTTTGACGATTGCAATTGCCAAAAACCGAGGGTCTCGCAAACTTTTTGCGAGGATATCATAAATTCGATAGCCCTTGAAGTTTGTAAACTCGGTTAGTGTGCGCGATGCCTAGCCGTAGTACTTTGTTTGGATTTCTCCAATGTTGCAGAATGGATTCCCGGCTGGAGGATTCATGTCCGATACCTCCGGTTGGAACTCCAATTTACGAGCTCTATAGTCGCCATGGCGTGGGTCCTATCGTGTATAATGAATACTGGGTCCGCTACACTAAAAAGGATGGTGTTCTTAGTTGGCCATCTCATGGTAGTTTCGAAACTGCCGTTTTAGATAATTTGGAAGCTAAACTGTTTACAAAGAAGGCTAGGCCGGCCATGTTTGATTCCTTCCGGTTGTGGCGGAAAGAGGCCAAGCAGAAAGAAATTAAACAGAGTAAGAAAAATAAAAGAGACGGTGTTATTGCGGTGATGCAAGATGCTGAACAATATCAGCGAGATAAAAATGAGAAAGAGCAAGAAGTTAGTGCTCGACTTCATCATATGGCGGTGGATAAATGTTATCCGGTGCTACCGTCTAATGTCGATAAGTCGGGAGAAGAAGCGGTAGAGGATTCGCTATTGTCTTATCTGTTGAAATCACCACCTCCTTATGCTCCCGATACTCTGGGTCCTGTGATTCTACCTCTTCCTCCACCTGCTGTTTTGGCGGCCGCTGGTCAGCCCGCTGTTCCTCCCGCTCTCCCGCATCCCCTTGTGCCACAAATCGTTCCTCCTCTTTTACCGGTTTCTCTTCCTACTGCGCCTTTTCAAGTCCCTCCTCAGTCTGTCGTTCCCACTACTCCTGGTGCCGCGTCTACTTCTAGTGCCTCTACCCCTACTGTTGCTGCGCCTTCATCTTCTTCCTCTTCTCCTTCTGTTCGTAGTCGTCTCCTGACTGCTGTTGCTACTCTTTATTCTCCGCTTTTTGGGCCAATACCCGGCTCGACTCTTTCTGATGCCGCTCAGCGGCGCAGTCAGCTTCCTGATGATATGGAACATGAGTCGCTGGTAAAAATGGCACGTAAATGGATACGTAATCCCGTTAAATACTCTTCGCGTGTAGTGTTTGAAACATTTTCTCAGTTTAATGCGCCCACTCAACGATTCGTGTTTGAGGAATTGTGTAAATCGTTGAAGGAGGAGTGGGATTACGATGTGGTAGATAATGTACCGTCAGAGGTTTCTGATCTCCAGCATCGGTTCACAACTGGTGTGATCGTGGGTGATAAGGTTCGAGAAGCTCTAGAACGCCTGTTATCATTTCGATGTACAGTGCAACCTCGAGCATTGTTTAAGGAAGAGACTGCAGCGTGGATGGCACAACCTGGTCAATATCCGATGCGGGAAGTTGCCCCAGTATGGATGCCAGGTGATCCTACTGCTAACCCTGCTGTCCCAGGCCGTTTCCAGAGAGTGTGGATACACCTCCCTTGGAAACGATCAGAAGTCTTACAGGTGAAGCAAACTTTGCCTGATCCCCGTAAAAATCCAGCGGGTTATTATAAGGAGTTGTCCCAATTGGTGGATGCTACTGTTATGAACCTTGCTGATATTGATATGTTGTTTGGCAATGTAGTGCCTCAGCCGATTTGGGCGAAAATTCGTCACGAGAATCACGCGGCCGAGTTGGGCGGTGATTGGGCTGCCCTTACAGCGGCAGACGCTCAGCAAGTTGGTGGGGCTAAGCCTGAGCAGCTTATTGTGGAATTGCCCCAGAGGATAATTACCCTCATGAAAACACTTATGCCGGCGATGCGCGTCAATTGGGACAAGTTGTCCGCGTGCAAGCAAAAGAGGGATGAAAGCGTATCCGACTTCTTTACGAGATTCGAGGAAGCATTTGTCGATCATAGTGGCCAGGACATGGGTTCAGAAGGTGGTCAGCGGTTGTTTGTTGATAAGTTTGTATCGAACTTGTTGCCCGAACTTAGCAATAAGTTGAAAAATTCTGAGAGTTCATGGGCTGTTTCTACCACTGCTCAAATATTGGCTACGGCCCAATATTACGAAAATAGGGAAAAGGAGGAAAGTGAACGTGCAGATAAGAAAACAAAGGATCTTAAAACTAAGGTCCTATTGCAGCAAGCGTATCCTCCGTGCTCAAATTTCAATGATTCGCAACAGTCAAATAGATCGCAATCACAGTTCTCTAGATCGCAGATACGAAATGACTCTCCCGCACCTCGTTTTGTGTTGGGATATAATCAATGTGCGTACTGTCGAGGGGAGGGCCATTTGAAGTTTAATTGTCCGGTTCTCCGTGATAGGAATAATGGTGTGTCAGCTCGAGGAGGTCGTGGTGGTCCTCAACAAGCTTCACGTGGTAGAGGTCGTGGAGTTACTCAGAATCAGGCCGAGCGTTTTGCCACTTCCTCAGACTCACAGAATTGTTTCGATCGACGTGAACAATCGTCCGGTAGATCTGCACAGTATCATGTGGATGACCATTACGTTGAGCATGATGTCGATACGGATGGTATCTACTAGGACAGCCATAGACAAAGGAAGGGAGAAGTATCAGTTCCGGTTGATCAGAGAGGGCCTTATGTTGCAGTAGCCACATTGGGCGTCGTTGAGCCTTTTCTGTTGGACACTGGTGCAGCAAAAAGTTCCATTATGCATTCGAAACTCCCTGGCGCGCCTTTGTCTGGCTTAACGAATGTTTCCGTTGGATTCTCTGGCGCCCCCGTTAGCAATCCAGTCTCTAGCCCCTTGCCCCTTACGATTGGGTCTCATGAGTTAGAAGCTCCTTTGATTTTGACTACTGGTTGTGGTGAGAATCTTTTGGGCTTGGATTTGTTGAAGAGGTTACATGCGACTTTGTACTGTTCTCCTACGGGTGTGGAGCTTACATTGGATGAGAATGTGATCTCCCCTATGTATCTGTCGATCGATAAGCTCCCGCCGGAATTGAGTTCTCTTCCGGTTTCTTTGTGGGCAACAGGTCCCAATGATGTGGGCCTACTGAGCATCCCACCTTATGTTGTTCAATTGAAAGCTGATGCGCGCTTACCACGCATACCCCAGTATCGTATTTCCCTTGATGGTGAACGGGCACTATTAGCGATCATTTATGATCTGATCGGTAAAGATGTTATTGAAGAGACACGAGGTAACGTGTGTAATAGTCCCGTGTTGCCTATTTTGAAATGAACTGATCCGTCCAAGCCTCCCGTGTACCGTCTAGTTATTGACTTACGGGAAGTAAATAAAATTGTTGTCCCGCAGTTTCCTGTGGTTCCAGACATTACAGCTTTACTGACTCTGATTCCAGCCTCTGCATCATGGTTCTCGGTAATCGATCTGAAGAATGCGTTCTTTAGCATTCCGATTGCTGAGGAAAGTCGTGATTTGTTCGGATTTTCGTTAGGAGGTCGCAGTTTCCGGTTCAAACGCGCACCTCAAGGCTACTGTGAGAGCCCATCGATCTACAGCCAAGCTCTTAAAAGTCAACTAGATGCATTTGTTCTGCCAACTGGTGCGGCTTTGATTCAGTACGTTGACGATCTGTTGGTAGCTGCAGATACTGAGCAAGTTTGCAAGACTGCTACTGTGTCACTATTGCAGCATCTCTGTGACTTACACCACAAAGTGTCACCTTCTAAGTTACAATATTGTTGTCAAGAAGTTACCTACTTAGGTCACTTATTGTCAAAGGCGGGAAGAAGGTTGACCCCTGAAAGAATTGCAGCAATTGCTCGAATGACTGTGCCGACGACCCAGAGAGATGTGCGTGCCTTTTTAGGTATCACGTCATACTGCAGACAGTGGATTCCGAATTTTTCACTGTTAGCGAAACCATTGATAGCTCTCACGTGCAAGGACGTTTCGACTCCTTTGCCATGGACGGAGGAATGTCAGAAAAGTTTTTCTGAACTACGTGACGCACTGTGTTCGGCTCCTGTGTTAGGTACTCCTGATTACAGCAAGCCATTCACATTATACGTTCACGAGAGGGAAGGTTGTGCGTTGAGTGTTTTAACGCAACAATTTGGTGACAAGCAGCGCCCGTGTGCATATTTTTCCTCCACCTTAGACCCGGTAGCTAGAGCGTTGCCAAGTTGCTTAAGGGCGACAGCGGCAGCAGCGGCGTCTATTCGGCAGTCCGCAGGTCTTGTTATGGATAATATGCTCATGGTGATGGTTCCGCATGCAGTTGATACTCTTTTGAATCGGTCAAAGACTCAACATCTGACGAGTGCAAGATTGTCTGGGTACGAGCTGACCCTTTTAGCAAGTCATATACAGATCAAACGTTGTAATGTACTGAATCCGGCGACATTGTTGCCGATTAATATGGAATCAGATGATGTGCCACCACATGATTGTTATTTACGAACTGAGGAAGAAACAAAAGGTCGTGTGGACCTGAAAAACACTCCCTTGACAGATCCCGATGGTACTTTGTATGTGGATGGTTCGTGCTTTAAATTGCCGAATGGTGATGTGACGACTGCGTATGCTGTAGTGACGTTGAGCACGGTTGTGGAAACTGCGAGATTGAATCAGAATTCAGCGCAAGCTGCAGAGTTGATTGCATTGACAAGGGCGTGTGTTTTGTCTAAAGGAAAGCGAGTGAATGTGTTTACCGACAGTCAGTATGCATTCGGTGTTGCGCATAACTTTGGAAGATTGTGGAGAGAAAGAGGATTTATGACATCGCATGGTACGAAGATTCAGCATGGGCAGCTTGTGAATGACCTTTTGGATGCACTTACGCTGCCTAAACAAGTGGCGATTGTTAAATGTAGCGCACATCGGAAAGTGACGGATGATGTTGGTCGTGGTAATGCGTTTGCGGATGAGATTGCTAAGGAAACGGCTAAGGATCTTGCGACCCGAATGTATGTCACGAGTTCAGTGAGGTGGCCGATGGAGACTGGTATGTGTGAAAATACTATTGAGAGTGTGAAAGCAATTCAGAACGAAGCTACTAAAGCCGAAAAGACTAAGTGGAAAGAAAGTACGGGAAAGTTGGACACGCATGGATGTTGGGTTGACCTGACGGAATGTCAGAGGTGGATGTTACCAGATGCGTACGTATTAGCTGTTGTGACGATGGCTCATGGGTTGTCACATATCAGTGCGAAAGGAATATGTAGGTTTTTGTCCCCTGTATGGAGAAATGAGGGTATTGCTAAGTGTGCCGAGAGAGTGGTTAAGAACTGTATGGTGTGTTTGATGCACAATCCTGGCAAGGGCACTCCCACTCCACCTGGTCATTTTGCTCCTCCTGTTTGTCCCTTTGAGGTTATCCAGCTGGACTTTATCCATATGGAGAGATGCAATAACCTAAAGTATGTTTTGGTTGTGGTTTGTGCGTTCTCCAGATGAATTGAGGCCTATCCTCTTAAGGATAACACTGCCCTGTCCACAGCAAAAATCCTGCTGAAGGAATACTTTCCTCGGTACGGAATGCCACGGATTGTATGGTCGGATAATGGAAGTGAGTTTGTGGGAAGTGTAATGCAGAGTGTGTGTAAGGGTCTTGGAATTCGTCAAAAATTCCATAGCGCTAATCATCCACAGGCAGCGGGTTTGGTTGAAGGGTACAATGGTACCCTAAAACTAAAACTCGCCAAGATCCAGGCTACGACTGGTTTATCATGGCCTGATGCCTTGCCTCTGGCTGTCCTATCGACCAGAGCGACCGTACACTCTCGAGTAGGGCTTAGCCCATATGAGATTGTGTTCGGCCGCCCTGCGAATATTTGGGGGGTCCCGAGACCAAGGGCTTTTGATAGTCTTGAGTATCCAATGTTAATTGATTACCTGCATGATTTGACCACTAAACTACGGTTAATCCATCAACAGGTCTTTGAAGCTCTACCGGCGCAGACAGAGGGCCCTGGACACCAGCTCCGGCCAGGAGACTGGGTTGTTACCCGAAATTTTGGTCGGAAGCGTAACTTGGAGCCAAGATTTGTAGGACCCTTTCAAGTCTTATTAACGACGAGGACTGCGGTTCGACTGGAGGGCCGGAAGAATTGGGTACACGCCAGCCATACGAAAAAGGTACCGATTCCCTTACCAACGGATGGTTGGGTGAGGACTGGGATTTCGGCAACGGAAACTGAGACTCCTTTGCACTTTGTGCCGTTTAGCGACGCTCAACCTGTGGGGAATGATTTGTCATTGCCAAACCCACACGTGGAATCATCGGTAGCAGAGAGCCCAAGGTCTGACTCGTTGTCCACTTCATCGGATACTGTTGCGCCAGCTGAACAATTGTTTGTAGAGCAAACTCGACCTGGAAGAAGTCAATACTTTCTTCGTTCAAGGACTAATAAAAATTAGTTGTATATTTGCTTTTGATGTTATGAACATTATGGACAATTATATCCTTTCTTTTTGAGTTTTTATGTGCTGTCCCACGGCTCAGAGATTTGTAATCTGAACTTTTCGAGGGAACCTCTCCATCCGGGTTACCGTAGGGCCGTGCGGGTACTCCTTTCTGTTTAGCAGGTTTCTGACGCTAGGTCGGTTACTTTTGTCGATTCCTGGGAACTCCTGGGGATTGATAATCGCTACTCAGAACGAAGTGCGTCAAGTACGTCACGGACGGTTTGTAGAGGATGGTATTCTCTAAGCTGTTGGAAGTAGAAAGGATGTCGGCGCAGAGATCAGAATTAAGAAGAGTTGTATGTACAAAATGCTTTTTGTTTCAGGTGTTCCTATTGTTCCTGACTGTATCTATGTTATTGGTGGGTGGAGTGTATTTTGGAGTACAGTTGTTATTACCTTCTGTTTCACCTACCTCTTCTCCTAAACTGAGCTCCCTTACCACTGTTTCCCCACATTCTTTTCATCCCCTGCCTCAACATGAACAGGTTAGGCGTGCGGAATTTATGAATAACTCCTTCGTTCAACTTCTACATCAGCATCAGTTGGTGATGAATACTACCAATTGTTGGTTGTGTGGGTTAATGCCACATACCATGGATAGGGGTATTCCATATTTAGTCCTTCCTTACAGTTCCCAGGGTTCGGCTCGAGCATTCCAAACTATGTTCCGTAGTGCACTAGATTCCTACCCCAGTCGAGAGCCGCGTTCTGCCAATTTTGGTCCTGGGCCGTATCACAAACCTTTGGCGATAGCGATAGCGGATTTAGATAGAGATGTTTTTGATGCATCACTTATCCCAAATGAAGAGGTACAGGCTGATAAGGATCTGAGCGAGGCTGAGTATAGTACGTCAGTGGGTGATAGACAGCTTAAGAGCTCGTCCCCAATATGGATTGTACCACACCTCGGTAATTTCTGCTTGAAAGGTATGGGTCGAAATCCGAGAGCACAACTTGGGAACAGTGCTTGCACTGACACGTATGTTCTGCCGATCCTCTCCTCCCCTGTTTTTCTGACCGCCAAGGGCACTCATTTTGTATGTTATGAACGCGCATATACATGGTTACCCCGTGATTTTTCGGGTACCTGTTATATTGCGAATCTTTTACCGCCGACTTTCACAGTTGCCTCAGATTATCACAAGACTAGAGTTGTGAGAGGCGTTATTAGCAAAGAGGATACTGCCGGTCAAGAAGCAGGAGACTTCTTTAAGGGTTTCTTGCCGTTTTGGGGACCTATGGTTAATAGTAGGAACCTAAGACAGCTGACACGTGTAGTAGAGTCGACTGCTAATATTACTGCAAGTGCCCTTGGTAATCTCACAGCTGAACTTCAGGCGGATAGACTCATGACGTTGCAGAACCGTATGGTTCTAGATGTTGTTCTCGCAGATAGAGGTGGTGTGTGTAAAGTTATCCATTCGAGTTGTTGCATTTTTATTCCTGACAATGCACCAACTGTCTACCAAGCCATCTCGAAGTTGCACAAGATCCCTGAGTCCATACACGTGGACGAAGGTAATTGGACGCTTCTAGGATGGTTTTGGGGCCTGATGTCAACTTGGGGTTGGAAGATTCTGATGATCGTAGGAGTTGTTGTAACGTTTCTGTACACGTGTTGTCTTTGTGTACAGTGTGGTCCTGCCTTATGTGGCCTATGTGCTACAACGTGTATAAGACGACCATCTGTTACCAAGGAGACGTTGATGAATAGAATGATGTTCCAGCAGCAACTGAACGATCTGATGAATATTGAAATAGATTCCGATCTTGACTAGTGCTTGCCTACATGAGGGCAAAAGGAGCGTCTGAGGTTCCGTGTGGGACGGAACGACACTTTTTGGGTGGTGACGAATATGGGTGAGTTGGGTATCTACGAACCGAAAATGACGAGTATAGTGGGTGTACGCAGTTTCGCTACGCAACCACGTATGGTTCGTCTGATTTTTGGGTTTGTTCATCTGACCCCTTGGGTTCCATTTTAGATACGGCATCCATTTTGTTTCATGCCCTCAAGTAGCCAGCGAACGGACTTCGTCCGCTTCGTGACCCTGGGACTCCCAAGCTTACACGAGGGACACGTGTTCTTTGGAGTATGACTTTTATGACGAGGGGAACGACACGACGAAGGCAGATGGCCCCGCTCGAGGCTCATCTTGCCGTGCCGGTCTATTGTTTCAGCCATGCATACATTAGACACGGTGTCTCTGATCCCGTTATCAAGTTCCCTTTATTACTCCTAACACTCTTCTCTAATCTGTGGTGCATCCTTGTCCTTTCTTTGCATCTGTTCTTGCCCCTTATCCTAATGTGTTTACGATCAGGATGGAATGTGTTTTATTGCAGAGAAGATATGTTTTTACAGTTGGGAACTGGCAATACTGTGGTAATTATGTTCCGGCCTCCTGAAACATGAACGCGACCCTTTTGAAGTTTATTATGGGAACTGAGTTGTAATCTTTGTTCACTATACTGTTCTATGGGAAAAACGTGTATAAAAGGAGCGATCCACTTTTGCAAATCGAAGCAGTCTCCGAGAACCTACACGCTGTGTACTTCTTGTGACCTCTGTATCCCTGCAGTAAATAAACGCTGATCTCTGACGTCGCTGGAAGTGTCCCGTGTCTCTGTGTTTGGTACGCCAGAACAGGTAACCCGCGAAGGTTTCAGGTGTTGTTCCCTGGCACCGCTGGGTCTTAGAAAAACCCAGTCCTTCAACCTTCTTTGCCAAACCCTTTCTATTTTTCTATTTTTCATCATATCTTTAGCTCTAAACTAATGGACTCTCCCCTAATGGACTTTAAGTCTAAATGTTTTCCCTTTTTATATAGGACATCATGTGCTAGAAATTTGAAATCTCCTTCTGCTTTAAAGAGTAGTGGGACTCTGTAACACTACAAATGGAATTTTATAACCACTCAATAAAGATTTGCCTAAGCATCCGGTGCTTTATTGCAAGCTGTGCTATTCTTGACCAAAGACTTTGAGAAATTGCTAATCTTAATGAATTTTGATTCTTTAACACAATAAACAAATTAATCTAAATCTTGTCTGAGTCTTTTATTGTGTACTGTTGGTTCTTCCATTTAAAACGATGCCACTGTATTGATGTTTTAAATGTGTGAGGAGAATCAGCCGGCTCTATCAAAACTTCAGGTTTTGCTTCTTCTATTTTGTTTTGCAGTTGCAGAGCTTTTGGTTTGTATAATCCTTACCCAACTTAATTTATTTAGGAGGGTGTGTCTTTCAGTTGCGATTCTTTACTTCTGCAGCATGGTTTGGAGAGTAGTGTATCTAAAATTGATTTTTAACTTGTGAGTTGGCTGTCAATTAATGGTCCTCATTGCACAGCTAACGTGGAAATGGTCACCCTAATTTCCACCCCTGCTAGTGGCAGAGATAGATTAATCAGAGGATCATTGCCTCTGTGGTAATGGAATGCCTCAGACTGTCCAATTGTGAAGGGCCCAAGACAGTTAGAGTATGATGGAGAGTAAGCATATGAATACATATTTTACGCACACTTGATGCTGAAACAAATCCATGAGATGAAAAAGCAGGAGGAGGAGATGGGGTTGACCTGGGGAGTCATGGTTAATTTGGTCCAAATTCCATAGGCCACCAGGAGGTTCCCCTGGGGAGCATTTGTTGCTGAAGATCAGTACCTCTGTCTTTTCCATGTTGAGCTTCAGACAGTCGTCCCTCATTCAATTGGCGACATTGGTCATGCAGTTCTGGAAGTTGGTTTTAGTAGTGGTGGTGTCTTCGGAGTGGGAGAGGATGAGTTGCGTGTCATCTGCGTAGGATATGATGTTGAGTCTGTGGGTTCTGACGATGTTGGCCAATAGTGTTGTGTACATGTTGAAGAGGGTGGGGCTGAGTGGTGATCCTTAATGTATTCCGCAGATGAATTCTTTGGGCTCGAAGGTGAATGGTGGTAGGCAGACGTTTTGCATTCTTCCAGAGAGGAAGGAGAAGACCCATCTGAAAGCGGCTCTTTTGATGCCCATGTTGAGCAGCCTGGGAAAGAGTGTGTGGTGGGAGACAATGTTGAATGTTGTTGAGAGGTCCAGGAGGATCAGTACCGCTGTTTCACCCTGGTGGAGAAGGGCTCGGATGTCTTCAAGGGCCGCAACAAGGGCTGTTTCTGTCCTGTGGTTGCTGTGGAATGCAGATTGAGAGGTATTTAGTAGATGGTGCTGTTCCAAATGTGTGGTGAGTTGTAGGTTGATGGCTTTTTCTAATACTTTGGGCAGAAACAGGAGTAGGGAGATGGGTCGGTTGTTGTTGAGATAGCTGGGGTCGGCTGATTTAGCTATTTTTTTTTTACTGTTTAGATGTTGTACTTTATTCACCCATCATGAGTACTCCATCACTTTTGCTTCCATAGGAGTACCTTTATATATCTATAATTCACCTGTATTTTGAGTTGTGTACAAAACGAGATATGTGTCATCATCTTTGAGAAACAAATGAATTTAAGTCTAAATTTGTTAAATAAAAAATAAATTTAAAAAGTCTCAGTTTGTTTCCTTCGTTGGAACTGAGAGGACATGTTCAGCCTCTTTACTAAGGTCTTTTAAGAAATCATTTCAAATTAATCTGACAAAATCATTGGTATGTATAGAGTGTAAAAAGACCAAATTCTGAGTAATAAAGGGTCAACTTTATTACTCAGAATCTGAAGCCATGCATTTTACCTGGGTCATTTGCTTAGCCACTCATCATTCTTATTTTTCCCTCTTCAAATTTTCCAAAAGCTCATGAATAAAGGCCTGTTTATGTCTGTGCAACATTCTGGGCCAGATAGGATCCTGGCGTCAATCCTTCAGGATTGGGTATTTTAAAAATGATAGAACTAACCAATATGTTCCACAATTTGAATAGTAATCACAGGAATTGGAACATTGGTACTTTTATCTATTGCTAACTCCCCACCAGTACACTAATACACTAAGGGCCTAATTATGAGCTTGGTAGTCCAAGGACTGCCAAACTCATTATGGTTCAGCGGTGGTGGTAAAGCCATCGCTCCACTGGCTGTCCAACTGCTGGATTACAACTTGGGCAGTTGGGCCGCCATGGCACCGCCTTAACCGTCAGGGCACAGAGATCACTGGTGGTAGTCTGAGGACTGCAATATGCTTGGTGATGCCCTGTGGCACCGCCAAGCAAAATGCAACTTTCCTGAAGGTTCTTACTCTATGAAACTGCCTACGGTGAGGAAAGAAAGAGGGCACTACAGGGCCCCCACTTGGCCCTATGCAGAGGGGCATGCATGGGGACACATGTTGTTCCCCCTGAGTGCATGCACCCCCAGTTTCTGCAGAGTCCCTGTCGTGCAGGAACTGCCTTTGTCGCTCCCTTGCGGTGCCCATTTTCTGAGGCAACGCCATGGGACCACCAAAGAAACACCCACCAGACACAAGGAAACTCATAATCTGGCGGGCGATTGTCGCATGGCTTGGCAGTGTGGGAGCCAGGCAGCGGCGCGGCAGCCCCAGTCCCACTCCACCAAATTCATAATCGGGCCATGGGTGAATCTTGTGAACTGATAGCTTTTGTTCTCCCATAAAATGTTAATTAATGAGTGTTTCAACTGTTCAAGCAGACCATGATGAAGAAACGATTAGTGTAAAATCAACTGGGAGTGATGGAAGCACATATGGGAAACTGATATTTGAAATAAACAAAAAATCAGATTTTTAATGAAAAGATGTACATAATAGAAGCTTAACAATCAAAATAAATATATTGCATCAGGGAAGAATGAAGCCAACTCTGTGCTGAAGTTGAAACCCTTCAAAAATTGTTTGGAGTGGAACAAAACAATAGATATGAAAATGAGCAATGATAAAAAAGAGGAGGAGTGGAATAGTCAGTTTGTAATATCCAAAGCTGAAAATATAGTCCTCAGTATGTGAAATTAAAACCAACTAGTTGTGACATTTAAATATAAAACGTGACAAATGCAGGTGTTAGTGTGCCTTGAAACAGCAACGTCTATGTGCATATTGTTCACATTTAAACCATGTAGCCAGTCCCTACTCACATGCTGAAAACTAAAACATAACTAAAAGTGCCATGTTTCAAGTAAAAAAAATTTTTTCAATTAGGCCTGGAAGACAGGAAAAATGCAATTTGTGCAAAAAGTTACTGTTAATAAAAATACAAATCTTTTGTAAACACATATTTTTTAGCACAAATATCACTAGAAAGCTTTCTAAATGTATTGCTAAGGTACATGCTTTCTTGAATCCTTTCTAGGAACAGTTTAGCCACTCACACAGCAAAGGAAAGCAAGAAAAGGTGTGAATTGGAAGCTTAATAACCGCTCCCCCAGAAAAAATGAGCTCCTGACCCATGCAAGCTATCAGCTAAAGACAGAAGGCGCAGATCAAAGGACAGGGGCCTTTGATCTGCCCTTTCTTATATTTCCTTATATTTTTCAAACAGGCAACAAGGGGCATATAAAAGACATTTGCTTTTTGTGGTAGCATCCACATGTTAAAAGGGAACTATTCCAAGAAATCATTTTAAAGAAGGGAAATCACAAAGACATCTAGTCTTCTGACTACAGGAGATAGATAACAGGGAGAAAGAGAGATGTAAGGAGAGAGAGAGATATTCAGTGAAACCTTTTTGTGTCTGTCTTTGAAAAAAGGAATTTAGTACTTTGCTATAATAATTCATGAGAGTATTTTGTTGGAATTTCTTAGCAATAGGCAAATTTACCAATTAGTACTGAGTTGACATGATGTTACATTCCATATAGGTACATTATAGAGGCGCAGGTAACATCACAACCTTTCACCCATATTCTTCCCTACATTACTTACATAACGGTTCTTAGGCACTGACCTTTTACCTAGATAAGACACTGCTTTCAGAGCACGGGTTTTTCCCTAGTTCGAATCTCATACATTATGCATGAGGGTTCTTGGAAGCACAGCAGGATTAACAGCAGGACTGACATATAATATCTCTGTATAAAGTTCAGGGTCAACGTCATCCTTTAGTCCGACACAGTAACATGGCAAGGTAGGACCCCTGGGGAGACCTGCGGGTATATACACATCATTTCTTGCTTAGAGTGACAGAGGAGACTGTGAATTCCCGGCTGACACACTGACCAGAGACGCTGAGGTTCCTGCATGCAGACGCTCCAGCTAGCAGTGGTCTAACATCCCTCGCGGGGTATCCAACTCAAGACCAGGACGGGGTCCCATATTCTCTAATTCTCAGGTAATGGGGTGGACTAGACCTTAGAGGGATTCTTGGCATAACACCTATACAAATGCTAGGTACATTTAGGTACATCTAGTTAGGAAGGCTTCGTAGGAGTATGCACTTATTATCATGTATTCTATGTACTTGTATATATTCATGAGTACTGCAAGGTGGTAGGACTATACCATCCCTTTACTTTCGTAATACAGATAATCATATATCTCTGCTGCTGTCTGATGGTTGTTGCAGCTCATCTATTCTACACTAGAATAACAACTGGTCAATAAATCCTTTTTGAAATGCCCAGCCTGTTTATTCTGTGTATCTCTGAGATAAACTAAGTGAGCACGAGTGACTGAGCAAAAAGTCGTATATTGTTTCCATGATCCTGGGGGATTAGGGTAGTCATGTTCTGGGGTTACCAGAAACAATTCTCTCCCTGATAAGGGGAGATTCTAGTGGCACTGTGAGCTAGCTGATACAGACAGGCTAACGTATCCAGTGGGGGTGCACAGAATCAGTGTGCCACCAAACCCACAGTTTATGTTATCCGAAACGCGCAGATCCTGCATAGGTAATATAGGAACTACACAACATGGCGCCGCCAATGTTGGTTGGGTACCTATTTAACAGTAGAATCTGAGTAGTTCTGTTGTGCTATTCTCAGAGACCCCTACTCACAAAACACCAGAGACGTCTGGAGTAGGTGGGCACAAACTCCGCAACAGCTGAGTAGGCAAAACATCCTATTTATTAGCTGTTGGTTAATCAAGCTTGAAGGACACAGTGTTCTTAAAATTGTGCATTAAAACCGTATCTTATTTCCCTTGAACAAATTTCTTCTTTACAAAATGACTGAGACAGGAGGTGACGTAAGAGTAGCTCTGCACCTCTCATCAGGAGAAGAAGATGGAGACGCAATTCCGATTGCAAACATATTCAGACATACAGTCCCCATGAAACTTTTAGAAAATAGTTTATCAGCTAGGGGTGGCTTAGTAGCTTTCATGATTGAGGCACATGAATCAAACAAAACAGAGGTATTTTATTTGTGGGTTACATTCCAAGCAGCAAATGCAAGAACAAAGACATTTCACTCTTACACAGAAGGAGATGCACCAGTGGAATATTGTCCGTTCAAGGACATAGAGGTTCCACTCGCGTACCAGGAACATTTATACTGGTTTAAGGGCGCCCTACCCCACATAAGAAAAAGAGTAATATTAGGCCCGCTCGGAGGAGAAGGGGCAACACGGCCCATATTAGTGGCCTACACACCCCATCCTGACATTGAAACAATGTCACCAGGAGACCTACTCAGTTTTGCAGAGACGCTATGGGCCAAACTCCCAGTTTGAGTTGCCTTCTGAGCAAGCAGTTGAACCTCCTCTTTTAGAATCATTGGCTCCCAGATCTCCAGTAAGAAAAAGGAAGGATAATACTGTACCATCTTCTCCAAACACCACTCCTGATGATGATGATAGGGACTTGGAGTGGACCCCGACAGAGACCAGTAGACAACAGGAGAGGTAAGGTAAAAGAAAGGTTCCAGAGAGACTTAGCCTACTTGAAGGGAATGAAGAGGATGATCATGACGAGGTAGTCGTGGTGGAAGGTGACACAGAGGAATCTGAAATTGCTATTCAACCAGCTCTGAAGGATGTGGCATAGGTAGCACCGCCACCAGCTCCCATTTTTGCAATGTCCCAGCTGGGACCTGCACCAACCCCTGCCTCAGGATAAGCGGAGAGGCAATTGACGACATGTCCACCTACCTCCAGTTCTTCTTCTGGAATTGGCAGTGGGCGAGAAAAAAGGTACTCCTCCGCAGTTTGGGACTTTTTTACAGTTAGCAAAGAGGGGGAGCACATTGCAGTATGCACCATTTACCACACAAATACTCGTCGAGGTAAGTCTGGTACACATTATGGTACTGAAGGCCATATGATCCATATGAAAAAACACCACTCAATTAAGTGGGAAGGAGCATCTTTAAAACATTGCTAAACATGCTCGTGGTGGTGGGGAGATCTGGGGAACATTAGCTACAAGTCCAATCAGGTGATGATGAGGAAGAAGAGGGTGACATCTTCACATGAAGCAGCCCTGTCCCCAGCAGTATGCCAGCAGATTCATCCACCTCAGCGACTTCAAAATGGCACAAGAAGACTAAGAGTGAGATGGGGACACCATGGCATACAGTGACTGCCCCACTACCATGAAGCACATCAAGTCTACCACTAGCAATTACTTCTGAAAAGACGCCTGTGTTAGTGCACCAAGAAAAAAAGAAAATCCAGGCTCCTGTCAAGGATACCCAGCACTCTTACCTGAGTAGTCCTGAACTCTTACCTGTAAGGTGCTTGGTAGAGTTTCGCAGAGACGCTATGGGCCAAACTCCCAGTACCTCTATCCTACAACCCGTAATTAAAATTTTACACTGCAGGTTGTTGATAGTAATTAGGGAGGAGGGCCGGATTCAGACGCTAATGATGTTCTTGTAGTCGACCTGCAAAGCAACAAGAAGTATCCTTAGCAAAGAAATCTAGAATCTACAAGTTTGTTTTTCTTGTCACTTTTCTTATTTTAACTATTTAGAGATGTTTTAAACAGTGCCAAAGGTTCCTACCTGCGATCTACAGAATTAGGCTTCGCGTCCAGGTTGTCGTCGTGAGTGAAGTCTAGCAATTAGATGATGTTGTCAGATGGAGACTGTCAGATGTTGTTTTCTCCTTTTGAGACGAGCGCAGGTTGAGTAGTGAAGTGTAGTAGGTCTGAGATCAAACAACACAATAACAATTAGTAGTTATTCCCTTTCAAATTCTTTTTTCAGAACAAATACTGCCAAACAGATTGTTTTGAACTTACTTCATTAACCTTCTGCTCGTATTATTCTCACGACATTAATTTTCTAAGAAAAGAAATAAAAGTGGCAAACACATATACAAACTTTTTTGTAACCAAATAAGATTCTAGGAGGTCTAAAAAACAATCCACATGTTTCTTTAGCAATTAACACGCTTGACTGTCCAATAATTCTAAAATGTCTCAGCTCCTTTCTTGTTCTGCAAACAAAGGATTGTCCAAAAATTGTCTATGTTCTCTCAATATCTTTCTTGCGGTGGGCGCCTTAAGAAATAAAGAGTTTTCACTTAACTTAGTTTTCCTTGTTCTCTCCTAGGTCTCATCTTGCAGGAAAAACAAAGATTCTGGAAGCCTGGGCGTTGAAAGGTAAGTGAAGAATCCAAGTGCTATGAAGAATCCTAACGCGATGTTTCCCTGAAGAGATCCGGAAGGCTAAGCACTTTCTAGAGCCTGGGTGTGGCTTTAAATACCTCAGCCACACCCAAGGACGTCCATTTAGGCAAGCTCACGCTGTGTTCTAGAAATTGCACAGCGTGAGCAAAGGTGCGAGCGTTTCTTTGGAATGCTTTTTCTCCGTTCTGAGACACGGATGGAAAGCATTTAAAAGCGAGCGTTTCCTTAAGCTTTCTGCATCCTTTGTGGGGCGATGTTGTACATCTCCAATTACATACCGGAGGCCGGAGGTCAGTATAACAGTTGTTTCCTAACAACCATTGGCAAAATCAAGCGACACATTACTTTGTTCAGAACATAACATTATATTCCCTGCCACAAAGATCACCCAACTATGCAAATACAGCAACATAACTATCACATACATACATGTTTCATTATCAAATACTTTCTCTGGAGTGCAGGATGCATGGGATAGGGGTGGGTTTTTAATGGGGAACTATAGTCTCATAAGGAATGTAACGCCTTATGGGAGATTACTCGTGGGTCTTTCGTTTAAGAAAAGTGGGTTCATGACAGTACCCCATTCGTAGAATCCCCCCTAAAACACTGGGGACTGGTTTTGGTTTCTCAGGATATCTGGCATGAAAAACTTTCAGAACCTTTGGAGCATTCTGTAGATTGACAAGTGGTTCCCATGAGCGTTCTTCAGGACCATATCCCTTCCAATCTACCAAATAAAACAATTTGCCCTTAATCCGTTTAGAATCGAGCACTGCTTTTACTTCGAACTCTGGAACTCCATCTACTTCAATAGCTGAGGGACAAGGTAAAAGTCTGGTCTTGAGGTTAAATGGTTTCACTAAAGAAACATGAAAGACCGGATGGAACTGATATTTTGATGGAAGAGTTAATTTAACACTGACAGGATTAATTATTTTTTCTACAACAAAGGGACCAATAAATCGTGGGCAAAATGTTTTATGAATAATAATTTTTAAGTGTTTAGTAGACAACCAAACTTTGTCTCCAATTGCATAAACTGGTGGTTTAGACCGATGTTTATCAGAAAATGTTTTCTGAATTTCTTTTGCTTGAGCTAGATGAGTCTGTGCTTGTTGTTGAACTGTCACTAAATGAGTTACAAAATCAGTGACAGTCGGGATTTCATTTGTTGTTTTGTCTAGTCCTACAATATCTTTGGGGTGAAAACCATGAGTACAGAAAAAAGGAGACATTCCTATGGAAGAATGCTCTGAGTTGTTGTAAGCAAATTCCATAGCCCACAAAATGTCTGACCATTCTTGAGCACAAGTGGCTAACATACATCGTAGGAATTGTTCAATAGTTTGATTCGTGCGTTCAGTTAATCCATCCGTCTGAGGATGATAACTGGATGAAGTGCGCATTTCCATGTTCAAAGATTTTCCTAAATTTCACCAAAAATGAGAAATAAATTGGGGGCCTCTGTCTGAAACCACAACAGATGGTATTCCATGTAGTTTTACAATTTCTTTTACAAAAGTATGAGCCAACTCTACTGCTGAAGGGAGTTTCTTCAAAGGAATGAAATGAGCTTCTCGTGAAAAATGATCTATGACAGTTAAAATTGTAGTGAAACCAACTTTAGTACGAGGTAATTCTACAATGAAATCAAGAGCGACAGTGTGCCATGGTTGTGGCGGTAAAGGTAAAGGTAAAAGCAGTCCACTAGGAGCATGATGATTTGCTTTGTTCTGAATACAAATGGTACAAGTGTCTACATAACATTGAATATCTTTGAACATAGAAGGCCACCAAAACTTTCTTTTGATTAGCTGATACATTTTAGTAATTCCAGGGTGAACTGACAGCAGAGAATCATGATATGCTTCTAAAACACGTCTTTGAATAGACTCAGTGGGCACATAGACTTGATCATTCATATACAGTAAGTCATCTTTCCATTGTGATAAGGGGTATTTCTTATCCCATTCTTCCTTTGATTGTGTTCTAAGTGCAGCTGAAATATCTGATAGCACATTGGTGTCAATAAGACCAATTTGAAAACATTCTGTGGGAATAATTGGATGTATCTATTCTTGTTTTGTATTCATCTCATCACTTATACCAATGCAAGATAAAGCATCTGCTTTATTGTTTTCTTTTCCTGGGCGATAAGTGATGATAAAATCATAATCATTAAAAAACAACATCCAGCGCAGTTGGCGGGCAGACAAGGCTTTGACAGATTTTAAAGATTGCAAATTTCTATGATCTGTGTATATGGTTACAGGGTGCCTGGCATCTAATAGATAGTGTCGCCATTCTTCGAACACAGCTTTTATAGCCAATAATTCCCTATCAGCTATGGCATAATTTTGTTCAGTGGGAGATAATTTTCTTGAATAGTATGCAATAGGATGCATTTGGCCTGTGCTTTCATGCCTTTGAGATAGTATGCCCCCTATAGCATATTGGGAGGCATCAGCTTCAATTATGAAAGGCTGAGTAGGGTCTGGGTGTTTCAAAACAGGGGCTGCTGTGAAATTATTTTTTAAAGCTTGAAAGGCTGATTCTGCCTCTGAATTCCATTCAAATTTGGTATTTTTTCTCAATAATTTAGTAATTGGGGTTATTATTTTGGAAAAATTATCACTGAAATGCCTGTAAAAATTGGCGAACCCCAAAAAACTTTGGACCTGTTTTACTATAGTTGGACTAGGCCATTCTGTGATTGCTTGAATCTTTTTTGGATCCATTTCTATTCCAGAATGACTGAGGATATAACCTAAAATTCTACTTTGGTGACGTGAAACATGCTTTTTTCCAATTTTACATATAATGAATTTTGTAAAATCTGTTGAAGAATGGCTCTCACTTGCTTTACATGCTCAGACTTATTTTTTGAATAAATAAGTATGTCAACTATATAAATAACACAACATATGTCCAGAAAGTCTCTCAAGACCTCATTTATGAAAAAACTGGAATGCAGGTGGAGCATTGCAGAGTCCGAAGGGCATGACCTAGTATTCATATAAGCCAAATTTTGTACTGAAGGCTGTCTTCCATTCATCACCCTCACGGACTCTTACTAGGTGATACGCTCCCCGCAAATCCAGTTTTGTGTAAATGGTAACATCTTTAATTTGGTCAAGTAAAGTCGGAATCAACGGTAACGGGTATCTATTTTTTACTGTTACATTGTTGATAGCGCGATAGTCGATGCACGCGCGCAAATCTCCCCCCTTTTTAGGAATAAAAAAAAGAGGAGAAGAGACTGGGGACTTAGAATGTCTTATAAAACCATTCTCTAAGTATTCATCAAGATAGTTGCGTAGATGCTCATTCTCTTTTTCAGTTAGAGCATAAATGTGACTGCATGGTAAGGTCGCTCCTGGCATTAAATCAATTTGACAGTCGTAATCTCTATGTGGTGGTAGAGTGTTAGCCTTTTTTTTGTCAAATACATCCACTAGATCACTATATTCATCTGGAACTCCATCAACTAGTAAAACGCTTTTTGACTCTTTAGGGTAGTCATAACCTTGTACAAGAAGTTCTGAACCAGGATGGTGTTGCAAACATTTTGTATGACAATAGTCCGATTTGAATAATATGGTTCGTTGTGTCCAGTCAATATAAGGGTTATGGAGTACAAACCATGGGATGCCTAATGTTAAACGAAACTGAGGAGCATCAATAATATCAAATATTATCTCTTCAGTGTGTTTTAAAGCACATGTCATGTTCAATAATTCAGTATGATATTGTATGGGACCAGATGTTAGTTCCTTACCATCAACTGCTCGCACAATCTCAGGTGTTTCTTTTATTACTTTACTTAATCCTAACTCAAGGAATAATTGAGTATCAACAAAATTGCCTGTAGCTCCTGAATCAATTAAAGCATCAATAGACCAGGATCTAGTTTTATCTCTTTGAGATTGAAGTAGGACTTTAATACTAAGATGGCAATGTGAGGCAACTGGGATTGTGGAGGCCAAACTGGTTTGCACACTTGATAAAGTGACCTCTCTATCTACCGAGTTTCTTAGTTTTCCGACTGTTGTGTGGCAACCAACTCTGTGGTTTTTGTTTTGAGTTTATTGGGTCGCGTTGGACATTCTTTTACAAAATGTCCTTTTATTCCACAGTACAAACATTGATTTAATTTTCGACGCCTATCTTTTTCTTCTGTAGTTAAGGGCCCTCTAATGGTTCCTATTTGCATTGGTTCTACTATGTCTAATTTAGTAGATGACTCACTCTTATTGCTAGGCCTTTCTTTAAACAAAAACATCCTATGCTCAGGTTTCCCCTTCTCACCTTTTCTTTCAGAAATGCGGTGATTCAGTTTTACAACTAGATCTATAAATTCCTCACAGTCTGTTGGAGTATCCAAAATTTGTGTGACCATATCCTTTAGCTCATCCTTTAACCCACGATAAAACAATGAAACTCGTTTTTCCTCTGGCCATTCTGCTTCGATTATTAATCTAATAAATGTTGATATGTAATGTAACAAATCTGAAGACCCCTGTTTTAAGTTAAGTAATTCGTGATCTGCCGATTGCACAAACACATGTTTTGCAAATAGTTTTTTCATAGTGTTTTTAAATCGTCGAAGATCATACAATATAGGGTCGTTTCTTTCCACATAGGGTACGGACCACAAAGCTGCATCTCCTCCTAAATACGACAGAATAAAAACGACCTTAGAGGAATCATCTGGAAATGCAGCGGGTTTTGCTACAAAATGTAAATGACATTGTTTTAAAAATATAGTACATTTATTACAACCCCCATAAAACCTTTCTGGGGGGTGCCAGAGGGACAGTGACTGGCGTGACTACTTGAATTTGAGTTGGGGCCGCAGACGCTGGAGTAGTATTTCCACTATATAAATTTTGCATTGCTAGTTGAAAAGTAGGTGGCTTTAGAACTGTTTTTTTTACCGATGGAATACTCCATGGGGATGAACTGGACGTATGCATATTAGTTTGTAGTACTGAAATGTCTCTATGTAATTCAGCATTCTCTGTTTTAATTTCTGCTAACAATGTAGCAATTTCCTGCAATGACACCTGAGTAGCTTGATCCATAGCGTCTGGGCGAAACGATGTACGTGGGCTTAGCCTTCTGTCAAGGATACCAAGCACTCTTACCTGAGTAGTCCTGAACTCTTACCTGTAAGGTGCTTGGTAGAGTTTCGCAGAGACGCTATGGGCCAAACTCCCAGTACCTCTATCCTACAACCCGTAATAAAAATTTTACACTGCAGGTTGTTGATAGTAATTAGGGAGGAGGGCCGGATTCAGCCGCTAATGATGTTCTTGTAGTTGACCTGCGAAGCAACAAGAAGTATCCTTATCAAAGAAATCTAGAATCTACAAGTTTGTTTTTCTTGTCACTTTTGTTATTTTAACTATTTAGAGATGTGCTAAACAGTGCCAAAGGTTCCTACCTGCGATCTACAGAATTAGGCTTGGCGTCCAGGTTGTCGTCGTGAGTGAAGTCTGGCAATTAGAGGATGTTGTCAGATGGAGACTGTCAGATGTTGTTTTGTCCTTTTGAAACGAGCACAGGTTGAGTAGTGAAGTGTAGTAGGTCTGAGATCAAACAACACAATCACAATTAGTAGTTATTTCCTTTCAAATTCTTTTTTCAGAACAAATACTGCCAAATAACTTTTTTTGAACTTACTTCATTAACCTTCTGCTTGTACTATTCTCACGACATTCATTTTCTAAGAAAAGAAATAAAAGTGGCGAACACATATACGAACTTTTTTGTAACCAAATAAGATTCTAGGAGGTCTAAAAAACAATCCACGTGTTTCTTTAGCAATTAACACGCTTGAATGTCCATTAATTCTAAAATGTCTCAGCTCCTTTCTTGTTCTGCAAACAAAGGATTGTCCAAAAATTGTCTATGTTCTCTCAATATCTTTCTTGCGGTGGGCGCCTTAAGAAATAAAGAGTTTTCACTTAACTTAGTTTTCCTTGTTCTCTCCTATGTCTCATCTTGCAGGAAAAACGAAGATTCTGGAAGCCTGGGCGTTGAAAGGTAAGTGAAGAATCCAAGCGCTAAAAAGAATCCTAACGCGATGTTTCCCTGAAGAGATCCGGAAGGCTAAGCACTTTCTAGAGCCTGGGTGTGGCTTTAAATACCTCAGCCACACCCAAGGACGTCCATTTAGGCAAGCGCGTTTCAACGTGCTCACGCTGCGTTCTAGAAATTACACAGAGTGAGTAAAGGTGCAAGCGTTTCTTTGGAATGCTTTTTCTTTGTTCTGAGACACGGATGGAAAGCATTTAAAAGCGAGCGTTTCCTTAAGCTTTCTGCATCCTTTGTGGGGCGATGTTGTACATCTCCAATTACATACCGGAGACTGGAGTTCAGTATAACAGTTGTTTCCTAACAACCATTGGCAAAATCAAGCGACACATTACTTTGTTCAGAACATAACATTATATTCCCTGCCACAAAGATCACCCAACTATGCAAATACAGCAACATAACTATCACATACATACATGTTTCATTATCAAATACTTTCTCTGGAGTGCAGGATGCACGGGATAGGGGTGGGTTTTTAATGCAGAACTATAGTCTCATAAGGAATGTAACGCCTTATGGGAGATTACTCGTGTGTGTTTCATTTAAGAAAAGTGGGTTCATGACAGCTCCTATTATGGAAAAGATAATCCAGGCTACTATTACGGGCGTGTTTATGCAGGAGGAACCCTATGAGTGAAACCACTCAACCGCAAGTTTGCACAATGGAAAGCTGGCAAACATGCTATCACTGGAACTCCTCCCTTTTTCTTTTGTGGAAGGAGTGGAATACTTAGAATTTGTGGCAGCCAGGGGGCGTGGCTTGGCTGCAGCGCGGAATGGCTGCCTGAAACCGCAGCTCCGCCGATCGAGCGAATTAATCCGACAATTATCGGGGATCCAGGTGCCAGAGCTCGGTCCCCTCGGCCCCGGTGAAGTGTACTGGATATCAGCCCTCCCCAACGAAACTCCTGAACCCGTGGCTGGAACAGTGGCGGAGAGCGGCCCGGTGATTGTCGAACGCCGGAGCGGCCTGCAGCGCCCACAGACGCCGGGGACTGGCGTGGGACTGGACCCGTGAAGAAGACGCACTGCGGAGCGGGGATTGCTGGGTCGGCTTGGCTCTGGGGCTCGGTCTCCTCACAATAACCCCCGCCGGCGGAGAAACGTTGCTGCAACAGCGTCAGACCAGACCAGGCACATCGCTGGCTGAGATACGGTGAGGCGGGGCGGCGGTGCTGCGGCCGCCGGGCGCTGGGGCCTCGAGGGCTGTCGACGAATCGGACGACCTGAGCCGGCGTCCTGAGTGGGCACTCGCTGTGCACGTCCTGCCGCAATAGAGCGCTGCTGAGCGCCCGCGCCCCGTTATAGCTCCTGCAGACCGCCTGACCGAGGGGAGCTGCGCTGCTGCCGACTGCCGGAGTGTACCCTGAGGCAGAGACCTGGGAAGGGCGGTGAGCGGTCGGGGCCTGCCGCTGTACATCGAGGCGGCGCAGAGAGCGGCGCGCTGTGGAACTGTGACCCCGGACGAGGTGGTGCTGCCGCTGACGTGGCCGGGCTGCGGCTGGCTTTCATGACTGTGGCCTGGGGCGCGGACCGGCACTCACTCGGCCCGGTGGATGCCTGCTCTGGGGCTCCAGTGCAACGCGAGGGACGCCGCTGAGCGGAGGATAGGCCGCATCTGAGGATACACCCTGCGGCGGTCCCGCCCTGTGGGACCTGGGCTACTGCACGACGGCCATACCCCGGTGCGGGGGCGGTGGCTCCCTGGCCTGCTGTGGTCGATTATCCTTCCTACCATCTGCTGCGGGGGCCTGGCATGGGGCGCGCGGCGCCTTGGGGAGGCCTGTGTTTAAGTGGCCCCTATCCACTAGCGGTGAGGTGAGTCAGCCATGGGCAAACCGGACACGCGCCAGCCCAAGCTCACATTCGACAAGTCCAAACAAAAAGCATCGGACCAGGATAACCGAGACACAGATGCCACACGCACGGAACAGAGCGGCCCACTAGATGCGGACATTAAAGCGATGTTTAAAGAGCTGAAGGAGGGATTGCGTGGCATAGACGGCAAAATGGACGCGCTGGCAGCACGCATGGACGGAATCACGACGCGTATGGACAAGCACGAAAGCAGAGTGGAGGCGCTTGAGACACGTGTGGCTGATACGGAAGATGGCCAGACCGACCTGGTCAAACAATTGCGTGGAATGGACAAAGTTCTGGAGTTAATACAGCAGAAGAACGAGGATTTAGAGGCACGCTCGAGGCGCAACAACATCCGCATCACGGGTGTGGCGGAATCGACAGACATCACTAATATGGAACAATACGTTGAACAGATGCTAAAAGACCTATTTGGGTCGGGGCTATCCTCAATGTTCCTCATTGAAAGGGCGCATAGGACACTGGGGCCCAGGCCTAAGCCGGGGGCGCTGCCCCGGCCGATCATCGCGCGCGTCTTGAATTATAGGGACCGGGACACGGTATTGCGTATGGCAAGAGACATGAAAGATATGCAATACAAAGGTAATCACATTGCCCTTTACCCAGACTATACCATGCAAGTACAAACTGCTCGCAGAGAATTCATGCCTGCGAAAAAACTCTTCCAACAAACGGGAACGAAATACTCCCTGATCTACCCTGCGAAGCTCCGGGTGCAGGGCCCCGGAAAACCGACTTTCTTTTTGGATGCGAAAGCGGCCCTACAATATGCGAAACAACTGGCAAGAGAGCAGAAAAACCAACCACCTGCAGAGGGGTCAGAGCGACAGGACAGGCTAAGTGATATTGTGTGACTACTCGTGTCTGATGTTTTTGCTATTCAGTTGTGTGCCCCCTGTCCGGGCCGCTTAGGGGCCTCTTGGTTGTCTACTGCGCAGGGGGTATATTCGCTGGCACTGGGAGGGCTGAGCATGTCGATTTGGTTCCGGGGTGGCGGGGGACCTCGAGCCGGCACGCTGCTGCAGAGCTCGATCGCCCTGTCCTGAGCACAGGGTTAGCAGGCGGCCAACCTGCGTACCTCAGGGGATGATTCCCATGTCTTGGTTACTAAAGTTGGGTTTAGTCATGGTTTCTATGGCTGGGTGAGTAACTTGGGGGGCTATTGCACAACCTGGTTGGGGGGTTGGAGCGGGTGGGGGGAGGGTTCACCGGAGTTTGGGGGGTAGATTTGTAGTTTGTTTGTTTAGTAGTGTTGAGTCAGGAGAAGCGAGCCTAACTGTTGTGCCATATACCATGTATTCCTCACTGCCCTGTCGTAAATTTTATTCCTTGCTGTGTTATGATCGCTTTCATGTAATGTGGCCCGGTGGGTTGCGGGACTGTGCTGTGCACGCCGCCTGTTGGTGGTTGAGTGGATTACCACATGGCTTGAGCGTCTTGTTTGATCGTAACTTCTTCACGTCCCTTTCGCCATGACGCGAATCACCTGCCTTACCTGGAATGTGCGAGGTTTGAATGACAGACGCAAGGTCAGGTTGGTTCAGGCCTACTTACTTAGAAAAGATGTAGACATTTGCCTCTTGCAGGAGACTCACTTGACAGCTAATGCAGCACAGCTGCTTAAGTACAATCGATGGGGAGAGATAGTTCACGCATCTTATTCCAATTACTCCAGAGGGGTGGCGGTCCTGATACGAAGAGGTCTCCAGTGGACGACGCACGAGGTGCTCAGGGACGTGGGAGGCCGCTATGTGCTGCTTGTGGGTACGCTGTGTGGCATGAGACTGGTGCTGGTGAATGTGTACGGCCCTAACGATGATAACCCAGATTTCTTCGGGGAACTGTGGCATGCGGTGCAGGCTCGTGGCCCGGCAGCAATCTTATGGGGGGGGGACTACAATGTCGTACTCTCAGACACTATGGATAGGCAGGGCGCTACTAGAGAACACCACCCTAGGGCATCAGAGGCGCTTGGCTGTATCGTACAGGAGACAGGGTTGGTGGACTCCTGGAGGGTGTTACACCCAGGGGACCACGCAGGCACATGTATAACAGCGCATAGAGCCGCCTGGTCCAGGTTGGATTACTGGTTGCTATCCAGAGACCTGCACTCGTCAGTGCAAGAGGTGATGCATCTGCCGAGATCGCTTTCCGATCATGCCCCGGTGCTCCTCACGTTGTCCACTCCGGCCCAATATATACAGCCATTTAGCTGGTGGTTTCCCTCGCGGGCGCTGCGCGATCAGGTATTTCAGCAGGCACTGCGCGAAAAGCTCGAGGAATACTTTGCGATTAATGAGGGTACCGTGGACTCGCCGGGCACGCTCTGGGAGGCTTGTAAGGTGGTGACGAGAGGGCACTGCATGTCGCTGAAAACAGGTGTGCTGAGATCAATTCGCGATTCCCTGAGCAAACTGGAAACAGACCTTGCGCGACTGGAGTCTGACTTGATAAATGCGCCGTCAGACAGAGTGCGTGTGGACCTTAGATCGCAGCTCACTAGGTACCAAGAGGAGGCGGACAGGGAAGTCGCATACCTATCTAAAGACTGTCGGGCTCGGCGATATGGCGAGGGTGACCGAGTCGGACGCACACTGGCGCACATGTTGCGCGCGCCACGTGGGTCGGACCATATACTAGAGTTGCAGCGTGCGGAGGGTGACGTGGTGCGTGAGCCGCCAGATATCCTGAACACGATGACAGATTTCTATAGGGATTTATACACCTCAAAGGTGACACCAGAGGAGAAAGTGCTCAGCGACTATCTAGACACCATTGCCTTAGCGTGGTTCATCAATAGTGCCAGACAATACATGGACTTGCCGTTCACGCAAGAAGACATACGGGCGGTAATTGCAGGCCTTCCGCCTTGCAAGGCACCGGGCCCGGACGGGCTGACGGCGGCCTTCTACAAGGAATACGCGGACATCCTGGTCCCGAGGCTACATGGTGTGTTTGAGGAGGCAGTGGAAAAAGGGATCCTCCCCCAGTCACTGCGGGAAGCACTGATCATTACGTTGCTTAAGCCATGCAAGGACCCAAAGCGCCCAGACTCCTACCGCCCACTGTCACTGATAAACCTCGACGCCAAAATATATGCTAAACTGCTTTCCGACCGCTTAAAGTACATGCTGCCACAAATCGCGCTCTCTGACCAATCGGGCTTTGTATTGGGGAGGTCCACTTCTCATAACCTACGAGTACTATTTGGGCTCTTGCATTATTTGGATCCCAAAGTCCAAGCCGCCGCGGCACTGTTGGATGCGACGAAGGCATTCGACTCTCTGGAATGGCAGTTTTTGCGGACGTTATTTACCCGAATGGGATTTAGTCCGCTATTTGCCAGGCGCATTGGCATATTATATAATGGTCCAGCGGCTAGGGTGCGGGTGAATGGCCAGACGTCTGCCCCTATCTCCATCACCAGAGGGACCCGACAGGGATGCCCATTGTCGCCGTTGCTATTTGCGATTGCGACGGAACCGCTGGCAGCCCGCTTGAGACAACATCATACTCAACGTAGCATTGGCTTTACGTCGCGCGGTCTGCTAATTTCTATGTATGCGGACGACATCACCATCTACATGATGAACCCGTCGGAGAACTTTGACCCGCTGATGAGGGAGGTAACTCGCTACAGTGGGCTCCCCGGTATAGAAATCAACTGGTCCAAATCGGCCATACTACCCTTAACGGAGGGCACGCACAAGTGTCACACGGAATTCCCGATCGACTGGGTCACGGATGAGGTCAAGTACTTGGGTATAAGGATGAGCCGCTCAGTTCAAGAAATACAGTTGGCCAACTTTGGTGTGGCCATGGAGTGGCTGGAGAGTAAAGTTAAGAGGTGGAAAGCATTGCCGCTGTCGTTGGTGGGCCGCATAGCCATTGCAAAAATGGTTGTGGCGCCTAAATTCCTCTAACGATGGCGTTCTTCCGCAGACTTCGCTCCGCGATGATTGAACTGGTGTGGGCAGGTAAGCAGCCCAGGGTGGCCTGGAACCTCCTTACGCTCCCCTTTCGGCAGGGGGGTCTCGCAGCCCCGGACCTTGAGTTGTATGCGTATAGTGCACAGGCCCAATACTTGCACTATTGGCATCACCCGATTCCCTACCAGCCTCACGTGGCCATAGAGACAGACGTGGCGGCCCCTTGTCCCATGCGGACAGCTGTGTACCAGACCTACAAGCGATCCCCGGAAGACGTTAACACCGTAGAGATGGTGCGTTGGGCCTGGTCCAACATTGCGAAACGTGCGGGTATGGTGGACCTATATGCCCCGAGTATGCCATTGGAGGCCAACCCTCTGCTGAGTCCGCTTACGGACGTGGCGGTAGCGCGACGAGCGCACGCATGTGGCTTGAAGGTGGCGGGGGATTTATATCCGGATGACTCTTTTCTTCCGATACAATCTCTGGCCGCGGCGCCTGAGCCGACAGCCTCTGAGCTCCTTTTGTACTACCAATTGCGGTCGGCTTGCAGGCACAAATATCCCATGTTCCCGAGCGCCCCACCAACGCTGGCAGCTCTGGAAGACATTCTGTCCAACTCCTCCCCGCGTAAATTGATAACACGTATCTACAGGACCACACAAAGCACGGCACCCGTTGCGCACGTTGATTCCAGGACCTTATGGGAGGAGGACGCAGGCATACGTATTACAGAAAAACAGTGGGAATTCTGTTGCACCCAACTCGAACACCTGTCGCCTAATTATAGACTGAGACTGATACACTTTAACTATCTGCACAGGACGTACCGCACGCCCATACAACTGTTCAGGATGGGCCTCCGATCCGACACGACCTGTTGGAGATGTGGTGAGAGCGAGGCTACGTTCCACCACCTAGTTTGGACATGTGGACCAATACACAGATTTTGGGTTACAGTTTTCAACATTATAGGGAAAATAGTGGGAGTGGCATTGGTGCCAGACCCGCTTGTGGCCCTCCTGGGCTTTGTGCTGAATGTCCCTAGGGCTTCACGTAAACTCACTGCCCTCTTATTATTGCTTGCCAAGCGCCAAATAGCGATACATTGGAAGAAGAAGGCTCCCCCGAAGGCGTCTGGCTGGGTGGGATCAGCGGTGTACTGTAGGGAGCAACTGACTGCATACTGGGACCAACTGCCACAGCGCTCACGACCTGCTGATGTGTGGCAGCCGTTGGTGGAGTGGCTTGCAGGAGCGGAAGTGGAGGGAGATGACTGAGTTGACTGGTTAGAAGGCTGTTGATGAGATGAAGACCGGAGATGGCTGTCTTGCGGGGTGCGATAGTGGGGAGGGTGCCGGCCTGGTATGAGTGACATGTTAGCTGAACCTGCGTATAGCAGAGATGGGAGAACTTGTGTTTGTGCGGCTCTGACGGTGCGAGGTCGCAGGGCAAGGGCAGCTGGGATATTTGCCCTTCGTGTTGGTGGGTTCCTCCCTGACTCTCGCTCAAAGTTGGTATTGTTGGTTTGCTCACAAAACTATTACTATTTGTGTTGTACTTTAATATATGATGTGAAATCGCTCATGCGGCTCGCCGCACTGACAACATGCTGCCTGCCTCCGGGTTGTTGGCTGAATAGCAGTGTACGAATTGATGAGACAATAAAGGTTTTTGAAAATCAAAAAAAAAAGAATTTGTGGCAGCCATCTGCCCAAAACGGAAGGTACCCAGTAGGACCTATTTTGCCAGAGTGGCTGTTCCAGCCCTGCATCACGATGTGTGACAGTTGGTTGGAAAAGCTTTGCAGAAAAGTGTTGTTCACATCATCCTCCTGATGACAGACATGTGGACCAGTAGTCAGGTGACTTATTGCATGTGCATCACTGCACACAGGATCTCTTTTGCAGGGGTAAGGCAAAAGATGTCTTCAGGTCATGGCTGTGAAGTGCTCTGCAGCATGCAACCGTGACCATGTTTGCAATGGAAAAATCTCATAAATCTGTAAACATCTTGGAGGAATTTAACAGCAGGGTGTATGAATTGCAGTGACCCAGAGGTCTTAAAGTTGGATTTGTTGCCACGGACAATGGCAGTAACATAGTCAAGGCCATGTCAGACGGAGGCTATATCAGGGTCCTGTGTTTGTCCCCTGGTGGCGCAATACTTCCTTAAAAAGGAAGACATAGCAACATACTGACCACCTGAAAAAAAATCTGCACTCATGCAGCCATTCTTTTAAAGCCCGGAAGCAGCTGCGGATTATTCAGCGTAATAATACAGCACCAATTAAAGCCCTGATACAGGAGGTGCCAACACGTTGTAACTTCACCTTATACATGCTGCAACGTCTTTATGAGCAGTACAAACAGATCAATGACTATGTCATTCAAAGAGGAGGGGATTCAGTTAGGAAAGCTATGACCATGGATGTAGACAAATGGGACTTAGTCAAATGCATGATCTGCTCCCATTTCCGGGATTCGTATCTACGACTGGACGCTGCATGAGGGGATTTCTAATAATTTAATTACAAACCATGCCCGTGATGTTGTGACCCGATTGAGGGGTACACTCACACCCTGATCCTATCTTCCAAAAACATGGCAACCTGAGCCTGGTTTACTTTATTTCCAATACCAGCAATCCAGTGGGATTCCGGGTTGACATACCTACAGTTATAGGATTGCCCTTCGAATTCTGGCAATTTGGCCGCACACAGGATGAGTGACGTCGCCTTTTTGTGTGCATGAAGGAAATTGAGAACATAAAGTGGTTGCTTTTCACTCTTGAAGTCTTCTGTCCTGATGATGACCCTTAAAGCAATCATGGGTCGAAAACGCCGTCAACGCTTAAAAAACGTGGCCTAACTAAGACAGGACACAATTGTTATATTGTGTATTGTGTCTATTGATGTATTTGTATGTTTTCTCTCTGCCGCTGTTTGTTTAATTTACACTTGTCAATGTTTATAATTTTGTTATTGTCAATGTAAATGTCTGAGCGCCCTTTTCATTTACATTGTGGTTTTCGTTTGTGTTATATTGAATTCATATTAAATATTATCTTTGTGATTATTTATGTACATGTTATTTCAAAATTGTTAGCATAAGTTTCTCACCTTTTTGCAATTTTTTTTCCTTGGTTTCCTTTTTTTCCCATTAATTGGATGACAGTTTGTTACTTTAGCTCTTGAACCATTGTTTGGAATATAGCTGATACTACCCCTGGTTCTTGTTCTAGGGTTGCCCTTGTAGTTTGTAAACTAGTCAAATGCATGACACAGATGCTACTCCCTTTTGAGGTTTTCACAGGGAAGTTAGCAATGGGCCAGGCTATCCCGTTGTTGCATCTCCTATAAGACCCGGTAAAGAAGGCATTTGAAAGGTTAACCCCCGCAGGTGTGAATGAAAACACGGTAGTGCATGACTTGGTTGAGACCTTAGTCCTTCGCTTGGCTTCTAATATAAGGTTGTAACATGACATCGCCGAGTTCAAAGAGCACATATGTGCCACACTCCTTGATCCATGGTACAAAAAACATTCTGCCCACTTTCATTCCTTTTTATATAAAAGGTGGATTGTAGAGCAAGCCGGAGACTTGGAAGATAAATGGCTGGAACTTCAAGTCCCACCCCGCAGTTCTGGGATGCCGCCTTCAATTTCCAGAGAGGATAGTCCTATCTCGCAGGAGCCAACAACACCATCAACCAGAACACCGGCAACAAGAGCTGGAGAAGGACTGGACCCAACCTCTGCATTGTATTGGTTTCAATTGTCAGGGCTCAAGTCCAGTGCAATCAAAACAGGATGAGCAAGTGCCAGCATCAATGACCATCCACAAAATTTTCCAAGAGTATCTGGATGATCCAAAAGAGGTCTATGTAGAGGAAAATCCTGTGATATATTGGTATGGGAAGAAGTGCCAATGGCCAGAGCTCAGCAAGCTGGCAATAATGTATCTGGCTTGTCCTGTCACCATTGTGTCTGCTGAACGTGTGTTCAGTGCAGCTGGTGTGGTCATCACAGTGAGAAGGACCAGTCTCTTGCCTGAAAATTTGGGGAGATTGACTATGATCAAAGTGAACCAACATTTTATATCACACAATTACACTGTTCTTGAAACAGCAGCACAGGAGGTGGGTGATTGGTCTGAAATGAAATCAAATGTGTTAGCTGACCACCTTCTGGGTGAACTACCTGAGTTTGAGGACAAACTCAACTTTCCGGACTAAGTATTCCCGTGTCCCCATAGAACTTTAAAAAACATTCTTGTTGAACTTAGGTCTTTCTTTGCAAAAAAACCCCAAAAATAAACTACTTAGTTGAACATTATTACTTTGTGTCAGATTGATGCTGCCCCACCTTTCTTTTAGTCGCATATATATTTCTGGATTGCAGTTGGACCAATGTGCATTGAAGAGGCCTCCAAAATTCCTTCATGACATTAGGGACAATGCCTACCCCTCTCATGCCTATTGCCTAATGCCTATTCCATTTTTCAGCACTGAGCACTAGAAGGGGAAGGGCTGCCCCATAAAATCATTTATTATCTACAAGACTGCCTGCCAGTGCCAATACCAAATTCCAATGTTTTGCCTGCATCACAGATGATTGTAAACCTACCTGAACTACCAGTGCTTGAATTGGATTTCAACTATTGCAACGGTGAGTGACTGATTGTGTGAGTGATGATTTTAGTTGATTGGTGATTCATGTGGTAGCAGACAGTGAGGGAGGGTGTGTTGAACTGTAATATGGGAAATTTCTTGAGATGATTATGGATTCACATTGTTTGGGGCTTGAGGGATGGGTGGTCATTGTTTTTCTATGTGGGTGATCAGCCCTTTCACACTTAGCCATATTTAATTGCAGGGTGTTCTCCTTTTTTTCTGGTTCTTCAGAGACCAGAACAATCACTTTAGTTAACAAACAAAAACCTATGCAAAATGCTGCAAATCTGTTTCTCTACTTGTTCTTCAATAGCAGTGCACTCCACGTTTATCTTGCTCGGGTCACCATGATTCATGATGATGATGACTGGTCTGGGATGGTGTTACTTGGACTCAGGAATAGTATCACTGAAGAACTCAGGATGGGAGCTGCAGGGCTACCTCATCAACAGCAAGAAGCAAGAAGTTGTCGCGTATCAACTTCCGTTCAAAGGTAAACCAAAAGTTTGAAGCCTAGTACTCAGCTGTGCGGAATAGAGAGAGGTGTGTTTGTGAAATGCTGTTCTTTGTATGTGTATGTGTGTGTGTGTGTACTCTGAGACCCCCTTTTGTTGTTTTGCTCTGAATCTTCTAGATACACTACTCATGAAGCTTACCTTCCTTCTGTCCTTCTCCTTGACTCCAAGATACAGTTTCTATTATGCAATCCACAGGTCTTCTTCTAGTCTCCGTCACGAACAGAAGGCGAAAGCTGGCTGAGGTCAACAACACTTCAGCTTACGTACAGGTTCAGTGCAGACAGGCCCCAAAGAGAGGAAATTCCCAAAGAGAATGCAGATGCACCACCCAATTTTGCAATACTGTATCATTTTTCTTTTAACAATCATATGAACTAAGACAAGTCGTTGGGTGGGCTCACTCCCCACCTAGAAGACAGAACATTTAGATATATGATAAATTGGATCTTGGGGCAGAAGGACTGTTTGCAATGCATTTATACATACTCTGTCATACTCATTTCTTTGTTTTCTTCTAACAACAGATTGATGGCAAATTATGTGCTTCTGCTTATTGCCCAGATGAATGTTGGCCTTGTGTTGTAGTGTTTGTCTTTGTTAAACCTTACCCCAAATCCCATTACCCATCCATTCATCAAACCCCGAACCCTCTTCCCCCGAGCTATGTGATTTATTGAGGTGTGGCTTAAATCACACCATCAATGGATCATACACTTGGTGGGGCGTATGTGGTGAAAGCAACACCAGCTTACTGTAGAATCTTCTAAGCAGTAGCCCACATCAGCCAATTACCAACCAAAGCATTAAAAACTATCCATATTTTTTTTAGACTTAGAATGAAGAACATCAGTCGTCAGCATCATCATTCAGGCCTTATGTTGCCCAACCGTATACACCTAACGTAAGCGTGTCCACTCCAGAATTTGAGTCCATTTTTTATGACTTGAGGATTTCACAAATAAAACCGCTAGCTCCATGTTAGCCAAATCTTACTAGTATTGCTAATTTATTTCAGCCCAATTAGGCATTCTCATTGTGTCATCACGTAAAACTCTGGTGGAGTCAATTCTTTGTAAATCTGTGATAAATACATTAACCACTTACTTAGTCTTACTACTTCCATTTACTTGCCTATGATAGATAAAAAATCAATCATTCAATCAATCCTACAGTTGGAACTCACATGGGTGGAACTGGAAGTGGGACCTCGCTTATGACGTTGTGATGTCTCCCCCGTTATTACTGAATGTATATTCAGGTAAGATTACTAGTATGAATGAGATTTAACTTAGTAAGAAATAAATTAACTGCTCCTGTTTTTCATCTATATAGTTCTACACAATCTAGGTCATCATGGCAGCATTCCCATAATGGTCAAGATAGTTAGAGAAGTATAAGCCTAGACTCTATAACTAAGTGTTATGCTCTCTCTTAAGTTACAAGCACATAAACAGGCTCCATAAATCTAATTGAAGGCAGTAGTGCAACGTTAAAGTAAAATAAACTACTTCAGGCATTTAGTTGATTGGTGATACATGTGGTAGCAGACAGTGAGGGAGGGTGTGTTGAACTGTAATATGGGAAATTTCTTGAGATGATTATTGATTCGCATTGTTTGGGGCTTGAGGGATGGGTGGTCATTGTTTTTCTATGTGGGTGATCAGCCCTTTCACACTTAGCCATATTTAATTGCAGGGTGTTCTTCTTTTTTTCTAGTTCTTCAGAGACCAGAACAATCACTTTAGTTAACAAACAAAAACCTATGCAAAATGCTGCAAATCTGTTTCTCTACTTGTTCTTCAATAGCAGTGCACTCCACGTTTATCTTGCTCGGGTCACCATGATTCATGATGATGATGACTGGTCTGGGATGGTGTTACTTGGACTCAGGAATAGTATCACTGAAGAACTCAGGATGGGAGCTGCAGGGCTACCTCATCAACAGCTAGAAGCAAGAAGTTGTTGCGTATCAACTTCAGTTCAAAGGTAAACCAAAAGTTTGAAGCCTAGTACTCAGCTGTGCGGAATAGAGAGAGGTGTGTTTGTGAAATGCTGTTCTTTGTGTGTGTGTGTGTGTGTGTACTCTGAGACCCCCTTTTGTTGTTTTGCTCTGAATCTTCTAGATGCACTACTCATGAAGCTTACCTTCCTTCTGTCCTTCTCCTTGACTCCAAGATACAGTTTCTATTATACAATCCACAGGTCTTCTTCTAGTCTCCGTCACGAACAGAAGGCGAAAGCTGGCTGAGGTCAACAACACTTCAGCTTAAGTACAGGTTCAGTGCAGACAGGCCCCAAAGAGAGGAAATTCCCAAAGAGAATGCAGATGCACCACCCAATTTTGAATACTGTATCATTTTTCTTTTAACAATCATATGAATTAAGACAAGTCGTTGGGTGGGCTCACTCCCTACCTAGAAGACAGAACATTTAGATATATGATAAATTGGATCTTGGGGCAGAAGGACTGTTTGCAATTCATTTATACATGCTCTGTCATACTCATTTCTTTGTTTTCTTCTAACAACAGATTGATGGCAAATGATGTGCTTCTGCTTATTGCCCAGATGAATGTTGGCCTTGTGTTGTAGTGTTTGTCTTTGTTAAACCTTACCCCAAATCCCATTACCCATCCATTCATCAAACCCCGGACCCTCTTCCCCCGAGCTATGTGATTTATTGAGGTGTGGCTTAAATCACACCATCAATGGATCATACACTTGGTGGGGCGTATGTGGTGAAAGCAACACCAGCTTACTGTAGAATCTTCTAAGCAGTAGCCCACATCAGCCAATTACCAACCAAAGCATTAATAACTATCCATATTTTTTTTAGACTTAGAATGAAGAACATCAGTCGTCAGCATCATCATTCAGGCCTTATGTTGCCCAACCGTATACACCTAACGTAAGCGTGTCCACTCCTGAATTTGAGTCCATTTTTTATGACTTGAGGATTTCACAAATAAAACCGCTAGCTCTATGTTAGCCAAATCTTACTAGTATTGCTAATTTATTTCAGCCCAATTAGGCATTCTCATTGTGTCATCACGTAAAACTCTGGTGGAGTCAATTCTTTGTAAATCTGTGATAAATACAATAACCACTTACTTAGTCTTTCTACTTCCATTTACTTGCCTATGATAGATAAAAAATCAATCATTCAATCAATCCTACAGTTGGAACTCACATGGGTGGAACTGGAAGTGGGACCTCGCTTATGACGTTGTGATGTCTCCCCCATTATTACTGAATGTATATTCAGGTAAGATTACTAGTATGAATGAGATTTAACTTAGTAAGAAATAAATTAACTGCTCCTGTTTTTCATCTATATAGTTCTACACAATCTAGGTCATCATGGCAGCATTCCCATAATGGTCAAGATAGTTAGAGAAGTATAAGCCTAGACTCTATAACTAAGTGTTATGCTCTCTCTTAAGTTACAAGCACATAAACAGGCTCCATAAATCTAATTGAAGGCAGTAGTGCAAAGTTAAAGTAAAATAAACTACTTCAGGCATTTAGTTGATTGGTGATTCATGTGGTAGCAGACAGTGAGGGAGGGTGTGTTGAACTGTAATATGGGAAATTTCTTGAGATGATTATTGATTCGCATTGTTTGGGGCTTGAGGGATGGGTGGTCATTGTTTTTCTATGTGGGTGATCAGCCCTTTCACACTTAGCCATGTTTAATTGCAGGGTGTTCTCCTTTTTTTCTGGTTCTTCAGAGAGCAGAACAATCACTTTAGTTAACAAACAAAAACCTATGCAAAATGCTGCAAATCTGTTTCTCTACTTGTTCTTCAATAGCAGTGCACTCCACGTTTATCTTGCTCGGGTCACCATGATTCATGATGATGATGACTGGTCTGGGATGGTGTTACTTGGACTCAGGAATAGTATCAGTGAAGAACTCAGGATGGGAGCTGCAGGGCTACCTCATCAACAGCTAGAAGCAAGAAGTTGTCGCGTATCAACTTCAGTTCAAAGGTAAACCAAAAGTTTGAAGCCTAGTACTCAGCTGTGCGGAATAGAGAGAGGTGTGTTTGTGAAATGCTGTTCTTTGTGTGTGTGTGTGTGTGTGTGTGTGTACTCTGAGACCCCCTTTTGTTGTCTTGCTCTGAATCTTCTAGATACACTACTCATGAAGCTTACCTTCCTTCTGTCCTTCTCCTTGACTCCAAGATACAGTTTCTATTATACAATCCACAGGTCTTCTTCTAGTCTCCGTCACGAACAGAAGGCGAAAGCTGGCTGAGGTCAACAACACTTCAGCTTAAGTACAGGTTCAGTGCAGACAGGCCCCAAAGAGAGGAAATTCCCAAAGAGAATGCAGATGCACCACCCAATTTTGCAATACTGTATCATTTTTCTTTTAACAATCATATGAACTAAGACAAGTCGTTGGGTGGGCTCACTCCCCACCTAGAAGACAGAACATTTAGATATATGATAAATTGGATCTTGGGGCAGAAGGATTGTTTGCAATGCATTTATACATACTCTGTCATACTCATTTCTTTGTTTTCTTCTAACAACAGATTGATGGCAAATGATGTGCTTCTGCTTATTGCCCAGATGAATGTTGGCCTTGTGTTGTAGTGTTTGTCTTTGTTAAACCTTACCCCAAATCCCATTACCCATCCATTCATCAAACCCCGAACCCTCTTCCCCCGAGCTATGTGATTTATTGAGGTGTGGCTTAATTCACACCATCAATGGATCATACACTTGGTGGGGCGTATGTGGTGAAAGCAACACCAGCTTACTGTAGAATCTTCTAAGCAGTAGCCCACATCAGCCAATTACCAACCAAAGCATTAAAAACTATGCATATTTTTTTTAGACTTAGAATGAAGAACATCAGTCGTCAGCATCATCATTCAGGCCTTATGTTGCCCAACCGTATACACCTAACGTAAGCGTGTCCACTCCAGAATTTGAGTCCATTTTTTATGACTTGAGGATTTCACAAATAAAACCGCTAGCTCCATGTTAGCCAAATCTTACTAGTATTGCTAATTTATTTCAGCCCAATTAGGCATTCTCATTGTGTCATCACGTAAAACTCTGGTGGAGTCAATTCTTTGTAAATCTGTGATAAATACATTAACCACTTACTTAGTCTTTCTACTTCCATTTACTTGCCTATGATAGATAAAAAATCAATCATTCAATCAATCCTACAGTTGGAACTCACATGGGTGGAACTGGAAGTGGACCCTCGCTTATGACGTTGTGATGTCTCCCCCGTTATTACTGAATGTATATTCAGGTAAGATTACTAGTATGAATGAGATTTAACTTAGTAAGAAATAAATTAACTGCTCCTGTTTTTCATCTATATAGTTCTACACAATCTAGGTCATCATGGCAGCATTCCCATAATGGTCAAGATAGTTAGAGAAGTATAAGCCTAGACTCTATAACTAAGTGTTATGCTCTCTCTTAAGTTACAACTACATAAACAGGCTCCATAAATCTAATTGAAGGCAGTAGTGCAAAGTTAAAGTAAAATAAACTACTTCAGGCATTTAGTTGATTGGTGATTCATGTGGTAGCAGACAGTGAGGGAGGGTGTGTTGAACTGTAATATGGGAAATTTCTTGAGATGATTATTGATTCTCATTGTTTGGGGCTTGAGGGATGGGTGGTCATTGTTTTTCTATGTGGGTGATCAGCCCTTTCACACTTAGCCATATTTAATTGCAGGGTGTTCTCCTTTTTTTCTGGTTCTTCAGAGACCAGAACAATCACTTTAGTTAACAAACAAAAACCTATGCAAAATGCTGCAAATCTGTTTCTCTACTTGTTCTTCAATAGCAGTGCACTCCACGTTTATCTTGCTCGGGTCACCATGATTCATGATGATGATGACTGGTCTGGGATGGTGTTACTTGGACTCAGGAATAGTATCACTGAAGAACTCAGGATGGGAGCTGCAGGGCTACCTCATCAACAGCTAGAAGCAAGAAGTTGTCGCGTATCAACTTCAGTTCAAAGGTAAACCAAAAGTTTGAAGCCTAGTACTCAGCTGTGCGGAATAGAGAGAGGTGTGTTTGTGAAATGCTGTTCTTTGTGTGTGTGTGTGTGTACTCTGAGACCCCCTTTTGTTGTTTTGCTCTGAATCTTCTAGATACACTACTCATGAAGCTTACCTTCCTTCTGTCCTTCTCCTTGACTCCAAGATACAGTTTCTATTATACAATCCACAGGTCTTCTTCTAGTCTCCGTCACGAACAGAAGGCGAAAGCTGGCTGAGGTCAACAACACTTCAGCTTAAGTACAGGTTCAGTGCAGACAGGCCCCAAAGAGGGGAAATTCCCAAAGAGAATGCAGATGCACCACCCAATTTTGCAATACTGTATCATTTTTCTTTTAACAATCATATGAACTAAGACAAGTCATTGGGTGGGCTCACTCCCCACCTAGAAGACAGAACATTTAGATATATGATAAATTGGATCTTGGGGCAGAAGGACTGTTTGCAATGCATTTATACATACTCTGTCATACTCATTTCTTTGTTTTCTTCTAACAACAGATTAATGGCAAATGATGTGCTTCTGCTTATTGCCCAGATGAATGTTGGCCTTGTGTTGTAGTGTTTGTCTTTGTTAAACCTTACCCCAAATCCCATTACCCATCCATTCATCAAACCCCGAACCCTCTTCCCCCGAGCTATGTGATTTATTGAGGTGTGGCTTAAATCACACCATCAATGGATCATACACTTGGTGGGGCGTATGTGGTGAAAGCAACACCAGCTTACTGTAGAATCTTCTAAGCAGTAGCCCACATCAGCCAATTACCAACCAAAGCATTAAAACTATCCATATTTTTTTTAGACTTAGAATGAAGAACATCAGTCGTCAGCATCATCATTCAGGCCTTATGTTGCCCAACAGTATACACCTAACGTAAGCGTGTCCACTCCAGAATTTGAGTCCATTTTTTATGACTTGAGGATTTCACAAATAAAACCGCTAGCTCCATGTTAGCCAAATATTACTAGTATTGCTAATTTATTTCAGCCCAATTAGGCATTCTCATTGTGTCATCACGTAAAACTCTGGTGGAGTCAATTCTTTGTAAATCTGTGATAAATACATTAACCACTTACTTAGTCTTTCTACTTCCATTTACTTGCCTATGATAGATAAAAAATCAATCATTCAATCAATCCTACAGTTGGAACTCACATGGGTGGAACTGGAAGTGGGACCTCGCTTATGACGTTGTGATGTCTCCCCCGTTATTACTGAATGTATATTCAGGTAAGATTACTAGCATGAATGAGATTTAACTTAGTAAGAAATAAATTAACTGCTCCTGTTTTTCATCTATATAGTTCTACACAATCTAGGTCATCATGGCAGCATTCCCATAATGGTCAAGATAGTTAGAGAAGTATAAGCCTAGACTCTATAACTAAGTGTTATGCTCTCTCTTAAGTTACAAGCACATAAACAGGCTCCATAAATCTAATTGAAGGCAGTAGTGCAAAGTTAAAGTAAAATAAACTACTTCAGGCATTTAGTTGATTGGTGATTTATGTGGTAGCAGACAGTGAGGGAGGGTGTGTTGAACTGTAATATGGGAAATTTCTTGAGATGATTATTGATTCGCATTGTTTGGGGCTTGAGGGATGGGTGGTCATTGTTTTTCTATGTGGATGATCAGCCCTTTCACACTTAGCCATATTTAATTGCAGGGTGTCCTGCTTTTTTTCTGGTTCTTCAGAGACCAGAACAATCACTTTAGTTAACAAACAAAAACCTATGTAAAATGCTGCAAATCTGTTTCTCTACTTGTTCTTCAATAGCAGTGCACTCCACGTTTATCTTGCTCGGGTCACCATGATTCATGATGATGATGACTGGTCTGGGATGGTGTTACTTGGACTCAGGAATAGTATCACTGAAGAACTCAGGATGGGAGCTGCAGGGCTACCTCATCAACAGCTAGAAGCAAGAAGTTGTCGCGTATCAACTTCAGTTCAAAGGTAAACCAAAAGTTTGAAGCCTAGTACTCAGCTGTGCGGAATAGAGAGAGGTGTGTTTGTGAAATGCTGTTCTTTGTGTGTGTGTGTGTGTGTGTGTACTCTGAGACCCCCTTTTGTTGTTTTGCTCTGAATCTTCTAGATATACTACTCATGAAGCTTACCTTCCTTCTGTCCTTCTCCTTGACTCCAAGATACATTTTCTATTATACAATCCACAGGTCTTCTTCTAGTCTCCGTCACGAACAGAAGGCGAAAGCTGGCTGAGGTCAACAACACTTCAGCTTAAGTACAGGTTCAGTGCAGACAGGCCCCAAAGAGAGGAAATTCCCAAAGAGAATGCAGATGCACCACCCAATTTTGCAATACTGTATCATTTTTCTTTTAACAATCATATGAACTAAGACAAGTCGTTGGGTGGGCTCACTCCCCACCTAGAAGACAGAACATTTAGATATATGATAAATTGGATCTTGGGGCAGAAGGACTGTTTGCAATGCATTTATACATACTCTGTCATACTCATTTCTTTGTTTTCTTCTAACAACAGATTGATGGCAAATTATGTGCTTCTGCTTATTGCCCAGATGAATGTTGGCCTTGTGTTGTAGTGTTTGTCTTTGTTAAACCTTACCCCAAATCCCATTACCCATCCATTCATCAAACCCCGAACCCTCTTCCCCCGAGCTATGTGATTTATTGAGGTGTGGCTTAAATCACACCATCAATGGATCATACACTTGGTGGGGCGTATGTGGTGAAAGCAACACCAGCTTACTGTAGAATCTTCTAAGCAGTAGCCCACATCAGCCAATTACCAACCAAAGCATTAAAAACTATCCATATTTTTTTTAGACTTAGAATGAAGAACATCAGTCGTCAGCATCATCATTCAGGCCTTATGTTGCCCAACCGTATACACCTAACGTAAGCGTGTCCACTCCAGAATTTGAGTCCATTTTTTATGACTTGAGGATTTCACAAATAAAACCGCTAGCTCCATGTTAGCCAAATCTTACTAGTATTGCTAATTTATTTCAGCCCAATTAGGCATTCTCATTGTGTCATCACGTAAAACTCTGGTGGAGTCAATTCTTTGTAAATCTGTGATAAATACATTAACCACTTACTTAGTCTTTCTACTTCCATTTACTTGCCTATGATAGATAAAAAATCAATCATTCAATCAATCCTACAGTTGGAACTCACATGGGTGGAACTGGAAGTGGGACCTCGCTTATGACGTTGTGATGTCTCCCCCGTTATTACTGAATGTATATTCAGGTAAGATTACTAGTATGAATGAGATTTAACTTAGTAAGAAATAAATTAACTGCTCCTGTTTTTCATCTATATAGTTCTACACAATCTAGGTCATCATGGCAGCATTCCCATAATGGTCAAGATAGTTAGAGAAGTATAAGCCTAGACTCTATAACTAAGTGTTATGCTATCTCTTAAGTTACAAGCACATAAACAAGCTCCATAAATCTAATTGAAGGCAGTAGTGCAAAGTTAAAGTAAAATAAACTACTTCAGGCATTTAGTTGATTGGTGATTCATGTGGTAGCAGACAGTGAGGGAGGGTGTATTGATCTGTAATATGGGAAATTTCTTGAGATGATTATTGATTCGCATTGTTTGGGGCTTTAGGGATGGGTGGTCATTGTTTTTCTATGTGGGTGATCAGCCCTTTCACACTTAGCCATATTTAATTGCAGGGTGTTCTCCTTTTTTTCTGGTTCTTCAGAGACCAGAACAATCACTTTAGTTAACAAACAAACACCTATGCAAAATGCTGCAAATCTGTTTCTCTACTTGTTCTTCAATAGCAGTGCACTCCACGTTTATCTTGCTCGGGTCACCATGATTCATGATGATGATGACTGGTCTGGGATGGTGTTACTTGGACTCAGGAATAGTATCACTGAAGAACTCAGGATGGGAGCTGCAGGGCTACCTCATCAACAGCTAGAAGCAAGAAGTTGTCGCGTATCAACTTCAGTTCAAAGGTAAACCAAAAGTTTGAAGCCTAGTACTCAGCTGTGCGGAATAGAGAGAGGTGTGTTTGTGAAATGCTGTTCTTTGTGTGTGTGTGTGTGTGTGTACTCTGAGACCCCCTTTTGTTGTTTTGCTCTGAATCTTCTAGATACACTACTCATGAAGCTTACCTTCCTTCTGTCCTTCTCCTTGACTCCAAGATACAGTTTCTATTATACAATCCACAGGTCTTCTTCTAGTCTCCGTCACGAACAGAAGGCGAAAGCTGGCTGAGGTCAACAACACTTCAGCTTAAGTACAGGTTCAGTGCAGACAGGCCCCAAAGAGGGGAAATTCCCAAAGAGAATGCAGATGCACCACCCAATTTTGCAATACTGTATCATTTTTCTTTTAACAATCATATGAACTAAGACAAGTCATTGGGTGGGCTCACTCCCCACCTAGAAGACAGAACATTTAGATATATGATAAATTGGATCTTGGGGCAGAAGGACTGTTTGCAATGCATTTATACATACTCTGTCATACTCATTTCTTTGTTTTCTTCTAACAACAGATTGATGGCAAATGATGTGCTTCTGCTTATTGCCCAGATGAATGTTGGCCTTGTGTTGTAGTGTTTGTCTTTGTTAAACCTTACCCCAAATCCCATTACCCATCCATTCATCAAACCCCGAACCCTCTTCCCCCGAGCTATGTGATTTATTGAGGTGTGGCTTAAATCACACCATCAATGGATCATACACTTGGTGGGGCGTATGTGGTGAAAGCAACACCAGCTTACTGTAGAATCTTCTAAGCAGTAGCCCACATCAGCCAATTACCAACCAAAGCATTAAAACTATCCATATTTTTTTTAGACTTAGAATGAAGAACATCAGTCGTCAGCATCATCATTCAGGCCTTATGTTGCCCAACCGTATACACCTAACGTAAGCGTGTCCACTCCAGAATTTGAGTCCATTTTTTATGACTTGAGGATTTCACAAATAAAACCGCTAGCTCCATGTTAGCCAAATCTTACTAGTATTGCTAATTTATTTCAGCCCAATTAGGCATTCTCATTGTGTCATCACGTAAAACTCTGGTGGAGTCAATTCTTTGTAAATCTGTGATAAATACATTAACCACTTACTTAGTCTTTCTACTTCCATTTACTTGCCTATGATAGATAAAAAATCAATCATTCAATCAATCCTACAGTTGGAACTCACATGGGTGGAACTGGAAGTGGGACCTCGCTTATGACGTTGTGATGTCTCCCCCGTTATTACTGAATGTATATTCAGGTAAGATTACTAGTATGAATGAGATTTAACTTAGTAGGAAATAAATCAACTGCTCCTGTTTTTCATCTATATAGTTCTACACAATCTAGGTCATCATGGCAGCATTCCCATAATGGTCAAGATAGTTAGAGAAGTATAAGCCTAGACTCTATAACTAAGTGTTATGCTCTCTCTTAAGTTACAAGCACATAAACAAGCTCCATAAATCTAATTGAAGGCAGTAGTGCAAAGTTAAAGTAAAATAAACTACTTCAGGCATTTAGTTGATTGGTGATTCATGTGGTAGCAGACAGTGAGGGAGGGTGTATTGATCTGTAATATGGGAAATTTCTTGAGATGATTATTGATTCGCATTGTTTGGGGCTTGAGGGATGGGTGGTCATTGTTTTTCTATGTGGGTGATCAGCCCTTTCACACTTAGCCATATTTAATTGCAGGGTGTTCTCCTTTTTTTCTGGTTCTTCAGAGACCAGAACAATCACTTTAGTTAACAAACAAAAACCTATGCAAAATGCTGCAAATCTGTTTCTCTACTTGTTCTTCAATAGCAGTGCACTCCACGTTTATCTTGCTCGGGTCACCATGATTCATGATGATGATGACTGGTCTGGGATGGTGTTACTTGGACTCAGGAATAGTATCACTGAAGAACTCAGGATGGGAGCTGCAGGGCTACCTCATCAACAGCTAGAAGCAAGAAGTTGTCGCGTATCAACTTCAGTTCAAAGGTAAACCAAAAGTTTGAAGCCTAGTACTCAGCTGTGCGGAATAGAGAGAGGTGTGTTTGTGAAATGCTGTTCTTTGTGTGTGTGTGTGTGTGTGTACTCTGAGACCCCCTTTTGTTGTTTTGCTCTGAATCTTCTAGATACACTACTCATGAAGCTTACCTTCCTTCTGTCCTTCTCCTTGACTCCAAGATACAGTTTCTATTATACAATCCACAGGTCTTCTTCTAGTCTCCATCACGAACAGAAGGCGAAAGCTGGCTGAGGTCAACAACACTTCAGCTTAAGTACAGGTTCAGTGCAGACAGGCCCCAAAGAGGGGAAATTCCCAAAGAGAATGCAGATGCACCACCCAATTTTGCAATACTGTATCATTTTTCTTTTAACAATCATATGAACTAAGACAAGTCATTGGGTGGGCTCACTCCCCACCTAGAAGACAGAACATTTAGATATATGATAAATTGGATCTTGAGGCAGAAGGACTGTTTGCAATGCATTTATACATACTCTGTCATACTCATTTCTTTGTTTTCTTCTAACAACAGATTGATGGCAAATGATGTGCTTCTGCTTATTGCCCAGATGAATGTTGGCCTTGTGTTGTAGTGTTTGTCTTTGTTAAACCTTACCCCAAATCCCATTACCCATCCATTCATCAAACCCCGAACCCTCTTCCCCCGAGCTATGTGATTTATTGAGGTGTGGCTTAAATCACACCATCAATGGATCATACACTTGGATGGGCGTATGTGGTGTAAGCAACACCAGCTTACTGTAGAATATTCTAAGCAGTAGCCCACATCAGCCAATTACCAACCAAAGCATTAAAACTATCCATATTTTTTTTAGACTTAGAATGAAGAACATCAGTCGTCAGCATCATCATTCAGGCCTTATGTTGCCCAACCGTATACACCTAACGTAAGCGTGTCCACTCCAGAATTTGAGTCCATTTTTTATGACTTGAGTATTTCACAAATAAAACCGCTAGCTCCATGTTAGCCAAATCTTACTAGTATTGCTAATTTATTTCAGCCCAATTAGGCATTCTCATTGTGTCATCACGTAAAACTCTGGTGGAGTCAATTCTTTGTAAATCTGTGATAAATACATTAACCACTTACTTAGTCTTTCTACTTCCATTTACTTGCCTATGATAGATAAAAAATCAATCATTCAATCAATCCTACAGTTGGAACTCACATGGGTGGAACTGGAAGTGGGACCTCGCTTATGACGTTGTGATGTCTCCCCCGTTATTACTGAATGTATATTCAGGTAAGATTACTAGTATGAATGAGATTTAACTTAGTAAGAAATAAATTAACTGCTCCTGTTTTTCATCTATATAGTTCTACACAATCTAGGTCATCATGGCAGCATTCCCATAATGGTCAAGATAGTTAGAGAAGTATAAGCCTAGACTCTATAACTAAGTGTTATGCTCTCTCTTAAGTTACAAGCACATAAACAGGCTCCATAAATCTAATTGAAGGCAGTAGTGCAAAGTTAAAGTAAAATAAACTACTTCAGGCATTTAGTTGATTGGTGATTCATGTGGTAGCAGACAGTGAGGGAGGGTGTGTTGAACTGTAATATGGGAAATTTCTTGAGATGATTATTGATTCGCATTGTTTGGAGCTTGAGGGATGGGTGGTCATTGTTTTTCTATGTGGATGATCAGCCCTTTCACACTTAGCCATATTTAATTGCAGGGTGTCCTGCTTTTTTTCTGGTTCTTCAGAGACCAGAACAATCACTTTAGTTAACAAACAAAAACCTATGCAAAATGCTGCAAATCTGTTTCTCTACTTGTTCTTCAATTGCAGTGCACTCCACGTTTATCTTGCTCGGGTCACCATGATTCATGATGATGATGACTGGTCTGGGATGGTGTTACTTGGACTCAGGAATAGTATCACTGAAGAACTCAGGATGGGAGCTGCAGGGCTACCTCATCAACAGCTAGAAGCAAGAAGTTGTCGCGTATCAACTTCAGTTCAAAGGTAAACCAAAAGTTTGAAGCCTAGTACTCAGCTGTGCGGAATAGAGAGAGGTGTGTTTGTGAAATGCTGTTCTTTGTGTGTGTGTGTGTGTGTGTGTACTCTGAGACCCCCTTTTGTTGTTTTGCTCTGAATCTTCTAGATATACTACTCATGAAGCTTACCTTCCTTCTGTCCTTCTCCTTGACTCCAAGATACATTTTCTATTATACAATCCACAGGTCTTCTTCTAGTCTCCGTCACGAACAGAAGGCGAAAGCTGGCTGAGGTCAACAACACTTCAGCTTAAGTACAGGTTCAGTGCAGACAGGCCCCAAAGAGAGGAAATTCCCAAAGAGAATGCAGATGCACCACCCAATTTTGCAATACTGTATCATTTTTCTTTTAACAATCATATGAACTAAGACAAGTCGTTGGGTGGGCTCACTCCCCACCTAGAAGACAGAACATTTAGATATATGATAAATTGGATCTTGGGGCAGAAGGACTGTTTGCAATGCATTTATACATACTCTGTCATACTCATTTCTTTGTTTTCTTCTAACAACAGATTGATGGCAAATTATGTGCTTCTGCTTATTGCCCAGATGAATGTTGGCCTTGTGTTGTAGTGTTTGTCTTTGTTAAACCTTACCCCAAATCCCATTACCCATCCATTCATCAAACCCCGAACCCTCTTCCCCCGAGCTATGTGATTTATTGAGGTGTGGCTTAAATCACACCATCAATGGATCATACACTTGGTGGGGCGTATGTGGTGAAAGCAACACCAGCTTACTGTAGAATCTTCTAAGCAGTAGCCCACATCAGCCAATTACCAACCAAAGCATTAAAAACTATCCATATTTGTTTTAGACTTAGAATGAAGAACATCAGTCGTCAGCATCATCATTCAGGCCTTATGTTGCCCAACCGTATACACCTAACGTAAGCGTGTCCACTCCAGAATTTGAGTCCATTTTTTATGACTTGAGGATTTCACAAATAAAACCACTAGCTCCATGTTAGCCAAATCCTACTAGTATTGCTAATTTATTTCAGCCCAATTAGGCATTCTCATTGTGTCATCACGTAAAACTCTGGTGGAGTCAATTCTTTGTAAATCTGTGATAAATACATCAACCACTTACTTAGTCTTTCTACTTCCATTTACTTGCCTATGATAGATGAAAAATCAATCATTCAATCAATCCTACAGTTGGAACTCACATGGGTGGAACTGGAAGTGGGACCTCGCTTATGACGTTGTGATGTCTCCCCCGTTATTACTGAATGTATATTCAGGTAAGATTACTAGTATGAATGAGATTTAACTTAGTAAGAAATAAATTAACTGCTCCTGTTTTTCATCTATATAGTTCTACACAATCTAGGTCATCATGGCAGCATTCCCATAATGGTCAAGATAGTTAGAGAAGTATAAGCCTAGACTCTATAACTAAGTGTTATGCTCTCTCTTAAGTTACAAGCACATAAACAGGCTCCATAAATCTAATTGAAGGCAGTAGTGCAAAGTTAAAGTAAAATAAACTACTTCAGGCAAAAATGTATATTAAAAAATAGTTTCCCCTTTATTTATTTACAAGGAACCCCACCCTCTCTACCCAAACAACACGCCCACCCCTCTCCCAAACAAAAGTAACCCAAATCCCAATGCTTAAAATGCCCAAGAAAAAGTCTCTCCTGTCCCAAATCCCTTCCCACCCTCTCTACCCAGCCCTAACAAAATACAAATCCCTCACACTTAAACAATTTTTTTAAAAGGGCCTGAATAGGGCATTATGGATGTCGGTCCAGAGCTGGTCCAGTCTCTGCTCCATCATGGTGAGCCGACCCTCGATGGTGTCCAGCCGCTGCATGATTTGGCGCTGCAATGGTCTGTTGCCAGTGTGCCAGGGGTGGCAGCAGTTGGCTGGCAGCAGTGCCGGCAATGGGATGGCCGGGAGGCTGGAGGCTGAGGGGGACCGGCTGCACTGGGGCATATTAATTTCTTCCTCCTCTTCTTCCAGGACCACTAGCCACCGGTATTCCAGCTAGATATGCTCTAGCCTCTGCCCCCACAAACAGGCCACAATCTCCTGTCTGTTGGGTAGTCCGGCTGGACCAGCGGGAGCAGCCATATTGAGAAAAACAAAAAGACTAATTGTAATTAATGCTCTGTGCACACAATTGTTTTAAATTACTTGGTGGCACTGTAGCAGTATATTGCTGGTCCCCTAGGCCCATAGGAATTTATTTGATGTGATTATGATTAGGAGAGTCCCAAGGCCAATTTCAAGTTTTATCCACACATTTTGCCAAACATAAAAAAGCACTGACTGTGCGGCAGAAAAGTACTAACAGGCAGAGAATAACATCACAGGATTAAAAAAAACTGTGATTTGATTATTTTTTTTCCTTCTAATGGCTTTTCAAGTAACTATAAACAGAGTCAGACACTTTGAGTTGAAAAGTAAAAGCCTTTTCATTGATGAGTACGGCATTATGCACTATGTGGAGTACAAGTTGTGTGTGGTGCTTAAATAATGAAGCCATGCTCATTCCTAGCCAGCGCCTATGCTAGTTTGCTACTGTCTGTAGCTAGAGTTGACAATTACCCATCTTCAATTCCAATGGCCCTACTCTTCACCAAATGCATTTCTCTTTCTACCCTGTCTCCAAAGAGGCTGATGAATAATAAATAAGATACTATGTCAGTCACACACCTCATGTATGAAATGTCAATATTAATATATTAGCCTGTCTGCTGTAAGTAGAAGTTAAGGAAAATTAATCTAATAGACTGCACTACAGGTAAAGGAACGGACTACGTAGATGTTATTTAGCACATTTGTCACTGTGTCTCCCATATGCTAAACTTGACATCAAATCATGGACTTACTCCCACTTTACTCTGTGGCCTCGCCCACCACCACGTATTGCCAACAAATTCATTTGCTGGGCAGTAAGCAAGGAAAGGAAACTTGATTTCCTTTACTGCAGGGGGCTAGGGTAGAGGGATTAGACAGGTAGGGTAGAGCTTTTTTGATGTATAATAGAGGTCTCACTACACTGATCTTTGATTCATCATTTTAGGCTTATTCAGTCCTGGTACAATTTGAAAGGTAAAACTTTGAACAAGTGTAAATTAAATCTGTTATGGGAAACCATGAACTGTATTCTGGAATCACTTCACATGGGTATCGCATTAAATGTGGCACATGCCAAGAATGGATTTTCCAATTGGGTAGGCTGGGATGGAAGAACTTAGGAAATAATAAAGGAGTGAAGTACTAAGAGGTGATTGAGTGGGTGAAGGGACAAGACACCTTGTGTGTTCGGTTTGCAATGCATTGAAAACATTGTAAATGCAGCATTAACTGAAGCAGACGCACATTACACAGCCAACACTGCAGTCACAAATTGATTGACCCACAATGCACTTCGGTAATAGTTGGCAAAAATGCCAAGGGTGGGGAGTGGGAATGATGAATGATAGGTTGGATAAATCTAGCTCACTTAACAAATACAGTAAGTCAAGGGAGTAGAACAAACAATACATATAAATAACCCCCACTTAGAACCATAGCTTTGAATGATATTGATAACCTTACATAAACCAAGTAAGCAGTGTAGTTGAGTAGCAAGCTTCTCATGAGAATAAGAGCTGCCTGTGTATTCATCCAAACAATCCAAATATTAATTCATCCTTCCATTATAATTCACCCAGAGCCACCATGATTATGCTTTACTTTCTCCCATCCAGTCTTTCACCAACATTTTGAATACATTATCCACCCATTAAATAGCTATTTTTTCTCCCAACCATCCTTTCAGCCATCCATCCCTATACCCATCTGCACACCCTCTAACACACCCACCCTTTCACTCATATACCATGTCCTTTCTTTTAAGTTACCATTCATTCTTTCATGTCTCCCACAAGCCACCAAAGCTCCTTATGTGAGATTTTGCTGCATTGCAGATAAAAGAGGCCATAATAACTAAACCACTGCTGTGGCTGGTAAAGCTGGGGGTGTCACTTCACGGTCATTTTTGATGACAAAGAGTGACACCATGGCAATAGCTAGTGAGCATCGTAATTGCAAAGAAATATGTGACTTACCAGTGCCGGTCCCTCCTGCTGCTTCTACCCCTACAACTAACCCATCTCTTCCTACACGGCAGTGGAGCAGGCATCACTAATGTTCTGTATGTTAGATCCCAGATATGCAACCCCAAATACAACTGCAGTGCAGCACTACAACTCAGTTAGCACCTCAGTATCTTCCAAATATCACTCTGGGCCTTTGATTGGTTGGTTCCCAAAGTTAGACTAGCTAGGCGTGGAAAATGGTCAATGAAAGACATATGGTGTTGGTTGGCATATACAATGCGAGTAGGACCTCATACTTTTTTCCAGCCTTGCTGCACTGTCATGAAAAACTGCTGGTATACTGTAACTATAAATGAATGAGTCTGCAGCACACTGCATTAGGGGGTGGACCATGATGACCATGGCTACTCTCTCTTGAACTGAACGGTGTTAGAGTTAGGCATAAGCAGGAAAAGGAGTCAAGGGGTCAAGGTGTCCTCTGTCCAGAAGGTCAGGGCGTAAACTGTGGGCCTTTCAAGTAGCTCAAGGGCTGCAAAAGCAAAGTGCGCAATGCGCTGGGGCAGGATTGTATCTCACTTCTTCCTCATGAAAACACAAATGAAAATGCCCCCAATTGGCATTCGTATTGCCCAGCACCAACAGTGCCACCTGACTTCAAAAAGAAACGCCCCCATGGCAGCTGCCCTCTATCTGGTGGGGCAGCTGTAGAAAACTGACGTGGGCACCACGGTGCCACTAAAGCCCTAAGTCGGGGCTTTAAGAACAGACTTGCCCCCAATGTTGGAGCGGCCCGCTCTCCTGCGGGACCGATCAGAGAAACAGGCACTAATACCACGGTGCCTATGGGAGCACCAACATGGCTCCAGGCACCAACAGGGTGCGTTGGGGGAGACCACAACGCATCAAAGAGCCCCACTCACTGAGGCTCCTTTGTGGACTCCGCTCCTTGTCGTGTAGTGAGCCTACAAGGCTCTTCTGGGCTCGTCTCCTATCAGCAGGGGACCGGCAATTAGGCTTGGGCGGTAAATTCCGTTCCGCTCACGGAATTTGGGTAATTTTGCGTTCTGCGGAGAACGCGGAATTGTCAAAAATTCTGTGATCCGCGTCATCGCGGAATTTTTTGCTTGTTCGCACTTTCAAATTGCATGTTCTGAGCACGCAAACAGCGTTCGCGATCAAGAAAAAAGCATTGTGAACGGGTGGAACAAGCAATTCCGCATGTGCGCGGAACTTTTGCGTGCTCACAGAGATTTTTTACTTTTCGCGGAGCTTTGCGTAGCGCGACTACGCAAATTCCGCCCACCCCTACCGGCAATGTGCCTCGAGAGGTCCTCCCTCACTGGGACCTCTCCTGACTCCTCCGACCTCCAACGCAGGCGAGAAGGCACTGACAATGTGCCTCGGTCTCTCCACAAACAACGGGGCTTCCCTCACTTCTTCAAAGCATACGTGGGGCTCCCACCAGATCATGGGAACTCTGTTCGGGACTGCGGCAACTTCCTGACTCTGGCCCCACCCACAAGCAGGCAACCTGCGTGACTTCCTGGCTGGCAGGAACACCGCTTTCTTCTCCGGGTCGCCGCTCACGAAGCAGCGGCCCTTCTGAAGCACGCAATTGCGGGGGGGGCTCCCGCTCCTCAAGAACCAAATGCGGGGTGGGCTCCCACCGGATAAGCTCAAATGCGGGGTAGGCTCCCGTACTCAGGGCACAAATGCGGGGTGGGCTCCCACTTTCTACACGCAATGCAGTGGAATCCCCACGCCGGGATTCCCTCGGCATACACGTTGTAGCCCATCGCTGCAGGGCACGAATGCCCTTTTCTCCTGGCAGAGGGTGGAGTCCACCTCCCTGCGGATCCAGCAATAAAGATATAGCGCTCTCAAGGCACTAAGAGTCCTTAAAGATCAAGGGACATAGCTGGGCCCAGGGAGGCCAGCACACAGGGCCCTCCAGCAGGGAGGCAAGCCCTCGTGGTGGTTTCCTACTGGTCCCCAGCAGCAGCATGCCCCACGTAAGCACAGGAACAGCACAACACATGGGGTCACTCACAGCCCCTATATTTATGTCACAATTTTCTTTGTCTGCCCTGGCACAGGGCTTGGGGAGGACTAGCCTCAACTGGTTCTGGGGGGATTTGGAGCACTCTGTTTACCGGGCTCCTCTTCCCCATTGTCAGGTGGGGGCTCGGTCATCAGACACACCACAGGGGGCGGAGCCAGAATTCACCTAGGCAGGCACAATCCTATTCAGGGTCAGGGGACTACTCCTCCCACTACTCCAAATGTAGATGTCCTATTCAGCCTAGTGCTGACTCACTCTCCCCTCCATGGAGCCACGCACACCTCACCAGCCCCTGTCACTCCAAAGTCAGATATGCAATCCACATCAGGCAGGCAGACACATATCACACAGAAATCCCAACTTCTAAAAGTGGCATTTCTAAAATCGTGATAATAAATCTGCAGATACCATTGCGCAGCATTTATTATTACTATTCCAAACTTACTAAACTTGACCACGCTGCTCCTCTCATATCAGGAATTACCACTGAAACACTTCCCCAATGTATTCCTATGAGAGGGCAGCCTCACAGCAGTGAGAAACCAAAATGGCTGTTTGTCACTACCAGGACATGTCACACACTTAAGGTACATGTCCTACCTTTACCCACAATGCACCCTGCCCATAGGGCTAGCTAGGGCCTACCTTAGGGGTGACTGACATGCGGTAAAAGGGGGGTCACAGACATGGCACACACTTTAGGTGTCTCGTCAGAGCGACAGTAACACTGCACACACAGGCCCTGCAATGGCAGAGGCCTGAGACAGGTTTGGAAGGCTACTTTGGTGGGTGGTGCAATCAGCGCTGCAAGCCCACCAGTAGCATTTAATTTACCAGCCCTGGGTATATGAGATACCACTTTACAAGGGACTGACAGGTAAATTAAATAGGCCAAACAGGTGTAGACCAATCTTTACCATATTTACCACAGAGAGCACATGCACTTTACACTGAACAGCAGTGCTAAAGTGCCCAGAGTCCTAGAACCACCACCACCATGTATGAAAAAAGGCTAGGAGGAAGGCAGAAAGTTCAGGGATGACCCTGCAAAAAGGGCCAAGTCCAACACAACCTCCTTCCAGTCAAAACGCAGGGTAGACCAATCACTACCAGGATGTGCTTCCCTGCCTTGGGCGATAGAACACGGACGCTGGCCCACAACTGCAGGGACACCCTCCAGTTCTACGCCATTCTGAACCCATGTGGTTCCCTCTGTCAAAGCTCCCAGGACCAACTAGGCTACCCCACTGGTACTTCCTAGCTGTCCACGGCCAGGACCAGGCTCTAGGCCATCAAGTTGTATCGGGTCCTTGCCAACTCACATAGTAGGGGGCAGTAACCCCAGGCAAATAATACCCATTCTCCACTCTTCCCCTCATCAGTGCAGTTCCAAACTGTCGCTGATCCTCCAACCTAGGGTCCGCACCCTCAGGCTGACCAGAAGTCACGGCGAGGCTCTCCTCCCCCTACCTCTCCTTCTGGGGTTCCGCTCTCTCCTCCTTGGAGAGGCACCCCCAGAACACAACTCTCCCTCCAGCTGAAACTTCCTAACAGGAGGCCAGCTCACTCAGGCCCTGGGAGACGTCCTTCAGGACACAGCACACAGCAAAGTCCTTTTTCTCAAGCAGGGAGACAGAGCACACAGCAAAGTCCCTTGCCCTCTCCTTGACAGAACAGCAAACTGCAGGCCAGCCCAAGATCACACAGCAAGGGCAGTCCTCTCAGTCTATTCAGCTGTCCTCTTTGGCAACAGGTTCTTCTTGATCATGAAGTAGTCTCCCAACCTAGGGTCTAAACCCTCAGGTTGCACCAGGGTCAGAGGCAAGGAATCCTTCCCTCTGCACCCCCTTCCAGTGTTCTGCACCCTCCCACCTGGAGTGGTACCCCTGGAAGCCAAACCAGTCAGGACACTGATTACAGATGTCCTTCCCTCCAGGTCAGGCAGAACCTGAATCTGGCCTCCCAACCCTGGGGCTGAACCCTGTGGCTGAGCACTTGCCTGGCATGCCAGGACATCTGGTGATGGACACAGTATCCCCCAAGGGTAACACATGACTAATGTGTTGTGTGACAGTCTGCCTGGCGCAGATCTCCCAGCCCATATCAATCTGACAGAGGGCGAAGATCCCCAGGACAGAAGTGGTGTCGCCATGGTCACTTCTAGGAGACTCAGCCGTTCAGGCTGGTCCCTGACCCACTGGTTCTCCCACTGGGGAACACATCCCCCTCTCACCCCTCAATCTGGACTTCTGCACTCACCATTTAGGAGCGACACCGCCAGGCACCAGAACTGCTGGAGCTCTGTTTACAGACACTCCACGTTCTCCTGGGAGTTCCTGCTCACATGGCCTGCAAGTACAGCCTAGGCCATTGACCTGGCGCTCACTTAGGGAACCCTCCAGGCCCTGAGACTGGGTGTTTGGTACCTTGGGACACAGCCCACATTCACTCCTTCTCCACTGAGACAGGACGTGAGCCCCTACACCCCTTCCACTACACCGGGACCTAGCTGGGCTACTCTGAACCTCTTCTCCCACACTGGACTGGAAGATACCTGAGCCACTCCTTTTGGGATCACTCACCAATGCCTCTTTAGACCCTCTGTCACACAGCCAGAGGTCTGCCTCCCGTACAAGCTCCCTGGGATCAGAGAACTTACACCCCAACAGGTGTTGGAGCAACCCCGGTAAACAATTACTGAACATGTGCTCTCTGACAACCACATTGAACAGCCCTTCAAAATCATTTGCCGTGCTACCCATCACCCAACCTTCCAGTGCATCACAACACTCATCCACCAACTCCCCCCAAAGACTGGTGAGACAGTTTCTTACTGCCCCTGAACCTCAACCTGTACCCCTCTTCTTGGGAACCAGGTACCATCTTCTGGGCTCTGGGAGTGGGACTTCCTACACTGGAGTCACTTCTGCTGCCACCACTGGACTCCACCCTCTCTGGTGAATCCAGACAACTAAAACTGCACTCAGGGGATAATCTACACTCCAGAGCTTTTTCTCTTCCACACTCAGCTGTGCCAGTTCCACTTTGAGCCTTTCTAACTCCAGCTGATGCTCCCTTTCTTCCCTCCTATCCACCCACTCCTCAGGGGACAGGGAAAGGGATGGGGCACTGCCCCTGGCACTGGACCCATAGAGGGACTCCCTATCTATGGGATCCTCCCCACCTACTGGCATCCCCGCCCTGTCATTTTCTCTCTCCTCCCGGGTGTACTCCAAAAGGTCATCTTCATTATCGGTTGACCCTATCTTGACAAGCTACACAACCCACAGTGCAACAGGACAACACAATTAAGAAAATGACACTTTTAGGAGAAAAATTATCAGTAGAAATAATCCCCAAACCTGTGATTCTCTAAATGCAGAGTTTGTAGTGCAACCAGTTGTCGCTGTGGTACTGCGCAAACACAAGTCCTATCTTCATCGCTGACAACCAATGTTGGAAATGAGATTTCTGGTTGGCTAGGGCTTGCACCTAAGTTAGGCAGAAACCACCACTCTAGTCAGGGCAAGGGAGTTACACGCTGTATATAATCCCCTGTGAATATTGCAAAGTGCCAGTTGGCACAGTGTATATTGTGTGATTATGATTCTAATGGGTTTATGATAATACAAAGGCTATTTTTGATATAACCTTGTGTAGAGTTTCTTTTGTGGTGTGCCTAGTGTGTTGCTGCTGTGTGTGTGTGTGTGTGTGTTGCGCAAATGCTTTACACATTGCCTCTGGGATAAGCCTGACTGCTCGTGCCATGCTACCAAAGGGGTGAACAGAGGTTATCTTCAGCGTGTAACTCCCTTGCCTTGACTAGAGTGGTGGTTTCTGCCTTGCTTAGGCGCAAGCCCTAGCCAACTTGAAATCCCATTTCTAACACTGCCCAATGGTGCTTGAGCTGTTGGGCAGTGCACCAAACCTGGCTGGTACGCCGCACGCACCGGCGCACCATCCCCCAGCACCTCTGATGCTCCCGCAGGTGGTAGCTGCTACCCGGCTCGGCGTCTTCTGCTAGCATAGAGGGAAAGTGGCCGCTGCAAAAAAAATCTAATGCTGCCACCTCCTACTCTCCAAAGATCGCCCAGAGCTGCACACCTGGGCGGCGGCACCCCCCGCAAGGATGTCCCCCCTCTGCCGTGGCTCTGGATGGGGAAATAATAAGAAGGAAAAGGAAGGGAAAGTAAAAAAGAAAGAAATAAAGTGAAAAAGTCACAAAAACGTGAAAAAAATTATACAGAAACGTAAAATACACAAGCATAAAGATACAAACTATTATAAAAAATAAAAATTAGGGGTAAAAAAGTAATAAAGAAGGAGGATTACAAAGATTAAGGACAGATCAAATCTAGGCACAGCACCATAACAGAGAGCAGAATAACAAGATGACCGAGTCCAGCGTGGTGCTGTTTGTGCATGATTTAGAACGTGAGAACCTGCTTGAGAACTATGCAGTGCTGCACGCACAATTTTGGAGCACAGGGATGCACTCTTCATTCCCAATTCAGCTGGAACGGATGCAACGGCAAACTCCGTCCGCAAGCGTAACTCCGCTTAGTGCGACTGAGGTTTTTTTTTTGCTCTGCGAAATTCTGCGTAGTAGGACTCTGCGAACTCTGCCCACCCCTAGACATTTTATTCTCTGGCTGGACACCCTGAATGACAAACATACCTAAGAGTTACTGGACAATCTACAAGCTATGTCTCTCTGAACAGGTTTTCTATTCAACCCATTCAGCAGGACAGTCACTGGATATGATCTTCGTCTGGGGAAAGCTTCCCTTGAAAGTTACTGGCAAAGCTTACTCCACGATACATCACTCTCTGATCACATTTAGTGTAAAAGCAAACTATACTAGTACAAGAACACAAAGCAGGAGCTTTTATGTGAAGAAATTATCTCATATAACCTTAGCCTTCAAAAACTGCATTGGTTTTCCGTGGTGCAGAGAATAGATTTCAAACTTCTCGACACCATATTTAAAGGAGAGTGGAACAAAGCTTAAAATATTTTCCATCTCTGTTTCTAGAGTACACTACATCTGCGGTCTAGAAAGGCAAACCAAATCATTGACACTGCATTCAATCGAAAGCCCCACGGATTCAAGAAGATGTGCTTAACCCCTTCCCTGCTCATGACGGAACCACTCCGTCATGAGCCACGGGCGCCGTGTGCTCATGACGGAGTGGTTCCGTCATGCTGCGGCCGTTGGCGGCCGCTCCGCCCACGCGGCACTGATTCCCCGCCTGTGCGGGCGAACAATGCAAGTGGGCGGAGTCGTGACGGAACCACTCCGTCATGAGCACAGCTCGCCCGTGACTCATGATGGAGTGGTTCCGTCACGAGCATGGCGGCGCCGCGCTGACCCCAAACCCCCCCAGCGCCGCGACGGAATTCGTGCCGCGGCGAAGGGGTTAAAGGAGTATCATGTAGTGTGGGAAATTCTGCAATGCCTTCCTTTATAAAAAATAGAAAATGTGCTGTTCTCTGCGAGATCATGCTTACTTATCCTGAGTCCACTGTCCAGAGTGTAATGTAGCTATGCTGCCCTCCCCTCAATTTTTTGCAGTTCCGAACCTTGTGGAATTGAAAGGCAGGATCAAGTTTTTCTCCCTTTTCTCCACTAACAGATCCAGCATGAAAATTGACTTCAACTATAAGTAATAATTCATCATGCGATCCGATGAAATAAAAATACCATTTAATTCAGTTTCATGAGGTCTTCACTAAATGAATTTGGCTAGCAAGAATGTTGAGGGTCTTCCAAATTTGTTGCCAATATCAGACATCTTGTGCTGTTGACAAATTCAGTAGTTGTTGCCTTCTGCTGCTGAAAAGTAAGATGCATCATTGAAGGCCATTCTTAGCCCTATGTTCTCTCTGCCAATAAAGAACAGCAGAAGCTTACAAGTTTCTTTGATATTACACTGTTCGCAACGCCCTCCAGTTTAACAGCGCACTATAGTAGTTTCCTATTTAAATACATACAACCTATGCATTTGATTAATACTTCCCAAATGCATGTCAGGTTTGTATGGAGCTCATCTGCAAAGCAGGATCTTTATTGGTAGTGTACAAGTAGAAAGTGACAACAATCCTGCTGATCAAGTACAGCATAAAAAATAATTGGAAGATTCGCTCTGCTTTAGTGGCTAGTTACCCCCCCAACCCCCAAGCATAATAAAATGCCAGGTCGTTACCTTGGCAGCGTGTTGTTAAGGTTGTTGAAGTGATTAATGTTGCTTTCAAAAAATGGCCTCACGGCAATATTCTGTACAGAAAAATAGCCTAGTGAAAAATGTTTACATGATGTTAATTAACCTCCTGCTATAGAGTGCATATGTCGTGCTCTTGATTGCCTTTCTAGATCAGCCTAGTTATGCTATTGTGTATGTAGTTTATTGTAAACAGGGTTGGAGTTGACACCCAACTAATTAATAATCAGCGCAGTACTGGATAGAGCATGTTTTACTTGCCAAGAACTTCTGATCCAGTCAATGAAAAAAGTGCACCATGATCCCTTGCACAAGTGTCAAAAATGGATTCATAAAGTCGTAAATCTGCTCCCTCAAAGTTAAGTATTTAAGTTATGTGACTTCCATTTTAATTTTTCAATATTGGGATATCTTCAGTGTGGAGAAGTAATTATAGTGCACTAAATATTTAATAATAGGAAGATGAAATAATTTGTATATTAAGTATTATATTTTGTGGCAACAATGTCTAGCTATTCTGATTCTGAGATTTACAAGATGTCACGCAATGCAGTACAGCACCTAAAGATGCTGCACTGCGTCATGAGAGATGCAGAGAGAAGGAAAGTGATATATCTTTATACTGTCTTGCTCTCTCCTTAGGCGTGGTGTGTAATCAAGTTGCCTAAGGCAACAAACACATATTTGCACCATAGAGCAAAGCTGTCTGCATCAAGTCTAGCATAGGTTTTGTACTGGAAGGTTATTCTTCCAGTACAAAATACTATGCCTAGACAAACTTTAAAACATTTCCCACTTTGAATGTGCACTGTAGAATGCAGAGCACAAGAAAAGCCAGAAAAGATGGAGAAAAAAAACATTTCACCTTTTTGTGCTTGCTTGAAAGAGGAGGTATGTTTTGGTTCACAACCCTTTCTACTATTGTCAGTAGATAGGTTCTTGCGTCAAAAACCATAGGTGGGTGCATGGGAATGCCCATGTACCATTCATGGAAATCTCCATGACACAAAGTAATAGAAAGCTCAGATTTACATTACTTTGAGGCAAATGTTCAGCTCAAAATGTGTTTTACGCTGGAAAGTAAATTCAAAATAAACATTTTGCATCATTTTTGTGATGTAAATTCAGTGAAACATCTGCCTCTACGCTTCTGTAGTGATAGGGCAGCTAATGCTTCAGGGATTTTCAAATGTTTTAATTTTTCAATAATTTGATTTGCCCTCTTGAATAATGATTATTTTTTTTAATCTTGAATAAAAAATCTATATATGCGTGTATATATGTTTATATATATATATATCTATACTACCACAAGAGTTGCAGGTCAGGCGCGTTCCTCCAGACCGAGAGGGCGTGTCACTAAGCCAGCACTTGCAAGCTGGCGAAAACACAACGTCCAGCCTCCCTTTTACTCAAAAAAGAGTGTGACACAGCTCCGGGGGAAAATCAGTGGATTTATTGATTTTCTGCGCTGGCAATGCAATATCCCTGAAACGCTGGGCAGACGCGTTTCAGCCCTTGAAGGCCTCTTCAGTGCCCGTTTCAGCTGCCTTGCTGTTCCTGGAGGTCCCTTATGTTGATGTGGAAGACCGTGGCCACTCCTACTCACATGGTCACTAGCCCCTCCTTTGCCTCACAAGTGTAAGGCACCTCGCGCCTCCTGCCATACCAATGCATGCTGGGCAACTGAGTCCTTCCGTTGGAACCTCTACAGTGAGGGTGTTACCAAAGCAGCAAGTGATGCCTCCAAACATTGTTGGACGGTGGTCCCACGCCGCAGTAGCCGGATTGCAGGTAAGTCCATTATTTGTCCCCCTTCTCAGGCAAAACACTATTTGCCTCCTCTCTCCCTTTGTGTTAGTTGCCTCCAAGTGGGAATCACACACCGGGGGGGGGGGAGGGGGGGTACGCGCTGTATAATATACTACCACAAGAGTTGCAGGTCAGGCGCGTTCCTCCAGACCGAGAGGGCGTGTCACTAAGCCAGCACCTGCAAGCTGGCGAAAACACAACGTCCAGCCTCCCTTTTACTCAAAAAAGAGTGTGACACAGCTCCGGGGGAAAAACAGTGGATTTATTGATTTTCTGCGCTGGCAATGCAATATCCCTGAAACGCTGAGCAGACGCGTTTCAGCCTTTGAAGGCCTCTTCAGTGCCCGTTTCAGCTGCCTTGCAGTTCCTGGGGATCCCTTATGTCGATGTGGAAGACCGTGGCCACTCCTACTCACATGGTCACTAGCCCCTCCTTTGCCTCACAGGTGTAAGGCACCTCGCGCTTCCTGCCATACCAATGCATGCTGGCAACTGAGTCCTTCCGTTGGAAACTCTACAGTGAGGGAGTTACCAAAGCAGCAAGTGATGCCTCCAAACATTGTTGGACGGTGGTCCCACGCCGCAGTAGCCGGATTGCAGGTAAGTCCATTATTTGTCCCCCTTCTCAGGCAAAACACAATTTGCCTCCTCTCTCCCCTTGTGTTAGTTGCCTCCAAGTGGGAATCACACACCGGGGGGGGAAAGGGGGGGTATGCGCTGTATAATATACTACCACAAGAGTTGCAGGTCAGGTGCGTTCCTCCAGACCGAGAGGGCGTGTCACTAAGTCAGCACCTGCAGCTGACGAAAACACAACGTCCAGCCTCCCTTTTACTCAAAAAAGAGTGTGACACAGCTCCGGGGAAAAACAGTGGATTTATTGATTTTCTGCGCTGGCAATGCAATATCCCTGAAATGCTGGGCAGTCGCGTTTCAGCCTTTGAAGGCCTCTTCAGTGCCCGTTTCAGCTGCCTTGTTGTTCCTGGGGTTCCCTTATGTCGATGTGGAAGACCGTGGCCACTCCTACTCACATGGTCACAAGCCCCTCCTTTGCCTCACAGGTGTAAGGCACCTCGCGCTTTCTGCCATACCAATGCATGCTGGGCAACTGAGTCCTCCGTTGGAACTTCTACAGTGAGGGAGTTACCAAAGCAGCAAGTGATGCATCCAAACATTGTTGGACGGTGGTCCCACGCCGCAGTAGCCGGATTGCAGGTAAGTCCATTATTTGTCCCCCTTCTCAGGCAAAACACAATTTGCCTCCTCTCTCCCCTTGTGTTAGTTGCCTCCAAGTGGGAATCACACACCGGGGGGGTTACGCGCTGTATAAGATACTACCACAAGAGTTGCAGGTCAGGCGCATTCCTCCAGACCGAGAGGGCGTGTCACTAAGTCAGCACCTGCAGCTGACGAAAACACAACGTCCAGCCTCCCTTTTACTCAAAAAAGAGTGTGACACAGCTCCGGGGAAAAACAGTGGATTTATTGATTTTCTGCGCTGGCAATGCAATATCCCTGAAATGCTGGGCAGTCGCGTTTCAGCCTTTGAAGGCCTCTTCAGTGCCCGTTTCAGCTGCCTTGTTGTTCCTGGGGTTCCCTTATGTCGATGTGGAAGACCGTGGCCACTCCTACTCACATGGTCACAAGCCCCTCCTTTGCCTCACAGGTGTAAGGCACCTCGCGCTTTCTGCCATACCAATGCATGCTGGGCAACTGAGTCCTCCGTTGGAACTTCTACAGTGAGGGAGTTACCAAAGCAGCAAGTGATGCATCCAAACATTGTTGGACGGTGGTCCCACGCCGCAGTAGCCGGATTGCAGGTAAGTCCATTATTTGTCCCCCTTCTCAGGCAAAACACAATTTGCCTCCTCTCTCCCCTTGTGTTAGTTGCCTCCAAGTGGGAATCACACACCGGGGGGGTTACGCGCTGTATAAGATACTACCACAAGAGTTGCAGGTCAGGCGCATTCCTCCAGACCGAGAGGGCGTGTCACTAAGCCAGCACCTGCAAGCTGGTGAAAACACAACGTCCAGCCTCCCTTTTACTCAAAAAAGAGTGTGACACAGCTCTGGGGGAAAAACAGTGGATTTATTGATTTTCTGCGCTGGCAATGCAATATCCCTGAAATGCTGGGCAGACGCGTTTCAGCCTTTGAAGGCCTCTTCAGTGCCCGTTTCAGCTGCCTTCCTGTTCCTGGGGGTCCCTTCTGTCGATGTGGAAGACCGTGGCCACTCCTACTCACATGGTCACTAGCCCCTCCTTTGCCTCACAGGTGTAAGGCACCTCGCGCTTCCTGCCATACCAATGCATGCTGGGCAACTGAGTCCTTCAGTTGGAACCTCTACAGTGAGGGAGTTACCAAAGCAGCAAGTGATGCCTCCAAACATTGTTGGACGGTGGTCCCACGTGGCCGGTAAGTCAATTATTTGTCCCCCTTCTCAGGCAAAACACAATTTGCCTCCTCTGTCCCCTTGTGTTAGTTGACTCCAAGTGGGAATCACACACCGGGGGGGGTACGCACTGTATAATATACTACCACAAGAGTTGCAGGTCAGGCGCGTTCCTCCAGACCGAGAGGGCGTGTCACTAAGCCAGCACCTGCAAGCTGGCGAAAACACAACGTCCAGCCTCCCTTTTACTCAAAAAAGAGTGTGACACAGCTCCGGGGGAAAAACAGTGGATTTATTGATTTTCTGCGCTGGCAATGCAATATCCCTGAAATGCTGGGCAGACGCGTTTCAGCCTTTGAAGGCCTCTTCAGTGCCCGTTTCAGCTGCCATGCTGCTCCTGGGGTCCCTTATGTCGATGTGGAAGACCGTGGCCACTCCTACTCACATGGTCACTAGCCCCTCCTTTGCCTCACAGGTGTAAGGCACCTCGCGCTTCCTGCCATACCAATGCATGCTGGGCAACTGAGTCCTTCCGTTGCAATCTCTACAGTGAGGGAGTTACCAAAGCAGCAAGTGATGCCTCCAAACATTGTTGGACGGTGGTCCCACGCTGCAGTAGCCGGATTGCAGGTAAGTCCATTATTTGTCCCCCTTCTCAGGCAAAACACAATTTGCCTCCTCTCTCCCCTTGTGTTAGTTGCCTCCAAGTGGGAATCACACACAGGGGGGGGGGGTACGCGCTGTATAATATACTTCCACAAGAGTTGCCGGTCAGGCGCGTTCCTCCAGACCGAGAGGGCGTGTCACTAAGCCAGCACCTGCAAGCTTGCGAAAACACAACGTCCAGCCTCCCTTTTACTCAAAAAAGAGTGTGACACAGCTCCGGGGGAAAAACAGTGGATTTATTGATTTTCTGCGCTGGCAATGCAATATCCCTGAAACGCTGGGCAGATGCGTTTCAGCCTTTGAAGGCCTCTTCAGTGCCCGTTTCAGCTGCCTTGCTGTTCCTGGGGGTCCCTTATGTTGATGTGGAAGACCGTGACCACTCCTACTCACATGGTCACTAGCCCCTCCTTTGCCTCACAGGTGTAAGGCACCTCGCGCTTCCTGCCATACCAATGCATGCTGGGCAACTGAGTCCTTCCGTTGAAACCTCTAAAGTGAGGGAGTTACAAAAGCAGCAAGTGATGCCTCCAAACATTGTTGGACAGTGGTCCCACGTCGCAGTAGCCGGATTGAAGGTAAGTCCATTATATGTCCCCCTTCTCAGGCATAACACAATTTGCCTCCTCTCTCCCCTTGTGTTAGTTGCCTCCAAGTTGGAATCACACACCGGGGGGGGGTACGCGCTGTATAATATACTACCACAAGAGTTGCAGGTCAGGCGTGCTCCTCCAGACCGAGAGAGCGTGTCACTAAGCCAGCACCTGCAAGCTGGCGAAAACACAACGTCCAAGGGGTATTGGGCTGCCACCGGAAACCATTTCTGGTTTGGATCCTAATAACTTCGAAAATAGGACTGCCTTAGGAGCAACGTCGCATGGATAGTTCATAAAATCAATTTTAAACAAAAGACCAAATCGGCAGCATCATAAACATTGGCAACACCCACTGGAGGGTTTATAGTGATACCGGTTAACAACCACAAGTACCAACATGCATCAGCACTGAAAACCCATTGGGGTGTCCACCAGGGGGCAAAAAAACTATAAATGTGCAATTGAGTGTGTTTGTTACTCGGATTGTTGCCAAGGCTCACCTTCGAAAAAGGTCAAGGATGACCAAAACGCGTCAGGACTGCCCGAGCTGCTCATCAATAAAATCACTGTTTGCCTCGTTGAGTGTGCGGCTTCATCTTTCCGTGAGGGGAGAAATTGTTCGATGTTTAGCGGCTTGATTCCGCCGCATAGCTACGCACTGCCTGCAAGAGCGCCGCAATTACCCAACCTGAACCGTCTTTGTTTGCTTCGTGAAAACGACAAAGGGTATTGGGCTGGCACCGGAAACCATTTCTGGTTTGGATCCTAGCAACCTCGAAAATAGGACTGCCTTAGGAGCAACGTCGCATGGATAGTTCATAAAATCAATTTTAAACAAAAGACCAAATCGGCAGCATCATAAACATTGGCAACACCCACTGGAGGGTTTGTATTGATGCTGGTTAACAACCACAAGTACCAACATGCATCAGCACTGAAAACCCATCGGGGTGTCCACCAGGGGGCAAAAAAACTATAAATGTGCAATTGACTGTGTTTGTTACTCGGATTGTTGCCCAGGCTCACCTTCGAAAAAGGTCAAGGATGACCGAAACGCGTCAGGACTGCCCGAGCTGCTCAACAATAAAATCACTGTTTGCCTCGTTGAGTGTGCGGCTTCATCTTTCCGTGAGGGGAGAAATTGTTCGATGTTTAGCGGCTTCGTTCCGCCGCATAGCTACGCACTGCCTGCTAGAGCGCCGCAATTACTCAACCTGAACCGTCTTTGTTTGCTTCGTAAAAACGACAAGGGGTATTGGGCTGCCACCGGAAACCATTTCTGGTTTGGATCCTAGCAACCTCGAAAATAGGACTGCCTTAGGAGCAACGTCGCATGGATAGTTCATAAAATCAATTTTAAACAAAAGACCAAATCGGCAGCATCATAAACATTGGCAACACCCACCGGAGGGTTTGTATTGATACCGGTTAACAAACACAAGTATCAACATGCATCAGCACTGAAAACCCATCGGGGTGTCCACCAGGGGGCAAAAAAACTATAAATGTGCAATTGACTGTGTTTGTTACTCGGATTGTTGCCAAGGCTCACCTTCGAAAAAGGTCAAGGATGACCGAAACGCGTCAGGACTGCCCGAGCTGCCCATCAATAAAATCACTGTTTGCCTCGTTGAGTGTGTGGCTTCATCTTTCCGTGAGGGGAGAAATTGTTCGATGTTTAGCGGCTTGGTTCCGCCGCATAGCTACGCACCGCCTGCAAGAGCGCCGCTATTACCCAACCTGAACTGTCTTTGTTTGCTTCGTGAAAACGACAAGGGGTATTGGGCTGCCACCGGAAACCATTTCTGGTTTCGATCCTAGCAACCTCGAAAATAGTACTGCCTTAGGAGCAACGTCGCATGGATAGTTCATAAAATCAATTTTAAACAAAAGACTTGGGTGCCGATTACGATCCTGTAAAAACCGGGTACGAACCGTCGGACGGAGCATATTCCCCGTCCGACGCGTACCCGGTCGTAACAGGATACAAACATGGAAGTGCGATTCGCACGGAAATACTATTTCCGTATGAATCGTACAAAACACCGACCGACGAAAATATACATACAAATGTGATCCAGGAAAGCGCCGACGTGACTTCGGGACGCACGCAGCCTGCCATTCACGAACCAGGAAGTACGATTCGCACCGACGTCATCCCGCACGGAGAATATTTTCCGGCAGCCAAAAACTGCCGGGAAATCAGGACGACGCGAACAAGGAGTACCTGCACGCGACGGACAGACATGGACCTGAACCTACGTGTCATCCCGGCCCTCATAGCAGTCGACCTCCTCTACAGGTTACAACGCAGACGCCGCAGAAGGTCAGAACAACAAAGGGAGGGGGAAAGGGGGGGGCAGGAGCAGGGGCAGGCCACAAAACCCCCACCAAAGTCACACAGCACACATGCCCTGGACATACCTGACCCCCAGGCCCTGGTCACTACGAGGGGGTGGGGGCGTGTCCGGCAAAGCCAGCGTCTGCCACAACGGAAGTGGTTGACGACGCGAACCGTTAACACAACAACACAGGTACGTCCCGTACCCATGCCTTAAGAGCGTGGGTACAAGTCATACCACGCCCACACCTACGTCACCCCAACAATGGCGGGACGGCTGTACCCACGTGGCAAAGGCCTGGGTACGGCCCGCACAAGCATTTCACAGCGTGGGTACGGATATGTGCGGACCGTACCCCCACCCCCGTATGCATGGAGCGTACCCCCCATGCCAACAGTGTACGTACGGACCGTATCCCCACCCCGTATGCATGGAGCGTACCCCCACACCAACCGTGTATGTACGACCCGTACCCTCACCCACGTATGCATGGAGCGTACCCCCACCCCAACCGTGTATGTACGACCCGTACCCTCACCCGCGTATGCATGGAGCGTACCACCCATGCCAACAGTGTACGTACGGACCGTACCCCCACCCCGTATGCATGGAGCGTACCCCCCACCCCAACCGAGTATGTATGACCCGTACCCTCAACCGCGTATGCATGGAGCGTACCCCACATGCCAACAGTGTACGTACGGACCGTACCCCCACCCCAACCGTGTATGTACGACCCGTACCCTCACCCGCGTATGCATGGAGCGTACCCCACCCCAACCGTGTATGTACGACCCGTACCCTCACCCGCGTATGCATGGAGCGTACCACCCATGCCAACAGTGTACGTACGGACCGTACCCCCACCCCATATGCATGGAGCGTACCCCCACCCCAACCGTGTATGTACGACCCGTACCCTCACCCGCGTATGCATGGAGCGTACCCCCACCTCAACAGTGTATGTACGACCCGTACCCTCACCCGCGTATGCATGGAGCGTACCCCCACCCCAACCGTGTATGTACGACCCGTACCCTCACCCGCGTATGCATGGAGCGTACCCCCACCCCAACAGTGTATGTACGACCCGTACCCTCACCCGCGTATGCATGGAGCGTACCCCCACCCCAACTGTGTATGTACGACCCGTACCCTCACCCGCGTATGCATGGAGCGTACCACCCATGCCAACAGTGTACGTACGGACCGTACCCCCACCCCGTATGCATGGAGCGTACCCCCACCCCAACCGTGTATGTACGACCCGTACCCTCACCCGCGTATGCATGGAGCGTACCCCCACCCCAACAGTGTATGTACGACCCGTACCCTCACCCGCGTATGCATGGAGCGTACCCCCACCCCAACCGTGTATGTATGACCCGTACCCTCACCCGCGTATGGATGGAGCGTACCCCCACCCCAAAAGTGTATGTACGACCCGTACCCTCACCCGCGTATGCATGGAGCGTACCCCCACCCCAACCGTGTATGTACGACCTGTACCCTCACCCGCGTACGTATGGAGCGTACCCCCCATGCCAACAGTGTACGTACGGACCGTACCCCCACCCCGTATGCATGGAGCGTACCCCCACCCAAACCGTGTATGTACGACCCATACCCTCACCCGCGTATGTATGGAGCGTATCCCCACCCCAACCGTGTATGTACGGACCGTACCCCCACCCGCGTATGCATGGAGCGAACCCACACCCGTGTATGTTCTAAGCGTACATATCCAGAAATAGGAGGGTTGGGTGCAGAGTCCTCCCAGCAGTGCCCAGACACAGGAGGGGTGGGTGCCTAACACTCCCAGCAGTGCCCAGACACAGGAGGGGTGTGTGCAGAGTCCTCCCAGCAGTGTCCAGTCATAAGAGGGGTGTGTGCAGAGTCCTCCCAGCAGTGCCCAGACACAGGAGGGGTGGGTGCAGAGGCCTCCCAGCAGTGCCCAGTCATAAGAGGGGTGTGTGCAGAGTCCTCCCAGTTGTGCCCAGACACAGGAGGGGTGTGTGCAGAGGCCTCCCAGCAGTGCCCAGTCATAAGAGGGGTGTGTGCAGAGTCCTCCCAGCAGTGCCCAGACACAGGAGGGGTGTGTGCAGAGTCCTCCCAGCAGTGCCCAGACACAGGAGGGGTGTGTGCAGAGGCCTCCCAGCAGTGCCCAGTCATAGGAGGGGTGTGTGCAGAGTCCTCCCAGCAGTGCCCAGACACAGGAGGGGTGTGTGCAGAGTCCTCCCAGCAGTGCCCAGTCACAAGAGGGGTGTGTGCAGAGTCCTCCCAGCAGTGCCCAGTCATAAGAGGGGTGTGTGCAGAGTCCTCCCAGCAGTGCCCAGACACAGGAGGGGTGTGTGCAGAGTCCTCCAGCAGTGCCCAGACACAGGAGGGGTGTGTGCAGAGGCCTCCCAGCAGTGCCCAGTCATAAGAGGGGTGTGTGCAGAGTCCTCCCAGCAGTGCCCAGACACAGGAGGGGTGTGTGCAGAGTCCTCCCAGCAGTGCCCAGACACAGGAGGGATGTGTGCAGAGGCCTCCCAACAGTGCCCAGTCATAAGAGGGGTGTGTGCAGAGTCCTCCCAGCAGTGCCCAGACACAGGAGGGGTGTGTGCAGAGTCCTCCCAGCAGTGCCCAGTCATAAGAGGGGTGTGTGCAGAGTCCTCCCAGCAGTGCCCAGACACAGGAGGGGTGTGTGCAGAGTCCTCCCAGCAGTGCCCAGACACAGGAGGGGTGGGTGCCTAACACTCACAGCAGTGCCCCTGCAAAGAAAAGGGTGGAGTACCCACAGATCCAATGCCCACAAATGTCAGTCAGGTGCACAAAGATCCTGCAGTACATGTACCACATGTGTGCGAGGCTGGGAGTATACACATGCTTAGCGCCGAAAAGAAAACATGTCCACATGAAGTCATGACAACAGTCTACATACACAAGTACAGTGACCACCAAGGACGCCACGAATGATGCAGGTGGAGACATCGCTCAGCATGCATGGCCCAAGTCTAACGAGTCCGTCACACACCCAGCCAATGTAGACACAGCTCAGCACCACATATTGGAATTACCCTGCAGGGAAGATGTCAGGTTACACAGAGGAAGGAACACACCTTGGGACGATGTCACCATGCAGTAACTGCTTACATGAACAAAGTTATGTAGCCAACAGCTTGTGATGGCACACAGATACCAGGATCCACCCTATGACCAGCACAAGACTACAATTCCCACACACCCAACACTTTATCACCACCCAAAATAATGGAGCAGGTCCACCAACAGCAATACCAGACAGACAGTAGTGTACTAAGGAAAAAGAAATTGCTTTATTCAGCATCCAAAAATCTGTTTGTCCCTTGAAAGTTCAAAATGTACAATGCCCATAGGGCAATCCAAAGTTCAAATCCAGGTGGGGGACACAGTGGGACGCGTGTACCCTAGCTTGCCTGCACAGTCAGACTCCTTCGTCTTCCAGAGGAGGGGGCATCATGTGGGGGGGAAGGACCAGGCACCGCAGGGACATGAGGGCGAAGGGTAGGCGTCGTGGGTGCAGGGATGGAGGACTCCACCACAGGGGGTGGGGCAGTGCCAAAGGCGGAGGCACGGATGGCGCTGCACACCTTAGCAAGGTCCTCCAGTGACTCCCCTGCACCCGAAGGAACCACAGGCCCCAAGGAGGGGGGGGGGTCAGAGGGATGGGTCGCAGCGCCACTGGGGGAGGGTGTGGACAGGGGGGGGACTCAACCACCCTTGACCGCTTGCGGGGTGGTGTCACTGTGGGGCTCAGGGACAGAGCGGCCATGAAGGAGTCTTTGCTGGATATGTGGCCAGGAGAGCTGAGGGGAGGGGATTTGGAGGGAGTGGATTTGGTGGAATGCGGACTCCCACTCTGGCTGCGTGTCTTACGTTTGCCCCCCGACCCAGTGGGTGTGCCTACTTCACCCTGTGTGTGCGTGCCAGGAGGTGTGCGTTTGACCTTCCCTGCTGGTGTGGTGCCTGTGTCTGTTGTGGTGGGTGCATGCTGACGTCTGGGTGTATGTGGGACAGGCATGGGAGTGGGAAGTGTGGATGGGTCAGGGGTAGGGGGTTGGACGAAGCGCTGCAGTCAATGGACCTCAGCAAGTTGCGTTGGTCAGCCTGAGATGAGAAAATGCCCTCCAAGTATGCCTCCATGTTGTTCAGCACTTGGCTGTGGCCATGGAGGACATTAAGCATCGCAGCCTGACCAACCTGCAACTGCCGCTGGATGTCCACAGACTCGGCATTGGCAGCAGCAGTGGAGACAGGGGCAGGGGGTGCGGTGCCTGGCAGGAAGGAGACATGTGGTGACTGGGCACGCTGGGAAGGGACACGAGCAAGTGGGAGGCGGCTGATGGCAATGGAGGGGATGGAGAGAGATGTTGTGCCGCTGTCAGCTGCTGGTGCAGCCTCCGTCCACTCAGAGAGCTCATCCTCGGACCCGTCAGCTTCATATTCTGTGGTGGCACTGGACAGGTCCTCGGCCTCACTCTCCTCCGCCTCAGTTCCACTCGATGTGCCAGCCAAGATGTCACCGCTGGCACTGGTGCTCGGTCCCTCCGCTCCGTCTGTGCTGATGTCTCCCTCCGTGTCCCCCGACGATGCTGTGGGCAAGGTGAAGAGACAGCAATTAATCATACACCTGTACACATATGTCACATGAGTCCAATCTACATAGGTTACAGTGCATAGCCTGAAAAGAAAGATGAGTAACATCTACAAAACAAGGTACATATGTAGGGCATGCAACACACAGTTGGTTGACCCACCATGCCACTGAAAAACTATGGAGAGCATGACACAATAGCAAATGACATGAAATGGATTTTGACAGAGGAGCCAGGCTCTGGGGACAATCCAGCACTGCATCTGCACCACACAGCGTTGCCGAAAATAGGGATGAGCAGGGACCATATCCATGAACTTGAGGCACATGCTGCATAGGTAAGACTGAAAACATGCCCACCATGACTGGCTCACTGCACCTTGAGTGTATGTCCAGACAAACATCACACACTGGCCAGACCTAGCAAGGAGATATCAGGTTTTGACATGTAGGCTTTGCCCGCACCAACCACCCCCTACATGAGAAAATTTGTTGAGACACAGGAAGCACTTACATCTCTTAGTCTGGGTGAAATACACATGGGCTGGATAAATGCAAGATTGGACACAACATACCCAAGGTGCGCCTGTCCAAATAATCATGTACAAATGGTCATCATCAGATGATTGTAACAAGACACACAGGCACTGGCCACCGTGAGTATGAACAAGGAAAATCAGGTCAGGCTGTACAGTGGACACTTGTACTACATTTTACGTCAATATACATGGTGCCAGGGGACAATGGCACAGAGCACAACCTATGCTGTAGACACTGAAAGTGTCCACATTTTGTGATGACACACATGACACCTAGGAAAATATGCCCCAGGGGACAGTAGTGGCCACACAACTCCATGGTCCTGAATGGGAATGACTGCAACACACGCCACCATCCCTGCACCATGCGTATCGCACACTCATGCACATCATGTCACAGGCCACAACATAGGACATGCGTGCTGTAAGGCATGACACTTGAGAGACTAACTCCCATGTCTGGACTCAGCATCAGTGCCAACTGACATGGAACCCACAAGTACTGAACTGGACAGGGCACAGGCAAGGTCCCAAAACCTGTTACACACCACCCCCACACATGATGCTACAGGCATTGTTCACGTGGATAAAGTGCCAGCCTCGATAACCTTGTGAAGGAGTGACTACACACAGACCAGGGAACACATTGCAAGGAGGGGAAGGGAGGCAAGAGAGCACCGCTATACTGTGGGTAACCGTATCTGCACAGCACCTTTAAACCCTGGCAGTGTATCCATGCAACTGTGCACTTACAAATGCTGGTGACACACAACAAACACACATGTACCTACCCCCTTCCTGCTGCTGCTTCTCCTGTAAGCGCCTATCCAAGTTTGGAAAGACCACCGCCAGCACACGCTTGGGGATGTGGGTCAGACGGCGGCGCCCGCGGTTCTTATGGGTCTCAGGTGAGTCCCCCAGCAGGACCCGTGCGATCCTCCGCGTCAAGCACCGGATATCTTGCCAGCGTTTTCTCACCTGGGCCAGGCGCCGCTTGCGACCCTCCGTCCTCCTCACGGCACTGACGGCGTTCATCCAGATCTGCTTCTTGGCAGAGGCGCCTACCTGTGAGGATGAACAAGTGACACTACATCAATACACCTGGCACATGTCACAGAGACACATATTAGAACAAATTTGCTGTTTACACCAAGGCATAGTATGCATCCAACGCATTGCACCTTTGTCATAGGGACATGATCCTCTGGGGAAGGGCAAAAGCAGTACGTGCCATTGAAAGTACACAGGTGGAATGAGGGCAACGACACAATCAATGATCCAGGCTCACACTGTGCATCACAAGCTACACCAGGATTATGTGCAGCACCTCTAAGCAGTCACATGCCACAGGCCACTGACGCTACCTCAGCAGAGTACACAGACACACACAGGCACAGGACATTCACCTGCCATTGCCAAATGCAGCGACAAACCTCACTCTGCACATGTGCCACTAGACGGGGGAGGGCTCACAGGTGTGGGGCTGGCTCTGCACGTCAGACACACCGCACTGCTCCCTGCTCACATCAGATGGGCAGGGTATATCCATTCCTCATGCAGCCCGGGTGCTACACTCCACATATGCACCCACCCACATGACAGGGGACTTACGCACACACCGATGTCCAGGGTACAAACACATCACGTGGACACTCTCAGCACAGGTACACAGAACTAACACACATCTGTGGGTACAGTCACCTGTCACACTGGCCTGACCACATAATCACATGAGGACTGTAGAGGCTACATTCCCAGGAGGATAAGACAGGCAGAATGTGGCATGCACCATGCAGTGATTGTCACAGTAAACACAATGCAAGTGAGGATGGCAGACATGCACCACAGCATGCTCTGGCTGGGAGACATCAGGCATTCCCCCCCTGGGACCCCCCCTACAGTACATTGCATGTGTGTCACACCTGGACACAATGCCAGAAGTCACAGTCACAAAAAAGGGACACAGTCTGTGCTAGTAGACTCTGCACTCACCTGATACCCTGGTCGCCCATACAGCAGGGGGTACTGTGGGAGGATCACATCCAGCAATGCCAGGTTCTCCTCCAGGGTGAAAGGCTGTGCCCTCTTCACAGACCTTGACATGGTTCCAGGGAATCAGGAGCAGCAGCTGGGTCGTAGAATCCAAAGATGTGCAGGCAAGTGCTCCCTCATGGGACCTGGCTGCCTTATATCTGCCTTGCTGGCCTGTTTCATGCACAGGAGTACAGAGTGATTGGTCACTCACATTTGCATCCTATGTTTCCTCCAATCCCTTCAAACCTAGCACAGTCAATGGGTTTTTATTGTTTTTTTTCTTGAGCATGATGTCAACTCCAGAACCACATTGCAACAAAGTAGATTCATTCAAACTGACTTCTGCTGTGCACCTGCTGAAAAAAATTCATACTTTAAACTTGGTCTCCATGACAACCAGCATGCATGTAGGCCTTTATACTTGTCCCTCATGTGTCCCCTATGTAATTTGGAGTTTCACACACAGGTACGGTGCGTTCCGGGGCCCTAGGGCACCCCAAATGCATAGCAACGGCCCGTACAGGCGTGTGTACGGTCCGTATCACTATGGGTACACATACGCGAGCACACCCATAGTGATAGTGAGCGTACAGGCGTGTGTACGGTCCGTATCACTATGGGTGTGCTCGCGTATGTGTACCCATAGTGATACGGACCGTACACACGCCTGTACGGGCCGTTGCTATGCATTTGGGGTGCCCTAGGGCCGTACACACGCCTGTAGGCTCACTATCACTATGGGTGTGCTCGCGTATGCGTACCTATAGTGATACGGACCGTACACACGCCTGTACGCTCACTATCACTATGGGTGTGCTCGCGTATGCGTACCCATAGTGATACGGACCGTACACATGCCTGTACGCTCACTATCACTATGGGTGTGCTCGCGTATGCATACCCATAGTGATACGGACCATACACGCGTGCATACGCTCACTATCACTATGGGTATGCATACAGCAGCACTCCCATAGTGATAGGGAACGTACACAGGCCCTCTGAGCGAATGTACGGTGCCTTTCACACATCACAGTGGTGACAGGCAGCACACAGGAAGGAATAGAGCTGACATACTTGTCCATGGATGGACATCAAGGCATTGTCTGGGCAGTACTACATGTGTGGGGCACAGGTGTGAAAGGCTGTGATGTGGCACATTACTCCTGAGTCGAGAAGGCAATAGATGTATGATGAGATGTGTACAGATGTTATGTGTGACGGTGCAATATGTGCCAGGCATGCCCTTAACTCCTTTGACATGTGTGCATGTCGTACTGCACACTTGGGATGAGCGTCACTGGCATGGCACAGTCAACAACACACGCAAGTGTCCCCTGATGCCCGCTACAGGGGTTACCACACCAGACATGTGACTACCCACGGTGCACGATGTGTCCATGTCATATATGTGTGGTGTGTTCCCATTAGCTTGATGTTGATGCTCCCTCAAAAGCATCAGCTGTTGCAGCAACCAACATGTGTCTGTCTGTAGATGGACATGGCACACTGTTACGCACACCAGGCCACATGTGGTATCGGATGTGAGGTGCGTATGTATGCATGGGACATGGAGTAGCATAACAAGGACATGTCTGCATCCTCTCAATGTATGTGTGGTGAGTCATTACATGTACACCTTATTGGCAAGGTGTGTGGGCTGTCCTAGTGTAATGTCATGTGACCTGTGGCTCTAGTGTTCCGCTACCTGGCTCTGAAATCGACATCCTACTTCTGCTGATGTGTTGATGTATGTCACTCCTGTGTTGCGTCTGGCTGTTCACTTACACTGGGACACAGCTAATCCCATGCCATGGCATGTGGAGGTTCCCAATCTCCGTGTGTAGCTGGGTCTTGGTAGGAGTGTCACCTGGCAGCCATACGTGTCCAGGGCATGTGGCACATACCTGACTCCGTATGTAGCATATGTGTATTAACAGATTAACATGTGCTCAGTACAAATAAATTGTTGTTGTAGTGCACTCACTCTTCCTTGTCACTTCCAAATTACTGCAGAGCGCCGCCTCTTCCCCGACCAATTCCGGACTTGGCTGACATGTGGGAGAATGACTGTATACGGTGCTACCGCTTCCCCCAACCGTTGATTGAGGAGTTGATGGCAAGGCTGGCACCACACCTGCAACCGCTGCACAGGTATCCTACGGCACTGACACCCAAGCTGAAGGTAATGGCAGCCCTACATTTTCTTGCCATGGGTACCTTTCAATATACCATAGCTCATGTTGGTGGCATGTCCCAGAGCATGTTCAGCCGTGTGCTGCATGATTTCTTAGAGGCCATGTTGCTTCACCTGGATGAGTTCATCCATTTCCCAACTCCTGAACTGTTGACTGCGGTCAAGCATGGATTCTATGCCCTGGGAGGGATGCCCCATGTCATTGGGTCCATAGATGGGACACATGTGGCTTTGGTACCACCACAAGCACAGGAGGTAGCGTACAGGAATCGCAAACACTACCACTCCATCAATGCCCTTGTGGTGTGTCTGTCCAACATGGTGATTTCACATGTCTGTGCTCATTTTCGAGGATCAGCACACGATGCCTACATCATGAGGCGTAGCAGGGTGCCTGAAATGATGACGCAGCTGCGCAACGAACGAGCATGTGTTGTTGGTGGGTACACTCTGTCTGTCCTGTATTTTGCGTAGACTTCCAGCACGACCGCTTCTCCTGTCCTACTTATGTCCATGTGGTTTCCATGTAGGGGACGCTGGCTATCCCAACATGCCATGGCTGATCACACCTCTCCGCAACCCCATCACGCCGGCCCAGCTCCGCTACAACACCGCCCATGGCCGGACAAGGCGAGTGATAGAGAGGACATTTGGCCTCCTGAAGAGCCGATTCAGATGCCTCCACAAGACCGGCGGCGCCCTCCCATATGCCCCGGCGAAGGTCTGCAAAATCTTCATGGTCTGCTGCATGCTGCACAACATGGCAGTTGAGAAAGCTGTGCCACTCATCCTGGATCAAGATGATCAGGACCATCCACCCGTGGAGGACGAAGGGCTTGGCAATGGGGCTAGTGATGTGGAGGATGTGGTTCCACAAGAGGACATTCGGAGTTGGCTCATACGCGACTTCTTTGCTTAGTGGTGAGTACCAGTGTCTGAGTGTGCACGCATTGGTCCCCGTGTGGCATGTGTTGCGATGTGTGTGTCCATCTGCATGTATGCCACGTGAGTCAGAGGTGTGTGTGGATGTGTCACTGGAGTGATGGTGCTAGTGATGAGTGTATTTCCCCAGTCATAATTGTGACCTAGCATGTTGTCATCCTTACATGTGTCGAGTACATGCACATGCAAGTGGCTGTGCTTTTTGTGGCTGACTTCTTGTGTGTCTCTCATCCCCAGGTACTTGCGCATGCCGTCTGCTGGTTGCATTGTTGTGGCACTGCTATTCCTCATGGACACGTCATCGTGTGCTGACTCAGCGTTACACGCACGGACAAGTTTGGAAGTCTCCTTAGGGTAAGGGATGCATCAGGGGTGTATTGGGTGTGGCAGTTGTTTACGATGTGTGCACACTGCCCCTGTCGATGTTTGGTTCCTCTGCAGACATGTCGCATCACCATGGGACACATGACATGTAGCTGGGTACACCTGAATAGATGGTCAGACTTGTTGACAGTCATCTGTGATGGGATAGTGGATTGTGATGATGGCATCAATGTGTGTAACACTGCCCTCGGACACATACGGTTTGCATTGGCTTGACATGGTGTGGGACTTCCACATCAGAGGTTCAATTGTGTATGGCAGCCTCTCCGTGAGCAGCAGGGGGTGTTTAGCTGTTACCCGACACTTGTGTGCCAGTTCCATGGCTATCACGCATTTGTGCTGCAGAAGGGGGGTTCCAGTGTTGGACCCACATGTTACTCCACATGACCTGTGTATGTGTACTCCGAGTTGCCTCTGCATTCCAGAATACATGAATAATAAAGGTGTCCCTATGCCTCCAAGGTGCCTATTCTCAGTCAATGCTGGTGTGTTGCCACGATGCATACGGCATGTCTGGCATGGTTTTCTGTGATAGTGGCTATGTGTCTATGTGTCGAGTAGCAAGATGCAAGCTGTTTGTGTGGGATTAGACTGTGTATTGTGCATGATGTCCATGACTGTGTGGGTATTGTGACATGTGCCATCCCCATGCATCCAACGTTGGCCAGGCCACCATTCTCTGCATCCACCTGACTCAAGCTTGCAGGACATGGTTCTGCCACCTGTCCACACATACCTGGGTGCCCCCCAGGACACTCCACATGATCCCTGACCTCTGCGCATGGCTGTCGCTGTACTCAATATGTCTGTCGGCACGGTTGTGCGGCCACCCCCTCAGCTGGTTGGGCCCATCACTGGTGTGTATGGTGCTCCATGTCTGTGTTGCCTAATACATTGTGACCCATGTGTGTCCTGTGCCAGACTCAGGCCCCAGGGTGTGGATGGTTGAAGTCATATGAGAACTCAGGCATGGTTAGACTTAACAAGACACATGTAAGGTAATAATGCAAAATGTAGGCATCATCTCTTTATCGTGCAACTTTTTATTTTTGTTGGGGTACGTGGGGGGGGGGTATGACATGAGGGGCTTTCCGGGTGTGTGGAATCCAAAGTTCACTAGGGGAGTTGGTGTCCTTGCCATTGGAAATCCTCAGAGTCCATGCCACAGTCTTTGTCAACATTGGTCAGACAGTGACCAGCAAGTCCATGTGGCAGAGAATGTCTTTTGCTGATGTGCTGCTGTTGGTCCAGTGGGCCAGGTGCCAGGCCAGGTGTCCTGGGAGATGGTGCTGTTGCGCCGACCCTCACGGTCTTTTCCGTGGACGACCCGCCCTCCTGCGGGAACCCTCAGAAGCAGTCCGTGACGATGTTTGGGATGCTCCGTCGGATGTCTCCTCCTCCTCCTGATCCCTCCCTGTGGGTGGTGATGTTCTATGCCTGGTGGCACAGGGAGGGTTGCCCATGTTGTCGGCTATCCGACGGAGTGTACGGTGAATTCCCGTGAACACCGTCACAAGCTCAGCCTGTCTGTCCTCCATCCGCCCTTGGTGTCGCAGTAGACAGGCATGTTGCTCTGCATGTTGCTGGGCCTGCTGGGTCTTGATCTCCTCGAGGATGGACACAACCTGGGCCATGCCCGTGGTGTCCTGCCGGTATGTGTCCAGGATGTTTCTGACATGGGAATATACCGGTTCCGCAGCCAACTGGTCAGCCTCGCGCCTCCGTCGTCCTCTACTACCACCACCCCTGCCCACTTGCACCTGGCCTGCCCTTGTGGGCACATCGGGTCTCCGGGACCCCTGAGGGGTGGCATTAGCGTTGTCGCCTGCCTCCTCCTGGGTGCCCGGTACACTGTGTCCCTCCTGGTCAGCCTGGCTGCATTGTGGTGGTGGGGCAGGGATCCTGGGTGTCTCCTGGGATGTGGCAGGAGTGGGGGTGGTGGTTGGCCCAGTTGTACCTGACGCAGGTGCTGCAGGTGGTTGGACACCAGAGGGGCCAGGTTGGTCGGGGTCGTCCACAGAGTGGTGAGAGTCATCGCTGCCGGGGGGTCTGTCATCCCGCAGAGCCGGGTCCTGTGAGTCTTCCCCCCCCAGTGTTGGGGGGAGATCCACGACGTTGACCTGTGTGTGAGAGAGACAATGTTAATTTTGTTCCATGCAACATCCATGTTTCATTCGTTTCTAAGTTGGCACATTTCCTCTGGGAATTTGGATATGTCTTGCATTCCACTCACAGTGCACTTGTGCATGGGTATGTCCCTTGGCCACAGCTTTTGAGACTTTACCTATGTGTGGCACAGTCTTACTTGCTGCGTCAATTGTGACTGCAGTCAGCAGTGGAGTGAGCAGGTGTGGCGAGCCATGCATTGGCGCCTTCCGTGTTGCACTGTACGTGGGCACATGGAGTTGTTCCACACACTTATATAATGCAGGTAGCTGGCGTTGTGCTCGTGCACAGGTTGAGACATGGCCCAGTGTTTTGCCATGGAGAAGAGAGGGGGATTCAGGCACTGGCCACCCTTGTCTGCATGCACGCAGTCCACCTGCTGACGAGCAGACATTCCCACACCCCACAAGGCTGAATGGGTCTCCCTGTGTGTCCCTTTCTCACTCCCTCTCTGTCCCCCTCTCCCTCCCTCCCTGTGTCATCCTCCTCCCTCTGTCCGTCTCCCTATGTCTCCCTCCCTCTCTCTACCCCTCTCCCTCCCTCTGTGTGTCACCCTCTGTCACCTCAGCCCAGCTTCCTAGGCACACACTTTTTGCAGATCTTTGAATGGCCCTTGGCTTGTTGATGTGAGTTTGTTTCTGATCTCCAGGCACCCATTGGGTGTAGTGTCTGTGTCTGCGCTGCTGCTGTGGTGGTGTGTGCTGCCACTCTTTCACAGTGTTGGCTGTTCATTAGCTGCTGTCATGTGCAAAAACGTGCCTTCACCCCCATGTCTTAATGCAAGGCGTCCGCCATTTGCTGGCAAGTCTTTCCTGCGTGGGGACACACTGTTTGTCTGGCTGTGACCTAGGCCATATGGGCAGAGGGCATTGTTGTCTACTTCTGAGTTGCACTATGTGATTTTTGGGGCACACACTCCCGCCATCCGGCTTACCGTGTCTTGTGTTGGTGTTTTCTGTGGCCTGTGACTTGGCATTGTCCAGCTGGGTGCATGGGGCATGGTGGCGCTAGTGGCATGTGCGTGTTCATGGAGTGTGGTTGAGTCATGCGATAGCTTGGGGTGGTTGCGTGCCTGATTGTGAGTTTGGTTGTGGATGACGTTCCCCCCATGTGAAGTGAGTTGTTTGTGTACTCACCCGGCTCTCGAAGTCCTTCTACTCCGTCCACTGACACCACCGGCAGTATGGCCATCACCCTCTCCTCCCAGGGATGGTATTGTACGGGTCTGCGGGGCGGCCCTCCTCCAGTGATGTTGGCCTGGTTGTGGTCGTCGGTCATTTTGGCTCGGACCCTCCTCCGCAGATCGTACCATCTGGCTTGGCATTCATGCCTGGTCCTTCTGGTGGACGCAACAGCATTCACAGCATCGACAATCCTCTGCCACATGGCTGTTTTTTCGGAAATGCTGGTCTGTCTGACCAATGTTCCAAAGAGGTGTGGCTCGACTCTGAGGATTTCGTCGACAAGGACCTCCAACTCTTGGCTAGTGAACTTTGGATTCTTGTTAGTGGGCATGGTGAGGGGTGTGGGTGTGGATGGTTGTGGGGGGTGTGGCTGTGGATGGTTGTGGGTGTGTGGGTGCGGTTGTGCAGGTGTGTGTGTGAATGTGATGAGGGGGTGTTTGTGAAGGTGGGTGTGTGAAGGTTTGCAAGTGTAAGGTGTAGTAAAGGTTCAAGTATGGTGCTGTAGGTTGTGTGTGGGGTCTGGCAGCAGTGAGTCTGTTGCAAAGGCTCATGGTTTGTGTCTGTGGGCCCTTTTTATTGGTCCATTGGTGGGTGTGGCTGTGTTTGAACTTTTGGTGGGTGTGTTATAAGGAGTGGTTGTGTTTTGGGCCTCTGTTTGGGATTTTGGCAGTGAATGTGTTGTATTTGTGCTTGTTGGACATGTTTTGTGGCTTTGTGCCATTCGAATTGTGTATTCTTGTGTTGTTTTGCTTTGTCCTGGTTGTGTACGTGCTTTTTTAACGTGTGTATGGTGTGTACTTCGGCAGTTTTGTTGTACAGTGCTGTCCTTGTGTCTGTCTTGGTACTACTCGTAAATGCGCGATGTTGGGTGAAGGTGCTGGTGTTGGGGCCTGGGGTGCGCTCCGTACTTAGAATGTTGGGGTGGGGGTACGCTCCATACATACGCGTGTTTAGGTACGGGCCATACATACACGGTTGGGGTGGGGGTACGCTCCATACATACGCGGGTGAGGGTACGGGTCGTACATACAAGGTTGGGGTGGGGGTACGCTCCATACATACGCGGGTGAGGGTACGGGTCGTACATACACTGTTGGGGTGGGGGTACGCTCCATACATACGCGGGTGTGGGTACGGGCCGTACATACACGGTTGGGGTGGGGGTACGGTCCGTACATACACTGTTGGGGTGGGGGTACGCTCCATACATACGCGGGTGGGAGTACGGGCCGTACGTACGGGGGTGTACATACACGGGTGGGGGTACGTCTCGTACATACACGGGTGTACATACACGGGTGTACATACACGGGTGTACATTCAGGGGTGGGGGTACGTCTCGTACATACACAGGTGTACATACACGGGTGGGGATTCGACTCGTACATAGGAGGGCTGGGGGGAGTGTTGGGCGCGTATGCGGGCACATGTCTCCATGGTTGCTATGGGAGTTCGGTGCGGACGGTGTTTTTTCCATCCGGTTGTAACATCGGACGCACGGGATGGATCGTACTAGCGCGGTCGGACTTCACTTTTCACATTTGTACGGTAAATCGTCCGAGGGTGTGTCGGACACATTTTCCGACCCGAGGACGTGTGGGGAATAATTCCCAATGCGATTCGTATGGACTTTTTCCCATGCGAATCGTACTTGGCAGTTTGTACGGCACTTGTACGATTCGTACGGTAAAAAGACCGGATACGAGTCGGACGGGGAATTTTTTTCCAGGATCGTAATCGCCACCCAAATCAGCAGCATCATAAACATTGGCAACACCCACTGGAGGGTTTGTATTGATACCGGTTAACAACCACAAGTACCAACATGCATCAGCACTGAAATCCCATCGGGGTGTCCACCAGGGGGCAAAAAAACTATAAATGTGCAATTGACTGTGTTTGTTACTCGGATTGTAGCCAAGGCTCACCTTCGAAAAAGGTCAAGGATGACCGAAACGCGTCAGGACTGCCCGAGCTGCTCATCAATAAAATCACTGTTTGCCTCGTTGAGTGTGCGGCTTCATCTTTCCGTGAGGGGAGAAATTGTTCGATGTTTAGCGGCTTGGTTCCGCCGCATAGCTACGCACTGCCTGCAAGAGCGCCGCAAATACCCAACCTGAACCGTCTTTGTTTGCTTCGTGAAAACGACAAGGGGTATTGGGCTGCCACCGGAAACCATTTCTGGTTTGGATCCTAGCAACCTCGAAAATAGGACTGCCTTGGGAGCAACGTCGCATGGATAGTTCATAAAATCAATTTTAAACAAAAGACCAAATCGGCAGCATCATAAACATTGGCAACACCCACTGGAGGGTTTGTATTGATACCGGTTAACAACCACAAGTACCAACATGCATCAGCACTGAAAACCCATCGGGGTGTCCACCAGGGGGCAAAAAAACTATAAATGTGCAATTGACTGTGTTTGTTACTCGGATTGTTGCCAAGGCTCACCTTCGAAAAAGGTTAAGGATGACCGAAACGCGTCAGGACTGCCCGAGCTGCTCATCAATAAAATCACTGTTTGCCTCGTTGAGTGTGCGGCTTCATCTTTCCGTGAGGGGAGAAATTGTTCGATGTTTAGCGGCTTGGTTCCGTCGCATAGCTACGCACCGCCTGCAAGAGCGCCGCAATTACCCAACCTGAACTGTCTTTGTTTGCTTCGTGAAAACGACAAGGGGTATTGGGCTGCCACCGGAAACCATTTCTGGTTTGGATCCTAGCAACCTCGAAAATAGTACTGCCTTAGGAGCAACGTCGCATGGATAGTTTATAAAATCAATTTTAAACAAAAGACCAAATCGGCAGCATCATAAACATTGGCAACACCCACTGGAGGGTTTGTATTGATACCGGTTAATAACCACAAGTACCAACATGCATCAGCACTGAAATCCCATCGGGGTGTCCACCAGGGGGCAAAAAAACTATAAATGTGCAATTGAGTGTGTTTGTTACTCGGATTGTTGCCAAGGCTCACCTTCGAAAAAGGTCAAGGATGACCGAAACGCGTCAGGACTGCCCGAGCTGCTCATCAATAAAATCACTGTTTGCCTCGTTGAGTGTGCGGCTTCATCTTTCCGTGAGGGGAGAAATTGTTCGATGTTTAGCGGCTTGGTTCCGCTGCATAGCTACGCACTGCCTGCAAGAGCGCCACAAATACCCAACCTGAACCGTCTTTGTTTGCTTCGTGAAAACGACAAGGGGTATTGGGCTGCCACCGGAAACCATTTCTGGTTTGGATCCTAGCAACCTCGAAAATAGGACTGCCTTGGGAGCAACGTCGCATGGATAGTTCATAAAATCAATTTTAAACAAAAGACCAAATCGGCAGCATCATAAACATTGGCAACACCCACTGGAGGGTTTGTATTGATACCGGTTAACAACCACAAGTACCAACATGCATCAGCACTGAAAACCCATCGGGGTGTCCACCAGGGGGCAAAAAAACTATAAATGTGCAATTGACTGTGTTTGTTACTCAGATTGTTGCCAAGGCTCACCTTCGAAAAAGGAGTGTGCGGCTTCATCTTTCCGTGAGGGGAGAAATTGTTCGATGTTTAGCGGCTTGGTTCTGCCGCATAGCTACGCACCGCCTGCAGGAGCGCCGCAATTACCCAACCTGAACCGTCTTTGTTTGCTTCGTGAAAATGACAAGGGGTATTGGGCTGCCACCGGAAACCATTTCTGGTTTGGATCCTAGAGAGAGGAGAGGAGGCAAATTGGGTTTTGCCTGAGAAGGGGGACCAATAATGGACTTAGGAAGCGCGAGGTGCCTTACACCTGTGAGGCAAACGAGGGGCTAGTGACTATGTGAGTAGGAGTGGCCACGGTCTTTCACATCGACATAAGGGACCCCCAGGAACAGCAAGGCAGCTGAAACGGGCACTGAAGAGGCCTTCAAAGGCTGAAACGCGTCTGCCCAGCATTTCAGAGATATTGCTTTGCCAGCGCAGAAAATCAATAAATCCACTGTTTTTCCCCCGGAGCTGTGTGACACTCTTTTTTTGAGTAAAAGGGAGGCTGGACGTTGTGTTTTTGCCAGCTTGCAGGTGCTGGCTTAGTGACACGCCCTCTCGGTCTGGAGGAACGCGCCTGACCTGCAACTCTTGTGGTAGTATATTATACAGCCCGTACCCCCCCCCCGGTGTGTGATTCCCACTTGGAGGCAACTAACACAAGGGGAGAGAGGAGGAAAATTGTGTTTTAATTGAGAAGGGGGACAAATAATGGACTTACCTGCAATCCGGCTACTGCGGCGTGGGACCACCGTCCAACAATGTTTGGAGGCATCACTTGCTGCTTTGGTAACTCCCTCACTGTAGAGGTTCCAACGGAAGGACTCAGTTGCCCAGCATGCATTGGTATGGCAGAAAGCGCGAGGTGTCTTACACCTGTGAGGCAAAGGAGGGGCTAGTGACCATCTGAGTAGGAGTGGCCACGGTCTTCCACATCGACATAAGGGACCCCCAGGAACAGCAAGGCAGCTGAAACGGGCACTGAAGAGGCCTTCAAAGGCTGAAATGCGTCTGCTCAGCATTTCAGGGATATTGCATTGCCAGCGCAGAAAATCAATAAATCCACTGTTTTTCCCCCGGAGCTGTGTCACACTCTTTTTTGAGTAAAAGGGAGGCTGGACGTTGTGTTTTCGACAGCTTGCAGGTGCTGGCTTATTGACACGCCCTCTCGGTCTGGAGGAGCGTGCCTGACCTGCAACTCTTGTGGTAGTATATTGTACAGCACGTACCCCCCCCCGGTGTGTGATTCCCACGTGGAGGCAACTAACACAAGGGGAGAGAGGAGGCAAATTGTGTTTTGCCTGAGAAGGGGTACAAATAGTGGACTTACCTGCAATCCGGCTGCTGCCGCGTGGGATCACCGTCCAACAATGTTTGGAGGCATCACTTGCTGCTTTGGTAACTCCCTCACTGTAGAGGTTCCAACGGAAGGACTCAGTTGCCCAGCATGCATTGGTATGGCAGGAAGCGCGAGGTGCCTTACACCTGTGAGGCAAAGGAGGGGCTAGTGACCATCCATGTGAGTAGGAGTGGCCACGGTCTTCCACATCAACATAAGGGACCTCCAGGAACAGCAAGGCAGCTGAAACGGGCACTGAAGAGGCCTTCAAAGGCTGAAATGCGTCTGCCCAGCGTTTCAGGGATATTGCATTGCCAGCGCAGAAAATCAATAAATCCACAGTTTTTTCCCAGGAGCTGTGTCACACTCTTTTTTGAGTAAAAGGGAGGCTGGACGTTACATATATATATATATATATATATATATATATATATATATATATACATATATATATATATATATGTATATATATATATATAGAGAGAGAGAGAGAGAGAGAGAGAGAGAGATAGATATATATATATTATCTACTGGCGGTCGGCAGTAGATAGTTATAGTTAGGACCGAGTTCCCATAGGAAATCTGAAAATTCTATTTTGAATAACGTTGGCGCCGGTTGACGAATCCTCGCGAAATTTTCAAAACTAATGGGGCGCTCCGCTCAGCTCCTACCCTGAAAGTCTCGGGGTGATTCGTCAAGCGGGGGCTGAGAAAAAAGGGGGGTCCCAAAATGCGTTTTCCCCATGCATTTTCCCATAGTACCTTTAGTCGAAGGTACAGCCCGAACGGCTGAACAGAATTACTTTGATTTGGCAAAGAGGTAGTCCTCAGGTCATGGATGTGCCTTTTGCATATATGGTGTCAATCTGTTCAGTAGTTTCTGAGAAAATTGCAGTTAAAAGTACATAAATATCTATATGCGCACTCGGTTAGATGTCAGTCAACATTCGAATCGGTCGAAATCAGGAAGTGTCAGACGCCATTTTGTGTGTGGCAGTGAAAAACAAAGGTGGAGAACGTGAAAAGGGGGCAGGGTAGAGAGTTCCTGACCCCCTAGCTTTTGTCAGGGGGTCCCTGAAGAACCCCGAAGGGTGAAAAAAACATTTTATTTTTTTTCAAAAAATCGCGGGGTGCGCGTACGGTGAAAAACCCTTAAAAAAAAATAATAACATTTTAAACGAGCCATTACATATTACAGGATACAGTCAATCTATAAATATATACATAGGTAGTTTATTGTAAAATAAATATATAAAAAATATAATAATACATACATAAATTAGCATTTAAAAAACCTTCCAAATTCACTAAAAAAACCATAGCTTTCACACACGTTATAGTTAGAAATTAGCCTTTAAAAAACCTTGCAAATTCACTTAAAAAACCATAGGTTTCACACACGTTATAGTTAGGAATTAGCATTTTAAAAACCTTGCAAATTCACTGAAAAAACCATAGGTTTCACACATGTTATAGTTAGCTGGACATTTCACTCGTAAAAAACCATTGAAATTCCCCCGTTATAGTTAGTTCAGCTAAATATAACTCGCGCGACCGCAATCCACTGCTGATGATGTCACATATGTTTTTTTTAGTAAATATATATATATATATATATATATATATATATATATATATATTAAACCACAAGTTCCGGTAAAAGGATCGGTCTGTCTGCGGGCGGTCCGAGCAAGGAAACCGGAATTCCTGATTCATGAACTCCACACAATCTCGTCGTAACGAAAAGACTCGGACTCCCAAGTTGGATGCAGCTTCGTTTATTCTCACAAGTGCAAAACAACGCGTTTCGCCATTACGGCGTGGTCACGCTCGAATACACAAGAAATCACCATGTTTCAATATACAAGTTCATTAAAAGACGGACTTATCGCAACAAAAGACTTGATATCACTTTCGCGGCCATCTTGTAACGGTGTGTAAATATAGGATTAACTGCCTAGTATGTATAATATACAGCAGTCTAAAGCCAATACAAATACATAGAGAATCAAAATATTTCATTGTCATATCAATTCAATATAGTTACCCACCAATACCGCCCAAGGGGGCGTAAGTGCACAGTAAAAGACAGCCTGTTGTTACATTGTGGAAGCACAACATTGGTGATACTACCTTTGGAACGGCCCACTTGGGCAAGCAACATACCCGAATGTGATGCGCCAGTGCAGGGTCTAATTTGCATACTTATTATGTTATAGGAATTGCATTTATAATCTATTACGGAAATGTACATAGGTCACACGGAGATCCCTGTGCTTCCACAATGTAACAACAGGCTGTCTTTTACTGTGCACTTACGCCCACTTGGGTGGTATTGGTGGGTAACTATATTGAATTGATATGACAATGAAATATTTTGATTCTATATGTATTTGTATTGGCTTTAGACCGCTGTATTTTATACATACTAGGCAGTTAATCCTATATTTACACACCGTTACAAGATGGCCGCGAAAGTGATATCAAGTCTTTTGTTGCGATAAGTCCGTCTTTTAATGAACTTGTATATTTAAACATGGTGATTTCTTGTGTATTCGAGCGTGACCAAGCCGTAATGGCGAAACGCGTCGTTTTGCACTTGTGAGAATAAACGAAGCTGCATCCAACTTGGGAGTCCGAGTCTTTTCGTTACGACGAGATTGTGTGGAGTTTCTATATATATATATATATATATATATATATCGGCTCCAAACTGTCAGTCGGTAATCGTACCTTTTCACAGAACACAGCACTCACGGGGGGGAGTTCCTATAGTATATTTATTTCGGGAACTCTGGGCGCACAACAGACGCGTTTCGGCAGGTTGCCTTTCTCGATGTTTTACCACGAAATGCCAGTATCGCCATTGCCTTAAATTCATTATTCGCGCTAACAAAGTGCAATCAACACAGTGAAAGGACTAATCCGGCAGATCCCCACAATCTATCTGCCGGAATTCCGCTATCTTTGAATATTCAAAGAATATCAGATCACCGTAAAAAATACATATATCATGTTTAATAACAACGAAATATGTAAGGAAATGTCCGCACTGTGCAATCATTGAAAACGACATCTGGCACAGTGCGAACAAGGTACTACGCAGTTCGCAAAGTGCTACTCGTAGCTCGCGTAGTGCGAACTGCACTTTGCGTAGCTTCGCGAAGTGCTACTTCGCGAACTACGCCCAGGGTTAGCTAGTACATAGTTTCTTTCAAAATGTGCAGTCGCTCCTTCAAGGAACAGGGAGGGGGGTGGGTTTTCAAGTGTCTCTCGGGTCAGAGGGAGGTTTGGGTGGTGCGTTGGGGGGCAAAAAAGGAAAAAAAGTGACATCAGTGGGGTAGACTACAGCTATGGTAAGGGGACAGTTAATAACTTATATGGTTTTGATTATTTTCCTAGGCTTTTGATGTTAGCTTGTATTTTTAGGGATTTACTGATAAGGAATGTAGTTCAGTATGGCTAGGATAAAGTGTATGACATGGAATGTGGCCAGGCTTAATAGTGTTAATAAGCGACAATTAGTACGGGAGGAATTAAAACTGTATCAAGCGCATATAGTCTTAATTACTGAAACTCACTTGGCTTATAAGGATCGGCATCTGCTCAAGCATTTGGGGTACGAAACAATTGTCTGCACTTCACAAACTATATCCATGAAAGGAACCGTTATATTAAAAGACAAGAGGTTTACTTGTAAAATTGTTAAGACAATGGCCGATCAGAAAGGTCGATGGTCATTGGCTCAATTAGAAATTCGTGGCAATAAATATGTATTTGGCTCGGTTTATGGGCCAAATGTAGATGATCCCGGGATATTTGATTTTCTTAATCTAGAATTGCTGAATTGGGATGGGGAGCGCTTGCTAATGGGGGATTACAATTGTGTTATAGATTATACTATCGACTCTACAAAAAAAGGGGGTACTAGTAGAATGCGAAGGGTCAGGGCGGCAATACTTGAAATCGCAAGACTACAATTCTTACAAGATGCCTGGAGGCAAACATATCCATCTACTCCAGGGTACACGTACTATTCCGTTCCACACAAATCTTATTCTAGAATTGACATGGCCTGGGTTTCTGATAGTTTAATTCCGGATTTAGATATGGCAATATGTCCTCGGGTGACATCTGATCACAACCCTATTCTATTATCCTTTATGACTACAGCAGAGTGCAAAAAAACCAGACCATTCTCTTTTCCTAGATACTTGCTTACTGATAGTGAATATGTATCCAACATGGAGCAGCAATTTGAGGTATTGTTTAAGGAGAACACTGGGACAGCATCTCCAATGATTGTGTGGGACACGATGAAAGCCTTTGTTAGAGGTATTACTCAGCAATACATTTGGCAGCAAAATAAGCAAAGAAAAAGTAACATGGAGAAACTAACTACGGTCTTACGAGATAGGGAAAAACAACATGTGGATGCTGTGTAGAACGACATCAGATAGTTCAGGATCAGCTGTTTCTCTCCTTGTTGGATGCAAAAATAGCAGTGAAAAAGTCTTTCAGAGAAAAAATAGCGGCTAGATATAACAAGTATCGTATAGAACAATATGAATATGGTGAACATATTGGTAAAATTCTGGCTTTTCAGATGGCAGAACTGAAAGCCCAAACCAAGATTAAAGCTATAAAAAGTGCAGATGGAAATTTACATAGTCACTCCCCTGCTATTTTAGAACAGTTCTCAATATTTTATCAGAAACTTTATTCATCTACTCCAATAATTGATAAAGACGATATTTTACAGTTCATAATAGATAGTAATCTTTCCGTACTGAATGAGATAGAATCAACTTCATTAGACAACATGGTGTCGCTGGAAGAAATGGGACTCGCTATTTCAGCATTACCTTCAGGGAAAGCAGCAGGGGTAGACTCTCTACCTATAGAATTTTTCTAAGGTTTTTAAAAGTGCACTGCTCATCCCATTTAGCACGGTTATTCAGTATGTTGGTACTGGCGGTAGGACGCCTGAATCATGGAATATGACCCAGATTGCATTCTTCGTTAAGAAAGGTAAAACACCCACAGACTGTGGATCATACCGAACCATCTCTCTCATAAATACTGATGCTAAGATCTTTTTGAAAATTCTGGCAAATCGACACGCCCCATTGATGTCAGGACTAGTGTCGGATATTCAACACGGTTTTATACCTGATAAAGATACTACCGTTCATGTCAATATGGCCATTGGGGCGTTCGATTATGCTGAGAAGGAGAGGATGGGTTTGGGTATGATTCTTTTAGACGCTGAGAAGGCCTTTGACAAGGTCGGTGGGAATTCCTATGGACTACATTAAGTGCATCCGGCCTTGGGGGGCAGTTTAGATAGTGGGTGTAAGCCTTAAATTATAAACCACAAGCTAAGTTGTCATACTTTGGATCATATTCTACCGCATTTGACATTTTTTGTGGCACAAGGCAGGGATGCCCTCTTTCTCCACTACTTTTTGCTCTTTATATAGAGCCATTTATACGCACTCTGCAAGCCAATATACAGATTAAACCGTTAACGGTTGAGTCTAACAGGCTTAAGATAACGGCGTACGCAGATGACTTGGCAATTTTATCTATTAATCCAGCTGAAGCTATCCCAGTTATTGAGAAAGCAGCAACTAAATTTGGATCAGTTTCTGGAGATAAATTAAACATTAATAAAACACAGGTGCTTATTAATTTCAAACCTGAATCTCCTATTCCAGGAGGATGTACAACAGCTACGTATTTGGGGGTCAAGATCTCAGCCAAAGTGGACCAAATTATAACCCTAAATTACATTCCATTATTGGATGAAACTATCAAATTGTTAAAGAACTGGCATAAACTCCCTATAGGGCTCTTAGGGAGATGCAATTTAATAAAAATGAAAATACTTCCTAAGTTTTTATATTTGTTTAGATCGATTCCTTTACGTGTCTCTAATACATTTTTCAAAAAACGGGATGGGGTGCTTAGTAGTTTTATTTGGGGCTTTAAGAAGGCTAGACGTGCGATTGACATGCTTAAATCCCCTTATAAACAAGGTGGTTTAGGTCTATCAGATTTTAAAATGTATTTCTGGGCAGCATTCGCCGGGCGTTTCCGCAGTCTTTTGGGGATTGACCAGAAAGATTCTTTATGTAGGCTGATTCTAGGAGATGATAGTCAATTATTCTTATATCGCACTAATGATCCAAACTACTTCAAACATGTTAGATTTAAGACAGTTAGGGACAGTATCTTTATATGGCGGGCTATGGCTGTAAGAAGCAACCTATTGTTAATACATACTAAACTCCCATTGTGGGGAAACCCAATGTTTCCTGAAGTGTTTCATGACTCTATGGGTAGATCTTGGTCAAAGTATGGGATTATCTGTTTGGGAGACTTGTATGAAGCAAGGGGAATTAAATCATTCAAAGCTTTACGACTTCATTATAAATTACCTGTTCATTTTTTGTTTAAATATTTATAGATTAGGGATTACCTGGTGAAGAATTTGGATTTAAATATGAGAACTCAGTCTATGATATGGGACTGTTTATATGGAGAAAAAACCAAGTCCATAATAGGTAATATGTACAAATACTTGTCCAGTTTTAAGGAGGATGGATGTGTAAAATTAGCAATACTCTGGAGTCAAGTATTGAATATAGTTATAACACCTGACACGATCACACAGGCTTTGGGTAATATAGGTGATTCAGTCCACTCTGTGAGTTTACAACTACAGCAATTTTGCACAATTTGTATGCTATATTGCACGCCAGAAAGGATAGCGAAATGGGCTGGAGGGAACAACTATGGTGAAAAGACTTAGGGCATCATTAGATTGGTGGTGGGACTTTGTCTGCCCGCTAGCCCGACGTGAAGAGGGACCGCCCGCCATAAGGGCGGAGGTCCCGTGGGGGCAATTAGGATGCGCCCGCCACAGTGGCGGGTGCATCCCGCATATTTAGCATTGTGGCGGGCGGTGCTGGAAGCACCGCCCGTCACAATGCTAAATATGCATGTTGCACATTCCAATGCACAACGTGACAGGCACCGCACGGTGCCTGCCATGTTGTCTATTGAAATGCAGGGGGGTACCGTAGATACCCCCCATGTGCACCCCCTCTAGAGTCCCTGGGGTCCCGCAACGGGCCCCCACAAGCAATTCCAGCATGCCTTTCCGTGGCGGCATTGCCGCCACAGAAAGGCATGTTTCCGCGCCCATAGTAATATGGCTGCCGGTGTTTCACAGACACCGCCACCATATTGAACTCTTTTCCGCCGGGTCGACTTGTTGACCGGGCGGAAAAGCGGCAGACGGTCTTTCCGTCCGCCGCGGTCCCCGCGCCATAGTAATATGGCGAGGGGGGGAAATGGGTGGCGGGTAGGGACGGATCTCGGGTGGTTCACCACTACCATGCGGGCGGTGGCGATCCGCCCGAGATCCTAATGGGCCTCTAAATGTCCTAAATGTGGTACTCAAGCAGCTAATCTTATCCATATGTTTATAGAATGCCCGGAATTGCGGACTTTTTGGCAGAAGATTGGCCAGGTGCTTTATTCTAAATTAGGAGTCGGTCCCTCACTAATGGCCACAGTAATTATGTTAGGCTATAAGGCAGATAAACCAGCTGTGGCACGACTTTTTTCAATCATGATAGCTGCCGCCAGGTTAGCTATTGCCTGGGCCTGGGTATCCCCGTCACCGCCATCTATTTGTGATTGGTGGTCTATTATTAGGGAAACATATGGGCTGGAAACTGCCTTGGCTAAGGCTAGGGGTATCCGTTCTGTGGTTAAAAATGAAAAAATGTGGGGTCCTATGGATATGTCGATACTAGACTAATTAAATAAGGTAACTTATTTCAGCCTTTATGTATTAATGATTTAATTGTTATGTTATTATGCTGATTATCTGGGGTAAAAGGCGAATGCTTATTTATTTGTCTATCTCTTTCCTGATTAATTTCACTGTCCAGCCGATGATTATTTTTCATATTGATTTATTTTATGCATTTATGTATCTATTACCCTATTTGATGTCAATAAAAATTATTTAAAAAAAAAAAAAAACGTCCAGTCCCTGTAAAGCCTGCAAATTCAGCAACAATGTGGAGCAGGTGACACTAACTGATACACACAAACAATGGAAGATCACTAAGTTTATCACTTCAGCGAGGACATCGCCGACTTCGTCAGCCCGCATGCCCTCCCCTCCTCTGACTACATCCTCCTGGGGGACCTCAACTTCCACCTGGAGAACAACAACGACCGCAACACCACCACCCTGCTGGACAACCTCGCCAACCTGGGACTCAAGCAACTGGTGTCCACCCCCACCCACCTCGCCGGACACACACTCGACGCAGTCTTCTCTTCCAGCACAGACATCGACTTCAGCCACGCCACAGAGCTTCAATGGACGGACCACAGCTGCGTCCACTTCACCTTCAAGAGAACGACGACCCACCACCACCAGCAACAGGCCGCCCGCAGAAGCTGGAACAAGATCACAGCAGACCAGCTCGCCACCTCCCTGAGCCAGCACCCTCCTGCCAGCTCAGCGAACCCCAGCCAGGCCGCCGACAACCTCACGAAGTGGATCAGCATCTGCGCGGACGAGCTCGCCCCGCTGAGGACCCCGCCCAGCAGACCCGGCAGCAAGAAAGCCCCGTGGTTCACCGACGAACTCAAGAGCTCCAAGAAGAACTGCCGAGCCCTCGAGAAAGTCTGGAGAAGGGAACCTACACCGGACAACAGGACCTCCTTCAAGCTTGCCACCCGGAAGCACCACCAGCTGATCCGCGCCGCCAAGAAAACAGCATTCAAGGAACGGTTGGACAACAACGCACACAACTGCAAGGAACTCTTCAACATCGTGAAAGAGCTTTCCAACCCCAGCGCAGGAAACAACGACATCACCCCATCGCAAGACCTCTGCAACTCCCTCGCTTCATACTTCCACAACAAGATCACGGACATACACAACAGCTTCAACAACCAACCAACGCACACCATGACCGAACAATCACCCCCCACCACCACCCTCCACGCCTGGACCCCGATCAGCACCGAAGACACCATCCGCACGATGAACTCCATCCACTCCGGATCACCGACCGACCCCTGCCCTCACCACGTCTTCAACAAGGCCGACGCTGTCATCGCACCCCACCTGCGAGACATCATCAACACATCTTTGGACACCGCCACCTTCCCTGAGAGCTGGAAACACGCCGAACTCAGCGCTCTACTCAAGAAACCAACAGCGGACCCCACCGAACTCAAGAACTACCGCCCCATCTCGCTCCTCCCGTTTCCAGCCAAAGTCATCGAGAAGACCGTCAACAAGCAGATGGCCGCCTTCCTCGAGACGAACGGATCCCTCGACCCCTCACAGTCCGGCTTCCGAGCCAATCACAGCACCGAGACCGCCCTCATCGCCGCCACCGATGACATCCGAGCCCTGATGGACAATGGAGAAACAGCGGCCCTCATCCTCCTAGACCTCTCCGCGGCATTCGACACGGTCTGCCACCGCACCCTAGTACAGCGCCTCAGCAACATCGGAATCCAGGACAAGGCGCTGGAATGGATCATCTCCTTCCTCGACGGAAGAACACAGAGAGTCCGCCTACCACCGTACAAGTCAGAGGCCTCCGAAGTCATCTGCGGCGTCCCTCAAGGATCATCTCTGAGCCCCGCCCTCTTCAACATCTACATGAGCCCCCTCGCGGCCATCGTACGCAAACACAACCTCAGCATAATCTCCTACGCCGACGACACCCAGCTGATCCTCTCCCTGACCAACGACCCCGCCTCCGCCAGAGCCAACCTGCACGAAGGGATGAAAGAGGTAGCCGAGTGGATGACGACCAGCCACCTGAAACTGAACTCTGACAAGACGGAGGTCCTCATCCTGGGCTCTTCCCCCTCCACCTGGGACGACTCCTGGTGGCCTCCCGCCCTGGGCACCGCACCCAAACCGACAGACCATGCACGCAACCTGGGCTTCATCCTGGACTCCTCCCTCTCCATGACCAGGCAAGTCAACAACGTCTCCTCGGCGTGCTTCAACATCCTACGCATGCTACGGAAGATCTTCCGGTGGATCCCCACCGAGACCAGGAAGACCGTCACCCAGGCCCTCGTCACCAGCCGACTGGACTACGGCAACGCCCTCTACGCCGGTACCACCGCCAAGCTCCAGAAGAGACTCCAGCGGATCCAGAACGCCTCAGCCAGACTCATCCTCGACATCCCACGAACCAGCCACATCACCGGACATCTGAGAGACCTTCACTGGCTCCCCGTCAACAAAAGAATCACCTTCCGCCTCCTCACCCACGCACACAAAGCCCTACACAACCAAGGCCCGAGCTACCTCAACAGCCGGATCAACTTCTACGCTCCCAAACGCCACCTCCGATCAGCCAACCACGCCCTCGCCGCCGTCCCCCGCATCCGAAGAGCGACTACAGGAGGAAGATCCTTCTCCTACCTGGCCGCCAAGACCTGGAACTCCCTCCCGACCGACCTGCGCCTGACCCAAGACCACCTCTCCTTCAGGAAGAAGCTGAAGACCTGGCTGTTCGAGCAGTAGCGGCACCCCCCCCCCCCACCCCCAGCGCCTTGAGACCCTACGGGTATGTAGCGCGCTCTATAAGTGTCACTGATTGATTGATTGATTGATTGATTGATTGTAACACATGTTATGTTGTATAAGACAATGTTTGCCCATGTGGTAAGTGTTATGTCGAATCTACCATTTTTCAAGTGAAAAAGCGTAACCTTTGAGAAATGGCGAGCAGTAACTAACAATGACACAGCATAAAGTACAGCCAAACACTTCATGAGCAACATGCAGGTGACTGAAGGTTGGCCAAATTCTTTGGCCTGGACACTGTATCCAAACACCATAGGGATGGGAACAGATTGGTCGCTTTAAGAAGGATAGAATCTCGTTTGATTTTAGAAGCAGGCAGCATGACTCCTGCAGGCATGAATATGGATGAGGAGTAATTTGAACATTTGTAAAAGCATGGGTTTAGAATGGAATTCTCTGGAATGAAGCTTCCCTCCATAGTGTTTTTGAACAGGGATTTAGAATAACTTGGGCAGGGCTGGCACAGGTAACATCAGTGGGGCAGTGAGGCGGGGCGGAGGTGGGGGGGAAGTCAACAGGCAACTTCGCGAACCGGTGAGAGCAAGGTAAGTGGTTTTATTTATTTTTTATTTTATTTTGCCTATCCTGTCGTCTGTCAACTTACCCCTGTCCCGCCCACTCCCCACTGTTGTTACTTGTGCCTGCCGTGCCCAGAATAACTGTAGTTTGTTTTTAGATGCTAATGAGATTTGATTTGGTAAGGAGCTGGGATATTGGTTTAATGAATTTGGCTACTGCAGCCAATTATTAGAGTACTGTTGCCGCTCAATGATTTGTGGGAAAATCTACCAGTATCCAACCCGGCTTTACACACAATATATGACAAATCACTCTGGACACGTTCCATAATAATTTTGAAATGGAGGCTCCTCCCTCTTTGACATAGCATTATAAGGATGATGTAAATATGTATTTTTGTGCTTAACATGTCTAAAATAATATTATTCATTTTGATAGAACAGGTACGAATTGTTTTGTTTGAGGGAGTTTTTTCATTGCACATACTTCATTTTTACATTGATAGATGTATCACGTTTCTTTCAGTCTTTCTTTGATGTTTATAATGGTGTTAGTTCTTTAAATACTTGATGATTGAAACTACATGTCACGTGATCAAGACCGCCACTGGTTGAAACGCGTTGTGTTCCTTGCACCTGCCAAGTAAAATTACATAAAGTGTCTCCGTTGGTGCAGCTCATTTTTAGGTCTCGCATAGGGCAGCGCATGCGCTGCCTCTCCGAGGCATTAAGTAATTTGTAAATGTGTTGAATCTCCGCCTACTGCAGCTCTTTGTCAGTAATTGGTTCCTGAGCTTGTCTGTTTTAGTGTGTTGGTTTCTGACAGGCTAATGCCCTTTGTCGATCAGCCTTTACTTTTTTAAGAACGCCCACGCAGCACCGCCTAACTACAGTAAACATGCTTTATGTGGCATGAAGTGTTCCAGTTGGAACTCTTTTGTTTCTTTTCGTGGCTATTGCTGAAAGAGTTTAGCTGTGTTTAGTTTGAGGCATTGGAATGAAGTGAATTGGGTCAGTAGCGTGTTTTATTATTATAGCTGTGTTTACTTTGAATTGGGTCCTTAGCGTGTTTTATTAGCTGTGTTTTCTTTGAGGCATTGGAATGGAGTGAATTGGTTCCGTACTTTTAGTGTACGATGGTCCGTTTCTGCTATTTATTTTGTTTTCATTTTTTTTTTCAGAACAATTACACTGTTATTTAGCGCGTTTTACTTATGTAACTAGAAGGGTTTAGCTGTGTTATTTTGCTGCATTGGAATGGAGTGATTTGGCTCGTAATTTTAGTGTACGATGTTCCTTTTTCTGCTTTTTTGCTTATGTTTATTTATTTTCCCGGGAGAGTTGCATTGCTATTTAGCGCGTTTTGATTTATTTTCCCGGGAGTTTGGCTGTCTTAACTTTGTGGCATTTGAATGGAAAAGACCTTTCGCATCACTCTGTGTCTTCATTTGCATCTCTTTGAGGCTGGGAACGAAGAGATTACAATCTATACTGCCCATTTTAATGTACTTCATTATCTTGGCCTGGTTTCGGTTCTCAGCTGTCACAAACAAGTTGACGCTTCACACCATACCAGACTTTCTGTCTTCCGATTTTTTTACCCTTTTCACACATTATTCCCAATTGAAGGGGACTGCGAAGTGGCTGTGTGCGCGTAGCGTGGATGCGGGTAGGAAACCCTTGAATAATAGTGTACATGGGCGCAATGCTTCAGGCTCTTTTATAGTTGTCCCTTGTGCCTTTATGAATATATAGCAAATGGCACACCATGTACTGACTTCGTAAGGATAGCAGGATGATTTGATGTGTGAATGAAGTCCCGTAAATATACGATCATACTTGATATCAGCAGCGAGCGTGAAGCGTGTTGATGTGTAAAATGGTATACATTTGCCCAAAACAAACGTTTCTTATTTACAACTGTGCTCGTGTTATAAGGAACATCAGTTTAGCCTTTGGTGCTATTTTGTTGTTGTAACCACATGGGCTCACTGTTTTCGGGTGTTTTATACTTGCAAGCTCTAACTTTATCAATCCCTCTCGAATCTCATCCCATGTTCTAAGTATGTAAAGACGGCAGGATGATTTCATGTTACAATTTCGTGCTGTAACTATACTATCGCAGCTGATGTTAGCAGTGAGCGTGAAAATTCATCATTTTGTAGACAAGCACGCCGTCGTGCATAAAACTAAACATTTGTATTTGAAACTATGCTTGTTTTATAGTGTATATGGGCTCAGTGCTGCAGGCATTTTTTTTAGTTGTAACTTCTGCCCTTATTAATTCACAATAAATGTCACATTATATTCCGAGTGTGTAAGGATAGCAGGATGAGCTGAGATAACAATTACGTGCTGACATTATACTATCACACCTGCTGTAATCTGCCAGTTTTGCGAGCATTGGAATGGAGTGATTTGGCTCGTAATTACTATCGCAGCTGATGTTAGCAGCGAGCGTGAAAATTCCTGATTTTGTAGACAAGCACGCCGTTGTGCTTAAAACTCAGCATTTGTATTTGAAAATATGCTCGTCTTATTGTGTATATGTGCTCACTGCTGCAGGCAGTTTTTTTAGTTGTAACTTGTGCCCTTATTAATTCTCAATAAATGTCACATTATATTCCAAGTGTGTAAGGATAGCAGGATGAGCTGAGATAACAATTACGTGCTGACATTATACTATCACACCTGATGTAATCTGCGAGTTTTGCGAGCATTGGAATGGAGTGATTTGGGTCGTAATTACTATCGCAGCTGATGTTAGCAGCGAGCGTGAAAATTCCTGATTTTGTAGACAAGCACGGCGTCGTGCTTAAAACTCAGCATTTGTATTTGCAAATATGCTCGTCTTATAGTGTATATGGGCTCAGTGCTGCAGGCAGTTTTTTTAGTTGTAACTTCTGCCCTTATTAATTCTCAATAAATGTCACATTATATTCCAAGTGTGTAAGGATAGCAGGATGAGCTGAGATAACAATTACGTGCTGACATTATACTATCACACCTGATGTAATCTGCGAGTTTTGCGTGCATTGGAATGGAGTGATTTGGGTCAGAATTACTATCGCAGCTGATGTTAGCAGCGAGCGTGAAAATTCCTGATTTTGTAGACAAGCACGGCGTCGTGCTTAAAACTCAGCATTTGTATTTGGGAATATGCTCGTCTTATAGTGTATATGGGCTCAGTGCTGCAGGCAGTTTTTTTAGTTGTAACTTCTGCCCGTATTAATTCTGAATAAATGTCACATTATATTCCAAGTGTGTAAGTATAGCAGGATGAGCTAAGATAACAAGTACGTGCTGACATTACACTATCACACCTGATGTAATCTTGGAGTTTTGCGAGCATTGGAATGGAGTGATTTGGGTCCGTAGTTTTAGTGTACGATGGTCCATTTCTGCTATTTATTTTGTTTTAATTTATTTTTCCGGAAGAGTTGTACTGCTATTTAGGTCGTTGTATTTATTTTACTAGAAGGGTTTAGCTGTCTTCATTTTGCGGCATTGGAATGGAGTGATTTGGCTCGTAATTACTATCGCAGCTGATGTTAGCAGCGAGCGTGAAAATTCCTGATTTTGTAGAGAAGCACGCCGTCGTGCTTAAAACTCAGCATTTGTATTTGAAAATATGCTCGTCTTATAGTGTATATGGGCTCACTGCTGCAGGCAGTTTTTTTAGTTGTAACTTGTGCCCTTATTAATTCTCAATAAATGTCACATTATATTCCAAGTGTGTAAGGATAGCAGGATGAGCTGAGATAACAATTACGTGCTGACATTATACTATCACACCTGATGTAATCTGGGAGTTTTGCGAGCATTGGAATGGAGTGATTTGGGTCGTAATTACTATTGCAGCTGATGTTAGCAGCGAGCGTGAAAATTCCTGATTTTGTAGACAAGCACGGCGTCGTGCTTAAAACTCAGCATTTGTATTTGGGAATATGCTCGTCTTATAGTGTATATGGGCTCAGTGCTGCAGGCAGTTTTTTTAGTTGTAACTTCTGCCCGTATTAATTCTGAATAAATGTCACATTATATTCCAAGTGTGTAAGTATAGCAGGATGAGCTAAGATAACAAGTACGTGCTGACATTACACTATCACACCTGATGTAATCTGGGAGTTTTGAGAGCATTGGAATGGAGTGATTTGGGTCCGTAGTTTTAGTGTACGATGGTCCATTTCTGCTATTTATTTTGTTTTAATTTATTTTTCCGGAAGAGTTGTACTGCTATTTAGGTCGTTGTATTTATTTTACTAGAAGGGTTTAGCTGTCTTCATTTTGCGGCATTGGAATGGAGTGATTTGGCTCGTAATTACTATCGCAGCTGATGTTAGCAGCGAGCGTGAAAATTCCTGATTTTGTAGAGAAGCACGCCGTCGTGCTTAAAACTCAGCATTTGTATTTGAAAATATGCTCGTCTTATAGTGTATATGGGCTCACTGCTGCAGGCAGTTTTTTTAGTTGTAACTTGTGCCCTTATTAATTCTCAATAAATGTCACATTATATTCCAAGTGTGTAAGGATAGCAGGATGAGCTGAGATAACAATTACGTGCTGACATTATACTATCACACCTGATGTAATCTGGGAGTTTTGCGAGCATTGGAATGGAGTGATTTGGGTCGTATTTACTATTGCAGCTGATGTTAGCAGCGAGCGTGAAATTTCCTGATTTTGTAGACAAGCACGCCGTCGTGCTTAAAACTCAGCATTTGTATTTGAAAATATGCTTGTCTTATAGTGTATATGGGCTCAGTGCTGCAGGCAGTTTTTTTTAGTTGTAACTTCTGCCCTTATTAATTATCAATAAATGTCACATTATATTCCAAGTGTGTAAGGATGGCAGGATGAGCTGAGATAACAATTACGTGCTGACATTATACTATCACACCTGATGTAATCTGCGAGTTTTGCGAGCATTGGGATGGAGTGATTTGGGTCAGAATTACTATCGCAGCTGATGTTAGCGGCGAGCGTGAAAATTCCTGATTTTGTAGACAAGCACGGCGTCGTGCTTAAAACTCAGCATTTGTATTTGGGAATATGCTCGTCTTATAGTGTATATGGGCTCAGTGCTGCAGGCAGTTTTTTTAGTTCTAACTTCTGCCCGTATTAATTCTGAATAAATGTCACATTATACTCCAAGTGTGTAAGCATAGCAGGATGAGCTAAGATAACAAATACGTGCTGACATTACACTATCACACCTGATGTAATCTTGGAGTTTTGCGAGCATTGGAATGGAGTGATTTGGGTCCGTAGTTTTAGTGTACGATGGTCCATTTCTGCTATTTATTTTGTTTTAATTTATTTTTTCGGAAGAGTTGTACTGTTATTTAGGTCGTTGTATTTATTTTACTAGAAGGGTTTAGCTGTCTTCATTTTGCGGCATTGGAATGGAGTGATTTGGCTCGTAATTACTATCGCAGCTGATGTTAGCAGCGAGCGTGAAAATTCCTGATTTTGTAGAGAAGCACGCCGTCGTGCTTAAAACTCAGCATTTGTATTTGAAAATATGCTCGTCTTATAGTGTATATGGGCTCACTGCTGCAGGCAGCTTTTTTAGTTGTAACTTGTGCCCTTATTAATTCTCAATAAATGTCACATTATATTCCAAGTGTGTAAGGATAGCAGGATGAGCTGAGATAACAATTACGTGCTGACATTATACTATCACACCTGATGTAATCTGGGAGTTTTGCGAGCATTGGAATGGAGTGATTTGGGTCGTAATTACTATTGCAGCTGATGTTAGCAGCGAGCGTGAAATTTCCTGATTTTGTAGACAAGCACGCCGTCATGCTTAAAACTCAGCATTTGTATTTGAAAATATGCTCATCTTATAGTGTATATGTGCTCAGTGCTGCAGGCAGTGTTTTTAGTTGTAACTTCTGCCCTTATTAAATGTCACATTATATTCCAAGTGTGTAAGGATAGCAGGATGAGCTAAGATAACAAATACGTGCTGACATTACATTATCACACCTGATGTAATCTTGGAGTCTTGCGAGCATTGGAATGGAGTGATTTGGGTCCGTAGTTTTAGTGTACGATGGTCCATTTCTGCTATTTATTTTGTTTTAATTTATTTTTCCGGAAGAGTTGTACTGCTATTTAGGTCGTTGTATTTATTTTACTAGAAGGGTTTAGCTGTCTTTATTTTGCGGCATTGGATTGGAGTGATTTGGCTCGTAATTACTATCGCAGCTGATGTTAGCAGCGAGCGTGAAAATTCCTGATTTTGTAGACAAGCACGCCGTCGTACTTAAAACTCAGCATTTGTATTTGAAAATATGCTCGTCTTATAGTGTATATGGGCTCAGTGCTGCAGGCAGTTTTTTTAGTTGTAACTTCTGCCCTTATTAATTTGAAATAAATGACACATTATATTCCAAGTGTGTAAGGATAGCAGGATGAGCTGAGATAACAATTACGTGCTGACATTATACTATCACATCTGATGTAATCTGCGAGTTTTGCGAGCATTGGAATGGAGTGATTTGGGTAGTAATTACTATCGCAGCTGATGTTAGCAGCGAGCGTGAAAATTCCTGATTTTGTAGACAAGCACGCCGTCGTGCTTAAAACTCAGCATTTGTATTTGAAAATATGCTCGTCTTATAGTGTATATGGGCTCAATGCTGCAGGCAGTTTCTTTAGTTGTAACTTGTGCTCTTATTAATTTGAAATAAATGACACATTATATTCCAAGCGTGTAAGGATAGCAGGATGAGCTGAGATCACAATTACGTGCTGACATTACACTATCACACCTGCTGTAATCTGCGAGTCTTGCGAGCATTGGAATGGAGTGATTTGGGTCCGTAGTTTTAGTGTGCGATGGTCCGTTTCTGCTATTTATTTTGTTTTAATTTATTTTTCCGGAAGAGTTGTACTGCTATTCAGGTCGTTGTATTTATTTTACTGGAAGGGTTTAGCTGTCTTTATTTTGCGGCATTGGAATGGAGTGATTTGGGTCGTAATTTTAGTGTACGATGGTCCGTTTCTGCTTTTGGGCTTATTTTTATTTATTTTCCCGGGAGTTTGGCTGTTTTTACTTTGCGGCATTCGAATGGAAAAGACCTTTCGCATCACTCTGTGTCTTCATTTGCATGTCTTTGAAGCTGGGAACGAAGAGATTATAATCTATACTGCCCATCTCAATGTACTTAATTATCTTGGCCTGGTTTCGGTTCTCAGCTGTCACAAACAAGCTGACACTTCACACCATACCAGACTTTCTGTCTTCCGATTTTTTTACCCTTTTCACACATTATTCCCAATTGAAGGGGACTGCGAAGTGGCTGTGTGCGCGTAGCGTGGATGCGGGTAGGAAACCCTTGAATAATAGTGTACATGGGCGCAATGCTTCAGGCTCTTTTATAGTTGTCCCTTGTGCCTTTATGAATATATAGCAAATGGCACACCATGTACTGACTTCGTAAGGATAGCAGGATGATTTGATGTGTGAATGAAGTCCCGTAAATATACGATCATACTTGATATCAGCAGCGAGCGTGAAGCGTGTTGATGTGTAAAATGATATACATTTGCCCAAAACAAACGTTTCTTATTTACAACTGTGCTTGTGTTATAAGGAACATCACTTTAGCCTTTGGTGCTGTTTTGTTGTTGTAACCACATGGGCTCACTGTTTTCGGGTGTTTTATACTTGCAAGCTCTAACTTTATCAATCCCTCTCGAATCTCATCCCATGTTCTAAGTATGTAAAGACGGCAGGATGATTTCATGTTACAATTTCGTGCTGTAACTATACTATCGCAGCTGATGTTAGCAGTGAGCGTGAAAATTCATCATTTTGTAGACAAGCACGCCGTCGTGCATAAAACTAAACATTTGTATTTGAAACTATGCTTGTCTTATAGTGTATATGGGCTCAGTGCTGCAGGCATTTTTTTTTAGTTGTAACTTCTGCCCTTATTAATTCTCAATAAATTTCACATTATATTCCAAGTGTGTAAGGATAGCAGGATGAGCTGAGATAACAATTACGTGCTGACATTATACTATCACACCTGATGTAATCTGCGAGTTTTGCGAGCATTGGAATGGAGTGATTTGGGTCGTAATTACCATCGCAGCTGATGTTAGCAGCGAGCGTGAAAATTCGTGATTTTGTAGACAAGCACGCCGTCGTGCTTAAAACTCAGCATTTGTATTTGAAAATATGCTCGTCTTATAGTGTATATGTGCTCAGTGCTGCAGGCAGTTTTTTTAGTTGTAACTTCTGCCCTTATTAATTCTCAATAAATGTCACATTATATTCCAAGTGTGTAAGGATAGCAGGATGAGCTGAGATAACAATTACGTGCTGACATTATACTATCACACCTGATGTAATCTGCGAGTTTTGCGAGCATTGGAATGGAGTGATTTGGGTCGTAATTACTATCGCAGCTGATGTTAGCAGCGAGCGTGAAAATTCCTGATTTTGTAAGCAAGCACGCCGTCGTGCTTAAAACCCAGCATTTGTATTTGAAAATATGCTCGTCTTATAGTGTATATGGGCTCAGTGCTGCAGGCAGTTTTTTTAGTTGTAACTTGTGCTCTTATTAATTTGAAATAAATGTCACATTATATTCCAAGTGTGTAAGGATAGCAGGATGAGCTGAGATCACAATTACGTGCTGACATTACACTATCACACCTGATGTAATCTGCGAGTCTTGCGAGCATTGGAATGGAGTGATTTGGGTCCGTAGTTTTAGTGTGCGATGGTCCGTTTCTGCTATTTATTTTGTTTTAATTTATTTTTCCGGAAGAGTTGTACTGCTATTCAGGTCGTTGTATTTATTTTACTGGAAGGGTTTAGCTGTCTTTATTTTGCGGCATTGGAATGGAGTGATTTGGGTCGTAATTTTAGTGTACGATGGTCCGTTTCTGCTTTTGGGCTTATTTTTATTTATTTTCCCGGGAGTTTGGCTGTCTTCACTTTGCGGCATTGGAATGGAAAAGACCTTTCGCATCACTCTGTGTCTTCATTTGCATGTCTTTGAAGCTGGGAACGAAGAGATTACAATCTATACTGCCCATCTCAATGTACTTAATTATCTTGGCCTGGTTTCTTTCGTTTTTTAGCTGCCACAAACAAGTTGACGCTTCACACCATACCAGACTTTCTGTCTTCCGATTTTTTTACCCTTTTCACACATTATTCCCAATTGAAGGGCACTGCGAAGTGGCTGTGTGCGCGTAGCGTGGATGCGGGTAGGAAACCCTTGAATAATAGTGTACATGGGCGCAATGCTTCAGGCTCTTTTATAGTTGTCCCTTGTGCCTTTATGAATATATAACAAATGGCACACCATGTACTGACTTCGTAAGGATAGCAGGATGATTTGATGTGTGAATGAAGTCCCGTAAATATACGATCATACTTGATATCAGCAGCGAGCGTGAAGCGTGTTGATGTGTAAAATGGTATACATTTGCCCAAAACAAACGTTTCTTATTTACAACTGTGCTCGTGTTATAAGGAACATCAGTTTAGCCTTTGGTGCTATTTTGTTGTTGTAACCACATGGGCTCACTGTTTTCGGGTGTTTTATACTTGCAAGCTCTAACTTTATTAATCCCTCTCGAATCTCATCCCATGTTCTAAGTATGTAAAGACGGCAGGATGATTTCATGTTACAATTTCGTGCTGTAACTATACTATCGCAGCTGATGTTAGCAGTGAGCGTGAAAATTCATCATTTTGTAGACAAGCACGCCGTCGTGCATAAAACTAAACATTTGTATTTGAAACTATGCTTGTTTTATAGTGTATATGGGCTCAGTGCTGCAGGCAGTTTTTTTAGTTGTAACTTCTGCCCTTATTAATTCTCAATAAATGTCACATTATATTCCAAGTGTGTAAGGATAGCAGGATGAGCTGAGATAACAATTACGTGCTGACATTATACTATCACACCTGATGTAATCTGCGAGTTTTGCGAGCATTGGAATGGAGTGATTTGGGTCGTAATTACTATCGCAGCTGATGTTAGCAGCGAGCGTGAAAATTCATGATTTTGTAGGCAAGCACGCCGTCGTGCTTAAAACTCAGCATTTGTATTTGAAAATATGCTCGTCTTATAGTGTATATGGGCTCAGTGCTGCAGGCAGTTTTTTTAGTTGTAACTTCTGCCCTTATTAATTCTCAATAAATGTCACATTATATTCCAAGTGTGTATGGATAGCAGGATGAGCTGAGATAACAATTACGTGCTGACATTATACTATCACACCTGATGTAATCTGCGAGTTTTGCGAGCATTGGAATATAGTTATTTGGGTCCGTAGTTTTAGTGTACGATGGTCCATTTCTGCTATTTATTTTGTTTTAATTTATTTTTCGGGAAGAGTTGTACTGCTATTTAGGTCGTTGTATTTATTTTACTAGAAGGGTTTAGCTGTCTTTATTTTGCGGCATTGGAATGGAGTGATTTGGCTCGTAATTACTATCGCAGCTGATGTTAGCAGCGAGCGTGAAAATTTCTGATTTTGTAGACAAGCACGCCGTCGTGCTTAAAACTCAGCATTTGTATTTGAAAATATGTTTGTCTTATAGTGTATATGGGCTCAGTGCTGCAGGCAGTTTTTTTAGTTGTAACTTGTGCCCTTATTAATTCTCAATAAATGTCACATTATATTCCAAGTGTGTAAGGATAGCAGGATGAGCTGAGATAACAATTACGTGCTGACATTATACTATCACACCTGATGTAATCTGCGAGTTTTGCGAGCATTGGAATGGAGTGATTTGGGTCGTAATTACTATTGCAGCTAATGTTAGCAGCGAGCGTGAAAATTCCTGATTTTGTAGACAAGCACGCCGTCGTGCTTAAAACTCAGCATTTGTATTTGAAAATATGCTCGTCTTATAGTGTATATGGGCTCAGTGCTGCAGGCAGTTTTTTTAGTTGTAACTTCTGCCCTTATTAATTCTGAATAAATGTCATAATATATTCCAAGTGTGTAAGGATAGCAGGATGAGCTAAGATAACAAATACGTGCTAACATTACATTATCACACCTGATGTAATCTTGGAGTCTTGCGAGCATTGGAATGGAGTGATTTGGGTCCGTAGTTTTAGTGTACGATAGCTCTAAAATTTACAAATGCGAGACCTGTTGCATTGTAAATGCTTGTTCCTAACTGTATCGAGGAGTGGTTGAGAGGGAGGAGTATACAGCGCGGTGATGCCTGCCGCATGAGCTCCGGTCTGTAGTCTGGGTTCATTAAGCGTCTTTTGTGCTCTGGATAATACATATATGTATATACATGTTTGTATACACATATGTATATAATATATGCAGATGCACTAAGCGAAAATGCTATTGTTTTGTACTTTTGTTATACTCTCGTTTTATACAAGTTTTCTAAGCATTCAATACAAAATACAGAAAGGAATACCAATTCAACACTCCAAAAAAAATCAGAAAATGCTCCAGAAAACTGAGTCTCGATGATCTAGTGCTCAGTCCTAAATTGTCTCTTCCTGGTATGAGAACATCCTCCGTGACTTCTAAACACTACTGCCCGCATAGAGACCCCTCCCCTACTTTGGGAGCCAGATCTAGTGTTCTAGAGATAGTTCACTCCATGTCCTCCATCAGGCCTAGCCAAGGGCCCCTTATCGTAATGAAGTTACCTGGGCATGCTCTGACCTTATAGGTCCTCTATGCAGCCCTCACACGCCTGTCTATATTAGTCTTCCATCTACCCACTGTCAGTATGGGGGCTGCCCCCCATAATTGAACAATGTCCCACCTAGCGATCGCTAAGGCAACATTACAAAAGAGGAGTGCGTATCAGTCCAATGTTTTCTCTCCACAAATTCCTAGCAGAAACACTCTGGTGTTTGAGTTCTAACTGCTGTTCGAGGGCCTGTGATACCCCGTACTGGATACCCCTCCAATATGGGTGCAGATTATGGCAATCCCACAGTACCCTGTTGTGCGCATGCCCGTAAGCATCGATCTGTTACTGCTTTGTCCATCGCAAATAATTGTGTCCTGGTGTAGTTTGCTTTGTGCAGTATGTTGAATTGAATAAATCGGAACTCTGCCCTGATTGCAACGTTATGCGGGTATCCACAGGCATCTCTCAATTCGGGTCACCATCCCTCTTATATTGTAGCGTTCTCTGGTGGGGGAGCTATTAGCCACCAGCGTTCTAGGTATCCGTGAGATAGCATGGCAGTGTAGTTAGGTCCTCAGCACACTGTGCTCCAGTGGGCTTTGGCCGGGTACATCCTTTGACAGCAGGTGTTTGACTTGTAGATACCTTAAGCATAGTACCCCTGTGAGCTTGTGATGAGTCTTAAGATATGCAAATGACATAGAACCTGTCCCCGTCCACATGTTCCCCGTCAATATCACCAATAATTGTCACTTCATGCCGCTCTCCAACTCCTGCAGCTGGGCCAAGACCACAGCATCCCACAGGGGCGTTTCTAGTGTGATTTTGCCACCCCATCCAATTGTATTAGTATCCTCCCTCCATGTCCTGATCACCGTCACTGTTGGGGGCGGTATTGAGTTCAGTCCTCCCCTTCCATTAACTGCTGGACGTATCCATGTGGGTCCATAGCCTGTCTGTCAGGCATCAGTGTGGGCTCGCGCTGTTCTGGGAACGACCAATCCTTTATTACTACCAATTGGGTTGCCCAGTAATGTTGACGTAGATTCGGTAATGCCATACCTCTGTCAAAGCTCGTCTGGGTGAGTGTTGTCATTGTTAGTCGAGGGGTGCTTCCATTCCACAGGAGGTGCATGGTGGCGGTGTCAGCCAGTCCGAAGAAATGCTCAGGGACTGGGAAGAGAGAGTTCTGGAGTGCATAAAGGAATTTTGGGCGGTGTTTAATTTTGTACAGGGCTGCACTGCCCAACAGGGATATGGGCAAACTATGCCAGTGGTTCACGTCCTGTTTCTACTCCTCCAGAAATCTGCCCAGGTTATTGTCAAAGAAGTGCATTTATTATTATATCTAAGTGTGGGGAGGGGCAATGACTCACTAGAGGCAAATGCACAACTGCCAGCATTAGAAATAAGTAAATTCAAGACGCCAGAACAGAGCTTCGCCACTTGGCCAGTTTGAGCAATGTAATGCTAAAATCCATACATTTTGGCGCTAAATCTACACACTTTTTTAAGACAAGTGAATAGAAGCAGGACCATGGGTCAGACAGAAACCTTCAAATAGGCACTAATGAGCAGTAGCAGGGCTCTTCTCGTGAGACAAATGCAAGAAAATCCTGAGAAACTCTTCCTAATGTCTCGTGTTTCCAGCAAACGGCTGGCGCTACTATTTCCTTCAATTCTCGCTTTGATGCCCCAACCTCAGCGTGAGGTCATGCTTACTAGAATTATTAAGTTAAAATGTACAACACAGGAAAACAAACTGGGAGATTGTTTTAAATGTATTTAAATTCAGCAACAATGAACCACAATGATAAAGCTGTAGTGACTTTTAAGCAAGTAAAAAATCAAAATCACAAATGATTAATGTAATACATCAGCATATGTTGCTTAACATATGTGAAATTGCGTTCTTATGGTGTTTATGCAGTCTGTAAGTCTGTATGTATATATGCGAATTCACTTCTCAGTAATAAATAGATGTTATAAATTAGGTTTCTGGTTGGTAGAGGGTTGGTTCGTAGAGGTATGCACCCTATCCAAGCAGCAACCACAGTCCTAGTCAGGGCAGATCACAAACACGCCATAAAATAACCTGCGCTCACCCTCTAGTAGCTTGGCACAGAGCAGTCAGGCTTAACTCAGGAGGCAATGTGTAATGTATTTGTGCAATGCATCAAGGAGTAACAGGGTGAAAACACCGCAAAAAGACTCCACTCCAGTTTTACATAATATAGAATAATTTTATGAATAGAACAATACCAAAACAACAAAAATTCAAATAGTGATTGCAGAGATACCAAATTTGGGGGTCTCATCTCTTCCCATTGAAGGTTACACTTCCAAAATGTAATAAGGCAATCCCAATGTTATCTTATAGGAGAGATAGGCCTTGCAGTAGAGAAAAATGTAAATCAAGAGTATCTCACTACCTGGGCATGTAAAACTTAAACGTATATGTGTCCTACTTTTTAAATACACTGCACCCTTCCCCTGGGTTGTCGAGGGCAAACCTTAGGGGTGACTTATCTGTATAGAAAAGGAAGGTTTGGGCCTGGCGATTGGGTTAATTTACCTGATTAACATGGCAGCATGAAACAGTGCACACAGGCCCTGCAGTGGCAGGCCTGAGACATGTTTACAGGGTGACTTTAGTGGGTAGCACAATCAGTGCTGCAAGCCCACTAGTAGCATTTAATTTACAGGCCCTGGAGACATGTAGTGCACTTTACTAAGGATGTATAAGTAAATTCAATATGCCAATGGTGGATAAGTCAATATTACGATGTTTTAAGTAAAGAGTACATGAACTTTAGCACAGTTTAGAAGTGTTATTGTGCCCAGATTTCTAAAGCCAGCAGAAAATGAAGTCAACAAAAATAGTAAAGCAGGAGGTCTGAAGGCAAAACGTCAATGGAAACCACACCAAGGATGCGAGTTCTAACAATAGCATATTATAATCTGTGAACTGCATATACTGTTGTTGTCACAAATCTTTATCTGTATTTGTTTTAATAAATACATTTACACAAAGCTAGGGTGCAAAGGTCTAAATTTGTCAAACAATATAAATTCAGACCAATAGATATCAGGTCTATTAGGAGAGTTGTTTCTCTGTTTAAAGAAATTGATACATACACTATGTGAGGCAGTAAAAAAGTCTTTTTTCTCATCCTACGTTTGCTGTAGTGTAGTATTAAACTCAAATTTGATTTTTTTCACAATAGTAATTCATGCATGAACACATGTTTATTAGTACAATTGTTCTAAATAATGTGCGTTATTGGGCCAAATATATTTTCACTGCCTTGGCATAAGTATGTAGTTATAGTTCAATGGGAGTTTTCATAGAAAGAGCATTTACTGTTTCGCTGAAAACTTTGCTGCTGTTTCACACATCTTCACAACACCTTCCAAAAAAAGGTTTTTCACTACTGCAAGGCCTGTCTCTCCTATAGAATTACATTGGAGTTACCATATTACATTTTATAATAGTAATTTCCAAATGGACAGAGATGACCCATTCATGTTTGGTGTCTCTGAAATCACAATTTAAAATAATAACCTATGGTGAATTCAGATTTTAGATTGCAATTCTGAAAATGCCACTTTTAAAAGTTGGCATTTTCTTGCTTTAGCCACTTGGTGTTTGCTGCATGTCTCTGATCATATGTCTGGGGTAAGTGACAGCTGGACTTTGTGTATTCCCCCTAGACAGCCACACACAATGGGAGCTTTGGTGTGACTTGAGGGGAAATCCTGGCAGAATGAGAAGGAGGAGCTGCACCCAGCCTCACTTACGCCTGTATAGGCTGTGTCCTCATCCCCCTCGTAGTGAGCCTGGATCAAGGGCAGGACATCTGTGCATGTCAAAGGCATCTTTTTGAAGACTACCCAATTGAAAGGCACCACTGGGTATACGTCCTGGTCCTCAGACACCATCACTTCAGTACACTTCTGGGCCTGTGGATGCTCTGCCAGGAAGAGGGACTGTTGTGCTTCTGAAGGACTGCCACTCTGCTGGACTGGTGTTCTGGAAGAACTGCTTTCTTGCTTTGCTGACATGCTGCCTGGTGCCCTCCTGGTCCGGGTGAGAAGGACTGGACTGGCATCACTGGACCCCCAAAACCCAGAGTGACTCCAAGGGCTAGAACTCCTGATCTGAAGTCTCTGGGTAATAAAAGACTTCCAACTATCCTGCTTCTGCACCTGGACTCTGCCATCTGTGAATCTACCCTTCCAAGTGGTATAGCCATAGTCCTGGATCCTTGGAAGTGGTCCTAATGTGCTAGCTCGATGCATCATCACCAGCTACTGAGAACAGAACCGGCGCATCGTCATCACTACTGCGTGGGTCAGCACAGACGCATCACTGCTACTGCGTGGATCGGAACTGACGCATCCCCCATTGAATGGAGCCGAACTGGTGCATCACTGCTGTTGGGTGACTCCGAGACACAGTTCTGCCTTCAGAACTACCACTGCGCTGTGCTCTACCTAAAGCCAGGTCACCGCATCTCCATCTACAATGATGCTGAAACAAAGTCCTCATCGCAGCAACCACTCATCAAAGCCTCTTCATCACCACTGCTGCACGGCCAGGACCAGCAAATCGCTGACTCCATGTGGATTGTCATTGATGCATTGCATTGTCTGCGCTCCGCATCCTTCATGTCGACATGATCCTCGTCATCGACACAGCCCAGATTAAGGTACTTTTGTTTGGCGGGCCACGCCTAGTCCCTGTAGCTGACCCATTCTCTATTGTGGTCTGGCAGATCTTTTGACTTTGTCCCAATCCAGAGGACCAGATATCCCTTGTTGGCGCTTAATGCTTTTTGACGCTATTTCCATGTTATTTAAAAAAATCTCTGGCTTCACTTATTGGATTTTTGTCATTATGGTGTCCAATTTTTTACTCAAATATAATTGTTGTGTTTTCACTTTATTACTGTTTGTGTTCTGCATAAATACTTACACATTGCTCCCAAAATAAGCCTGACTGCTTGTGTGCCAAGCTATCCAGGGTTAAGCACAGGTTAATTTAGCAACGTTTGGTGGTTCACCCTGCAAGAGACTGTGGCTGTTGCCTGACCAGGGTTCACACTCCAGTCAACCAACAACCCCATTTCTCACAGCACTTGTTATTTGGGAGTCAGTGAAGTTCTCTCAGGTGTGGTGCGAGACAAGCATGAGAGGTTGAGGATGAGCCTGGCAGCTGCATTTCAGAGGGTATGCAGTCTCTCTATGAGTTGCTTAGTGGTTGCTTTAGATCTTGCAGTCAATTTCCAAATCAGTTTAGATTTCGAAATTGATGGCATACAGATGTATGTGAATTTGATACTGCTCTATCTCTATGGAAAGAGGATGCAGGTAGTAGCTCAAAAGAAGCAAAGAGAGTGACAAATGATCCCTGTGAAAAACTATTTAGTGATCTGCCAGAGGTTCGTAACATAAGTCCTTTGGGAAAATAAATGATCCAGTTTAGGTCTTATAATCTCAAAATATGATGATCTTTTGTGAAATAGACAATATGTGAATCAGGGTAGCTATTTGGTTTTCATGGAGTGGGTTGAAGAGTGCCTTTCTAATAATGGCCAATGCAGATTTGTGACTTGTCTTGGGATGGAACTCTTGGAGCCACAAAACCACAAAAAGTCACACATTTTTTCTGAGCTTAACCCTCTGAAGATTGCCACAATAAGCAGCAAGGCTTAACGTAGAAGCAAAGTATTTATGCATCACGCAAACAATAACAAAATGAAAGCAACAACACAAGAAAATTCCCATACCAATTTAGAAAAAAAACAGAGTAAATGTGATTAAATTATTTGGCACCAAAATGACAAAAATCAGTAGAACTGGAGTTATGATTTTTAAAAAGTGTTTACTAAAAACTAGCACCAAAAAATTATAAAAGTGCCAACGTCGGACATTTTGTCTTGCGAGATCTTTTAAGATCGGGTCAAAGTCTAAAAATGTGTCTGACAGCAATGGAGTGGAATAGAAGAAGTAGACTCGGCCCGACAGTGCTTATCTTCAGATTTAGAAGAATTTTCAAGAAATATGTTTTGGCAAGGTAAAGATGTTGGTGGATTTGGAAGTAAGAATAGACGGGGTGGTAGAGTAGTGGCTTTTAAAGGTAGAGGGAGCAGGAGTGGATGATGTGATTGTGTTTGTGTGTTTGGCAGGTGCATGTGGGTCTGGTGTATGTTTTGTAAATTTGCATGTGTGTTTTGTAGCTGGTGTTTGATAATCTGGTGAGTGTGTGTGCTTGTTTTTGGTTGGTGCTGGTTTGTGTATAGGTGTGCTTATCTGTAAGGGTGTTGGTTTTGATGAGTGTGTTGTTGTGGTGGTTGGTGCGCTTGTTGTCTTGTTCCATAGGGTGTGTATGTTCTTTGCGTGCTTGTTTATGTTTCTTTGTGTGTATGTGTTTATCTGTGTGTGTGTTTGTGCTGCTTGTGTCTGTTGGAGTGGATGCCTGCAAGGAAGTGAGTATGTTTGGGATTTGGGTGGGGGTTTGGTTTTGGGTTGAGGAAGGGACAGAAGGTTGAGCTGTTTGTGAGGCTGGGGGGAGTGAGGAGACTACTATGCTAAATGTTAATAAACTGCAAAACACATTAGCAGCAGCTAATACAACAACAAACACTACATGTATGTTTAGTATCTTTAGTGACACATTAAAACTGATTACTTACCAGTCTCCTCTCCACCAGGAATTCCTTTCAGGGAACCACTGTGTAGGATCTTTAAGACCATCTCCTCCCAGGGCGATAGTGGTAAGGGGTGTCTGGGAAAACCACCACCAGTCTTCTGGGCCTTCAGGTGATGCTTGGAGCTATGCAAGTGATAACAATTCACACAAACACATCAACTGTGTGATGCTAGCATCCATCCAAAAGCCACAGCAATAGTTCAATGTAGAATGCAACCTGTAATGGACTCACTCTGTCAATCCATCAGGAATCTTGTGCTGGGACAACGCCAGCACAACTGAGAAATCGGATGGCAATGGAGTAAAGTTAGCCAACAGAGGAGTTCAGTACCTCAAAGTAGGTGAGCCAGTTACGTGGCGGTAAACAGTCTGTTGATGTTGATGATGATTCGGCCAGCCCACATCCAAATATGGTGCGAGGGAATCAGTCAGCTCTATAGAGTACTTGCAACCACTGCCCCGGTGGGACGACGGAGTCCAGCCAAGATCTAAATCAGGCCCTTAGTCTCTTTTTGGGAAGTTGAAAATCTCCTGCTGGATAAGGCAGGAGGCTACAACCAAAGATTGTTCCAGGTTCTCGAATACCCCTTTAACGAAGGACTGCTGAACATGATTTGCTGCTGTAGAGAAGAATGTAGGGGAAGGAGTTGTGAAGTCAGGCCAACTTGTGAAACACCTTGGGCACATAAACGAGCAGGTTGGTCTCAGTCTCCAGTCAGCAATCAGAGCAGTTTTGCCTAAAAAAATGTTAAGCCCTCAGTTGGGATTTTGGCTATTTGGTCATCTTCAGCACCATAACCAAGTGTCCTGGACTGGTGAGCCACCACTTGAGGCTTCAGAGCTCACTCAGGCAGGGTCTAGGTGTGTGTTTAAGATGGTGGGAGAGTTTTATGTCCCTGTGGCTCTGAAGAGGAAGTCAGCTAACTGGCTATTCGAGTTGCTCTGGTAGTCCTGGGTTCAGGTGAAGATGAAGAGCTCAAACACCATGGCTGGCCTCTGACGGTTCAATAAATCAATCACGCTACTCACCCGTTAGGGTTTCAAGGCGCTGATGGGGCGGGGTCCGCAGAGCTGTTTAGCCGAAAAGCCAGGTCTTGAGAGTCTTACTGAAGGTATTCAGGGAGGGGGCGCGTCTGATGTGTGCCGGGAGCTTGCTCCAGGTCTTGGCTTCAATGTGAGAGAAGGAACTTCCGCCTGCTCTGGCTCTGTGGATGCGGGGGGTTTCGGCCAGTGTGAGGTTGGAAGACGGTTCAGGGCAGACTCCAGGCACCAAAACAGTCCTTTCAGGTACAGAAAAGCAGTCTTGTGGAGCGTACAGCAGGTCACAGCAGCAGTCAGTCTTCTGAGAGTCCTTTGGAAATTGAACTAAAGAGTACGTCTGAGGGCCCAATTTAATACCCAATTCTGCCTTTGATGTTTGGAGAAGTTTCTAGAGGATTCTACGTTGGTGTGCATGGAAGTTCCTGACTCCCCTGTCCTGGCTCAAAGCTGGCTGCAGTGACAATGCAGAGGTGATAAGCCTTTTGTGTAAAGACAGAGCCCAGCCTGTTCAGTTGCAAGTGGGCTTTGTTCAGCACCACCCCCCAACCTACCAACAGATAGCACATTCAAGCCCACTAATCCTTCTATTGGGTGACTGTCAGGAAGGAATTTACAAAGTCTGTCAGATACACCTAGTTATGTGACCCAAGACGGGCTTTAGGCCTAAAAGGGTTGAAGGCAGAAAAATGTCAACTTTCTACAAGTGATATTTTCAAAATTGGAACTAAAGATTTGACTTTACCATTGAAGAGGATTTTTCATTACAATTATATAGATACCAAACATGAATTGACTACCTGGTCCCAATTGAAAGTTAGCAGTTATTAAATTTAAACGTGCAACCCAATGTTATCACATGAGACAGGTGGGCCTCACAGTAGTAAAAAGCGAACGTAATCTAGCAGGACATGCAACACTTAAAAGTGCGTTTTCAACTTTTAATTAGAATGCACCCTCCCTTATGGGCTACCTAGGGCCTACCTTAGGGGTGACTTATATGCAACAAAAGAGGAGTCTAAGGCTTGGCTAGGGGGTTATATTGCCAAGTCGAATTGGCACTTTAAAATTGCATTCAGGCCGCAATGGCATGCCTAGAACATGTTTTAAGGTGCTACTTAAGTGGGTGGCACAATAAGTTCTGCAGGCCCACTGGAAGCTTTTAATTTATAGTCCCTGGGTATATGGTATACCAGACTATAAGAAACTTATAAGTGAATTGAATATGCCAATCTGGTGTAACCCAATTAAACCATGTTTAAAGGAGGGAGCCCAAGCACTTTAGCACTCGTTAGCAATGATAAGGTGCACAGAGTCTGAAGGTCAACAAAAATTAATTCAAGTATGTGGATGCCCCTGCAAAGAGGGCTAGGTCCAACAGAGAGTGAGAAATGAAGACTTGAAAGATAGAGAAAGAAAAGAGGAAGCGGATGAGGGGTGAGTAAGAAGAGAGAGTGGGTAGCATGTGCATGAGAAAGGATGAAGAATAAATGATAGGGAAGACTTCAAGAAAGATTGAGGAGAATGGAACAGGGTATGTTAGCCTAGGAAAACATTTATCTTGAAATTAATTTCTTTCTTTTCTTGTCACTCCTTCTTCCTTTCTATCTCTTCCATTATCTTTCCATCACTTCCTTCTACCACTCTACCAGGGGGGCGAGGCACCCCCAGTTAGGGGAGGGATTGTGTTCCCTTATCTAAACAAGTCAGGAGATAGAAAGATTCACTGACAACCTAGATGGATGCATAGACCCTACATGAGAAGCAGTGCCCTGAAAGGATTCCCTATTCACAAAAAAAGCAAAAACACTAAGCATTGTTGATATTTGTTTATATGCATCATGCGAGTGGACTCCCACAAAATATGAGAACAGGGGCTGATAGCTTTCAAGAGGCTCCTATGTTGGTGACATCCTCAACCAATCCCTGATTTTTCCCACATGAAGAAATGAAACTTATGTAATGGGTTAGGGATGACATGTTGGTTTCGATGTTCTATAAGGGAAATTTGTTAATTGTATTTGACTGTCGGCTTGTTATTGGATGGTTTAGGCTTTCAGTGCACACTGTGGGTGGAACCTAATTATCGATGCTATCTAAACATTAATCTTACTGGGTGAAACCTGCTAAAAAGGGGACATGATCACATCATCCCCACCCTTATGGAACTCCATTTGCTCCCCTTGCTGACCCACACCATCTTTAAAGCTAGCTGCATCATTTACAAAGATATCACAACCAGCACCCCCACTTTTTTGCATACAAGCTCTCCATCTCAGGTGGTTTTCAGCAAAACTACAGCTAGCACATTCTTAGACTGCAGGCTAAGAAGTGTAAAAAAAGAAAAAATATAAGGCAGCAGACTTTTCATGAGCCCAGAATGTGGAACAACATCCCTGTACCCATCATGAATGTCATAACACTGCTCCACATTTGGAAAGTGTTAACCCCTTCTATGCCGAGGACGTCACTGTTACGCCCTTTGCTGTGACACTGGTGTGCCGAAGATGTAACTGTTACGTCCTCTGCACAGCAGTCAGAAATCCCTCTACTGTAAATAGCAGAGGGATTTCCTTTCTTTTCAGCCTGGGAAGCAGGGGAAGAGTTTCCTCAACTGCCCGAGGCATTTTTGTTTTCAGTGTAATGATGATCATGCATGGTGCACCAACATCATTACACTGAAAGTGAAAGTGAAATGATCGTCTTATTTCACTTTCACTGCCTTTGGCTGATGGGGCTGTCTCAGCCCCCTGAACATGTAGGCAGACAGGAGAGGTATCATTGGAAAGGGGGAAACTCCCCTTTCCAGTGGTATCCTTCCCTGCTTGGGGATTGCTGCAGGAGGGCGATCCCCAAGCAGGAATCCACCACTAGACACCAGGGAGGGGGGAGTGGCCCCTTGGGCAAGGGTCTTTACACCCCCAAATAGTTTTGGGCATATTCAGTCTTTCTGCCCCACCTGGGGGGCAAATGGGGGTAGGGATTACATTTGTATGTAAATGTATGGGTGGGAGCTGCCCAGAATGGGCATGTCAATGCCCCCACCCCGCTCAAACACAAATGGACAGTCTTTCTGACCTCCCAGGAGTATATGGAGCATATGGGGCAACAGCTCCCGATCTGCCCCCCGGTGAGGCAGAAAGCCCACTATGCACCTGAGAAATGTTTATGGGCATGCCAGGCAGAGGCCTCCTTAGGCAAGGTTCTCTCCCCCTTTTGTTTGTGCACACATTTTGGCCACTTTGCTGAATTAAGTCTACTTATCAGAAATGTATAGCTTTCCAGGATTTAATATTGGTGTCACACTCATTTATAACACTACCTGGAAGGATGTTGAAAGCACATCAAGGTGCCGATTCCAATCCTGTAAAACCCGGGTACGAATGGTCGTACGGAGCGTATTCTCCATACGACTCGTACCCGGGAAATCCACCTTACAAACCAGCAAGTACGATTCGTACAGAAATACCATTTCCGTACGAATCGTAAAAAACTACGTGCGGCTAAAAAATACCCACAATTCTGATCCGGGACATCGCGTATGTGACGTCCGTATGGAGTCAGGCAGCGTTTTACGGACCAGCAAGTACGATTCATGCCTACGTCACTCCGCACGGCTCATTTTTTACGGCAGCCAAAAACTCCCGGGAAATTGAGGACGATGTGATTAAGGAGAACCGGTACGTGATGGACAGCCATGGACCCCATCCTACGTGTCATCCCGGCCCTCCTAGCCTACGACCTGGTGCACCGAACCCGACGCACACGCCGCAGAAGGTGAGAACAACACCCATGGGTCAAGGGGGGGTGAGGGGCATGAAACATACCCCCTACACAAATTAAAACATACAATACGGAGGATAAACATTACCTCTAGGGTCTGGTCACTTGGGGGGCGTGTCCACCAATCCCTGCGTACCGCAACAATGGAAGTGGACGTGTATGCGTACCCATCACCACTACAGTGGTGGGACGGACCGTACCCACGCCCTCAGAGAATGGGTACGGTCCGTACCACCATTGTAGTGGTGACGTAGGGGTGCGCATGGTACAGACCATACCCACGCTCTGAGGGCATGGGTATGGTCCGTACCACGTGTACCCCTACATCACCACTACAATGGTGGCACGGACCGTACCCACGCACTCAGAGCGTGGGTACGGTCCGTACACCGCGTACCCCTACGTCACCACTACAATGGTGGTACGGACCGTACCCACGCTCTGAGGGTGTGGGTACGGTCTGTACCACGCGTACCCCTACATCACCACTACAATGGTGGTACAGACCGTACCCACACCCTCAGAGCGTGGGTACGGTCCGTACCACGCGTACCCCTACATCACCACTACAATGGTGGTACGGACCATACCCACGCTCTCAGAGCATGGGTACGGTCCGTACCACGCGTACCCCTACGTCACCACTACAATGGTGGTACGGACCGTACCCACGGCCTCAGAGCGTGGGTATGGTCCGTACCACCATTGTAGTGGTGACGTAGGGGTACGCGTGGTACGGACCATACCCAACCTATGAATGCGGGGGTATGGACCGCATCACCCGTACCCCTAGGGCACCAGTACATATGTGATACAAGGCGTACACATGCCACGAATGTTGGCTTAGGGCCTGGTGCAGCATATAACCAGTATATTGGGGTGTGTGTATGCCCAGGACAGCAGTGTACTGCACCAAGGGTGCGGGTGGGTGGATGGGTGGCTGTCTAGGATTCCCAGCAGTGGACAGAGACATGTGAGGGGTGGGTGCAGAGGAATACCAGCAGTGGACAGAGACATGTGAGGGGTGGGTGCCTATCACTCCCAGCAGTGGACAGAAACATGTGAGGGGTGGGTGCCTATCACTCCCAGCAGTGGACAGAGACATGTGAGGGGTGGGTGCAGAGGAATACCAGCAGTGGACAGAGACATGTAAGGAGTGGGTGCCTTTCACTCCCAGCAGTGGACAGAGACATGTGAGGGATGGGTGCAGAGGAATACCAGCAGTGGACAGAGACATGTGAGTGGTGGGTGCCTATCACTTCCAGCAGTGGACAGAGACATGTGAGGGGTGGGTGCCTATCACCCCCAGCAGTGGACAGAGACATGTGAGGGGTGGGTGTCTATCACTCCCAGCAGTGGACAGAGACATGTGAGGGGTGGGTGCCTATCACTCCCAGCAGTGGACAGAGACACGTGAGGGGTGGGTGCAGAGGAATACCAGCAGTAGACAGAGACATGTTAGGGGTGGGTGCCTATCACTCCCAGCAGTGGACAGAGACATGTGAGGGGTGGGTGCAGAAGAATACCAGCAGTGGACAGAGACATGTGAGGGGTGGGTGCCTATCACTCCCAGCAGTGGACAGAGACATGTGAGGGGTGGGTGCCTATCACTCCCAGCAGTGGACAGAGACATGTGAGGGGTGGGTGCCTATCACTCCCAGCAGTGGACAGAGACATGTGAGGGGTGGGTGCCTATCACTCCCAGCAGTGGACAGAGACATGTGAGGGGTGGGTGCAGAGCAATACCAGCAGTGGACAGAGACATGTGAGGGGTGGGTGCCTATCACTCCCAGCAGTGGACAGAGACATGGGGGTGGGTGCCTATCACTCCCAGCAGTGGACAGAGACATGTGAGGGGTGGTTGCAGAGGAATACCAGCAGTGGACAGAGACATTGGGGTGTGTACATCATTATCAGATGACCACAACACCATGGGTGTATGTACGCATCCTTAATTTTCGACTATGTTGATAGTGCCATAACAACACATAACTGACAGCAGTGTCCCCCTCCCATGAGGATGGATGTCTTTCCCCCACTGCATGACACACCACATGTGGGTGTGAGGACAAATGACACATGCATACCCACCCCTGGCGGATGCAGCACAATACACACACAGAGATCATGCCACAAGACTGTATAGTCATGTCAATGCCTACTAAACTAAGAGAGCCAAAGGGAACACACACTGTCACGCACATCCCAGGACTGATAGGAATGTACAGGTGCTGGGACAGCTACCAAGATGTTGTCTCTCATGGAAGGAATAGGGTGGAATTCCCACAGATACAATGCCCACAATTGTGAGTCAGGTGCCTAAATACCCTGCAGAACAAGTACCATATGTGTGCTAGGCTGGGATTACACACATGCATAGTGCGGAAAAGGGAGAATTTCTCCATGAAGGCATGGCAACATACTCAATACACAAGTACAGTGACTAGCAAGGATGGCACAGACAATGCAGCCGGAGACATTGCTGAGCAGGCATGGCCATAGTTGAAGGGATCCGTCACCAACAAAGGGAATGTATACACAGGTCAGCACAACAATTGTGCAACTCTCTGCAGGGAAGATATCAGGTGCCACGGAGGAAGGGACACTCCGTGGTACAATGTATCAAAAAACAAATAACACACACGACCAAAGATCCTTTGCAGAGACCTTGTGATGGCACGCAGATCCCATGGTCCACCTCATGACCATCAGACGCGAACCCTTGCCCGAAACATAACACATTACCATAACCCCAACTCCTGGAGCATCAGCACCAACATCAATACCTGAAATGCAATAGTGTTCAAAGTAAAAGGAAAATGCTTTAATCAGCATAAAATTATATTTTTTTCAAAAACACTATATACAAAGGCCAATGGCCAGTCCAGAATAGAAGTCCTTGGGGGGACACATGGGCACGCGTCTCCACTAGCTTGCCTGCACATTTGAACCCTAAGGTTCGTCGACTGGGGGCGGGGGGGGCATCATGTGGGGAAGGACCAGGCACTGCAGGGACAGGAGGTGTGAGGGTAGGTGTGGTGGGTGCAGGGCCGGACGCCTCCACCACAGGGGGTGGGGCAGCGCCAAAGGTGGAGGTGAGCTCGGCGCTGCACACTTCTGCCAGGGCGTCCAGAGTAGAGTATCCCCTGCACCGGAAGAAACCACAGGCACAAAGGAGGGGGGGGGTCAGAGGGATGGGGTGCAGTGCCACTGGGGGAGGGGGTGGACATGGGGGGGACTCAACTCCCCTACCCGGGGAGTGCCTTGCCCGTTTGTGGGCTGGTGACCCAGTGGGGCTGAGGCCCAGCACAGACATGTAGCTCTCCTTGTCTGACTGTGTGGCAGGGGAGCCAAGGGGAGTGCTTTTGGAGGGACTGGGTAGTGAGGCATGCGGACTCAGACTGTGGCTGCGTGTATGTCTGTGTGCCCCAGACCCAGTGGGTATGCCTTTATCCCCCTGAGTGTGCGTGCCAGGATGTGTGTGCTTTCCCTTACGTGTTGGTGTGCTGCCTGAGTCTGGTGGGGTGCGTGCTTGGGAATGTCTGGGTGTGCATGGGACAGGCATGGGAGTGAGAAGTGTGGATGGGGCTGGGGTAGGGGGGGACAAAGCGCTGCAGGAGACTCACTGCTGCCATCAGTGAAGAGTCCATGGACCTCAGCAACATCCGTTGGTCAGACATCACTGCTGACATGCCCTCCATGAACGACACCATCTGTGTCAGCAGTCTGGTGTGGCCATGGAGGTCATTCAGAATCAATGCCTGGCCAACCTACAACTGCCAGTGAATGTCCACAGACTCTGCAGTGAGGGCAGCAGGGGTGACAGGGGCAGGGGGTGCGGTGCCTGGCACGAAGGAGACATGGTGGTGCCCTGCATGGACAGAAGGGACGGGAGCAACTGGGAGGGCGGTGATGGGAATGGAGGAGGCGGGGACAGATGTTGTGCTGCTGTCAGGTGTTGTAGCAGCCTCCACCCCCTCGATGAGTTCAGCCTCGGACCCATCAGCATCGTAGTCGGTGTCGCCACCAGACAGGTCCTCCGCCTGACTCCCCTCACCCTCCGTGCCACTTGCTCCCGCAGACTCGCCAGCACTGGTGGCACCGGTGCTGGATCCCTCCTCCAGGTCCATGCAGGTGTCTCCCTCGGTGTCCTCCGATGATGCTGTGGGCAAGGTGAAGATACAGAAAATAATCAGTCACCTGTATACATTATGTGGTAAATTTAAATTACCTAGACTTAATTTATGCGGTAAAATTCAATACGAATAACTCAGTAAAAATAAGAGGCAGAATCCGTGGTATTCGAGGGTATAATAGGGAATTTATTCCTTACAAAGGAATGATGATGGTTCGAACCAGGCAATCGAGTTCCGTCACCACGAAGGTTCAGGAAGGGATCAGCAATACATTATTGACAGGTTATAATATATATAGTAAATGCATTACAGTAGAGACAGATGCAGGAGGCGTTACAGCTGATAAGAATACACATACGTAATGAAAAAGGCGTTACAATAGGCGTGCATAAAGGCGTATACTAGAAACGTCATTATGATGATGACACAAGTGGGTGGATCCATAAGAGAATCCTGCAAAGTCAGCAAAAATACATGGCAGAGATGCGCGCGCAGCCGCATGACGTGTGATTGACGTGTAACTAGAGGGTGAAGGGAACTTGACATTTAGCCCTACATGAGGAGACAGAAGTCTGGGATGTCAGGAAAACCTGGTCCCAAATCGTATCTAATATCTTGTGTTTAAGGAACTATATTATCTGGAAGGAAAGGTCTTTTCGGACAGAGTCTATTCTATACTGACTGCTAGTGCGTGTACAAGCGTCTAAGTGTCTACATGAGATGCGAGGGGGCATGGGCCTACCATGGTAACGAAAGTCATGAATTACTTGCACGGAGACAGTAAGGCCGGGCCCTTTGCTCTGCAGCTGGAGGGATGTTTACCTAAGCTACTAGACAGGAATGCATTTCTCGAGGAGCGGAGCAGATAACTTGAAGGCTGAATACAGTTTTGGCAGGCAACAGGCCGGGCTAGGCACCGTTAGCCGCGCAGGAAGTAAGACAAAGTTCATGGATACAGATGCAGGTCCAGGCTGGAGCATTCAGAGGCAGAAACAGGAAAAAGCTCGATGGCAGAATTCAGGGCCTACCTTGCCAGAGCTGGAAAACGTGAAAAGTATACCATATAAAGACGGTGGCAAGGCATACTTAGGAACGGAATATCTGACCCATTCATGGCAGATCTGAAAGAGGACATATTAACGTTGGACACAATTGTATTTGCGTCTTCATAGCTTGAAGTGGAGGGAACATACATGTACTTATAGCATGTACATGGAGCCGTTGGGGTCTAGATAGGGGACACAATTGACCATAAAAATTCATATTTCCTCATTCCCTCCTTGTCCCCTACGGACCCTTCATGAAATATCGATCTTCAGGAATCCATCAATCTGTTCATGTAACATCATTTGCTCTTCTTTCTTCTTCCGGGATCTTGAATGAAAACTTGAACGTGGAGTACACGATGTGGCACACAGGCCGCAAATCGCTGGTCCACATTGTAGACACAGGCAGCAACTGAATATCATTAGAAGGCCAATACCTAGGAAGGATAGGACTTTCCATCCCCAGGCTGACAACACGCTCCAGAACCAACCGGACCATGTCCAAGTGCCTGGATTCTGATGTATCTGGTTTGCAATCTGGTGAAGACGAGTTATGGCTTTATATACGGATGGCGCGTTTTCTGGGATGAAAACACAGCAACTTGATCCGATGACCCTACAGGCTCCGCCCCTATCGGCTAGGATGACGTCAAGGACAAGACGATTTTGGAGAACAACAATCCGCATCGCAGACTGCTCCTCTGTTAAGTTGCCTAGGGCAGAGGTAGTTTCATTCACTACTGCTTCAAGGGTTCTTGTTAATCTACGTATCAGTTTACTGTTTGAGACAACACCTATGTAAGGAAAGAGACCTTTATTGAAGTCTGTATATTGTTCCCATGCTGTTTCAGTGTAGTCGACAATCGGGATATCTCTCTGGGGTCTATGGTGTACTAGATTGGTATTTCTATGATAATCAGGAGGGGCTAGGAAAACAGGTGGCAGAAGGAATGCAATGTAACAGGTACCATCCCAATCTAGAGGTAGGCGTATATATGCGGAATGACCACATATGAAGTAGGAGTGACGGGAAGCTCTAAATGTGGACTTGCCTTTATCACTGAATTCGATCACAGTAGTACATTTACTATGACCCAGGTGTACTGAACCATTCTTTCTTACACATAATTCACCTTTGACTGGTAATACTGACATAGCAGGCAAGACTCGTGCAGCTTCAGATTCAACATTCAGAATCATGAGGTTAAGTGTAAAATTACCTAATCCATATACTTCATTTTCTAGATCAGTTCCTGTTCTTTTGGGAAGTCCCTCCTTGTTAGGATAACAGGCTTTAAGCAAAACTAAGTTCAGGTTTCCCCATACCCAGTTGCTCTGGTAAACTACAGTGTTTGAATCTAAAGAGTTAATCAAACTAAACCATGCTCCACAGGAACCATTGTGTGTGAATGGGTACGGAAAGAGAGGCAGAACTCCTTTTTACTTCTGATATGGAGGGAGTCGGCCACATATCCAACAATTTGTAGCATTGCTGGTCTGATGGGAATGATGTAACATACTAATGAATGTGTTGTTGCGCAGCGCAAATCTATAGGACAACTCATGTGGAGGTAGTTCACTAAAAGAATGTTCGGCAGTAACATTGTAAGCACGCTTGAAAATAGGATAGTACATGTGCAACAGTATACTTACAGCAATAATAAAAAGACTTAGAAAAAACATAATCAACAATGTCACTATACAGTGACTATGAAGTGATTTACAGTATGCATGTTTCTTGAGCTGTTTCTGTCTATTTCTCTCTCTAATTCGGTCTAGAGGATACATGTCAAAGACTTAATTCAACCGATTCACCTTGGAGAGGACTTAAACAATCGAATTGTCTGACTTGCTAGACCTTAGTTTCAGTTTATAGTTTTGAGATTCAGTCTTTTCAACCAGGGGGAGTTTTGAATCAGTCTCTGGAAGGGGGCAGGGCTGAGAGTTCAGATCAGACGGTAGTCCATGAAATTTCTTGATATGGCTCGAGTGTAACCAACCCTTGCGACCCTCGACCTTCACTGCTGTCCTCGTGGTTAGAAGTACCAGCTTTGGTGTTTGCCAGCGAGGCTCCAACGGGCTCCTCCTGTCGAAGTTTCGTATGAAAACAAGGTCTCCAGGAACCACTTCATGGGGCTTTACCTCGGTGTTGTCGGGAAAGGCTGCAGCTACCTGTGAACGGCAAGATTGTAGTGCAGACATCAAGGAAGCAAGGTAATCTGTCATCATATTACAATCAACATCAGTGATTTTACGAGGTATAGGCGTCCCCCACATATTTGGTGGCCTACCGAAGACCACCTCGTTCTCATGTAAAATAGTGCAACTGGTAAGGCTACTATCCAGTCGACGCCTTTCTCTCTACAGATTTTTGAAAGTCGAATTTTCAGGGTCTGATTATGACGTTCCACGAGACCTGCTGCCTCGGGATGTCGGACACAGTGGAATTTCCATTGATAGCCTAACAAAAGTGAAATGTGTTTCATTAGCTCGGATGAGAACGGCTGGCCATTATCTGAGTACACGATACGGGGCAAACCATACCGTGGGAAGAATTCACGAACTAATTGTTTGGCAGTAGTCGGGGCAGTGTAATCTGAGACGGGATATGCCTCTGTCCAACGGGAAAGAGCGCATACAACTACGAGAACATATTTGAATCCTCGACATCGTTCCATCTGGATATAATCCATCTGGAGGACTTCAAAAGGGTGATCGGGAGGTTGAAATCCACCCTGCTCTACAGGTACGCCTTTACCTGGATTGAACTGACAACAAATCATACAAGTTCGGACTTTCTGTTTGGCTGCAGCTCGTAAGTGTTTGTTGAACCAAATGTGTTGAATACTGTCTAACATAGCTTTTTCTCCTAGATGTGCTGGACTATGTATTGTGTTAATGATAACTTGAACCATTGAGTCGGGGAGAAACCATATAGATTTTCCCTTCGTCATCCATCCCTGATCTGTTTGGATCCCTCCTAATTCAGTCCATTTCTTTATTTCTTCTGGTGTAGCATGTGTCTGTATGTCAATTACATCAAGGGCGGGATCCCTAACTGTCATGCAGTGTGTAGGCGTCGGAACTATTGTCTTTGTCAAGTCAGTTGTATGATTCCGATTCTGAGCTGTCTGCTTAGCTGTTCGGTCTGCTAGGTCGTTACCCTGGGAAATAATATCGGTGACTTTTGTATGGGCCTTACACTTCATGATAGATATCGAAGTAGGCAGATGTATTGCATCTAATAGAGCTTGAATGAGGGGACCGTGTTGAATGTTGGCACCGTGAGAAGTCAAATAACCTCTCTCTCGCCAAAGGACTCCGAAGTCGTGTACAACTCCGAAAGCATAACGTGAATCTGTGTATATGTTAACTTTTCTATTTTTGGCTTGAATACAGGCTTGTGTCAGAGCAATAAGCTCTGCTGCTTGAGCTGATAATGTGTCAATACAATTTGTTTCAATGACTTCGGTGTCTGTCGTGACTGCATAAGCGGCCACTAACTCTCCTGTACTTGTTCTCATACATGAACCATCCACATAAAGTGTCAGGTCTGGGACTGGTAATGGGACGTCTGTCAAGTCTTGTCTGGGTTTCGTCGTAATAGTAATGACTTCAATACAATCATGTGCCAGTGGGTCTGTTCCACTTAATGGCAAAAGTGTGGCAGGATTTAATGTACTACAACGTCTGATTTCTATGTGTGGCTGAAACAATGTTAGTTCGTAACCTGTCAGTCGTGCTATAGTCAAGTGTTGTGTTTGTGTCCGGTTCAAGAGAACCTCTACTGCGTGTGGTACTTGTACTGTCAATTGATGTCCTGATACTATGGAATCGCTTTGTCTGATCGCTAGAGCTGTTGCTGCAACTGATTTCAGGCACGCCGGAAGAGCTTGAGCTACGGGATCTAATGTGCTAGAAAAGTAAGCACATGGCTTGTGTGATCCTGCTTGTTCCTGAGTGAGTACTGACAAAGCAGTACCTTCACGTTCTGTAACAAAGAGTGTAAAAGGCTTACTGTAACATGGTGTCGCTAAAACAGGTGCTTGGCATAAAGCTTTCTTTAAGTCTTCAAATGCTTGTGTATGTTCTGGAGTCCAAGGGAGGACAGTCGATGTCGCTGCCTCCTGGGTTGTCAACTGAATGAGTGGTTTTGCTAGAAATGCGTATTGGGGAATCCACTGCCTGCAGTACGAAGTGAGGCCTATGAAGGCCCGTACCTCCTTTTGTGTCTTGGGTGGTGGCATGTTTACAATTAACTGAATGCGGTCAGGTGTGAGCTGTCTCCCCCATTTGGACAGCAAGTGCCCTAGGTACACAACTTGCTGGGCACAGAATTGCAGCTTCGAAGGGGACACCTTGTGCCCCTTGTCGGCCAGAAAATGTAAAACCGTCAGTGATGCCTTTTCACATTCGGGTTCGCTTCGGGCGGTGATCAGCAGATCATCGACATACTGAAGCAGTGCAGTGTTAACTGGCATGTGGATACTGTCAAGTTGTCTTTTCAGTGCTTGGCTGTAGATGCTAGGACTTTCTGTAAATCCTTGAGGCGCGCGTGCGAATTTAAAACTTCGTCCATTTAAACCAAATCCGAACAAATATTGGCTTTCCGGATCGATTGGGACGCTAAAGAAGGCGTTCTTGAGGTCAATTACAGTAAAGAACGTTGCCTCTGAATCAATAGCTGTCAGTAATGAAGAGATATCTGGGACCACGGGATATTGCGGTACAATGCATTTGTTCAATTCGCGCAGATCAATAACTAATCGATATACTGGGGGTGCTTTTGGATCAGTTCGTTTAAGAATCGGAATGATCGGAGAATTACATACATTGGAGTCGGTTTCCACAACCACTCCTTGTGCAATGAGCTCGTCAATGATTTGCAGTAAAGCCACTACAGCATCTGGAGGTAACTTGTATTGTCGCATTCGTGGTAATACCACTCCTGCTTTGAGTGTGACTCGATATGGTGTAATGTGCATACAACCTACATCAGTGGGGCCTTTTGCCCATAAATGTGCAGGTAGATTCTGTAACCGGTGATCCATGTCTCTTGACACGTAGTGACCTTTAAAGTCACGCAAAAATAGCCGTACTCCGTCCGGAGAAGAACATATTATAGCTCCTAGAGCTTTCAATGTTTTTATACCTAACAAGTTTTCTGGGCATGATTTTGTAAGCAATAGATCTGTAGTCCGTGTCAATGGACCAACTGTAAATGCAAGCGGTTGCGATACTTCGTTAATAGTAGGCTTTCCTGAGAAACCAAGGGAAATATTTTGTGAGCCTGAGAGGGGTGCCCCTGGGACTTCGTCGTGACTTATAGTTGTTCTGCTTGCCCCTGTATCAAGTAGGAACTTTCTGTCTTTCCCTAATACTTGACTCTGTACATAAGGACCCTCTTGATCTACAGGAACCTCAATAAGGGGTAAGCCAACTTCCCTCTCTAGGCTATTTCATGTGTAGCGCTGATAATCTGGATAGTCATTTTGTGCATACTGGTACATCTGTTGTGTCGTGTTTTGTGTTGCGGCAATAGGTTGTGGCTGTGGTTGTGGTACCACTACGGTCTGTTGTGGAACCGGCATAGGCTGTACATGTTGAGGTGCTTGTTGTTGGATCTGATCCTGTCTAGGCGGACGTGGTCTCTCCTTGGTTTTACCCGTAGAGATATTATGTTTCAGAACTGCACAGTCGTTTATATAATGACCTGGCTGTTTACAATAGTTGCATGTCCCTTTAACGGGAACCGCTGAATTACTGGACTGTGTCGCACCCTTTTTATGACCGTCAGCTGGAACTGACTGAGCGACGAGCATTTTCATTTTCGTGTCTTTCATACGTCTTTGTTCGTGTTCTTGTTCTTCTCTAATTCTATTCTGGTGATACTGTAACATTTGTAACATCTGTGAAGGAGTGTTAGCTTGCCAAGTGCTCTCAACTTTCAATACTCTGTTTTTAACCTGTGGCAGCGAATTCTCGACTAGTTTTGTTACAAAAAGATGTGGATATGACTCGCTACTTGCTTTCAGGCCGCTATTAATACCAAAACATTTTTCAAATCGGGAATAAAAATCACTAGTGTCTTCATCGGGTTTCTGTTTACAAGCTGAGATTGCTCCCCAATCTTCCTTTTTCGTAGTTAATAAACGTGGCAATACTTGTACTAATAATCCTGGCAATGCTTTTGTTCTGCCCCCAAGCCCTACGCCTGCAGTTCGGGCATTTTCTTTGTTTTCTAATACTGTCCAATCTATCTTTTGGTCTCCCACTTCCCATTCTTTTTCTTTGAGTTTCTCATAAATGCCGGCAGGCAATAATACTTTCAATATTTTCATAATGTCAGGATAAGTATAATCACCCATGAGTAACATGTCCTTTAGTTCACGGTGAAAACCTGCTGGATCTTTGTCATGGCTGGGCACTAATTTTTTCATTTCCAATAGTTCTATTTTAGTTATGGGCGTGTACACAAACACGCGTCTAAACGTATTGTCATCATTCCTGACTGGGTGTACTTCACGTAAGGGATTCTGTCTGTCTATGTAATACGTTTTTCTCTCCATGGAAGGAGCTGGATCATGTTCTGGACACAAAAAGGCACTATATCTATGTCGGTATTCTAGAATTACTTTAATTAGATCGGTACCTAGACCTCTCCATTTATTCAGTAGTAGTTCTATCAGTATATCAGGTAGGGGACCAGGATCGGAGTGTTGGCCCTTATATAATATAAGGAGATGTTGTATCATGTATATACTAGCTAAACGCTGTTCGTCTGGGGCGAGATTCAGAAACGTGTGTGCTAGCGCATCATCACTGTATTTGTCAGAGCTGTCAGCCCATTCTACTGCTGACCTGGCTAATTCTTGTTCATCCATAGAATCGAGCACATTGTACCCCCTTCGTTCTCGAAGTAATTTATCAGTAGCCTGGAATAAGTGTTCAGGGGTCCTTGGATTTGAGATAGCTGTTTGAAAAATTCTGTTACATTCTGGACGTATCGGACGTATTGGATTATTGAAAGATCTTCCTTTTCCTACATAAGCTATCGTTTGTCTAGCTGGTAATTCTAATTGTCCTGTATTCATTTCTGACTGTTCCTCCTCCTCTTCCTCTGATTCAGTTTTATCTGCTTCTAATCTTCTTTCATGTATTCGTTCTACTTCTTTTCTGATCTTTCGGCACATAACTTCTATATATTTCTGTTTATCATGTTTTCCGTCTGCTATATTCTGACCCCATCTGGTAAGTACTTGCATTTCCTCCGAATCTACCTCAGGCCTATCTCTGTTTCTGATCAAGCAGTTTATGAAAAAGCGTAACAATAATTTTTGCATGTCTACTTTCTGGTATTCCATGGCCTCGCCAATACTTTCAGGACCTTGCCCTGTTTGGACAAAGCGATATATTTTGTCTAGATGTTCAACCATTCCTGGTAATGTCATTAAATAGTTTGCAACTCGTCGTAAACGTACTGAAGATAGCAACATTCTGTCGTGTTTACCTGGCACTGGATCATATCTACAATCTGTAAGAGGCTCATTTAATATATTGTCATTAGTTCTTTGGGGTGTACGTTGGTGTGCTAAATCCCTATAAGTCAATCTAGTTGCTGGCGGTGGCGTGGAAAAACCTCCTGTCGCACCTCCTGAGGTGCCAAGTCCAAAAGGATTTGTTGGGTGTAGGGTAGAGAGTGTGGGTGCAGGAAGGACTGTAGAAACAGATGGAATGTTTAGAACGTGAGGAGGAGTTTGTTGCTGCGGAGGTGGGTGCAGCTGATCTTGGGGTTGAGCGTCGTTAACAGGTGGTGTGCGTGGCTGCGCACCATTAGCATATTCGGGGGCTGCATCATCTAAATAGGAAGAAAGGAAAATGTCCTTTGCGGTCTTGGGATGTACTTTAATCGGGAGTAATGGAGGTGGCAGATCTTTTGGTACCTCCAGGGTGGCCTTAGGCAAACCCTCGGCCAGAAGAGGATACATACCATTCATAAGAGTGTTTCGTTGTCTGTCTACTTGTTCTGTTTTTACTCGGATACCTTCGTCAATTAGTATGTTTTCTCGGGCTCTTTCTGAATCTTCCCTACTTTTCTCTTCCTTTCTGAGCGCTTTCTCTGTGCGTCTATGCGATTCTTTACGCCATAGTTCAATGGCATCTTTCTGTGACTGTCTGGCTTTCTTTTTCCATAATGCTTCTTCTACTCTCATGATGCAATCTGCATCCCATGTTCCAGCAGCGGGCCATCTCTGACTCTCTGCTAAATCCTTGGTGTAGTCCACCCATAGATCAAGATATAACACGGCATCTAGGCCATGCTTATGGTACATAAAGTACCCTGGAGTGTCCCTAGGTGGAATGGGAACAGCTTCCTCGAGTATCCCTTTTCTAGTTTTTATCTGTCTTAATTTTGAAAATAACGGCATCTTGAACCTTGCTACTTAATTCTTACTCGGTCTTGAACACAATAATTACAATAACCACAAGAATGAAGATCGAACAGTCACTCATACCACAACATTTAAAACATATCACAAACTTTTTAGAAACGAACAATAATAATTAGAATAAAACTAGTTAACTGCATAATACTAAATATACTGTATGTACTGCTAAACAGTACAGATACACTGCTAAAACAGTGCAGACCAGGTCTGTGTACCCAAACCCGTCTTGACCGGCACAAACTAATGTGCACGTCTAGATGCGTCCCCAGCAACGGTACTCACCGGGAAGCACGGAACGGAAGGCCTCGGAAGTCTGGACTGGACTAGACCAAACTGGACTGGACTCGACTCGTGACTTAGATACTTCGGAACTTCGGAATCTGGTGGGCCTCTGTATACCTCGGATCTTGCTCTCTCAGCTAGGCTCTGGTCGGGATTCTCCGCACTCCTCACCGCCTCGTCTGGGTGTTGATCGCAGCCTCAGTCGCCCCCGTTGGCCTGAGGGAGATACAGGAAATCCTGCGGGTACGCGTAATTGTCCGTCCGGCTGTGGCAGGAGACCGGGTCTGCAACGCACCTCCGGCGCATGGGGTGTGAGAGGTGTCCCTGTTCGGGCGCCAATTCTGTGGTAAATTTAAATTACCTAGACTTAATTTATGCGGTAAAATTCAATACGAATAACTCAGTAAAAATAAGAGGCAGAATCCGTGGTATTCGAGGGTATAATAGGGAATTTATTCCTTACAAAGGAATGATGATGGTTCGAACCAGGCAATCGAGTTCCGTCACCACGAAGGTTCAGGAAGGGATCAGCAATACATTATTGACAGGTTATAATATATATAGTAAATGCATTACAGTAGAGACAGATGCAGGAGGCGTAACAGCTGATAAGAATACACATACGTAATGAAAAAGGCGTTACAATAGGCGTGCATAAAGGCGTATACTAGAAACGTCATTATGATGATGACACAAGTGGGTGGATCCATAAGAGAATCCTGCAAAGTCAGCAAAAATACATGGCAGAGATGCGTGCGCAGCCGCATGACGTGTGATTGACGTGTAACTAGAGGGTGAAGGGAACTTGACATTTAGCCCTACATGAGGAGACAGAAGTCTGGGATGTCAGGACAACCTGGTCCCAAATCGTATCTAATATCTTGTGTTTAAGGAACTATATTATCTGGAAGGAAAGGTCTTTTCGGACAGAGTCTATTCTATACTGACTGCTAGTGCGTGTACAAGCGTCTAAGTGTCTACATGAGATGCGAGGGGGCATGGGCCTACCATGGTAACGAAAGTCATGAATTACTTGCACGGAGACAGTAAGGCCGGGCCCTTTGCTCTGCAGCTGGAGGGATGTTTACCTAAGCTACTAGACAGGAATGCATTTCTCGAGGAGCGGAGCAGATAACTTGAAGGCTGAATACAGTTTTGGCAGGCAACAGGCCGGGCTAGGCACCGTTAGCCGCGCAGGAAGTAAGACAAAGTTCATGGATACAGATGCAGGTCCAGGCTGGAGCATTCAGAGGCAGAAACAGGAAAAAGCTCGATGGCAGAATTCAGGGCCTACCTTGCCAGAGCTGGAAAACGTGAAAAGTATACCATATAAAGACGGTGGCAAGGCATACTTAGGAACGGAATATCTGACCCATTCATGGCAGATCTGAAAGAGGACATATTAACGTTGGACACAATTGTATTTGCGTCTTCATAGCTTGAAGTGGAGGGAACATACATGTACTTATAGCATGTACATGGAGCCGTTGGGGTCTAGATAGGGGACACAATTGACCATAAAAATTCATATTTCCTCAATCTGACACATGAGTCCAAACAAAATAGGTCACAGTGCATATCAGGCAATGCATCATGAGTAACATCTAGATTACTCCGCACATATGTAAGCCCTGTACTCCCCAGTTGGTTGACCCACTATGCCACTTGGAAACAAGGAAAAATAGGACACAACAGCCAAAAACTTGATTTAGAAATATACTGAGAAGCTAGTGTCTGGGAACAGTTGAGCACAGCAATACTATGAAGGCATGCCACCTCTTGTTTACTGTGAAAGAAACATTATTGGTGCACCCAAGGCTAAATAACATACCTCAATGCTGAAGGTGTCCCCACACTCAGAGACCTTTAAGTACTTTGGAAACCCAAACGAAATACCTTGTGATACCTTGGGAATCACACCACTTTACACAATCTACATGTTTGGAATGTGTGAATGTGCTACTTTGTGATCAGAACTAGGGGTGGGCGGAATTTGCGGAATTAACCTTCGCAAATTATCGCGAGAATGTTTAAAATTATCGCAAACAAGCAGAAATATCGCAAAGATGCGGAAGTTTTTTTCCGGCATGTTCGCGAGATTTTCTGCATGGTTGCGGGTCGCCAACTTACCCATGTGGTTGCTTGCGGGCGCGGCCATCTTGTTTTGAGTTGTTCTCGCGGTGCATGATCGCGAGAAGAAAGACGTGATCGCGCGACGCATGACGTCACTGCGGGCGCGAACTGTCGCGAGACAGCGCAAATGGCTAAAAACAATACAACATCTCATGGAGAACGCGACCGGATCAAGAAAACTTGTCGGCGAACGCAGGGATTCAGGTAAGGCGATCGCGCGCGCGCGAGAATGTATCATTTTACAGCGCGAGCAAGAAACAAATTATCGCCAAGCTGCGGAAACTGGAATTTTTGACATTTTCGCGCTCTCCGCGGAACGCAAAAATGTCAAATTATCGCAATTTCCGCGAACGGAACAAAATTTTTGCCCAGGCCTAATCAGAACACACATGTGCCTGTATAAAAGAAGTCACACAAGGAGGTGCACACAAAACTACATTTACACAGTCATTGTATGAGCTGGCAGCCTTATTCAAATAAGCCACTGTTAGAGAAAGAAATGGGGTTTCAGTAAGTACATATACATGGCACCACTACGGTCTGGATGACTTGCCACTCGTAAGTTGGTATCAGCAACAACCAAGGACTTACCCAAATGCCACCACACTGTGTGAACATGGATCTGTATAATCTGAAAAACAGTCTTATTCGACCTTTGCCTTTCTTTAAAATGTGCCAGCGTGTCCCCTGAAAGTGTAAAGGTGGTTTCTTGTGCACTTCCTTGGGAGACATCTGTCATGCAGGCACATTATTGTCCTTCACAACAAAACATCAAAGTCAAGCATTGAAAACATGAAGACATGTTGACAAGTGTAGTGAGTGCCAAGGTACAAGACTTCTTGACTAACAACTTGAATCATGCCACCTGTCACATGGCCATCCGTACCATGATGACACAGTTGGCAACACATCTGACCCACTGCCTGTGATGTGGAGTGGCACACATGTCCAAACACAGGACAATGCATAAGCTAATGGGCCTGCAATTGTGTCGGAATAAGGCACACCTGCACTGAGGAGACACCCTCATGGCAAGCAAGAATGTCCACACAGATGTCAGCACACAAAGACCAAACTACGTAGCATCTGGACCACACACTGGTGCAAAAAATGGATGAGCAGGAATTATGTATTTAAACTTTTGACACATGCTGCAAAGCACAAACATGAAAGCCTGCACAACATCACTGGGTCACTGCATGTTGAGTGTCTGTCCAGACAATTATCACACACAGGTCAGACATGGCAAGGAGACATAAGGTTTGGACATGTAGGCCTCGCCCGCACAAACCCCCATACCTGAGACAATGTGATTGAGACAGATCAAGAAGTGACACCTCTTAATCAGGGTTTACAAAAATGTGCATCAAGAATTCCAAAATGTACTCCACATCACCTCGTGAGGCTGCCAACACATATTTGTGACACACAACCATCAACAGATAGTTGTAAATAGATACACAGGCACTGCCCAGTGTGAGGATGCACAAGCCAAATGGGGTCACCCTGTCCAGTGGACACATGTAGCACACTTTGGATAAATACAAATGAGGCCGGGGAACATTGCCACAGAGGCCAACCTATTCTGAACACACAGAGAATGGGCACAGTGTTGGATGACGCACATGATTCCGAGGCAAGGGTGTCTCAGGGGACTGTAGTGCACACACTGCTCCATGGTCCTGGAATGATCTGACTGTAACATGAGCAACCGTCCCGGCACTATGCATATCTCCCACTCATGCACATCATGTCTGAGGCCACAACATCGGTCATGCATGCTGCAAGTCTGTTCATTTGAAACCTCACACTCCTATGTTGAGACTCAGCATCAGTGCCAACAAATATGGACCCCCAAATGACTGAACAGGACAGGGCACAGGCAAGGTACCAACACATGTCACAGACCACCCCCACACATGATGCAGAAAGCAATGTGCACTTGGATTAACTGGCAGCCTAGATGACCATGTGCAATAGTGATTACACACAGACCAGGGAACACATGTCAAGGAGGGGAAGGGAGGAAGAACAGGACCGGTTGACTTGGGGGAACAGGATTTGCACTGCACATATAAACCCTGGCAGTGTTTCCAGGCGACTGAGCACTTCCAAAGCTGGTGACACAAAACAAACACACATGTACCTACCCCCTCCTTGCTGCTGTCTCTCCTGTAACCGCCTATCCATGTCAGGGAAGACCACCGCCAAGACACGCCTCATCTGGTGGGTCAGGCGTCGGCGCCCGCCGTGGGGGCGTGGAGGTGAGTCCCCCAGCAGGACCCAGGCGATCCTCCGGGTCCAGCACCGGATGTCCTGCCACCGTTTTCTGACTTGGGCTAGGCGCCGACTGCGACCCTCCACCAATCTCACGGCCCTAACGGCCCGCTTCAGATCTCCCCCTTCGCGTAGGCAGTTACCTGTGAGGATGACAAAGTGAGACAACATCACTACACCTGCTCCATGTCAGAGAGACACACATGTGAACATCTTTGATATGTTGAACAGGGCATAGGATGCTGCCAAGGAATAGCATATGGAAATTGGCCTCTGTGGAAGCCCCAATGCACTACACGGCATTTAAAGTACACAGGTGGCATGAGGGGTGTGACACACTTCATGATCATGGCACACACTGTGCATCACAAGCAACACCAGGCTGATGGACAGCACCTCCAAGCAGTTACATGCCCCAGGCCACTGACGCAACCTCAGCAGAGTACACAGACACACACACAGGCACAGATCAATCACCTGCCATTGGTAACAGCGGATACAAAGCTCACTCTGCACATGTGCCACTTGTCTGTGGGGTGTCACAGGTGTGGGGCGAGCTCAGCAAGTCAGACACACAGCACGGCTTACTTCTCACATCAGATGGGTAGAGCTGTTGCCTCTTCCATGCAGCTGTGGTGCAACACTTCACATAGACACTCACCCACATGACAAGGAACATTCACACACATCAATGTCCAGGGGCCGTACACATCACTTGGACACTCTCACCACTGCTCCACTCCACTCAACTCACACACATCTGTGGGTACAGTCACCTGTCACACCGGGGGGACCACTGAATCACCTCAGGACTATAGACAAAAAATGCCACAAAGGATTAGCCAGGCTGAATGTGTCATGCACTATGCAGTGAATGTCACAGTAAGCACAATGCAAGTGTGTACGGTGCGTTTCACACGCTTACACTGTTGATAGGATGTGCACACGAAAGGAATGGAGGTCTACGACTCGCACAAGGATGTACATCAAGTCATTGTCATTGCTGTCCTACATGTGCAGGGCCTAGGTGTGTCAGGCAGTGATATTGCACATGTCGCCTCATGTATTTGCACAATTGATGTGTGATGACCTGTGTACACATGTCATGTGTGAGGGGGCACTATGTGGCACACTTCCCCTTCACACTTTGCACATGTGTGCATGTAGTACAAACGCGTCAAGCACAGCATCCCTGGTATGGCACAGTCACCACCACCCGCAACTGTCCCCTGATGCAAGGGACAGGGACACTAACAACTGACATTTAACGACCAGCGTGCACCGATGTGACTATGTCATGTGTGTGTCATGTGTTCCCATGAGCTTGCTGTTGGTGTTCCGTCAACAGCATCTGCTGTTGCTGCATCCAACATGTGTCTGTATGTAGATGGGCATGGCACACATCTACGCACACCATGCCACATGTGGATTTCCACGTAACGTGTGTCTGTGTGCATCGAACTTGATATTTTGACATGAGGATATATCTGCATCGTCTCAATGTCTGTGTTTTCTGTTTTCACGTGTACCCCTTCATCGCAATGTGTGTGATCTGTACATTTGGCATTCCATGTGATCTGTGCATCTAGCTTGCCGTCAGCTGTCTGTATGAGATGACATCCTTCAAATGCTGATATGTGGATGTATGTCACTCTTGTGATGTCTGTGGCTGTTCACTGACACTGGCCCACAGCTCGTTTCAGGGCATGTCATGTTGACTTGACAATCAACGGGTGTAGCCGGCTTTTCGTAGGAGTATCACCTGGCTGGCATACGTGTCCTGGATATATTGCACAGACCAGACTCTGTATTTAGCAGATGTGTATTAGCAGTTGAGCATGTGCTCAGTTCATTGACATTGATGTTGGTATGTTCTCACTGTTCGTTATTCATTCCAATTTTCTGCAGGGCACCGCCTGTCCCCAGACCAATGCCAGACTTGGGTGCCATGAGGGAACGTGACTGCATACGCCGTTACAGATTCACCCAACAGTTGATTGAGGACTTGACCGCCAAGCTGGCACCACACCTCCAACCACGACACAGGTATCCTACTGCGCTGACCCCCAAGATGAGGGTGCTGGCAGCCCTACATTTTTTTGCCACAGGTACGTTTCAATTCACCATAGCTGATGTTGGTGGCATATCACAGACCATGTTCAGCCGTGTCCTGCATGATGTTTTGGCAGCCATGTTGGAGCACCTGGATGAATTCATCCATTTTCCGACTCCTGAGGAGTTGACAGGTGTCAAGGGTGATTTCTATGCCCTGGGAGGGATGCCCCATGTCATTGGGTCCATTGATGGGACACATGTGGCTTTGGTACCACCACAGGCACAGGAGGTCGCCTATCGCAACTGTAAACATTACCACTCTATAAATGCCCTTGTGGTGTGTCTTGCTAACATGCTGATTTCCCATGTCTGTGCACATTTTCCAGGGTCAGCACATGATGCCTACATCATGAGGCGTAACAGGGTGCCACAAATGATGCTGCGGCTGCACAACAAACGAGCATGTCTTGTTGGTGGGTATACTCTGTTTGTCCTGTGTTTTGCGGTATCTTTGTATCTTACGGCATCTCCTGACCCACTTATTTACATGATGTTTCCATGTAGGGGACTCTGGCTATCCCAACATGCCATGGCTGATGACGCCTCTCCGCAACCCAAGATCAGCTGCAGATCACTGTTACAACAATGCACACGGGCAGACCAGGCGAGTGATTGAGAGGACGTTTGGCCTCCTGAAGAGCCGATTCCGGTGCCTCCACAAGTCAGGCGGGTCCCTCCCATATGCACTGGCAAAGGTCTGCAAAATCTTCCTCATGTGCTGCATGCTGCACAACATGGCAGTGGAGAAGGCAGTGCCACTCATCCTGGAGCAGCATGAGCAGGAACATCCCCCCGTGGAGGATGAAGGGCTTGGTCACGAGGCAAGTGAGGAGGAGGAGGAGGAGGAGGATATCCGGAGTCAGCTCATACGCAACTTCTTCTCATAATGGTGAGTCACTGGGTCTGAGTGTGCACGCTTGGAGCCTTGTGTGGCATGTGTTGCAATGTGTGTGTCCAGCTGACTGTATGCTAAGTGACTTAGATGTGTGTTCTGATGTGTCACTCGAGTGATGATGTCATTCCACTCATTTTAGCTGAGACACTAAATTTTCAAATCGCATGGGGACATCATTATTCCTTTAGAGTAAATGACCATGTATGCGGAGAACAATCTTTTAGCTGACTTCTTGTGTGTCTGTCATCCACAGGTTCTTGCGCATGTTGTCTGGTCGTGTTATCGTTGGCCTCCTGCTATTCCTCATGAGTATTGCAACATGTGCTGAATCAGCGTTCCAGGCACGGACATGGTAAAAAGTCATTTTGGGTGAGGATTGCAGCAAGGCACTTTGGGGGTGTTACGTGTTTGGAATGTGTGGGGACTGCTCCTGTGCATGTTGGGTTACCATGCATACATGTCGACTCACCATGGGGCACATGACATGTAGCATGACTCCCATGAATTGATAGTCAACCTTCGTGACAGTCATCTGTAATGGTTTGTGGATTCTGATGAAGGCATCAATGTGTGTAAAACTTCCCTCAGAAACATACGGGATGCTACGGGTGGACATGGTGTGGGACATCCCCATAAGAGGCTCAATGGGGAATTGCAGCCTCTCCGTGTGCAGCAGGGGGTGTTTGGCTCATCCCCTTAACTTGTGTGCCAGGCCATTTGGATTTACTACATCTGTGTTGTGAAGGGTGTGTCCAGTGTAGGTCCCACATGTTCAGCCAAATGACCTGTGTGTCTGTTCATATTGATGCATTTCCCTTAGTGTGAGCCTGAGTAATAAAGGGGTTCCTCATCCTCCAAGGTGCCTCATCTCTGTCAATGCAGGTCTCTTGCCACTTTGCATGCGGCATCTCTGGCATAGTTATCAAAGATTGTGCATATGAGTCTATGTGTAGTTTGGCTACATGCATGCAGTTCTTCATGGGTTAAAATCTCGATTGTGCATGAAGTCCATGGTTGTGTATGTATTTGGGAATGTTGGTCCCCGCGATGGGCCTTCAACGCCTGCTGAGGGGGTGTCTCCTGTGCGCGGCTCGGCCTTCTGTTTACTGATCCTGTGTCAGTCATCTTTGGTGATTGTGCATCCATTTTCTCTGGGTGTGCCATGGGTAACCGGACACTCCTTCCTTTACAGACGCCTGTTGCAGTTGTCCTTTCTGACATCCTTGTCTTTGTGTGCTACTTTTGGCATAGTTTCTAGGACATGCCGCCTGCTGCTGCGGCCCCTGCAGCAAGGGCCCACAAAGTAGCAGGATTCGGCAACACACACGCCTCAAAGATGCTCCTCCCTGCCTCCCTCCACCCATTCATTTGGCTGTCATCATCTTGTCTGTGCCACTGTTGCGGCCACTCGGTGCCAAAGGCAGGACCGTCAGCACATGCAACGTGCACATTGCACGACCCTCATGTCCTTGCATGACCCACATCACACTACAGTCTGATGTTGTAGCCACCCACCAAGCAATGTCTATCAGAAATTCAACCGCCTGCTCTCAGGCATACCCTAAGAGCACACACGACACTATTGCATGCTGAGTGTGCAACTCCAACTGCCTACACAGCGCTGCCCCACCTTCCAGGCCCTGTCACACCAACCAGATCATGTCCCTCCTGCTCCACACTGGCTCCGTCCACCAGCAAGGCCATGGGAGTGGGACTCAAGCCTTCAGCATGTGGTATAGTGGCATCATCTGGCACATGTCCCAGGGATCATCTCTCAGCATGTCAATCTTCAATGTGTCCAGGACCCCCCTCTCCACCATCACATGCGCACATAACCTCATCATCATGTCGTATGCCATTGACACCCAGGTGCTCCTCACCCTCACCAAAGACGCAGCCATTGCCAGTTCCAACATTCAAGAAGGCATGAGGACCATGGATGAATGGCTGAACATCAGCCTCCTGAGGCTGGACTTGTACAGGACTGAGGTAAGCATCTGAGGATTGTCCCCTTACAGCTGGCTCAACTCCTTGTGTCCCACCCGCAGGGGCCCTACACAAGCACCCAGTGGCCATGCGCACAAGATGGTGTGCATCATGGATTTGTCACTCACATTTGCCATGCAAATCACCAGCATCTGTACCTCATGCTGCAACACCCTCTGCATGATGCACATGATCCTCAGATAGATCGACTCCAAGGAAAGACAGACCATCCCCCAGGTCCACGACACCAGCCGTGTCAACTACTGCCCCGCCCTCTACGGAGCAAGTACATCCAAACTCACGGGAAACTTGTCCACATCCAGGGTGCATCTGCACAACTCAGCTTCAACATCCCGCACCCCATCAACATCACCGTCCACCTGAGATAGCTGCAAGGGATCACTGTGTGCTTCTGGATGACCTTCACACTCCTCACACACACTCAGGAGGCAGTCAACAACCCCAGACCCCAAAATCAACCTTGTACGTCTGTCATCCAAGACCCCGTTGGCCCAACTCTATGCATCCAAACTTGGCCTGCCCACCATTCTTCACATCCACAACACTCCAGCATTTAGGAGATGGTTCTCACGCCTGGACAAACATACTGGGGACTCCCTCCCCGGGAACCTCCACATAAGCCATGACCTCCAGGCCTTCATCATCCTCTTCCTGATTGGTGTGTCTGCACAGTATTTCAAGCCCCCCCTCAGCAGCTTGAGGCCATCACGGGTGAGTATTGGGCTCCCAGGCTGTATCGGAGGATACATTGTGACCCATGTGTGTCCTGTACCGGACACAGATCCCAGGGTATGGATGGCTGGAGTTAGTTCAACACTCAGGCATAGTTTGACATTTACCCACACGTATGTTGTGGACTAATGCGAAATGACTGCAACATCTCATGACAAATAAATAGTTTTATTCTCAGTGGGGTGCGTGTTTTGCTAGAAAAAATAAGGTGCTCTACCGGGTGCATAGAATCCAAAGTTCACAGGGGGAGATGGGATCCTTGGCATTTGAAGTCATCAGAGTCCAGACCACAGTGTTGGTCATCATTGGTCAGACTGTGACCAGCAAGTCCATGTGGCAGAGAATGTCAGTGAATGATGTGCTGCTGTTGCGCATGAAGGCCAGGTGCCAGGCCAGGTGACCTGGGAGATGTGGATGGTCCGCTGCCTCTCACGGTCTTTTCCGTGGACGACCCACCTTCCTCCGGGGACCCTCAGATGCAGGCCTTGACGATGCTTGGGACGCTCCGTCGGACGTATCCTCCTCCCTCCCTGTGGCTGGTGCTGGTCTGCGCCTGGTGTCACAGGGAGGGTTGCCCATGTTGTCGGCGATCTGACGGAGTGAATAGCTTATGTCCCTTTGCACCGCCAGGAGCTCAGCCAGTCTTGCCTCCATCCGTCCTTGGTGTTGTTGTTGACTGGCGTGTTGCTCGGCCTGCTGATTCTTAATGTCTGTGAGGGTCACCACTACCTGACTGATGGCCCTGGTGTCACGCCGGTATGCCTCCATGATGTTGCGTACGTGTGACATACCGGTCCCTTCAGCTGTCTGGTCAGGTTCTCGCCTCCGCCTGCCTCCACTCCCAACACCCCTGCCCACATGAGCCTGGCCTGCCGTTGTGGGCACATCGGGTCTACGGGACCCCTGAGGGATGGCAGTGTCGGTGTTGGCTGCCTCCTCCTGGGTGCCCGACGAACCTTGTCCCTCCAGGCCAGACTGGCTCAGTTGTTCAGTGTGGGCAGAGCTCCTGGGTGTCTCCTGGGATGTGGCAGGAATGGGGGTGGTGGTTGGCACAGATATACCTGAAGCAGGTGCTCCAGGGGTTTGGACACCAGAGGGGCCAGGTGGGTTGGGGTCATCCGCGGAGTGTTGTGAGGTGTCGCTGCCGTTGGGTTCAGGTTCCTCCTGAGCCTGGGACTGTGGTACTTCCCCCCATTGTTGGGGGGAGATCCATGACGTTGCCCTGTGTGTGAGAGAGAGACAATGTTAATGCTGTTTAATGCGACATCCATGTTTCATACATATTCTAGTTGCCACAGTTCCTCCAGGTAGTTGTATGTGCCTAGCATTCACATCAATGTTCACTTATGGATGGGTATGTTGTAGGGGACTGATTGAAATGTTGTCCAGGGTGTTTGACATGTCAAATTTGGGCTTGGATGCTTCTTTGGTTGTGGCTTGATCTTGTTGTGTCACATGTCCATTGTGAGAGTGGGTAACTCCATTGGCTGCCCCGGGGTTGTGTGCTTGTGTAAGGGGTGAGTGATCATCCCTTAGCTCAACATCCACATGGCCCCCCTCACACAAGTGGCCCGCCACCACAACCTCAAAAACATCTCCTACGCCGACGACACCCAGATCATCCTCTCCCTCACCAAGGACCCTCACACCGCCAAAACAAACATCCATGAGGGTCTGAGGGCCATCGCCGACTGGATGAGGAGCGGCCATCTGAAACAGAACTCGGACAAGACGGAGGTCCTCATCCTCGGACCCACACCCTCAGCCTGGGACGACTCCTGGTGGCCGATCGCTCTGGGGACAGCACCGACACCCACCCACCACGCACGCAACCTAGGATTGATCCTTGCATCCTCCCTCTCCATGTCCAAGCAGGTCAATGCCGTCTCCTCCTCCTGCTACGACACCCTACGCACGCTCCACTGGATCTACAGGTGGATCCCGACCGAAACAAGTAGAACAGTGACACAGGCCCTCATCAGCAGCAGACTGGACTACGGCAACGCACTCTACGCAGGACTCCCATCCAAACACCAACGGCGGCTACGACTCTTCCAAAACGCCTCCGCACGAGTGATCGTCAACGCCCCCCGCCACAGCCACATCACCTCCCTCCTGAGTGACCTGCACTGGCTCCACATCGACAAGAGGATCACCTTCAAGCTCCTCACCCATGCACACAAGGCACTCCACAACGCCGGACAAGTCTACCTGAACATCAGACTCAGCTTCTACACCCCCACCCGCCAGCTCCGCTCCGGCAGCCTTGCCCTCGCAGCTGTACCCCGCATCCAACGTATGACCGCCTGCGGTAGATCCTTCTCCTACCTCGCCGCCAAGACCTGGAACACCCTCCCAACCCACCTACGACTGACCCAAGACCTGCTTGCCTTCAGAAGACTCCTCAAGACCTGGCTCTTCGAGCAGTAGTGGAACCCCCCCCCTCAGCGCCTTGAGACCCTGCCAGGTAAGTAGCGCGCCTTACAAGTACCCTGATCGATTGTTGATTGATTGATGGTGCCTGCTGGTAGGGGTAGTGTGATTTGCCAGTGGGTCTCCCAGGTGAAGTATCTGTCCCCCCATGGAGCATGCTGCCATGTCAGTGAGTGTGAGTTCCTGTCCTAGATATCTGAGCTTGTTGTGTTTGTGTTAGAGTTTGCAGTGGTCACAGGAGGGCCTTGTGCTGCGTACAGCAGGGCCAAGTGTCAGCTACCTTGTCAGTACTTTGCCAGTCCCTGTGCATTGAGCATGGTGCATGGGTATGTACCTGGGCCATATGGGCTGAGGGCAATGGTGTCTGTTTCTGAGTTGTACAATATGTTTAGTGATCCCCACCCTCCCAGCATCCCGGACATCCAGTCTTGGGTTTGTGGTTTGTGTAGGCTGGGACATGGCATGGCCTTGCTTTGTGAATGGGGAATACACATGTTAGTGGCATGAGCGTTGTTTTTGAGTGTGGTTGTGTTCGGTGAGGGCTTGGGGGTAGGTGAGTGCATTTGTTGTAGTAGGGGTGTGGATGCCATTACCCCCATGTTACGTAAGTTGTTTATGTACTCACCAGGCTCGGCAACTCCTTCGACTCCGTGTACTCCCACTGGCGGAAGCAGGGCCATCACCTTCTCCTCCCAGGGATGGTAATGTACCAGTCTGCGGGGCAGCCCACCTCTAGTGATGTTACTCTGGGCGTAGTCCTCGTTCATTTTGCGCTTGACTTCCCTCCGCAGATCGTACCACCTGGCTTGGCCTTCATTCCTGGTCCTTCTGATGGGCGCAACAGCATTCACTCGATCAACGAACCTCTGCCACAGGCATAAGATTTTTCGGCTATGCTGGTCTGTCTGACCAATGTTCCAAAGAGCTGTGGCTCGACTCTGATGACTTCGTTGACAAGGATGTCCAGCTCCTCCCTTGTGAACTTTGGATTCTTGTCTGTGGGCTTGGTGTGGGGTGTGGGTGTGGATGGTTGTGGGTGTGTGGGTGTGAATGTGTAGGTGTGTGTTTGAATGTGTAGAGGGGGTATGTGTGAAGGAGGTTGTGTGAAGGTGTGTAAGTTAAGGTGTATGGGTGCAGTTGTTTGTGTGTGGTGTCTGTCAGCAGTGGGTCTGTTGCAAAGGCTCATGGTTTGTGAGTCTGGGCCCTTTTTATTGGTCCATTTGTGGGTGTGGCTGGGTTTGAACTTTTGGTGGGTGTGTTATAAGAGGTGGTTGTGAGTTTGGGCCTCTGTTTGCCTATTTGGATGTGCCAGGTCAGTCTTTTAGATGTTTTTTGTACTGTAGACGTGTTTTGTGGTGTTGTGCGAATCGAATTGACCCTCCTTGTGCTGTTTTACAGTGTCCTGGTTCTGTACGAGTCGTTTTAGCATATGTAAGGTGCGTACATACACGATGTTGTTGTACAGTGCTCACATATGCAATGTTGTTGTACGGTTCGTACAAACACGATGCTGGGGTACGGTGGTGGGGTACGGTGCGTCCTAGTACGGGGCTCGGGTACGGTGTTGGGGTACGGTGCATACAAGTACGGTGCTGGGGTACGGTGTTGGGGTACGGTACGTACATGTACGGGGCTGGGGTACGGCGCTGGGGTTCGGTGCGTTCAAGTAGGGGCATGGGGTACGGCGCTGGGGTACGGTGCGTCCAAGTACGGGCTGGGGTACGGTGGTGGGGTATGGTGTGTACCAGTACGGGGCTGGGGTACGGTGTTGGGGTATGGTGCGTACATGTACGGGGCTGGGGTACGGCGCTGGGGTACGGTGCATCCAAGTAGGGGCATGGGATATGGCGCTAGGGGTACGGTGCGTCCAAGTACGGGGTTGGGGTACGGTGGTGGGGTACGGTGCGTACATGTACTGGGCTGGGGTACAGTGCTGGGGTATGGTGCATCCAAGTGGGGCATGGGGTACGGCACTGGGGTACGGTGCGTCCAAGTATGGTGTTGGGGTACAGTGTTGGGGTACGGGGCTGGGGTAGGGCGCTGGGGTAGGGCGCTGGGGTACGGTGTGTCCAAGTCCGGGCCTGGGGTATGGTGCTGGGGTACGGTGCGTCCAAGTACGGGGCTGGGGTATGGTGGTGGGGTACGGTGCGTACATGTACAGGGCTGGGGTACGGCGCTGGGGTACGGGGCTGGGGTAGGGCACTGGGGTACGGTGCGTCCAAGTCCAGGCCTGGGGTACGGTGCTGGGGTACGGTGCATCCAAGTACGGGGCTGGGGTACGGTGGTGGGGTACGGTGCGTACAAGTAAGGGGCTGGGGTAGAGTGCGGACATGGGGGGGTACGGACATATGGGGGGAGGGGGCTGTACGACTCGTATCCCGGGCACAAGTTTACCCAGATATGAGTGGTATGGCGTTCGCTCCGTACGGGGCCTTTTCCATGCGCTTGTGTTTTCGGAAGGGCGGTACGGATCGTACTTGCGCGCTCGGACTTCAGTTTAATGATTTGTATGTAAAACTGTCCGGGGACGTCTCGTAGACTTTTCCTGAAGCGATTCGTATGTATTTTTCATGTATGAATCGTACTTCACTGGTGGGACGGCACTTGTACGATTCGTACGTAAAAAAATACGGATACGAGTCGTACGGTAATTTTTTTTAACGGATCGGAATCGGCACCCAAATAGCAAAAATAGGCTATGTCACAGTAAAATCCCAAAAATGTGTATAAAATGTTGGTTTTCAGACAAGGGGGCCTATTAAGATGGCGGGTGGATCGCACCCGCTGGGCAAGCGGCAGCTACCGCCAGCCCAGCGGGGCGATCCGCCCGCCTTCCTTCCATGATTGACCCCCCACCACATTAGGATGGCTGGGGGGTCTGCGGCGGACGGGAAGACCATCCGCCGCTTTTCCGCCAGTCGACTCGTCGACCGGGCGGAAAAGTGCCACAATATGGTGGCGGTGTCTGTAAGACACCGCCATCCATATCAGGATGCCGGCGGAGAGCAGCCTTTCAGGCATGCGGTTTTTGCTGTTGGGGGCCCGTAGCGGCCCCCCAGGATGTTGGGGGGTGCACATGGGGGGTACCTATGGTACACCCCTGCATTTGCATGCACAAGGTGTCAGGCGCCGCGCGGTGCCTGTCACATTGTGCATGCAAATGCACTTCATGCATTTTTTACATTGCGGCAGCTGCTGCTTACAGCACCGCCCGCTGCAATGTAAAAAATGCGTGATGCACCCGCCAGTGTGGCGGGCGCATCCTGATTTGAATAGCAGGACCGCCACACCTATGGCGGGCGGTCCCTTTGCTGTTTCGGTGGCAGGCAGACTTTGCCCGCCCGCCATCGTTATAAAGCCCAAAATCTGCCTGTTCCTGAAAGCTAGGAAAATGGTGATTTTAGCACAGATGCTTTCTTCTGCAGCACTTTTCCCCAAAAATTAGCTGTATTTTTCACTAATTTCTCAGTCCCATCCAGGGGAATCCTCACACCCTGGATTCCTCAGGATGTTGGAAGAAAAGGATGCAAATTTGGCCGTGTATACCTTATGTGGACAAAATGGTATGGGGACCTGAGCGTTAACTACCCCAAATAGCCAAAAAAGGGTGTGGCATGGGGAGGGGAAGGCCTGACAGCGAAAAGGTTAAAGGTGGAGATATACCGGCAGCATACATTAGACTGGGTTCCACCAAGCCTTCAATTATAGATTATTTCATCTGTAGAATCGATGGAGATATACCGGCGGCATACACTAGACTGGGTTCCACCAAGCCTTCAATTATAGATTATTTCATCGGTAGTCTTGATCTGTTTTCGAAGGTCCAATCATTTTCCACTCAATCTACACACGAAAGGGACCACGTACTACTTTTTATAGAAATAGATGTTTTCACACAGCATACATCTTCGTGGTCCCTACGCTCTTTGGAGGGTCGGGCAAGTGTAAATCATAAAACAGGAATGATTTATTGGAATTCGAAAGCAATTAGTAAAATAAACCACACAATCTCCCAAGTATTGTTAACAACTGCAAATAGAGAAGGCAACCCAATAAACGGATTTGAAGCTACAATACAGTTCATAGTTGCTTCTCTCCAAGCTAATCCAGCAAGGTGAGTAAACGGTAGAACACATCAAAAAGGAAAACAATTGGGCAGGGAGGATTACCCAGGCTACGCCTCTCTGGGAGACAAAACAGCTTGGGGTACTATGCACCACCAAGGGGTTCCACCAGTGGGATCTAATTGGCATCTCCAGGGTCGGGGACCTCTGGAAGAAGGGAGAGGTGGTCACTTTTACCCAATTACAGGCAGACTACGACTTGGCAGACACCGAACGTTTCCGATACTTACAAATCCACCACGCACTTCGGGCGGCGATTCCACCTGGGACACGGCTCCCGGAGTCATCACCCCTGGAAGACCGGCTCCTCACAGAACACCTAACTCAAAGAGCGACGTCCCTAACCTACCGGAAAATAATAAATAATCGCCCTGATCCTTTCTTGACCCTTAAGAGTAGATGGGAGGCAGAACTCGGAGACTTAGATGAGGCGGAGTGGCAATCCGCGCTCTCCTCCCTCAAAGAGGTGGGCATATCGTCCAAACTAAGGCTGGTCCAACTTAAAATTCTGCACCGCACATATTACACCCGCACACTCCTATTTACATTGCAACGGGCGGAATCCCCGCAATGTCTTAGGAACTGTGGACACGAGGGAACTTTCTTTCACACCCTATGGGAATGCCCAGTCATAGCGCTTTACTGGAAGGGGGTGTTGCACACGCTCTCCCGGGTGACCAGAGTCCTGACGTCCCGGAGCCTCGGAGGTGTCTCCTCAATATCTGGGAACAAACGGACCACAAGAGAGTGACACAGCTCTGGGTGACGTTGGGGCTCATGCTGGCAAAACGCAATATAGGCCAGCGATGGGGATCAGGGCAGTCGCCTACCCTGGCGCAATGGATCCAGGACATGGACTATGTAATGGTGGTTGAAAAAACTGTATATATGCATAGAGGGTGCCCCAAAAAATAGTCCCAGGTGTGGGGTGGGTGGAATGTGTACAGAGGGAATATATGTGAACCCCCGCCCGATGCCTCAGAATCTGAACTCAGTGACCAAGAATAGCCATCCTTTCGCTAACAGCGGTTGGGGATGGGAACTACTGTATGATACATATGGAATGTCTTTGTGTCTCAACTGTGCCTGTACTGAATTGTTCCAATACTTTTGGGGTAGTTTCCTGCTAAGCCTGATGCTAGATGAGTGGTGTTTTTGTTTGCAAAAATTAATAAAACAATTCCAAAAAAAAAAAAAAAGGAAAACAAGCTGATTTTAACTCTCGAGAACTAAATACATTGATTAGAAATCCTTTTAGTTCTTTTTGTGCCACAAGACAAGGAGAAATCAGGAAATTGAAAAAACAACACCAACGGAGAAAAGTAAGAGAAAGCAAAGTTCTAAGAGATCATGTCTGGGTCGACATCCAATATGCAGTAAAACATAGGAAAAGTAAAATGTTCTGGAAAATAATCTCTGCACAAATGGGGATACAAAAATCAATTCAAGCCACACCAGTATCATCAACTGACTGGGAAAAGCATATTCTCAGGCTTTACAAACCTAACTATCAGAACCAGATCGTACCCAGACAGCGTAATGTTCAGAAGAGCCAAGGCGGTCAGTGGTTAATGAAAATTACAGCCACGCAAATATCAGCTTTCATAACCTCCGCTAGGTCTTCTGCAGCAATGGGCCCGGATAGAATCCCAATCAAAGTCCTACAAAATAATGCAAATGACTGGGGAAAATGTTTAGCCCCACTCTTTCAATATTGTTTGAAGAGCGGGGAAATACCAGAATCTTGGCGGGGGAGTGTGGTGGTTCCTCTCCTGAAAAAAGGCTCAAGAATGAATCCTGCCAATTACAGACAAATAGCACTTCTTGATGCCACTGGCAAGATTTTTGTAGCTTCTGTCCTGGAACATTTAAGAGACTGTTTTTTTTTTAACAAAGTGATTCCCATGTCTCAGGCAGGGTTTCGTCCAAAGCATTCAACATTGAATAACATTGCTGTGCTTCAAACAGTTCTTGACAAATATGTTAGGACAATGCTCAAATTCTGTATTGTGTTTTTATAGACTTTTCAACTGCATTTGACAGTGTAGATAGATCAACGTTATGGAGAAAGCTAGAGAATCTGGGGATTCCTACAGATTTTTTAACAATAATAATCTCCTTCCATACGGCAACAAATGGGGGGAGAAAAGAGTCTAACCAAATCATTCCCCACGGATGCCTGTGAGCTCCTTTATTATTTTCCATTTATATTAGCGATTTACCAGGGCATTTCTCCCAAATTAAAAACTATCCACCAAAATTAGCTCAAATTGCCATACACTGTTTAATGTATGCCGATGATATTGTGATATTTGATCGAACCCCAAAAGGTTTGCAAAGAAACTTGAATGAACTAAATCAATATGTAACTGAAAATGTTCTGGTGCCAAATATTTCTAAAACTAAAGCTCTTGCTTTTAGTGGCAGAAGGAAACCTTTACCTTATGTTTGGTCATTAGGAGGGAAACCAATCGAGACAGTAAAAGAGTATGTCTATCTGGGCCGCATCTTTACGTATAATCTACAAGATGCAGCCCACCTTCAGCATTTAAGTCGGAAGGCAGACTCCCATGTGGGGGGCTTCAAAACATCTGTATCGCTATACAGTAAATAGACATTTAATACCGATGATGGAAGTCTATGGTATGAAAATCCCATCGATTTTATCATATACCATGGAATACACACAAATTAAAACATGGCAAGCCATAAAAGTAAAGGAGGGTACCATACTTCTAAAATTGGTAAACGTGTCTCATTCTGTACCAGTTCAAGCTCTTCGCCTTGAGTTATCTCTAATGGGAATTTTCGCCAGTGTAATCTCTAACATCATAAGATGGGAGTATAACCTCCTACATGCAGAACCAAATACATTAAGACACTTATTAAAATTGGAAACTTTTAGAGAGGAATCATCTGGGTATACTTTTAATAGGAATTTGATAAAAGCTTCTTAGGTTTCACAGTGCACTGTAGCAATGTTACAGGAGTGGTCACTAGCGCACCTGAAGTTTTTTTTAACACATCTGGCCCCTAGAATCAGTTATGAAAAGGATAAAGAATATTGCAGCCAGCTAAAGCATTACAAAGCGCTCGCAGAAAATATAGAATTTAAAACCCATGGTCCCTATCTACGATTTCAATTAGAACATGGGGTAAGGCGCTGTATCCCACTCTTACGTATGGACATACTCCCATTAACAACAGTTTTAGCCAGTTGGGACGGTACAAATAACTCTAGAGTCTAAAGGCATATGTGATTTGTGTCACAGTGGACGACAAGATTTGCTTCACGTTTTATTAATTTGTCCTAATTCAAGTATGGTAGAGGCTCGACGATGATACATAATTTCAATTCAATTAAAGTACAATGCTATTTTATCAAATGATTTAATTCTGCTATGCAATTCTCCAGTAAATGAATTTGTATGCTATAAACTGTTTAAATTTTTTTAAAGTTTTTTAGAGCTGTTTTAAAGGTAACGTGCATAATTTTAATATACTTATACAATCAAATGCTGTATAAACAGACCGCAATACATTGCATTTTCTCCATCTTAGAAAGAGTTTTAAAAATGTTATCTTAATTCACTAATAATAATATTATGTATGTATTTGTTGAACTCAGTTGAGGTCTGAATCAAATAAATATGAAATTAAATTAAAGGTGCACCTCTTTAAAGAACACTACTTCACAATGCATCCACAGACAGTTACCTCTTCTATCACTCATTGACATTAGGCTTGTCTTTGACTCTGTAATATGCTCCATTGCCTTTTAGATAGGTTCTCTCTATAAAAATATTGTATACATTCATTCAAGATGGAGGCCAATTGTGATGCACAGCAGCCTCGGTGCAAGAGAATAAAGATCCTGGTCTGCAGCAAATGTTCTTCTATGAAGAAATGTCTGCCATAAAGAAGATCGCTCTTTCTTAAATGATCACTCTTTGTTACGTACATATTGATATGTAATACAGTAGCTTGTTGGCCCCAGTTAGATGGAATGATATCATGTAGCTTTCTCTGTTCCATGTTTAATATTGTCTAGCCAATTGTCTTACCAAATCCTAATAGCTGCCTGCTTCACTGGCAACTATAAGTAGCAGGGCACATAGGCATTAAAAATTGGTAGGAATAGAAACATGAAAGAATGCTGGTGGGAAGACATAAATAAACTTAAGGGATTATCAGGAATCCATTTTTAGCAACATCTTTTGTTTCCTGCTCCTCATTTCCTTCCCCATTTCCACACGTCCCTATATGGCTAAGAAAACTCACATGGATAATGAAGGCTGTGTTTATACAAAATATGGCAAATCGTCTTCCTCATGTGATGATGCGAGCTGGAGGATGGAGGTCGTTGTTCAGAAAGTGAGTAGTAGTTTCGGTGCGCAGTCAAAATATTGATTTTTTTATATCGACTAACATTAATATCGAGTTTTTAATATCGTAGGGACAGAATATGGAAGTCAAGAATATCGTTGACCAGAATATCGTCCTTAAAGTAAGTAATATCGTTTTTTTTAATATCGATGTAAGTAATATCGAAGTAAGTAATATCATTAGCAAAAATATTGTTGTAAATAATAACAATATTTTTATTAGTGTTATGTATTTTAGTCTGTATTTTATATGTATGTATAACATTTGTTTTAATGTATTTTCATTATTTTTAAATAAATGTATTAAATGTTTAGAAATTTGTAATTTTTTTCAAGTACATTTTGTGTTTTAGTATCAGAGAGGGTTGTGGGTTTATAGGGGAATAGGGTGGGAAGTAATTTAATTATAATTAATTAATTATTATGTTTTTATTTATTGTTATAGTTTATTAATGTATTGTTATTTAATTATTAATCGGTAATTCTTTTTTGATTAATTGGTTACTTTATAATTATATCAATTATAATTAATTTATTAATGCTTATTACTTATTTTTATTGTTAATTAATTTATTGTTAATTATCTATTATTTGGTAATTAATTTGTATTAAATTATTAATAGATAATTACATTATGTTATTTTTTATGTGTAGTGGGTTGTGGGTTAATAGGGGAATAGGGTGGGAAGTAATTTAATTATAATTAATTAATTAATTAATTAATTAATATGTTTTTATTTATTGGTATTGATTATTAATTTATTGTTAATTAATTTTACATTGTTAATTAATTTGTATTAATTGATTAATTGATAAATAAATAAATTGTGTTATTTTTATGTGTAGAGCATTGTGTGTTTATGGGGAATAGGGTGGGAACTAATTTAATGTTATTTAACCCCTTCTGTGCCCATGACGAGCTGGACTCGTCATGGAGCACAGTCGCGCTGTGCCCATGACGAGTCCAGCTCGTCATGGGACCCACCCTTGGGGGAAGCGCTGGCGGTCCCCCCGTGATTCGGCGATTTATTTATTTTTTACTGGGGAGGCAGGGGAAGACCTTCCCCTGCCTCCCCCTGCTCCCCCCCGCCCGCGTCATCAATGACGTCAGCGCGCGAGCCGCGCTGACGTCACCGGAGGCTTCCCCTTTGCTCTCCGAGGCGCAGGAAGCCATTTGCTTCCTGCGCGTCGGAGAGTAAAGGTCAGTTTTGGGGCTGGGGAGGGGGTATTATTGCTTCGGTGGGTTAGGTAGGGTGGAGGCACAATGCTGGGGGGGTAGAAATGTATTTTTGTAGGCTCCGCTTTGTCCATACGCTTAGATCGTCCAAGTGCAGGCGCTTGTTGATGAAATTGATGTGAAAAAAAACCGCTCGTTTTCGTTTTTCTCTCGTTTTCTGCGTCATGGGTGCTGCTAGCGTGGGATGGGGTCGAAATAAAGTCAGCCATAGGGGTTGCAAAGTGGCCAGATTGATTTTATTTGCATCCAAATACACCAGCATCAGAGTTTGCCAGTGCAGTGCGACTTTCGTTTTCTCGTGTAACTTTGAACAGTATTGTTGTACCAAGGGGGGGCGAAAGAAAGTAAGACAGAGGGGTTGCAAAGTGGCCAGATTGATTTTATGTGCATCCAAGTACACCAGCATCACATAGTTTTCCAGTGAAGTGCTACTTTCGTTTTCTGGTCTTCCTTTGAACAGCATTGTTGTTCCCCGGGGGCAAAATAAAGTTAGACAGAGGGATTGCAAAGTGGCCAGATTGATTTCTTTTACATCTTGTGATCGGTGGGTACTGGTAGGGGGGTGGGGGGTGAAACAAAATAAGTCAGAGGAGTTGCAAAGTGCCCTGTTTTTTTTTAGTATACAAATACACCAGCATCACAGAGTTTTCCAGTGAAGTGCTACTATCGTTTACTCGTGTAACGTTGAAGAGCATTGTTGTTCCCAGGGGGGGGCGAAATAAAGTGAGACAGAGGGGTTGCAAAGTGGCCAGATTGATTTTATTTGCTTCCAAGTACACCAGCATCAGAGTTTGCCAGTGCAGTGCGACTTTCGTTTTCTCGTCTAACTTTGAGCAGCATTGTTGTTCCCAGGGGGGGCGAAATAAAGTAAGACAGAGGGGTTGCAAAGTGGCCAGATTGATTTCATTTGCATCCAAGTACACCAGCATCAGAGTTTGCCAGTGTATTGCTACTTTCGTTTTCTCGTCTTCCTTTGAACAGCATTGTTGTTTCCAGGGTGGGAGAGTGTACCATTTCTGGAGGTACTGCAATACCTGGTTGATGGGTGCATTGGAAAACACAATGTGCACCATGGTTCTGTTTTTCTGGATGTGGTCTACCATACTGCTTATGTTTTGTAAGGATGTAAGCAATGGACAGTGAAACGGTTCCCTTCAGGGCCTTCCTTTGAGCAGCATTGTTGTTCCCAGGGGGGGCGAAATAAAGTAAGACAGAGGGGTTGCAAAGTGGCCAGATTGATTTTATTTGTATCCAAGTACACCAGCGTCAGAGTTTGCCAGTGAAGTGCTTCTTTTGTTTTCTCATCTAACTTTGAACAGCATTGTTGTTCCCAGGGGGGGCGAAATAAAGTAAGACAGAGGGGTTGCAAAGTGGCCAGATTGAATTTATTTGCATCCAAGTACACCAGCATCAGAGTTTGCCAGTGTATTGCTACTTTCGTTTTCTCGTCTTCCTTTGAACAGCATTGTTGATTCCAGGGTGGGAGAGTGTACCATTTCTGGAGGTACTGCAATACCTGGTTGATGGGTGAATTGGAAAACACAATGTGCACCATGGTTCTGTTTTTCTGGATGTGGTCTACCATACTGCTTATGGTTTGTAAGGATGTAAGCAATGGACAGTGAAACGGTTCCCTTCAGGGCCTTCCTTTGAGCAGCATTGTTGTTCCCAGGGGGGGCGAAATAAAGTAAGACAGAGGGGTTGCAAAGTGGCCAGATTGATTTTATTTGCATCCAAGTACACCAGCATCAGAGTTTGCCAGTGAAGTGCTTCTTTTGTTTTCTCATCTAACTTTGAACAGCATTGTTGTTCCCAGGGGGGGCGAAATAAAGTAAGACAGAGGGGTTGCAAAGTGGCCAGATTGATTTCATTTGCATCCAAGTACACCAGCATCAGAGTTTGCCAGTGTATTGCTACTTTCGTTTTCTCGTCTTCCTTTGAACAGCATTGTTGTTTCCAGGATGGGAGAGTGTACCATTTCTGGAGGTACTGCAATACCTGGTTGATGGGTGAATTGGAAAACACAATGTGCACCATGGTTCTGTTTTTCTGGATGTGGTCTACCATACTGCTTATGTTTTGTAAGGATGTAAGCAATGGACAGTGAAACGGTTCCCTTCAGGGCCTTCCTTTGAGCAGCATTGTTGTTCCCAGGGGGGGCGAAATAAAGTAAGACAGAGGGGTTGCAAAGTGGCCAGATTGATTTTATTTGCATCCAAGTACACCAGCATCAAAGTTTGCCAGTGAAGTGCTTCTTTTGTTTTCTCGTCTAACTTTGAGCAGCATTGTTGTTCCCAGGGGGGGCAAAATAAAGTAAGACAGAGGGGTTGCAAAGTGGCCAGATTGATTTTATTTGCATCCAAGTACACCAGCATCAGAGTTTGCCAGTGAAGTGCTACTTTCGTTTTCTCGTCTTCCTTTGAACAGTATTGTTGTTCCCAGGGGGGGCGAAATAAAGTAAGACAGAGGGGTTGCAAAGTGGCCAGATTGTTTTTATTTGCATCCAAGTACACCAGCATCAGAGTTTGCCAGTGAAGTGCTACTTTTGTTTTCTCGTCTAACTTTGAACAGCATTGTTGTTTCCAGGGTGGGAGAGTGTACCATTTCTGGAGGTACTGCAATACCTGGTTGATGGGTGCATTGGAAAACACAATGTGCACCATGGTTCGGTTTTTATGGATGTGGTCTACCATACTGCTTATGTTTTGTAAGGATGTAAGCAATGGACAGTGAAACGGTTCCCTTCAGGGCCCTCTAGTCATGTCCATAACTTTTCCGGTGAAACCACTCGCTGATTTCTGAATAGTTAGTGAGAGATCGTTTAGGTAACCATGTTGTTTCTGCTTACATTGCACATGCTTTGCATTCACTAGGAGTGTTTTTTTTTTTTTTAGGCAGTGTATTACTCTTATCAAGTGCATAATTTGAATTGAGCCACATCCAAGTGTTTATAGCGAGCACAATTAGGTTATAGCTGAAGACAGTGCGAGTTTCTCTCAGTGGGCAAGTATGGCGTTCAGTGGGGATGTGGCACTATGGCCGGAGCTGTTGAATTTGGAAATAGGGAACCGGGTTCAGCATTCATGACCAGTCCACCACACCACTGTACTGAGGGAGCACATTCCCATGCTACACCGTAGAAGGCCCCACTAGACCTTAGAAGGCTTGATGTCTTAGCACAAGCAGGTGTACTGTAGTGGTGTCAACTTACAAAAGAGTACAAAGTACAAGTAGAGGTATAAAAGTGCAATAAATGGCAGACACGCAAAACACAGGAACACACTGGGTAGGCACTTCTACGGGCATGGAGAACAAAATTTCCTATAATGTAAAGACTTCCTTCACACAATAGAGAGGGTGTGAATTAAGTTTGGAAGTGTCTTTGCAGGAGGAGAACTTTGAGGTTAGTTTTGAAGGACTGGGAAGAGGGAGGGGGTGGTCCGGAGCTGAGGCTCAGTTCCAGATTCTCGCCGCGCTGCTTGTAAAGGATTGGGCCATCGATATTTCCTTTTTGAAAGTGGGAGGGTCAAGCAATACATTTTGCGCAGTATGTGATGGTCTAGAGCATTATATGCATATGTTACAATAAAGTTTTTTTTCTTCTTTTTATTCTAGTCTAAAGCTTTTCGACGGTGGCTGTTCTGCAGTTTTGTGTAGTTGCATTGTGTTGGTAAGAAATTTTTTGTTGTTGTATTTACACCAAATGAGTAATAATATAATGTCTGAATGAACTTTTTTGTAAGTGATGTCATAATGGCGGCATATTTAGTTAGTGGTTTGAGCATGAAATTCTTTGCGATGTGTTTTGCTTAGTCTTATGTGTAATTGCTTTTCTCTTTCTTTTTTAGTGGGATATTGTTGATCCATACTGTGTCTGTACAGAGTTGGTGGTGGTGAGTAGTTTAGCTGCCTCTGGCAAGTGAGTGGTATTGTTTTGGAGTATATTTGAGTTTTTGATAAAGGTGCTGTTTGCTTATTACTTATTTTACAAAGAGTTTGTTGTTGTTGACAAGTTACCTTTATTAGTAAGCAATATGGCTAGCCGTAGAATGACTGCTCAACAGGTGGTCGGTATGCTTCTTGAATCTTCCTCTGAGCATGATTATGAGACTGACATTGCGTCCGAGGGAGAGGAGGGAGGGGAAGATTCTGGCAGTGAGTTTTCACTCAACATGGAATCATCGGATGATGAAGGTACTCTCAGTGCAGATGAAGGTACTCTTGGTGTGGATGAAGCAACTCTCAGTGCGGATGAAGTGCCTGTCTTAGAGGAGGAAACTGCTGTGCCGATGGTGCAAGAGGCATCTGGATTGCAGTCTGAGGCTGCTAGGCTTCCTACTGGAAGTGCTGGACTTTGGGTTGATCCAAACATGGTGCAGCCGGTGTTGCCTGCCTTTAGCGGTGATGCAGGGTGTACAGTGAATTGTGAAAACTTTTTGCCTATACAGTTTTTTCAGTTGTTTATGGATGATGTATTTGTGGGTGAGATTGTTGAGCAGACGAATTTGTATGCTTGTTAGAAATGGCGATTTCTGGTTGGCTAGGGCTTGCGCCAAAGCCAGGCAGAAACCACCACTCTAGTCAGGGCTGGGGAGTTACACGCCAAAGATAACCCCTGCTCACCCCCTTGGTAGCTTGGCACGAGCAGTGAGGCTTATCTCTGAGGCAAGGTGTAAAGCGTTTGCGCGCGGACCCAGCAACAACACCCAAGGCCCACCACAAAGGAAACTCCAAACAAGGTATTCTATAAAAATAGCCTTTGTATTATACACAACACATTAGATAAAAACACACACTTTACAATGTGCCAACAGGCACGGGCAGAATTTACAAGGGATCTGTACAAGACAGGGCCACCTGGACCACTGTCAGGAATTAGCACTTTTAGAACTTAGCACAAAAATATAAAATTACTGTAGCACAAAAATAACATGTATAGCACACAACCAGTACTTACTGGTATCAGGTAAGTACCACCTGCGCAACCCTAACCACCTTAGGAGACTGTCACGCAGGGAACTAGAACCTCACTAGCACCACCTGTACTAGGAGAAAGCAAACAACCACCTAAGTATCACAATACCTGTAGGGGTAATAGAACGTTACACATGATGCATCACATTCAGAGGTGTAGGGAAGGAAAACACATGATGCATAAAAACACATTCAGAGGTGTAAAGCAATGGCACATGACGCATAAAAACACATTCAGAGGTGCAAGGAAAGGAACAATTGCGCAAGAACTCATATGCCACCACCTGTGGCAGTCCCTAGGCCAACTGGCCTGGTCAGGGCTAGGACGCCCTGTGTTCAAGTCAGGCTGCGCCAGCTGCGCAAACCAAAACGTAAAATGTCCCCCACCTAAACGTGGCAGCTGCCCACTAAGTGCTGGGCAGCTGTGGAACGAGCTCAGGCACTGGCGTGCCTCTGGGGCCCCCTCTAGGGCTCTGTCCATACAAAATGCCCCCTCGAGCCTCGCAGGCTCTAAAGCAATAATCTGCCCCGTCGTTGGAGCGACCTCTGCGCTCAGCAATCAATGCGCCGGTACAAGTAGGTGGGGGCCCCCTCTCTGGGGCCTGGGCAACTAAAAATCACCCCCCGACGTAGGAGTCCTGCTCCGGGACTCAGCGCAGTGAAATGCTGCCGTTCGTTGGAGCGGCCCACTGCCTTCCGGGGCCGCTCTGCTTGCCACCACTGTGTCCCTGTATGTTAGAGCGCGCATTGCGCTCCGAACGCGCACACCATACCCCCGCTTGTTGGAGCCTTCGTCGGCTCGTAACTCGAGCACTCCGCCCCCTCACTCACCGGGACTGACGCTGGGACTCCTCACGGCAGGGGCGCCTCCTCTGGTATAGGCGCGGGGCTCTCCTCTCCTCACGGGAGCCCCGCCAGCCACTGCTGCTTTCCTCCGCTCTTTCGGCGCCGTCCAGCGCGGGGTGGGCTCCCACCTGGACTCGTCTTCTCGTGCTTCGTGGACCGGAGCGCGGGGTAGGCTCCCGTCGGCTTCCGGGTTGAGGCAAGGCCCCGCCCACGTCACCCAAGATTTGCCTGACTTCCTGGCTCCCCCGGGCCCGCGGCGGTGACTTTCACTACGGCGGCCACGAGGGGTAGGCTCCCTCTTGATAGTGGATACACGGGGGGGTGGGCACCCGCCGTAAAATAAACAAATTAGCGGGGTGGGCACCCGCGAGCACACAGATCAGCGGGGTAGGCACCCGCTCGGGTGATAACAATGCCGGGTGGGCACCGGCCTCCAGAATCAAAGCGCACACAGCGCTAGGAAGTCAAACAGCGCGCACAGCGCTACAAAGTCCAAGGAACGCTCCCAGGCACTGTAAATCAAAAAGGTCCAGTAATAAAGTCCTTCCAAGAGCAGGGGGGCAAAGACTGGGCCCAGGGCCAGCTCACAGGGCCCTCCAGCAGGGAGGCAGTCCCCAGTGGCGGTCTCTCCTGGTGCCCAGCAGCAGCAGGCCCCCCTCAAGTTGATCCTAGAAGAGAACAAATTGTAAGGGGACACAGCCCCTTTTTATACAGTAAAAGTCTTTGTCTGAAGGTGCAGGGAAGGGGCGAACCAGTTACAACAGGTTCCTGAGCACTTTGTTTTGCTCAGCCCCTCTCCCTATTCACTGGCAGGGCTAGGGTCATCAGACGCACCACAGGGGCCGGCGCCAGCATTGTGTGGGGAAAGCCCTGTCCTATTCAGGACCCAGGTGTACTCCTCCCCAGCCATCAGTATGCTAAACTCCCATTCACCACTGGGGGACTCCTCCTGACTCTGGGGAATCCCTAGCCCGTCACATGACCTCCACCAGCCAATCGCCAGACAAGCCACACATTTCATACTGCACACCGAAGTGCCCACTTTTAGAAGTGGCACTTCTACACTAGGTACATGCACGCCGCACACATCATCGCGCAGCATTCAATCACACGAGTCCGCACATACCAAACTCGGGCCTGCACACCCCACGCATCAGGAACTACCAGGACACATACATTCCCTCATGCATTCCTATGGGAGGGCAGGCCAACCTCACAACACACACGCACTTTACCCTGGGACACAGCGGTAAAGTGCGCAGCAACCCAAAATCACTACACCAAGTTACCAGTAAAAAGCAAAAAGTCTCGGGGGTGAACCTGCCAGAAGGGCCAAGTCCCACAATGCTGAACAGTTTTTGAGGAACAACAGCGACAATCTTAGGCCCCAGTCTAGAGCTACCCGGTGGACTCCCACATATCTGGAAGAGATTAAGAAGTTTTTGGGTTTGACTTTATTGATGGGTGTGGTAAGGAAGCCAACCTTGGCTTCATATTGGTCTACTAGCCCCTTGTTGGCAACTGCCATATTTCCTGCAGTTATGACTCGTAATCGGTATTTACTTTTGCTACGTATGCTGCATTTTGTTGATAATTCTATGGCGTTGCCACGAGATCACCCTGACTGTGACCGTCTTTTTAAGATTCGGCCCATTCTTGATCACTTTGTGGATCGATTTTCTGAGATCTATACTCCAGGGAAAGAAATATCTATTGATGAGTCTTTGGTCTTGTTCAAGGGCCGTTTGGTTTTTAGGCAGTACATCCCTAGCAAGAGGGCACGCTATGGAATTAAGCTGTATATGTTGTCTGAGAGTAGGACAGGATATGTTTTTAATTTTCGTGTGTACACTGGTAGAGATTCTGCTACTGACCCCCCAGGTTGTCCGTCCACTTTTGGAGTTGCAGAGAAAATTGTGTGGGATCTTGCTAGGAGACTGTTTAACAGAGGCCACCATTTGTACCTTGATAACTTCTATACTGCTGTGCAATTATTTAAGGAATTGTATAAAGTGGACACTTTTGCATGCGGCACAATCCGCTCTAACCGTAAAGCTTATCCGAAAGAGCTTGTTTGCAAAAAACTTCAGAGGGGGCAGTGCAGTTCCTTGCGTAGTGATGAACTACTAGCTGTAAAATTTGTGGACAGGAGGGATGTGTACATGCTGACTACCATCCATGATGAGAGTACTTCACCTGTGGCTGTTTGGGGTCAGGTTGCTGAAGTGCGCAAACCTGTGTGCATTCTAGACTACAATAAGCACATGGGTGGTGTTGACAGAGTAGATCAGAGGTTGGAACCTTACTCTGCTATTCGGAAGGCTTATGTTTGGTATAAGTAGTTGGCCATCCATTTCTTCGAATTAGCAATGTTCAATGCTTTTATTGTGTTCAAGGAGTGTTCTTCTGCGTCAAAGTTGACATTTCTTCAGTTTCAGCACTCTGTGATAGCTAGCCTTGTTGTTGTGGAACAGGCAAGTGTTCCTAGATTTGGAGTGGTGGAGGATGTGGTTCGATTGAAAGATCGCCACTTTCCTGATTTCATCCCTCCCACACCGGCAAAAGATTTTCCCACTAGGAGATGTAGAGTCTGTTGGCAAAGAGATAAGCGGAAGGAGTCTCGTATGTACTGCTCCGACTGTCCATCTAAACCTGGGCTGTGTGTCCCTGCTTGTTTTAGAGCGTACCATACACAAAAGAATTTTTGGGAGCAATCATGAGTGGTAAAGTTAACTGATTGGTTTGTATTCTTTGAAAAATTTGATTCTGTTTCAAGGTTGGCGTTAGTGCAATGTGTTTAGTTTCTGATTTTGTGTTTGTAGATTTGTATCTATTTGTGATTTGTTTGTGTTTTTATTTTTGTCTAAAAAAATCCTAAATGTGTTGGCAGTGTGTGTGGACTGGCACTTCTTTGGCGGTGTACGTGGAATGGTGCTTGGCTGGCGGTGTGCGTGGACTGGTGCTTGGCTGGCGGTGTGCGTGGACTGGTGCTTGGCTGGCGGTGTGCGTGGACTGGTGCTTGGCTGGCGGTGTGTTTGGACTGGTGCTTGGCTGGCGGTGTGCGTGGACTGGCGCTTGGCTGGCGGTGTGCGTGGACTAGTGCTCGGCTAGCGGTGTGCGTGGACTGGCGCTCGGATGGATGTGTGAGTAGTGACTTGCTGCTGGTCACTACACACACTGCTAGCTGAGTGCCACTCCACGCAATCCATCTGCTTGTGTAGTTGCTGTGTCAGGAATGTGGGCGTGTGAAAGTGATGGGCCCTTAAATGGCGCTGTGTGCTGGTGTGAGTTTTGTTATGTGATGGGCCCGCGGCTGGCGGTATGAATGGTTTTGTATGTCTCACGCGTATGAAAGGTGTATGAATGGCCTGTAAAGAGGTTGGTGCCTTGTCGTGGCTTTACAGCTCACGAGCTGTGAGTCAATGGTTCAGTTTCTCGCCCTTTCAATTATTAACAGTGCATTTCATTTTTGTGAAATCACTTGCTAATACAATTGTATATTCTGAACCATCACTCACTCTCGTGCCAAATCCAACCAGTATGTTTGTGTGCTTGAGGATTAAATGGCTGTGCAGTAATATTTGCCTTTCTGAAGCAGGGTGTACCTTGTCCCTTTTGTGAATTTTGTAATGTGTTGTTTTTGTGCCTGGTGGTGCGAATGGTCTTGTGTGTATCACGTATGAAAGGTGTGTGAATGGCCTGTAAAGCGGTTGGTGCCTTGCCATGGCTTTACAGCTCACGAGCTGTGAGTCATTGGTTCAGTTTTTTCTCCATTGAATTATTGACAGTGCATTTCATTTTTGTGAAATCTCTTGTTAATAAAATTTAATATACTGAACCATCACTCGCCCTCGTGCCAAATCCAACCAGTATGTGTGTGCGTTTGAGGAATAGGTGGCTGTGCAGGATTCTTTGTCTTTTTAGTTTCTCTGCCCAGGTGTATGTTCCATGTAAAAATAACCCACCGACTGTAGATATTGTCGTAAACCCATGGGAGTTCATGGTGATGTCTCTCTTGTGAATTCCAAAAAGGTTTTTTATCCTCAATGTCCTGCAAACCTCAAAATATCGGTCACATTGTCCATGCAATATTATGCCAAAATTCTCACGTTGTAGAAACAATGTCAAAACGTTCTGGTTTTGCAAGGGGGTCAACTGTCTTTTTGGCCCGTGCTCGGCGGCCATCTAGGGAAACCAACCAAACCCACACATTTCTGAAAACTAGACACTCGGGGGCTTCCAGGGAGGTATCGCTTGCGTGGATCCCCCAACGTTTCCGTACCCAGAATCCCCTGCAAACCTCAATTTTTGCTGAAAAAATCACTTTTTTTCACACATTTTGGGATGGGAAAGTAGTGGCATCACCGGGCTCACACAAATTTACCACCACCCAGCGTTCCCCCAGGTCTCCCGGTAAAAATGGTGCCTCACTTGTGTGGGAGGCCCAAGTACCCGCGGCAGGCAAGGGCCCAAAACGCAGTGAGGCGACATCAAAATGGCCTGTCGCAAAACCACCTGGTTTTGCAAGGGGGGTCACTTAGGTTTTTGGCCCGGTGCTCGGCGGCCATCTAGGGAAACCTACCAAACCCACGCATTTCTGAAAACTAGACACCCGGCGGCTTCCAGGGAGGTGTGGCTTGCGTGGATCCCCCAAAGTTTCCTTACCCAGAATCCCCTGCAAACCTCAATTTTTGCTGAAAAAATCACTTTTTTCACACATTTTGGGGTGGGAAAGTAGTGGCATCACCAGGCTCACACAAATTTACCACGACCCAGCATTCCCCCAGGTCTCCCGGTAAAAATGGTGCCTCACTTGTGTGGGAGGCCCAAGTACCCGCGGCAGGCAAGGGCCCAAAACGTAGTGAGGCAACATCAAAATGGCCTGTCGCAAAACCACCTGGTTTTGCAAGGGGGGTCACTTAGGTTTTTGGCCCGGTGCTCGGCGGCCATCTAGGGAAACCTACCAAACCCACACATTTCTGAAAACTAGACACCCGGCGGCTTCCAGGGAGGTATGGCTTGCGTGGATCCCCCAACGTTTCCTTACCCAGAATCCCCTGCAAACCTCAATTTTTGCTGAAAAAATCACTTTTTTCACACATTTTGGGGTGGGAAAGTAGTGGCATCACCGGGCTCACACAAATTTACCACCACCCAGTGTTCCCCCAGGTCTCCCGGTAAAAATGGTGCCTCACTTGTGTGGGAGGCCCAAGTACCCGCGGCAGGCAAGGGCCCAAAACGCAGTGAGGCGACATCAAAATTGCCTGTCGCAAAACCACCTGGTTTTGCAAGGGGGGTCACTTAGGTTTTTGGCCCGGTGCTCGGCGGCCATCTAGGGAAACCTACCAAACCCATGCATTTCTGAAAACTAGACACCCGGCGGCTTCCAGGGAGGTATGGCTTGCGTGGATCCCCCAACGTTTCCTTACCCAGAATCCCCTGCAAACCTCAATTTTTGCTGAAAAAATCACTTTTTTCACACATTTTGGGGTGGGAAAGTAGTGGCATCACCGGGCTCACACAAATTTCACACCTCCCAGCGTTCCCCTGGGTCTCCCGGTAAAAATGGTGCCTCACTTGTGTGGGAGGCCCAAGTACCCGCGGCAGGCAAGGGCCCAAAACGCAGTGAGGCGACATCAAAATGGCCTGTCGCAAAACCACCTGGTTTTGCAAGGGGGGTCACTTAGGTTTTTGGCCCGGTGCTCGGCGGCCATCTAGGGAAACCTACCAAACCCATGCATTTCTGAAAACTAGACACCCGGCGGCTTCCAGGGAGGTATGGCTTGCGTGGATCCCCCAACGTTTCCTTACCCAGAATCCCCTGCAAACCTCAATTTTTGCTGAAAAATCACTTTTTTCACACATTTTGGGCCTCCCACACAAGTGAGGCACCATTTTTACCGGGAGACCTGGGGGAACGCTGGGTGGTGGTAAATTTGTGTGAGCCCGGTGATGCCACTACTTTCCCACCCCAAAATGTGTGAAAAAAGTGATTTTTTCAGCAAAAATTGAGGTTTGCAGGGGATTCTGGGTAAGGAAACGTTGGGGGATCCACGCAAGCCATACCTCCCTGGAAGCCGCCGGGTGTCTAGTTTTCAGAAATGCATGGGTTTGGTAGGTTTCCCTAGATGGCCGCCGAGCACCGGGCCAAAAACCTAAGTGACCCCCCTTGCAAAACCAGGTGGTTTTGCGACAGGCCATTTTGATGTCGCCTCACTGCGTTTTGGGCCCTTGCCTGCCGCGGGTACTTGGGCCTCCCACACAATTGAGGCACCATTTTTACCGGGAGACCCGGGGGAACGCTGGGTGGTGGTAAATTTGTGTGAGCCCGGTGATGCCACTACTTTCCCACCCCAAAATGTGTGAAAAAAGTGATTTTTTCAGCAAAAATTGAGGTTTGCAGGGGATTCTGGGTAAGGAAACGTTGGGGGATCCACGCAAGCCATACCTCCCTGGAAGCCGCCTGGTGTCTAGTTTTCAGAAATGCGTGGGTTTGGTAGGTTTCCCTAGATGGCCACCGAGCACGGGGCCAAAAACCTAAGTGACCCCCCTTGCAAAACCAGGTGGTTTTGCGACAGGCCATTTTGATGTCGCCTCACTGCGTTTTGGGCCCTTGCCTGCCGCGGGTACTTGGGCCTCCCACACAAGTGAGGCACCATTTTTACCGGGAGACCCGGGGGAACGCTGGGTGGTGGTAAATTTGTGTGAGCCCGGTGATGCCACTACTTTCCCACCCCAAAATGTGTGAAAAAAGTGATTTTTTCAGCAACAATTGAGGTTTGCAGGGGATTCTGGGTAAGGAAACGTTGGGGATCCACGCAAGCCATACCTCCCTGGAAGCCGCCGGGTGTCTAGTTTTCAGAAATGCGTGGGTTTGGTAGGTTTCCCTAGATGGCCGCCGAGCACCGGGCCAAAAACCTAAGTGACCCCCCTTGCAAAACCAGGTGGTTTTGCGACAGGCCATTTTGATGTCGCCTCACTGCATTTTGGGCCCTTGCCTGCCGCGGGTACTTGGGCCTCCCACACAAGTGAGGCACCATTTTTACCGGGAGACCCGGGGGAACGCTGGGTGGTGGTAAATTTGTGTCAGCCCGGTGATGCCACTACTTTCCCACCCCAAAATGTGTGAAAAAAGTGATTTTTTCAGCAAAAATTGAGGTTTGCAGGGGATTCTGGGTAAGGAAACGTTGGGGGATCCACGCAAGCCATACCTCCCTGGAAGCCGCCGGGTGTCTAGTTTTCAGAAATGCGTGGGTTTGGTAGGTTTCCCTAGATGGCCGCCGAGCACCGGGCCAAAAACCTAAGTGACCCCCCTTGCAAATCCAGGTGGTTTTGCGACAGGCCATTTTGATGTCGCCTCACTGCGTTTTGGGCCCTTGCCTGCCGTGGGTACTTGGGCCTCCCACACAAGTGAGGCACCATTTTTACCGGGAGACCCGGGGGAACGCTGGGTGGTGATAAATTTGTGTGAGCCCGGTGATGCCACTACTTTCCCACCCCAAAATGTGTGAAAAAAGTGATATTTTTCTGCAAAAATTGAGGTTTGCAGGGGATTCTGGGTAAGGAAACGTTGGGGGATCCACGCAAGCCATACCTCCCTGGAAGCCTCCGGGTGTCTAGTTTTCAGAAATGCGTGGGTTTGGTAGGTTTCCCTAGATGGCCGCCGAGCACCGGGCCAAAAACCTAAGTGACCCCCCTTGCAAAACCAGGTGGTTTTGCGACAGGCCATTTTGATGTCGCCTCACTGCGTTTTGGGCCCTTGCCTGCCGCGGGTACTTGGGCCTCCCACACAAGTGAGGCACCATTTTTACCGGGAGACCCGGGGGAACGCTGGGTGGTGGTAAATTTGTGTGAGCCCGGTGATGCCACTACTTTCCCACCCCAAAATGTGTGAAAAAAGTGATTTTTTCAAAAAAAATTGAGGTTTGCAGGGGATTCTGGGTAAGGAAACGTGGGGGGATCCAAGCAAGCCATACCTCCCTGGAAGCCGCCGGGTGTCTAGTTTTCAGAAATGCATGGGTTTGGTAGGTTTCCCTAGATGGCCGCCGAGCACCGGGCCAAAAACCTAAGTGACCCCCCTTGCAAATCCAGGTGGTTTTGCGACAGGCCATTTTGATGTCGCCTCACTGCGTTTTGGGCCCTTGCCTGCCGTGGGTACTTGGGCCTCCCACACAAGTGAGGCACCATTTTTACCGGGAGACCCGGGGGAACGCTTGGTGGTGATAAATTTGTGTGAGCCCGGTGATGCCACTACTTTCCCACCCCAAAATGTGTGAAAAAAGTGATTTTTTTCTGCAAAAATTGAGGTTTGCAGGGGATTCTGGGTAAGGAAACGTTGGGGGATCCACGCAAGCCATACCTCCCTGGAAGCCTCCGGGTGTCTAGTTTTCAGAAATGCATGGGTTTGGTAGGTTTCCCTAGATGGCCGCCGAGCACCGGGCCAAAAACCTAAGTGACCCCCCTTGCAAAACCAGGTGGTTTTGCGACAGGCCATTTTGATGTCGCCTCACTGCGTTTTGGGCCCTTGACTGCCACGGGTACTTGGGCCTCCCACACAAGTGAGGCACCATTTTTACCGGGAGACCTGGGGGAACGCTGGGTGGTGGTAAATTTGTGTGAGCCCGGTGATGCCACTACTTTCCCACCCCAAAATGTGTGAAAAAAGTGATTTTTTCAGCAAAAATTGAGGTTTGCAGGGGATTCTGGGTAAGGAAACGTTGGGGGATCCACGCAAGCCATACCTCCCTGGAAGCCGCCGGGTGTCTAGTTTTCAGAAATGCATGGGTTTGGTAGGTTTCCCTAGATGGCCGCCGAGCACCGGGCCAAAATCCTAAGTGACCCCCCTTGCAAAACCAGGTGGTTTTGCGACAGGCCATTTTGATGTCGCCTCACTGCGTTTTGGGCCCTTGCCTGCCGCGGGTACTTGGGCCTCCCACACAAGTGAGGCACCATTTTTACCGGGAGACCTGGGGGAACGCGGGGTGGGTGGAAATTTGTGGATCCACGCAGATTCCAGAACTTTCCATCCCAGAAATGTGGGGAAAATGTGTTATTTTTGTCATTTTTTTATGTTTGCAAGGGATTCTGGGTAACAGACCATGGTGAAAGGCAGTCAAGTCACCCCATCCAGGATTCCCCTGGGTGTCTAGTTTTCAAAAATGTATAGGTTTGCTAGGTTTCCCTAGGTGCCGGCAGGGCTAGGGTTCAAAAACTACAGCTAGTCACTTTGCCAAAAAAGGGTCATTTTTCACTGCAAAATGGAGGCGTGACCACGTTGCGTTTTGCGCCGTTTCCTGTCGCGGGCACTAGGCCGACCCACACAAGTGAGGTACCATTTTTCTCGTAAGACTTTGGGGAACGCGGGGTGGGTGGAAATTTGTGGATCCACGCAGATTCCAGAACTTTCCATCCCAGAAATGTGGGGAAAATGTGTTTTTTTTGTCATTTTTTTACGTTTGCAAGGGATTCTGGGTAACAGACCATGGTGGGAGGCAGTCAAGTCACCCCATCCTGGATTCCCCTGGGTGTCTAGTTTTCAAAAATGTATAGGTTTGCTAGGTTTCCCTAGGTGCCGGCAGGGCTAGGGTTCAAAAACTACAGCTAGTCACTTTGCCAAAAAAGGGTCATTTTTCACTGCAAACTGGAGGTGTGACCACGTTGCGTTTTGCGCCGTTTCCTGTCGCGGGCACTAGGTCAACCCGCACAAGTGAGGTACCATTTTTCTCGTAGGACTTTGGGGAACACGGGGTGGGTGGAAATTTGTGGATCCACGCAGATTCCAGAACTTTCCATCCCAGAAATGTGGCGAAAATGTGTTTTTTTTGTCATTTTTTACGTTTGCAAGGGATTCTGGGTAACAGACCATGGTGGGAGGCAGTCAAGTCACCCCATCCTGGATTCCCCTGGGAGTCTAGTTTTCAAAAATGTATAGGTTTGCTAGGTTTCCTTAGGTGCCGGCAGGGTTAGGGTTCAAAAACTACAGCTAGTCACTTTGCCAAAAAAGGGTCATTTTTCACTGCAAAATGGAGGTGTGACCACGTTGCATTTTGCGCCGTTTCCTGTCGCGGGCACTAGGCCGACCCGCACAAGTGAGGTACCATTTTTCTCGTAGGACTTTGGGGAACGCGGGGTGGGTGGAAATTTGTGGATCCACGCAGATTCCAGAACTTTCCATCCCAGAAATGTGGGGAAAATGTGTTTTTTTTGTCATTTGTTTTACGTTTGCAAGGGATTCTGGGTAACAGACCATGGTGGGAGGCAGTCAAGTCACCCCATCCTGGTTTCCCCTGGGTGTCTAGTTTTCAAAAACGTATAGGTTTTCTAGGTTTCCCTTGGTGCCGGCAGGGCTAGGGTTCAAAAACTACAGCTAGTCACTTTGCCAAAAAAGAGTCATTTTTCACTGCAAAATGGAGGTGTGACTACGTTGCGTTTTGTGCCGTTTCCTGTCGCGGGCACTAGGTCGACCCGCACAAGTGAGGTACCATTTTTCTCGTAGGACTTTGGGGAACGCGGGGTGGGTGGAAATTTGTACATCCACGCAGATTCCAGAACTTTCCATCCCAGAAATGTGGGGAAAATGTGTTTTTTTTGTCATTTTTTTATGTTTGCAAGGGATTCTGGGTAACAGACCATGGTGGGAGGCAGTCAAGTCACCCCATCCTGGATTCCCCTGGGTGTCTAGTTTTCAAAAATGTATAGGTTTGCTAGGTTTCCCTAGCTGCCGGCAGGGCTAGGGTTCAAAAACTACAGCTAGTCACTTTGCCAAAAAAGGGTCATTTTTCACTGCAAAATGGAGGTGTGACCACGTTGCGTTTTGCGCCGTTTCCTGACGCGGGCACTAGGCCGACCCGCACAAGTGAGGTACCATTTTTCTCGTAGGACTTTGGGGAACGCGGGGTGGGTGGAAATTTGTGGATCCACGCAGATTCCAGAACTTTCCATCCCAGAAATGTGGGGAAAATGTGTTTTTTTTGTCAGTTTTTTACGTTTGCAAGGGATTCTGGGTAACAGACCATGGTGGGAGGCAGTCAAGTCACCCCATCCTGGATTCCCCTGGGTGTCTAGTTTTCAAAAATGTATAGGTTTGCTAGGTTTCCCTAGGTGCCGGCAGGGCTCAAAAACTACAGCTAGTCACTTTGCCAAAAAAGGGTCATTTTTCACTGCAAAATGGAGGTGTGACCACGTTGCGTTTTGCGCCGTTTCCTGTCGCGGGCACTAGGCCGACCCGCACAAGTGAGGTACCATTTTTCTCGTAGGACTTTGGGGAACGCGGGGTGGGTGGAAATTTGTGGATCCACGCAGGTTCCAGAACTTTCCATCCCAGAAATGTGGGGAAAATGTGTTTTTTTTGTCATTTGTTTTACGTTTGCAAGGGATTCTGGGTAACAGACCATGGTGGGAGGCAGTCAAGTCACCCCATCCTGGATTCCCCTGGGTGTCTAGTTTTCAAAAATGTATAGGTTTGCTAGGTTTCCCTAGGTGCCGGTAGGGCTAGGGTTCAAAAACTACAGCTAGTCACTTTGCCAAAAAAGGGTCATTTTTCACTGCAAAATGGAGGTGTGACCACGTTGCGTTTTGCGCCGTTTCCTGTCGCGGGCACTAGGTCGACCCGCACAAGTGAGGTACCATTTTTCTCATAGGACTTTGGGGAACGCGGGGTGGGTGGAAATTTGTGGATCCACGCAGATTCCAGAACTTTCCATCCCAGAAATGTGGGGAAAATGTGTTTTTTTTGTCATTTTTTTACGTTTGCAAGGGATTCTGGGTAACAGACCATGGTGGGAGGCAGTCAAGTCACCCCATCCTGGATTCCCCTGGGTGTCTAGTTTTCAAAAATGTATAGGTTTGCTAGGTTTCCCTAGGTGCCGGCAGGGCTAGGGTTCAAAAACTACAGCTAGTCACATTGCCAAAAAAGGGTCATTTTTCACTGCAAAATGGAGGTGTGACCACGTTGCGTTTTGCGCCGTTTCCAGTCGCGGGCACTAGGCCGACCTGCACAAGTGAGGTACCATTTTTCTCGTAGGACTTTGGGGAACGCGGGGTGGGTGGAAATTTGTGGATCCACGCAGATTCCAGAACTTTCCATCCCAGAAATGTGGGGAAAATGTGTTTTTTTTGTCATTTGTTTACGTTTGCAAGGGATTCTGGGTAACAGACCATGGTGGGAGGCAGTCAAGTCACCCCATCCTGGATTCCCCTGGGTATCTAGTTTTCAAAAATGTATAGGTTTGCTAGGTTTCCCTAGGTGCCGGCAGGGCTAGGGTTCAAAAACTACAGCTAGTCACTTTGCCAAAAAAGGGTCATTTTTCACTGCAAAATGGAGGTGTGACCATGTTGCGTTTTGCGCCGTTTCCTGTCGCGGGCACTAGGCCGACCAGCACAAGTGAGGTACCATTTTTCTCGTAGGACTTTGGGGAACGCGGGGTGGGTGGAAATTTGTGGATCCACGCAGATTCCAGAACTTTCCATCCCAGAAATGTGGGGAAAATGTGTTTTTTTTGTCATTTTTTTACGTTTGCAAGGGATTCTGGGTAACAGACCATGGTGGGAGGCAGTCAAGTCACCCCATCCTGGATTCCCCTGGGTGTCTAGTTTTCAAAAATGTATAGGTTTGCTAGGTTTTCCTAGGTGCCGGCAGGGCTAGGGTTCAAAAACTGCAGCTAGTCACTTTGCCAAAAAAGGGTCATTTTTCACTGCAAAATGGAGGTGTGACCACATTGCGTTTTGCGCCGTTTCCTGTCGCGGGCACTAGGCCGACCCGCACAAGTGAGGTACCATTTTTCTCGTAGGACTTTGGGGAACGCGGGGTGGGTGGAAATTTGTGGATCCACGCAGATTCCAGAACTTTCCATCCCAGAAATGTGGGGAAAATGTGTTTTTTTTGTCATTTGTTTTACGTTTGCAAGGGATTCTGGGTAACAGACCATGGTGGGAGGCAGTCAAGTCACCCCATCCTGGATTCCCCTGGGTGTCTAGTTTTCAAAAATGTATAGGTTTGCTAGGTTTCCCAAGGTGCCCGCAGAGCTAGGGTTCAAAAACTAGAGCTAGGCACTTTGCAAAAAAAGGGTAATTTTGCATTGTGAAAATGTGGTGTGACCACGTTGCGTTTTGCGCCGTTTCCTGTCGTGGGCACTATGCCTACCCACACAAGTGAGGTACCATTTTTATCGGGAGACTTAGGGTAATTCAGATTTGTAAAGGAACTGTTATTATCTATTGACTTTCCATGCATTTCTGCTTTCCAAATGAAAGATATTGTGTAAAAAAGAAGTCATTCTAAAAAATGACTGATAATTCTCATGCTAGTATGAGTATTCCCAATTTCAGAAATGTGCAAATATCTACTGTTTCTAAACTCTATATTTTGTTCCCATTTCAGAAATACATAGGTGTCTTTCATACCAATTTTTCCATGTACACTTTTTTACAGAATAATTACTATATACCCGGTACATAATAAAAAACCATTGCAAGTTACTACTCAGTTTTTGGCTCTGGGTTCGTCTGGTTCTTGGTGAACCTACAAGTCCTATATATCCCCACAACCAGTAATGTCCAGTGGATGCAACGGTATATTGCTTTCAAAGAGCTGTCATAATTAGAAGAAGTTACAGGTGAAAACGTTGACACAAAAGGTTGTTTTTTTCAACTAAATTTCAATTTATCCTACATTTAACTGTTTGTTTATATAACAAAAACCTTGATGGATCTACACAAATGACCCCTTACTGAATTCAGAATGTTGTCTTCTTTTCGAAAATGTATAGCTTTCCAGGATCCACTATTGCTTTTGTACCCATTTCTGCCACTAACTGGAAGGAGGTCAAAAGCACAAAAAATAGCAAAAATAGGCTATGTCCCAGAAAAATGCCAAAACTGTGTAAAAAAATGTTGGGTTTCTGACAAAAGTCAAGTATCCCCGAAAAGCTGGGAAAATGGTGATTTCAACCCCACAAACCCTTTTTTGATAACATTTGCAGGGAAAAAACCCAGATGCTTTCATTTGCAGCCCGTTTTTCCAATTTTTCCAAAAAAACCCAAAATTTTGCTGTATTTTAGCTCATTTCTGTGACCCCTCCAGGGGAATCCACAAACCCTGAGTACCTTTAGAATCCCCATGATGTTGGAAGAAAAGGATGCAAATTTGGCGTGGCTACCTAATGCGGTCACAAAGTTACAGGGGCCTAAGCGCACACTACCCCAAATAGCCAAAAAAAGGCCTGGCACAGGAGGGGGAAAAGGCCTCGCAGCGAAGGGGTTAAGTAAATATTAATTTAATTTTATTTGTATTGATTAATAATTTATTTGTTAATTAATTATTAGTATGTTATTTATTTAAAAAAAAAATATATTGCTAAGTATGTTAATGTAACCCCTACGCTATCCAACACTTTCCCTATTGTTGCACTCACTGTAGTGGGAAGAGTAATTTTTAACCCAACGCTATCCAACACTTTCCCTACTGTTGCATAAATTGTAGTGGGAACAGTAATGTTTACCCCTACGCTATCCAACACGTTCCCTATTGTCGCACTCACTGGAGTGGGAATAGTAATTTTTACCCCTACGCTATCCAACACTTTCCCTACTGTTGCACTCCCTGGAGTTGGAATAGTAATTTTAATCCCTACGCTAGCCAACATTTACCGTACTGTTGCGCTGTTTGGAGTTGGAATAGTAATTTTATTCCCTCCACTATCTGATATTTTTTGGTAATATTTTAGCTAATGTAGTATATAATTAATGTTAAAAAGATTAAAAATATATTTTTTTTTAATTTGTTACATATCTTTATTTTATTTTTATTTATATTATTGTTTTATGTGTATAGATGTATTTATAATTTATAAGATTTTTAAAAAATAATTCATGTTATTAAAATGATTATCAAAACATATTAATAAGTAAGTATATATATTATATATGATATGTATATATTTAATGTATTTATTAATTATATATATTATTTATCATTTTTAAACATTTTAAAATATTTTTAACTATGTTTATTTTAATTATATGTATTATTTACTTTATTTTACATAATTTTTTTAACTTAAAAAAACCCGATATTTTTAACAACGATATTTTTGACATTGATATTTTTTTCCGATATTTTTGTACTTACCATAATGTAGATAGGATGTCAATATTCTTGACTTCGATATTCTTGCTGCGATATTTCTGAAGGTCGATATTCTGACCTTCGATATTCTGTCAGTGATTCGGTAGTTTCAGCATTTGAGATGTCATGAGAAATAGCAGTGGTTCGACTCTGCAACCCTGCCATTACTCTCAAGGAAGACAGTAAGCCCTTTGGACGGCCGGAAGGCTTTATGAGTGAGCAAGGAGGTGAAGAGATGTGCTATGTGTCTTTGACACTGTGCTTCAAGTTAATCTAGATAACCTACCTATTGAACACTGGAGCATGCAGGAGAGGAACTTATGAGAGATACTGGTGGATTCTATACACAAAAGAAAGCTAAGGGAGCCGAAAAAGACTGAAAATGGACCTATTAGGAAGTGGTGACTTGGCAAAGACATATAGAAATAATTCAGCCATGACTTAGTAAACGAAACCAGGTTACTCCAAGCTAGAGACACTCAGGGGCCGATTCCGGCAGCAAAACGAACCGACCGACACAGACCAGCGCCGTACGACCCGTGCAGTACGATGCAACACGTGTGAATTACAAGCGACACGTACGGAATACAAGTCGTACGACCAAGCCGTAGGGAAAATAGTGATCCGGCCGGAAAACCGACGAGACTTTCACTGACCGACATGAACCCGGAATAAACCCGACCGACCCGTACCCGCGATGTCTGATCCACGCAGTACGATGCAATGCATGTAAAACCAGACCGACTCGCACAGAGACCAAGCCGCACGACCGACACGCACAGACAACCGGCCCACAAGCAATAGAGACCTTCGCGACCGACGCATATGAAGCACAGAAGATAGGCAGCATGAACGAGGCGGAGAAGCCCGCACGAGACAACAGCAGTGTCCGTTTCCGTCACATGAACGTCTTCTTCATGCCTACAAAACCCAAAAGAAAAAAGACAAAAAAAGGACCAAACAAGCAATGACAAAGCCAATAAATATCAAATAAAAAAAAAATGGGACAAAGACACACCCACAACTCCAACTATCTAAAGGACTACAATCACTACCATCATCCCTTGCAAACAGGAGACACAGCCAGCAGCAAACACCATTACACAGCAACGACAGACACACTCACAACTCACCCATCACACAACCCACACACCATCAGCACCTCATCCAAAAGCCCACACACAAACAGCCAGCAAAACCAACAACAACCCACCCTCACTTGCACCCTCACACACACATCCCTCACCACCACCACCCATCACCATGCCCCCAAAGAAGAATCCAAAGTTCACAGATAGTGAGTTAGAAGTGCTGGTAGACGAGATCATCAGAGTAGAGCCACATTTGTTTGGTACATTGGTCCAAAGGACCCCCATGTCACAGAAAACCAAGATGTGGGTGAGGATTGTGGACAAGGTGAACGCTAAAGCACCAGCAAGGTGCACAAAGGATGATATCCAGAACAGGTGATATGACGTGCGCAGGAGGGTCAAAAGACTCATCGAAAAAGATCACACCCTGAGTCAGTGCACCGGCAGTGGCCCTCCTGCCAACCCAGCATGCTTCAGGACCTGGGAGGAGAAGGTGCGGGACATCCTACCACCAGAGAGCGTCCATGGGCTAACAGACATACCAGAGCCTGGTGAGTACACAAACAACATACCCAAGATTGTGTGGCAAGGGGACAGTGAAACCATGCACCGCAAGCAAAGCTTCACTAACCAATAGATAATCATACCAAGATGTCTATGCCAGTCAGAAAAACACAATACCTGCCATCTCATAGTGACTTGGAACTGTGTCATGACATGCACCAACCTACAAACAAATAGAGCAAGCCAGTGGCACAAAGCTAAATAGGCACTGCCAGACAGTTTGCCACCACAAACACACTACCTCACAGTGCAGCTGACTGACAGGAAGGAATAGTGGGGATGCAGGTGAAGTGAGTGTATCTAAAAGCATGATGGGGCCTGTAGTCACAGATAATGCTCCCCCTCCTGATTGGCCCATCAAGACCTCTCTGAAACATGCCCACATCACAGGGAGTGGAAAATGACTGACAAGATGGCTGACACTGGGTCCTGCTGTGGGGAGCACAAGGCCCTGCTATGGGTTGTGTGCAAATCAGAAGCAGGACACCACTGACTGACATCCTGAAAGACAACTTGCACGCCGTACAATGGAAGCACGTTTCATGATGGGAAGGAGGACTGACAGCCCTGAGCCTACTTACCAGCATGTGGAGACAACACCCCCTCAACACAAACTCCACACAACTCACCGGGTAGAATGCATTGACACACACCTCAGTGAAATATCAGCAAAAGATACCCCCTACTGGGTGCTGCTGTGTGAAGCACAGGGGCTCTCTTTGGACTTGTAGCCAAACAAACACCAGGATTTCACAGAGTCAAGAGGAAGGAAGTATGTGCATGCTGGGAAGGGGGGTGTAGCCAAGAGTATGATGGGAGTTGCAGTCACAGACAATCTACACCCACCCACATGGCCCAGCAAGCTCACACTGAACCATACTCGCCCCACAGGGAGTGGGAAGGGACTGACAAGATGTCTGACACTGGGCTCTCTTGTGGGGAGCACAAGGCCCTGCTGGGAAATGGGCAACAACAAACACCAGGACTTCACTGTCAGCCATCTTGCCATTGCTGTCACACTCCCTCACAGGGAAGCAGAGTCAAGAGGAAGGAAGTATGTGCATGCTGGGAAGGGGGGCATAGCCAAGAGTATGATGGGAGTTGCAGTCACAGACAATCTACACCCACCCACATGGTCCAGCAAGCTCACACTGAACCATACTCGCCCCACAGGGAGTGGGAAGGAGCTGACAAGATGTCTGACACTGGGCTCTGTTGTGGGGAGCACAAGGCACTGCTGGGAAATGGGCAACAACAAACACCAGGACTTCACAGTCAGCCATCTTGCCATTGCTGTCACACCCCCTCACAGGGAAGCAGAGTCAAGAGGAAGGATGTATGGGAATGCTGGGAAGGGGGGTGTAGCCAAGAGTATGATGGAAGTTGCAGTCTCAGACAATCTACACCCACCCACATTGGCCAGCAAGTTCTAACTGAACCATACTTGCCCCACAGGGAGTGTGAAGGGACTGACAAGATGTCTGACACTGGACTCTGTTGTGGGGAGCACAAGGCCATGCTGGGAAATGGCCAACAACAATATCAAACTCTGTCCGTGACAAGCTGGGAAAAAGCAGTGTACAGGCAGGCATCTGTTCGAAAAGTAGAAAATGTCATGTTTGTGAACCATCGATGCATGTAGAAACATAACTCACATCGTGTGTCTCTTCCAAACACAGGTGGTGCTGGACACCCAGCACCAAATTATGAGGATTCCGAGACCCAGACTCTGGCAGACACTGAGCTCTCTGGTCTGACTCCGTCTCTGTCCTCTTCGGATGACGACGACCAACCTGGCCCCTCCGGTGTGAGGCATCATGCAGCACCAGCAGCATCAACATCTGCATCCCCTGTACCCACGCCTCCAGCATCTGGAAACTGACAGGGCACCCCCGCCAACAAGGACAGACCAAGGCCAATGAACACCCACAACACAGGGACACAGGACCCCCGGAAGCTACAGCAAACACCACCAGCAACACCACCCAAGGGGTCCCAGTGTCACCTGTGCATCCCGCCGCTGGTCCTGCCCGCGTGGATAGGGGTGCTGGGAGGGGTGGGAGGCAGATGGCACGCCTTGCAGAGGGGTCTGGACTGCATAATGACCCCCACCTGGCACGCATCATAGATGCGTACCAGGATAGCACCGGAGGATTTGGCCAGGTAGTGGGGATCCTCAAGGACATGCAACAGGAGCAGGTCGCCCACCATGCCCGCATGGAGGCCAAGTGGGATGCCCTTACTGCGGTGCATCGGGACATACTCCAATGCCTCCGACAGATCAACACAAACCTGTCCACACCTCCCTGTGTGGCCACAACATCTGTCGCAACACTATCTGCCAGCGCCACAGGGAGGGAGGAGGACTCTGGTGGAGAGTCCCCTGCACCGCAGAGGCCTGCACCTGAGGACCCCCCCCCCGGAAGAAGAGGGATCATCCGAAGAAGGACATGTGAGAGGCAGATGTCCCAGCACATTCCCCAGGGTCTCTAAACCTGTTCTGGACAATGTTCTTTGTGCGCAACCCGTTCACCTTGTCTAATCGCACACAACTCACACACATGACACGGAGGGTTCATGTTGGGCCAATGTAGCAGATGACTGTGGACTTTACTCTGGACATTTCATCTACCAGCACTTCCAACTCAACTGTGAACTTTGGATTCCAAAACCAATGTACAGCAACCACCATCCTGTGCACTTCCCTCACACATGTTTGAAAATAAACTCACCAGTACACCATACTTGCCTCTGTTGTGATTCCAACTTGTCATGTGTCAGGGAGATGTTGATCTGCTACACAACACAGTGCATGCCAAATACTGCAACAATGTGACCAACGTAAGGTGAGTCATGGTGATGTGACACATGTGAGGGAGACAGACCACTATGGCACCACAACACATACTCACCATGGCCATGTTACTCATCCCACACAATGATGTTGACCTGAAACACATTGGCATGCACAGACTCAACACCAACCCCAGTCAGTGGTAACAAGTCCACAGGTGAGGTAAGCAGATGTCAGTCAGGTGTGGGAAGACAGACAACGCACATAACAAAGCGTAGCACAGGTTCATTACACATCAGCAACACGTTTATTCCACAATAGTTGCACGGTAATTCTACGTAACAGTGGACACACGCTCACAAAGTTTTGGAGAATGGAAGTCCAGGGATGTGTGGTACATCTGTTGATGGGAATTGACAACTTCCACACTGGTGTTGGATTCTGGGTGTTGGGGGTCAGTGTTGACCAAACAACAGGCAAAGTACCCTGCGAAGGACAGACACAAGACACAGTCAAAAGCACAGCAGAACAGGAGAGAAATGCAATATACATGCACAAAACATGTCGCAAGAAACCTACTCAAAAACAAGTTAGCAGTACTACCCTATTGTGGAGTACACACCACATGAATGGACACATCACTGCACGCATCCTGTCAAGTGGCACACAGACACACTCATACAGCAACAGAGCTGCCACAACACATTCCAGGCTTCTTCCATACATTGACATAACAACCCTTGAAACTCACATTCAGGTGAAGAAGTTGCGGATGAGCTGTGAGCGGATGTCACCCTCATCCTCATAATCACTGCCATCTTGGCCCAGGCCGGGATCCTCCACAGGTGCCGGAGGTTGGTCATCGTCATCGTCAACCTGGATGAGAGGCATCTCTTTCCGCACTGCCATGTTGTGTAGCATGCAGCAGACAGGGATTATTTTGCACACCTTTGCAGGCTCATATGGGAGTGCCCCTCCGGTCTTGTCCAGGCAGCGAAAGCGTTTTTTCAGGAGGCCGAATGTCCGCTCAATCACCCTCCTGCTCTGACCATGTGCCTCATTGTAGCGCAGCTCGGCTGGTGTCACAGGGTTCCTGAGGGGTGTCAGCAACCACGGCATGTTGGGGTATCCGGAGTCACCTACACACACAAAAATGAACAAGTAGCTGATTTTTTTCGGAGTGCGGAATACAACATTGACAAACACACACAATGATAAACAGTCAGTACACATCGACAAGCCAGGCATGCTGAGCTGGCATCTGTGACATCAGCATTGCAATGCGACTACGCTTCATAATGTAGGCATCATGCGCAGAACCCGGGAACCGTGCACACACATGTAAATGTAAATGTAAATGTTGTGGACTTGTAAAGCGCACAGCTGCCCCAGCAACGGGGCGTCCCGGCGCTGTAGACCGCTGGGGAACCCGTCCTAGCTATCCCTGTGAGATGGTCCCTTTCTGGGTATCTCCAAGGTGAAACCAGGCATCCCCGGCGTCTGTGGGGGGCCGTTGTAGAGATGAGGCAAGCTTAATGCCCAGAGTTGCCGAGTGTGTTCCTGGTTAGAGTAGGTACCGAGGCGAGAATTATCGAGTCCGTTTTGACCCTGGTCCACGACCCTGCCGCGTCGGGAATTGAACCCTGGTCCCTGGCCGATTCTCTGCTTACGGGTCTGCCGCCTCTAACCAGTGAGCCACACCTCTCCACTCTCTGATAGACATGTCAGCAAGACAGACCACCAGAGGTTTGATGGAGTGGTAGTGCTTCCTGTTCCGGTATGCCTGCTCATGTGCCTGTGGTGGTATCAGGGCCACATGTGTCCCATCAATAGATCCGATTACTTTCGGCATCCTCCCCAGTGTATGAAAGGCATCCTTTATTTCAGTTCAGCTGGGCTAGGGAACTTTATATACAGGTCTAGGAAATGCAACATCCCCTCCAAGATATCGCGTAGCACCCGACTAAACATCGTTTGCGACATACCACCAGCAGTAGCCACAGTGTACTGGAAGGTACCAGTAGCAAAAAAGTGCAGGGCTGCCATCACCTTCACCTCTGGGGTCAGTGCTGTAGGGTATGTCCGGCCAGGTAGCAGATGTGGGACCAACTGCTCCGCCAACTCCTCAATCAGTGGCCTGGTGAAGCGGTACTGTCTGATGCAGTCTCGTTCCTGCATGGTTGCAAGGTCTGGGAACGTTCTATGGACAGCTGGTGCCCTGCAGTACAGAGATACACAAAGGAAGATTGTCAGTTCATCCACCCATGTGGCCATGACCAGGCTCAATATCACATGCTAGATCATGACGTTACACAATGTACTGAGGTGTGTGCTGTTGGGCATGGACACATATGTCACCTACATGACCACCACCTCACATCTCAATTCCACATGTGCACATGAGTCCCATGTAGTGCAATGGCCAATCATCTGGCTGTGTCACCCAACCTATGTACTGCTGCGACGTTCCAAACACACACCACAGTGACAAGTGAGGCCTGATGTCTCCCAGGCATCACAGATCTTTGCCATGCAGAAACCCAGGGTCCCTGTATTGCCACATCGACACTGGCATGGACATAGCGTATCACATACACACCGCAAGGCAAGCGTAAGTCCCACAGTGGCCACTGTTGTTCCTGCCGGCCCTACATGTACGTCTCTTAGACACACACACCATCAAGGTTGATGCATATACCACATGGATGTGGAGACTGTCACCCATTGGGCACATTTGATCAGACACATCTGGAACACAACATGCACACAGACTGTGGTTGCACGTCAGTATTGTGGCTACAGGTCTCACTGTGACGTACATGCCATCACCCCCTGGACTCATGGTGTATGTGACATGCCCAAAACTTATCCAACATGAAACTGGGTCCGTGACTCGTGCCCATTACTGTACAATTGCACTTCACAGTGGTAATGTGCACAACACACAAAGGATTCTGCCCCCATGTACATGTGCACAGCCTGGGAGTGGCTGCACCAAAGTGCCACCCAAAAAAACAGATGTGCCCCAAACACCCAGGGAATGCAGCCTTACATGCCATGGGACACTGTGTGGGCAATGCTGTAGTGTGGTCGGTGTGCACAGGTGTCCCTGGCTAGTAAATGTATGTTGAATCTGTAGAATGGTCACACCAATGAGGGCCGACGAGGGTGACAATGCATACGCATTGCACGGTTAATGACCGAGCCGTGCGTACGCTTTGCTTTTGAATGCAATGGGGTCCGATGCGGGTGACAATGCGTACGCATTGCACGGTTCATGACCGAGCCGTGCGTACGCTTTGTCATTGAATGCAATGAGGTCCGACGCGGGTGACAATGCATACGCATTGCACTGTTCATGACCGAGCCGTGTGTACGCTGTGCCATTGAATGCAATGGGGTCCGACGCGGGTGACAATGCGTACGCATTGCACGGTTCATGACCAAGCCGTGCGTATGCTTTGTCATTGAATGCAATGAGGTCCGACGTGGGAGACAATGCGTATGCATTGCACGGTTCATGACCGAGCCGTGCGTACACTTTGCCATTGAATGCAATGGTGTCCGACGCGGGTGACAATGCGTACGCATTGCACGGTTCATGACCGAGCCGTGTGTACGCTTTGCCATTAAATGCAATGAGGTCCGAGGCAGGTGACTATCATGCATACGCGTCGGGCAGGCATGGTCCAAGACAGGCATACGCCTTGGCCATTGAATCGTATAGAGATGGGTGCATGTGTATTTTCAAAATACGCGTTGTACAGTCAGTTGACCGAGCCGGGCGCACCCATTGGCTCCGGACTGTCATGGAGACGGATGCAGATTCAAAACTTGTACGAGTTGTGCACTGGAAATTCAGTTGGATGCCTACAACAATGTTGCAATTTCAAGTGTTTCATGAAGGTGAAGATTTGAATGATGCAAAAGGCGTGTACGAGTCGTACAGTTAAATGGATTGCCCAGATTCATAGAATGCAACCGTGTTGGACCTATCACTTGGGACACATGGCACAGATTCTGCCTCTGCAGCACAGATATAAGTCTGGCTGGCCCTCAGGGAGCTCACTTGCATGCACTACATGCTACTGGACCACATCCCTGCTACCACTGCTGCTGTCTCTGCATCCTCTGGCTCCTGCTATGGCACGTACTCTGGAGAGGGCCCCAGCCATTACTGAGGATGAGAACCAGGCCCTGCTGGACGGGCTCCTTCCACAGTACAGCAAGCTCTATGGGAAACCAGGGGAGCAGGTGAGTGTGCAGTCCACTGCCTTCCTAATTATGCATGTTGTCTGCCTAGCAGTACTAGCAGTGTGTACACTAGTGGCAAGCATTCTCACTGAGTACTTTCATCCCCCAAAGTGTGTAGGTACATGTAATGAACAGGTGTCCTGCTGCTAAAGTGCATTAGTGCAAGCTTAAACTATCCAGGCATTGTTAACATGTCAGACATGCAGGTGATTTGTCCTTCCCCATGGTTGCACTACCTGTGTAACTCACTTCCCTTTGTGATGATGACATGTATATCTAAATGTGTGCTGCACAAATATGGGGCATGTGTGTTAATGTACTTTTCACTTTGTCATCCTCACAGGTTGAAGCCCACCAGAGCAGGAGATATGACTGACCATCGCCCAGGCTGTTCGTTCGGTGGGGGTCTACAAGCACCGGATCCGCAACTGCCAGAAGAGGTGGCAGGACCTTCGGGGCTGGACCCGGAGGATAGCTAGAGTCCAGCTGAAGCTGTCACCTCCGCACAGGAGGGGCGGACACCGGACCCTGACCCTCCACATGCTCCGGATGCTTGCGGTGGTCTTCACGGACCTGGATAGGCAGCTGAAGGCCAAACAGCAGCAGGAAGGGGGTAAATCCATGTCTAATCTGTGTACTATGTCTGACATGCTAATTGCAGTCTTTTGGCCTGGTCACACTTCCACATTACGTAGGGCGTGTAGTCCAATACTCAGCTCCCTCAATTGTGTGATGCACCCTCCTCATCTGTTCCACAGGTGTGGCCCCTACAGTCTGTTGCTTGTGTCACTAGGGCACTGTGTTCCTGCAGTCAGCTATGCTTCAGCTACCGGACAGCATCTGTTCCCGTGACTCTGTTGTGTGTTTCATGGGTGGGTCAATTGTTTGCACAATGCCTGAGATCTGACATGTGATCTGTGTGTGCCCTTGGGATGTGTTCCAATTGCTGACTCGACACATGTGGCTGGGGTATTCCAAACAAACCCATCCAGCAGGGGACTCCAATTTTGGGGCCTCAGGAGTATGTATATCAAGTATGTCACACTTGCTTAGCCACCTGACTAATGTTCAGGGCCAAACACCGTTTCATGTAGACCTGGCCAGTCATGCCTCCTCAAGGGCATTTAGAAACACTCTGTAATCCCACTCCTGTGTATCAAATTACAGGTTGTGCTTAGTGACATGTGCCCTCAGGTGTCTGCCTCTGTGTCATTAGGGTGTGGCTTGTTGTTACATACAACTGGGGTGTCCATGATTCAGAGGGTCAGCATGACATCTGAGATGTGACTGTGAGAGACAAGACCTGTGTGACATATAGGTGTGTGATCATCTGACAGCGCACAATGGTGTATGCAACTGTGTCCTTCATGCAGCTGGGTTACATCCATGGCAGACTGTGATGTGTTAATGTACAGGGAGTTGTGTTTGCAGAGACTCATATGTCTGATTTGCATGATGTGGGGTCTTCTGGGTCCTGTATATGTTGTTTGCAGGAGATGGGCAAGTGCGCCGGTTATCTGCAGAATTAGCTTTACCCCTGAGCTAGGATTGTGAGTCAGTGCATATTGTTGTTGTCTGGATGCCCTGCCCCTGTGACAGGAGACAGTGTTGACAGGCTTTCAGGGCCTCCCAGTGCCATGGCATTTAACTTGCTATGAGTGATCCTGCATTGTGTTCAAGTGTGCACCATGCACCCCATTGTGGCATTGCCCCTCAGGACATGAGAACATCATAGTGTGTGTTGCTGGCATGCATCACAAGCATGTGAAATGAGTCTCTGCCCATCCCTTATCCGGACACCTGTACTGAGTCAGTAGCAAGAGAAGTGCTATGTGTATAGTGAGATACTCCTAGATGTTCACTGGCACGTTCAAATGAGGTGTGGGTGGTGCATGTCGGCACATTGGGGTATTAGCATCCAACATGCAACAGACATATGTGTGCAAGTCAAGGAGGGATATGTGTTCCATGGTTGATGTTGAGAATGACAATTGGCTTATTCTAAACAGTGTTGACACTTTGAGCTGTGTTCAGTTGATGATGCCAGGGCTTGCCCTGTGATGTGATGTACTCACTGTGGTGTGTGCAGTTGGTGCAGGTGACTGATGTTATTCTCTTACTTCTTATTCCTATCTAGATACATCCACGGCCACAGGAGGGGACAGCTCCACGGACCAGGAGGAGCCACAGAGCCTGACAGGGACAGAAGGAGAGGAGTCGGGGGACCCACTGGCACGGAAGGCGAGTGGAGCCACACAGAGGAGTCCTCAGCACCATCCCCACCAGCTGAGGGCCACAGAAGCTCTGAGGATGACTCCCTTGTGGAGGCGGGTGTCAGCAGCCACCAAACCCCAGCTAGTGAAGCTGTCCCCGCCACTGCCACCACCACCACCAACCTCCCATCGGCTCCCATCCCAGAGGTCCCTGTAGGCTCCCGTGTTCGTGAGCATGTCTCCTTTGTGCCAGGCACTGCACCCCCTGCCCCTTTGTCCCCTGCTGCCCCGAGTGAGGAGTCTGTGGACTTACTTAGACAGATCCATGTAGGGCAGACGTCGATGCTGAAGGTCCTCCATTCGCACACAAGTCTGTTGACACAACTGGTGTCGTTCATGGAGGGCATTTCTTCAGGCATGTCTGCCCTACAGAGGACCAATCAGTCCGTGGCCTCCTCCCTGACAGCAGCAGTGTCTCTCCTCCAATCGTCCCACACCCCTCCTACCCCTGCACCACCCACGATTCCTAGCAGCCTACCTGTCCCAAGCACACAAACACCCAAACCAAGAGCTAGACGTGCACACAAGCAAGCGCAGGGGTCTGATACCACACTCACAGGGGCTGGTTTCCGGACACACACACAGTCATCCACAACCACTCCACAGTCCTCCGAGACATCTCCCTCCCAGCCCCCTTCCCTTGCATCACCTGCAACCCCATCTCCCCAGAAGCTCTTCCTCTGTGACCTTGGCCTCTTCCCCACCGACCCAGCAGATTACAAGGGGAAGAGGAAGTCCCCACACACAGAGGGGAGTGCCCCTCACACCCTGACACCCTCCCCCAGGTACAGTCAGACTGAGACCCCCACCCGCAAGTCCCCCCGGAGCCGGAAGAGCAAGACCCCCCGCCGCCACGCAGTTCCAAGGCAAAGTCTCCATCCTCCATCCTCCAGGCCACCACTCCAGAGGTTCCCCCGCCACTCCCTGCCCCGGGTTCCCCCACCCACTGATATACCAACCCCAAAATGCTAAGGCCCTCCCCCCTACCACTTGCTCATCCACACCTGGCCAGATGGTTAGTGCCACTGATGTGGGAAGCGTGTCCCCCCCCTGTCCTGCCAACCTCACCTGGCCCCCAGTCCGCTCCCATGGATGTAGGCACTGCAGTGGAGTCCACGACCACCCCGTCTGACTTGGGCACTGCAGTGGGGACCCAATCCACTCCATCTGAGCTGACCAGTGGAGTTGTGCCGGCACCCACCCCATCTGACTTGTGCCCCACGGTTGTGACAGCACCCACTTCAGTCAACTCCACTGCAGTTGCAAGTGTCTCGCCTGCATCCACCACCTCTTCACTGCCTCCTTCTGCTGCGTCCTGATCCTGTCCCTGTGATGCCAGGCCTGCCCCCATATATGCCCCTCCGAGGGGATGACCCCGGTCCTTAGCAGTGAGGGCAAGCAACGTGTGACAGTTGCCACTCTAGTTCACTCCTTGGCATTTGGACATGGACTGGCCATTGGCCTTTTGTTTCAATGGACGTTTAACTTTTAATATGCTGAATAAAGCTTTTTTCTTTATCCCTGTGAACTTGATTTAGCTGTACAGTATGTTGATGATTTTTAACATGCCCTTGAAACTGTAATGCTTGCTTTCCAATGTTGAATACTGATGTGTTGCTGTGAGGTACTCCATGTGGTCCATGAGATATGTATCCCATTCTTGTGGGTATCCATGTCATCCTTTGCAGCTACCTGGGTGTGTCATGATCAACTATTTGTGGACATCTCTATGACCATTTCATTTGCATGGTCACATCTCTGGCTTGCACCCATGCACATATGATGTGCTTCCCATTGTCCAATGTGTCTATTCCACAGACTTTGTGCGCATCACCACTGGACCTACAGGTGTGGGCATCATTGGTATAGGAGCAACTGGGTCCTCTGTGCATCTTGCTAGACATATGTTTTGAGTATGTGCAGATGACTTAGGGGAGACACACATACCCAGGCTGTTGTGACCAGAGCCTTCATTGTGTGGTAACTGATGGCTGACTGCCCAAGTGTTCTGCAGGCATGAGTGAGACGTGCTGTGAATATGTTTGGCACAGCTGGGCTTCCACAGGAGTTGGGTCCCCCCAAGTAAGTGTGTTGTCCCGTGACATAGCCTGGGCCCTTGGTGTGTGTTGTATGAGCATGTGTGTGTCCACATCCCTGTTCATACACAGGCAGTGTTACCTTGGCATGTTCCTGTTGTTGATGCTTGCTGAGTGGTACTGTGTTCATCCTACAACTTGCCATGGGCTACCAGATGTGTGGGTGCATGACACACTACTGTTAATTGGTGTATCATCATTGGGATTTGTCAGTTCTGAGTGGTGATGATGTTGTCAGACACAGATGGGACACAGTCAGGGTTCCACAAGGCACTTGTTTATTTGCAAAAACATGTAGTTGTCCCTAGGTGGTACCTTTCAGTGAATGAGACATTTGTATGTGTATGTGACTGCTCCTACTTGTTGGGTTCATGGCTGCAATGTTGGCAGGTGTCAGCATATGTACCTTGTGGTTCTCCTTGGCTTCTGCATTGTCCTGGGACTGTGGCAGGGATTCTGAAGGTTACGTGAGCTTTGACGTCATGGCCATGTACCACATACTGTGCAGTATGTCCGTCATTCCGCAGGGTTGTAAACTGTCCTTGTGTGATGTGTCTGTGCACCTAAGTCCCTCCCAACATTCCTGTGTTTGTTATGGGTGCATGTGTAATGTCACCTGTCCATGTGGGCTTCACAGATGCACATTGTTGCAGTTCAGGGTGTGTGGTGTTGAGGCTGGATGGGTGTAAATGTTTGCATGGATGGTCCCCTAGCTCCTGTTTGTCCATGCAATGGAGGCCATGGTGAGTGATTTGTGTTTGTGTGTGTGTGATATACGTTTGTGGAACAGGACACATGTCTGGGTTTCCCAGTTTGTACGACATCTACCTTTGTCATCACAGTGGAGGTGTCATGCATGCTTGTGTCACCCGAATGTCTGGTCCCTGGGGGTAGTGCTGTTGTGTGTAAGTCAGTCTTTTGCTGTGTTAGTTGGTGTTCCTTCCAGCTTGTGTCCCATGTGTCTGTTGGGCTCCCTCGCATCTCACAATGCCTGATTGCCCACTAAGGGTGTCCCAATGATGGTTTACTTTTGTATGGCACTGTGTCCACATTTGTGTCACTGTGGTTCAGCCCCCCTCATATGCTGTGTAGTTGCCTGGGGATATTGAGCCACACACACACACACATCCTGTGTCAGATGTGCAGTGTGAGGTTGCCTGTTTGTGTTTGTGCATCTGCACCAGTGCATTGGTATTGCTGTTGTGGGCCTTTGTCTGGATGCTGTTTCTGTGATTTTCCCTGCTGTCCCTGTGAGTCATATCACATCATTGTGCACATTCATCCTGGTTTTTAGGTGCCATTGCTGGCATGGAATGGGAGTTTGTGAGCTGACACCTACAGTCTACACAGGTTGTTTTGATTAGTGTATCTATTTTCGAGATATGTGTATGCTTGATGATGGTCACTTCTGCTCTTGTGTCATTGTACATTGCATGCATTGTCAACCCCCATGTGTGGAGCTCGTCTGCACATGGCCAAGAGTGTGTTAGGTTTTCACAGCATTGTTAGCCTCACCACATCTCTGTGGGAATGGGACACAACTAGGGGTGGGCGGAATTTGCGTAATCGCGTTACGCAAATCTCCGCGAAACGGTAAAAAATCTCCGCGAACACGCAGAAATTCCGCGAACACGCGGAATTGCTTGTTCGCAATACTTTTTTCCTGTTCGCGATCGCTGTTTGCGTGCTCGGGGTGAAATATCTCGCGAACACGCATATTGAGAACGCGAACAAGCAAAAAATTTTGCGAAGTCGCGGAACGCAGATTTTTGGACAATTTCGCGTTCTCCGCGGAACGTGAAATTACCCAAATTTCGCAAATTCCGCGAACGGAGCGGAATTTACCGCCCAGGCCTAGACACAACCACTAGTTTGCACCAGAAGTGTTTAATGTGTTGGGAGCAGGGATCATACATGCTGTTTGTTATTGGCAGCTTTGCCCATGATGACACTCACCTTTTGGTCACTGTGATGAGAGGGGGGTTTAGACCCCATCACCACAATGCTCAACATCTGCTGCAGTTTGGAATCCCACACTTAACTTTTGTTCTACACAGTGAGGGGGTGTTCTTTTCATATTGACACAGTGCTATAGTGATGCTTGCCTTGTGTAGGGCACACTCATTTGTTGGTCACACATGTGCTGTTAGTTACATTGTATGTTCGAGGTCATAATCACTGTTGTGGGCATTTGTCACAGACTACACACTGTTGTCATGATGTTAGGGGGGTGTATTTTGCTGACATGCCTAATGTTGCAGTATGATGGATGTGTGGCGCATCACTTATCCTATGAGTGGGGTTGGCAGGGGTGATGGGCAACAGGTCCCCTATGACTGGGGGTGGCAGTGGTGATGGGCAACAGGTCCACTATAGGTGGGGGTGGCAGGAGTGCTGGGGAACATAAGCCCTATGGGTAAGGGTGGCAGGGGTGATGGGCAACAGGTCCCCAATGAGTGGGGGTGGCAGTAGTGATGGGCAACATGTCCCCTATGGCTGGGGGTGGCAGTAGTGATGGGCAACAGGTCCACTATGGGTGGGGGTTGCAGTAGTGATGGGCAACAGGGCCCCTATGGCTGTGGGTGGCAGGAGTGCTGGGGATCATAAGCCCAATGGGAGGGGGAGGTAGTGGTGCTGGGCAACATAAGACCTATGGGTGGGGGTGGCAGGTGTGATGGGCAACAGGTCCACTATGGGTGGGGGTGGAAGGGGTGATGGGCAACAGGTTCCCTATATCTGGGGGTAGCAGGAGTGCTGGGGAACATAAGCCCTATGGGTGAGGGTGGTAGTGGTGCTGGGCAACATAAGCCCTATCAGTGGGGGTGGCAGGGGTGATGGACAACAGGTCCCCTATGGGTGGGGGTGGCAGAAGTGCTGGGGAACATACGCCCTATGAGTGGGGGTGGCAGTAGTGATGGGCAACAGGTCCCCTATGGCTAGGTGTGGCAGGTGTGCTGGGGAACATAAGCCTTATGGGTGGGGGCGGCAGGGGTGATGGGAAACATAAGCCCTATGAGTGGAGGTGGCAGTAGTGATGGGCAACAGGTCCCCTATGGCTGGGGGTGGCAGTAGTGATGGGCAACAGGTCCATTATGGGTGGGGGTGACAGGGGTGATGGGCAACAGGTCTCCTATGGCTGGGGGTGGCAGGAGTGCTGGGGAACATAAGCCCTATCGGTGGGGGTGGCAGGAGTGATGGGCAACAGGTCCCCTATTAGTGGGGGTGGCAGTAGTGATGGGCAACAGGTCCCCTATGGCTGGGGGTGGCAGTAGTGATGGCAACAGGTCCCCTATGGCTGGTGGTGGCAGGAGTGCTGGGTAACATAAGCCCTATGGGTGGGGGTGGTAGTGGTGCTGGGCAACATAAGCCCTATGAGTGGGGGTGGCAGGGGTGATGGGCAACAGGTCCACTATGGGTGGGGTGGCAGGGGTGATGGGCAACAGGTTCCCTATGGCTGGGGGTGGCAGGAGTGCTGGGGCACATAAGCCCTATGGGTGGGGGTGGCAGGGGTGATGGGCAACAGGTCCACTATGGGTGGGGGTGGTAGGAGTGCTGGGGAACATAAGCCCTATCAGTGGGGGTGGCAGTAGTGATGGGCAACAGGCCCCCTATGGCTGGGGGTGGCAGGAGTGCTGGGGAACATAAGCCCTATGGGCGGCGGCGGCAGGGGTGATGGGAAACATAAGCCCTATGAGTGGGGGTGGCAGTAGTGATGGGCAACAGGTCCCCTATGGCTGGGGGTGGCAGTAGTGATGGGCAACAGGTCCACTATGGGTGGGGGTGACAGGGGTGATGGGCAACAGGTCTCCTATGGCTGGGAGTGACAGGAGTGCTGGGGAACATAAGCCCTATGGGTGGGGTGGCAGGGGTGATGGGCAACAGGTCCCCTCTGAGTGGGGGTGGCAGTAGTGATGGGCAACAGGTCCCCTATGGCTGGGGGTGGCAGTAGTGATGGGCAACAGGTCCCCTATGGCTGGGGGTGGCAGGAGTGCTGGGGAACATAAGCCCTATGGGTGGGGTGGCAGGGGTGATGGGCAACATAAGCCCTATGAGTGGGGGTGGCAGTAGTGATGGGCAACAGGTCCCCTATGGCTGGGGGTGGCAGTAGTGATGGACAATAGGTCCACTATGTGTGTGAGTGGCAGGGGTGATGGGCAACAGGTCCCCTATGGCTGGGGGTGGCAGGAGTGCTGGGGAACATAAGCCCTATGGGTCGGGGTGGCAGGGGTGATGGGCAACATAAGCCCTATGAGTGGAGGTGGCATTAGTGATGGGTAACAGGTTCCCTAAGGCTGTGGGTGGCAGTAGTGCTGAGGAACATACGCCCTATGGGTGGGGGTGGCAGGGGTGATGGGCAAAAGGTCCCCTATGAGTGGGGGTGGCAGTCGTGATGGGCAACAGGTCCCCTATGGCTGGGGGTGGCAGTACTGATGGGCAACAGGTCCACTATGGGTGGGGGTAGCTGTAGTGATGGGCAACAGGGCCCCTATGGCTGCGGGTGGCAGGAGTGCTGGGGAACATAAGCCCAATGGGTGGGGGTGGTAGTGGTGCTGGGCAACATAAGCCCTATGAGTGGGGGTGGCAGGGATGATGGGCAACACGTCCACTATGGGTGGGGGTGGCAGGGGTGATGGGCAACAGGTTCCCTATGGCTGGGGGTGGCAGGAGTGCTGGGGAACAGGTCCCCTATGGCTGGGGGTGGCAGGAGTGCTGGGCAACAGGTCCCCTATGAGTGGGGGTGACAGTAGTGATGGGCAACAGGTCCCCTATGGCTGGGGGTGGCAGGAGTGCTGGGTAACATAAGCCCTATGGGTGGGGGTGGTAGTGGTGCTGGGCAACATAATTCCTATGAGGTGGGGTGGCAGGAATGATGGGCAACTGGTCCACTATGGGTGGGGGTGGCTGGGGTGATGGGCAACAGGTTCCCTATGGCTGGGGGTGGCAGGAGTGCTGGTGAACATAAGCCCTATGGGTGGGTGTGGCAGGGATGATGGGCAACAGGTCCACTATGAGTGGGGGTGACAGTAGTGATGGGCAACAGGTCCCCTATGGCTGGGGGTGGCAGGAGTGCTGGGTAACATAAGCCCTATGGGTGGGGGTGGTAGTGGTGCTGGGCAACATAAGCCCTATGAGGTGGGGTGGCAGGAATGATGGGCAACTGGTCCACTATGGGTGGGGGTGGCTGGGGTGATGGGCAACAGGTTCCCTATGGCTGGGGGTGGCAGGAGTGCTGGTGAACATAAGCCCTATGGGTGGGGGTGGCAGGGGTGATGGGCAACAGGTCCACTATGGGTGGGGTGGCTGGGGTGATGGGCAACAGGTTCCCTATGGCTGGGGGTGGCAGGAGTGCTGGGGAACGTAAGCCCTATGGGTGGGTGTGGCAGGGATGATGGGCAACAGGTCCCCTATGCCTGGGGGTGGCAGTACTGATGGGCAACAGGTCCACTATGGGTGGGGGTAGCTGTAGTGATGGGCAACAGGGCCCCTATGGCTGCGGGTGGCAGGAGTGCTGGGGAACATAAGCCCAATGGGTGGGGGTGGTAGTGGTGCTGGGCAACATAAGCCCTATGATTGGGGGTGGCAGGGATGATGGGCAACAGGTCCACTATGGGTGGGGGTGGCAGGGGTGATGGGCTACAGGTTCCCTATGGTTGGGGGTGGTAGGAGTGCTGGGGAACAGGTCCCCTATGGCTGGAGGTGGCAGGAGTGCTGGGCAAGAGGTCCCCTATGAGTGGGGGTGGCTGGGGTGATGGGCAACAGGTTCCCTATGGCTGGGGGTGGCAGGAGTGCTGGTGAACATAAGCCCTATGGGTGGGTGTGGCAGGGATGATGGGCAACAGGTCCACTATGGGTGTGAGTGGCAGGGGTGATGGACAACAGGTCCCCTATGGCTGGGGGTGGCAGGAGTGCTGGGGAACATAGGCCCTATGGGTGGGGGTGGCAGGGGTGATGGACAACATAAGCCCTATGAGTGGAGGTGGCAGTAGTGATGGGCAACAGGTCCCCTATGGCTGGGGGTGGCAGTAGTGATGGCAACAGGTCCCCTATGGCTGGTGGTGGCAGTAGTGATGGGCAACAGGTCCACTATGGGTGGGGGTTGCAGTAGTGATGGGCAACAGGGCCCCTAGGGCTGTGGGTGGCAGGAGTGCTGGGTAACATAAGCCCTATGGGTGGGGGTGGTAGTGGTGCTGGGCAACATAAGCCCTATGAGTGGGGGTGGCAGGGGTGATGGGCAACAGGTCCACTATGGGTGGGGTGGCAGGGGTGATGGGCAACAGGTTCCCTATGGCTGGGGGTGGCAGGAGTGCTGGGGCACATAAGCCCTATGGGTGGGGGTGGCAGGGGTGATGGGCAACAGGTCCACTATGGGTGGGGGTGGTAGGAGTGCTGGGGAACATAAGCCCTATCAGTGGGGGTGGCAGTAGTGATGGGCAACAGGCCCCCTATGGCTGGGGGTGGCAGGAGTGCTGGGGAACATAAGCCCTATGGGCGGCGGCGGCAGGGGTGATGGGAAACATAAGCCCTATGAGTGGGGGTGGCAGTAGTGATGGGCAACAGGTCCCCTATGGCTGGGGGTGGCAGTAGTGATGGGCAACAGGTCCACTATGGGTGGGGGTGACAGGGGTGATGGGCAACAGGTCTCCTATGGCTGGGAGTGACAGGAGTGCTGGGGAACATAAGCCCTATGGGTGGGGTGGCAGGGGTGATGGGCAACAGGTCCCCTCTGAGTGGGGGTGGCAGTAGTGATGGGCAACAGGTCCCCTATGGCTGGGGGTGGCAGTAGTGATGGGCAACAGGTCCCCTATGGCTGGGGGTGGCAGGAGTGCTGGGGAACATAAGCCCTATGGGTGGGGTGGCAGGGGTGATGGGCAACATAAGCCCTATGAGTGGGGGTGGCAGTAGTGATGGGCAACAGGTCCCCTATGGCTGGGGGTGGCAGTAGTGATGGACAATAGGTCCACTATGGGTGTGAGTGGCAGGGGTGATGGGCAACAGGTCCCCTATGGCTGGGGGTGGCAGGAGTGCTGGGGAACATAAGCCCTATGGGTCGGGGTGGCAGGGGTGATGGGCAACATAAGCCCTATGAGTGGAGGTGGCATTAGTGATGGGTAACAGGTTCCCTAAGGCTGTGGGTGGCAGTAGTGCTGAGGAACATACGCCCTATGGGTGGGGGTGGCAGGGGTGATGGGCAAAAGGTCCCCTATGAGTGGGGGTGGCAGTCGTGATGGGCAACAGGTCCCCTATGGCTGGGGGTGGCAGTACTGATGGGCAACAGGTCCACTATGGGTGGGGGTAGCTGTAGTGATGGGCAACAGGGCCCCTATGGCTGCGGGTGGCAGGAGTGCTGGGGAACATAAGCCCAATGGGTGGGGGTGGTAGTGGTGCTGGGCAACATAAGCCCTATGAGTGGGGGTGGCAGGGATGATGGGCAACACGTCCACTATGGGTGGGGGTGGCAGGGGTGATGGGCAACAGGTTCCCTATGGCTGGGGGTGGCAGGAGTGCTGGGGAACAGGTCCCCTATGGCTGGGGGTGGCAGGAGTGCTGGGCAACAGGTCCCCTATGAGTGGGGGTGACAGTAGTGATGGGCAACAGGTCCCCTATGGCTGGGGGTGGCAGGAGTGCTGGGTAACATAAGCCCTATGGGTGGGGGTGGTAGTGGTGCTGGGCAACATAATTCCTATGAGGTGGGGTGGCAGGAATGATGGGCAACTGGTCCACTATGGGTGGGGGTGGCTGGGGTGATGGGCAACAGGTTCCCTATGGCTGGGGGTGGCAGGAGTGCTGGTGAACATAAGCCCTATGGGTGGGTGTGGCAGGGATGATGGGCAACAGGTCCACTATGAGTGGGGGTGACAGTAGTGATGGGCAACAGGTCCCCTATGGCTGGGGGTGGCAGGAGTGCTGGGTAACATAAGCCCTATGGGTGGGGGTGGTAGTGGTGCTGGGCAACATAAGCCCTATGAGGTGGGGTGGCAGGAATGATGGGCAACTGGTCCACTATGGGTGGGGGTGGCTGGGGTGATGGGCAACAGGTTCCCTATGGCTGGGGGTGGCAGGAGTGCTGGTGAACATAAGCCCTATGGGTGGGGGTGGCAGGGGTGATGGGCAACAGGTCCACTATGGGTGGGGTGGCTGGGGTGATGGGCAACAGGTTCCCTATGGCTGGGGGTGGCAGGAGTGCTGGGGAACATAAGCCCTATGGGTGGGTGTGGCAGGGATGATGGGCAACAGGTCCCCTATGCCTGGGGGTGGCAGTACTGATGGGCAACAGGTCCACTATGGGTGGGGGTAGCTGTAGTGATGGGCAACAGGGCCCCTATGGCTGCGGGTGGCAGGAGTGCTGGGGAACATAAGCCCAATGGGTGGGGGTGGTAGTGGTGCTGGGCAACATAAGCCCTATGATTGGGGGTGGCAGGGATGATGGGCAACAGGTCCACTATGGGTGGGGGTGGCAGGGGTGATGGGCTACAGGTTCCCTATGGTTGGGGGTGGCAGGAGTGCTGGGGAACAGGTCCCCTATGGCTGGAGGTGGCAGGAGTGCTGGGCAAGAGGTCCCCTATGAGTGGGGGTGACAGTAGTGATGGGCAACAGGTCCGCTATGGCTGGGGGTGGCAGGAGTGCTGGGTAACATAAGCCCTATGGGTGGTGGTGGTAGTGGTGCTGGGCAACATAAGCCCTATGAGGTGGGGTGGCAGGAATGATGGGCAACTGGTCCACTATGGGTGGGGGTGGCTGGGGTAATGGGCAACAGGTTCCCTATGGCTGGGGGTGGCAGGAGTGCTGGTGAACATAAGCCCTATGGGTGGGGGTGGCAGGGGTGATGGGCAACAGGTCCACTATGGGTCGGGTGGCTGGGGTGATGGGCAACAGGTTCCCTATGGCTGGGGGTGGCAGGAGTGCTGGGGAACATAAGCCCTATGAGTGGGGGTGGCAGTAGTGATGGGCAACAGGTCCCCTATGGCTGGGGGTGGCAGGAGTGCTGGGGAACATAGGCCCTATGGGTGGGGGCGGCAGGGGTGATGGGAAACATATGCCCTATGAGTGGGGGTGGCAGTAGTGATGGGCAACAGGTCCACTATGTGTGGGGGTGACAGGGGTGATGGGCAACAGGTCTCCTTTGGCTGGGGGTGGCAGGAGTGCTGGGGAACATACGCCCTATGGGTGGGGGTGGCAGGGGTGATGGGCAACAGGTCCCCTATGAGTGGGGGTGGCAGTAGTGATGGGCAACAGGTCCCCTATGGCTGGGGGTGGCAGTAGTGATGGGCAACAGGTCCCCTATGGCTGGGGGTGGCAGGAGTGCTGGGGAACATAAGCCCTATGGATGGGGGTGGCAGGGGTGATGGGCAACATAAGCCCTATGAGTGGGGGTGGCAGTAGTGATGAGCAACAGGTCCCCTATGGCTGGGGGTGGCAGTAGTGATGGACAATAGGTCCACTATGGGTGTGAGTGGCAGGGGTGATGGGCAACAGTTCCCCTATGGCTGGGGGTGGCAGGAGTGCTGGGGAACATAAGCCCTATGGGTGGGGGTGGCAGGGGTGATGGGCAACATAAGCCCTATAAGTGGAGGTGGCAGTAGTGAGGGGCAACAGGTCCCCTATGGCTGGGGGTGGCTGTAGAGCTGAGGAACATAAGCCCTATGGGTGGGGGTGACAAGGGTGATGGGCAACAGGTCTCCTAAGGCTGGGGGTGGCAGGAGTGCTGGGGAACATAAGCCCTATGGGGTGATGGGAAACATAAGCCCTATGAGTGGGGGTGGCAGTAGTGATGGGCAACAGGTCCACTATGGGTGGGGGTGACAGGGGTGATGGACAACAGGTCTCCTATGGCTGGGGGTGGCAGGAGTGCTGGGGAACATAAGCCCTATGGGTGGGGGTGGCAGGGGTGATGGGCAACAGGTCCCCTCTGAGTGGGGGTGACAGTAGTGATGGGCAACAGGTCCCCTATGGCTGGGGGTGGCAGTAGTGATGGGCAACAGGACCCCTATGGCTGGGGCTGGCAGGAGTGCTGGGGAACATAAGCCCTATGGGTGGGGGTGGCAGGGGTGATGGGCAACATAAGCCCTATGAGTGAGGGTGGCAGTATTGATGGGCAACAGGTCCCCTATGTCTGGGGGTGGCAGTAGTGATGGGCAATAGGTCCACTATGGGTGTGAGTGGCAGGGGTGATGGGCAACAGGTCTCCTATGGCTGGGGGTGGCAGGAGTGCTGGGGAACATAAGCCCTATGGATGGGGGTGGCAGGGGTGATGGGCAACGTAAGCCCTATGAGTGGAGATGGCAGTAGTGATGGGTACCAAGTCCCCTATGGCTGGGGGTGGCAGTAGTGCTGAGGAACATACGCCCTATGGGTGGGGGTGGCAGGGGTGATGGGCAACAGGTCCCCTATGAGTGGGGGTGGCAGTAGTGATGGGCAACAGGTCTCCTATGGCTGGGGGTGGCAGTAGTGATGGGCAACAGGTCCACTATGGGTGGGGGTTGCAGTAGTGATGGGCAACAAGTCCACTATGGGTGGGGATTGCTGTAGTGATGGGCAACAGGGCCCCTATGGCTGTAGGCGGCAGGAGTGCTGGGGAACATAAGCCCAATGGGTGGGGGTGGTAGTGGTGCTGGGCAACAGATTCCCTATGACTGGGGGTAGCAGGAGTGCTGGGGAACATAAGCCCTATTGGTGGGGGTGGCAGGAATGATGGGAAACAGGTCCCCTATGAGTGGGGGTGGCAGGGGTGATGGGCAACAGGTCCACTATGGGTGGGGGTGGCAGGGGTGATCGGCAACAGATTCCCTATGGCTGGGGGTAGCAGGAGTGCTGGGGAACATAAGCCCTATTGGTGGGGTGGCAGGAGTGATGGGAAACAGGTCCCCTATGAGTGGGGGTGGCAGTAGTGATGGGCAACAGGTCCCCGATGGCTGGGGGTGGCAGTAGTGATGGGCAATAGGTCCACTATGGGTGGGGGTTGCAGTAGTGATGGTCAACATGGCCCCTATGGCTGTGGGTGGCAGGAGTGCTGGATAACATAAGCCCTATGGGTGGGGGTGGTAGTGGTGCTGGCCAACATAAGCCCTATTAGTGGGGTTGGCAGGGGTTATGGGCAACTGGTCCACTATGGGTGGGGGTGGCAGGGGTGATGGGCAACAGGTTCCCTATGGCTGGGGGTGGCAGGAGTGCTGGGGAACATAAGCCCTATTGGTGGGAGTGGCAGGGGTGATGGGCAACAGGTCCACTATGGGTGGGGGTGGCAGGAGTGCTGGGGAAAATAAGCCCTATCAGTGGGGGTGGCAGTAGTGATGGACAACAGGTACCCTATGTCTGGGGGTGGCAGGAGTGCTGGGGAACATAAGCCCTATGGGTGGGGGTGGCAGGGGTGATGGGAAACATAAGCCCTATGAGTGGGGGTGGCAGTAGTGATGGGCAACAGGTCCACTATGGGTGGGGTGACAGGGGTGATGGGCAACAGGTCTCCTTTGGCTGGGGGTGGCAGGGGTGATGGGCAACATAAGCCCTATGAGTGGGGGTGGCAGTAATGATGGGCAACAGGTCCCCTATGGCTGGGGGTGGCTGTAGTGATGGACAATAGGTCCACTATGGTTGTGAGTGGCAGGGGTGATGGGAAACAGGTCCCCTATGGCTGGGGTTGGCAGGAGTGCTGGGGAACATAAGCCCTATGGGTGGGGGTGGCAGGGGTGATGGGCAACATAAGCCCTATGAGTGGAGGTGGCAGTAGAGATGGGCAACAGGTCCCCTATGGCTGGGGGTGGCAGTAATGCTGAGGAACATAAGCCCTATGGGTGGGCATGACAGGGGTGATGGGCAACAGGTCTCCTATGGCTGGGGGTGGCAGGAGTGCTGGGGAACATAAGCCCTATGGGTGGGGGTGGCAGGAGTGATGGGCAACAGGTCCCCTATGAGTGGGGTGGCAGTAGTGATGGGCAACAGGTCCCCTATGGCTGGGGGTGGCAGTAGTGAAGGCAACAGGTCCCCTATGGCTGGGGGTGGCAGTAGTGATGGGCAACAGGTCCACTATGGGTGGGGGTTGCAGTAGTGATGGCAACAGGGCCCCTATGGATGTGGGTGGCAGGAGTGCTGGGTAACATAAGCCCTATGGGTGGGGGTGGTAGTGGTGCTGGGCAGCATAAGCTCTATGAGTGGGGGTGGCAGGGGTGATGGGCAACAGGTCCACTATGGGCGGGGGTGGCAGGGGTGATGAGCAACAGGTTCCCTATGGCTGGGGGTGGCAGGAGTGCTGGGGAACATAAGCCCTATGGGTGGGGGTGGCAGGGGTGATGGGCAACAGGTCCACTATGGGTGGGGGTGGCAGGAGTGCTGGGGAACATAAGCCCTATGAGTGGGGCTGGCAGTAGTGATGGGCAACAGGTCCCCTATGGCTGGGGGTGGCAGGAGTGCTGGGGAACATAAGCCCTATGGGTGGGGGCGGCAGGGGTGATGGGAAACATAAGCCCTATGAGTGGGGGTGGCAGTAGTGATGGGCAACAGGTCCCCTATGGCTGGGGGTGGCAGGAGTGCTGGGGAAAATAAGCCCTATGGGTGGGGGTGGCAGGGGTGATGGGCAAAATAAGCCCTATGAGTGGGGGTGGCAGTAGTGATGGGCAACAGGTCCCCTATGGCTGAGGGTGGCAGTAGTGATGGACAATAGGTCCACTATGGGTGTGAGTGGCAGGGGTGATGGACAACAGGTCCCCTATGGCTGGGGGTGGCAGGAGTGCTGGGGAACATAGGCCCTATGGGTGGGGGTGGCAGGGGTGATGGACAACATAAGCCCTATGAGTGGAGGTGGCAGTAGTGATGGGCAACAGGTCCCCTATGGCTGGGGGTGGCAGTAGTGATGGCAACAGGTCTCCTATGGCTGGGGGTGGCAGTAGTGATGGGCAACAGGTCCACTATGGGTGGGGGTTGCAGTAGTGATGGACAAAAGGGCCCCTATGGCTGTGGGTGTCAGGAGTGCAGGGTAACATAAGCCCTATGGGTGGGGGTGGTAGTGGTGCTGGGCAACATAAGCCCTATGAGTGGGGGTGGCAGGGGTGATGAGCAACAGGTCCACTATGGGTGGGGGTGGCAGGGGAGATGGGCAACAGGTTCCCTATGGCTGTTGGTAGCAGGATTGCTGGGGAACATAAGCCCTATGGATGGGGGTGGCAGGGGTGATGGGCAACAGGTCCACTATGGGTGGGAGTAGCAGGCGTGCTGGGGAACATAAGCCCTATGGGTGGGGGTGGCAGTAGTGATGGGCCACAGGTCCCCTATGGCTGGGGTGGCAGGAGTGCTGGGGAACATAAGCCCTATGGGTGGGGTGGCAGGGGTGATGGGCAACAGGTCCCCTATGTCTGGGGGTAGCATTAGTGATGGGCAACAGGTCCCCTATGGCTGGGGGTGGCAGGAGTGCTGGGGAACATAAGCCCTATGGGTGGGGGTGGCAGGGGTGATGGGCAACATAAGCCCTATGAGTGGGGGTGGCAGTAGTGATGGGCAACAGGTCCCCTATGGGTGTGAGTGCCAGGGGTGATGGGCAACAGGTCCCCTATGGCTGGGGGTGGCAGGAGTGCTGGGGAACATAAGCCCTATGGTTGGGGGTGGCAGGGGTGATGGGCAACATAAGCCCTATGAGTGGAGATGGCAGTAGTGATGGGTAACAGGTCCCCTATGGCTGGGGGTGGCAGTAGTGCTGAGGAAAATACGCCCTATGTGTGGGGGTGGCAGGGGTGATGGGCAACAGGTCCCCTATGAGTGGGGGTGGCAGTAGTGATGGACAACAGGTCCCCTATGGCTGGGGGTGGCAGTAGTGATGGGCAACAGGTCCACTATGGGTGGGGGTTGCAGTAGTGATGGGCAACAGGGCCCCTATGGCTGTGGGTGGCAGGTGTGCTGTGGAACATAAGCCCAATGGGTGGGGGTGGTAGTGGTGCTGGGCAACATAAGCCCTATGAGTGGGGGTGGCAGGGGTGATGGGCAACAGGTCCCCTCTGAGTGGGGGTGGCAGTAGTGATGGGCAACAGGTCCCCTATGTCTGGGGGTGGCAGTAATGATGGGCAACAGGTCCCCTATGGCTGGGGGTGGCAGGAGTGCTGGGGATCATAAGCCCTATGGGTGGGGTTGGCAGGGGTGATGGGCAACATAAGCCCTATGAGTGAGGGTGGCAGTAGTGATGGGCAACAGGTCCACTATGGGTGTGAGTGGCAGGGGTGATGGACAACAGGTCCCCTATGGCTGGGGGTGGCAGGAGTGCTGGGGAACATAAGCCCTATGGGTGGGGGTGGCAGGGGTGATGGGCAACATAAGCCCTATGAGTGGTGATGGCAGTAGTGATGGGTAACAGGTCCCCTATGGCTGGGGGTGGCAGTAGTGCTGAGGAACATAAGCCCCATGGGTGGGGGTGGCAGGAGTGATGGGCAACAGGTCCCATATGAGTGGGGGTGGCAGTAGTGATGGGCAACAGGTCCCCTATGGCTGGGGGTGGCAGTAGTGATGGGCAATAGGTCCACTATGGGTGGGGGTTGCAGTAGTGATGGGCAACAGGGCCCCTATGGCTGTGGGTGGCAGGAGTGCTGGGTAACATAAGCCCTATGGGTGGGGGTGGTAGTGGTGCTGGGCAACATAACCCCTATGAGTGGGGGTGGCAGGGGTGATGGGCAACTGGTCCACTATGTTTGGGGGTGGCAGGGGTGATGGGCAACAGGTTCCCTATGGCTGGGGGTGGCAGGAGTGCTGGGGAACAAAAGCCCTATGGGTGGGGGTGGCAGGGGTGATGGGCAACAGGTCCACTATGGGTGGGGGTGGCAGGAGTGCTGGGGAACATAAGCCCTATGAGTGGGGGTGGCAGTAGTGATGGGCAACAGGTCCCCTATGGCTGGGGGTGGCAGGAGTGCTGGGGAACATAAGCCCTTCGGGGAGGGGGGGCGGCAGGGGTGATGGGAAACATAAGCCCTATGAGTGGGGGTGGCAGTAGTGATGGGCAATAGGTCCACTATGGGTGGGGGTGACAGGGGTGATGGGCAACAGGTCTCCTTTGGCTGGGGGTGGCAGGAGTGCTGGGGAACATAAGCCCTATGGGTGGGGGTGGCAGGGGTGATGGGCAACAGGTCCCCTATGAGTGGGGTTGGCAGTACTGATGGGCAACAGGTCCCCTTTGGCTGGCGGTGGCAGTAGTGATGGGCAACATGTCCCCTATGGCTGGGGGTGGCAGGAGTGCTGGGGAACATAAGCCCTATGGGTGGGGGTGGCAGGGGTGATGGGCAACATACGCCCTATGAGTGGGGGTGGCAGGAGTGATGGGCAACAGGTCCCCTATGGCTGGGGGTGGCAGTAGTGATGGACAATAGGTCCACTATGGGTGTAAGTGGCAGGGGTGATAGGCAACAGGTCCCCTATGGCTGGGGGTGGCAGGAGTGCTGGGGAACATAAGCCCTATGGGTGGGGGTGACAGGGGTGATGGGCAACATGTCTCCTATGGCTGGGGGTGACAGGAGTGCTGGGGAACATAAGCCCTATGTGTGGGGGTGGCAGGAGTGATGGGCAACAGGTCCCCTATGAGTGGGGTGGCAGTAGTGATGGGCAACAGGTCCCCTATGGCTGGGGGTGGCAGTAGTGATGGCAACAGGTCCCCTATGGCTGGGGGTGGCAGTAGTGATGGGCAACAGGTCCACTATGGGTGGGGGTTGCAGTAGTGATGGGCAACAGGGCCCCTATGGCTGTGGGTGGCAGAAGTGCTGGGTAACATAAGCCCTATGGGTGGGGGTGGAAGTGGTGCTGGGCAACATAAGCCCTATGAGTGGGGGTGGCAGGGGTGATGGGCAATAGGTCCACTATGGGTGCGGGTGGCAGGAGTGATGGGCAACAGGTTCCCTATGGCTGGGGGTGGCAGGAGTGCTGGGGAACATAAGCCCTATGGGTGGGGGTGGCAGGGGTGATGGGCAAAAGGTCCCCTATGAGTGGGGGTGGCAGTCGTGATGGGCAACAGGTCCCCTATGGCTGGGGGTGGCAGTACTGATGGGCAACAGGTCCACTATGGGTGGGGGTAGCTGTAGTGATGGGCAACAGGGCCCCTATGGCTGCGGGTGGCAGGAGTGCTGGGGAACATAAGCCCAATGGGTGGGGGTGGTAGTGGTGCTGGGCAACATAAGCCCTATGAGTGGGGGTGGCAGGGATGATGGGCAACACGTCCACTATGGGTGGGGGTGGCAGGGGTGATGGGCAACAGGTTCCCTATGGCTGGGGGTGGCAGGAGTGCTGGGGAACAGGTCCCCTATGGCTGGGGGTGGCAGGAGTGCTGGGCAACAGGTCCCCTATGAGTGGGGGTGACAGTAGTGATGGGCAACAGGTCCCCTATGGCTGGGGGTGGCAGGAGTGCTGGGTAACATAAGCCCTATGGGTGGGGGTGGTAGTGGTGCTGGGCAACATAATTCCTATGAGGTGGGGTGGCAGGAATGATGGGCAACTGGTCCACTATGGGTGGGGGTGGCTGGGGTGATGGGCAACAGGTTCCCTATGGCTGGGGGTGGCAGGAGTGCTGGTGAACATAAGCCCTATGGGTGGGTGTGGCAGGGATGATGGGCAACAGGTCCACTATGAGTGGGGGTGACAGTAGTGATGGGCAACAGGTCCCCTATGGCTGGGGGTGGCAGGAGTGCTGGGTAACATAAGCCCTATGGGTGGGGGTGGTAGTGGTGCTGGGCAACATAAGCCCTATGAGGTGGGGTGGCAGGAATGATGGGCAACTGGTCCACTATGGGTGGGGGTGGCTGGGGTGATGGGCAACAGGTTCCCTATGGCTGGGGGTGGCAGGAGTGCTGGTGAACATAAGCCCTATGGGTGGGGGTGGCAGGGGTGATGGGCAACAGGTCCACTATGGGTGGGGTGGCTGGGGTGATGGGCAACAGGTTCCCTATGGCTGGGGGTGGCAGGAGTGCTGGGGAACATAAGCCCTATGGGTGGGTGTGGCAGGGATGATGGGCAACAGGTCCCCTATGCCTGGGGGTGGCAGTACTGATGGGCAACAGGTCCACTATGGGTGGGGGTAGCTGTAGTGATGGGCAACAGGGCCCCTATGGCTGCGGGTGGCAGGAGTGCTGGGGAACATAAGCCCAATGGGTGGGGGTGGTAGTGGTGCTGGGCAACATAAGCCCTATGATTGGGGGTGGCAGGGATGATGGGCAACAGGTCCACTATGGGTGGGGGTGGCAGGGGTGATGGGCTACAGGTTCCCTATGGTTGGGGGTGGCAGGAGTGCTGGGGAACAGGTCCCCTATGGCTGGAGGTGGCAGGAGTGCTGGGCAAGAGGTCCCCTATGAGTGGGGGTGACAGTAGTGATGGGCAACAGGTCCGCTATGGCTGGGGGTGGCAGGAGTGCTGGGTAACATAAGCCCTATGGGTGGTGGTGGTAGTGGTGCTGGGCAACATAAGCCCTATGAGGTGGGGTGGCAGGAATGATGGGCAACTGGTCCACTATGGGTGGGGGTGGCTGGGGTAATGGGCAACAGGTTCCCTATGGCTGGGGGTGGCAGGAGTGCTGGTGAACATAAGCCCTATGGGTGGGGGTGGCAGGGGTGATGGGCAACAGGTCCACTATGGGTCGGGTGGCTGGGGTGATGGGCAACAGGTTCCCTATGGCTGGGGGTGGCAGGAGTGCTGGGGAACATAAGCCCTATGAGTGGGGGTGGCAGTAGTGATGGGCAACAGGTCCCCTATGGCTGGGGGTGGCAGGAGTGCTGGGGAACATAGGCCCTATGGGTGGGGGCGGCAGGGGTGATGGGAAACATATGCCCTATGAGTGGGGGTGGCAGTAGTGATGGGCAACAGGTCCACTATGTGTGGGGGTGACAGGGGTGATGGGCAACAGGTCTCCTTTGGCTGGGGGTGGCAGGAGTGCTGGGGAACATACGCCCTATGGGTGGGGGTGGCAGGGGTGATGGGCAACAGGTCCCCTATGAGTGGGGGTGGCAGTAGTGATGGGCAACAGGTCCCCTATGGCTGGGGGTGGCAGTAGTGATGGGCAACAGGTCCCCTATGGCTGGGGGTGGCAGGAGTGCTGGGGAACATAAGCCCTATGGATGGGGGTGGCAGGGGTGATGGGCAACATAAGCCCTATGAGTGGGGGTGGCAGTAGTGATGAGCAACAGGTCCCCTATGGCTGGGGGTGGCAGTAGTGATGGACAATAGGTCCACTATGGGTGTGAGTGGCAGGGGTGATGGGCAACAGTTCCCCTATGGCTGGGGGTGGCAGGAGTGCTGGGGAACATAAGCCCTATGGGTGGGGGTGGCAGGGGTGATGGGCAACATAAGCCCTATAAGTGGAGGTGGCAGTAGTGAGGGGCAACAGGTCCCCTATGGCTGGGGGTGGCTGTAGAGCTGAGGAACATAAGCCCTATGGGTGGGGGTGACAAGGGTGATGGGCAACAGGTCTCCTAAGGCTGGGGGTGGCAGGAGTGCTGGGGAACATAAGCCCTATGGGGTGATGGGAAACATAAGCCCTATGAGTGGGGGTGGCAGTAGTGATGGGCAACAGGTCCACTATGGGTGGGGGTGACAGGGGTGATGGACAACAGGTCTCCTATGGCTGGGGGTGGCAGGAGTGCTGGGGAACATAAGCCCTATGGGTGGGGGTGGCAGGGGTGATGGGCAACAGGTCCCCTCTGAGTGGGGGTGACAGTAGTGATGGGCAACAGGTCCCCTATGGCTGGGGGTGGCAGTAGTGATGGGCAACAGGACCCCTATGGCTGGGGCTGGCAGGAGTGCTGGGGAACATAAGCCCTATGGGTGGGGGTGGCAGGGGTGATGGGCAACATAAGCCCTATGAGTGAGGGTGGCAGTATTGATGGGCAACAGGTCCCCTATGTCTGGGGGTGGCAGTAGTGATGGGCAATAGGTCCACTATGGGTGTGAGTGGCAGGGGTGATGGGCAACAGGTCTCCTATGGCTGGGGGTGGCAGGAGTGCTGGGGAACATAAGCCCTATGGATGGGGGTGGCAGGGGTGATGGGCAACGTAAGCCCTATGAGTGGAGATGGCAGTAGTGATGGGTACCAAGTCCCCTATGGCTGGGGGTGGCAGTAGTGCTGAGGAACATACGCCCTATGGGTGGGGGTGGCAGGGGTGATGGGCAACAGGTCCCCTATGAGTGGGGGTGGCAGTAGTGATGGGCAACAGGTCTCCTATGGCTGGGGGTGGCAGTAGTGATGGGCAACAGGTCCACTATGGGTGGGGGTTGCAGTAGTGATGGGCAACAAGTCCACTATGGGTGGGGATTGCTGTAGTGATGGGCAACAGGGCCCCTATGGCTGTAGGCGGCAGGAGTGCTGGGGAACATAAGCCCAATGGGTGGGGGTGGTAGTGGTGCTGGGCAACAGATTCCCTATGACTGGGGGTAGCAGGAGTGCTGGGGAACATAAGCCCTATTGGTGGGGGTGGCAGGAATGATGGGAAACAGGTCCCCTATGAGTGGGGGTGGCAGGGGTGATGGGCAACAGGTCCACTATGGGTGGGGGTGGCAGGGGTGATCGGCAACAGATTCCCTATGGCTGGGGGTAGCAGGAGTGCTGGGGAACATAAGCCCTATTGGTGGGGTGGCAGGAGTGATGGGAAACAGGTCCCCTATGAGTGGGGGTGGCAGTAGTGATGGGCAACAGGTCCCCGATGGCTGGGGGTGGCAGTAGTGATGGGCAATAGGTCCACTATGGGTGGGGGTTGCAGTAGTGATGGTCAACATGGCCCCTATGGCTGTGGGTGGCAGGAGTGCTGGATAACATAAGCCCTATGGGTGGGGGTGGTAGTGGTGCTGGCCAACATAAGCCCTATTAGTGGGGTTGGCAGGGGTTATGGGCAACTGGTCCACTATGGGTGGGGGTGGCAGGGGTGATGGGCAACAGGTTCCCTATGGCTGGGGGTGGCAGGAGTGCTGGGGAACATAAGCCCTATTGGTGGGAGTGGCAGGGGTGATGGGCAACAGGTCCACTATGGGTGGGGGTGGCAGGAGTGCTGGGGAAAATAAGCCCTATCAGTGGGGGTGGCAGTAGTGATGGACAACAGGTACCCTATGTCTGGGGGTGGCAGGAGTGCTGGGGAACATAAGCCCTATGGGTGGGGGTGGCAGGGGTGATGGGAAACATAAGCCCTATGAGTGGGGGTGGCAGTAGTGATGGGCAACAGGTCCACTATGGGTGGGGTGACAGGGGTGATGGGCAACAGGTCTCCTTTGGCTGGGGGTGGCAGGGGTGATGGGCAACATAAGCCCTATGAGTGGGGGTGGCAGTAATGATGGGCAACAGGTCCCCTATGGCTGGGGGTGGCTGTAGTGATGGACAATAGGTCCACTATGGTTGTGAGTGGCAGGGGTGATGGGAAACAGGTCCCCTATGGCTGGGGTTGGCAGGAGTGCTGGGGAACATAAGCCCTATGGGTGGGGGTGGCAGGGGTGATGGGCAACATAAGCCCTATGAGTGGAGGTGGCAGTAGAGATGGGCAACAGGTCCCCTATGGCTGGGGGTGGCAGTAATGCTGAGGAACATAAGCCCTATGGGTGGGCATGACAGGGGTGATGGGCAACAGGTCTCCTATGGCTGGGGGTGGCAGGAGTGCTGGGGAACATAAGCCCTATGGGTGGGGGTGGCAGGAGTGATGGGCAACAGGTCCCCTATGAGTGGGGTGGCAGTAGTGATGGGCAACAGGTCCCCTATGGCTGGGGGTGGCAGTAGTGAAGGCAACAGGTCCCCTATGGCTGGGGGTGGCAGTAGTGATGGGCAACAGGTCCACTATGGGTGGGGGTTGCAGTAGTGATGGCAACAGGGCCCCTATGGATGTGGGTGGCAGGAGTGCTGGGTAACATAAGCCCTATGGGTGGGGGTGGTAGTGGTGCTGGGCAGCATAAGCTCTATGAGTGGGGGTGGCAGGGGTGATGGGCAACAGGTCCACTATGGGTGGGGGTGGCAGGGGTGATGAGCAACAGGTTCCCTATGGCTGGGGGTGGCAGGAGTGCTGGGGAACATAAGCCCTATGGGTGGGGGTGGCAGGGGTGATGGGCAACAGGTCCACTATGGGTGGGGGTGGCAGGAGTGCTGGGGAACATAAGCCCTATGAGTGGGGCTGGCAGTAGTGATGGGCAACAGGTCCCCTATGGCTGGGGGTGGCAGGAGTGCTGGGGAACATAAGCCCTATGGGTGGGGGCGGCAGGGGTGATGGGAAACATAAGCCCTATGAGTGGGGGTGGCAGTAGTGATGGGCAACAGGTCCCCTATGGCTGGGGGTGGCAGGAGTGCTGGGGAAAATAAGCCCTATGGGTGGGGGTGGCAGGGGTGATGGGCAAAATAAGCCCTATGAGTGGGGGTGGCAGTAGTGATGGGCAACAGGTCCCCTATGGCTGAGGGTGGCAGTAGTGATGGACAATAGGTCCACTATGGGTGTGAGTGGCAGGGGTGATGGACAACAGGTCCCCTATGGCTGGGGGTGGCAGGAGTGCTGGGGAACATAGGCCCTATGGGTGGGGGTGGCAGGGGTGATGGACAACATAAGCCCTATGAGTGGAGGTGGCAGTAGTGATGGGCAACAGGTCCCCTATGGCTGGGGGTGGCAGTAGTGATGGCAACAGGTCTCCTATGGCTGGGGGTGGCAGTAGTGATGGGCAACAGGTCCACTATGGGTGGGGGTTGCAGTAGTGATGGACAAAAGGGCCCCTATGGCTGTGGGTGTCAGGAGTGCAGGGTAACATAAGCCCTATGGGTGGGGGTGGTAGTGGTGCTGGGCAACATAAGCCCTATGAGTGGGGGTGGCAGGGGTGATGAGCAACAGGTCCACTATGGGTGGGGGTGGCAGGGGAGATGGGCAACAGGTTCCCTATGGCTGTTGGTAGCAGGATTGCTGGGGAACATAAGCCCTATGGATGGGGGTGGCAGGGGTGATGGGCAACAGGTCCACTATGGGTGGGAGTAGCAGGCGTGCTGGGGAACATAAGCCCTATGGGTGGGGGTGGCAGTAGTGATGGGCCACAGGTCCCCTATGGCTGGGGTGGCAGGAGTGCTGGGGAACATAAGCCCTATGGGTGGGGTGGCAGGGGTGATGGGCAACAGGTCCCCTATGTCTGGGGGTAGCATTAGTGATGGGCAACAGGTCCCCTATGGCTGGGGGTGGCAGGAGTGCTGGGGAACATAAGCCCTATGGGTGGGGGTGGCAGGGGTGATGGGCAACATAAGCCCTATGAGTGGGGGTGGCAGTAGTGATGGGCAACAGGTCCCCTATGGGTGTGAGTGCCAGGGGTGATGGGCAACAGGTCCCCTATGGCTGGGGGTGGCAGGAGTGCTGGGGAACATAAGCCCTATGGTTGGGGGTGGCAGGGGTGATGGGCAACATAAGCCCTATGAGTGGAGATGGCAGTAGTGATGGGTAACAGGTCCCCTATGGCTGGGGGTGGCAGTAGTGCTGAGGAAAATACGCCCTATGTGTGGGGGTGGCAGGGGTGATGGGCAACAGGTCCCCTATGAGTGGGGGTGGCAGTAGTGATGGACAACAGGTCCCCTATGGCTGGGGGTGGCAGTAGTGATGGGCAACAGGTCCACTATGGGTGGGGGTTGCAGTAGTGATGGGCAACAGGGCCCCTATGGCTGTGGGTGGCAGGTGTGCTGTGGAACATAAGCCCAATGGGTGGGGGTGGTAGTGGTGCTGGGCAACATAAGCCCTATGAGTGGGGGTGGCAGGGGTGATGGGCAACAGGTCCCCTCTGAGTGGGGGTGGCAGTAGTGATGGGCAACAGGTCCCCTATGTCTGGGGGTGGCAGTAATGATGGGCAACAGGTCCCCTATGGCTGGGGGTGGCAGGAGTGCTGGGGATCATAAGCCCTATGGGTGGGGTTGGCAGGGGTGATGGGCAACATAAGCCCTATGAGTGAGGGTGGCAGTAGTGATGGGCAACAGGTCCACTATGGGTGTGAGTGGCAGGGGTGATGGACAACAGGTCCCCTATGGCTGGGGGTGGCAGGAGTGCTGGGGAACATAAGCCCTATGGGTGGGGGTGGCAGGGGTGATGGGCAACATAAGCCCTATGAGTGGTGATGGCAGTAGTGATGGGTAACAGGTCCCCTATGGCTGGGGGTGGCAGTAGTGCTGAGGAACATAAGCCCCATGGGTGGGGGTGGCAGGAGTGATGGGCAACAGGTCCCATATGAGTGGGGGTGGCAGTAGTGATGGGCAACAGGTCCCCTATGGCTGGGGGTGGCAGTAGTGATGGGCAATAGGTCCACTATGGGTGGGGGTTGCAGTAGTGATGGGCAACAGGGCCCCTATGGCTGTGGGTGGCAGGAGTGCTGGGTAACATAAGCCCTATGGGTGGGGGTGGTAGTGGTGCTGGGCAACATAACCCCTATGAGTGGGGGTGGCAGGGGTGATGGGCAACTGGTCCACTATGTTTGGGGGTGGCAGGGGTGATGGGCAACAGGTTCCCTATGGCTGGGGGTGGCAGGAGTGCTGGGGAACAAAAGCCCTATGGGTGGGGGTGGCAGGGGTGATGGGCAACAGGTCCACTATGGGTGGGGGTGGCAGGAGTGCTGGGGAACATAAGCCCTATGAGTGGGGGTGGCAGTAGTGATGGGCAACAGGTCCCCTATGGCTGGGGGTGGCAGGAGTGCTGGGGAACATAAGCCCTTCGGGGAGGGGGGGCGGCAGGGGTGATGGGAAACATAAGCCCTATGAGTGGGGGTGGCAGTAGTGATGGGCAATAGGTCCACTATGGGTGGGGGTGACAGGGGTGATGGGCAACAGGTCTCCTTTGGCTGGGGGTGGCAGGAGTGCTGGGGAACATAAGCCCTATGGGTGGGGGTGGCAGGGGTGATGGGCAACAGGTCCCCTATGAGTGGGGTTGGCAGTACTGATGGGCAACAGGTCCCCTTTGGCTGGCGGTGGCAGTAGTGATGGGCAACATGTCCCCTATGGCTGGGGGTGGCAGGAGTGCTGGGGAACATAAGCCCTATGGGTGGGGGTGGCAGGGGTGATGGGCAACATACGCCCTATGAGTGGGGGTGGCAGGAGTGATGGGCAACAGGTCCCCTATGGCTGGGGGTGGCAGTAGTGATGGACAATAGGTCCACTATGGGTGTAAGTGGCAGGGGTGATAGGCAACAGGTCCCCTATGGCTGGGGGTGGCAGGAGTGCTGGGGAACATAAGCCCTATGGGTGGGGGTGACAGGGGTGATGGGCAACATGTCTCCTATGGCTGGGGGTGACAGGAGTGCTGGGGAACATAAGCCCTATGTGTGGGGGTGGCAGGAGTGATGGGCAACAGGTCCCCTATGAGTGGGGTGGCAGTAGTGATGGGCAACAGGTCCCCTATGGCTGGGGGTGGCAGTAGTGATGGCAACAGGTCCCCTATGGCTGGGGGTGGCAGTAGTGATGGGCAACAGGTCCACTATGGGTGGGGGTTGCAGTAGTGATGGGCAACAGGGCCCCTATGGCTGTGGGTGGCAGAAGTGCTGGGTAACATAAGCCCTATGGGTGGGGGTGGAAGTGGTGCTGGGCAACATAAGCCCTATGAGTGGGGGTGGCAGGGGTGATGGGCAATAGGTCCACTATGGGTGCGGGTGGCAGGAGTGATGGGCAACAGGTTCCCTATGGCTGGGGGTGGCAGGAGTGCTGGGGAACATAAGCCCTATGGGTGGGGGTGGCAGGGGTGATGGGCAACAGGTCCACTATGGGTGGGGGTGGCAGTAGTGCTGGGGAACATAAGCCCTATGAGTGGGGTTGGCAGTAGTGATGGGCAACAGGTCCCCTAAGGCTGGGGGTGGCAGGAGTGCTGGGGAACATAAGCCCTATGGGTGGGGGCAGCAGGGGTGATGGGAAACATAAGCCCTATGAGGGGGGGAGGCAGTAGTGATGGGCAACAGGTCCCCTATGGCTGGGGGAGGCAGTAGTGATGGGCAACAGGTCCCCTATGGGTGTGAGTGGCAGGGGTGATGGGCAACAGGTCCCCTATTGCTGGGGGTGGTAGGAGTGCTGGGGAACATAAGCCCTATGGGTGGGGGTGGCAGGGGTGATGGGCAACATAAGTCCTATGAGTGGAGGTGGCAGTAGTGATGGGCAACAGGTCCCCTATGGCTGGGGGTGGCAGTAGTGCTGAGGAACATAAGCCCTATGGGTGGGGGTGACAGGGGTGATGGGCAACAGGTCTCCTATGGCTGGGGGTGGCAGTAGTGATGGACAATAGGTCCACTATGGGTGTAAGTGGCAGGGGTGATAGGCAACAGGTCCCCTATGGCTGGGGGTGGCAGGAGTGCTGGGGAACATAAGCCCTATGGGTGGGGGTGACAGGGGTGATGGGCAACATGTCTCCTATGGCTGGGGGTGACAGGAGTGCTGGGGAACATAAGCCCTATGTGTGGGGGTGGCAGGAGTGATGGGCAACAGGTCCCCTATGAGTGGGGTGGCAGTAGTGATGGGCAACAGGTCCCATATGGCTGGGGGTGGCAGTAGTGATGGCAACAGGTCCCCTATGGCTGGGGGTGGCAGTAGTGATGGGCAACAGGTCCACTATGGGTGGGGGTTGCAGTAGTGATGGGCAACAGGGCCCCTATGGCTGTGGGTGGCAGAAGTGCTGGGTAACATAAGCCCTATGGGTGGGGGTGGTAGTGGTGCTGGGCAACATAAGCCCTATGAGTGGGGGTGGCAGGGGTGATGGGCAATAGGTCCATTATGGGTGCGGGTGGCAGGAGTGATGGGCAACAGGTTCCCTATGGCTGGGGGTGGCAGGAGTGCTGGGGAACATAAGCCCTATGGGTGGGGGTGGCAGGGGTGATGGGCAACAGGTCCACTATGGGTGGGGGTGGCAGGAGTGCTGGGGAACATAAGCCCTATGAGTGGGGTTGGCAGTAGTGATGGGCAACAGGTCCCCTAAGGCTGGGGGTGGCAGGAGTGCTGGGGAACATAAGCCCTATGGGTGGGGGCAGCAGGGGTGATGGGAAACATAAGCCCTATGAGGCGGGGTGGCAGTAGTGATGGGCAACAGGTCCCCTATGGCTGGGGGAGGCAGTAGTGATGGGCAACAGGTCCCCTATGGGTGTGAGTGGCAGGGGTGATGGGCAACAGGTCCCCTATGGCTGGGGGTGGTAGGAGTGCTGGGGAACATAAGCCCTATGGGTGGGGGTGGCAGGGGTGATGGGCAACATAAGTCCTATGAGTGGAGGTGGCAGTAGTGATGGGCAACAGGTCCCCTATGGCTGGGGGTGGCAGTAGTGCTGAGGAACATAAGCCCTATGGGTGGGGGTGACAGGGGTGATGGGCAACAGGTCTCCTATGGCTGGGTGTTGGACAGGCCACACGAAGGGCTTGCTCCCTCCCCGCACGACAGGGCGCAAGCTCCGGCCCGCCAGGCGTGACCCACGAAAAGCACCTGCACCCCGTCTCCCGACGGAACTTCTGCCCTCGGACCTCCATGCATCACGGGCCCCAGCCCCACCGGCTTCCCCGGCCGGGTCAAGCCGCCATCTTGGGCCCTGCACCACGAGGCCGCGTGGCCTCCCCCCGACCCTAACCCTGGGCCTGGCCGGCCCCGACATCCCGGCACCACCATCCACCCAGGAGGTGAGCGGACCACTTGGCAGGTCAATGGGAGAACGAAGCGTCAAGAGCTCTTCCCCCGCCAGGTGCCGATCGCCTCCAGCTCCCCCAAGCGCTGGCTCCACCCCCTGCTGGGTGTCTGGACACCTTCATCCCGGACCCTCCGACCTCCAAGTGCGAGGGCCCGGACATCAAAGGGCGCCTGCCCTATAACTGGAGCAGCTCCGGAGCAGGATAGCAGTTGTATCCTGGAGTCGAGAGACACCGAGAGAACTCAGCCTTGACGGACTACTGGCGCTGCCGTAGCCCTATCTTGCGAACTATCGTCCTGCCTGCTGGCGCTGCCGCGGCCTTCTGCAACATCCATCCTCGTCGGGACCTGCTGGCGCTGCCGCGGCCCGTTGTAACGACCATCCTCACCGGGACCTGCTGGCGCTGCCGCGGACCGTACATCGACCATCCTCACCGGGACCTGCTGGCGCTGCCGCGGACCGTACATCGACCATCTTCACTGGGACCTGCTGGCGCTGCCGCGGACCGTGTATCGACCATCTCTACCGGGACCTGCTGGCGCTGCCGCGGCCCGTACCAGCTACACCACCGAGCTCGAGGATTGCGAGCTAACCATCATCTCATCCGAACTACCTGACTGGTAAACAGACTGTCCCGCTACCCCTTCCCTATCCTAAGAGACCTAAATCGAGGGGACCCCTGAGTCCAGACCTCCTTGTACTATTTCATCGTACCTTAAGAAGTGCATATAAAGAACGCTAAATCTTATCCTTGTGTGGTGTCTGTCTGTGGGGGGGAAGTTACTTGTCTGTACGATCGCTGGAGACGGCTCTCCCCGGAGACCTCTCCCCCTGACCTCGGCCGACCCTCCCGGTCCGTCTAACATTGGTGGCCAGCGGCGCGATCCGAATCAACGCGTAATCGTACAGAGAGTAGCTCACCCCACGACAAAACCACGATGTCAGCCAAAGATAGCGGTTCCACTGAAAAATTCCAAATGGATAAGTTAGAAGAATACAGCCACCGCGAACTGAAACAATTCTGCATGGAACTAGGCATTGCTACCACCGGCCTGAGTACCAAAGATGATTTGAAGCACGCCCTTGAGTCGTGGACAGAAACTGGGATCGCCGGGCCCTCCGACCGAAACAGTGTCGCACCAGAGGGGAACGCCACGGCTCCCGAGGAGCGGGGAACGGGCCTCTCGCAGGAGGAGATCCAGGAAAGAGAAAGAACCAGATTACACGAGTTGGAAATGGCACGGCTCAAGATGGACGGTGAACTCAAGTTAGCCGAGCAGAAACTAAATCTAGAGCATATGCGGCTCCGAGAAGAACGAGAAGAAAAGCTGAGACAGAGAGAGCTTGAGGAAAAAAGAATAACACTCGAACACGAACGCAAACTGGCAGAAATAGAACTTCGGAAACAGAATAAAGAACCGGGGGTGCCTGAGCGACCGCACACCCCGGGGCCAACCGAGAAAAAAGTACACATCCCCAAGGATGTTGTCCGCGAGTATGTCCGAGAAGACGACATACAACAGTGGTTCAAAGCCTACGAGATCGCCATGACCTCCCACCGGATCGACCGGAGTGATTGGGGGGCCGGACTATGGGGGAGGTTCGTCAACGAAGGTCGCGATGCCCTGCTACAGCTCCCAGATCACCAAATGTCGTCCTACGACCACATGAAGGCTGCCCTCCTCACCCGCTACGGCCTCACACCCGAGATGTACCGCCAGAGGTTCAGAAATTGCACCCGGATCCCGGGCACAACTTGGGTGGAGTACGTTAACTATTTCAGCCGTGCCTTCGAGGGTTGGATCAAGGGGAGCCATGTCACGACCTACGAGCAACTCTTTAACCTTATGGTATGGGAGCACCTGTCGAACAACTGTTTCGTCGAGCTCAGGCAGCACCTCCTCGACAGCAAGCTGACTGACCCCCGGCAGCTCGCCGCCGAAGCTGACCGATGGGAAAGCACCCGAGTGGGCCGGAGAGGGCCACACGAGCAGAACCGAAGCAACCAAGGCCAGCACCGTCCTCGGGGAGGAGGAGGAGGCCAGGGGCGAGGGAGAGACGCCTTGCCAGCAACACCCGTGGCCAGCACCCCGCCTCCGGCCGGCCGGGGCAACCCCCCGATGAGTCCTGGGTTCCGAGCCAACGTCACGTGCCACCGATGCCAGCGAGTCGGCCACTACGCCAATGACCCGAGCTGCCCGCAGAACCAAACACCCAAGCCCCGCCAGGTAGCTGCCGCCGCCCTGGGGAAGAGCGATTATCGGAGGAACAGGAAGAGTATGAGCCGGCCCAGCAAGAGTGGGAACCGGCCGCCATGGTCCTGGCGTGCCTAGGGGGAAGAGACATGGTCCCGCGGGCTCCCCTACCCGCCAACACCAGGAAATACGGTCAGTGGGTGACCATTAATGGACATCGGGCCGAGGCCTTGCGTGACACAGGCGCCAGTGTGACGGCCGTCCGCTGTCACCTGGTGAAGCCCGAGCAGATCCTGCCGAACATTCTCTGCCCCGTCCGCTCAGCCGACAATTCTGAAAGTATGTGTCAAATGGCCTGCGTCCCATTCGAATGGGGAGGGGTCTCCGGCCTGTTGAAGGTGACGGTCCGGGACGATGCCCCCGTGGACTGCCTCCTGGGGAATGACCTCGAAAGTTCCCCGTGGGCCACCGTCGAGAGAAGAGAGCACCTGGGGATGCTGGGCCTCCCGGACTGGGCCTGCATAACCACCCGGTCCATGGCCGCCCATGCCGTCCCCCGATCAGACGAACCGGAATGGCCAGCACCTCCGCCCCCGGTCGCCCCAGTAGAAGACAACGACGAGGCCAGCCCCCCAGAACCAACGACCGAAGGGGACGCGCAACCCCAGGACTTTCCCGGCCTGGCTCAGTGGCGTCAAGAAGGGGGGCCCACCCAAGAACAGTTCCGCCAGGAACAAAAGACCTGCCCCTCCCTCGAGGGACTCCGCCAACAAGCCAGCGCCCAGAACGCAGGGGACTCCACCGGATCTCACTGGGTTTACTGGGATAACGACCTGCTATACAGCGAACAAAGAATCGCAGAGCTAGGGGCCGGTCGAGTGCTGGTGGTACCTCTCCGCTTCAGAGACTTCCTACTCAACCTGGCCCACGATGTCCCCCTGGCTGGACACCTGGGCCAGGACAAAACTTACAGTCGCCTAGTGACCCACTTTTTCTGGCCGAAAATGAGGAACGACGTCCTGAACCACTGCCGGTCCTGCCCCACATGCCAAGCCAGCGGGAAGAGTGGTCGGAAGCTGAAAGCCCCTCTGCAACCCTTCCCTGTGGTCACCACCCCGTTCGAAAGGGTAGGAATAGACATTGTGGGGCCTCTGGACCCCCGCACGGCACAAGGACACAGGTTCATCCTGGTACTGGTGGACCATGCCACCCGCTACCCCGAGGCGGTGCCCCTACGGACCGTGACAGCTCCGGTGGTTGGCCGGGTCCTAATGGGGATCTTCTCCCGGGTGGGCTTCCCCCGAGAAGTCGTCAGCGACCGAGGCACGAACTTTATCTCCAAATACATGAAGTCCCTCTGGCAACAATGCGGGGTCACCTACAGATTCACGACCCCCTGTCACCCCCAAGGGAACGGACTAGTGGAGCGTTTTAACCGCACTCTCAAGGGGATGATTGGGGGATTGGAAGAGCCCCTCCGTCGCCAGTGGGATGTACTACTCCCGTGCCTCCTCTTCGCCTACCGAGAAGTCCCCCAGAAGTCCCTCGGCTTTAGCCCTTTCGAACTCCTGTACGGGCACCCTGTGCGAGGGCCCCTCAGCCTAGTCAAGGAAGGTTGGGAGATGGCCCCCCTCAAGACCCCTCCAGACGTCTTCAAATACCTCCTGGCCCTACGCAATCAGACCCGGCGCTTCAGAGAGATGGCCAAGGCGAACCTCGAGGCCAGCCAGGAGGACATGAAGAGATGGTATGATCACAATGCCTCCTCCGTTGAGTTCGAGCCTGGTCAAAAAGTGTGGGTGATGTCCCCCACCGAACCATGTGCCTTGCAAGATAAGTGGACGGGGCCCTGCAAAGTGGTCGAGCGCAAAAGCCCCGTCACTTACCTCATCGACATGGGGACCTCCCGAAACCCCCTTCGGGTCCTCCACACCAACCGACTCAAACCACACTTTGTGCGCTCAGAACTCAGCCTCCTGATGGCTACGGACAGTGGGGCAGAGGAAGACTCCGAACCCCTCCCGGATCTCCTGAAGACTCAGGAGAATGACGGCTCCGTGGACGGGGTCCGGCTCTCTGACGCCCTCACCTCGGAGCAACGCCAGGGCTGCCGAAACCTCCTGCTGCGGTTCGCTACACTGTTCTCCCTCACCCCCGGGGTCACCCCTTGGTGTTTGCACGACGTGGACACCGGGGACAGTCCCCCTATTCGACACCGGGCCTACCGCGTACCAGATCGGGTACGGGCCTGCATACAGGAGGAAGTGGCCAAAATGCTCACGATCGGGGTCATCGAGCCCTCGGACAGTCCCTGGGCCAGCCCGGTTGTATTGGTTCCCAAAGCCGCTGCCCCCGGCACCACACCTGAACTGAGATTCTGCGTCGACTACCGGGGCTTGAACGCTGTCACCCGGACCGACGCTCATCCGATCCCCCGAGCGGACGAACTGATCGACCGGCTGGGGGCCGCCCGCTACCTCAGTATCTTCGACCTAACAGCGGGCTACTGGCAGATCGGTCTCACACCCCGGGCTCAGGAACGGTCAGCCTTCTCTACCCCCGATGGCCACTACCAATTCAAGGTCATGCCCTTCGGCATGAAGAATGCCCCCGCCACGTTTCAACGCCTTGTGAACCAGGTCTTGGCGGGGCTCGAAGAGTTCAGCGCTGCCTACCTGGACGATATCGCTGTATACAGCCGCCACTGGTCCGACCACCTCCTCCACCTCCAAGAGGTCCTACAGGCCCTCCAGCGGGCCGGCCTCACAATTAAGGCCGGCAAATGCCAAATTGGCCAAGGGTCCGTGACCTACCTTGGGCACCAAGTGGGAAGCGGGCTGGTGGCCCCGCTGCAACTTAAGATTGCTGCCATCCAGTCCTGGCAGCCCCCCGTCACCCAGACCGAGGTCCGAGCCTTCTTGGGGCTCACCGGCTACTACCGGCGGTTCGTGAAGGACTACGGCAGCATCGTGGGGCCCCTCACGGGTCTCACGTCCAAGAACCAACCAAAGCGGATTAACTGGACCCCCGATTGTCAAGCGGCCTTCGAGAAGCTGAAGGCCGCCCTGTGCACCGCCCCTGTGCTCCAGGCCCCCGATTACAGTCGGGAATTCGTGGTACAGACAGACGCCTCCGACCACGGCATCGGGGCCGTTCTTTCTCAATTAAACCCCGAGGGTCATGACCAGCCGGTGGCCTTCATCAGTCGACGTCTCCTGGCCCGAGAACAGCGCTGGAGCACCATCGAGAGGGAGGCCTTCGCAGTGGTGTGGGCCCTCAAAAAGCTCCGGCCCTATCTCTTCGGTACCCACTTCCGGGTACAAACCGACCATCGACCCCTGCAGTGGCTGATGCAGATGCGGGGGGAGAACCCAAAACTATTGCGCTGGTCCATTTCCCTGCAGGGAATGGACTTCACCGTGGAGCACCGACCGGGCCAAGACCACGCCAACGCGGATGGCCTGTCACGATTTTTCCGCCTCGACGAGGAGAGTCCCCAAGAAGATGGGTGACTCTCCCCGCCTTCAGCTGGGGGGGACGCATGTTGGACAGGCCACACGAAGGGCTTGCTCCCTCCCCGCACGACAGGGCCCAAGCTCCGGCCCGCCAGGCGTGACCCACGAAAAGCACCTGCACCCCGTCTCCCGACGGAACTTCTGCCCTCGGACCTCCATGCATCACGGGCCCCAGCCCCACCGGCTTCCCCGGCTGGGTCAAGCCGCCATCTTGGGCCCTGCACCACGAGGCCGCGTGGCCTCCCCCCGACCCTAACCCTGGGCCTGGCCGGCCCCGACATCCCGGCACCACCATCCACCCAGGAGGTGAGCGGACCACTTGGCAGGTCAATGGGAGAACGAAGCGTCAAGAGCTCTTCCCCCGCCAGGTGCCGATCGCCTCCAGCTCCCCCAAGCGCTGGCTCCACCCCCTGCTGGGTGTCTGGACACCTTCATCCCGGACCCTCCGACCTCCAAGTGCGAGGGCCCGGACATCAAAGGGCGCCTGCCCTATAACTGGAGCAGCTCCGGAGCAGGATAGCAGTTGTATCCTGGAGTCGAGAGACACCGAGAGAACTCAGCCTTGACGGACTACTGGCGCTGCCGTAGCCCTATCTTGCGAACTATCGTCCTGCCTGCTGGCGCTGCCGCGGCCTTCTGCAACATCCATCCTCGTCGGGACCTGCTGGCGCTGCCGCGGCCCGTTGTAACGACCATCCTCACCGGGACCTGCTGGCGCTGCCGCGGACCGTACATCGACCATCCTCACCGGGACCTGCTGGCGCTGCCGCGGACCGTACATCGACCATCTTCACTGGGACCTGCTGGCGCTGCCGCGGACCGTGCATCGACCATCTCTACCGGGACCTGCTGGCGCTGCCGCGGCCCGTACCAGCTACACCACCGAGCTCGAGGATTGCGAGCTAACCATCATCTCATCCGAACTACCTGACTGGTAAACAGACTGTCCCGCTACCCCTTCCCTATCCTAAGAGACCTAAATCGAGGGGACCCCTGAGTCCAGACCTCCTTGTACTATTTCATCGTACCTTAAGAAGTGCATATAAAGAACGCTAAATCTTATCCTTGTGTGGTGTCTGTCTGTGGGGGGGAAGTTACTTGTCTGTACGATCGCTGGAGACGGCTCTCCCCGGAGACCTCTCCCCCTGACCTCGGCCGACCCTCCCGGTCCGTCTAACACTGGGGGTGGCAGGAGTGCTAGAGAACATAAGCTCTATGGGTGGGGGTGGTAGGAGTGATGGGCAACAAGTCCCCTGTGAGTGGGGATGGCAATAGTGATGGGCAACAGGTCCCTTATGGCTTGGTGTGGCAGTAGTGATGGCAACACGTCCCCTATGGCTGGGGGTGGCAGTAGTGATGGGCAACAGGTCCACTATGGGTGGGGGTTGCAGTAGTGATGGGCAACAGGGCCCCTATGGCTGTGGGTGGCAGGAGTGCTGTTAGAAATGGGATTTCTGGTTGGCTAGGGCTTGCGCCAAAGCCAGGCAGAAACCACCACTCTAGTCAGGGCTGGGGAGTTACACGCCAAAGATAACCCCTGCTCACCCCCTTGGTAGCTTGGCACGAGCAGTCAGGCTTATCCATGAGGCGATGTGTAAAGCATTTGCGCGCGCACCCAGCAACAACACCCAAGGACCACCACAAAGGAAACTCCACACAAGGTATTATATAAAAATAGCCTTTGTATTATACCAAAACACATTAGATAAAAACACACACTTTACAATGTGCCAACAGGCACGGGCAGAATTTACAAGGGATTATATGTACAGGGGACAGGGCCACATGGACCACTGTCAGGAATTAGCACTTTTAGAACTTAGCGCTTAGAACATAGGAATAATACCTTAGAGCATAGCACATACAATCACTGTAGCACTAAAAAAAGAACATGTAGCACACAACCAGTAACTACTGGTAACAGGTAAGTACCACCTACTCAACCCTAACCACCTTAGGAAAATATTACGCAGGGAATCAGGACCTCACTAGTACCACCTGTACTAGGAGAGAAACAACCACCTAAGTATCACAATACCTGTAGGGGTATAAGCACATTACACATGACGCATCTCATTCAAAGGTGTAGGGAAGGAAAACACATGATGCATAAAATACATTCAGCGGTGTAAAACAAGGCACATGACGCATAAAAACACATTCAGAGGTGCAGGGAAACACAATTGCGCAAGAACTCACATAAGCCACCACCTGTGGCAGTCCCTAGGCCAACTGGCCTTGTCGGGGCTAGGACACCCTGTGTCCAGCAGAGTCAGGGCTCGCCTGCGCAGGCTGCGCAAACCAGGGCGCACAAGGCACAACCTACACGTTGCAGCTGCCCACTAAGTGCTGGGCAGCTGTGGAACTGAACTTGGGCACCGGCGTGCCTCTGGAGCCCTCTCTGGGCTCTGCCCACACCAAATGCCCCCTAGAGCCTTCGTGGCTCTAAACAAACAATGCCCTGTAATGTTGGAGCCCCACTGGGCTCGGGAACACGTTGGGGCGGCCCGCTGCCTTCCGGGACCGCCCGACACTTGCACTGCCCTGGTGCCTTGTGCAGGCACGACAGAAATGCCCCCACGGATGGAGCGGCCCTCTGCCTTCCGGGGCCGCTCTGATACTAATAGAATGCCTCCGCAGTTGGAGCGTCATGCGCTCTTAATCAGCCAGGGTCCCCATACATGGGAGCCCTCTCTGCTCTAGAGGACTACTGCCTTCGCTGGGGCGGACTCGCAGGGGGGTCGCTACCGGTCAGAGTATCCCGCCCCAGCCCTCACTCACCAGTTCAGGCGGCTCTCCCGGTCTTTTGGTCCGGACGGCGCTTCTCCTGTGGAGCCTCCGAGGCTCCAGGCTCGTCGGGCTCAGGACGGCCGGCACTAGGGAGCTCCCGCTCCTCGGGGGCTTTCTCTCTCTCTTTCCCGGCGGCCTCCCCTCGTTCACCGGCGCACGGGGTGGGCTCCCGTAGACTTCCGGCTTCGCCTGCTTTCACCTGTTGATGCGGTGATCCTCGGGGTCGTTTCCCCACGTTGCCGGGCAACCGTGACGGCTGGGCCAATCCCAGCGCGGGGGTGACGATGTCAGCGAACTCCCGGGCTGCCGGCGGTGAACTTGATACCGGCTTTTCCCGAAGCGTGGGGTGGGCTCCCGCCTTCGGATTACAGTATAACGTGACGGAAATAAGCAGGGTGGCACCCGCCACAGAAATAATCAACTAAGCGGGGTGGGCACCCGCCATCAGAAACAACGCGCTCCTGGCGCCAAGGGCACAGAAACAGGCGCTCTTTGCGCCGAAAGCAATTCCAGCGCTTTCAGGCACTGGAGGCTTCAGAGAGGCACACAGGAAGGCGCTCCTCTACGCTGGTGTCCTAAACAAAGCGCTCCCAGCGCTACCAGTCAAATAAAAGCGCTCCCAGGCGCTTAGGGATAAAAACAAGGTCCAGCAGAGCTTCCCTCTGTTATTCAGGAAGGTAGGCAGGGGGGCAAGGCTGGGCCAGGGGCCAGCTCACTGGGCCCTCCAGGGAAGGAAGGCAGTCCCAAGTGGCGGTTCCTCCTGGCCTCCAGCAGCAGCAGCCCCCCTCAGTTAGGATCCTGGAAGAGAACAAATTGTAAGGGGACACAGCCCCTTCTTATTCACCTTTTCCCTTTGTTGTTGCTCAGGGTGAGGGGAAAAACCAGTCGCAGCTGGTTGGGGAGCACCCTTGATGTGCTCAGCCCCTCACTCTATTCACTGGCAGGGCTAGGGTCATCAGTCGCACCACAGGGGGCGGAGTCAGCATTGTGTGGGGAAAACCCAGCCCTATTCAGGACCCAGGTGTACTCCTCCCACCCATCTAGCTGCTGATCTCCCTATTCACCACTGGGTGACCCCTCCTGACTCTGGGGATTCCCTAGCCCATCACATGACCTCAGCCAGCCAATCGCCAGACAAGGCACACATTTCACACTGCACACATAAGTGCCCACTTCTAGAAGTGGCACTTCCATATGAGGTACATGCACGCCGCACACATCATTGCGCAGCATTTCATCACACGAGTCCGCACATACCAGACTCGACCCTGCACACCCCACGCATCAGGAACTACCAGGGACACATACATTCCCCATGCATTCCTATGGGAGGGCAGGCCTATCTCACTACACGCACGCACTTTACCCTGGGACACAGCGGTAAAGTGCGCAGAAACCAAAAATCACTACCACCAGGTCACCAATTAAAGCAAAAAGTTTAGGGGTGTACCTGCCAGAAGGGCCAAGTCCAACACAACCCCCTTCCAGCCAAAACGCAGGGCAGACCAATCACCACCGTGATGAACTTCCCTGCTTGGGGCGATAGAACACGGACGCGGGCCCGCAACTGCAGGGACACCCTCCTGTTCTACGCCACGGTGAACCCATGGGATTCCTTCTAAAACCACTGTCCGGACCAACTGGGCTACCCCACTGGTACTCCCAAGCTGTCCGTGGCCAAGACCAGGCCCTAGGCCACTCAGGTGCCACCGGTCCTTGCCTAACCACAGAGTGGGGGGTAGTAACCCCTGGCACATAGCGGCCATTCTCCACTCTTCCTGTCTGCAAGACAGGACTAGACTGCCACTGGTTCTCCAGCCTAGGGGACCAGGAGTCTCAGGGAAGGCTCTCCTCCCCCTACCTCTTCTCCTAGGGTTCCTCCTCCTCCGGCGAGGGGTACACCTAGAACGCCATTCCAACCCAGGGTTTAACCCCTCAGGTTGCACCGGGGTCAGAGGTGGGCTCTCCCACCCTCTGCACCCCCTTCCAGTGCCCTGCTCCCTACCAACTGGGGCAGCACCTCTGGAAGAAGAACCGGTCGGGCCGCTGGTTACAGACGTCCCACCCTTCAGGTCAGGTTGATCCTGAACATGGCCTCCCAACCTCCGGCCTAGAACCTTTGGTGGAATAATCACCTGGCACTGCAGGACTTCTGAGGATTTACAATTCATCCCCCTGAGGCTCACAAACGACACATATGTCGAGTGACTGTCTGTCTGGCGCTGATCTCCCGTCCCCTGTCCACCTGACAGTGCGCAGAGATCCCCCAGAACAGAAGTGGTGTCACCATGGTCACTACACGGGATCCTAGCCCAACTGGGTAGTCCCTGACCCACTGGTTCTTCCACTGGCGAACTCATCCCCCAATCACTCCTCACACTGGACTCCTGTACCCTCCCTACCGGAGCGGTACTGCCAGACTCTAGAACCACAGGAGCCCTGTTTACAGGTGCTCCAGGTCCTCTACTCACTAAGAGATCTTCCTCAAGTGGACTAACAGGACAGCCTAGGTCCCCAACCTGGTGTTCCCTCAAGAAACCATCCAAGTCCTGAGGCAGGGTTTCGTGCGTCTGGGGACCCTCGGTCACCCTCTTACTCCCACTCCACTGAGCCAGGCAGTAAGCCCCTACACCCTCCTCGCTATCCTGGGACCTAGCTGGGTAACACTGAGCCTCCTCCACCACGCTGGGCTGGAGGATCTCTGACCCACTATTGTTGGAATCACTCACTAATGACTCTAGAGAACCTTTGGCACTTTCCCAGTGCTCTGCTTCATCCGCAAGTTCAAATGGCTCAGACAATCCACACCCCAACAGGTGTTGGCGCAACCCCGGCACACAACAACTGAGCAGGTGTTCTTTGAGAACCAGATCACACAGTTTATCAAAATCAGAGTCTGTGTGAACTCTTATCCAATCAAACAGTGCATTCTCACTTTCCTCCACAAACTCCTCCCAAGACTGGTGAGACAGTTTCCTACTGCCCCTGAATTTCAACCTTAACTCCTCCTCTTTGGAGACAGGTACCATACTGGGAGAATTGGGACTGGGATTTCCTACACTGAAATCTACATCGCTACTACCACTGGACTCAACCCTCCCTGGGGAGTCCAGGAAATTGAAACTGCGCGCAGGGGATAGTCTACCCTCCATAGCTAATTTCTCCCTGGCGAAGGCACTCTCCGCCTCCTCTATCCTCTCCTGCGATAAGACCCTCTCAGTCTCTAGCTGTCACTCCTTGACCTCCAGCTGCGCCATAGCCTGAGCATGCTCTAACCTGAGCTTCTCTAACGCCAGCTGGTGCTCCCTTTCTTTCCTCCTATCTTCCCACTCCTCTGGGGACAGGGAAAGGGATGAGGCACTGCCTCCTACGCTGGACCCAGCAAGGGACGCCCTACCTATGGGGTCCTCACTCTCTACTGGCGTCCAGGTACTGTCATCTTCTTCCTCCTCTTCGGAATCTTCAGGGCTCCCCACAGACCCACCACCCTCCAGGTGTGAGGCCCGGGCCCTTTCTCTACTGCGCTCAAGATCCCTTTGCTTCTTAACACACTGGATCATGTGGATCCTAAGGTCGTTCAGAGTGTCTGACTCTCTCACCCCTATGTCTCTCTCCCTCTACAGAACCTTTCCAACTCCTGCATACTGTAATAAACTAGATCACTGAGATCAAAAGCAGGCTCCATTCTGGCGGACGTTCTAGAGAAAAGATTACACAGGGAACCTAGGGGTCTGAGCTTAACAGGAGTACACAATTCACAAAAAGGGTTCAGCAAGCTCTCTAACCCAGAGAACTCACACTCACTTGCCTAGTGCCACACACCATTCATCCACACACAACCCTCCCATCGGACTGGTAAGGCAGTTTCTACCACCCCTGATTCCTCAACCTGACCACAAGTGACACAGGTACCAACTCTGGGCGCAGGGCGGGGAACAAATGTACTGGACACTATTATGCTGCCACCACTGGATCCCACCCTCTGGTGAATCCAGAAAACACAATGCACTTAGGGGGATGATCTACCCTCCCTAGCTAGGGACACCTAACTCACAGTGCACAAGAAACACATTTCCAAAGAAATGACAAAAACAAATTTAGCACAATAATCCCTATACCATGTGATTATCTAAATGCAGAGTTTTGTGGTGCAGCCAGTTGCTGCTGCGGTACAGCGCAAACGCAAGTCCAAATCCCACCGCTGATCACCAATGTTAGAAATTGGATTTCTGGTTGGCTAGGGCTTGCGCCAAAGCCAGGCAGAAACCACCACTCTAGTCAGGGCTGGGGAGTTACACGCCAAAGATAACCCCTGCTCACCCCCTTGGTAGCTTGGCACGAGCAGTCAGGCTTATCCCGGAGGCGATGTGTAAAGCGTTTGCGCGCGCACCCAGCAACAACACCCAAGGCCCACCACAAAGGAAACTCCACACAAGGTATTATATAAAAATAGCCTTTGTATTATACCAAAACACATTAGATAAAAACACACACTTTACAATGTGCCAACAGGCACGGGCAGAATTTACAAGGGATTATATTTACAGGGGACAGGGCCACATGGACCACTGTCAGGAATTAGCACTTTTAGAACTTAGCGCTTAGAACATAGGAATAATACCTTAGAGCATAGCACACACAATCACTGTAGCACTAAAAATAGAACATGTAGCACACAACCAGTAACTACTAGTAACAGGTAAGTACCACCTACGCAACCCTAACCACCGTAGGAAAATATTACGCAGGGAATCAGGACCTCACTAGTATCACCTGGACTAGGAGAGAAACAACCACCTAAGTATCACAATACCTGTAGGGGTATAAGCACATTACACATGACGCATCACATTCAGAGGTGTAGGGAAGGAAAACACATGATGCATAAAATACATTCAGCGGTGTAAAACAAGGCACATGACGCATAAAAACACATTCAGAGGTGCAGGGAAACACAATTGCGCAAGAACTCACATAAGCCACCACCTGTGGCAGTCCCTAGGCCAACTGGCCTTGTCGGGGCTAGGACACCCTGTGTCCAGCAGAGTCAGGGCGCGCCTGCGCAGGCTGCGCAAACCAGGGCGCACAAAGCACAACCTACACGCTGCAGCTGCCCACTAAGTGCTGGGCAGCTGTGGAACTGAACTTGGGCACCGGCGTGCCTCTGGAGCCCTCTCTGGGCTCTGCCCACACCAAATGCCCCCTAGAGCCTTCGTGGCTCTAAACAAACAATGCCCTGTAACGTTGGAGCCCCACTGGGCTCGGGAACACGTTGGGGCGGCCCGCTGCCTTCCGGGGCCGCCCGACACTCGCACTGCCCTGGTGCCTTGTGCAGGCACGACAGAAATGCCCCCACGGATGGAGCGGCCCTCTGCCAACTGGGGCCGCTCTGATACTAATAGAATGCCTCCGCAGTTGGAGCGTCACGCGCTCTTAATCAGCCAGGGTCCCCATACATGGGAGCCCTCTCTGCTCTAGAGGACTACTGCCTTCGCTGGGGCGGACTCGCAGGGGGGTCGCTACCGGTCAGAGTATCCCGCCCCAGCCCTCACTCACCAGTTCGGGCGGCTCTCCCGGTCTTTCGGTCCGGACGGCGCTTCTCCTGTGGAGCCTCCGAGGCTCCAGGCTCGTCGGGCTCAGGACGGCCGGCACTAGGGAGCTCCCGCTCCTCGGGGGCTCTCTCTCTCTTTCCCAGCGGCCTCCCCTCGTTCACCGGAGCACGGGGTGGGCTCCCGTAGACTTCCGGCTTCGCCTGCTTTCACCTGTTGATGCGGTGATCCTCGGGGTCGTTTCCCCACATTCCCGGGCAACCGCGTCGGCTGGGCCAATCTCAGCGCGGGGGTGACGACGTCAGCGAACTCCCGGGCTGCCGGCGGTGAACTTGATACCGGCTTTTCCCGAAGCGCGGGATGGGCTCCCGCCTTCGGATTACAGTATAACGTGACAGAAATAAGCGGGGTGGCACCCGCCACAGAAATTATAAACTAAGCGGGGTGGGCACCTGCCATCAGAAACAAAGCGCTCCTGGCGCCAAGGGCACAGAAACAGGCGCTCTCTGCACCGAAGGCAATTCCAGCGCTTTCAGGCACTGGAGGCTTCAGCGAGGCACACAGGAAGGCGCTCCTCTACGCTGGTGTCCTAAACAAAGCGCTCCCAGCGCTACCAGTCAAATAAAAGCGCTCCCAGGCGCTTAGGGATAAAAACAAGGTCCAGCAGAGCTTCCCTCTGTTATTCAGGAAGGTAGGCAGGGGGGCAAGGCTCGGCCAGGGGCCAGCTCACTGGGCCCTCCAGGGCAGGAAGGCAGTCCCAAGTGGCGGTTCCTCCTGGCCTCCAGCAGCAGCAGCCCCTCTCAGTTAGGATCCTGGAAGAAAACAAATTGTAAGGGGACACAGCCCCTTCTTATACACCTTTTCCCTTTGTTGTTGCTCAGGGTGAGGGGAAAAACCAGTCGCAGCTGGTTGGGGAGCACCCTTGATGTGCTCAGCCCCTCACTCTATTCACTGGCAGGGCTAGGGTCATCAGTCGCACCACAGGGGGCGGAGCCAGCATTGTGTGGGGAAAACCCAGCCCTATTCAGGGCCCAGGTGTACTCCTCCCACCCTTCTAGCTGCTGATCTCCCTATTCACCACTGGGTGACCCCTCCTGACTCTGGGGATTCCCTAGCCCGTCACATGACCTCAGCCAGCCAATCGCCAGACAAGGCACACATTTCACACTGCACACAGAAGTGCCCACTTCTAGATTTGGCACTTCCATACTAGGTACATGCACGCCACACACATCATTGCGCAGCATTTCATCACACGAGTCCGCACATACCAGACTCGACCCTGCACACCCCACGCATCAGGAACTACCAGGGACACATACATTCCGCATGCATTCCTATGGGAGGGCAGGCCTATCTCACTACACGCACGCACTTTACCCTGGGACACAGCGGTAAAGTGCGCAGAAACCAAAAATCACTACCACCAGGTCACCAATAAAAGCAAAAAGTTTAGGGGTGAACCTGCCAGAAGGGCCAAGTCCAACAAGTGCTGGGTAACACAAGCCCTATGGGTGGGGGTGGTAGTGGTGCTGGGCAACATAAGCCCTATGAGTGGGGGTGGCAGTGGTGATGGGCAACAGGTCCACTATGGGTGGGGGTGGCAGGGGTGATGGGCAACAGGTTCCCTATGGCTGGGGGTAGCGGGAGTGCTGGGGAACATAAGCCCTATGGGGGATGGCAGGGGTGATGGGCAACAGGTCCACTATGGGTGGGGGTGGCAGGAGTGCTGGGGAACATAAGCCCTATGAATGGGGGTGGCAGTAGTGATGGGCAACAGGTCCCCTATGGCTGGAAGTGGCAGGAGTGCTGGGGAACATAATCCCTATGGGTGGGGGCGGCAGGGGTGATGGGAAACATAAGCCCTATGAATGGGGGTGGCAGAAGTGATGGACAGCAGGTCCCCTATGGCTGAGGGTGGCAGTAGTGATGGGCAACAGGTCCACTATGGGTGGGGGTGACAGGGGTGAGGGGCAACAGGTCTCCTATGGCTGGGGGTGGCAGGAGTGCTGGGGAACATAAGCCCTTTGGGTGGGGTGGCAGAGTGTTAGACGGACCGGGAGGGTCAGCCGAGGACAATGGGAGAGGTCTCCGGGGAGAGCCGTCTCCAGCGATCGTACAGATAAATAACTTCCCCCCCACAGACAGACACCACACAAGGAGAAGATTCAGCGTTCTTTATAGGCAATTTCTTACGGTACGATGAAATGGTACAAGGAGGTCTGGACTCAGGGGTCCCCTCGATTCAAGTCTCTCAAGGTGGGGAAAGGGGGTAGCGGGACAGTCTGGGTACCAGTCTGGTAGTTGAGGTGGTATGGTGGTTAGCTCACAATCCTCGAGCTCGGTGTTCTAGCTGGGACGGACCGCGGCAGCGCCAGCAGGTCCCGGTGAAGATGGTCGGTACACGGTCCGCGGCAGCGCCAGCAGGTCCCGGTGAAGATGGTCGGTACACGGTCCGCGGCAGCGCCAGCAGGTCCCGGTGAAGATGGTCGTTACAACGGGCCGCGGCAGCGCCAGCAGGTCCCGACGAGGATGGATGTTGCAGAAGGCCGCGGCAGCGCCAGCAGGCAGGGCGATAGTTCACAAGGTAGGGCTACGGCAGCGCCAGTAGTCCGTCAAGGCTGAGTTCTCTCGGTGTCTCTCGACTCCAGGATACAACTGTCGTCCTGCTCCGGAGCTGCCCTAGTTATAGGTCTGGCGCCCTTTGATGTCCGGACCCTCGCACTTGGAGGTCGGAGGGCCCGGGATGAAGGTGTCCAGACACCCAGCAGGGGGTGGAGCCAGTGCCTGGGGGAGCTGGAGGCGATCGGCACCTGGCGGGGGAGAGCCCTTGACGCTTCGTTCTCCCATTGACCTGCCAAGTGGTCCGCTCACCTCCTGGGTGGATGGTGGTGCCGGGATGTCGGGGCCGGCCAGGCCCAGGGTTAGGGTCGGGTGGAGGCCACGCGGCCTCGTGGTGCAGGGCCCAAGATGGCGGCTTGAGCCGGCCGGGGGAGCCGGTGGTGGCTCGGTCCCGTGATACATGGAGGTCCGGGGGCAGGAGTTCCGTCGGGGGACGGGGTGCGGGTGATTCTTGTGGGTCACGCCTGGCGGGCCGGGGCTTGGGCCCTGTCGTGCGGGGAGGGAGCAAGCCCTTCGTGTGGCCTGTCCAACATGCGTCCCCCCAGCTGAAGGCGGGGAGAGTCACCCATCTTCCTGGGGACTCTCCTCGTCGAGGCGGAAAAAGCGTGACAGGCCATCTGCGTTGGCGTGGTCTTGGCCCGGTCGATGTTCCACGGTGAAGTCCATTCCCTGCAGGGAGATGGACCAGCGCAATAGTTTTGGGTTCTCCCCCCGCATCTGCATCAGCCACTGCAGGGGTCGATGGTCAGTTTGTACCCGGAAGTGGGTACCGAAGAGATAGGGCCGGAGCTTTTTGAGGGCCCACACCACTGCGAAGGCCTCCCTCTCGATTGTGCTCCAGCGCTGTTCTCGGGCCAGGAGACGTCTGCTGATGAAGGCCACCGGCTGGTCATGACCCTCGGGGTTCAGCTGGGAAAGAACCGCTCCGATGCCGTGGTCAGAGGCGTCTGTCTGTACAATGAATTCCTGACTGTAATCGGGGGCCTGGAGCACAGGGGCAGTGCACAGGGCGGCCTTCAGCTTTTCGATGGCCGCTTGACAGTCGGGGGTCCAGTTAATCCGCTTCGGCTGGTTTTTGGACGTGAGACCCGTGAGGGGCCCCACAATGCTGCCGTAGTCCCTCACGAACCGCCGGTAGTAGCCGGTGAGCCCCAAGAAGGCTCGGACCTCGGTCTGGGTGACGGGGGGCTGCCAGGACTGGATGGCAGTAATTTTAAGTTGTAGCGGGGCCACCAGCCCGCTTCCCACCTGGTGCCCGAGGTAGGTCACGGACCCTTGACCAATTTGGCATTTGCCGGCCTTAATCGTGAGGCCGGCCCGCTGGAGGGCCTGCAGGACCTCTTGGAGGTGGAGGAGGTGGTCGGACCAGTGGCGGCTGTACACAGCGATATCGTCCAGGTAGGCGGCGCTGAACTCTTCGAGCCCCGCCAAGACCTGGTTCACTAGACGTTGAAAAGTAGCGGGGGCATTCTTCATGCCGAAGGGCATGACCTTGAAGTGGTAGTGGCCATCGGGGGTAGAGAAGGCGGACCGTTCCTGAGCCCGGGGTGTGAGACCGATCTGCCAGTAGCCCGCTGTTAGGTCGAAGATGCTGAGGTAGCGGGCGGCCCCCAGCCGGTCGATCAATTCATCCGCTCGGGGGATAGGATGAGCGTCGGTCCGGGTGACAGCGTTCAAGCCCCGGTAGTCGACGCAGAATCTCAGTTCAGGTGTGGTGCCGGGGGCAGCGGCTTTGGGGACCAGTACAACCGGGCTGGCCCAGGGGCTGTCCGAGGGCTCGATGACCCCGATCGTGAGCATTTTGGCCACTTCCTCTTGGATGCAGGCCCGTACCCGATCTGGCACGCGGTAGGCCCGGTGTCGGATAGGGGGACTGTCCCCGGTGTCCACGTCGTGCAAGCACCAAGGGGTGATCCCGGGGGTGAGGGAGAACAGTGTAGTGAACCGCAGCAGGAGGTCCCGGCAGCCCTGGCGTTGCTCTTTGGTGAGGGCATCGGAGAGCCGGACCCCGTTCACGGAGCCGTCGTTCTCCTGAGTCTTCAGGAGATCCGGGAGGGGTTCGGAGTCCTCTTCCGCCCCACTGTCCGTAGCCATCAGGAGGCTGAGTTCTGAGCGCACAAAGTGTGGTTTGAGTCTGTTGGTGTGGAGGACCCGGAGGGGGTTCCGGGGGGTCCCCATGTCGATGAGGTAAGTGACGGGGCTTTTGCGCTCGACCACTTTGAAGGGCCCCGTCCACTTATCTTGTAAGGCACATGGTTCGGTGGGGGACATCACCCACACTTGTTGACCAGGTTCGAACTCGACGGAGGAGGCATTGTGATCGTACCATTTTTTCATGTCCTCCTGACTGGCCTCGAGGTTCGCCTTGGCCATCTCCCTGAAGCGCCGGGTCTGATTGCGTAGGGCCAGGAGGTACTTGAAGACGTCTGGAGGGGTCTTTAGGGGGGCCATCTCCCACCCTTCTTTGACCAGGCTGAGGGGCCCTCGCACAGGGTGCCCGTACAGGAGTTCGAAAGGGCTAAAGCCGAGGGACTTCTGGGGAACTTCTCGATAGGCGAAGAGGAGGCACGGGAGTAGTACATCCCACTGGCGACGGAGGGGCTCTTCCAATCCCCCAATCATCCCCTTGAGGGTGCGGTTGAATCGCTCCACTAGTCCGTTCCCTTGGGGGTGATAGGGGGTCGTGAATCGGTAGGTGACCCCGCACTGTTGCCAGAGGGACTTCATATATTTTGAGATAAAGTTCGTGCCTCGGTCGCTGACGACTTCTCGGGGGAAGCCCACCCGGGAGAAGATCCCCATTAGGGCCCGGCCAACCACCGGAGCTGTTACAGTTCGTAGGGGCACCGCCTCGGGGTAGCGGGTGGCGTGGTCCACCAGTACCAGGATGAACCTATGTCCGTGTGCCGTGCGGGGGTCCAGGGGCCCCACAATGTCTATTCCTACCCTCTCGAACGGGGTGGTGACCACTGGGAAGGGTTGCAGAGGGGCTTTCAGCTTACGGCCGCTCTTCCCACTGGCCTGGCACGTGGGGCAGGACCGGCAGTGGTTAAGGACGTCGTTCCGCATCTTCGGCCAGAAAAAGTGAGTCACTAGGCGACTGTAGGTTTTGTCCTGGCCCAGGTGTCCAGCCAGGGGGACATCGTGGGCCAGAGTTAGTAGGAAGTCTCTGAAGCGGAGAGGTACCACCAGCACTCGACTGGCCCCTAGCTCTGCGATTCTTTGTTCGCTGTATAGCAGGTCGTTATCCCAATAGACCCAATGTGTTCCGGTGGAGTCCCCTGCGCTCTGGGCGCTGGCTTGCCGGCGGAGTCCCTCGAGGGAGGGGCAGGTCTTTTGCTCCTGGCGGAACTGTTCTTGGGTGGGCCCCCCTTCTTGACGCCACTGAGCCAGGCCGGGAAGGTCCGGGGGTTGCGCGACCCCTTCGGCCGTTGGTTCTGGGGGGTTGGCCTCGTCGTTGTCCTCTACTGGGGCGACCGGGGGCGGAGGTGCTGGCCATTCTGGTTCTTCTGATCGGGGGACGGCACGGGCGGCCATGGACCGGGTGGTTACGCAGGCCCAGTCCGGGAGGCCCAGCATCCCCAGGTGCTCTCTTCTTTCGACGGTCGCCCACGGGGAACTCTCAAGGTCATTCCCCAGGAGGCAGTCCACGGGGGCATCATCCCGGACCGTCACCTTCAACAGGCCGGAGACCCCTCCCCATTCGAAGGGGACGCAGGCCATCTGACACAGACTTTCGGAATTGTCGGCGGAGCGGACGGGGCAGAGAATGTTCGGAATGATCTGCTCGGGCTTCACCAGGTGACAGCGGACGGCCGTCACACTGGCGCCTGTGTCACGTAAGGCCTCGGCCCGACGTCCATTAATGGTCACCCACTGGCCATATTTCCGGGTGTTGGCGGGTAGGGGAGCCCGCGGGACCATGTCTTTCCCCCCTAGGCACGCTAGGACCATGGCGGCCGGCTCCCACTCCTGCTGGGCCGGCTCATATTCTTCCTGTTCCTCTGATAGTCGTTCTCCCCCCAGGGCGGCGGCAGCTACCTGGCGGGGCTTTGGTGTTTGGTTCTGCGGGCAGCTCGGGTCATTGGCGTAGTGGCCGACTCGCTGGCATCGGTGGCACGTGACGTTGGCTCGGAACCCCGGGCGCATCGGGGGGTTGCCCCGGCCGGCCGGGGGCGTGGTGCTGGCCACGGGTGTTGCCGGGATGGTGTCTCTCCCTCGCCCCTGGCCTTCTCCTCCTCCCCGGGGACGGTGCTGGCCTGGGTTGTTTCGGTTTTGCTAGTGTGGTCCTCTCCGGCCCACTCGGGTGCTTTCCCATCGGTCAGCTTCGGCGGCGAGTTGCCGGGGGTCAGTCAACTTACTGTCGAGGAGGTGCTGCCTGAGCTCGACGAAACAGTTGTTCGACAGGTGCTCCCATACCATAAGGTTAAAGAGTTGCTCGTAGGTCGTTACATGGCTCCCCTTGATCCAACCCTCGAAGGCTCGGCTGAAATAGTTGACGTACTCCACCCAAGTTGTACCCGGGATCCGGGTGCAGTCTCTGAACCTCTGGCGGTACATCTCGGGCGTGAGGCCGTAGCGGGTGAGGAGGGCAGCCTTCATGTGGTCGTAGGACGACATCTGGTGATCTGGGAGCTGCAATAGGGCATCGCGGCCTTCGTTGACCAACCTCCCCCATAGTCCGGCTCCCCAATCACTCCGGTCGATCCGGTGGGAGGTCATGGCGATCTCGTAGGCTTTGAACCACTGTTGTATGTCGTCTTCTCGGACATATTCTCGGACAACATCCTTGGGGATGTGGACTTTTTTCTCGGTTGCTCCCGGGGTGTGCGGTCGCTCAGGCACCCCCGGTTCTTTATTCTTTTTCCCGAAGTTCTATTTCCGCCAGTTTCCGCTCGTGGTCGAGTGTTATTCTTTTTTCCTCGAGCTCTCTCTGTCTCTGTTTTTCTTCTCGTTCTTCTCGGAGCCGCAGATGTTCTAGATTTAGTTTCTGCTCGGCTAACTTTAGTTCACCGTCCATCTTGAGTCGTGCCATTTCCAACTCATGTAATCTGGTTCTTTCTCTTTCTTGGATCTCCTCCTGCGAGAGGCCCGTTCCCCGCTCCTCGGGAGCCGTGGCGTTCCCCTCTGGTGCGACACTGTTTTGGTCGGGTGATCCGGTGACCCCAGTTTCTGCCCACGACTCAAGGGCGCGCTTCAAATCGTCTTTGGTACTCAGGCCGGTGGTAGCAATGCCTAGTTCCATGCAGAATTTTTTAAGTTCGCGGTGGCTATATTCTTCCAACTTATCCATTTGGAACTTGTCAGTGGAACCGCTATCTTTGGCTGACATCGTGGTTTTGTCGTGGGGTGAGCTACTCTCTGTACGATTACGCGTTGATTCGGATCGCGCCGCTGGCCACCAATGTTAGACGGACCGGGAGGGTCGGCCGAGGACAATGGGAGAGGTCTCCGGGGAGAGCCGTCTCCAGCGATCGTACAGATAAATAACTTCCCCCCCACAGACAGACACCACACAAGGAGAAGATTCAGCGTTCTTTATAGGCAATTTCTTACGGTACGATGAAATGGTACAAGGAGGTCTGGACTCAGGGGTCCCCTCGATTCAAGTCTCTCAAGGTGGGGAAAGGGGGTAGCGGGACAGTCTGGGTACCAGTCTGGTAGTTGAGGTGGTATGGTGGTTAGCTCACAATCCTCGAGCTCGGTGTTCTAGCTGGGACGGACCGCGGCAGCGCCAGCAGGTCCCGGTGAAGATGGTCGGTACACGGTCCGCGGCAGCGCCAGCAGGTCCCGGTGAAGATGGTCGGTACACGGTCCGCGGCAGCGCCAGCAGGTCCCGGTGAAGATGGTCGTTACAACGGGCCGCGGCAGCGCCAGCAGGTCCCGACGAGGATGGATGTTGCAGAAGGCCGAGGCAGCGCCAGCAGGCAGGGCGATAGTTCACAAGGTAGGGCTACGGCAGCGCCAGTAGTCCGTCAAGGCTGAGTTCTCTCGGTGTCTCTCGACTCCAGGATACAACTGTCGTCCTGCTCCGGAGCTGCCCTAGTTATAGGTCTGGCGCCCTTTGATGTCCGGACCCTCGCACTTGGAGGTCGGAGGGCCCGGGATGAAGGTGTCCAGACACCCAGCAGGGGGTGGAGCCAGTGCCTGGGGGAGCTGGAGGCGATCGGCACCTGGCGGGGGAGAGCCCTTGACGCTTCGTTCTCCCATTGACCTGCCAAGTGGTCCGCTCACCTCCTGGGTGGATGGTGGTGCCGGGATGTCGGGGCCGGCCAGGCCCAGGGTTAGGGTCGGGTGGAGGCCACGCGGCCTCGTGGTGCAGGGCCCAAGATGGCGGCTTGAGCCGGCCGGGGGAGCCGGTGGTGGCTCGGTCCCGTGATACATGGAGGTCCGGGGGCAGGAGTTCCGTCGGGGGACGGGGTGCGGGTGATTCTTGTGGGTCACGCCTGGCGGGCCGGGGCTTGGGCCCTGTCGTGCGGGGAGGGAGCAAGCCCTTCGTGTGGCCTGTCCAACACAGAGGTGATGGGCAACAGGTCCCCTATGAGTGGGGGTGGCAGTAGTGATGGGCAACAGGTCCCCTATGGCTGGGGGTGGCAGTAATGATGGGCAACAGGTCCCCTATGGCTGGGGGTGGCAGGAGTGCTGGGGAACATAAGCCCTATGGGTGGGGGTGGCAGGGGTGATGGGCAACATAAGCCCTATGAGTGGGGGTGGCAGTAGTGATGGGCAACAGGTCCCCTATGGCTGGGGGTGGCAGTAGTGATTGACAATAGGTCCACTATGGGTGTGAGTGGCAGGGGTGATGGGCAACAGGTCCCCTATGGCTGGGGGTGGCAGGACTGCTGGGGAACATACACCCTATGGGTGGGGGTGTCAGGGGTGATGGGCAACAGGTCCCCTATGAGTGTGGGTGGCAGTAGTGATGGGCAACAGGTCCCCTATGGCTGGGGGTGGCAGTAGTGATGGGCAACAGGTCCACTATGGGTGGGGGTTGCAGTAGTGATGGGCAACAGGGCCCCTATGGCCGTGGGTGGCAGGAGTGCTGGGGAACATAAGCCCAATGGGTGGGGGTGGTAGTGGTGCTGGGCAACATAAGCGTTATGAGTGGGGGTGGCAGGGGTGATGGGCAACATGTCCACTATGGGTGGGGGTGGCAGGGGTGATGGGCAACAGGTTCCCTATGGCTGGGGGTGGCAGGAGTGCTGGGGAACATAAGCCCTATGAGTCGGGGTGGCAGTAGTGATGGGCAACAGGTCCCCTATGGCTGGGGGTGGCAGGTGTGCTGGGGAACATAAGCCCTATGGGTGGGGGCAGCAGGGGTGATGGGAAACATAAGCCCTATGAGTGGGGGTGGCAGTAGTGATGGGCAACAGGTCCACTATGGGTGGGGGTGACAGGGGTGATGGGCAGCAGGTCCCCTATGGCTGAGGGTGGCAGTAGTGATGGGCAACAGGTCCACTATGGGTGGGGGTGACAGGGGTGATGGGCAACAGGTCTCCTATGGCTGGGGGTGGCAGGAGTGTTGGGGAACATAAGCCCTTTGGGTGGGGTGGCAGAGGTGATGGGCAACAGGTCCCCTATGAGTGGGGGTGGCAGTAGTGATGGGCAACAGGTCCCCTATGGCTGGGGGTGGCAGTAATGATGGGCAACAGGTCCCCTATGGCTGGGGGTGGCAGGAGCGCTGGGGAACATAAGCCCTATGGGTGGGGGTGGCAGGGGTGATGGGCAACATAAGCCCTATGAGTGGGGGTGTCAGTAGTGATGGGCAACAGGTCCCCTATGGCTGGGGGTGGCAGTAGTGATTGACAATAGGTCCACTATGGGTGTGAGTGGCAGGGGTGATGGGCAACACGTCCCCTGTGGCTGGGGGTGGCAGGAGTGCTGGGGAACATAAGCCCTATGGGTGGGGGTGGCAGGGGTGATGGGCAAAATAAGCCCTATGAGTGGAGATGGCAGTAGTGATGGGTAACAGGTCCCCTATGGCTGGGGGTGGCAGTAGTGCTGAGGAACATACGCCCTATGGGTGGGGGTGTCAGGGGTGATGGGCAACAGGTCCCCTATGAGTGTGGGTGGCAGTAGTGATGGGCAACAGGTCCCCTATGGCTGGGGGTGGCAGTAGTGATGGGCAACAGGTCCACTATGGGTGGGGGTTGCAGTAGTGATGGGCAACAGGGCCCCTATGGCTGTGGGTGGCAGGAGTGCTGGGGAACATAAGCCCAATGGGTGGGGGTGGTAGTGGTGCTGGGCAACATAAGTCCTATCAGTGGGGGTGGCAGGGGTGATGGGCAACAGGTCCACTATGGGTGGGGGTGGCAGGGGTGATGGGCAACAGGTTCCCTATGGCTGGGGGTGGCAGGAGTGCTGGGGAACATAAGCCCTATGAGTGGGGGTGGCAGTAGTGATGGGCAACAGGTCCCCTATGGCTGGGGGTGGCAGGAGTGATGGGGAACATAAGCCCTATGGGTGGGGGCAGCAGGGGTGATGGGAAACATACGCCCTATGAGTGGGGGTGGCAGTAGTGATGGGCAACAGGTCCACTATGGGTGGGGGTGACAGGGGTGATGGGCAACAGTTTTCCTTTGGCTGGGGGTGGCAGGAGTGCTGGAGAACATAAGCCCTATGGGTGGGGTTGGCAGGGGTGATGGGCAACAGGTCCCCTATGAGTGGGGGTGGCAGTAGTGATGGGCAACAGGTCTCTATGGCTGGGGGTGGCAGTAGTGATGGGCAACAGGTCCCCTATGGCTGGGGGTGGCAGGAGTGCTGGGGAACATAAGCCCTATGGGTGGGGGTGGCAGGGGTGATGGGCAACATAAGCCCTATGAGTGGGGGCGGCAGTAGTGATGGGCAACAGGTCCCCTATGGCTGGGGGTGGCCGTAGTGATTGACAATAGGTCCACTATGGGTGTGAGTGGCAGGGGTGATGGGCAGCAGGTCCCCTATGGCTGGGGGTGGCAGGAGTGCTGGGGAACATAAGCCCTATGGGTGGGGGTGGCAGGGGTGATGGTCAACATAAGCCCTATGAGTGGAGGTGGCAGTAGTGATGGGCAACAGGTCCCCTATTGCTGGGGGTGGCAGTAGTGCTGAGGAACATAAGCCCTATGGGTGGGGGTGGCAGGGGTGATGGGCAACATAAGCCCTATGAGTGGGGGTGGCAGTAGTGATGGGCAACAGGTCCCCTATCTCTGGGGGTGGCAGTAGTGATGGGCAACAGGTCCACTATGGGTGGGGGTGTCAGGGGTGACGGGCAACAGGTCTCCTATGGCTGGGGTCGGCAGGGGGGATGGGAAACAGGTCCCCTATGGCTGGGGGTGGCAGGAGTGCTGGGGAACATAAGCCCTATGGGTGGGGGTGGCAGGGGTGATGGGCAACAGGTCACCTATGGCTGGGGGTGGCAGGGGTGCTGGGGAACATAAGCCCTATGGGCGGGGGTGGTAGTGGTGCTGGCCATACAACCCCTATGTTGGCCTGTTGTTTGTGGCCAGGATGTGGATCCCCTGTGTGTGCGTGTGCCATTTTGCGGGTACGTGTCGTTTGTTTGTGTGGTAGGTGTCTGACTTACCGCCTGCGCCGTCGGTTCCTGATCCGGTCATAGATGTAGAGTACTGGTATGACCTGCGCAATGGGATTCATGATGTGTTCGTGTCGTACACGCTGCTTGTTGCTTCGTCTCGTACCCGCTGCAAGCTGGTCCGTCTCGTAGCCGTGGATTGAGTTATGCCCCGAATCGTAGCTGATATACTTGTTTTCCGGATGCTGTGACGTGCCGTACGTGGGACCCGTCCGGAGTGTAGGAAGTACGCATCGTACTTGTCAGGCCAGAAACTGCTATGGATACTGCTTCCGGGGGACTCGGTTCAGCATTAGGAGTTACGGCTGAGACGGAGAATGGAGCTTGATTCACAGCCTACGTGTTGGTCGTGTTTTTGGCAGTTATGGGCATCGTACTTCATCTACAGGACGGACCGGCTATGGGTACATGTCGGTCGCACGGTAAGACTACGGACAGCTCTCTGGAGCTGTCCGACCCGGTATCGGAATCGACCCCTTAGAGGTGTATTAGGATGGCGGTTGGGAAATCAACCCGACCGCCATGGTAGTGGGAAAAGACCGCCCGCTATGACCGCGGCATAACCACCGGTCCAATTAGCATGCTCCACAGTCGAAATCCGACCGCGGCGGTTGGATCGCGGCATTCAACATTGCGGCGGTTGCTGCTGCCAGCAGCACTGCCTCGATGTCAAAAAAACATGTCCTGCATATTCCTACACTGCATTGCAGGCACTGCACAGTGCCTGCCACCTGGTACAGGGACATGTAGGGGGATACCATGGGTACCCCCCAGTGCACCCACACCCCCCCAAACACATTGGGGGCCCTTAATGGGCTCCCGGAGACATTCTCTGCATGCCTTTCCATGGCGGTTCCACCACAGAGGAAAGGCTGGCTACCACCGACATCATAATCATGCTGGCGGAGCCTGGCCCTGCACCTGCCCCTTTTTTGCGGTCCAGCTCCACCCGCCAGGCAAGCGTGCAGACTGCTACTGGCGGAAAAGTGGCAGGTGGTGAATCGCACCACCGCGGTCGTCACCGCCATGTTCATGGGACCGTCGGTTTTCTGGGTTGCGATCACGGGTGGATGACCGCCGCCTGCCCAGCGGTTGAAACCACCGGCCCGGCGGCGGCAATCCGTCCGCCATCCTAATAGACCCCAAGATGTTTAAATTCACTTTCACTTTTAGGAAAAAGAAATATTTAAATAAATGCTGGGTTAAGCTGGTGAATGTGCTATTTTCAGTTTTAACTATCATTGTATATAATAATGCAATTTATTATATGTTTTTCTGTCTTTCTAAGTAACTTATTAAGTAAATATTTTATTGATATTTTCATTATATATGCTATTTTGATTGTAAATATTGAAGGTGTAGGTTGCAGGGTTAGTAGGGTAATTGGGTCAGAAGTGTATTTTGTTTAATGTTATTTTATATTTATATTTAAACAATTTGTGTTCAATATTTTGCAGTTTGATTTATTTGAAATGTATTTAATTATTATTTTTAAAAATGTTTATTTAATATTGTTCGGTTATTTTTAAGTTTGTAGTTACTTTTGACCATTTTTAAATTAGTTTTTGTATTTTGTTTTACAAAGGCAAAAAAGAGATTATTATTTGTTTTTTTTATTTACCTTTTATATTCATGTTTTTGAAACACTTTTATGAATTTAAAATAATTAAATTGCTACGTTTCTGCAGTTTGATTTCTAATAACATGTTAATAATGTTTTTATTCAATTGGGATTGCTTTGCTATAATGCAGCTATTCTATTGTTTGTTTTTTATGTAATGTGTTTGCTAATATAAGTGTCTTAAATGTTCCTAAAAGTAAGCGATTGGTTTTTGTACTATAAATAGTTAGTTTTAATTTTGTATAATTAATCTAGCAACCCTACCCCCAGCAATGGGGTTAAATTGGTAGTGGAAATAGTCAAAGTAACCCCTTAAATTTCAACTCTATCCTAATGTGGTTAATTTTGGAGTGGAACCAGTAAATCTAATCCAAAAAGACCAACACATTTCCCATTGTTGTTAAGATTGGAGAGGAAATAGTAGATCTACCGCTAACCCCCAATGAGTGTGAATAGTAAATGTATCTCTCAAAGTCCAACCATTTCCCCAATGTGGTTATGTTTCGAGTGGATATAATACATGTAGTCTGCCCCCCCCAAAGTCTAACACTTTCCCCAATACGGTTGAGTTTGGAGTCGCAATATTAAATTGGAATTCCCAGAGTCCATCACTTTCTGAAAATGTGTTTAAGTTTAAAGTGGGAATGGTAACAGTAAACTCACCTCACCACCCAAAGTTCAACACTTTTCCAATTGTGGTTAGGCTTTGAGAGGGATTAGTAAATCTAACCCTCCAAAAGTCAAACACTTTCATTAATGTGGTTTGGTTTACAGTGAGAAGAGTACATTTTGCTGTCTTGAAGTGCAACACTTCCACAATGTGATTAATATTCAAGCAGGAATAGTAAATCGGACTCCACCAAAGTTGAACACTTTCACCAACGTGGTTAAGTCTGGCTTCAGAATAGCAAACCTAAATCGCCTAAAGCTCAAAACTTTCCCAAATGTGTGTAGGTTTTGAGTGGGAATTTTAAATATAACCCCACTCAACCCTCAAAAGCTAGAACTTTATATAATGTGGTAAAGTTTGTAGTCAGAATACTATATCTTATACACTCAAAGACCAACACTTTATCCAATGTGGTATGTTTGTCGTTGGAATAGTAAATGTATCCCTCCAAAGTCCAGTGTTTTTACATTCAGAGTAGGAGTATTAAATTGGACCCCAATAGAGTACAAATTGTTCCCCATTGTGGATAAGTTTGGACGGAAAACAATCAAAATCCCAAAAGTCCCCCACTTTTCCTAATGTTATGTTTGGAGTGTGAATAATACGTATAGTTCTCTGACAGTCCATCACATTTACCAATGTGGTGAAGTTTTAAGCAGGGAGTGTAAAACTGTCCCCCAAAGTTCAACTTTATCTATGTGGTTAGTTGTTGATTGAGAATAGTAAATATAACCCAATCAAAATCCAAAGAGTTTGGAAATGTGGCTAAATCTGTATTGGGAATTGCAAGTCTAGCCCCTCCAAAGTTCAACAGTTTCCCCAGTGTGGCTTAGTTTGGAGTTAAATAATATAGTCCCCTGAAAGTCCAACACTTTCCCCATCATGGTTACATTTGGATAGTAAATTACATACCCCACAATCCAACACTTACACCTATAAGGCTTAAATTATTTGAGAGGGAATATTAAAAATAAGCACCACAAAGTTCATCAATTTTCACAATGTGGTTAGGTTTCGATTGAAAATAGTAAATATTGCACCCCAAAGTCCAATGTGATTATGTTTGGAGTAGGGATGTTAAACCTTACCCCAACAAATTTGAAATCTTTCCCCAATGTTGTTAAGTTTGGATTAATGTTAGTAAATCTAATTCCTCCAAAGACCAATTATTTTCCCAATGTGGCTACGTTTCAAATAGGAACAGTAAATATCACCGCTGAAACCTATAGAAAATCTACCCCCTGGCCCTGAGTTCAATGCTTCCACTATTGTGGTTAAGTTTGAAGTAGGAATAGTAAATCTAACCCCTCATCACCCTAAAGTTCTATACTTTCCACACTTGGTTAAGTTTGGGGAGGGAATATTAAATGTAGCCCCCTAAAGTCCCACCTTTTTATCCATTGTGGTTAGCTTTGAAGTGGGAATATTAAATCTGGCCCCATCAAATTCAACACTTTTGCTCCTCAAAGTGGCTAACTTTGAAGTCAGAATAATAAATATGACCACTCCAGAGTCCTACAATTTCCCTAATGTTGCTATGTTTGAAGTGGTAATATGAAATTTAGCTCCCTGAAATGCCAACACTTAGCCATTGTGGCTTAGTTTGAAAAGGGAATAGTAAATCACACCCCCCAAAGTCCCATACCTTATTTAAGAAATATGATTAAGTGCAGAATGGGAATACTAAATCCCACCTCCACCCCAAAAGTCCAACATTTTCTACCATATGGATAAATTCAGAGTTGGAATAGTAAATATACCCCTCTGAAAATCTAACACTTTCTGCAATGTGCTTAAGTTTATGGTGGGAATACTAAATCTAAGCCCCCCAAAATCTTACACTTTCCCCATTGTGGATAAGTCTGGAGTGGGAACAAATTCCAACATGTTCTCTAGTGTATTAAAGAATTAAATTGAGATAGCAACACTAATGCCCCTCCTTCTGCAAAGTATAACCCCTTAGCTAATATGGTTTATTGTAGAGTGAGGATAGGGAATAACCCCACTCTGGTTCCAGTCAGGCTCATTTGTAAAACTTACACTCAACCCTGGGTAGCTGTGGCTGAGAGCAGCAAGGCTACATAAAATGTAATAAGAACATCACACAACAAGAAAGAGACACAACAGTAGTGTATAATATTATAGCATATTTTGATGAATGGAGTCCTTGATCCTCAAAATCCACCAGAGGGTTCCGGAGATACAGATTTTAGGTGAAATAAATACTTTTAAATCCAACCGCAAATAAGAATTGGTCAACAAAAACTTTGCAAATTTTCGAAAAGGTTGAAACAGTTAAGTCAGTGACTCCGACCTAGGGTGGGTGACCAAATCTGACAGGGTGGAGTCCAGTAAGGTTACTTTGGACAGTTGCTACACACAGATCCAAGGATTGTTCTACTTTGGACAGTTACCTGGCCACCAGAGCCTTTTCCAGTCAAGCATTTTGGATCAGACTGCTGTAGATGAAAATGGAGTGGTCCTGATGCTGGGGATGCTCAAAGATGCTCCTGGTGCTGTGCGGTCGATGGGGTTGAAGTGCGGTAGATCCCTCGGTCCAAGGGTGGGTTGGGGCACCTTTGACCATGGCTCTTGGGGTCCCACTATGTACTCTCTACGACAGTAAAAGGCCAGCTACTGTGGGTCTTTCAATCTTGTGACACAGCGGTCACAGCGAATATCCCTGCTGAGTGTAATGTCCCTTGTGGGTGAAAAATCCACTCTCTGATAGCACTCCCAGATCCAGCAGGCACTGGTGCAACTTTTGATTATCTCAGATTTGTCTCTTGGCGTGACTAGCGGCGATCCCTCAGGAGTGGCTATGGCTTTGTTGGTTTGGGCTTCCACTACTTTAATGTCCCTGGTGCTGTTCCAAGGGGCCAGCAGACTGACCCTTGGAGTTACTGCTTCGATCTGGGGTTGGGAATCAAGTTTTCTCCGAGCAAGGCTCCACAGGCATGATCCAATCTCATTAGCCCAACATGCAGCAGTTGCTGTCCTTCCGACAGTACAGCCTCTCTCCACACAGCTTCACAGGCAGCCAGACACTCATCTCTCGGTCCTCCAACCACATCCACGGTGCACTGAAGTTCAGGGTGCCAGGGGTGCCCATCATATCACAGAAAAGTGCCCCAAGGGGACAACAAGGTCATTAGCCAATGTGCTAGTAGGTCCCATCCTCTTTGGTTACAAAGTTCCGGGGGTGTGTGGCATTTTGCACTCCCATAGTGCAATATTCTTGCCACTCTCGAAACGGCTGAACTCTTCCTCAACTGTGAGGAGCGTGGTAGCCCACCCCAGAGGTGTGGCTATCTAAAGGCTACACGCCCATTGGAGACCTGTTTTGGGGATGGGTTTTCTATCTCTTGCCCTGTCTCCAACTTGTGTACAGGAACAAAAGGCAGCTTGCTTAGGTGTGCTGTCACAGACGGCCCTTTGAAGGAGGTTTCAACTTTGAAGCTCGCCTTTTGGGCTAACACTCCTTGCAACTTTCTTGAGAGAGGAGGTCACACCTCACTCTGCAGCAACTGATTTTGTTCCTGAGCCTGGGAGTCATTCACACATCTCCCTGGGTGGTCAGAAAGCTGTCTGTGTGCCAGAGCCTTTGTGAGGCCAATGGACAAGCTGGGGCATAGAAAGGCAACTTTCTAAAAGTTGCTAATCTTTAAAAGTGAGATAATTATCGACTTGGACATCAAGGTGGATTTAATGCCATGATTCATTTGATACCTTATGGTATCCAGTAATGGAGTCCCATTCAGAAGTTAGCCAGGCTTGGAAGCCAGTGACCCAGGGTTAGCCAATAGGGTTACTAACTTTCCTAAGCAAAACAACTTTTAAGGGTTTTGCTGATAAGACATATATAAACCTATATGTCTATCTTAAAAATATACAGTTCCCTGCCATAGGGCTTTATAGGGCTTCCTTGGGGAAGACTTACATATTGTGTTAAGGGAAGCATGGCTTTGCCATTGGTTTTAATGGCAAAGTCGAACTAGCAATGAACACACTATTCTTCCAGTCTGCAGTGGCAGACTGGCAGCCATTTTGTAATTTGTCACCCTCAGAGTGGCACAAACAATGCACTCTCAGAGTTGAAAAACCAGCAGCTAATGGTCCAAATGGACGCAGAAAAGGAGGGTGGGGGCTGCAAAAAAATATGTGTCCTTACAAATAGAAAATCAAGGGCTTCTTCACTTTCCCCCCAATGTGGCTAAGTTTGAAGTTCAACTTGTAAATCTAACACAAAAAAAGTCTAATGTGGTTAGGTCTGGACTGGTATTAGAAAATCTAAAACCCCGAAATTTCAACACTTTCCACAGTTTGCCTTTGTTTGGAGTGAGAATAGCAAACATCATCCCCTGAAATTTCACCAATGTGGTTACATTTTGAGTGGGAATGTTAAATAAAGCCCCTGACATTCCACCACATTCACCAGTGTGGTTATGTTTGGGGTGGAAAAATTAATCTACCCACCACCAAAGTTCAACACTTTAGAGATAATGTGGCTACATTTGGAATGGAAATAGTAAATCTAACTCCCCCAAAGTCCAACTGTTTCCCCAGTGTGGCTAGATTTGGAGTAAAACTAGTAATAATAGCACACTGAAAGCTAAGCAATTTCCCCAATGTTTGTAATATTTGAGTGGAGATAGTAAATATAACCCTCCCAAAGTCCAACACTTTACCTAATGTAGTTACATTTGGATAGTAAAGTGTAAATCTAGCCCCCTCTAAGTCCAACACTTTTTGTATTATGGCTAGTTTTGGAGCAAGAATAGTAAATCTAGCCCCTCTGCCAATACAGTTTCCCCGCTGTGGTTAGGTTTGGAGCTGACATAGTAAATCTAAACCCTCTCATAGTCCCATACTTCACTAAATGTGGCTACATTTCAAGTGGCGCTAGTAAATATAGCCCCACTTTCCCCAATATGGTTAAGTTTTTATTGGGGATAGTAAATTTAACCTCACAAAGTCCAACACTTTAGCTAATGTGATTCAGTTTGCGGGGTGATTGCTAAATCTAACCCCACCTTAGTCTAGAACTTCTTCCAATGTTGTTAAGTTTGGATATGGAATAGTAAATCTGATCCCACCTTTGTCCAACTTTTTCCTTAATGGGGTTGCATTTGGAGTGGAAATACTACATGTAGCTCCCTGAAAAGTCCAACACTTTCCCCAATGTGAATACGTTTTGAGTGGGAAAAGTGCATCTAACTCCTGTCCTCAAACTTTAGGTTTGGAGTAGGAATAGTGAATCTACTAATTCTCCTGGTGGGAATACAATATCAAATCCCCAAATCCAACACATTCTCAAATGTGGTCAAGTTTGGAGCAGAAATAGTAAATCTAGCCCCTCTACCAAAACAGTTCTCCCACCCGTGGTTATATTTGGAGCTGACATAGTAAATCTAGATCCCTCCCATACTTCCCTAAATGTGGCTCAATTTCAAGTGGGAATAGTAAAGATAGCCCCACTTTCCCCATTGCGGTTACATTTTTAATGGGGATAGTATATATAACCACCCAAAGTCCATACTTTAGCTAATGTGTTACAGTTTGCAGTGTGAATTGTAAATCTAACCCCACCTTAGTCCAGCACTTTACCCAATCTTGTTAAGTTTGGAGATGGAATGGCAAATCTGACCCCACCAAATTCCAACTTTTTCCCCAGCGGGGTTAAGTTTGGAGTGGAAATACTACACATAGCTCAGTGAAAGACCATCACTTGCCCCAATGTGAATAGGTTTTTATTTTTTTTAATTTAAAAGAAATAATAATTGTTGAGAAAAAAGGCATGTTACATAATCAAGGCATTGGTGATCAATTAAGCGTACATGATACACAGTAAATACTTCTTCTTGGTGTACAAAATACAATATATAATTGGTAATATTCATTATGTGACATCAAGGCCCCCCGTAATATCTACTCTAGCTCTTGGCGGCTCACAAATCTCCCCTCTGTAAGTGTTCCACTGTCCCCAGATTTGCGTCCATTTGCTCGGACACCCCCTAGCTTCATAGATGTATTTTTCTGTCACCATGCACCAGTCCATATCGTTGGACCAGTCCACAATTTTTGGCGGGTGTTGAGCCCTCCAAAGCAGCGCGATGTTCCTTTTAGCGAGCATGAGCCCAAGCGTGACGCACAATCGCTCCCTAGAGTTTAGGTCTGTAGGATCCCAAATGTTCAACAATGATAACTTTATGTTGCAGTGGATCTGTTGCCCTAGTGCCTCCTCCATTTGGCTTGCCACCCGCTCCCAGTACCCCTGGATCACAGCGCATTCCCAGAGAGTGTGAATAAATGTGCCCTCTTGCCCACATTGCCGTACACAGCCCCCCTCAGGGACATAACCCATGTGAACCAGCAAAGGCCCTGATAGGTAGGATCTATGAAGTAGTTTTAGTTGGACCAGCCGGAGCCGGGAGGAAATGGCCACCTCGCGAGGGGAAGCAACCGCCGCCCGCCACTCCTCGTCCTCTAGACCCACGACATCATGGTCCCATTTGGCACGCAAGCGGGTCAGAGGATCTGCCATGTTGTTTCTGAACTTTTTATAGATGAGGGATATGGCTTTGTCCGGTAGGTCTCCGTCGAGTATCCTGTCTTCAAGTGGAGAGGAGGCAGGGAGATAGCTACCTCTTGGAAGAATCGCGATCACGGCATGTCTAATTTGAAGCTATTTAAAGTATTCAGAGTGGGTGAGCTCGTACTCCTGCTGCAGTCGGGAAAAGGGCACCACATTGCCTGATTTCCAGAAATCGCCAACCCTGGAGATGCCTATGAGGTCCCATTTGTCAAAGCCCTTCGAACGGATCAGCCTACCCAGTTGTTCACAGTGCCAGAGTGGCATGGCTTGTGTGAGTCTACCATCCCAGCCCAGACTCCTATTGGCCACCTTCCATATGGTAGCTGCGTGCCCGGTCGGGCCAGTGAGGACAGGCCGCAAGGATCGTGCATATAAAGCACCTCCAAAGCTACCCCCAGGGAGGAGCCACCTGTCGATTTGATAGGCCGGGTGATCCTGTGATCTATAGGTGCATTGATTAATGGCTGCGAGTTGCGCAGCCCAGTAAAACTTCTTAATATCCGGGAGTGCTATACCCCCATCGAACCAACCCAGCGTAAGTTTATGTGGCGATGCGTGGTGGCTTGCCCTCCCACAAGAGATCTCGACAATGCCGTCGAGGTCCCGGAAGTATGTGGCAGAGACCAGAAGTGGGGTGTTCTGTAGTGCATATAAAAGTCTGGGAAGGGACATCATCTTGAACAGGGCTAGACGCCCCAAGAGAGTCAATGGGAGTGATTTCCAGTGTTGGACGCCAATTTAAGACGCAACAGAGGCGGCAGGAGATTAGTTTCATAGGATCTGGTAAGGTCTTTAGAGACATAAATTCCCAGATACTTAAAGCTGTCAGCCGCCTCCGCTAGTTGACAGCTCCGGGGAAGTGAGGGTCGCTTGCCACAAGGGATGTAGAGCACTGACTTAGACCAGTTGATCGTATATCCTTCAAACCTGCCAAACACGCAGAATATGTCCAGGGCCACATTAAGGGACACCACCGGGTAGGCCAAATAAAGCAGGATGTCATCCGCATACAATGAGATGCGGTCTTCCCAGCCGTGCGTCCTTCGAAGGCCCCTGATAGCAGGGTCCTGTCAGACCCACATCGCCAAGGGTTCCAGGGCCAGAGAAAAACGCAGTGGTGACAGAGGACAGCCTTGTCGGGTGCCTTTTCCGAGAACAAAAACTGGAGATTTCCTGTTGTTAACAACCACTTGTGCAAGCGGTTGGCTGTATAGAAGCCACTCCCAGTCGATAAATTCAGACCCAAACCCCAATTTGCGGGGTACGGCAAACAAGTAGGGCCATTCGATGGTGTCAAAAGCTGATTCAGCATCCAGGGATATCACAAATGCGTCTTCCCGAATCGTATCCACCCGCCCCAGAACTCCATGAAGCCTGTGCAGGTTGAGAGAAGTATTTCTCGCCGGCATAAATCCCGATTGGTCCGGATGGACCAGGCGGGTGAGGACCCTAAGCAAACGAGTGGCGAGAATATTTGCCAGAATTGTCGCTTCACAGTTGAGCAGTGAGATGGGCTAAAAGGATGAGCATATGTCGGCAGGCTTGCCCGCTTTAGGGATGACGACAATGTTCGCCGGTCTCTGATCCTCAGGTAGAATACCCCTTTCCTTACTTTCTCAGTACATGGCAGCAAGAAAGGGCACATTCTTGCTCACGTGATGTTAAACAATTCAACAGGGTTACCATTAGGGCGGACACTTTCCCTCCCCTCAGGTCTTGGATAGCTTTTTCGACTTCCGCCACAGTAATATCAAGATCTAGATCGGAGCGTTCCTCCTCGGTAAGGAGTGGCATCGAGATGTCACGGAGGAGAGAAGCAGCGTCTTCCTCAGTATGTGTCATGCGGGACGTGTAGAGCGACTGGTAATATTGGCCAAACGCGTCCGCTATGTCCTGTGGCGCAGTAAGACGGGGAGGTGAGTCAGTTTCAATCTCTACCACAACGCGTTGGGCCCATTCCCTGCGATCCAACCAGGCCAGTAGTTCGCCTGCCTTGTCTCCCACATCATAGATCTTACTGAGTGTGGCCCTGTGATGTGTCTTAGCAGCCTCTGTAGCTAAGTTCGGAGAATTCCCTAACTTTAATATGGAGTTTCTGGCGCACTTACACAGAGTCCCGTACTCGAACTGCATTTTCCAAGTCAAGGATCTCTTCCTCCAAACGCGCCATGGTAGCCCCCCTTTCCTTCTGCTGTCCGGCAATCTGTGCCAAGACCACCCCTCATAAAACCACCTTATAGGCCTCCGAGAGTATGTCGATGAGTCAACTGAACCCTCGTTTTCCTGAAAATAGAGATCCATCTCGCTCAGGACCCTGTCTCGGGTGGAGGAATCCATGAGATGCCAGGAGTTGATCTGCACCACTCGGCCAACCGTGGGCTCTTCCATCTCCAAATGACACAGAATGGGCGAGTGGTCAGAGATCCCCCTAGCCAAATGTTGTATGTCTTTGACGGTGTGAAGTTGGTGAGCAAGCGTCAGTACGTAGTCTATCCGGGACATACTACGATGAGGCCCGAGAAATAAGTGTATTGGAGATCGGTCAGGTGCAAGCCCCTCCATATATCGGCAAGACCCATTGCGCCAAGAAAGCTATGGATCTGCTTACGGGAGGGCGGCAATTCCCTCTGGGGCCAACGATCAAGCGAGTCAGAGACAATGAAGTTAAAGTCGCCTCCAATCAGTAATCTACCGTCTGGTAAGCCGAGGAGGATATCGCCAAGATCGATAAAGGCTTGGGTATGCAGGCCTGGTAGTATATAGACCAAGACAAGATTGAGTGTACTCCCCTACCAAGTCCCAGAGAGGGCTGCAAATCTGCCCAGTGCATCAGTGCGAACCAAGGCAACAGTTAGGGGGAACGATTTCCGGATCAGTATGCCTAGAGCCAGAGCCAAAAGCCGAGTGGGCCGCTATATGGAAACCCCAGCGGGACAGGGCCTTGCATGCATTACCGAGCAGGTGGGTCTCTTGTAATAATACAACATCAGGAGAATAACGCTTTATAAATTGGTGAACCACACCCCTCCTAATTTTATCGCCCAACTCGTTGACGTTCCACGACACTAACTTAAGCTTTTGTCTAGTCACCATGCCCATTACTCCCTCTTAGAGGAACATATAGTTCCGGAGAGAACCACCCAGAACGGTTCTTGGGGGAGCCCGTCCCGAGCACCATGGATCAGTCACCAACGGGTACTCCAAAGAAGAGGAACCTGCATCTGCCTATATGTGAGTCCTGTCAAGTGTGCCATGCCTGTGCAACAAAAATAATACAATACACATGAAAACAATCCCCCAACCCAAAAAACAACCCCCAAACCCCCCTCCCCTGCCTCCCTGCTTGGCAGTGTCAGAACCTCCCGCCCACCCAAACTAGCAGAGTGCCTATCGCCCACCCCTACCAAACCTGTGGGTGCGTGTAACCAACCGAGCACCCGTCATGAAAATTAGTAACTGGTAACCACATTTTACAAGCTAAGGTAGTCTAGAAGCAGCCATTAACCCCCCCAAAAAATGTTGTGGGACCAATACAGAAGGGCCTGGAATCTATGGAGAGTCACATTAAGTCTATTGTGAAAAAGTCCCCAATAAACCCTTATCACAGTTCAATTACAAGGTCTGCAGTACTGGAGGGAAGGATGCCCCAATCTGCCCCCAGGTGGAGAAAAAGCCCACCACACTTAAGGATACCAAACATACAGACCAGTCACTTCGACCCTCCAGTCGCTGCCCGCCGCTCCTCAGGTGGGCCATCCGTCCAGCCAGTCCCAGGCCTCCTCGGGGGTGGTAAAAAACCAGGCCCTCCCCTCCGACTCCACCCTCAGCTTGGCGGGGAAGAGCATGGTGTATTTCAGTTCCTGCTCACGAAGCGCCTTTTTCACATCCAGGACGCTGTGTTGCTGACATTGCACCTTGAGGGTGAAGTCCGGGAAGAAGGTGATGCGACTGTTCTGGTATTCCACCTGTGCCGCCAACCGGGCACATCCTGGATGACGTCCCTGTCCCGGAAGTTAAAGATCCTAGCCAGCAAGGGCCGCGGAGAGCACCGGGTCTCGGTCAGCTGCCTGGCACTTGGTGCGCCCTTTCGACAGAGAAGAAGTTGGAGAGACCCGTCGGCTTCAGACAGGTGGTGATCAGTTCCTCCACAAAGAGGTCTGCCGATGGCCCCTCTGCCCACTCCAGCACCCCCAAAATACGGACGTTATTGTGCCGGAAGTGCCCCTCATAGTCGTCCAGTTATGCCTCCAGTTTTGCGGTGTGGGTTTGCATGTCCTCCGTCTTGCGCTGCAGGTCAAAGGCATCCTCAACCAGTGAACTAGTTTTGAGTTCATCGATCGCATGTCTGCCCGGATAAGGGACACCTCCGAGGACACAGCGTCAATGCGTGATTCCAGCGACGTGCGCACGGTCGTGATAGCTTCCATGATGTTCTGTATCGTCGGCTCCTTCTTCTTCCCACCCGATTGTGGCTTCTCTTGCACGGTGGGTCCCTCCTTCGGGCTTGCGCCGGGGCCACCACCCCACGCATATTTGTTCGATTTAGCCTGCACTGCTGCCTTAGAGCTGCGACCCCCTGCCATGGCGCAGCTGGCGTAATCCCAAAATAAAGGAGTACAAGGCTGTCCCGGGCAAGTGGGGGGCTGCCTGAGTCGTCACTCGAACTGTGGCAGACAGGGTCTGATGTGGTAGCGTGAGCCAAGGGCCACAGATGTCCAGACCCGATCAGCAGAACAGGCCACACTCAGCCAGGTGTCAGGGTCAACGTCCCCAGCTAGGCCACACATCGATCAGGGCCCATCACCAGCAAGGCCAGGCAGCCACACAAGACCCCTGAAGACAATAGGGCCCAGCGCCCCCCCGCAGGGTCCACCGGCAGTCCACACTGGGCCCAAGATGGCTTCCCTGTGATCAGCGACTTCCACGGTCCCCGTGAGGAAAATCAGACCTGTCCCATCTCCCCACGTATATCTGTGGGCATCACAAAGCCCAAGTGCATCACTTGTTATAGCTGGAGCCAGCTGGGGGGGTATCCTGTGGAGCTCAGAGGACAGGGGGCCAAGAGGGGAAATCGTCATCGATTATAATGCACCCCGTCTTGGCTAATACCGCGCAGCTTCAGGATACTGTGGGCGGCGTACAGGCACTACCCCCAGCAGGTCGGCGTACACTGTAGCCCTCACTCACCGGCGCCGATGGTTGGGGCGATGGAGTCTCTCAGCGGCCGGCGGCAAGCAAGCAGTCCCTGCAACATTCCGCCTCAGCAGCGGGTGCCGACTCTGCAATGGTTACAGCAGACACCAAACCGGCACCAGCCCCCAGGTGTGCTGCGGAGATGCCAGAGCATCGCAGGTCAGCCAGAATGAGACCGCAGGCCGCGGCGCAGTGGAGTCTGTGCTGCGAGGGCGGTGGCCCCTCTCCACGCCAAGTGCCTCAGCGACTTGATCTCTGGAGTCGCCAATCGGAATTTCACGGGAATATGCTCATTCAGTCCCCAGAGCTTTCTTCTGCATTCCGGTGAATAAGTACAACAGCTGCCGGATCTTTGAAGGACGGATATTTACACAAACAGCCGCGCTCGGACGGAGCCGCCTCAGAAAGCGGCCATTACTCCTGGCGATTGGCCACGCCCCCCAATGTGAATAGGTTTTAAGTGGGAAAAGTGCATCTAAGCCCATCCTCAAACTTTTGGTTTGGAGTTGAAATAGTAAATTTAACCCACCTCATAGTGGGAATACGATATTTAGTCCCCAAATCCAACACATTCTCCAATATGGTTAGGTTGGGAGCGAATTTAGTAAATTTTATCCCAACAAATTCCAATACCTTCCCCAATGTAGCTAAGTCTACAGAGGGAATAGTAAATATAATCCACTGAAAGTCCAACACTTGTCCCAATATTGTTAAGTTTTGAGTGGGGATAGTAAATCTACCTTACTTATTTTTGGAATGAGAATAGTAATTCTAACCGCCCTCACAAAATGAAGTGGAGTGAAAAGCTACTAAAGCTGAGTAATAACTTAAATAACAGCTTGTGTAGTATCATAAACAAGTGTATTCAATTGGAATTATGAGAACTCGCCCAACTAAACTCAATGCTAGTCACGCATCTAACCAGAAGCTGGGCGGGTCGCACAAGGGGAGAGGCACTATTGAAGAGGTCATATCTCAGTCATCAGGCATGGATGGAGTGCATGTCTGTGTCGCATAATGCAAGTGACTACCCCAAAATCAAATGTGGAGGACCCTGATGTAGCAGGTTGCCAAGGCCCAATAGCACCACCAACAGTGTAACCATTGGTGTAAGTGGAAATTTAAGTAATCATGATAAACATGATCCACAAGATTCTAGACACACCACATCTCGAATTCATCACCCATTACGAATATCCCATACTGGTGAACCCAATGAGAACCAGTCACTCGCTGAAGGAGTATCTGAGGACTTTGGTCCTTATATAAGCAAATGTTGCCTAAAGAAATTAAAAAGACAAGAAAAATAAACACATAAGCCAAGAAACTGGAAAACTTTCCCATATTTAACAAGGCAGCTTTAAAAACGGTCTCCCGCATCCTTACACACATCATAACTCCAACTATGAGTATGGAGGCCATGACTTTTATGGACACACTTTGCCTATTATGTTACCTCTAAGAGCCCTCCAGAATAATTCAACATTGAATGTGGCCCGGCTCCTCTAATGAGACAGCTGTAGCTCCCTTTGTCAAAACCAATGAAGCTCCATCCTGAGTGGCGCAACACTCCAAGAAACAATGCTACAAAAAAAGGAAATCATAACCCTACCTACAGTGAAATCTGAATTTCTGGAGCATCTCTAATCAGACTTTGAGATAAGAAGGAGGGTGCTGCCTTGACCCCCAAGCAAACAACTGATGCAGAGGTACTAGTGCATTATGGATGGTATCGCAATGATGGCTAAATCATTTGCAATTCCTGACACCAATAATCAAACAGCAGTTGGCACAAATCTGGTCCTATACGATGCAAGATCCACTGGACTATCAAGTTATGATCGCAAGTCCGGAAACAACCACCACTGTGCCACTAGAATGAACTAATGACAGCATAGAGGGGTAAACAAGGCCCATAGTATTAATAATCGAGATACTCAGCATACTAAGAAGTAGATGCACAAAACAGATTTTACACCATTGTATATATCGAAAGGGCATCATGACATACTAACAGTGAAGATATTTGGAAATTATTAAATTCCTTTGATGAACTACAAACTTGTACTTCTACATCTCTGTTACATGTGCGCTTTCTTCAAAATCAGAATTCTGATGGCAACCTGGTCAGCACGATCAATGATCCAAAGAACATGGGCATGGAGAGAAGACTTGGTGAGGTGGGGGATTATGGTAACACAAGTTGAGAAACCAAAATATCCACAGTTGCTTATGCCCAAACATCCCAGTCCAGCAACCCCAATTTGCCAACAACACAATGTTCCAAATGACAAAGGCCCTGAGTCCAATATGCTCTAAATACGTCTTAAAATCACCACCAATGGATCTCAAACATGCAAACAAACTATACTGTTACCAGGGGAACTACGTTTACCACCAAGTCTATCTCGCAACCAGTATACCGAATGATGGCAGCAGCACCATTGATAATTCAAATGTACTATCCACAACCCCCTGGAATATTGCAAGTCTAGATAGACACTTAAATCTAACTAGAGAAAAAAAATTGGCCTTTCTCAATGAACATCATATAGTGTGTATGCAAGAAACCTGAAAACCCTCAAACTTTTCAATATCAAATTTCTCTACACATGGGATTCTAGCAAGGAAGAATGTTTGGGGAGGCCCATTGGAGAATTGTTGACCATGATTTGTAACATACTGAACTTGAAAAGTACAAAACGTTACCTAAAAACGAATAACATACTAGCAGTTTGGATAAAAAATCAAAATAACATAAAGGTTTTGATTGTAAATGTTTACTTCCCCCAAGCCAGCTGAAAAATAAACATAAATACTAAGCAACATTGTCAGAACTTGATTCACTTTTAACGGAAGTATGAAGAGCAATTTATAATTATACCCGGGGATATCATCCAACATCTATTGCCATCAGCATCGCATGTTTTAAAGTCTGAGGACCTAGACTCTACTTATATTATCCCCAATGTAAACATAAAATTGTTGGTGAAAAATAATTGATTTACTCCACTAAATACATATACAGTTAAACTATTGTTAATCCCAGGTTATAGGTCACTTAATTGTCATTTGGAAAGGGATCAAACAGCTAAAGCAACATTTCAGGACTTATATGTACAGACCATAATTGATTGCATATTTATAAACACGAGCCCAACTTTCACGTATGCAAGAGATTTTGAATAATACAGAGACCTGAAAGCGATCATCAGCCCCAGAAGATGATCTTAAACCTCAAGCTTGACCAGCTTAAGCCATTGAAAACTGTAAATAATAATGATATGACTGTAAAAAATTCAAACTCATATGGAACCTCAATCTCAAGGGCAAAACGACTAATCTGACTAATGTGCTCCTTCAGTGTTGGCTAAATTTGCAGACAGACCACTTTAACAACAGGCACAATAATGACTGGCTTCAAATCTGCCAGCAAACAACTGTGTGTATCCTGCATCATCTAATGATTAAACTATCAAGTACAAGAAACAAAGGTATCATCTGTTGTTTCCTCTGATCTGGAAATAGCAAACATAAAAAGGATACATCACAAGAGTTTATAACTCTTATTGAAACAATTATGCTCTAAGGAATGTGATGTCAAAATCAGGAACCTGAAGATTGCTCTCAAGAATAGATTACCAGAAACAAGGCACAACCATCAAGATAAAGCCTGGGCTAAATTGATGTACCCTATTTCCACCCATAATGAGAAAGTATTTAGGACCCTGGTTGGACATGGCTTAGGGACATACCTTTGCCCAAATGAGATGTACATCTCAAATGAATAGTGAGAGTTGCACATACATATCTAAAATCAAAACTGAACAAGGTTGTTGACCAGTTTCCACACCAACCTTAAAAATCTATAAGGAGGAGATAGCAACGTTAATTAAAAACTTCTGCTCCTCAAAAGCTACATTACCAAATAATATTCCAATAGATAGGGTCAAACTCGATGTACCTTTTAGAGTACATCATTGAGCAGTCTTTTTCGAAAGGTGATCTCTACTGGAATGGACCCTATTGTTGTACTCTCTCCTAGTTCATTTAGCTTAAGTGTTTGACACTGTATTGATTTGATATGTACTGCATTCCAGGCTTTGTCGTGTAGAATGTTAAGGGTTGCCTGGATGCTCTGTCACTGGGTTCTATGATTTGAAATGATACAGAGAGCAGTTGGAGCCAGCTGTGTGCCACTGACTCTCCTTTCTGCTGTGTAGCTGTTTATGAATAAACTCCACTCATCATATCTGCTGTCTACAGAGTTTATTACCACAATTTTGTGGCGATGATTTGTGCTACACAGCCACACTTCGGACTCAGCGTGCATCTTTCAATTTGTACGTGCGTTTCAAGTGAAGATTGAAGGCGGACTTTGGCGGTAAGACTGTTCCTTTACAAAATTTCTTATGACTTTGGTACCCACTCACCGCACCGCTCCACAGTTTAAATTTTCAACATTCAACTGCTCATCAAACCGCTCATCAAACATTCTCTTTGCACGCAATCAAAATTTCTACTGACTACATTTCGGGACTTACTTGGTCATTGATTTCTCACGATGCCATCAATTTGTGAGAGACGATCAATTTCAAGTGTCTGGCGGCTTCAAATAATCACGCAGGCGTAGACGTTGGGCCTAGTTTCTGCGGCCTAGCTTCGTTGGTGCACAATCGCCTGTCTGCCTGATTTGCCTGACCTTTACATCATCACGCTCTGCAATGTTGTTGACGCACTTGACAGCTGACTCCATCTCAGCAACCAAATGTGTTCAGAGTGTTGCCTAGCGACGTTACGACAGACGTCACAGTGTTAAATCTTCATGGCAACTGAACGTGTTCCTAGTGTTGCTTAGTGATCCTCGCAAACAACCATCTCTTTCTCGTCTCGTTATACCACAGCGAGAGGCTGGTTGCGTTGGGGATACTGTAGCGGATTGCATGACAGTGATCCGCACACTAAAGTGGATTACATAACAGTGATTCGCACATTAATTTATGTTCAAGAATTATCTATTTTCAAATTTTGTCGTGTTCTTCAATTAAAAAGGCGTTTTGTTTGGTTTAAAGAAGCGGATTACATGACGGTGATCTGCACACCAGCACATTCTCAATAACTACATTTCAGTAAATTGTTGGACAATTTCATCTCTACCAAGGCAGATTACATAACGGTGATCTGCACACCTCTATTTTTTCCCATTTTGTTTTCTTTTTTCTTTTTGTGACGGATCTTTTCACGGTGATTCGCACACCTGGTCTTCTATTGACAATTTTTTCTTGCTACAACTAACCTGTTAACTACTAATTTACGTTTTGTGTGTTGCTTTTTCTTTTTCTTTTTTTTCTTTTCTCTCATTTTCTTGATTATGTTTTTTATTTAGGTTGGATAACAGCAGACATGCAATCTGTAACTTCCCCTCCCGCTTTTCTGGTATCTCCAGGAGACCCTCCTGTTAGATGGGAGGTTTAGTTTCACGCTTTTCAAACAAACCTGGGAGCTATTGGTGCTTCTAAGTTCAGTAATGAACGTAAAAAATATCTTCTGCTTCACTCTCTGGGTTTTGAAGGTAGATCTATCTTCAAGCACCTCCCTGCAGTTGTTCATCTTCCTGAGGATGATGTCAATGACTACCAGGACACTATTACAAAACTTAAAACAAGGTTTGACAAACAACCTAGTCTGATGGTTTTACGACATACATTTTTTAAGAGGCAGCAAAATGAAAGTGAAGATGTTGACTCTTATATTTCTACATTACGCAATTTAGCGTCTGTATGTCAATTAGAAACGTTCATAGATCGATTGATCAGGGATCAATTTGTTTGTCATTGTAGAGACAAACAAATCCGTCAGAAGATCCTGTCTCTAGCCAATCCTAATCTGGAGGAAACTATCAAAATAGCTAAAAGCATCAAGACTTCTCAAGTGTCTTTGAAAGAACTAGAGGATAAACATGTCGATCCTGTCAATGTTGTCACTAGCATCTCTAAGAGCACACAAAGCGAATCTCGATAATCTTCAACTAAAAACTCGACAAGCAGAAACTCGGGCTCAGGGAAAAGTAGATCAGACGTCCAAAATATGAAACAAATGTGTTACCAGTGTGGTAACTCTCCTCACCAAAAGGGGGCGAAGTGTCCAGGTGCCAATGTAGTATGTAGTTACTGTAAGAAATTAGGGCATTTTGCGAAGGTTTTTAAAAAAAAAAAATCAACAATCAGAAAAGGTCTGTTGCATGCGTTTTGGAGTCAGATCACAAGTCTGATTCAGAAATTATTTCAGTAGTTACCGAATTTAATTATTATATTTCAAATGTTAATGATCCTATTGAATGTGTTGATCCCATTGTCGAGATTTGTATAGGAAGTAAACCACTAAATCTGCTGGTAGTTTCAGGCGCTAGAATCACTATGTTGACTCAAAAGTTATTCTTCAAAACATGGGGAGACAGATTGCTCCAACCTCCTGACCGTTCTCCCGTTTCGTACGTAGGTCATAAAATTGATCTTCTGGGGTATTTTGAGGATGAGTTGATTTTCAAAGATAGGAAAATTAGTGGCAAGATTTATGTTGCTGTCAAAGGGCTGAACATTTTGGGCTGGTACCACCAAGGCTTATTTGGGATGATTCTCAAACCTGGATGTTCTGAGCAAGTTCTTGTAATTTCTGAAGAGCAAGATTTTGGCAAGTGGAAAGAACGTTTTCCATCAGTTTTTTCTGGTGGGCTTGGAACAATTTGTGGTCTCAGGCATAGAATTGTTGTCAAAGATGGAGCCTCTCCAGTCAAACATAAATTAAGGGGTGTACCTTTCAGTGTGAGAGACGATCTTGAGACAAAACTTAAGTCCCTGTGCGATCAAGGGATTATTGAACCAACAGAGTCTTCTCTGTGGCTTTCGCCCTTGGTCGTCGCACGCAAGAAATGAGGTAAGTTGCGTGTTTGTGTGGATTTGAGGTCCCTCAATAAAGAAATCTGGATCGACTCTCACCCACTACCTAAAATTTGTGATCTATTTTCCAGTGTCAGAGGGTCTCGGTATTTTTCAAAGCTGGATTTGGCCGGCGCATATCATCAGATAGAGCTAGACCCAGAGGCACGTCCTCTTGCCGCAATTATATCTCCTTTAGGTACATTTCAATATAAGTGGATGCCTTTCGGGCTTGCCTCAGCAGCTTCCGTTTTTCAACGGGTCATGCAAAACATGTTGGGTGGGATCAACGGAGTTGTTGTATTTCAAAGCGATGTTCTCATACACACTAAAGACATTCCATCGCATAATTCTCAGTTAAAAAAAGTTATGGAGATTTTCAAGGATCGTGGGGTGGTAGTCAAGTCAGAAAAGTGCAAGTTCCTCTGCGATGAAATTGAATATTTGGGTCACCATATTTCTGGAGAGGGAATTAGACCCAGACAAAGACTGTTGGATGCGATAACTCATGCACCTGCTCCTGTGGATAAAACAGGAATCAAGTCTTTGCTTGGTCTACTACAATATTATTCAAAGTTTATTCCCAACTCTGCCTCCATAGTGTGACCCATTAGTTCTCTGCTCAGGAAAGGTGTTATTTTTTCTTGGTCAGATCAATGTGCATCAGCTCTGACTCATGTTAAAGAGTGTCTTACCAACAGTGGTGCCCTTAAACCATACGATCCTGTGTTACCCTCCTGTATTACAGTTGATGCAAGTCAGGTAGGGCTGGGGGGGGGTGTTGACCCAAGATTCCCACAGTGGTGAAAATACTGTTGCTTTTGCATATAGAGTTCTAAGAAAGGGGAACTTCAGTACTCGGTTATAGAGAAGGAACTTTTGTCTTGTCTATGGGCCATTAAAAAGTTCTGTCCCTACGTCTTGGGAAGGCGTTTTTTTTTTTTTGTTAAGGACGGACCATAAACCACTCATCAATATACTATATGCTGGGACCAGTAAATGCTGCTCCCAAGAATCCTCAGGATGGTGATTCGCCTGATGCAATACCAGTTTGATGTTGTTCATGTTTCTGGGGGCAGAAATGTCAGGGCGGACTTTTTATCCAGGTTCCTCATGAGGGATAGCAGAAGAGAGTCTGATGTCACAGATTGTGGAGAGGAGGATTCAGATGATGGTCTAATTGCTTCAATTGATTTACCTGAGCAAAGAATTGGCACTGAAGAGAGTTGGGTGAAGGCTCTTTCTAAGGATGAAGTTCTCCAACAAGTGAGTGAGTATGTCAGATCTGGTTGGCCTAGAGAACGTGTTCTCCCTCAATACTTGCAACGTTTCTGGAAAGTCGAGTCCGAAATTTCGATGGAGGGTGGTGTTTTGGTACGAGCTGACAGACTCTTTCCTCCACAGAGTCTTAGAAGAGGTATTAATGCTAGGGCTCATGAGGGTCATTTGGGATCAACTCTTACTAAGCGAAGAGTTTGTGACTGTTTTTGGTGGCCCTCCATGGACAGTGATGTGAATGACATTGTTGATATGTTTTCCATTTGCAGCTCAGCTGCAAAGGGTTGAAGGTATTCACCCCACCTCTTTACCCTATTGAATGCCCTTCTGTACCTTGGTCTAAGTTGGTGTTAGACATCATGGGTCCTCTAGACATTTTATCTGGAGTATTTCATTTTATTATGGTGTTGATTGATTACGCATCAAAGTGGCATGAGTTAACGTTTGTGAAAGAAGTTCCTTCTACTAGTGTTATTCTTTTCTAAAGGATGTTTTTATGAGGGAAGGATTTCCTGAAACATTAGTGACAGATAAAGGTAAACAGTTTACCAGTACTATGTTAGAATCTTTCTTACAGTCATGCAATATCAAACATGTTAAAAGTTCTCTTTACCATCCCCAGTCCAATGGACTTGTAGAATGTATGAATATGGTCGTGGTAGACTGTATCAGGTGGCCAAAATCTTCTAATTGTGATGTTTATATTAATTTTACTAAATGTTTATATTTAGCATATAAAGAGTTAAGAAATTGTGTCTAGGGTTGTATTTTTAGACATTTTTAACAACACTATTTCTTATGATGATGAAATATGTATTTTTATTTTTATTATTGTAATCTATGTAATTACTAAAATAAACTTTTTGACTGACTGATTGACTTACACCCCTCACTATCTAATGTCCAACACTTTCTACAATGTGGTTAAGTTTAGAGTGAGAATAGTAATTTCACTTCACTAATTCTAACTCTTTCTCCTATGTGGTTAGGATTGAAGTGGGGAAAAGTACATTACATCCCCCAAGTCTAACAGTCCAACATTTTCCCCCATGAGGCTATGTTTGGATTCGGAATAGTAAATGTAACTCCTGAATGACCATCATTTTCTTAAATTTGCGAGGTTTGGAGATGGAATAGCAAATGTAACTCCTGCATAGATGAACATTTTACACAATGCGGTTAGGATTGGAAGAGGAATAGTAAGTCTAGCTCCAAAAAGTTTATCCATTTCCCCAATGTGGCTTAGTTTGGAGTGGGAATAGTAAATACTGCGCCATGAAAATCAAACACTTTCCCCAACATATTAAGTTTGAAGTGGGAACTGTAAATTACACCTTCCCAAATCCATTAAGCTCAGAAAATGGTGGATAGATTTAACACTATCACACTTTTTAATTGAACTGCATACGGCACGTGGCTATGGGTTAAAGTCACTACGGATAATGCCATTGTCCATTAAAATTGCACTAAGAATGGATTAAACAATGTAGTGAAGACAGGGTTTTGCCTACACACATTGCTATGTTAGCATAAGCGTTTTAGATGTTAACGCCATCTTGCCACTTTGCCGCTTTTGCACACAACACTACAGGTAGCTGTTATTATAAGGAAAACTGCTTGCTTGCTTTTTCTTCACATGAGAAGGTTTTTTTTTCTCCACATCCCTAGACGTGCACCGCAACCTTAGTCTGAACACTGTGTGCAGAAACGGCCCACGCTCTAGACACAACAAGCACACAGCTGCAAATATCTGAAACTAGGGTGCCTTTAATATTGCATTGCATGTATGTTGCTGACACACTTGGAGACAACCTTTCCAGACACAGTGAGCAGTGCAGATCCTGTGATGTGATTCACTCTCCCCATTCAAACCTAGAGACCTTCTATTATTATATAAAACTAGCTTATTTGCCAGTGGAGGGTGGTACACAAGGTATTATAGGACCTGTTTCCACTATCATTATAATATGATTTCTCCCTTTATTTTCTATGGAATTGTAACAATGCTGATGGTTTTATTTCTGATCATTTGTTTGCTTATGTTAGCCAAAATACTGCATCTTAGAGCACGTAGTTAAAAATAAACATTATAAACTTTTCCGTGTCTCTGATTACTCATGTTGTGTGGACTGATATGAGAATAACAACGAAAAGGTGTTCTTGTTCCCACCATTCCTGAGAGTATTCTAAGTCGCTTGTTCTGGGTTGTCTAATCATTGGTAGCTTCGAGATGATACGGAGAATGAATGAGACACTGATGCTTGTCGGATAGGGGTTCTGGGTACTGAGGTGAGTTTTTTGGTACACCAGAATTCACTGAGGTCCTGGTTTCCTGTGCATAGTTCTGTGCATGAGCAAAATCCCCGGAACAACAAGGCTGCATCTTGGCTGAGCTTCTGTTTTCATTGTATATAGCCAATTTGCCCGCGTTCCTTAACCCAGAACAGGGAGTACCGCCAAAACTACAAACCCATTGTGTACACTTCTGGCATATGCTGATGATTTGGAGATATTGTTGCAATCTCAAAAAGGCCTATTGCATCTACTGAGTGGGTTAAATAACTTTAAAGAGGCCACTTGGCTTAACAGCCTACCAATCAAAAATGAAGGTCATGATGTTCAGCAAAACATGTAAGAAAATGGCTTGGGTGCTAGGAGAAGCCATTTGACACTGGGTTATCTGGTAACTGCATTTCAATGAGGCAGCTTAAATCAACCCCCACTACCAAATCCAATGTACCTTTGATTGGATTGTGAATAGTAAATATTTCGCCTCCACTATCCAACAGTTTCCCAACTGTGAAAATAATAGTTTAAATGTAACCCTCTAAATTCCAACACTTTACCCAGTGAAGTTAAGTTTATAATGACAACAGTGTATTTAACATCCTAAAGACTAACACCTTCTCTATTGTAGTTAAATAGGAGAGGGAATATTAAATCAAACTATCCTAACTCTAACATATTTGCCAATGTGGTTAAGTTTGGAGTGGCAATGGGTAAATCAAACTTCCACCTCTTAAGTCTTAAACTTTCAGCAAGTTTAGAGTTGATTTAGTAAAGCTGAACCTCACAAAGTCTCACACATTCCCAAATGTGGCTAAATTTGGAGTTGAAATAGTAAATATAAGGCCTCTGAAAGTACAACGTTTTACCCAAAGTGGTTAAGTTTTGAATAATATATATGCTCCTCCCCCCAAAGTCCAATACATTCCTCAATGTTGTTATGATTGGTGTGGGACTAGTAAATCTAACTTCCCCAAAGTCCAACACTTTACACAATGTGGCTACATTGTGAGTGAAGATAGTAATATATCATCCTGAACATCCATTAATGCCCATAATATTTTTTATTTTTGAGAAGAGCTAGTAAATCTCAGAGATCCCCAAAGTTCAACACTTTACCTAAAGCGGTTAAGTTATAAATGGGAATAGTAAACCTACACCCATCTAACCGTGGAACTCCACAAGGTGCACAAAAAACTCAGCCGCACTCCGAGGAGCTCCGAAAGCAGCAGAGTTTCTTTAGATTAATGCAGTTTGCGGTGATTGTCAGTGCCAGGTGCTTGTCCACACTGTGCAATCATCGCGAACAGCATCATGCACAGTGCAAGCGGGTGCTGCTTCTTTTCTACAGCTCGAGTAGATTTTTACTCAAGCGGCAGCTCTCTCAATGCGAGCAGCCACTTTCTCAATGCGATCGGTCGCAAGCATACCCGACCAGTCGCAATGAGTAATCTGTCCGCCCGCATTGAGAAATCTCACTGGGAGGTTGATTTTCCATGCTAGCGCTCGCCAACTTGATGTTGACGATTGCGAATGATAAAAATTCTCACCAGGAGGTGGTTTTTCCTGGCTTGCGGTCGCCAACTTGACGTTGACGAACGCGAGAAAGGAGAAAAACTCCGCTCTGCAACACAAAGTGGAGTTTTTGGGAACTCTGCGAGCTCCGCGTAACGCGGCATGTGAAAAACTCAGAAAACTCCCCGAGCGGTGCAGAGTTCACCACGCAGACTTACACCCATCCTCAGAGTCCAACAGTTTCCCCAATGAGGTTAGGTTTGGAGTGAGAATAGTATCCCTCAAATTCACCCAAAGTCCAACACTTTCCCCAATATGGCTACGTTAGGAGGGGGAATGCCTAATGTAAGTTACAAAAGAGTTTTTAATTTGAGTAGCTTGGTTAATATTCCTATCTCTATTTTATTTAGTAAAAATATTAACTTAAAAGTATATCACATTTTCCATTTTTAAACATATTAAAAAAATGTAGAGTTTATTGTCACCGATTTTATTGAAACTAATATGTTTTATTTTTAAACAAAGATTTTTCAGGTTTATAATCATATGCATGCACTTTTTGTTTTCCATACATATATTATTATCTTCTTCATACACATTTACATACATAATAATGTTCACCTTCAAAGCACCAAGCCAGCTCAGCATACCGGCTACACAATCCATGACCGGAAACGTATGAACACTCACTCAGGGCAGACCAGACAATGCATTAAAATATGTTATTGGCAACTCAAACGCATTTTGTCAGACAAACAGCCTTGATCACATGACATTCAATAGAACCAATAGCCATATATAATAAAAAACATAGAAAGTGGACAGGGTGATACGTGTGGAAAACCAGGCGACATTGTCTAATGAATGTATGGCTAGATAGAAATGTATGTCATAATAGATACTATTTGTAACAAACGACATAATAAATCAAAACAATAAATCTAATTTTCAAAAGTATCCACCCCTCAGATATTTCAGTGGAAATCACTGCATAAACAAAAGCAATAAATATGAAAAGGAGTACAAGTTCATATTTAGTGTGTCCTTCAAAACACCATTTGAGCACATCAAGGCATTGATGTCAACATGTTGCTTCATGAACCACACAATCAAGCCCTATGTGGGCAAATGTTGCTGTCACAAAGTTTCAAAATTCTCAGGAGCAAAAACATATGTTGCCCGCAATAGGCAGAAAAAAGAGAGAAGAAAAAACATAAAACAACCAAAATAACAAGAATCATTTTATCTGTATCTTGTTGTGCTAAACACCCTCATGAATAAAAGGGTAGGTGACTCCCATAAATACGTTCTATCACAGCAATCGAGAACCCCTTACTTTACTCCTAATATAAAAAACAATACATGTTGAAACCCCATATATAGACGCATACGGCACTAGATATGTAACAAACACTCATTCTTCCCCCAAGTGTACTTCCAGTTCTTTCTCTGTGTTCAGACCACCAGTGATTTTAGTTTCAAGGTCAATTATGCATTTTGACCCTTTTCATCTGAATACAATTGTGCTCTTGTCCCCCAGCATAGTGGGGTGGGATTTGTTCTATTGGCAAGTGAATCAATTTAGATCTATAATAGGGTAGGGTTGTAGTGTTATGACGAGTTGGATTTGGGGAGAGAATCTGATAGGACTGAAAGCAGAGTCTCTCATGGGACATGGACCGGGCATCGCTATGAGAAGATCATTGTGATAATTTGATTCACTGTCTAACTACGCCGCCCGGCCCCCGGGATGTGGGCTAAATGGCTGTGTGCATTGCTACAACGAGGGGTGTGATCTGAGATTGTACGCGGATGCCGGTTGCCCCAATGGATGTTCTGTTTAAAATGCTGCAATAAAAACATGTTAAAAAAAAAAAAAAGTGAATCAATTTAGATCTATCACCACAATGCAATTTATGAACATGTCTTGTCACTGGTAAAAGCGAGTCACAATTGTCAATTGCCCTCATGTGTTCCAGAATGCATTTCTTGAGTGCAGGAACAGTGCTGCTTGCATATCTTTCCCTGCACAGGCATTAAAGTACATATACAACTAACTGTGAGCTGCATATAAGAAAAATGCTTTGTTTTTCTCCTCACTTTCCCATATGGGACTTCATATTCTCTCTTTTTACATGCTTTGTAATGGCCACAGGGGAAATAACCTTGCAGAATCTGTTTTTGCTATGACTTTTGGCAGCAATATCACTGATATGGGTTTACTTAAGAAGAACCTTTAATATTCTCTACTATTCATCTTCAGCCCCAAGGTTGAGAGGGTGGGGAGTTATTTTAATAGGACGCTCTCCTTGTAAAATGATATGAAGCGTTGTGTGAGTCAAGATGCTATTAACATGCCAGCGCAGATTGTAATGAAGGCTCATGCACTCATATGTAATTTTGTGTTTGCAAATGCCAAGAAAAATATTTAAAAAAAATATTAATTCATCTTCAGCCCCAATTTGGAAATCATCTGGAACTCCAGAATATTTAAAAGACTCACTTACAAGGCCCTTGAGACAATCAGGCTTAAACTACTCAGGATACATGAGGGAAGGGTTGGGGCTGCTAGACTCGGAGACAATTGCAGCACTTAATAGTGGGTAACTCTCCAAGTTTAAGTACCTTCAGTTAAAGTCAAGGTGGATCTTCACAAACATGCATGGAAGAGAGTGGGAAGCATGAAGTAGCACTATGGTATTGGGATCTTCTTGAAACTGAACATAATCATTGGCCACAACCATATCTAATCAGGAAGAATGATTTGTCAGAAAAAGATGTAAGGAAATTGTGGCAAGTATCCTTAAACACTCTTTAATCAGTTGTAAAATCTGTGCCATTAAAGAGGAACCATTTTTTTACCCTCCATAGGTTCTATTGGATTCCATGAAACTGGTGAAAGCATTAAATAAGGTACCAGGATGCCCGACATGCATGTGTTTTAGTTTGCCTGGCACTGTCGCCTTTCTGGAGCGAAGTGATTAAGATCCTAACAGAGATAACTGGGTGCCAGATTAAGGTAAGCCTCCCCTTAGGGCTTTTCATTAGCGATCCAAAGTTTAACATCATGGGTAATAAGGCCCAGGTGAAGTTCATATTTTATCTGGTTCTATTGGCGAGAAGAGAAATCTGTAAAGTATAGTTGTCATCAGACTCACCATCTTCCAAAGAATAGGTGAAATATGCTAACTACATCTCCCTAATAGACATAGTATGTTACCCAGAAAGTTATGAGAAAGTCTGGAAGAAATACGTTAGTTGGCAATAAGATCCGATGTGTCCAATGATTACCCCTTACTGTCTGCACTTGCTGTGTCAGCAGGTTGTTGGCAGAAAACCCACTAAGCCAGGTTCGTCTGAAGAGGAAGCCATGCATGAGAAACTGGTGGTGTAATAAAGACAAAAAAGTAATATCACTGTGTACCAGAAGATCCCTTAAGGATCGCACTCTGCTATATGTTTTGCTTGGTTTGTCTCAAATGCCATCACTGATGATGGGATCAGATTGCAAGATACCCCAATTTCTACGGATTACCTTTTGGACCACATTGGAGCTGCAGTAGGGAGTCAGCTCATCCTTATTTTTAACCTCCTTATTATCAAACAGGATGCTGTCTCTATTGATTTCCCATGCTCTAGCAACAGCCCTGTTGAAGACTGACTGTGGGTAACCGTTGTCCTTGAATCTTGGCACCAAGAGTTTTTCTTCTTCAAAGTTTGCCTCCATCATATTGCAGCTCCTTCTTGCTGTCAGTATTTCTCCATAAGCAATAGTCCACTTGAGAGTATCCGGGTGACCACTAAGAGCATGTAGGAAACTGTTTCCTACAGTGGGATTCCTAAAAGGCTAGTCTGTGTCTAATTGTTTCTTACCTTGATCAGCACATCCAGGAACTCAATCTTCTCATCGTGTAGGTAAAGGCTAAATTGAGAGCATTTTTCTTCAAATTCGCCACAATTCCCACAGCTGATCTCTCTGACTGCTTCCATATGATAAACTGGTCATCAATATACCTGAGCCAGAGAACCACCTGCCCCATGTCCTCAACAATAGTCTCATCAGTGAATACATGCTCCTCCCACCAGCCTAAAAAAATATTCTCAAACCCGGGAGAGAAGTATGTGCCCTCGCAATTCCAAGACTTTGCCTGTATAGAATACCATTGCAAAAATATATCTTATTTTGTAAACAGTATCTGATCATTTCAATTATAATTTCCGTGTGAGCCAGATAGTATCACAATGTTACCAATCTCATCTGCTGGGCGATTGATGATACTTTCATCCTTGACTAATGAGTCAATTGCAACTCTCTTCTCTTAAGTTAAATTCCATTTTTCAAAACATCTGTTAGTTCTCATACCTATCAATTCTTTAATAATTTTGTCAAGAAAACTGTCAATGGCATCATGAGCCATCTGTGGAAGAAAAGTGGACTGGGGTGGAAGTTACTCAGATGTGAACCGCCATATACCATACCTGTTTGCTAAGAAGGTCTTTAATGTTGGTTACTCTGATGCCCTCCTGATGGTTCATTTCTAGTGTCAAAGCTCGTGTTCGTTCCAGTCATAGTCTCAGTGTTTTCACCTCCCTGTCTTAAACTATGCTCTTTTCTAAAATTCTATTCCTTAACTAATTTGAAAAGGTTAATACACTTCCCAACAAACCTGAAGTAGGACAGAAGCAAAGCCCAAACACAAAGTTGCCTTCTTAATATCAGTGAGTACTCTCTCTGACAAGTTATTGATATTTCTATTAACCATTTCTTTATCCATTATTGCTTCACGAGGGCTGCTTTTGTCGCTTCCCATATGAGCCTGCAATTCTGTGACATCTCTTTTGTTTTCTCTGGTGGTTTATTTTCTTCCTTTGTCTGTTCATCTGCTCCTCTTTCACATCCCCTCATCCCAGTTCCGCTGCCTTTACTCTCAATGCATACCTTGAATGGATGGACTTTAACCCCCTTCTCAATACTTGCTATTCATCTAAAAAAGTGGAGGGTTTTTTGCTTGTCTCTGATTCCGATGCACTGCTTTCTATGATCTCAGGTGCATCTGTTTCCCCACCTGTTTCGGACCCTCCTTCCGACATTGTGGTGTCATCATCCCTGAAGGCATGGCTATTGAGATGAAAGCCTCTATTACTTACTCTAGGAAGCAACTATTGGCTTTAAACAAACGCACAAGTTCTCGTGGCTGCGTCTGTTTGGACCCCAAGAGAATGCCTGGACTAACAATAAACGCTTGCACGGGGTGTGAAATAACCCTTCCAGAGCTTGACACCACATATACAGCCAGGAAAGTTGGTAGGATGAATTTGAGTAAAATGGTTATTCCTGCCTTCAACTGCATTCTCTTAAATGCACGTTCTTTGGTGAAACACAGTACTGAATGTGCATCTTTAATAGAGGATAACAATGTTCAAATTGCTTTTATAACAGAAACCTGGACTGATGAGGCTTCCGGTCCGGATCTTGTGAATGCAATCCCTCCAGGATTCCTATGTTATACGGCTAACAGACCCCTAAAAAAGGGTGGAGGACTGGCAGTTATTTATCATAGGTCCATCAAAGCTAGTTTTGATATAATATTTAATCCTCTGTTTGAAGCTTTATCCTTTTCGCTTAGTCTCTCTGACCACTATGTGTTCAAGGGAATTCTAGTGTATAGACCTCCGGGTCCTAGGAATCTGTTCCTAGCCGAGGTCGGTACACTTTTGGAAGCTGGTTTGACCCTTGACACACACACTATACTGGGAGATTTTAATTTTTACCTAGAGGATGGGATGGATAAAGATACGTTAAATCTCTTAGATCTTATGAATAGTGCCGAGCTGAAGCAATTAGTGAAGGGACCTACACATTTAGCAGGGCACACGTTAGATGGGATTTTTTCAAATGCTCTATCCCTCTCGGTCCTAAACATTTTATCCCTTCCTTGGTCCGATCATGCTGCAATTATGTTTGAACTGACCATTCAGGGAGGTCGGGGCGGGGATTCCCTCTCCAGGAAAACAAAGGAGATTAGAGCCTGGAATAGCATAGGAGAGAAAGAACTCAATGAGTTACTACATGGGACTCAGGACTCTCTGCCCTTGGAAGTGGAGGAGGCCTCGGCTGCTTACACCACTTGGTTAGAGGATGCCTGTCATATTTTAGCACCAAAAAAAATTATTATTCCAAAGAGGATTCAACCTACGGCTCCTTGGTACTCTCAGGAATTAAAGACTCAAAAAGCGAAAAGCAAACAATTGGAACGCTCCTGGAGAAAGGACTACCATCTAACTAATAAAACCCTGTATAGACAAGGCCTCCTTCAATATAAACAGATGATTTTTAAGGCTAAATGTGAGTTATTCGCCGGGCAGATACATTTAGCCAATAACTCCAGTAAGGAACTAAATAAAGTTGTTACTAGGCTTACTCATCCACCACCTGCTATCATCTCTACTAGCCAGGTTCTCTGTGAAGAAATGGCCACTTTCTTTCAATATAAAGTGGAAGCTATTTATAGCACTTTTAGGGATGGTGCAGGAAATACATTAGGGGATTTACCCCATGCTGTTGAGGTAGGACCTGGCTCAAAGTGTACCATGGAGTATTTTCCGCCTATAACCTACCCAGACACTCTTAAGGTTCTTCTGTCTGCCAGATCAGGTTCACCTTATGAACCTTGCCCAGTAGCAATTGCGAAAAAGGCCTCAGAACCTTTAGCTGGGACACTCACGACTATTTTTAATGCTATGTTTGTTGAAGGAATTTTTCCTAAATTGTGGAAAATTGCATCCGTCTTGCCACTCCTAAAAAAACCTAGCTTAGATAGTAAGGACCCTAGTAGCTTTCGTCCCATCTCACGCCTACCGCTGCCCTCTAAATTGGTGGAGAAACACATGAATACTCCTTTGAGCTCTTTTTTGCATGAAGCAAAGGTTCTGGATCCCACTCAGTTTGGGTTTAGAGAGGGCTACAGCACTGAAACTGCTCTACTTAAATCCACGGAAGAGATTAGGAAAACTCTGGACCGGGGAGGAATGGCGGTATTGATCTTGCTTGATCTCTCCGCGGCCTTTGATACGGTCCACCATGGGGTGCTGATGGATCGTTTATGGAGCTGTGGAGTGAGAGATAAAGCTTGGTCTCTCCTTAAATCCTTCCTCTCTGATAGAAGGCAGACTGTTTCACTTGGTGAGTTTGTTTCCAAACCTTTCTCTCTTCCTTGTGGTGTACCCCAGGGGTCCTCCCTGAGCCCAACGCTTTTTAATGTTTACGTCTCCTCTCTGGCCCCCTTGATTGAATCCTTCGGCTTTGGTCTAACATCTTACGCCGATGACCCTCAAATTGTCATCTCTCTGCAACCAGGTTAGGAAGAGGCAATGGGTGAGAGGCTTCACGATTGCATGGGGGTAGTGGGAGATTGGATGCTGCACAATTGTTTAAAATTGAATGCTGGCAAAACAGAAGTAATCAGGTTGAGGAACAATGTTAATCTCTGGAACCCTGGTTGGTGGCCTGTGGCAATGGGTACTCTCCCAGTACCCTCCAGGAAAGTTAAGAATTTGAGGGTGATGCTGGATGAACACCTTGATATGCATGATCAAGTAAACACCGTGGTCTCCGCCACCTCGTATACTCTCAGGACCTTGAGGAAAGTTTTGCCCCTGTTGCCGGCAGACCACAAGCAGACAGTGGTCTCGGCCTTGATTATGTCAAGACTCGATTACTGTAACAGTCTTTACTTAAATATTCACGAACGCAGCGTTCAAAAACTTCAGATGCTCCAGAACGCAGCAGCCAGGCTGCTTACGGGAATTCCAAAATTCGCTTCCATTGCAAATACAATTAAAAAACTACACTGGCTGCCAGTAAAGAAACGAATACATTTTAAATCTCTGTGCTTGGTTTTTCGAGCACTCCATGATACTGGTCCACTCCATTTGATGCGACAATTTCAATGGTATGTGCCTGGTAGATCATTACGCTCATTGGGAGCTAAACTCACTGTTGTGCCCATCTCTAAGAGAGTTAGATGGGGAGGCAGAAGCTTCGCCGTCGGGGCAGCTAAGGCCTGGAACAAACTTCCTGTTGGCTTAAGAAACTGTAATGATTTATTTACGTTCAGGAAGGCGCTGAGTGAAAACGTGGCTGTTCTAACTATCTCTGGTTAAGCTTTAGGAGGATTGTAGCAAGCGCCGGGACACCTTTGGGTAGCTGCGCGCTATACAAGTTTTCATAACATAACATAACATAACATAATGGGTGCTTCCTGCCTTTACACTTGTCTCCTGCCCCAGCATGTTCTCATATTTCCTATTAAAGGTGAGAATGCATCCACTCTCATATCCCTGACAGTCTGTTTGCATTTTCTGTTGTTTTTGTGCCTTGATCTAATCTTCATATTTATCCAATCTCTTCTCCATTTCTCCCAAGAATTTATCAATAATCCCCCTCACTGGTTATGATTTGAGTTCCTCCCTCCTCCTTAATATATCCTCCCTATCCGACCAGGACGCCTTGAGTAATATCTCCATCATTTTTTGGAGCTGATTGCAGAGTTGTTAGCCCATTCGTCAAACATTCTGGGTTTCAGAGATTCACATGATGAGACTGTATAGATATGCAGTCCTCTAGGGACCATTCATCTATTGACATACTTTTGAAAGGAGATGCATTCCCACCACTTTGATTATCCAGTTTGCATAGTTTCTCTAATCTTTTTAATTTTCCCTCAGCTTCTTATTTGAACCCTACTGCGTACCGAAGCTTTTAGGGTGTATGCCTGCGAACAATGCTTGTGCCTCCTTTGCTCTGTGCATTTCACAATTCTCTGCCATGATTGCCCAGTAAAGAAATAAGTATTTGTGTGTTCAAAAGATCCCAGTCGCTAACTCAGAGTCTGCCCCCTTGTACTAAAATGTTAAGTTCCCCCTATCACTCAAAGCTGACATACAGTGCAGGACCATGTAATTTGTCTAGTATACCACCGACGACTGTGGCTAGTTACTGCAAGTTGCAGGGATGTGAAAATGCCCCTGGTGTCCCCTGGATAGGCCCTATGTGATCTCTAACCTGCACGGACCCTCCCAGAGATGATGCAGTCGTCCCAACGAGCTCACCTCTGCCACTGCTGGAGTCGCCAATCTATCTCCAAGTGATATGTTCCTTCCAGAATTCAGCAGAGCCATCTGAAGACCCCCTACTCTGGTGCTGCTGTCCAAGAGTCCCAAATTAAATCCACTTTAAAAAATGCTCTAAAACGGAATTGCAGAACTTCAGGGGTGGACAGTCCAACTGGCGGAGAGTTCCGGAAACACTATCCACAACCCAAAAAATATGAACGCTCACTCCCGGCAGCCCAGACCCCGTGGGACATATTTTTTGGGCGACTCAGATGTGTTTCGGCCAACACAAGGCCTTGATCACATGACATTCATTAGACACAATAGCCATATATAATAGAAAAAATAGAAAGTGGACAGGATGACAAGTGTGGGAAAACGGGTGGCATCTTGGAATGAGTAAATGTCTAGATGGCAATGTATGTCAAAGTAGACACCATTTGTGTTAGATTCTTCATGTACACGAGAAAGAACTCCTCAGGATCAGAGCGACCAGCAATATGATCCACCTCTTGACATGCTCAACTCTTATAAACAGATATGCACAGCGTGTTAAGACGATTAAGCAAGGGAAAGGGTATCAGGAACTGCAGGTGAAGGAAGACCTGAAAAGAGAAAACAAATGAAGGCTAAAAAAGAATACTTCCTACTATCAATAATTCCCACTAAATAAATGATGTATTACCTTATGTAAAGTATTCACCAACTCAAACAGAATCCAATTGCTGAAACTGGGATAACTATGTCTGTTTTCCCTGCATGAACCTACAAAAATAAGGACATGATAAACTTTCACACTCCCCAAAAAGTCCAAGTAAATATATCACTTGATCCTGAAACACTCATACATACCAGAAAGTAAAAAAGCAAATCTAAAAGTATTGAGAAAAAAAATAATTTAAAAAAATGGATCTCAATGCAATGATCAAAACTTCTTAGACTCCATAAGTATTACCAGTTATTAGTTGTTCTGATTTTTCCATACTCTTCATGAAATTGATCCTCTGTTATATTCAAAGTCTAAAAAATATCTATGAACTTGTTGATATTCCAATACTTGTCTTGATGTGTCAGAAAGCATTCTTATGTACTTAATCAGCAGCCATGTTTGATGAAAGGACACACAAAGGAGTAACCACCATTCGCCCTCAGTAAGATACAAAGAAGAAACAATGAACGCTTTAGACACTATCTCCAAACAATGGATTTTTGTAAATGTCTCACCATGAACCTAAGTGTGTGAACACCATATCTGCCATTCCTTTATTTCTATCCATGTTGTTTATTTTCCAGAAGCACAGAAAAGAACCGACCATGAACTTCTGACACAAATGAGTTCTTAGGCACGAAATCCTCACCCCAATTCAAATGCTGCACGAAAGAGAAACCACTGAAGAATCCCTACCTGGAAGTCGGCTTGCTCTGCCTTAAACAAGCACTGAGATTCAAATCAGAATGTGTCCACAAGACACCGCTTCTTAAAGCAAAAGAAAAGCTTCTCAATTACTGGACAGACCACCAGGCTCCAGTGGTATTCTGCTTTCTCCCTCCGATGATGGAGTAAAGAACTCTCTCAGTGACTCTATCACGTCGGCAATGAAACAGGCTCACATACAGATAATTTGAGCCCTCTGACAAAATAATGGGATGCTGGTTTTCTGGAAACCAAACTTGTCTTCAAATAAGAGAAAAAGGAGAAAAAGGGGGGAAGATCTTTGTCTTAAAGACGAGAACCCTCACTTACCCAAAGGTGACATGCTTCATCATTGGGTCCCCTCTTGCACACAGTTACCGCAAGGTATCCAGTGTGGGCTACAACTCTGAGAGTGCCACAGAAGTGAATTACGCAGGCTGACTGGTGTGCTGTCCCTACCTATATCCCATGATTCTCAACCCCCATTTGTTGATTCCGGGCATCATGGGATTTGTAGTTCCTTCCACAAAAGTATCGAATCCTGCCAGGAAGGCGCTAACAAGACTGAATCCTGAGAGTACACCCTTCTCCCAAGCACCTCTTAGATCCAGGTTTGGCAGGATTCACCAAATGAAAATCTCGCACAGCTGGAGGTGCATGGACATACGTACTGGTTTCCCATGACTCATCTTCAGAAGAATAACCTTTCTACGAAATTAAGAACCACAACTGACCCCCACGATACTTGGAATTTAGTATGCGGGGAACTTTGTATTCAAGATTAAAATCTCGCAAAACAGGAGGAGCCCCTCGACACCTCACCTCAATAGCCGGCTTCAAAAGGCTGCAGTGGAATACCATATGAATCCGTAGAGTGTTAGGCAATTTCAACTTGTACACCACAAGATTGATTTGGTTGAGTACAGTATACAGACCAATGTACTTAGGATGAAATACCTGCGCCTACTCCTGGTAGATAACCCCACTTTATCCCTCGATGCTGATCAGCCCATTTTTTGTATTGCTTTGCGTGATTGAACTGGATATGAATTTTCTTATATACCAATTGAATTTTTTTGTATTTGAGTCATCACTGCTGGTTGATGAACAACTTCAATGGGTATAGTTACTGGTAATACCTTAGCATGAAAAACATAGTTTGCAAGGATGGGAGATGTACCAATAGCACTATGTAAAGTGTTACTATACAACAGTTCTGCAAGCCACAACAAAGACACCCATAATTCATTAGCTCTTGTGAGATCGTGTTTTTTATAATGGACTTTGTTTTTACACTGAATATATCCCGATGTAAAATGTACAATTCATATATATCAGAATAGTAACAATGTGTTTAGTTTATTGAAATGCAGTCCACTATGTCCATTATAAAATTGTGGGGAAAAGTAAATCACTCAAATTTATGAAAAAAACATTTTATCTGAATGAGACCCACATTGGTACATAGCACACATTGATATTCATGTATTTACTTTAAGTCCATTTATTATTCTTAGAAAAAGTTCATTCACTACTTTTTTTATGGTCCCGCAAGAGTCTTGCGAGGCCGTAACTTTATTACAGTACTCATGCCTTATAGTCCCCATTAGTAGGGCGTGGGAAGAAAGTAGACTCTCAAATGGGACCTTCTCACAGTATAACAACAGTGCATATTAGGATGTAAGGAGACACTGGGATTTCACTGATACCTCGTCACAGCCTGACAACTGTGTATAGTTGACTATGGGGGGGATACTGGCCTTCCCATTGAGACCTTGCATGAAGGTAAACGGTGTGTAGCGTAGGGTGTAAATGGACACTGCCTCTCTACTCACACTTTTCCCCAGGCTTAGCAGTATGCATAGTAGGATGGGAAGGTAAACACCTCACATGTAAGACCTTACTAGTCCACAGTAAGTACAAGTACTGGCCTCTCCACTGAGACTGCTCTCCAGGAAAATAATCATATATATCAGGGTGTGGGACGGATTTCACTGTTCAGTCACATCTCTCCCCAGGATAACATACATAAGCAGTCGTATGTAGGGATACTTTCCTCTCTCCACTAACACCTATCTCCAAGACAACATGGATGTCAGTAGGGTTTTGGAAAGGAGTGGCCTATCTGCCGACAGCTCTCACTAGACCAACGAGGATACACAGTGGTGTCTGGAAAGGGAGTGGCCTGTTCCCTAACTCATCCTACCGGAGTTAGAGGTGTATGTAGTAGGGTTTCAGGAAAATGTATCTCTCTGCTCATACCTCTTCTCATGCAGTCAGATATGCTTAGTAGGCTGTTGGGAGGAACTGCCCTGTTTGCTGACAGATGTCTCTTGCATGATAAGTCTGCATATGACATTGTGGAAAGAGACTTGCACCTCTCCTGTGACATGATAGTTGGATAATGGGTGTGCAAATTAGGGTGTGAAAATAGAGTTGATTCTCTGGTCACAGCTCTCCCCAAGATGACAGATGTAGGGATGAATGTATCTCTATCCCGAGAAGTCTGCCTTCCAAAACAGCTATAGAGACTATGGTATGGAAACACACTGCCCTGTCAGCTGAGGCATCTTCCCAGAGCAACATATGTGCAAAGCAGACTGTGGTTAGAGTGTTGAGGGGATTCTGCACCTACACAGAGCTATTTGCAGGAAAACAGGGCCTCAGCGTATAGGGGTGTACCTTAGTACCCAAAATCCCAAAACCTACTAGCTATAGTGTCTCATTCGTTCTCCTCCAAAATCACAAATCTAGAAATGATTAGACAACCCAGAACACAACACTCTCAACTCTCTCAGGAATCGCGGTAGCAAGACATACCGTTTCACTCGCTCACTCGTACTTGCCACAATAAGAATTGTCAGAGTAACTATAATAGTTTAAAATGTTTATTTTAACTATCGGGCTCTATAATACAGTATATAAGCCACTACCAGCAGCAAAATGCATAAGCTGAGAACAATTAGCATTGTTACAATTCCATAAAGTACAAAGGGGGAAGTAATTATATAAAGACAGTGGAAAAAGTACTATAAGGCCTAACCACCCTACTCTTGACTGGAAGAAGTTTATTATATAAAAGAAGATCTCTGGGCTTTGTCAGCAGACACCATATCTTAAAGCCTAGATGGAAGGTTTACATCATAGGAACAGCTTAGCTCTTCTCCATGGAAAGGGCTCTCTCCAAGTGTGTGTTCAAAAAACATGCATCCCCTTAAATTCAAAGCATGAGTCTCCAGCATTGCAGCTGTGTTTAGCAAGTTATGTCTAGGTGCTAGGGACTGACCAGAACAGAATAACAAGGTGCATTGTTCATCGACCTTGCACAACGTGTTAAGACTAAACTCCAGGAACTTAGCAGAGAACGTGCAAAGCAGACAGTTCTCATGTGAAAGGCATAAACAGAGTCTTGCAAAAATAAAGTCATGTAGTAACGTGCGCAGAAGCAGCATCATGGCAGCAAAGCTCATGCTAGCTTAGAAATGTGGACAATGACCCTAATGGCCATATAACAGGGTACTAAGGTAATAGGTTGGTACACTCCTATACACCGAGGTCTTGTTTTCCTGCGCATAGTTCTGTGTAGGTGCAGAATCCCGGCAACATGACGCCCAAAGTTTGGTCTGGTTCTTATCTGTGAGACTCTTGAGTAGTGCTTGTGCTTGTCCACAATCCCCTCATATCGGTTTCCGGAGACGGCTGTGATGGCAGAGCATTCTATATTGTGATATATGTTATAGGTTTTTCAAGCTTAAATTTTAAAAGGTTGTTCTTTTTCTTTTAACCCTTTGTTGTGCTGCCATGCATAAGTTGTTATTCTCTCTTCTTCATTATGGCGGTTGCCAGAACACCTCCTAACCGCACACAGCTCAGGGCTTATTTCCAACAATCTGGAGTACCTAATGAGGTGTAGTGCTTATCTTTGTTGTGGAGTGCTACGCAAACTGGAATGGCATGTTGAGCGAAAAAACGATGGATGTAGGCCCAGATCTCTGTACTGGGGTGAATGTATGACATTGTTCTGCATTCTGTCCATCAATTGTTCTTTTTGCATTTGTCACCCCGAGTGGGACAGGTATGCCCAGACATGGGTCCCGTGCTCTCCATGCCACCGGAGTCAAGCTATCCTGGTTGATGAGGGCTGAAAGCCAGAAACCGGTCCTAGGATGATTGTTTCCAGTCCAGGGAGGACCTGGCCGGGCTGGACTGTTCCCATTGGGTGCAGGGTCAAGACAGATTTGCACATGGCTGGGTCCAAACTGGAATGGCATGGTGAGCAAAAAAAACAAAGGATTTAGGCCCAGATCTCTGTACTGGGGTGAAGGTATGACATTGTTCTGCATTCTCTCCATCAATTGTTCTTTTTGCACATATCTTTGTTGTGGAGGCGGATCCAGCTTTCGGTGGAGGGGAGCCCTAGGATCATGGCAAAGGCCCAACTAATCAACAGGGATGAGATCAACCTCAACAGTTTGACATTATAGCCAAACAAGAGGACCTGACTCGTTTTCGAGCCCTGTATCAGAAGAAAAAGAAAAATGTGCTGCTTTAACAACTAGTTGGACAAGCGGAAAGGAGGGACAGGCAGTTCTTTCTTCGTACTGCCCTCACACACCCCACGGGATGTAATGCTTCATCATTTGGGCATTTGCCCCTCGTCAGGCCGGTGCTGCAATGCCTGACGGGCTCCTGAGACAGGGGATCTTTGTCGGGGATCTTTAGAAGAAGCTGTTTGGTGCGTGCGGGTATGGGGACTAAGTAGTGTGTGGTGTGGGGTGTGTGAGGGCATTACGAAGAAAGACCTGCCTGTCCCCCCTTTCCCCTTGTCCAACTAGGAACTGCTCACCCCTCTTACACTGATCTCCTCTGGGAGCCTGTGAGCAGGACCTCATAAACCCAGCTCCTTGGCCCTCCTTTGTTTAAAAAATTGCTTCACACATTGCCATATGCCCCTGAAGTCACTTCACCTCCTGCGGGCATGGCCTGTTGCCCCTCACTCAGGCTGCCCACTGCCCTCCATGGACTCATAAGCTAGTCTCCCCTGCCACGCACTCTGGCGTCTGTCCGGTGGAATTGGTGGAGAGATGCTGCTCCTGCTGGACTGATCATCAATATCCAAAGGTCCTATGCCACCAGTGGCAGATGCCCGCTTCTGGTCCATGGCATGTGTGACCTGCACCAGGCCTCTGGCCACGTCCTGGCAGCAGTGGGTCATCTCATGCTGCATTCTCACACACCGACATGCCAGCAGGGACATGGCAGTTAACAGGCGGTTCATTGCTCTGGTATACAAGTCCAGCCGGCTCTGGAGACCCTGTCTCTCCCTGCGCCTGGCTGCCCGGTCTCTCCTTATCTCTCTGCATAGTCCTTCCAGTGCACCTGTCATGCCCATTATACCATCCCTCATCTTAGTCATGTTATGATTTTGTGCTGAAAACTGGTGCTGGATTGACTTCAATGCTTTGCTTGCAGGCGCTGGACTTTGAGCATTCTGCCTTCAAGCCCGGAGAACACTGTGTCTCTGCCGACAGAAGCAGTGCTGGTGAACGACCATGCCCTGCGTCTCGACCCACTCCCTTCACTGGGATGGACAGGGGACTGTGATGTGTGCTGATCTGCATGCTGGCTCTGGACTGGCTGTGCCTCTCCTGCTGTGTCTGGTGGCCCTGCCTCCAGCAGTGGTAGTGGTGGCACTGTGAGGCGCCGTCTGCCTGGCACAGGGATTGCTTATCTGACTTCACCCTACTCCTCCTGCCCTGCCTCGTCCTCATTTTTGGATGTGTTCTCCCCTCCTGCAATGGATTCCTCTGTTTCAGGTGGTGCTGTGAATGTAAATGCACACATTCATTTTTTATCCTGCTTCGCATTGGTAATGCAATACAGTTAACACTTTTTGAGTTACATGAGTACTATCTGTCTGTTTTTTGCCTTTCCTGGATGACTCATCCCTATTCCACCTTGCTGTGTCTCACTGCTCCAGGTTTTGGCACATGTGACTACATCTCCCATAATGCATTGCTGGGTGTGCTTGTTAACATGTACTGGAGTTGCAATCATGTTTGGTTTCTGGGTGTTCCCTGAGTGTGTGAGTGGGTTGGGGATGTATCAGGGGGGTTAAGGCATGCATCTTACCTTGTTTGGTGTCTGGGTGTTCGGAGCGGTCCAGGTCAGCCATGCCACTCACACTCTCTGGCTGAAGGGTGCCCTCCACCAACTCCTCCAGGGGTGTAGAATCACTTGCAGTGGACGTCCCACAACCAGTCTTTTTTGCCTCTGCCAATATTGTTACCACCTTCTCCTTGGATCTTTGACGTATGTCGTACCACCTTTTTCTGAGGTCTTCAACAGTGCGGTGGGTCATGCCTATGGCATTGACTTTCTCCTGTATGTCATTCCATATCTTCCTTTTGCATGCCTCTGGCACACGTACGGATTTTTTCCCAATCAGGAGCTCATGACTGATGGCCGTTTCCTGGATGAGGACCTCCAGCTCCCTCTCACTAAATTTCTGTTTCCTCTTTCTGACATTTTCCTCCTGCTGCTTCTCTGCCCCCTGGGACTCCATTTCACCCTCTCTCAGTTGCAGAGCACAATTCTCCGCCTCTCCTCACAGCCTCTCACTCAGCTTCTGGCAATCAGGTGCAGCATGGGCAGTCACACTTCCTGGTTGTGATGTCATCATGCTGCACCTGATTTGCCGATTCTCTAATTTGAATTCCTTAATTGCGATTTCGCTATTAAGGAATCGCTATTTAGGTATTCGCATTGATATTCTGCGAATTTTTGATCTACATTCTCAAAATGCGATTTGCTATAAATCGCTATTTGAGAATTGCAGAATCCGTTTTTCTTACATATGGCCCTAAAAGATTTATTTACGCCACTTACAATGAAATTTGGAAACGTTCGCAGATTGAAGCAGCTCTTCATCTCCGCCAGATTGATCAAGCCAATTTAGAAAAAGTCCTTGCTGTGGTCGACAATAGCATCAATACACTTTCATCACACATCTATACATTGACTAATATTGTATCTTCTGTTATTGATATTGTTCAGAGTGATGTATCTGTGTTGTATCATGGTCAAAATCAATTAAGATCAGTTATGCAGTTTGCATGGACGATACAGGCTATCAAAATGGGGAAAGTCCCTTGGGATTATTTGAATGCTTCTGCTTTGTTCCTACCATTTAATCTGACTGATAAACAGAGATTTATGTCCACGAAAGATGCTGCATATACACTGTTGCCTTTTGAACAATTGGAGCCCTTGTGGTTTTCAGTATTGGAAACGGCCTCTGCTGTTTGGTTAATTCGTGAGGTTATATCTCTCCCATTTTCGCTGTTTCAATTTAAATCATGCATGCAACATTTTCTGATTGGCCGTTTTGAACCACTGGGCAGTGCATTTCTCCATGAATTATGGTCCCTACCTTTCACTTACAGATGTCAGCAGGAGGATAAGGACGTTTTCCTAACAGGGGAGGACTGCAATCTGACAGTAGGACATTACCTGGTTTGTAAACATGTTAAGTTGCACGGTGCTTGTAACATACTTGCACCTAATCTTGCTTGTTTTCTAAAAGGAACTCCAGTCCCATCAATAATCCCCGCTTTTACCTTGCTTAGTAACGGCAGTTATCTTATTTTGAACAACCAGGACTGCTGTGGTCTACGGGCACGAATCACGTATTTAGTAACAGTTTCACAACCCGTTAGTTGCTGTAACAATGTGCTTTTTCCGCCCCCGCATGGGAGTGTAGATAAGTCCATTTGGCCATCCATTCCAACTCTGAAAACATATTTCAACAAATTAAGCGGGCTCAAAGCGCTGTTGTTCCAACAAGAAGTGGCTCTCACTTCAGCTTGAGAGACCTTCGAGTTACAGGTGGCTACGACCTCGAGCGAGATTCAGTCACTTCTGAACACCAACCTCCCTCTTCACTGTGGGGAGTTTATACATCAAAAATGTAATGTGTCTGACACAAAAGCCTTGCACTTTTTTTTAAACATGTGGGATCCTTGTGACTTCTTTTCAGACGATATTTGGAGCAACCCCGGCATTTATTCATTCTATTTTTTCCAGCGTCTTCCCTTTATTACTAGCGTTAGCTGTGGAACCCTGCTTCTGTTCCTGCTGCGCAATGGCTGCTCATCTTGTGGTAATGCACAGACCAGGCCAATTGCAACTGTACTGTGATCGAATGCAACAAGTTTTTGCATGCTTGCCCCTAGCAACGCCTGGAGTGAGTTATGGATTGACTATTCGCTTTGTGCATACCTCTCTTCATAATGATGAATGTTCATAGTAGATTATAAAATGGAGCATTATCTCTGTTGAAACTGTGTCTTGTGCAACTGGTGTCCATATTTGATTGTTGGAACATACTCACCTCTCTTTCAGACATCTCTCTGATAGCGACAGTCACACATAATACTGTGTGTGCAGCAGTCGATAGGAGTGTGTATTACAATAAAAAGATGCATTGCTGTCTGTGCCAATATCTCTCTCTTCTATCAGAGGTCCCTATGCTACAGAGTGGACATGGACTGATCTCTCTACTGACATTATCAGGTGTAAAATAAAAGATGTATATACTGCCATAGAGATACAAATACATGCAGCAGCACATTTACAATCATTGATGAACTGCCAATTTTGACGAATATTGCAATACTATACTAAAACTGAAATTTATTATACAATTAAGCAAAGAAATCAAAAGTAACGTTAAACTTTTTAATTACAACAGTACAATTTAACAATACAAAACCACAACAATTATATTAACAAACTGTATGAACAACTATTAAACAAAACTAACTATATACATTATAATACTTTTTTACGCTCATCAGCAGGCCCCACTATCTTCCCCTTTTTGCTGTATTTCCCTAAGGGATTTTGATTCAATTAGCACTTCTTTTCCAGCCTTTTACTCACCTTAGCCTGCCAAAGAGTTTTCAGTTTCCTGGTCTATGTTAGCAGGATAGGTGGCAAGAAACTTTCAGCAAAGCAACATATGTATAAATTCAATCAATCAAGGAGTTTTAAGCACGCTACTCACCCGGGAGGGTCTTAAGGCGCTGGGGAGAGGGGAGCAGCTCTGGTCAGTAGAAGATCCAAGTCTTGAGGGTCTTCCTAAAGATGTGCAGGGTGGATGAGCGTCTGATGTCGGTCGGCAGCTTGTTCCAGGCCTTGACCACGATTTTGGAGAAGGTTCTTCCACCTGTTCTTCCTCTATGGATGCGTGGGGGTGCGGCGAGGGTGAGGTCGGTGGTTCGGAGGTTCCTCTTGGGAACGTGGAAGGAGAATCTGTTGTTGAGATATATTGAGGTCTGATTTTGTGGCGGCATTTGTAGGCGTGTTTGAGTATAATCCAGGTTACTTGTTTCTCAACGGGGAGCCAGTGGAGGTTTCGTAGGTGTTGGGTAATGTGTTCGTGTGGAGGGATGCCGCTGACGAGTCTGGCTGCGGTCTTCTCTATGGTCTGGAGTTTGCGGAGCAAAGACTTGTTGATTCTGCATAGAGGGCATTTCCGTAGTCCAGTCTGCTGGTTATGAGTGCGTGGGGGATGGTCTTCCTTGATTCGAGGGGGATCCATTTGAAGGTCTTGCAGAAGATGCGGAGGGTGTTGTAGCAGGTCGAGGCGATGGCGTTGACCTGTTGGGTTATGGAGAGGGAGGAGTCGAGTATGATGCCAAGGTTTTGGGTGTGGTCCGTGGGGGTGGGAGGGCTGCCGAGGGCGGTGGGCCACCAGGTTTTGTCACATGCAGAGGAGGAGGGTCCAAGTACAGGGACCTCTGTCTTTTCCGAGTTGAGCTTCAGGCAGCTGTTGCTCATCGAGGATGCGAGTCCACAAAGCCTAGCTCATGCTGAGTAAGCTTGTGCTGCTGAACTGCGCAACTGTTCAGTCACTTCCACATCCTTCCAAACTAAAAACACTGTGCTTCAAGAGGTAATTAATGTTCCTACTTGTGTTAACAAGTCTCTTGTTGCTTATGATAAACAAAATAACAAAAAAGATCAAAGTTACATACTGATCAATAATTCATAACAGTGATACATCACTATATTCTCTAACCTTTACTACATTTTTCACCCACAATCACATATTTATATACAGTGCACCAGTACATAGTTATTCCTTTGTCCTGAAAACTTCCACACCTTCAACGAGTCTATTTTCATATTTCTGCAATTACATTCTAACATGGCCCCACCTCCCTGAGCCATGAGAGGTCCCAGGGACCCCATTGCCAGGGGCTGGCTCAGTGATGGTTTCCTGGAGTTCCTTACCCCAAGGACACCATCTATTATGCAAAGTTCTCCCATCGGTCAGGTGCTCTCGCCTGGTGGGAGAACCAAACATTTCCCTGCCCGTGCTCCTTTGATTGCTACCACCGTCAAGAGCAAGAGAAAACTGCTCCCCCAGGGTTGGAGCAGTGCTGGCTCCTGCTGCACCTGTGATAGGTGCAAGCAGGGGAGCCAGCGGGGCTGCGGGGGCCCTTGGCCTCCCCGCACAACCTGCAATAAGGGATGCACTGTGTGGTTTCCCAGGTGGGCACCGACACATCTCACTTGGGACAAGTTGTGGTGTGCCCAGGGTGGGCACCGGGGCGTACAAATTTATAATTAGAAAAAAACGGCAATGCCAGCAGGATCATGGGGGCCCTAGGGCTCCACCTTGAAGGCCCCCAAAATTAATATTAGTGTGGGGTGCCCTGGATGGGCACCCTGTAAGAAACAAAATGTCTGCTTTTTAAAGGTACCATGGAATGTGGCTGCTTCCCGGCAGCGGATGGGTTCACTGGGGCCCTGGGGCTGCTCCGGCGGTCCCTTTAAAAAAAAAGTGGGTGTCCTGAGCGGGACTGGAATGCCCAGAAAAGATGTATAAATAAATAATAAACAACACAAAGTGAATAATAAATTAGCAGCTGCAACCACTCATTTATTATTTACTGCTAGATACATATATTTACTGCTAGATACATATATATTTTTTTTGGTGATGTTCCAAGCAGGGGCATGGACATCACCAAATCCTTTTTTAATGATATGGGCGGGGGCTGTTGGGAGTTTTCAGCTTCCCAGAAACACTTGAAAAACATCTGTAAGTCTCCTGGGTCATTGATAGCATGAACTCACCCAATTTTTCAATAGCATTGCCCAAACTTGATCTTTTGCTCTAGAGCTGTAAATTCAGTGCCACCTAGGGGACTATGGTTCCACTTTACATGTGTCACATAAAATACAGGGCTTTTCCATGGTTATTTTTGCTCTTGCATTTTTGAGGGTATACAATGTTAAAAGATAGAACTGAGACATATTTGTATTGTTTTGTGGATTTAAAAGAAAATAATAGATCTCTATTTATTTTCACATTTCCCACTCCCAAAATGTTACAATAAGAAATATGCAAAAAGAAAGGGTCACAGATATGGCGTTCAATGAAACATTATTAAATAAATATTTATTAAGTCATTATTGAAATACACATTTGATTACAATTCTTAGTAATTTTTGGAGAAAGATGATAGATCTCTTTTATCTATACGGTGAGTGTTGAATGTGGAGGGGGGATTTTGGCTGCCTTTGGGGGTCGGCTGCAGGGCCTTGTCTAACCCCACCACCATGCGCAGCATGGGGTTGACTGCCTGAGAGAGGTTGGCCACAGGGTGAACGTAACTATAACTTGCGCCCCTGCTAGTCACCACACATATTAAATTACTCATGACATCTTCTATAACATAATCGATAATATCACTGCAACATTTGCAATTAAGTCATTGATGAGAAAACTGTGCATGGTGGGAGCGCAAGTTATAGTTAGTTCACAGCACCAGTTATAGCTAAATGACTGGTGAATTTCTGTAGTTTTTAGAGTTTAAAATGTCACGTTGTTACTGAACATTTCACCTAACTATAACGTCACTTTGTGTTATAGTTAAAACCGATTTTCAATAGGAAAAGCGTTTTTTGATTTGCCAATAACTTTGGCGTCGTTTGACGAATCCGCGAAATTTTCAAAACTAATGGGACACTCCAGTCAGCTCCTGTATTCAAAGTTCCCGAGTGATTCTTCAAGCGGGGGCCGAGAAAAGAGGGGGGTCCCAAAATGCATTTTCCCCATGTTAAATTTCATAGGAAAAATTGGAACAGGCTACAGCCCAAACTGCTGAACAGAATTACACCACATTTGGCAAAAAGGAAGCTCTAGGTTAAGAAAGTGACCTTTTTTAAATGGTGTAAATCCGTTCGGTAGTTCCTGAGAAATTAAAAAAAAGAAAACTTTCGATATCCGAGCACCAAGGAGCTCGAGCTTCACTCTGATTGGCTGCCAACACTCCAAACCAGTGTCGGTAGCCATCTTGTGACTCGGTAACCGAGTCACAAGAGATCTGTGAAAAAAAGGTTAAAAAACAAGAAAAGGGGGCAGGATAGAAACACCCTGACCACCTAGGCCTGTTCAGGGGGTCCCACAAAAAACATTTATTATTTTTTAAATCAGCAGAATTCACACTGGGTGCGCAAATCCTGCAGAGAAAATAAAAACCAAAAACAAAGCGCGGGCTCCAGCGCTTCATTATCTGTAAGCCCCCAGGTGGGCCAGGTCTTGGGGGCAATGCCAAATTATATAGTGGGGGCCCACGGGGCCCCCTGCAGCCCCAGGGACCACCACCTCCCCTGGGCTATACTAATTATATATGGGGGGACACAGCCCCCGCAACCTGGGGACCGCAACCTGCCCGGGGCTTGCTTTAATAAGATGCGGGGAGAGGGGGGCATGCGGCCCCCTGCTGCCTCGGTGCTTACCACCTCCCAGGGGCCAACCATTGATAAATAAATGTGTGGGGGGCCTCACTGGCCCCCCAAAGCCCCGGGGACCACCACCTCCCTGGGCTTTAGAAACATTGGAGACCTTGATGTCCCTGGTGACTGCCACCCCAGGGCCGGCTTCTGGAATATCCCAGGGTGCCCCCCCCCGGGACATTGCAGTTTGCTATGACAGGGCGGGAGCATGGCTCCCGCCCTGCCATAGCAAACTCTGCTTTGCTTCATTGAAGTGAGAGCAGGAAAACCTGCTCTCGCCTCAAAGAAGCAAAGCAGATTGCTTTTGAGCAAGGGGAGCTGCATGTCAGCAGCTCCCCTTGCTCAAAAGCAATGCCGGCTCCCACTGAGGCGGGGAGCCGGCGGGACCATGTGGGCATTGGGGCTACCCCCACGGTCCCCAACAGTGAGGCCAGGCCCCGGGGGATGGGTCCCCAGGACCAAAAGTGCCCAGGAGAGGGCCCACGCGGCCCTCCTTTAGCGAATACAATTTTTTTTAAAGACGCAGGCCGGCCCTGGGGGATGGGGTCCCCAGGGCCAACAGTGGCTTAGGGAAGAGGGCTTAAAAAACAAGGCCATGTCCTGGCTGATGGGGTCTCCGGGGCCGAAATTGGCCTCTGGAGGGGGGCGCATGGCCCCCTTCCGTTTTTTTGTTTTTTTTAAAGGGGTCCAGCCCTAGGGGATGGGTTCTCAAGGGCCCCAACAATAGTAAAAAAAGGGGGTAGGGAGGGGGCATCACGCCGGAGGCCCCGCCCCTCCCTGCACCACTGTGCAAACGCACCCCCTGGCGTGTTGTAAATTTGGAAATTAAGTCCCAATGAATATTGAGGGTCCCTGGGGGCCAACTAGCCCACCAGGTACTTTCAGTTAGCGCCACATAGCTGGTTTGCGGAGAGATGATCCGAGGTCACGCCCCTTTTTACACCACTCTGCAAATGCACCTCTTGGCGCACTGCTGGTGGGGTGATGAGGTCCTCTTGCGTCCTGAGTCTTTTTTCTCTGTCCCCCCTTCGTTCATCACTCTTGATTCTGTCAATGACACTGTATTTTATGTTTTCTATGTCATTGTTCTGGCATGTATGACAGTGTTTTGCAAGGGCATAGCTTTGATCATTATTTTTGACCGCTCTCAGATGTTGTAGGATGCGTCTGTACACCTGTAGAGTGGTGCTCCCTACATATATTTTCCCACATCCACAATTGATGGTATAAACTACAAACTCACTTTTGCAGGTGTAATGCTATTTAATCTTCTGTGTTATATTGTGGATCCTAAATTCTTTTAGATTCTCACCGTTTCTGCAGGCATTGCACTTACTACAGCGAAAAGAGCCTTCCATCGGATGCAGCCATGTTTTCTTTCCGTTTCTCACGTAACTTTGCAATAGCCTATCACGCTTTAAATCTGCTTTCTTATATGTGATCAGTGGGATTTTTGAGTAGATCCATGTGTATTATCGGATCTCCTTTAAGCAAATGCCAATTTTTCTGCAGTACAGATCTTGATTTTAAGTGTGCTGTGTTATATATGGTGATGAAATGGTGTTTAGGTTTCTTCTCTGTTCTACATTTCCTTTTATGTAGTAAGGTCTCTCTAGGTATTTTTTCTACCCTCTCAACTGCTTTGGTTAGGGCCTCTCTATCATGCCCTCTTTCCTGGAACCTGCGTGTCCTGCCCTCTTTAGTGATAGCAAAGCTTTTTTCTGAATTACAGATTCTTCTTGCTTTGAGCTATTCCCCATGCGGTATGCTTAGTATCTGGCTGCTGGGGTGGAAACTGCGTGCATGAAGCAAACTGTTTCCAGCGCTAGGTTTTCTGAATAGTGAGGTGACGATTTCATTGTTGACCAGTTCAATTTTGACATCCAGAAATTCTACCTGGGTCCTACTTATGTGGCTTGTGAACTTTAAATTAACATTATTGTCATTGATTTTGCTTTCAAATTCTACTGCTGAGCCAGTGTCACCGCGCCAGATGATAAAAATGTCGTCTATAAAGCAGTGCAACGTAACTATGCTGTTGCTCCATTTTTCCAAACGGGGGTTGTTAAGTACATGATCCTCCCACCACCCCATGTGAAGGTTCGCAAAACTAGGGGCAGAGCAAGTACCCAGGGGAGTCCCCTGCTGTTGCTGAAAAATGTCATAGTTAAAAAAATGTTATGCTTCAAACACCATCTCATCATTTCTGTGATCATCATATTGTGTTTGTAGAACCTGATGTGTCTTTCTTTCAAGAATTGTTCAGTGCCCCGAATGCCCTCCTCATGTTTGATATTTGTATAGAGTGATTGGATATCTAATGTCATCAGTAAAAATTCCAGTTCGCACAAGGTATTCTCTAGATGCTTGAGGAAGTCAGTGGTATCTTTTATGTACGACATTAATCTTTCTACAAAAGGTCTCAGAAAAGTATCAATGTATTTGGATACATTTTCGAACAGACTTCCCTGCGCTGCATTGATGGGTCTACCTGGTGGTGTAGCAGCATCTATGTGAATCTTCGGAATAAGATAGAAAACAGATAGCTTGGGTTTGTCAATTTTGAGGAAGCTAAACTCATTGCTACTGATTAGCCCTTCATTCCTCCTACGTGTAAGCCTTTCTGTAAAGTTTCTCTCCACTTCTAAAACGTGAGCAATGTTAACTTTTTTGTAACATGTACAGTTTCTTAGGTGGTTGTAAGCCTCAATCGTATATGCTTTTTTAGACCAAAGGACAATGTTTACCCCTTGTCATCATTTCTGACGACTACGTCATGATTTTCTGAGATCTCTCTAATGGTTTCCTTTAAACTGAGATTAGTTTTGAGACTCCCTTGGTCTCTGGAATTTCTCAGCTCCTTAATTTCAGCAGTAACCCTAGCTGAAAACTTGCCTATGTTCTCGTTAAATGTCAGGGGTAGGGCTTTGGATTTCGGTTTCAGGTTGAACCCACCCTCTTCAGACACCTATACCCCCTCTCTTTCCAATCTTTCTGCTATCTGGGTGTGTTCCATCGGGTCTTGGTTAGTAGCCTCTAACTCTCACAATTCCTGCAGAACTTCAATATCTCCTACCAAAAGAATCTGTTCAGGGATACTCCTAGCTGTGTGAGTGGAGTTAGCCCTGGTGTTAAGTAAGAGGTGGGCGGAATTTGCGTAATCGCGCTATGCAAAGCTCCGCGAAACGGAAAAAATCTACGCGAGCACGCGGAAATTCCACGAAGAAGCGGAATTGCTTTTTCCGATGCTTTTTTCATGTTTGCGAACGCTGTTTGCATGCTCGTGGGGAAATATCTCATGAACACGCATTTTGTGAACGCGACCAAGCAAAAAATTGAGCGGAATGCAGAATTGTGGGCAATTCCGTGTTCTCCGCGGAACACAAAATTACCCAAATTCCGCAAATTCTGCGAGCGGAGTGGAATTGACCGCCCAGGCCAACTGCTAAGTTTGTACAGTTTTGCCAACTTTAATTTGCGAATAAACTTAAAGAGTTCAATCCTAGTCTCTACATAGTCAAATTACTTGGGCTCACAAAAAAAAAATCCCAGAGCCAGGTTACTCTGGTCTTCCTCAGTAAGTTCCATCTCTGAAAGGTTTATTACCATTTTGGGTCCAATGTCTAATAGCGTATGTTGCTCCTTGTTACTTTCTGTTAGAACTGGGGGTCTCTAGTTGGCAGAGGTAGGTACCGTTGACCAAATAGTGACCCTTGCTTCAGAGAAAGGGGATTACACTACTGGATAACCCCTTCTCACCCCCTTGGGAGCTTGGCACGAGCAGACAGGCTTATCTCAGAGGCAGTGTGTTAAGCATTTCTGAACATATACAGCAATACAGTGACAATACTACAGATGGACCCCACACAGGTTTTGTAAAAATAAGTATTCTTTATATAGACTTATCACATGAACAATACTGTACTCAATAATAATTCTTCAAGTTGGTAGAGATAGTTAAAACATACGTTATTCACTTAAAAACAGTCTTTAGCAACAGATAACCCTAACTGGAGTTATCACGACGTCGAGGTCAAAGAAATTCCAACGTACGGTGCCGACTGCGAGGTGCGCAGCGTCGGGCCCGGAGTCAAAACAGACCCACAAAGAACAGTACCTTGGAATAGCAAAAACAATGACAGCTCACGGCGTCGGGGAGCTGCGGCGTCGGTGGTGCTTTGCGGCGTCGGTTCCTTGCTTCGGGGGAGATGATGCGTCGGTACCTGGATGCTTGCGCAGGCAGGGGAGGTGTCGGTTCCTGACCGGAGAAGATGTGACGTTACGATGGCGCCGAAATCATGGTTCCGTACGATGTCACGATGTCGATGGATTCTTGACCACCCACGTCGACGATCCGCTCCGCGATGATGTCAGCTTCGGAGTCAATGCGGCACAGCGTCAGGCATCGGGCCGGCGTCACAAGTTGGAGCAGCGCTCATGGCTATGGCAGGCTTACGATGTCGTTCGCTGGCGTCGATGTGGCACGGTGGCCAGCCGTCCGGCCTACGTTGCAAGTTGGAGCAGCGCTCATGACTTCAATGCAGAGTACGGCTTCGCTCGCCGGTGTCGGTGTTGCAAACTTACTTCTGTAACAGTTAGAACAGCAAGTTCCAGATGCAGGCAAACAGAAAGAGTTAAGTCTGGTATCCTTGAGACTTCGGTCAGAAGGCAAGCTCAAATCAAGCCCTTGGAGTAATATTCTGCAAGATGATGAAAGTTCTTTAAAAGTTCCTTCTCCTTTCCTTGGCATTGAACAGAACACTGCCGGCCAACCCAGCAAAACAGCACACTGGCAGGGGGGCAGTCCAAACTCCTGCAGCTTCCTTGGTTCTTCTCCTCAGCAAAGGTTTGTCTTGTTCCCAGAAGTGATCTAAAGTCTTGGGGTCTGGGTCACCATATTTATACTACTAATCCTTTGTCCTCTGAAGGCAGAGGGGCCTTTTCCTGGTCCAAACCAGTTCTGTGCAGTTTTGGAGCACTTTGTTTACAGGACTCATTCTTTCCTTTGACAGTGTGGGCCAGGGACATCAGACGCACCACAGGAGGTGGTGCCAGCATTGTCCAAGGCAGTCACAGCCCTATTCAGGCCCAGGTGCAACACCTCCCACCGCTCTACATGCAGATAGGTCTATTCAGCCATCTGCTGACTCACCCTGTCTCCTGGAATTCCCCAGCCCCTGTCACTAATAAAACCAGACACACAATACACAACATAGCAGAGGTAGGCTTGGACAGTTAGGCAAGAAAATACCTACTTTCTAAAAGTGTTATTTTGAAACACAGATTGTTAAAACCAACTTCATTAAAAGATGTTTTTGTATCATTCTGAGTTCAGGCATATTAAACAAGAATTTCTACCATGTTCCCTGGGTCAGTTAGGATTATAGGATGTTATAATAAAACTGCCCATTCTGGCCTAGGGGGAACAGGTAGCCTTGCAATAGTGAAAAACGAAAATGGCTGTAATTCACTATTAGGAAATGCCACACACACCAAGGCATGTCCTACATTATACTTACAATGCACCCTGCCCTTGGGCCTACCTTAGGGGTGTCTGATATGAAGAAAAGGGAAGGTTTGGGGACTGGCCAGTGGGTGCACTTGCCTAGTCGACATGGCAGTCAGAGACTGCACACAGGCTCTGAAATGGCAGGCCTGAGACACACTTTACAAGCTGTTTCTGTGGGTGGCACAATCAGTGCTGCAAGCCCACCAGCAGCATTTGATTTACAAGCCCTGGGCACACATGGTGCACTGTACTAGGGTCTGACAAGAAACAGCCTCATGCATCAAGCCAAAATCCAGTCGGTAAAATACCGATTCGCTAATAGCTCCCGGTATTGAGTTAAAAATACCCAATCCCAATGCATCAACCCAAAAGCAAAAATCGCTATTTAAGGAATCCTTAAATAGCGATTCCTTAAATAGCGATAGCATTTAAGGAATCCCAAATTGAGATTCCTTAATTTAAGGAATCTCAATTTGGGATTCCTTAAATGCAATGCATGAAAGTTAAAAAATTAGCGAATTCGCTAATAGGGGGAGAAAATTACCATGAAGATGAACTGCATGGTAATTTGCTAAAAGTTTGAAAAATGCACTTTTGTGCATTTTTCAAAGTTTCAGGTTGCGCACACACATGCCCTTAGAGCATGTGTGTGTGCAACATATGTGCACATATCAATTTCAGGGGTGCAATAGGGTGTCATTTTGACACCCTTGCACCCTTGAAATTGCATGAGCAATTTGCGAGAACCTACTGGTACTCGCTATTTGCTCATGCAATCTCCAATTCATTCCTATGGGCCTGGAGGCCCATAGGAATGATTGGGATGGCATTCCTTAATTGCTACTCGCAATTTGCTAGTAGCAATTAAGGAAAGTTAAGGAATCGCTATTTGAATAGCGATTCCTACATGCATAGCCTTTTGCTATTCCTTATTAGCGATTCCTTATTTTTCGCTAATAAGGAATCGCAAATGGCATTGTTGATGCATGTGCCCCTAAATCAAATAACCCAATCATAGAGTCACTAATCAATACATCAATTTAACATAGGGGGCACTTGTACTGTAACACTGAATAGCAGTGTCACAGTGCCCAAAGCATCTAAAACCAGCAAACAGATCAAAAACAGAGGAGGCAATCAGAAAAAAAAGTGGAAGGGAGACTCACGCCAATGGTACCAGGTCTAACACTTTCCCACTTTTGTCTTCTATAGTCTCTTTTTCTTTGGCCATCTCTTCTGTTTTCCCTCTTCCTCTGCCTCTTTGTCCCATGTTTCCACGTCAAGGTCTGTTTGTTTGCTGGTCCAACTTTAAAAAATCAAACTCATCCTTTAGAGTGGTATGGCTTCCTATTCTCCTGCCTTCCTCGTGATCAGTATCTGACGTGCTAGCATCACTTTACGTGGGGATCCTTTTGCGCCTTTATCACTCCCTTGAGTTTTTGCCTCTCATGTTGTCGAAACGTTTGGCAGAAGTATATATTTGGCCGGTTTGATAGTCGATTCTATCTCACATTATTTTAAACATGTGGGATCCGGCCTTCTGACTTCTTTTCAGACGATATTTGGAGTAATACCGGCATTTATTCATTCTATTTTTTACAGCGTCTTCGGAGGATTCCCTTTATTACTAGAGTTAGCTATGGAATCCTGCTTCTTCTGTTCCTGTTGCGCAATGGCTGCTCATCTTGTGGTAATGCACAGACCAGGCCAATTGCAACTGTATGGTGATCGAATGCAACAAGTTTTTTGATGCTTGCCATTAGCCTGGAGTGAGTTATGGATTAACTATTCGCTTTGTCCATACCTCTCTTCATAATGATGAATGTTCATAGTAGAGTATAAAATGGAGCATTATCTCTGTTGAAATTGTGTCTTGTGCGACTGGTGTCCATATTTGATTGTTGGGACATACTCACCTCTCTTTCAGACATCTCCCTGATAGCGACAGTCATACATAATACTGTGTGTGCAGCAGTTGATAGGAGTGTGTATTAAAATAAAAATATGCATTGCTGTCTATGCCAATATCTCTCTCTTCTATCAGAGGTCCCTATGCTACAGAGTGGACATGGACTGATCTCTCTATTGACATTATCAGGTGTCTGTGAAATATAAGATATATATACTGCCATAGAGATACAACTACATGCAGCAGCATATTTACAGTCATTGATGAACTGCCAGTTTTGACGAATATTGCAATACTATACTAAAACTGAAATTTATTACACATTTTAAGCAAAGAAATCAAAAGTAACTTTAAACTTTTTTATTACAACAAAACAATTTAACAATACAAAACCACAACAATTATATTAACAAACTATATGAACAACTATTAAACAAAAACAAACTATATACATTATGATATTCTTTTGCACTCATCAGCAGGCCCCACTATCTTCCCCTTTTTGCAGTATTTGCCTACTGGATTTTGATTCACATAGCAATTCTTTTCCAGCCTTTTAGTCACCTTCGCCAGCAGGATAGGTGGCAAGAAACTTTCAGCAAAGCAACATATGTATAAATTCAATCAATCAAGGAGTTTTAAGCACGCTACTCACCCGGGAGGGTCTTAAGGCGCAGGGGGAGGGGGGAGCAGCTCTGGTCAGTCAAAGATCCAAGTCTTGAGGGTCTTCCTGAAGATGTGCAGGGTGGATGAGCGTCTGATGTCGGTCGGTAGCTTGTTCCAGGCCTTGACCGCGATTTCGGAGAAGGTTCTTCCACCTGTTCTTCCTCTATGGATGCGTGGGGGTTCGGCGAGGGCGAGGTCGGTGATTCGGAGGTTCCTCTTGGGAACGTGGAAGGAGATTCTGTTGTTGAGATATTGAGGTCTGATTTTGTGGCGGCATTTGTAGGCATGGGTGAGTATCTTGTAGGTTACTTGTTTCTCAACGGGGAGCCAGTGGAGGTTTCGTAGGTGTTGGGTGATGTGTTTGTGTCGAGGGATGCCGCGGACGAGTCTGACTGCGGTGTACTGTATGGTCTGGAGTTTGCGGAGCAGAGACTTCTTGATTCGGCATAGAGGGCATTTCCATAGTCCAGTCTACTGGTTATGAGTACGTGGGGGATAGTCTTCCTTGATTCGAGGGGGATCCATTTGAAGGTCTTGCGGTCGATGCAGAGGGTGTTGTAGCAGGTGGAGGCGACGGCGTTGACCTGTCGGGTCATGGAGAGGGAGGAGTCGAGTATGATGCCAAGGTTTCGGGTGTGGTCCGTGGGGGTGGGAGGGCTGCCGAGGGCAGTGGGCCACCAAGTCTTGTCCCATGCAGAGGAGGAGGGTCCAGGGACGAGGACCTCTGTCTTTTCTGAGTAGAGCTTCAGGCAGCTGTTGCTCATCGAGGATGCGAGTCCACAAAGCCTAGCTGAGTAAGCTTGTACTGCTGAACTGCGCAACTGTTCAGTCACTTCCACATCCTTCCAAACTAAAAACACTGTGCTTCAAGAGGTAATTAATGTTCCTACTTGTGTTAACAAGTCTCTTGTTGCTTATGATAAACAAAATAACAAAAAAGATCAAAGTTACATACTGATCAATAATTCATAACAGTGATACATCACTATATTCTCTAACCTTTACTACATTTTTCACCCACAATCATATATTTATATACAGTGCACCAGTACATAGTCATTCCTTTGTACTGAAAACTTCCACACCTTCAACGAGTCAATTTTCATATTTTTGCAATTACATTCTTACATGCCCCCACCTCTCTGACCCATGAGAGGTCCCAGGGACCCCATTGCCAGGGGCTGGCACAGTGATGGTGTCCTGGAGCTCCTTTCCCCAAGGACACCATCTATTATGCAAAGTTCTCCCATCGGTCAGGTCCTTTGATTGCAAGAGCAAGAGTAAGAGAAAACTGCTCCCCCTGTGATGGGTGTAAGCAGGGGAGCCAGCGGGGCTGCGGGATCCCTGTGCCTCCCCGCACAACCTGCAATAAGGGATGCACAGTGTGGTTTCCCAGGTGGGCACCGACACATCCCACTTGGGACAAGTTGTGGTGTGCCCAGGGCGGGCACTGGGGCATACAAATTTATAATTTAAAAAAACGGCAATGCCAGCAGGATCATGGGGGCTCTAGGTCTCCACCTTGAAGGCCCCCAAAATTAATATTAGTGTGGGGTGCCCTGGATGGGCACCCTGTAACAAACAAAATGCCTGCTTTTTAGAGGTACCATGGGCGTAGTCCCACGTACCCAGGAGCCAGCTTCCTGCAAGTGTCCCCAATTCATGCACAGCAGCCCCATGGAATGTGGCTGCTTGCCGGGAGCGGATGGGTTCACAGGGGCCCTGGGGCTGCTCCGGCATTACCTTTAAAAAAAAAAAGTGGGTGTCCTGAGCGGGACTGGAATGCCCAGAAAAGATGTATAAAGAAATAATAAACAACAAAAAGTGTATAACAAATTAGCAGCTACAACTGCTCATTTATTATTTACTGCTACTTCAAGGAGCACCCCATAATGCCCCGGGAGGGCTAGATACATATATTTTTTTTGGGTGATGTTCCAAGCAGGGGCATGGACATTACCAAATCCTTTTTTTTAAAGATATGGGCGGGGGCTGTTGGGAGTTTTTCAGCTTCCAGAAACACTCAAAAACATCTGTAAGTCTCCTGGGTCATTGAAACCATGACCCCAGGAGAACACACCCTATTTTTCAATAGCATTGCACAAACTTGATCTTGTGCTCTACAGCTGTAAATGCAGTGCCACCTAGGTGACTATGGTTGCACTTTACGTGTTGAAGATTTATCACATAAAATACAGGGCTCTTCCATGGGTATTTTTGCTCTTGCATTTTTTGGGGTATAAAATGTTAAAAGGTAGAACTGAGACGTATTTGTATTGTTTTGTGGTCTTAAAAGAAAATAATAGATCTCTATTTATTTTCACATTTGCCACTCCTAAAATGTTACAATAAGAAATATGCAAAAAGAAAGGGTCACAGATATGGCGTTCATTATTGAAATATACATTTGATTACAATTCTTAGTAATTTTGGGAGAAAGATGATAGATCTCTTTTATATATATGGTGGGTGTTGAATGTGGAGGGGGGATTTTGGCTGCCTGTGGGGGTCGGCTGCAGTGCCTTGTCTAACCCCCCCACAATGCGCAGCATGGGGTTGACTGCCTGAGAGAGGTTGGCCACAGGGCCAACGTAATTACAGCTTGCGCCCCTTCTTGTCACCACACATATTAAATTACTCATGACATCTTCTATAACACAATTGATAATATCACTGCAACATTTGCAATTAAGTCATTAATGAGAAAACTGTGCATGGTGGGAGCACAAGTTATAGTTAGTTTACAGCACCAGTTATAGCTAAATGACTGGTGAATTTCTGTGGTTTTTAGAGTTTAAAACATCACGTTGTTACTGAACATTTCACTTAACTATAACGTCATTTTGTGTTATAGTTAGAAACTATTTTCCATAGGAAAAGCATTTTTTGCCAATAACTTTGGGGTCGTTTGACGAATCCGCAAAATTTTCAAAACTAATGGGGCGCTCAAGTCAGCTCCTGTCATTAAAGTTCCGGAGTGATTCTTCAAGCGGGGGCCGAGAAAAAAGGGGGGTCCCAAAATGCGTTTTCCCTATGTTAATTTCAATAGGAAAAATTGGAACAGGCTACAGCCCAAACTGCTGAACAGAATTACACCACATTTGGCAAAAAGGAAGCTCTTGGTTAAGAAAGTGACCTTTTTTTTAAATGGTGTAAATTCGTTCGGTAGTTCCTGAGAAATTAAAAAAAGAAAACTTTCGATATCCGAGCACCGAGGAGGAGTCGCAACATATCGCGAGCTCGAGCTTCACTCTGATTGGCTGCCAACACTCCAAACCAGTGTTGGTAGCCATCTTGTGACTCGGTAACCGAGTCACAAGAAATCAGTGAAAAAAAGGTTAAAAAACAAGAAAAGGGGGCAGGGTAGAAACACCGTGACCCCCTAGGCCTGTTCAGGGGGTCCCACAAAAAACATTTATTATTTTTTAAATTGGCAGAATTCATGCTGGGTGCGCTATTCCTGCCGAGAAAATAAAAACAAAGCGCGGGCTCCAGCGCTTCATTATCTGTAAGCCCCCGGGTGGGCCAGGTCCCGGGGGCAATGCCAAATTATATAGCAGGGGCCCGTGGGGGCCCCTGCAGCCCCGGGGACCACCACCTCCCCAGGGCTATGCTAATTATATGTGGGGGACACAGCCCCCCGGGGCTTGCTTTAATAAGATGCAGGGGGACGGGGCATGTGGCCCCCTGCTGCCTCGGGGCCCATCACCTCCCAGGGGCCAAACATTGATAGAAAAACGTGTGTGGGGGGCCTCACAGGCCCCCTAACCCCCGGGGACCACCACCTCCCAGGGGCTTTCTACAATTTTTTGCGGGGGCCATGCCCTGGCGGATGGGGTCTCCAATTGGCCACGGGATTGGGACCCCCTTCCGTTTTTTTGTTTTTTTTAAAGGGGTCCAGCCCTGGTGGTTGGGGTCCCAAGGGCCCCAACAATAGTAAAGAAGGGGGGCCACACAGCCCCCCTTCTAAAAAAAATAAAAATAAATAAAATCCAGCATCACGCCGGAAGTCCCGCCCCCTCCCTGCACTACTGTGCAAACGCGCCCCCTGGCGTGTTGTAAGTTTGGAAATTAAGTCCCAATGAATACTGAGGGTCCTTGGGGGCCAACTAGCCCACTAGGTACTTTCAGTTAGCGCCACATAGCTGGTTTGCAGAGAGATGGTCCGAGGTCACGCCCATTTTTACACCACTCTGCAAACGCGCCTCTTGGTGCACTGCTGGTGGGGCGATGAGGTCCTCTTGCGTCCCAAGTCTTTTTTCTCCGTCCCCCCTTCATTCATCACTCTCGGTTCTGTCAATGACACTGTATTTTAAGTTTCCTATGTCATTGTTCTGGCATTTATGCCAGTGTTTTGCAAGGGCATTGCTTTGATCATTATTTTTGACCGCTCTCAGATGTAGTAGGATGCGTCTGTGCACCTGTAGAGTGGTGCTCCCTACATATATTTTCCCACATCCACACTTGATGTTATAAACTACAAACTCACTTTTGCAGGAGTAATGCTATTTGAACTTCTGTGTTATATTGTGAATCCTAAATTCTTTTAGATTCTCACCGTTTCTGCAGGCTTTGCACTTACTACAGCGAAAAGAGCCTTCTGTCGGATGCAGCCATGTTTTCTTTCCGTTTCTCACGTAACTTTGTAATAGCCTATCACGCATCAAATCTGCTTTCTTATATGTGATCAGTGGGTTTTTGGGTAGATCTATGTCTATTATCGGATCTCCTTTAAGCAAATGCTAATTTTTCTGTAGTACAGATCTTAATTTTAAGTGTGCTGTGTTATATATGGTGATGAAATAGTGTTCAGGTTTTTTCTCTGTTATACGTTTGCTTTCATGAAGGAAGGTCTCTCTAATTATTTTTCCTACCCTCTCAACTGCTTTGGTTAGGGCTTCTCTATCATACCTTCTTTCCTGGAACCTGTGTGTCATGCCCTCTTTAGTGATAGCAAAGCTTTTTTCTGAATTACAGATTCTTCTCGCTCTGAGCTATTCCCCATGCGGTATGCTTAGTATCTGGTTGCTGGGGTGGAAACTGCGTGCGTGAAGCAAACTGTTTCCAGCGCTATGTTTTCTGATTAGTGAGCTGACGATTTCATTGTTGACCAGTTCAATTTTGACATCCAGAAATTCTGCCTGGGTCCTGCTTATGTGGCTCGTGAACTTTAAATTAAGATTATTGTCATTGATTTTGCTGTCAAATTCTCCTGCTGACCTGTGCCACCGCGCCAGATGATTAAAATGTTGTCTATACAGCAGAGCCACGTAACTATGCTGTTGCTCCATTTTTCCAAAGGGGGGTTGTTAAGTACATGATCCTCCCACCACCCCATGTAAAGTTTCACAAAACTAGGGGCAGAGCAAGTACCCAGGGGAGTCCCCTGCTGTTGCTCAAAAATGTCATAATTAAAAAAAAAATGTTATGCTTCAAACACCATCTCATCATTTCTGTGATCATCATATTGTGTTTGTAGAACCTGATGTGTCTTTCTTTCAAGAATTGTTCAGTGCCCCGAATGCCCTCCTCATGTTTGATATTTGTATAGAGTGATTGGATATCTAATGTCATCAGTAGAAATTCCAGTTCGCACAAGGTATTCTCTAGATGCTTGAGGAAGTCCGTGGTATCTTTTATGTACGACATTAATCTTTCTACAAAAGGTCTCAGAAAGGTATCAATGTATTTGGATACGTTTTCAAATAGACTTCCCTGCGCTGCAATGATGGGTCTACCTGGTGGTGTAGCAGCATCTATGTGAATCTTAGGAATAAGATAGAAAACAGATAGCTTGGGATTGTCAAATTTGAGGAACCTAAACTCATTGCTACTGATTAGCCCTTCATTCCTCCTATGTGTAAGCCTTTCTGTAAAGTTTCTCTCCACTTCTATAATGTGGGCAATGTTAACTTTTTTGTAACATGTACAGTTTCTTAGGTGGTTGTAAACCTCAGTCGTATATGCTTTTTTAGACCAAAGGACAATGTTTCCACCTTGTCATCTTTTCTGACGATTACGTCATGATTTTCTGAGATCTTTCTAATGGTTTCCTTTAAACTGAGATTAATTTTGATACTCCCTTGTTCTCTGGGATTTCTCAGCTCCTTAATTTCAGCTGAAAACCTGTCTATGTTGTCATTAAAGGTCAGGAGCAGGGCTTTGGATTTCGGTCTCAGGTTGGACCCACCCTCTTCAGACACCCAGACCCCCTCTCTTTCCAATCTTTCTGGTATCTGGGTGTGTTCCATCGGGCCTTGGTTAGTAGCCTCTAACTCTCGCAATTCCTGCAGAACTTCAATATCTCCTACCACAAGATTGTGTTCAGGGATACTCCTAGCTGTGCAAGTAGATTTAGCCCTGGTGTTAAGTAGGGGTGGGCGGAATTTGCGTAGTCGCGCTACGCAAAGCTCCGCGAAACGGTAAAAAATCTACGCGAGTACGCAGAAATTCCACGAAGACGCGGAATTGCTTGTTCGTGATGCTTTTTTCCTGTTCACGAAAGCTGTTTCCGTGCTCAGGGGGAAATATCTCTCAAACACGCATTTTGAGAACGCGAACAAGCAAAAAATTCAGCCGAACGCAGATTTTTGGGCAATTCCGCATTCTCAGCGGAACGCGAAATTACCCAAATTCCGCAAATTCTGCGAGCGGAACAGAATTTACCGCCCAGGCCTAGTGTTAAGTTTGTACAGTTTTGCCAACTTTAATTTGCAAATAAACTAAGAGTTCAATCCTAGTCTCTACATAGTCAAATTACTTGGGCTCACAAAAATATAATCCCAGAGCCAGGTTACTCTGGTCTTCCTCAGCAAGTTCCATCTCTGAAAGGTTTATTACCGTTTTGGGTCCAATGTCTAATAGCGTCTGTTGCTCCTTGTTACTTTCTGTTAGAACTGGGGGTCTCTAGTTGGCAGAGGTAGGTACCGTTGACCAAATAGGGACTCTTGCTTCTAAGTCAGAGAAAGGGGATTACACTACTGGATAACCCCTGCTCACCCCCTTGGCAGCTTGGCACGAGCAGACAGAGGCAGTGTGTTAACCATTGCTGAACATATACAGCAATACAGTGATACTACAGATGGACACCACAAAGGTTTTGTAAAAATAAGTATTCTTTATATAGACTTACCACAAGACCATAAACGACAAAAATCCACAATACTGTACTCAATAATAATTCTTCAAGATGGTAGAGATAGTTAAAAAATACGTTATTCACTTAAAAACAGTCTTTAGCAACAGATAACCCTTACTGGAGCTATCACGACGTCGAGGTCAAAGAAATCCCAAAGTACGGAGCCGACCGCGAGGTCCGCGGCGTCGGGCCCGGAGTCAAAACAGACCCACAAAGAACAGTACCTTGGAAAAGCAAAAACAAAGACAGCTCACGGCGTCGGGGAGATGCGGCGTCGTTGGTGCTTTGCGGCATTGGTTCCTTGCTTCGGGGGAGATGATGCGGCGGTACCTGGATGCTTGCGCAGGCAGGGGAGGCATTGGCTCCTGACCGGAGAAGATGTGATGTCACGATGGTCCGAAACCACGGTTCCATATGATGTCACGATGTCGATGGATTCTTGACCACCCACGTCGACGATCGGCTCCACGATGATGTCGGCTTCGGAGTCGATGCGGCACAGCAGCAGGCGTTGGGCCGCCGTCACAAGTTGGAGCGGCGCTCACGACTATGGCAGGTTTACGATGTCGTTCGCTGGTGTCGATGTGGCACGGCAGCCCGCCGTCGGGTCTATGTTGCAAGTCGGAGCAGCCCTCATGACTTTGATGCAGAGTACGGCTTCACTCGCCAACGTCGGTGTTGCAAACTTACTTCTGTAGCAGCTAGAGCAGCAAGTTCCAGATGCAGGCAAACAGAAAGAGTGAAGTCTGGTATCCTTGAGACTTCGGTCAGAAGGCAAGCTCAAATCAAGCCCTTGGAGTAATATTCTGCAAGATTATGAAAGGTCTTTAAAAGTTCCTTCTCCTTTCCTTGGCAATGAAGAGACCACTGCAGGCCAACCCAGCAACACAGCACACTGGCAGGGGGGCAGTCCAAACTCCTGCAGCTTCCTTGGTTCTTCTCCTCGGCAAAGGTTTGTCTTGTTCCCAGAAGTGATCTAAAGTCTTGGGGTCTGGGTCCCCATATTTATACTACTAATGTTTTGTCCTCTGAAGGCAGAGGGGCCTTTGCCTGGTCCAAACCAGTTCTTTTCAGTTTTGGAGCACTTTGTTTACAGGACTTCTTCTTTCCTTTGACAGTGTGGGCCAGGGACATCAGACGCACCACAGGAGGTGGAGCCGGCATTGTGCAAGGCAGTGGCAGCCCTATTCAGGCCCAGGTGCAACTCCTCCCACCACTCTACATGCAGATAGGTCTATTCAGCCCTGTGCTGACTCACCCTGTCTCCTGAAATTCCCCAGCCCCTGTCACTCACAGAACCAGACACACAATACACAACCTAGCAGAGGCAGGCTTGGACAGTTAGGCAAGAAAATACCTTTTTATTTTCAAACACAGAATGCTAAAACCAACTTCACTAAAAGATGTTTTTTATCATTCTGAGTTCAGGCATACTAAACTCGAATTTCTACCATGTTCCCTGGGTCAGTTAGGATTATAGGATGTTATAATCAAACTGCCCATTCTGGCCTAGGGGGAACAGGTAGCCTTGCAATAGTGAAAAACGAAAATGGCTGTAATTCACTATTAGGAAATGCCACACACACCAGGGCATGTCCTACCTTATACTTACAATGCACCCTGCCCTTGGACCTACCTGGGTGTCTGATATGAAGAAAAGGGAGGGTTTGAGGACTGGCAAGTGGGTGCACTTTGCAAGTCGACATGGCAGTCAGAGATGCTCACAGGCTCTGCAATGGCAGGCCTTTTTTTTTTTTTTTGGTCCTCATTCTGCCAATTAACTTGTTGGCAATACTCCCTTTCCCTTAGCAAAAGCTGGACGGGAAAAGAGTCATTCCACACAAGAAATCTAGCTGATTCCACTCCAACCCTTCTCGAGCATAACATACAGAAGAAGGGGACTAAGACTGACAGCTATTTATTGGCTTAATCATTGGACCCCATTCCTCTGACACCAATCACCCAACATATCCCAAACTTTCCTCCGACTTCTTGGATCACATGCCATGTCCTGTTGACTGATATATATGATGTTATTTTTACACTCTAAGAAATTGGTGGAATTGCTGATTTCCAGGCTCTGCATATCTCTCTTCTTCCCAATAAAATGACATAGAATATTAATCTTGCCACTCTCTTGTTTAAAAAAACAGAATTATCATGGATTCCAAAAAATATGAGTGAGGGGGTTACTTTTATCTGAATTCCAGTTACTTCCGACAGAAATTCACATAAGCCCGACCACTAATTAGTCATCTCTGGGCAAGTTAAAAATATATGATAATCATCTGCTAGGGGATCTTGACACCTTGAACACATATACTGATTTCCGGTGGTTTTTGTAAGTTTTACTGGGGACCAATATGCTTGATATAGGGTAAAAAGGTGGTTACGTTTTAAAAAGGCAGGTTTAACTATCTCTCGAAGCAATGCAAATGAGGTCATCCAAGTCTCAGTTAGATTAATATTGACGATATCATGACTCCAGATCTTTTGAATGTCCTGGTCTATGTCATCTTCCGCTTCAATGAGAGTTTGATACCAGAGAGCAATTTCTTTTTTCAATACCACCAGCTTTCATCGCTTGAATTAACCAAGAATCATCCATCTGTTCCACCCCATTTTGCCTATCCCACCCAGCAGAGAGTTGATAAAATGTAAATCTGGTTAATTGTCCCCGAGTACATGCTTTCAAAGTCTCCCAAGTAACCAGATCCGTTCCTATTCTCAGATCTCCCCATCGTGAAATACCTGCTTGCTTCAATGGTAAACTAAGCCTATCATCTAAGCATACAGGGGTGCCGAGGGAACCCCAAATTGGGGCATGATCCGAATAATAAGATATTCTGAGTTTTTTCCGGATATACACCCAATTCTTCACTGCCTGCAATAAGATCTTCAATCTAACTTCTTTTTTTAAACTTAGGGTCCCTGAACTTAAAAAGGAATTGCCCATGTTCCTCGCCAGATCACTAAGCATTACCCCACATAAGTAACCTAATGCAGAATCATCTGGTCTGTTTAACAACATCCTAAAGTTCTTAAAGTGGAAGACATGTAAATATAACCATAAATCCGGAAGAGCCAATGCCCCCTTCCCCAGCTCTTCCAAGATATACGAGAGCCCTTCGAGGCCCAAACAAAACTACCAATCTTTCCCTGTAATTTTCCAATTTCGCCTTTATCAAATGGAAGGGGTATCGTGTTAAAGAGAAAGGTAACCTTTAGAAGTACGATCATTTTAATCAAGTTGACCCTACCATATAAATTGAGAGGGAGATTTGCCCATCTGATCAATCATTTCCCTACTTCCTGGCTAATCCCCCTCCAATTAACCCTAGGGACATCAAGTAACTTCTGGGTAATTGTGATGCCAAGGTATCTCATTTGTTTTTTTGCCCCAGAGGTCGGAGAAGGTTGGTTCCACTCCATAATTTCAGTTTTATCTCTATTTACGCTATATCCCGAGACCTTCCCGAATAATTCTGCCTTAGTCATCAGACTAGGTATAGCCTCCTTAGGATCTGCATATAGAGCTAGTTTAACCTCCAAATCTTTAGGTCTAAAAGGAAAAATAGAAATATCTTGTCAGATTAGGGCTGCAAAAGGTTCAATATAGATATTAAATAAAAGGGGGGACAACGGGCATCCCTGTCTGGTTCCTCGCATTATTTTAAACCAATCCGTCAACTCCCCATTTACTAAGACTCTAGCTCTAGGTGCACTATATAGTAGCTCTACAGCTTTTATTAAATTCTTGGGAAAACCGAAAGTTCTCAGAGTCTCCCAAAGATAAGGCCAGTGGACCTGATCAAACGCCTTAGCGGCGTTGACTGCCACTGCTGTCACCGGGAGATTTAAAGATTCAGCCAGATCAATTACGCTGATCAATGTAAAAGTCAATTAATTGAGTTGCCTTCCGGGAACAAAGCCCTTCTGATCCTTGTGAACTACACTCTTAATTATCTTTGCAACCCTAGCTGCCAATATCCCTGTGAACACTTTATAATCTACGTTCAGCAAGGCTATGGGCCTATAGGACTCCGCAAGCTACGGATCCTTATTTGGTTTTAAAATTAAGACAATCGTTGCCTCAGCCCAAGATGTCGGAGGATCCTCCCCTTCCCTCAAGATAGCATTAAAAAGCTTTTTAAGCATAGGTATTATACTAACCTCGAGGGAAGATTAGATTTCTATTGGGAGGCCATCTGGCCCGGCGGCCTTCCTTCTTGCCATCCGTCAAATTTGTATCCTAATCTCCTCTTCGCTTATCTCTAAAGCAAGGGAGTCTTTTTGATGTACACTCAATAAAGGGAGTTCAAGATTTTCTAAAAATTGCTCTATATTTACCAACCCTGGAGTAATATCGTGTTTATATAACTTGGCCATATAAGTACGTATTTCAGCCCCTATTTGTATATTTGTGTCAACTATTTGACCAGTTGCACACTCTTTTAAGCTACTTATTTGATTTTGGGCTTTATCAGTTTTAGCTTTCCAGGCAAGAAGCCTGCCACTCTTCTCACCATATGAAAAATTCTGGAGTTTACTGACCCTCCATCTATCTAATAAGATTTTATCCCGGAGACCCCGATATTCTTGTTGAAGGTATTCTAACTCTTTAGTCATAAAAGGAACTTTACTAGGAAATTCTACAGAGGCCCTTTGGAGTTCCAACTCCTTCATTTGAATGTTTTCCAGAAGATTATTCTCTCGCAGCCTAGAACTACGATTTTTACCCAACGTAATAGAAGTGCCTAGGGCTCTCAAAAAGGCCTTAAAGGCATCCCAAATTACCTGGATTTTAGCTGAGTCATTATTATCTTTAAAGAAAATCAGGGCCTCCTCACACATCTTAGATTGAAAATCTTCATCTAATAAGATTGTCCGATCAAGGGTCCATCTTATTATGGCCTTCTTTTCCAGAATTTTCAAAAAAAGACGAACCGACAAATGGTCTGAGAGAGTGGCAGGAAAATGTTTAATCTTTTCAACTCCCTCAAGTAAGGATCGATCTATTAAAAAGTAATTAATGCGGGAGTGGTGTCCATATTTCTAACTAAAAAAGGTATATCCTTTCTTTTCCCCCATCTTTAGTCTCCAAACATCTACTAAATTTAATTCCTGGATCATGGTTTTGAGTATTGCCGTTGATTTTAAGGGAGTGACATACTTTACTTTAGATGTTCTATCCAAGTCAGGTCTTTGAACTAAGTTAAAATCACCGCCGATTATCACTGGACTATTAATTGACACCAGGGCGGCCTCCAATTTAATTAACACATCTGGGTTATCCTGGTTAGGACCATAGTAACTGACACACACTAATGCCTTATTTTGTATCTTAATATTAACCAATATCCACCTCCCAGATGTGTCCATGTGATGACTTTCCAATTTGATACCACACCCTGATCTTATAATGACGGCTACTCCTTTTGTGCTCCCTCTCTGATTGGAGGAGACAACATCCTGGACCCAGGCCCATTTTTTAAACATAGTTAAACATTCTGTATTTTATAAATGAGTCTCCTGTAAGAGGATGACATTTGCCTCAGATTTCTTAAGAGATTCCATTATACCGGCCAATTTTCTTGTAGATCTCACCCCATTCACATTCCATGAGGTGAGATGTACCAAGTTTTTACTCATATATTAGATATGAAAACTCCCTCACTCCTACTCTAAAATATATACAATTCATTGACTCGACTTTAATGAGTAAGACTAAAATTAACTAAATTAGCAAATATTTAATCCAAAGAATAAAGCTAATATGTGGCAGAAAGAGGACACTATTTTTTTTTCTCCCAACTGCTCCCATCACCCTGTAAACCTTCCCCCCAACCCCCCTGGGGAACACCCCTATCTATCTCTTAGGGCGCGAACGCCTTCGAGAAACCCCTGTGCTAGCAAGATGAACCCAGACACCCCAAACCACTTAACTCTGCATAATTCTGAAAAATAAATTGTGTTGTCTTAATAGAGAAATTGTGTAAAAAAGAAAAAAAAACATAATAAGTGTATCCTAACATCCAATGTGGGGGGAGAAACCTCATAAAATAAGTGTATTTACAAGACATTTACACTAAATATTTGCAGAGGAGTGCAGAAAGGTGACATGAATCCTGGTCTAAGGTCTATTCTGCTCTATTCTGATCCTCCCATCTGTTCTAATAGGGCATCTACTTCTTCCGGCTCTCGGATATTGTACATTTTATTCTGCCACATAATCCTCAACATGGCAGGGAATTTCATTTGCACTTGCGCACCCTTAGCACGAAGATCATTCATTTTTTAGCCTAAAAGTCACTGCTGCTCAGCTGTTCTTTTACCCATGTCAGAACGTATCGTGTATATGGAATCTCCGTAAGTCAAAAAGCATTCTTTTAATGCACGGGATAGAACAAACTCCTTTGTAGAATAAGTGAGAAAATAAATTAAAATCTTCCTTGGGGCTTTCCTACCAGTATGCAGTCTATATGGATCTCTATAGACTCTCTGGAGTTCTTTTCCCCAGTCTATATCCATTCTATCCGGGAACAAGTCCCCCAACAACTTACAAACAAAACCCTTTATATCCGCCCCTTCCGCGTTTTCGTTAATTCCTATAAGGCGAATGTTATTTCGACTGGCCTGAAGCTCAAGTCTTTCCAAATCCTGCTGAATTACCTTATTTCCTTGTTTGAGCCTCTCAATTTTGCTGACATTTGTGGCAGTGGCCTCACCTAAAATATTTACCTCCTCTTATAAATTCTCCATTTGTTTCACTAAACCGTCTAAATTCTGTTCAAGAATTTCCCCTTTATTTTGGATATCCTTTAGATTACTTTCAGATGTTTCAAATTTGGTTAAGATCTCCTGCCTCAGAGTATTTATCAAACCTACCAACTGATCCGCTGATGCCATTGTAGAAATTTCTTCCCGAACAAGATTCCTCGGCTCCAAACTCATACCATCATTCGAAATTTCTCCATTTAAGTCATTCATATCAGTTGTATCATTGTTTTCCGACCTCCTATCATTCTAGAGTAACCCAGGTAGATTTTCACGAGCCTCTGCCAGTGGAGAATAACGATTCTCCAACCTCAGTGGTATGCTCTGTGGTGGAGAAGATACCATTCTCTCTGCTAAGTTTTGTGGGCTCTCCCTTTCTCCAATGGTTGATTGAGAACCTGCAACCTGCTCCATTATTTTAAAATAAGACCTAAGGGAAGGAGGTGGTTTAGGTACAGACCAAACATCTTTTGACCTACACTTTTTAACTTTAACTTTATTCAAATTTTTCTTGACAGGAGTTTTAGGAGTAACCACTAAAGAGAGTTTATCGACTCTGTCTTCCCCTGTCTTCTTCCTTATAGGAGCCGATCTAAGCAAATATCTATTCATTTCTGGGAGAAAACTCCCCTCTTTAATATTTCTGTTGATATTGCTGTTGATATTCTCACACTGCAGACTCAATTCCTCCGAAGAAACTTGGTCCGATGTAAATGCCCTGACCCCCTCTTCACCTAAAGATATAGGGTGATGTACCACAGGAGTCAGGGCACGAGGGTAGAACTCCCTCTCCATCCACCCCTTCCCTGCTTTAATGTGTGTATTAACTGCGCACAAGTATTGTGGAGGAGTACTTAAAGGGAAAGTTGTCTTCCAAGGATTAGTGAAAAAGTGGTTTAGAAATTCAACCCTAACAAATCCACTTTTACAGGCTTTATCTCTTTGTCAATTATATACAATGTTAATCCTACGGTCAACTGAAGAAAAAACACTCTTACCGGTATGAAGTTTTCTTTCAGCAACACGAAATCTCCTCCAACACTCTACCGCCCGACTCCAACCCACCAAAGGGGCGGAGCCACGTCCTTCGGCAGTATTAGAATCAGTATTCAAGCCCATATACGACCTTACCGGGTTGCTTTTCAACTGAATAAATGATGACCCGGTATTAACCGAGTGATTAACCTCCACAGAGCTGCAGAAATACAAACATGGAAAGCCGTCAGACCTGAAAAAAAACAAACAAAAAAAAAAAAACACTTTCAACTTTCAGCCCCGTTTCTCGTCCCTTTTCACCGTCCCAGTCTGCTCCCTCTGCTCGCTCCGACCGGAGCTTTCTCGGAAGGCTTGCTCGTCCGCCTGCACCACCTGCTCCAGTGAATGAGATTGACAACAGCGCTCAATTCACGCTCAGTTCGCCATTACTCCGCCGATTCCATCATCCGCTGTGTTCCGCTGGATTCATCTCGCCACACAGACGGGCTCTCCCGACTGGCGCCAACCAGCCGCCATATTCCCCAACCACGTGACCTCTGCAATGGCAGGCCTGAGAAACACTTTACAAGCTGCTTCTGTGGGTGGCACAATCAGTGCTGCTAGCCCACCAGCAGCATTTGATTTACAAGCCCTGGGCACACATGGTGCACTGTACTAGGGTCTGACAAGTAAATCAAATAACCCAATCATAGAGTCACTAATCAATACATCAATTTAACATAGGGAGCACTTGAACTGTGGCACCGAATAGCAGTGTCACAGTGCCCAAAGCATCTAAAACCAGCAAACAGATCAAAACAAAGGAGGCAATCAGAAAGAAAGTGGAAGGGAGACTCACCCCAATGGTACCAGGTCTAGCACTTTTCCACTTTTGTCTTCTATAGTCTCTTTTTCTTTGGCCATCTCGTCTGTTTTCCCTCTTCCTCTGCCTCTTTGTCCCATGTTTCCACGTCAAGGTCTGTTGTTTGTTCGCTAGTCCAACTTTAAAAAATCAAACTCATCCTTTAGAGTTGTATGGCTTCCCATTTTCCTGCCTTCCTCGTGATCAGTATCCAACGTGCTAGCATCACTTTGCGTGGGGATCCTGTTGCGCCCTTATCACTCTCTTGAGCTTTTGCCTCTCATGTTGTCGAAACGTTTGGCAAAAGTATATATTTGGCCGGTTTGATAGTCGATTCTATCGCTATTGAATTTACGTGCCTTTTTCTGCACAATGCCATCCTCTACTGCAGTGAGCCTGTCATTCATGGCCTTTGTCATCGATTGTACTAGTTCTTGATTGGTGTGTTTTTCAATCTTGTCTTTCATTTCTTTGATTTTTCCTAAGATTCTTTCCCTGTCAATCTCTGCGTATTTTATAATAATTTTTATCATGCCTGTAGAGCCATTGGCATTGTGCTCTGCCCATTCTTTTAGCATCTCAGGGTTGGGATTCTCATGACTGGGCATTATTAAAATCCTCAGGCCTCTCGGTACTCTACCTACATCCAAGTTCTTTTGTAGGGACTCACATCCCACCATTTAGTGAGTTCGGTTTGAGTTTTTAGTATATATAGTTATGTATTAAATGTATGATTTGTGCACCACTAAAGTATTTATTTCCTATTTGTGACAAACCCAACTTAAACTACACAAATATTAGGAATTCTAAAGTTATAGTTATCTCTTACATTTATCTTTCATGCACCACTTTCAAATGATATTAAGTCATTCTTTTGATGCACGTTCACACTTACACTCCATCTTCAAATTAAAATAACTTGTGCACCTCCGTTACCCCACTTGCCACCTCCCTCGCCACACTAGATTAACTATAACTCATAACTAAGCCACATACACTGTAGTATCACAGAATATAGCGGTGAGCAGTATAATAGTGTAGAGTAGAGTGTTGATGAGTGCAGTATGGAGTACAGTGAAGTGGCATAGAGTAGATTAAAGTACAGTGTAGAGGCATATACTGGAGTGACAAAGTGGAGTGGCGTAGAGCAGAGTGGGGTAAAGTGAAGTGCTAAAGAGTGGAGTGACATAGAGTGGAGTGTCTCCATTGAAGCACACATACTGTGAAAGTGTGTGAAAGGATGTAAATGTTCTGTGGCCAGATTATACTTTATAATTTGTAAATATTCTTTTTTTTATGGTAGATATAGTGTAAGTAGTGGTAAAATTATAAGTTTCATGAAACGTAGGTCTATATTGTGCCACGGTGTACCTTGTTAAGTGCATGGTATACCTCGGTACATGTAGCTGGGAAGTTATCATGTGTTTACCAAAGATAAAAGGCAGCCATGTAGTTTTTATCACACTTTTGCTGTTCTCTGCGGCCTCCTCTTTATTGTGTTCTGGGTTAGGGTCTTACATATAGGTTAGTATTAGGTTTTATTGTCTGCCAACCTATTCCCACTTTATTTACACATTTCTATATATTTTTGTAGCAGTCTAGGGTGAAATGTGTTTTTTGAAGTAGCATGCTAATTTGTAGTGATTAACACGCTACTCCATAGACTTTTTTCTACATATTTAAATTTGTTAGAAATAGAAAATACTCTTTAGCACACTATATTTGTAAAATATAATGTTGTACAGTGTATTTCCAATTTTGTAACAATTGTTTTTGGTACCAGGTTAGTACCATGGTCATCCGTTATTTAAAAAAAAAAAAAGTACAGAAACTGATAAATATTTTTCCCTACCGATTACCACTTTACTAAAGTGTCAATAGGTATGGGAAAAATACCAAACCTAGGGGCATATCAGCAAGGCCCTGCGATAATTATCGCTCAGCGCTCTTAGCGCGAGGATAATTATCGCAGGCTAACGCTGGATTCTATCGTGGAGATAGCGTGCTATCAGCAACGCTTATCTCCCAAGCGATAGAAATCCATGCTTTAGCCACAAAACAGTGCAATTATCGCTGGAAATCCAGCGATAATCGCACTGCGACGGGCAATACCTTGCTGATAGGGCAGGGTGGATTTAGCCATGTAATTCACCTCCCACTGGATTACATGGCTAAGTCAGAATAAAAGCAGGTGTAAGGAAAGTAGCGGTAACCGCGGTTAGCGCTACTTTTCTTATCGCTCTGCATGTTAGCGTACACCTTGATAAGTGGAGAAATGTCGGTTAGCGACATTTCTCCAGTTAATTTGGGGAGAAACACCCACTTTGCATCTTGTTAGAAATGCAAAGCTGAGCGTTCAGGAAATAGGCACTAAGGCATGGATTCACGCTTTAGTGTCTCCATGCTGATAGGGCGATAAAATTATTGCCGCTTTTTGTCCGAGAACGGACGCTAAAGCAGCGATAATTTTATCGCCTTGCTGCTGTAACCCCTAATGCTTACCTAGATCAGAAGGTGTAATGGAGAGCACAGGCAAACTTGACCTAAAAACAACATGGCTGCCTTTAACTTTTGTAAAAGCAGTTATTATCCATTCACCTAGAAAAACTGTGAAATTTCATGAAAATACCATGGCAACAGATATCACTTCATTGAATGATGTTGCAGTTAGCGCTCTAGCGTTACATGCTAGAGCGCAAGGGGATATTACGCAATGCGTACGCCACGAACGTGGCGTACGCCGATGTATAAAATAAAGGGGCGCGGCCTGAGAGGGAGTCCGCGCCGAGACCGATACCAGGAGTGTGGCGTCTGTCATTGCGGCTGCTAGCGCGCGCAGCGAGGGCCCGCAATAGCGATAGTAGCGCTACCACACTGGCGACGAGGAACAGGATACTCAACCCCGTGTGCATCAGCTGTGATCCGTGCCCCGCGGCAGTCCCGCGCGCGCGCACGAGGGTCCGACGGCCCGACTTAGACCTGCTCCTCTCCTCGACAGTCAAGCTGAGCCCCACGTGCTTTGTACGTCCACCGGTGAGTGCACGTGTGCACCAAATCACGACACTGTCGGCGGATGAACATTCCCGCCTCCTGCATGGGTGATTTCTGACTGGCAGCCGTGCCCTGGCTGGGCCCTGAAGCTCTCTAGCATTCCTGGGTGTGAGGATCATTTGAGTCTGCGGCCTATTCCTGTGGTGTCTACTCCTGCTGCGTTGTGTCCCAGGGAGCCATGGGGGATGATGAGCGCCCGGCCCAAGCGGTGCCACTGCACCCTGCGTCTGGTGTCCTGCCGCCCTTCAGCAAGACTGCTGACCCTGCCACTGCCGCCCCACGCTGGCAAACGTGGATTGGCCGGCTCAATAATTATTTCGCTGGCACCAGAGAGACCTACGGAGCCGTGAAGAGGTTCCTACTGCTCCACTATGCAGGGGAGGAGGTGTATCTCCTATTCAAGCATCTTCCTAACACCGGGAACGCGGACGACTATGATGCGGCCGTGACGGCCCTCAATGCACACTTAGACCCCCAGTTGAACCCGGATTTTGAACACTTCAAGCTACGCCAAGCGCGGCAAAGGGAAGGGGAGTTGGTAGATGCGTTCCACGCTCGACTGAGGGTGTTGGCGGACACGCACCTCGTCGGTGATAGAGCCAAGGAGGAGATCAGAGCGCAGATAATCTGCGGCATACGCAGCAAAAAGTTACGAACACTCATCCTGCGCCAACCGAACATCTCGATGGCAGACATCCTGGTGCTGGCACGGTCCCATGATCTGTCCGACGCCCGCGCGGAGGAGATGGAGATGGCGCTCACACGAGGGGCCGGGTCAGGAGTGACAGTCAAAACGGAGCGGGCCGACGCGGTACAGACACGTGAAGCGCCCCGCCGACCCGCGGCCAAGAAGCCTGCGGCCTTGTGTGGATACTGCGGGTATGACGAGCACCCGGGCAGGACGTGCCCCGCAAAAGGAAAAGCGTGTGACAACTGCGGTGTGATGAACCATTTTGCGTCTGTTTGCCGCAAACGATCCACGCAACGAGACCGAAGGGGAAAGAGGCCAGCGAAGAACATGGTGAGACAGCTGTCCCAGCTATCGTTGTCTTCCCACACCAACTCAGGCCGCAAGCAAGCACAGGCCCTGTGGGAGGAGGTATCGGAGTCCGATGATGACGAGGGGGAAACATACCTGGTTTCATTCACTAGAGCCCTCAAGAGCTCGAGAAGACCACAACCGAGGTGCGACGTCCTAGTCGCCGGGTCCCGAATAAACGCCGTGATCGACACAGGGGCGTCAGTCACCGTGATGGGGGTGCAACAGTACAATCGCCTTCGACCCAAGCCCGAGCTCCGACGGTCGAAAGCCCAGATCTATGCCTACGGAAGTGACACACCACTGCCCCTGGCAGGAAAGATTACGGTGCCTGTGAAGTCGGATGACGCAGAGATAACGATTGACATACATGTGATCAATCAGGAGGCAGATACCCTCCTAAGTGGGCATGCAGCCGAAGACCTAGGGCTGATAGCATTCCTCCGGAAGGTGCAAGAATCCCAAACGACCACCCTGCTGGACCAGTTTCCGGAGCTGTTCACTGGCCTGGGGAACATCCGACGACCGCCGGTCAAGCTCCACATTGACCGCTCAGTCACACCCACTGCGTTAAAGCATAGGAGGATTCCCTTCCACCTACGCCCATTAGTAGAGGAGGAGCTGAGGAAACTGGAGGAGCAAGGCGTCATCGAGACAGTAACAGGACCCACCCCATGGGTATCACCCATGGTAATAGCAGAGAAGCCCCGCCAACCAGGCAAGATTCGGGTGTGCATCGATATGAGGCTGCCCAACAAGGCCATCAAAAGGGAGAGACACATCACGCCCACGATGGATGACATAATCGCAGACCTCAACGGAGCCCGGTGGTTCTCCAAGCTGGACCTTAATGCGGGGTACCACCAACTAACGCTGGCCGAAGAGAGCAGATAGATAACTACCTTCAGCATACACCTGGGGCTGCGAAGGTACCGACGCCTCAACTTTGGCATCTCCTCGGCAGCCGAAATATTTCAGAACACTATCAGAGACATTTTGCAGGGGCTACCGGGAGTACTGAATGTCAGTGATGACATACTGATACACGCCACAACGGTGGATGAGCACTACCGGCGGGTCCGGTCTACACTGACGAGGCTGAGGAAGTTTGGGGTCACGTTACACAAAGAAAAGTGCCAGTTCTTTCAGCAAAGGATCGAGTTCTTCGGGTACACGTTTACCAACCATGGCATTCAAGTGGACCCGAGGAAATCCCAGGCTATCAAAAATGCCCCAGCACCGACTTCCGCGTCCGAAGTCCGCAGTTTTCTCGGGATGGCCACGTACTGTGGGCGGTTCATCCCAAATTTGGCTACCACAGCTGAACCTCTCAGACGCCTCACAAAGACGGACACCCTGTGGCACTGGGGGCAGGAGGAAGAGGAAGCATTCCACGCCATCAAGACCACACTTCTGAATCAAGCTACTCTGGTCTATTTCGATCCGACCAGGAAGACTGAACTGCTCGTCGACGCCAGTCCGGTGGGGCTGGGCGCAGTTCTCACACAAGAGCAGGAACCGGGGAGATGGGCCACCCTGGCCTACGCCAGCAAGGCACTTACCGCAACTGAGCAGAGATACTCTCAGATTGAGCGTGAAGCACTAGCCATCCGATGGGGCTGCCGGCACTTCCACCTGTACGTCTGCGGGCACCCTTTCACAGTAGTAACGGACCACCAACCATTGGTGCCCCTGTTCAGGGGGACAGCGCCCCACCCCCCTCCGAGGATCGAAAGGTGGGCCATCGGGCCACAACAATACCAGATGGATGTGACATATCGGCCAGGTGCGAAAAACCTGGCGGATTTTCTGTCGAGACACCCGGAAAGTGATGAGACGTCCCCGGTCGGGACGGAAGAAGAAGATGAAACCGAAGCACACTTCGACCTTCTGGCTGCTTTGACCTGCCCTCGAGTACTAACGATCCGGGAGATACTACAAGCCGGGGAGCACGACGCCGTGATGGCAAGGACACGAGGAGCTCTTCAGAAAGGGTCATGGGCTGATTTCCTACACACCGCCAACTCGTGGGCAGACGAGGAGAAGAAGGATTTGAAGCAGATCTGGCGAGTACGGAATGAACTAAGTGTGACCCGCGATGGCGTCGTCCTGCGGGGGTCCAAGATCGTCATGCCAGCCGCACTGCGCCATCAAGCCACGCTCATTGCTCACAACGGCCATCAAGGGACGGAGAAGATGAAGGCCCGAATGAGGGCGAAGATATGGTTCCCGGGGCTGGATGGCATGGTGGAAGATGTGGTAAGGAGCTGCTCCGCATGCCAGGTGACGAGTGGCCCTGAGCCTCCGGCCCCCATCGTGACAGAAGAACCGGGAAGGCACCCATGGGACAAAATCAGTATAGATTTTGGAAGCCTCTCAAACGGAAAAGTGTCGCTGGTGGTCATCGACAGCTTCTCGAAATATCCCGTGGTGGAAGTTCTACCATCCACAGCATTCATGTTTGTGGGACCAGCGCTGGAAAAGATATTCACCATGTTTGGGCGCCCCTCGGAGCTGAAAAGCGACAACGGACCACCCTTCCACGGTCATGAATTCAGGGAGTTCCTCCAGCACCAGGGGATAAAACACCGGTGAATCACCCCTCAGTGGCCACAGGCCAACGGAGAGGTAGAACGTTTCATGCGGACCCTGAATAAAGTGATTCGGATAGCCGGCGTGGAGCATCTAGACCCCGAAAGGGAGATTCAGCGATTCCTGGGGGAGTACCGGAGCACGCCCCACTGCTCCACCAAGCAGGCCCCGTGGTCTCTCATGCTCAAAGGCACACGCCGCGATGGGCTACCCACAGCCCCTGGGTGGGCGCCCCCACCGTTCGAAGCGGAGGAAGCCCTTCAACGACGGGCACACCGAAACCGGCAGGTGAGCCGGGCCAGAGGCAGTCGAGACCGCGACATCAGGCCAGGGGACAGCGTCCTCGTGCAGGATCGAAGGCCGGGAGGAAAATTCAAACCCCGATATGAACCAGGTAGTTGGACAGTGGCACAGAGGCGGGGTACCATGATCACAGCGGAAAGAGTGGTGGAGTCGACCACCAGGAACATCTCGTGGTTCAAACGCATTCCGGAGGCCACTGGGCGCGACCCGGGGGGGCTGAACGGTGGGGAGGAAGAAGTCTCAACCCCAGAGCTGGAACCTGGACTGACGCCCAGCGGAGCCGGCATCGCCCCAGAGCAGAGCCATCCTGCCCCGGCGGGAGGTGAAGCACCGAACAGCCACCCAACCAGCTCCGGCACTCGTGCCACCGCAAGGTATGGTCTGAGAGAGAACCCCCCGCCAAGCAGCCGCCTTAAAGACTTTGCCTGCCAAGCAAGTGAGTGACTGTTATGGACTTCCGTTTATTTTGTTATCCAAGTTGGGGAGGGATGTTGCAGTTAGCGCTCTAGCGTTACATGCTAGAGCGCAAGGGGATATTACGCAATGCGTACGCCACGAACGTGGCGTACGCCGATGTATAAAATAAAGGGGCGCGGCCTGAGAGGGAGTCCGCGCCGAGACCGATACCAGGAGTGTGGCGTCCGTCATTGCGGCTGCGAGCGCGCGCAGCGAGGGCCCGCAATAGCGATAGCAGCGCTACCACAAATACTAGCTTTATTTACCTGCAGTACCCAAAATAATTTTCTGCACACCGTAATATCAAATGCTCACAGATTTCAGCAAAATCCGAGGAGCTGTTTTTGCTCTACGTGAAATACAAAAGTGTATGTATTGTATTTCAAGCCTGTTTTTCGTACTCGCCTTTTTTCTTTGCACCCCTGTGACCAAACATCATAAAACTTGCAGTCGTTCGACAATGAAACAGATGCAACATGTCTGCAAAGTTTAGCGAACATTCCTCAAACTGGTGCAAAGTTATGATGGGACAAGTATAAAAAAAATCTGTATCTTTGGTGACCCTAACTATAACTATAGAGTGGCTACCGTCACTCTGTAATAAATCTATCACCATGAATGTGGTCTAAATGCAACAGTAGGTTAGTAGTAAGTGGGACAATTAGCCTAAATGCAACATTAGGATTACAGAGTTTATCTAGAAAGGATCAATGGTGCCTAAAAATACATTCAGCCCCGATCGCTCTGTCACACAGAGACTTTTTCTTCAGAAAAGCACTTTTAGCAGAAAATGTTTGTGCCTAATGATAATACGCTTAGATGTGTGCTTAATCTCCCAGAACCCAAAAGGGAATTCGCTATGGTGCAAATCAATCACTCTCAATTCAACCTTAGCAAAAGCATAATTATCTTCTCAGCAGTATTACGTGCTTAAAGTGGATTATTACCCTATGGATGTTATTTATCAGCAGCTGCAGCCCCCGAGAGTTAAAGTAGAAGGAAGAAATATTTAAAAAACTGTGAAAAGTGAAAAACAAGTCATATCATATAGAGCTGGCTCGAAGGAGTCAATTTTATACACATGAATAATGTTGAAACCAGTGACTCAGAATAAATTTAAGACAAAGCTAGGCAAATTGTTAAATTCTGATTTGAAAAAATATAGGGAGGAGAAAGTGATAACTTCTTCCCTGACTATACAGACAATAGATCCTCAACCATCGGAAACTGTGACCAAGGGTGATGATACACAAAGCTTAAGAAGGCACTCACACATACCTAGCCAAACTTTGAACATCTCAGATGGTCAGAGACAACTTTGGAGTAGGCCTGGGTGACGATTAAGTTACGCTGGCGTAATTCACATTAGTTCATTCATTTAGCTCGTTTCTGTGGAAATCACACCATTACATTACGTTGTATAGTTATGAGCCGTTTGCGGTAAGAAAATACTGCCAATGGTGCTCTTCGTGGGTAATTGCATTAAAGTTTACCATGAATGCTCAGAAACAACAAAACGTGAGTAGATATTGTTCATGTTGCTTTTGTTTAAATGCAACTTTGCACAATATATTGATGCTAGGACACATTTATTATTAAAATATAGGGTGTAATGATAGATTTTTATTCAGCATTGCGCGTTGTTTTGCTTTAATTTCATAAAATTAAATTAAAGCAATTATTGTGAATTTCACACAACCCCACTTTGGGGCGCAACTCCCTACTACTCGAAATCCCATCATTCAAAAAGACAAAGAAACTAAAGCAATCTTTCTCCAGAAGTAATTTAGTGGCATGTAACTTTATCTCTCTGACTATAAAGATATTATCTTCCAATGAAAAATGCAAAGAAAAAAAGTAAATACATGCTGTGCAATGCTTGATCACACCCTAGTGACATAGGGTCTTAGTTAGGTCTTAAAGGGCAGCCTACTATCCCATCAAGAGGCAGAAGCCATGACATCCACCACCCTGGCAGATCACCGTCTTTCATATTTAAAGCAGTGATCCTTGCCTTAAGCGCTCGGTCAGCAAACATATTTTGTGCAGAAGAAACAAACTCCTAAAGCAAGAGTTCTTTTCTCTGAACAAAAAGTAAAAGGTCCCAATGTTATGGGAGCTTTTTTCCCCTGTGCATTGAGCCATTTAGCAATTTCCCTGCTCTTTCCTGCCATGCTTTTCATGGCAGATGCGGAGAGGCAAATGAGTGTCATCAATACTGCCCTCAGTATGACTGTGGTCCTGAGGTGACATGTTGTGCAAAATAATGATGCACTGGGATGTGGCACAAATAATTATCAGTGGCTGGGATTAATTCAAGCATTCCATCCATCACTTTTTGTATACTTCAGTGTGTTGCCCTAAATGGGACAGGTGTGCTAAGATGTAGGTCCTGTGCACACTGTGTCAATGGCACCAAGCTATACCTATCTGACGATTCCGTATCAGGACAAAACCGGCCCTAGGTTGCCTGTTATCTGGTTCAGGAAAACCCTGGCCTGGATTTTTAGGTTGGACGGTTCCCATAGAAGCAGGGGCAAGACTGATTTGCTTATGACTGGGTCCAAACTAAGGTGGCATGGTGTGCAAAATGATGCACTGGGATGTGGCCACAGTAATTATCAGTGGCTGAGAGTCTATCACTTTTTATATACTTCAGTGTGTTGCCTTAAGGGGTCCGGGCATGCTCAGACGTAGGACCAATGGACTGAGATGTGGCCCCAAGTAATTACCAGTGTCTGAGGTTAATTCAAGCATTCCATCCATCACTTTTTGTATGCTCCTGCAGGAGATGGACCACTGGATCAGGGGTTATCACTGGCAGAGACAGCAAAGACTCCAATTGTAACCCGGCAGTTTCTCCGGCTCTAAATGGAGCAGGGGAGCCATGAAACTGGTGAGACAGGACAGCCGCTGGTTAAGCCAATAATCTCTAACAAACCCTAAATAAAGTCCTGGGTTCCCAAAGTTAAAAGAGGGCCACAAGTATATCATTCTTTACATTTCCATGATATCTTACTTCATTCTAAATTATTTTCTAAATCTATCTGTACTTATGTTCCAAAAGGGCTACTCACATATCATACACTATTTAAGAAGAGAAGGACAACTGCACTTCTAATATCCTGGTTTGATTTGTTGGTGATCAAGTAAAACACTCTGATACCTATTGAGTCTAGTCTGTGCAATATAAGAGTGCTAATAAAAAAAGTGAATTAATTAATAATTTAATTAATACATACATAATAAATAAAATACCAAATAAATTAAAAGCAAAGAGGTCCTAATAGACCAAAGTTAACACCACCCCCAAATAAACTTCTAATGAGGGAAGGGTCAATAAAAAATAAAACTGAATCAGAAACTAAAACTAAATGACACATTAACTTACTCATGAATGCCTTTCTGAATTGCCCCTGAAATGTCGAAACCCATTATAGTAGAAGTGCAAGGCCAATTATATAGGAATTGTCCCCGGATTTTCATTTTATTCCCATTTCAGATGCTTTATGGGCACTTGATGAAACCCAAAAGTATGGAAAAAGAGGAGACCCTCCTAGAGAACCTTCTATTTAACTTGCAAGTGAAGAAAATAGAAAGGCAAGGGGTACATAACAAACAATATAACATACAAAGAAGTAGATGCCTTCTTGGTGCCAAACAACCCAGTAATGTGTAGTCTTGAGATAGATAACGCAGAAACATTTCAAAATACTTACAAGAAGAATCTGGAAAAGGTAGAAATTCACAAGATCAAGTGATAGAGTAGGAAGGCATTCAAAAACCTCTTAAAAGATATAAAGACATTCCTCACAATAAAGCCTCAGCCAATAAAAGTAACTCTAAACTAAGAATCCTCAGGCATTCTGCAAGGGCCTGATTCACAAAGGTAAACTTACACTGTTGTGTAAGTTGACTACTTTTTGGTATTTATAAACTACATGTTTAGTTTTACTAATAGTAATTGTATGACTGCGGAGACTCCACAGTTGGGGCGGAGAACTCCACACAAAGAAAGATACCACAGGCCTGTGTTTTTCTGTGTGGATTCTACGCCACAAGACTAAAACCATAAATATGGATAAATCCAGTTGGAAATGTAAAAAAAAAAAGATAGTATTAAACCAGGAGTCATAATTATAATCAACTGATAAAACCATTGTGCAGCAAGAGTAATTTTGAAAGATAGAAATTACCGATTGCTCATAGTAATAAAATGTGCCTTCCGCTGAATGAAAAAGTGGCTAAAATTGGCGTTTTATATTGCCAGTTGAACAAAGATAATGCACAAATAGTGTTATGTTTTATGTGAGGCAGCGTTTTATGAGCTGTATAGCTTGAAACAAACTCTACAGATATAGTTTAAAATGGAAGGCACCCACAGAGAGGGGCATTAATACAATTCTTCTTTTTTACATAAGTAATGCATCAATAAACAGAGGTCCATCAGAGTCGCTACTCCTAGAAACAAACTATAGATTACACTAATTCTACCCTCCAACCCTCTACACTTGAGAAGGTATGTTGTCCAAATGACGGATTCAATTTCATGCCCCAGAATGTCTTTTGCTCAATGGTGCATCATGATAAGCCTCCTGGCCCTAGAGGGCATTGAAAACCACACTGTCCACGTCTCCTTCAGTCCTACTTTCGTCTCACCAAATGCTTTGCTTCCTCTACCTACATCATGAGCTCTGCTTTAATCCACTTCATTCTTTAATTGTTGAATATTTTACTATCGTTTTCTAAATTACTTATTTCGGGAGAGCCTCAAAAAATACAACTTTTTTGTTTTAATTAAACCCCCAAAAAGTGAAAATGAGCAAATAGGATATCATCCTAGTGCTGGCATGTACTTCTTCATATGGTTGTTATGTGACGAGCTAAACCTTCCCAAAGATGTATACTCTGCTGAAAATACACAGATATTGGTAAAACCTCCCCAACCTTGTGGATTAGTCATTGTTCAGAATGATCTTCGAACAGCAACTCTGATGGTTTTACAAAAACATTTTTGATTAACGCCAAAACCAATATCAACCACCAGCTTTTTTTTCAATGTTCACAATCTATGCAGTGCTGGCTCCTGCGCTAAGGCGGAGGAGCGTCGCCCCACTGGCAGTGTAAGAAAGGAAAAATAAAATGATAATAACTGAACGTTATTATCATGTTTTTGTTCCTGAGGCTGGGGTGGGCAGGGCTGTTCTGATGACAGGGCAGAGCAGGAGTGGTTTTCTCACTCCTAAGTGCACATGGCTTTATGTCCAGCCCTCTAAGGATGTCCAAACAGTCATGCACACTTTCTCTGTTCTCCACACAAACTGCATTATAGCCTGAGTGAAAAACATGCCCAAGCTCCCTGTTCCCGGTTGAGCATCGAACCACGGCGCTCAGACCAATCGCCACGCTGCACTGTGGCGTTGTGATTAGTCAGGGGAGCCTGAGTCCTTCCTGGTTCCCGAGTCCTGATGGAGGAGGGACATCGCAGGGATAAGGTATGCTTTTTCCTTTTATTTAATTTTGTATATTGTCCCCCGTCCTGCCACCCCCAATCCGTGCTGGCCGCCACTGAATGTATGTACTTTAATAAAAGTATTCTCTCTATTTCAGAGCAAAGTTTTGTCACATGGCCCTTTTTAACTTCTTCTCTTTTATTGTATGCTGACTTACAAACATTTATCTCTTTTTCAGAGTGTGTCATTCAGACACGCAAAGAAGTGTTAGCATCATGTCTGCCTCTGATCTCGGCGGACATATTTTTGTTATTTATGTTATAGTCTGTGCCATGTTAATATAAACACTAACAGCAGAGGCTAAAATGTCAACTTGAATTGAAATGATATCATCAAAAATCTAATTTTGTCTTATTGGTAGTTTAATGTTGCCAAATTTATAAACATGAAATAATAATTGGTGTTTAGGTGCTAAAAAAACTGTATTTGGCCATAGTTTTGAGAGCCTTTGTGACTGAACTATCAGGCCAGAGGTCATGCCAGTTTGCTGCAAACCAGCTACAGTTAGGTATTGCTTCTGGGCTCTGAGAGCAGGGCAGAGAAGTGGCCTTCAGCTTGGCAGTACTTAGCATTCCTTGGCAAGGGTTGTAATAGAGAATAGCTCAACAGCTATTCCTCACTTAGAAAGGTATTCCTTGTGATCCATCTTGGCTCTAGGATTACTATTTTCAGCTTCTGTTAAATTTTAGCATTGCACCTAGAAGACACCACCCATCGCTTACTGGGTTGTGTATGAGTCCTAGTCCAACTGAATTTCTAATTCGTGTTGGTGCTTTGAACTAAGTCCTTGTAGTGGGGGGCTAGAAATCTAACCCCTACAGCTTTGGGGGACCCAGATTGTGACATTTTCTCTCCCTTTTAGGGTGTGAACTTGGGCTATAACTGCGTCTAAGGTTGTACACTTGTACATGAATCACTTTGCATCTTTGTTAATTTTTAATGAGTATACCACTTTTAACAACTGTCAAGGCAATCAATGCATGGTCAGTGCCACCCCAATTTTTGTATATTTTAAAGTTTCTGTGACAGTATTAAGAAAGGGTGTGCTGAGGGTAGAGCTGGACAATATGTCATATTACAATCAATGGTCTGTCTGCAGTGCAGGCATGAACCCGCTCCTTTACTGGAGAGAAGACGCCAAGGAATGACAGACTGATGGTTTTAAATCCCCCATCCTTCTTTTAATGGTGATGGCCCAGTGGGGAAGTGGTAGGAATTCCTTACAGGTGGGTAGAGTCTGTAACTGCACCTGCGTGTGGAGTATGTCCACCTCCCAAGGTCTGCCTCCAGCAGTGCAATGATTGTATTCCAGCCACCTCTTATGCTATAGTGTAAAGGCGTTCTCTCATTTCAGTGGAGCCACACTGCCCTACAAGTGAGGGAACACCTATTTGGATTTGTGCTGGGGCACATTTTGCACCAGTGAAATCCATATTGCAGAAGAAGGCGGCAGAGCATTTACACCCCCTTCTGAAATATGAAAGGGCCCCTTGGCACAAAGTGCAGATGCCCATTTTGCCCTCAGAGCACTATTTGTAATATGGCTGAAATTTATTTTGATCTCTGCAGTTATTAGGACCTGAAAATCAGGTCCCATTCACATGTACTATGTTTAAATTGACATTATTTAATTCCAAACTGCCAAAATGTTAATTCTGGTCAATCATCCATCTCTGAACTGTACTCCTACACAGTTGTGGGGAGCGTAGAATGGAAATGGATGTGTAATGAAAGGACATTATTTCTCACTTCCTCTAAAATGCAACATGTGCTTTAGAGTGCGTTGTTTCTGCTGCTTCGGCTTAAAAGTGTTACACCCCCTTGAGTCTCAATGTATAGTAATTTTCCTGAAGGTTGGATACTCAAACCTTCTGCTGATCCTAAAGGGCTATAAGAAATTAGAGGCCAGCTGTACTAACATTAGTAATTGCAATTACCAAATAGGTATTTATTTTGTGAATCGCTGTTTGTTAATCCCTATTTCTAATGTATTAAAGTTAAAGTTTAACTTGTTAAAGTTCTTGCGGACTAGGGTAGTACGTGTTCTGGAGGACATAGAGCAGTTTGGGGAGTGTTACCATTTTAAAGATAGCTGCTTGTTCCAGAAGGGTGAGGGGTAACCCAGGCCACCTCTCAGCATTCTTCCAGAATGCCAGTACCACCCTACCAATGTTCCTAGATAGGCAAAGCTCTCTGCGGGGTGTCAGCCATTTTTCCAAGCATTTAAACCCTTCCTGTGCCACAGTCACTCATTGTGGGAGGACTTCTGAGTCCACCACTCCATTTGGCTGACAGAACACTGACTTCTCCCAATTTGTATGGCAACCAGAGTGTTCACCATATTCCTCAAAGATTCGAAAAACAACAGCGATTGTCTTTTTGAATTTGTTTTATGCAGGAGGATGTTATCTCCATAAAGCGAGATTTGTATCCCAAACCCCCTCATCCCTTCGTATGACCACACAATGCATGCCAGAGATTCTATTGCGCGTGCAAACAGGAGTGGGGACAAAGGGCACCTTTGCCATGTCCCCCTCTTGATCGGAAACTGCATATTCAACCCCATTCACTCTCATTGCCACTGTTGGGGCCTGATACAGCAATGACACCCATTTCCCTGTAGAGAGGTCTGAAACAAACCTCCATATTGTTACGTCAAGAATGGCCGGTGGACTGCGTAAAATGCCTTTTCCGCATCCAGTGCAAGAAAGACATGAGGGGCCAGCCGATCTTTCACCTCAGTGAGTCAATTGTGTGCATGTTGCATGTTATGCCGCGCTAACCTACCTGGCATGAAGCAGGACTAGTCTCTATATACCAAGGGAGTAATGGCATGTAGGAGCCTAGTGGCAAGCACAGTCACCAAAATGATAACTTCAGTGTTGACCAGAGAGATGGGGCAATAAGCATTGAATCGGTCTCTGGATTTGCCTTCCGTGGGTATCACTGTGATGAATGCGGGCTGAAAGTCCAGTGGCAGTGTCCCGTATCCCTGGTGTTTCTGAATAGGTTTGGCAAGTGTGACCCAAGGAGTCAGAAATTCCACCTGGACACTGTTGAGTCCCAGGGATTTACCCACCTTTGCTATGTCTGCCTGTATCGCCGGCCATGTAATATCCCCTTCCAGTGCCTCATGAGCCTCTGTGTCTAAGAATCGGGTGGGGGCCGGTTGTGTCATGCAATGTTCTGTAAAACATCCCATAGTAATGGGCAAATTCTTGTGCAATGCTTTTATCTTTAGTGTGGGACGCCCACCTTGCCTCAATTTCCCTCTTGCTCAACCATGCCAAGAGTTTACCCGCTTGTCTGCTGTGTTTTATAGGCAGTGTAACATGCCTAGCATCTGAATCTTTGCCCCATCTTGTGCCAAGCCCCAATATTCAGTTCTCAGAACTGTGATCTGTCTGAGGAGTTTTAGAATCTGTGGCTGCCCCTGAAATGCTCTCTAACTGTAGGAGTTGTGTCTCGAGTCACTTAAGTTCTGTCACCTCACTACTTTTTTTCAGTGCCATTGCTTTTTGGGGCCTGTCTCGCATGCCCACCTTCTAGACTTCCACAACACTTTCTTCAATGTGACTGACCCCAGCCCTCCTGAAAGTAGAGTTTTTGGGTGCTGTGGAGTTCCTTTGACATCTCTTGGTCTTGTAGATCCCATGCATTGAGTTTCCAACCCTCGCCCCTGCTTCTTCCTAAGTCCCACTGCTACCAACAGGGGAGAATGGTCCAAAAGCCCCCTCGCCATTTATTCTGCCTGTTCGACCATGCACATCTCACCTCCGTGGGTAAACACTTGAAAAGACCCTGTGGGCCCCAGAGAAGTATGAATTTCATCTCTCCACCGGATGCGAGCATAGACACAGGTCTGACAGACTCATCGTGGCAGTGAACCTAGCGAGAGGTGTTCCATCCCGATCCAGGACTACATCCATTGCATTATTAAAATCCCCTCCCACCAGGTGGAAAGAAGAGTCTGCTTCCAGCAGTATGTCAGCTACGTAATCTAGGGTAGGCACTTGTAATTTGTGCGGTGCATAGACACTGAGCAGGGGCATGGCTATTAAACTCCACAGATATCTGCCCCCACATATCTGCCATTGGGGTCTATCCATGTTTTTTCCACCTGAAATGGGGGGTTCTTCCATATCAGTATTGCAACACCTCTAGATCCCGATGTGTAACCTGCATGAGCCAGTGTGATGTATACCCCTCTACCCAGGAAACAGTGATGTGTCCCCTGCAGATGTGTCTCCTGTAGTAGTACCACATTCGGCCACAGTCATCGTACATACTGTGCAGATAAGCTCCGTTTGAGCTTGCTACCCAGGCCTTTAACATTCTATTTCAGAACAGTGAGTCCCGTATCCTCTAAGAGTCACAACTGTGTCATGTATCTAAAGTGGTGCAATACTTAAAAGGATGCATCTTGATAACCTGATATAAGAACTTCTGCCCTGCCTTCCCCTTCCTGTAAACCACACTAACTAGTAAGACCATAACCCTGTCCCATCCCCCACCCCACTCCCCACGATTAATAAATCATATTACTAAACTAAATCACTCATGAGAGAAGTATGAGAGGTCTGTAGACCACCACCCACCCAAATATAACCCCCTAAAATAACTAGCAACAACTAGGACCCCTTGACAGTGGTCTTGTAGTGGAAAACAGAAGGTCACACTAAGTGCCACCCGCATAGTACCGGGGGGTTTATGAAAAAGTTACTTGGACCATGTCACCGGCTCCATCTTACAGTACTGTCTCAGAGGCAGCACCCTGGGAATCCAGGGCTGGTTGCTCTGTGCTGCTAGACAGTAGGACCGGCTCTCGTTCAACGATGTTTATCGCTACTTTCATTTGATGCAGCTCACTAGCGCTTTCCGATTCTTCCTCTCCTGAGGAATGGGTAGAGGACCCCTTCCTTTGTTCACCCCTCTGAATCTTTTTTTGGGGTCCTCATCTGGCCTTCATCCCGGTCGGTGTGTGCATCTGGTCCGCATGGGGGCCGTGGTCTCCAGGTGCCGCTAAACATCCTCGCTTTTGTTCTGACTGCCGCTCCTTCCCACCCAATGCTCTGTGCACTCGCTCTGTGATGAAGCACAATGAGAACTTGTCCAGTGAGAGGGTCGCCTTCTGCCAGTCACCCAGGAAGGCTCGCTGTCTGGGCTCTCAGTCTCCTACGGGAATGCCATAAAGCACAGGTTGTGCCATCAGGTGCGATTCCTGCATATTCCAGTCTCTAGTTCACATTTCTGATGGTAGATCGAACTCCAGCCACATCTTTCCGAAGCCGTTGGACAGTGTCTTTAAGCTCGGAGATCCTGGATTCTGTTTCTGCCACCCTTTGTGCCACATTTCATAAGTCTGCCTTAGAAGGGACACCTCCAAGTACACCTCACCAATCCTCCCCTCTAAGACTTCCAGGTTGGATTGGATTGTTTACAGCAGGATTGCATTGTCTGGCACATTCCGCACCTTCGTGTCAATCCCGGTCGATGGGGTGACCAACTTGCAAGGGCCATTTTCCCCTGCCAGGGTGGCTTAGGATTCTTATCTTTAGCCATCACCCAATGCCTGGTCTCTCCATCCCAGACCCAATCCAAGCGAGGAAGGGACAGAGGGGTGTGGGGGCACCCAGCAATCATCTGTGTTCAAAAGTCCCTGACAGTGTGTAAATCTACTGCCACTGGATCATCTACCAGTGTCCCACAGAGACACTAGCACCACTTCTTCAAGGGATATCAGGCCTCACCACGGTATTGCCTACCGGCCCATGTGAGGGCCTCTTCAATCTCTGTCCTGGTGTGCTCTTCTCGCTTCTCGCCAGAGACTTCTCGCCAGAGACCAGGACTCTTCCTTGGCCAAAGGCCAAGGAAGAGTCTCTCATCTGGTGGCCGCCCTTGCACCACGGGCTGATAACTGTGCATTGGGTGGGCAGGACTCCACACAGCACCTCTGCACACTGGAGGGCCCACCCAGGTGCCTCCAGCCCCCTCTGAGGCAGCACAGCCATAATAGCCCTGCCAGAGCCAGGCCACCGCCCATCCGGTGTCCTTGCTCTCTCGGATCGCAAGTCCTCATGAAAGAAACCCTGCTCTGGCTGGTGCCACCATGTGCCACATGTCAGCCCCACCAAATCAAGGGTCTTGCAGCCTCAACCTGATGGGGGATGGAGGAAGGGCAAGAGGGGAGCCAGACCACCCAGGCCCTCCTGGCTGGCACCCTGTCACCGGTTGGTGACCTCCAGGATCCTAGCATGGGAGGAGACCACCAGTGCACGGCAGCCATATTCATCGCAACCTCTGAGTCTCATAGAAGGGCCTCCATGCATCCCTCTGGCTGTCTAGGTGCCTGCCAACCCTCTCACCGTAATGCCATGGCATGCACAGCAATTTTGCCCTAGGAGAAGAGCATGGATGGTGCCTGAGATGGCAGGATTAAAGCAGGATTTCTATTGGAATTCCGTGGAATTTACTGCTATTCGGCCATCTTGCTGGTCACACCCCATTTTTTTAACTTTTGATACTATGATCTGATCTGCTTCTTTCTTCTATTTGGCACTTTAGGTACTATATTTGTCTATTTTGATATGACTATTTGTTGAACATATACTACATACATTTTTAGATGGCCTTGCTGTTCGTTCCACGCTACCTAGTATGCCTTAAATAAAACAGTTTCCTTATGCAGGTCAGCAACAGCGTCATTAACCCTGTGCCAGCTCTGTAATATGGTGCAGGAGAAAAACGGTCACCCCCTTGATTTGGGTCCCACCCTGGCACAAACGAGGGAACACATACTTGCAAGTCAAATAATTTGGCCTTTTGGGAGCACAGTTGAAGCTCACGTACAGACTGTGGTCTCTTTCTGTCAATGATTGACAATCCAATCCCCCCATAATCAGAAACTAACAATGTTATGTTGATAATGCATTATGATCTGGTTAGGTGATAACACGATTTTGAGAAATGCCTCATGTGGCTGAATACTTGCTGTGGCCACAGATCAAAATGTGTTATCTATGTTTTTAATGAAGCAAAGACATTCATGGGTTACTTGGATTACATTTCAGGAAGTCTTGTTAACTGATTTGTTTACTGATTTAGTTATGAAATCAACTGGGAAAATTATGCTTTTGCATTACTGTAGTGTAAGCCGTCTGAACTCAGGGTCGTCCAGGCCAATAGTGCAATCTGGCAGAGCTGGAAGGCCTGGTCTAATATCTCAGTGTGTTGAGCAGATTTTTCACTGTTTGTCAGCCTATTTTATGATCCGGTGTGCTGTTTTTAGGTCGTGCCTAGCGGCAGCGTGCATTCGCTGCTCGCTCTGGGAGACTGCTGTAGTAGCGTATGGGAGAGAAGTCGCACCCATTGTCCTCCCATATTTTCCATTGGCTTGTGTCATTGTCATTGTCTTTCGTAAATGCTGCCTTCGGATTCGTTAATAGGCTTGCTAGCCCCTCCTTAGTATGGCCTTGTCTTCATTTGTACCCTGGTGACTGGCCCCTTTACTTAAGCACTATTTACTTTTATTGAGTTTTTCCGACATGCGCTGCTTCAGCTAAAACAGCTTGTGATTTTTTAAGCTGCACGGCCGTTCCCGTAACACGAGCGCCTGCTTTCAATCACTTTAACTTGCCAAGTACAATGGATTTAGAAATGATTAGCAAATTAAGTCATGCGAATTCCAGGTAGCACATAATCCTGTGCTAATGGGTTGAAACTGACAATAGCACATCTGTGTTACATGTCATCTGACGGGTTGTTTTCAAAAGCCTGTTTTATTAACAACACCACCACCACCACCAATACCACCACCACCGATACAACCAATACCACCACCACCGATACAACCAATATCACCACCACCAATACCACCACACCACCAAAACCAATACCACCACCACTATTACCACCACCACCGCCAATACCACCACCAATACCACTACTACCACCAATACAACCAATATCACCACCACCAATACCACCACACTACCAAAACCAATACCACCACCACCATTACCACCACCACCGCCAATACCACCACCAATACCAATACTACCACCACTACCACCAATACCACCACCACCAATACCACCACTGCCACCAATACCACCACCAATACCACCACCACCAATACCGCCAACACCACTAATACCACCACCACCAATACCACCACCGATACCCCCAATACCACCACCACCAATACCACCACCAAAACCACCACCAATACCACCAACAATACCACCATCACCACCAATACCACCACCACCACCAATACCACCACTACCACCAATATCACCACCACCAATACCACCACCACCTAATACCACCACCAATACCACCACCACAATACCACCACCACTAATACCCCACCACCAATACCACCATCACCACCAATACCACCACCACCAATACCAATACAACCACCACCAATACCCCACCATCAATACCACCACCAGTACCACCAATAGCAGTACAACCACCACCACTACTACCATCAATACCAATACCACCACCAACACCACCACCACCATCACCAATACCACCACCAAAACCAGTACCACCACCAATACCAGAACCACCAGCACCAATACCACCACTAATAACAATACCACCAGCATCAATACCAATAGCACCAATACTAATACTGCCACCACCAATACCACCACCTCCACCAAAACCACCACAATCAATACCGCCAATGCCACCACCAATACCACCACCAATACTACCAATACCAGCACCCTCAATACCAGCACCACTAATACCAACACCACAATATCACCACCACCACCAAAACCACCACCACCAATACCAATACCACCACCTCTGCGCCTCTCGCTCACTAGTAATAGCAGGGGCACTGTATGAGTCCAGAGCTGCCGCCGAGACCGTCCCTCCCTCCCTCCATGTCTGCCATAAAGCACAGCCCGCCCTGCACCAGGAGGTGAAGACAGGGCCCTACTACAGCTGGAGTGTTTTTATTAGGTCAGACATAGGAATGACATTACACAATGCCACACTGCACACTCAAATCATGACGAGGGCAGGAAATAGCCCACCCTCACGCTCTTCCTCATGAGACGCAACAGTGTAATCACAGAGAGAAAGGTGTTGGAGAACTTTGTTAGTGTTTATAGCTCGGATCATATGTAACTCTCACTTTACACTTTGTGTCTGTGTAATTTACTAAACTTACACATCTTCTTCGCTGCACTATTTATCACTACTTTGAAGACTCTGCAGGCCAGTTTCTTCCTCATATATTTAAATTCTAACAAGCGGGCGAGAAGGCCCTTTATTGCAATGCAATAGGTCTCACATTTGCGAGAGTTTAAGCTATTAGTATTGTAAATTACAATGCCTTTTATTTATGTTTTAAAACCCAGAACATAAATAAAAGGCATTGTCATTTTCAATGCCAATAGCTCAAACTCGCGTAAATGCTAGACCGAATGCATTGCAAATGCTTGTTTACTTTTGATGCCCATATTACCATCCAGCATTGCCTGCAGCAAACACAAATCACTGCAGTCTTCCATGCCTTGCAAGCAGTACTTAATTTGAGCCAGTGGTTTCAGTGCTGGACACCGGCACTTATTTGTCAACAAAGGCACTTATAACAGCTGCCACATGGTGGCGCTGTTAGGGTGATTTAGAGATCAGCAAAACGACAATTTTTTTATTAATTCAATATATATATATAAACAAGTAATACTGCCACATAATCCATTCTTATAGCTTTGGGGGGCCTCAAACAGTCTTAATTGTCACATTTGTAGCAGTGTGATGATTAGTATTTTTGTAGGTACTGTGATGACTGCACTGACAGGGGCAATGGGTGGTGCATGCTGTTGTGGCCTCCTGGCGAGAGCCCTGGCACTTATTATTTTACAAATCAAGCACTGCTTGCAAGACACCTATATAGTCTGCCTTTACACGTTCAAAACTGCCCCATTTGCAAATATAGGTCACATTTTTAGCTATCTACTTCACTAATAGGGACCACTTTTAGTTTGGTGCCCGACCCAATTATCTGTGTCAGCCCATCCCCATCTGAATTGGAAGTCCAGTTTATCATTTGGACAGTCTCTCAAGCTTGGGAGGAATTTGCATAGGTTGTGTGATTCTGACTTTTCAGCCCTGAGAGAAATAGGAAATCGCAATCGAACATTGAAAGCATATTTTGATGCATTTGTATGACAGAGAATATTTTAAAAGGAACACACTCCTCCCCACAAAGAGTAATATGGACCACCTGACAGCTTGAAATGTTATGCCACAACTACTAGTAACTAGGATTCTGCTAACATCGACTACAACCACTGCTAAAATTAATAATATATATATATACATATATATATATATATAGATATAGATATAGATATAGATATATATATATTTTTTTTTTAGCACCTTATACTACATATAGGGCTGCTTTCCACGCATGGCGCTCCATTCACTTTTGAGATGAAGCATCACCTATTTACCCTGTCAGTTTCCATTAATAAGATTTTTTTCTTTTTTTTTTTTTAAAGAGCATGGATAATGAAGCATCCCTTAATTTACCCTGTCAGTTGTCATGAATATGGCATTTTTATAAAAACGAATATACTTTTCCTGTGCAATTCGAAGTTTCGCTCTCAGCAGCGCTTCTGATTTCCTGTCTCTCTCCCTCTTCATTATCGATCTCTTTCTTCGCCAGATATGCTTAAAATAATGAGGCATTTTTGTTGCATGGCTTTTTGTTACTACAGATCGATGCAATATATTTTTTCAACCATGATTTCAGCTTCTAGGGTCTACGCTCCTTCATCTTCTGAAGTGAATACGTCTTCTCATTTCCAAGGGGTCTTATTTCCGTGGTTGACAGTGGTTGGTGAGTGGATCAGACTGTAAAATGGAGGTCCCTGAAATGTATTTGGTGTACGAGTTTCACCTACTCCACGTGTTTAGTTCTGGTGTTACGTTGGTGTGTGCAATTAGTTCCGACATTGCAAGCTATCACGTCTTACCTAATTTGCATCAAATATGCAGAGATATTCGTCTAGCTAAGTGCTGTGTGTGAACTATTAAAGAACCAACAAAGAATTACACATTCCCAAAGAAACAGCCAGGCAACAGAAGGGACATAATCAAAGCGGTACATCAAACTCTGTCATGTTCTAAGAGAAGCCATGAATTGAGATTAGACATCAGACATTTATGGGGCCGCCCACAAAGGAGAGCTAACAAATCAAGCACATGTGGAGTCGTCACTCATCGAAATTCCGATAGCTAAAGTACCACTCCAATGTCCCATTCATGGCACCACATTTTTAGAGCTCATTTTAAAAGTAGTAACCGATTTTAGTTTTTGGCTGTATGTTTAAGAAAATTTGGCTCATACCATCACCCTCCTCAGCTGGTTTTCTGATTTGCTGCACATGCTCTCAGACATATGCTCAGACAGAAAAAGGCTTAAGTCCTCAACAATATAACTCATGGGCAAGCAGAGTAGAATGAGCCCCAAAAAACATGAATATTTGAGCATAAAATAAAAAGACCAAAAAAAAACAAGTCATCTACATTGACATGAATAGTAAGGAGGTAGCTGCTAAGGTATACTTTGCCAGACATCGCTATCACATATTTTTTCTGCAAAAATTCTCTCAAACTTTTAAAGCATTGGACGTCTAGCTGACACTTAATATAAGAGCTAATGCATTGATCACTACACAATTCCAAAGTCAGAAAGTGGATTATTTATTTGGGAAGGATGCACTCTTATCATGTAATAATCACACTCTGGGTAGGTCTCAACACAGCTCTCAGTGAAACACTATTAAATCCCTGGTAGATGTCGCACAAGCAACAGGAAACGTAATCAAATCTTAAATTCAAACAGCAACAATCAATCAATCAATCAATCAATCACGACATTTGTATAGCGCGCTACTCACCCGGAAGGGTCTCAAAGCGCTGGGGGGGAAGGGGTACGTTACTGCTCAAACAGCCAGGTCTTGAGCTGCTTCCTGAAGGAGAGATGGTCTTGGGTTAGTCGAAGGTGGATGGGGAGGGAGTTCCAAGTCTTGGCTGCCAGGTAGGAGAAGGATCTTACTCCGGCGGTGGCTCTGCGGATGCGTGGTACGGTGGCGAGGGCGTGGCTGGTCGATCGTAGCTGGCGGGTGGGCGTGTAGAAGGTCATGCGGTCGTTGAGGTACTTGGGGCCCAGGTCGTGGAGAGCCTTGTGTGCGTGGGTGAGGAGTCTGAATGTGATTCTCTTGTTGACGGGGAGCCAGTGCAGGTCTCTCAGGTGTCCGGTGATGTGGCTTTGTCGGGGGATGTCCAGGATGAGACGTGCGGAGCCGTTCTGGATGCGTTGGAGTCTTTTTTGAAGTTTGGCTGTGGATCCGGCGTAGAGGGTGTTCCCGTAGTCCAGTCGGCTGGTGACGAGTGCCTGGGTAACGGTCTTCCTGGTTTCTGTGGGGATCCATCTGAAGATCTTGCGGAGCATGCGCAGGGTGTTGAAGCATGATGAGGAGACGGCGTTGACTTGTCTGGTCATCGAGAGGGAGGAGTCCAGGATGAAGCCCAGGTTGCGCGCGTGGTCCGTTGGTTTGGGAGTGGTGCCCAGGGCAGGGGGCCACCAGGAGTCATCCCAGGCGGAGGGGGATGATCCCAGGATGAGGACTTCCGTCTTGTCTGAGTTCAGTTTCAGGCGGCTGTTCTTCATCCACTCGGCGACGTCTTTCATCCCTTTGTGTAGGCTGGCTCTGGAGGTGGTGGGGTCGTTGGTGAGGGAGAGGATCAGTTGGGTGTCGTCGGCGTAGGAGATGATGTTGAGGTTGTGTTGGCGTGCGATGGCTGCGAGGGGGCTCATGTAGACGTTGAAGAGGGTTGGGCTGAGTGATGATCCTTGTGGTACGCCGCAGATGACTTCGGTGGCCTCGGATCTGAACAGGGGGAGGCGGACTCTCTGAGTTCTTCCGGCGAGGAACGAGATGATCCACTCCAGTGCCTTCTCTTGGATTCCGATGTTGCTGAGGCGCTGCACTAGGGTGCGGTGACAGACAGTGTCGAACACAGCAGAGAGGTCCAGGAGGATGAGGGCCGCTGTTTCCCCGTTGTCGATCAGGGATCTGATGTCGTCGGTGGCTGCGATCAGGGCGGTCTCGGTGCTGTGGTTGGCCCGAAACCCGGACTGCGAGGGGTCGAGGGAACCGTTTGTCTCGAGGAAGGCTGCGAGCTGTCTGTTGACGGACTTCTCGATGACTTTGGCAGGAAAAGGAAGGAGCGAGATGTGACGGTAGTTCTTGAGGTCGGTGGGGTCTGCCGTTGGGTTCTTCAGGAGGGCGCTAAGCTCGGCGTGCTTCCAGCTCTCCGGGAAGGTGGCGGTGTGGAAGGAGGTGTTGATGATGTCCCGGAGATGGGGTGCGATGATGGCGTCGGCCTTGTTGAAGACGTGGTGGGGGCAGGGGTCGGTGGGGGATCCGGAGTGGATGGTGTTCATCGTGCGGGTGGTGTCTTCGGTGCTGATCGGGGTCCAGTTGCAAAGGGTGGTGGTGGCGGGCGTTGGTTCGGTGGTAGGGTGCGTGGTCTGTGCGTCGAAGCTGTTGTGTATGTCGGCGATCTTGTGGTGGAAGAACGAGGCGAGTGAGTTGCAGAGGTCTTGCGAGGGAGTGATGTCGTTGTTTCCGGCGCTGGGGTTGGAGAACTCTTTGACGATGCTGAAGAGTTCCTTGTTGTCGTGGGTGTTGTTGTCCAGTCTTTCTTTGAGTGCTGTCTTCTTTGTGGCGCGGATCAGCTGATGGTGATTGCGGGTGGCGTGCTTGAGGGCGGTCCTGTTGTCTGTGGTCTGGTCGAGCCGCCAGGCTTTCTCGAGGGTGCGGCAGTTCTTCTTGGAGTCCTTGAGTTCGTCGGTGAACCAGGGGGTTTTCTTGCTGCCGGGTCTGTTGGGAGAGTTCTTTAGTGGTGCGAGGTCATCGGCGCAGGCGGTCAGCCACTTGGTGAGGTTGCTGGCTGCTTTGTTGGGGTCCGTTGTGCTGGTGGGAGGGTTCTTGTTGAGGGAGGCGGTGAGCTGCTCGGCGGTGATCTTGCTCCAGCTCCAGCGAGGAATCTGTTACGGGTGTTGGTGGGTCGTGGTTCTTCTGAAGCTGAAGTGGACGCAGCTGTGGTCGGTCCAGTGGAGTCCGGTGGAGTGGCTGAAGGAGATGTGCTTGCTGGATGAGAAGACGGGGTCAAGCGTGTGGCCGGAGTAGTGGGTGGGGGTGTTCACCAGTGGCTTGAGTCCGAGGTTGGCGAGGTTGTCAAGCAGGGTGGTGTTGTTTCTGTCATTGTTGTTCTCCAGGTGGAAGTTGAGGTCCCCTAGGAGGATGTAGTCAACGGAGGGAAGGGCGTGCGGGCTGATGAAGTCTGCGATGTCTTCGCTGAATTGTGTGCGTGGTCCTGGGGGTCTGTAGATGAGGGTGCCTCTGAGGGTGGTCTTGGGGTCGGTGTGTATCTGGAAGTGGAGGTGTTCGGCGGCGGTGAAGGTTTCGTCGGAGTTGGTCGAGATGCGGATGGTGTTCTTGTGTACGATGGCGATGCCTCCTCCCGTCTGGTTGACGCCGTCCCTCTGGGTGATCTTGTATCTGTCCGGGATGGCTATGGCGATGTCGGGCGCTGAGGAGGCGTTCATCCAGGTTTCAGTGAGGAAGGCGACGTCTGGTGCTGTTGCGTCGAGCAGGTTCCAGAGTTCGACGGCGTGCCTGTGGACGGAGCGGGTGTTGAGCAGGATGCACTTGAGGTGGGTGTTGCTGGTGTCTGGCTTGGCGGAAGCGGTGCAGGTCCGGAGGCAGGTGAATTTGCAGTCTTGGCAGGTGAAGGGTCCGTGGGTGCGTCTCTGGGTGGCAAGGTAGCAGGCGGGGTTCCAGCCGGCGTTGAGTGCGTTGAGGGTGTTGGGGTCGTAAGTCTGTAGTGCTGGCTGGCGTTCACGGGGGCCAGGGGTCCTGGCGCTGGGCGCGGTCAAGGCGCGGACGGGCTTGCCTTTGGCGCGCCTTCGGCGCACAATCGGCGCGCCCGCTGCGTGTCAACGCTGCGCATGGGCGTCATAAGTAAGGAGCCGGGAGGGCGGGTCAGCTGGGTGGCGGGAGCGGGGCGGCGAATGGGCTGGCGGGGGCGGGGCCGCAGGGAGGCAGCGGCGGGAATGTCTGGGGCAGGCGGGCGGCTCAGTGGCGGCTGGGTCGCTCGGGAAGCGGCAGGCAGGAGAAGGCTGCAATCGGCATCAGCAGGAGCAGGAGGGGGCGACCAGGCCTTGTTACAGGCACAGTGGTCACTCCCAAGTGGTGTCCGCGGTCCCCTTAAGTAAGGAGCCGGGAGGGCGGGTCAGCTGGGTGGCGGGAGCGGGGCGGCGGGAGCGGGGCGGCGAAAGGGCTGGCGGGGGGCAGGGCCGCAGGGAGGCAGCGGCGGGAAAGTCTGGGGCAGGCGGGCGGCTCAGCGGCGGCTGGGTCGCTCGGGAAGCGGCAGGCAGGAGAAGGCTGCAATCGGCGTCAGCAGGAGTAGGAGGGGGCGACCAGGCCTTGTTACAGGCACAGTGGTCACAACAACAACAAATTTAAAGTAAAGAAAACAACATAATCAAATTCCCAAGCCCATTTAACAATACAGAAAACAGTAATAAACAGAAGTACAAGAAATATGATCATACTCCGATGAGGAAAACAGGAATATGATTTTTTAAATTTTCAAAGCAAAACATGCCAAGTTAAAGCAAAATGCCAATGTAAAGTATCAGTTCACGATTGAATGGGACATAGGCGCAGTTTCAGGCACTGGGCAGGATGTTGGATACATCAAGTGAGTCTTTCCAGTCAGCACTACTAACTTAAGACTTTCAGTACTTTTTAAACAATCTTCCAGGGGGGCAAGATCCAAGACTGCATCCAGAGAGTGTTTCTCAAAGTTAGTTTGTCATCGAACTCCCATTGAAAAGGCTGAATTTGTCTAGTGGCTTAAGTCACTTCACCACCTAGATAAATATGAAGGCGCACTCTGGTGCAAGATTTTACCATATTAGTGAAAAATAGCAATGCATTCTTATGATGATTTCCATTGCTTGCAACCTTACATTTAATTACTCTGCAACTGCATGGAGGCCCTTGCCAAATAACCTTTTGCTAGATGATCTGTTTGGCAAAGATTATTTTTGTTCCTTATTTTAATGCTTTCAATTCTCCATATTCACATATTTTCTTACAGTCTTCTTTTGGGAAGGCAATATCCCCTGTGTGATATACAGACATGTTCCTGTGCCTTAAGTCAGCAACTGCATTTATATCTTGCAGTCAGACTTTTATTTTGGCCCTGGCATTACATTAATCTAATCATGTGAACAGAAGCCAGGGCCGACCCTTACTATCTTAGGTCCTGGATCTGGTTTGTGACCTGGAGGGGGCACCGATCAATTACTCAATGTTGGTAGTGGAGTACTCTTCCTTTCATTGGTGGAGCACATAGATAGGTTGTGGCATACCAAGGTTAAAAGAAAGCAAGAGAGTGATCAGACATTTTGTATCTCAATTTGAGGTCTACTGGCATACCTGTGTAAAGTTCTATTCTTATTTATATGTCCAAAACTTTGTGCTGACTTCCTATGTGTGTGTTAAGAATGTATGCATCTGTAGTGTGCTTGTGTGAGTAACACATGCATGGTGCGTGAGTGAACCAAAGTAATAGAGGCCTATGGAGTCTATTTCAGAATACCTCTGGACTGGCATATGCCAAGATGGAAGATGGGGCCTATGCTCCAAGATAGTGAAAGTGTATTGCCTACATTTATGTAGTTAGAGTGAAGAGGCTAAACAAAGGGATACCTTTAGAACTTCTATTAGACTTTTTGTTTAGCAAGGATCAGCCTTATAGATAACAACCATTTGGTGGGTAGTAGAGGTGAGACAATGGTATGAGACTGCGGACTCTGTTCTGAAATGCACGGAAGCTTCTAAGTGAGGCCTGCCTTTTGTCTCTCCATGATTACTCCTTCAGTTGGGTTGATGACAACAAGGTGCAGAAGCCTCACACCTCTTTTGCCTCTTTTGTTGCACATTAAGGAAGAAGACAGCCCGTGCTACCTCCTGTGAGAAGCATCACTATACGCAAAGGCTGTGTCTGGAGAAAAGCCTGAAGAGGGCACTTCAAGGGAGAACCATCACAAACTGGTTCTGCAATTTTAGACAGTAGATCCATAGCTCCTATCTAGTTAAGTATAAAGGCGGGATCCAAAAAACCTTGGTTTGTCCTGTTTACAAGTTATTCATGACCAAGGAAGGGACTGCTCCACAGAGCACTCAAAGGACTGCAGTGCAAGCAAGGTTGGTGTCTGCCTGACAACCAGACACTCAGAGGTGAGGAAACATCCTCTCAAATCTAAACTTTCTACTGTAGAAGTTATGGGTCTGTCCAGAAGAACCTGGAAGCCTACCTGCCTCCCAGGGGAGGGATAGCGTATACCTTGCAGTGGTGATCTAATGTTGTCTATGATGCCAAGGAATGTTCACTCTGAGTTCCATGTTCTGATATGAAATGTATACCTTTGAGATGTTAGCAATTGGTTCCTGATGCTCCAATGAAGATGCATGAATAAATGTCTTTTCCTGATCTACATACAAGATGGTGTGTGTTGTGCTGTATCTATACCAGATTTTGATGATGATCTTCAACTGACCTACTAACAAACTGTCTTGGTTGATTCAGAAATTAACTCCTGCAGTGGCAGCAATGGATGATGTCATTATTATGCGTAATTCTGGCTTAAAGGTGCGCTTTGTTATTAAAGATCAAATACCAAGGATGGCTAAATTGAGTTCTAAGTTGCTCGACTACCATTTTGACATTCAGCACATACCTGGAGGAAGAAATGTGAGGGCAGACTATCTGGCAGACTATCTGACAAGAGCACCTCAGAGGGGTGACATATTGCCAGTATCACAAAATGAAGAAGATCATGAGGAATGTCTCATTGCTGCCATTGACATATGTTCTGAGGGTGGTTTTGAAGAAAGTGAGGGGTTTGAGTGTTTGAAGGCAGATCAGGATCTCAGGCTTGCCCAAAAATATGTGGCAGATTGATGGCTGAGGGAGAGGTCATTATATTCAAATGTGCAGCCATATTTAAAAGTGACTGATGACTTGACTCTGGAAAAAGAGAATATGGTGATGAGAGTCGATAAGTTTGTGCCACCTAGACATTTACGCACCAGAAAATTATGTGCAGGGCATGAAGGTCATTTTGGCCAGACAATGACAAAAGGAAAGATAAGATCAGTGTACTGGTGGCCCACTATGGTGTAGTGTGTAGTATGTGTCACCAGTCAATGAAAGCAAGTATTCCACCACTTCACCCAGTCGAACTACAAGAGGGTCCCAGGTCAAATCTGACCATAGATTTCACTGGGTCATTCAGGGTCCTTCCTCAAAATGTATAATATGCTATTGTGGTTGTCGACTATTACAGCAAATGGTGGGAGGTTAAGTTTGTGCAAGAGCCAAATAACAAAGCTGTAACAACCTTTCTACCCACATTTTATATCAAATGATGATTCCCCAAAGAATTAGTGTTAGACCATGGGGTCCAGTTCATGTGAAGAGAAATGAAAGTTGTTGACAGCATGCTGTGTTACAAACAGATGGCTATTGATCATCTGCAAGCTAACAGTGTTTTTGAGAAAATTAACCACATGCTGGTGGAGTGTGTTCAGTGGGCAGTCAAAAATGGGGTCAATGTTCGTAAGCTGCTGATAGTATGTTGTTTTAACATCGTGCGACTCCTAATGGTGCAACGGATAAGAAACCTTTTGAATTCACGATGTGCCGTTTACCCACACTTGCAATGTGTCCATTGTGGTTGGAGTATTGGAGGGATAGGCCTCAAGAGAACGAACCTCCCCTTTTACACTGTCTGTACTGTGAAATGGAATGCAATCCTAACAAAATACCTCCAAATTACCAAAGCTGCTAACATCCCGTACGGTTGCAAAAAATCAATCTCTGACTCACCCAAGTTCAAGTGTAAATCTACCACAACCACCTTCAAAAACTGGACTATCATGATAAGAGCCAATATTGCCAACCTCTGCACTTTTGAATCCATATTCCTTTAAAAAACACCATACATTTCCCCCGCAGGTACTAAACAAAATGACACCCTCATAAATCACATCAATAACTTCACTCCCTCCTTTAGTACCCACCTCCCTTTCAATGAAACACTCATGAGTCACACCTCTAACTTCTCTCACCCCCTCATAACCCACCTTACACCCACCCCAACTCGTACAGAGCCCACTATACCGGGGAGGGCACTGGTACCCACCACTACCCCTTGATCGCAGAACAGAGTATTCTCACCCACCAATAAACTTACAAACCGAACTCAGAACACCAGCTGAGGCCAGATCACCAATAATCCCACCACTCAACTACTCTGTCCGTCACCCCTCTGTACAAACCATCCCTCACTCCCAGATCTCCTGAGATATCAACTGAGATGCTTCTACCCCCAACTCCTACTGACTTCCCTATGTAAACAACAATACATTGATGATGCCATTTCAAAGGGGCAGACTCTATTCATCCTGCAGTTCCACCATCACTACTAAAGATCCAAGTGCCACCTTTTCTTTAAGTTTAATAGAGCTTTATTAAAAAATATGAAAAAAACAAGGGTACAGTTTACAGCGTGGGTTAAAATTAATCAAAGGAACATAGTACAAGTGCTTGAAAATCATAGTATGGATGTGTTATGATACAATGAAAATAATTAACAACGGAGTAGAAGAATCAATATGAAGAATGTACCTTATTAACTCGGGGCCCGATTCACAGAAATAACTTAAGACAAAATCCTAAACTTACTACCATTTTGGTATTCACAGAAGGCACTTACTCATTTTGGTATTCACAGAAGGCACTTACTCATTTCGGTATTCACAGAAGTTAGGAGTCCTGACTTTAGGACTCCTAAATGCCTTCTGTGAATACCGAAAATCTTAAAATTTGGATTTTTCTCAGTTTAATAGTAGTATAGTTAGGACTCCTAACTTTAGGACTCCTAAATGCCTTCTGTGAATGCCGAAAGTCTTAAAATTAGGATTTTTCTCAATTTAATAGTAGTAAAGTTAGGACTCCTAACTTTAGGACTCCTAAATGCCTTCTGTGAATACCGAAAGCCTTAAAATTAGGATTTTCTCAGTTTAGTAGTAGTAAAGTTAAGAGTCCTAACTTTAGGACTCCTAAACTGAGAAAAATCCTAATTTTAAGACTTTCGGTGGTACGGTGACGAGGGCGTGGCTGGTCGATCGTAGCTGGCGGGTGGGCGTGTAGAAGGTCATGCGGTCGTTGAGGTACTTGGGGCCCAGGTCGTGGAGAGCCTTGTGTGAGTGGGTGAGGAGTCTGAACAGGATTCTCTTGTTGACGGGGAGCCAGTGCAGGTCTCTCAGGTGTCCGGTGATGTGGCTTTGTCGGGGGATGTCCAGGATGAGTCGTGCGGAGGCGTTCTGGCTGCGTTGGAGTCTTTTTTGAAGTTAGGCTGTGGATCCGGCGTAGAGGGTGTTCCCGTAGTCCAGTCGGCTGGTGACGAGTGCCTGGGTAACGGTCTTCCTGGTTTCTGTGGGGATCCATCTGAAGATCTTGCGGAGCATGCGCAGGGTGTTGAAGCATGATGAGGAGACGGCGTTGACTTGTCTGGTCATCGAGAGGGAGGAGTCCAGGATGAAGCCCAGGTTGCGCGCGTGGTCCGTTGGTTTGGGAGTGGTGCCCAGGGCAGGGGGCCACCAGGAGTCGTCCCAGGCGGAGGGGGATGATCCCAGGATGAGGACTTCCGTCTTGTCTGAGTTCAGTTTCAGGCGGCTGTTCTTCATCCACTCGGCGACGTCTTTCATCCCTTCGTGTAGTCTGGCTCTGGAGGTGGCGGGGTCGTTGGTGAGGGAGAGGATCAGTTGGGTGTCGTCGGCATAGGAGATGATGTTGAGGTTGTGTTGGCGTGCGATGGCTGCGAGGGGGCTCATGTAGACGTTGAAGAGGGTTGGGCTGAGTGATGATCCTTGTGGTACGCCGCAGATGACTTCGGTGGCCTCGGATCTGAACGGGGGGAGGCGGACTCTCTGAGTTCTTCCGGCGAGGAACGAGATGATCCACTCCAGTGCCTTCTCTTGGATTCCGATGTTGCTGAGGCGCTGCACTAGGGTGCGGTGGCAGACAGTGTCGAACGCAGCAGAGAGGTCCAGGAGGATGAGGGCCGCTGTTTCCCCGTTGTCGATCAGGGATCTGATGTCGTCGGTGGCTGCGATCAGGGCGGTCTCGGTGCTGTGGTTGGCCCGAAACCCGGACTGCGAGGGGTCGAGGGAACCGTTCGTCTCGAGGAAGGCCGCGAGCTGTCTGTTGACGGTCTTCTCGATGACTTTGGCAGGAAAAGGAAGGAGCAAGATGGGACGGTAGTTCTTGAGGTCGGTGGGGTCTGCCGTTGGTTTCTTCAGGAGGGCGCTAAGCTCGGCGTGCTTCCAGCTCTCCGGGAAGGTGGCGGTGTGGAAGGAGGTGTTGATGATGTCCCGGAGATGGGGTGCGATGATGGCGTCGGCCTTGTTGAAGACGTGGTGGGGGCAGGGGTCGGTGGGGGATCCGGAGTGGATGGTGTTCATCGTGCGGGTGGTGTCTTCGGTGCTGATCGGGGTCCAGTTGCAAAGGGTGGTGGTGGCGGGCGTTGGTTCGGTGGTAGGGTGCGTGGTCTGTGCGTCGAAGCTGTTGTGTATGTCGGTGATCTTGCGGTGGAAGAACGAGGCGAGTGAGTTGCAGAGGTCTTGCGAGGGAGTGATGTCGTTGTTTCCGGCTCTGGGGTTGGAGAACTCTTTGACGATGCTGAAGAGTTCCTTGCTGTCGTGGGTGTTGTCCAGTCTTTCTTTGAGTGCTGTCTTCTTGGTGGCGCGGATTAGCTGATGGTGTTTGCGGGTGGCGTGCTTGAGGGCGGTCCTGTTGTCTGTGGTCTGGTCGAGCCGCCAGGCTTTCTCGAGGGTGCGGCAGTTCTTCTTGGAGTCCTTGAGTTCGTCGGTGAACCAGGGGGTTTTCTTGCTGCTGGGTCTGTTGGGAGGGTTCTTTAGTGGTGCGAGGTCATTGGCGCAGGCGGTCAGCCACTTGGTGAGGTTGCTGGCTGCTTCGTTGGGGTCCGTTGTGCTGGTGGGAGGGTTCTAGTTGAGGGAGGCGGTGAGCTGCTCGGCGGTGATCTTGCTCCAGCTCCAGCGAGGAATCTGTTGCGGGTGGTGGTGGGTCGTGGTTCTTCTGAAGCTGAAGTGGACGCAGCTGTGGTCGGTCCAGTGGAGTCCGGTGGAGTGGCTGAAGGAGATGTGCTTGCTGGATGAGAAGACGGGGTCAAGCGTGTGGCCGGAATAGTGGTTGGGGGTGTTCACCAGTTGCTTGAGTCCGAGGTTGGCGAGGTTGTCCAGCAGGGTGGTGGTGTTTCTGTCATTGTTGTTCTCCAGGTGGAAGTTGAGGTCCCCTAGGAGGATGTAGTCAACGGAGGGAAGGGCGTGCGGGCTGATGAAGTCTGCGATGCCTTCGCTGAATTGTGTGCGTGGTCCCGGGGGTCTGTAGATGAGGGTGCCTCTGAGGGTGGTCTTGGGGTCGGTGTGTATCTGGAAGTGGAGGTGTTCAGCGGCGGTGAAGGTTTCGTCGGAGTTGGTCAAGATGCTGATGGTGTTCTTGTGTACGATGGCGATGCCTCCTCCCGTCTGGTTGACGCGGTCCCTCCGGGTGATCTTTTTTTTTTTTTTTTAAACCGTTTATTACAAAATTAAAAAAATATACAAAGATGGGCCTACAACCTTCAGGCCGGCCGCTAGCAAGCAAGAGGAGCATGTGATACAAACAATAGCGCGCATGCCACGGCAAAGGGAAATGCACAGGAGTTAGAAGCGGTGGTAGCCACACCATCCGGGCACACATAACGGTTTCATTTTAATATAAATAACAACAAAAGAACAAATCCACAAGGCAACCCACAATCGGAAACAGCAGCATGTGCTCCCCTAGCGGGGGGGACCCTACCAATCCATAGGAGTAGCAAGGGGGGGAAAAAGGTCAAGACTGGGATTAGGTGGACTCAGTGCCCGGGACCAGGGAGATAAACTTGCTAAGGGGATGGGGCCGGTGACGGATCGGGCAATAACGGCGGGGTACAGATTCCCCCGCGGTAGGCGTTCCAGGGGCCCCATACGTTCACCCATGTCCCAGGCTTACCTCTCGCAACATACACCACCTTTTCCCGAAACATGCACCAATCCATGTTATCCTTCCATGCCGAGACAGTCGGCGACCTCTGGGAACCCCACAGTTGAGCAATGTCGCGTTTGGCCACCATATATCCCAGAGTCACCCACCGCGTCTGCGGCACCGAGTAGTCGGTTGGCTCCCACACATTCAACAGGCATCTCCTCGCTTCGGGCAGCAGCGACACACGCGTAACCACCCGCAGGACCTCATGCACACCACGCCAGAATCGCTCCACCTCCGGGTATTCCCACAAAATATGGAAAAAGGTCCCCAAAGAACCACACCCACGCTTACACAACCCGTCTACAGCATATCCCATACGCAGTAGCCTTGGCCCCGTAACATAGACCCTATGGAGTATCTTGAGCTGGACGAAGCGAAGGCGGGCCGGTATGGCCACCTCTTTCGGGGAGGCCACCGCCGATACCCAGTCCTCGTCATCCAGCTCCAATCCATCGGCCACCCATGCCTCACGAAGGTTAGTCAGCAGTCCCGAGCGGTCATTGATAAGTTTTTTATAGATCAATGAAATCGTGCTGTCCGGTACATGTCCATCTAGCACTCTATCCTCCAGAGGGGAATACTCCGGGATGGAGGCAACGTCCGGGAATACGGAGCATAGCGCATGATGGATCTGCATATACCGAAAGTACTCCCTGTCCTGCAACTGGAATTCTGTCCGTAGCATCTCGAACGTTTTGAATCCCCCCCTCGTCCAGAGATCACCCACCCTGCTGATGCCTATCATGTCCCACTTTTCAAAGCCCTTCGAGGTCCACAGGGAGCCCAACTGCTCAGATGCGTAGAGTGGCGACGCCCGGGTCAAACGACCTTTCCACCCCATCGCCACATTAGCCGCGTGCCACACTCGTACCATGACACGCGTGGGGCCCGTCAGACGTGCGTCAAGCGAGCTGGAGTAAAGCGCTCAGAATAATCACCACCCGGCAGTACCATCTTATCCATTTAAAAGGCCGGGTTTAGAGCGGGCCCGTACAGGCCGTGATTAATCGCAGCCAGCTGGGAGGCCCAATAATACCGTTTGATATCCGGGAGGGCGATCCCCCCGTCGTACCACCGGAGCGTCAGCTTTGCCAGGGCGATACGCGGTCTACCTTCCCAGAACAGTCGGCGCTGCAAACTCTCCACCTCGCGAAAGTAGCGCGCCGGGACGACGTCCATTGTGTTCTGCAGAGCGTACAGGAAACGCGGCAGCGACATCATCTTAAACAATGCCGCCCGGCCGAGCGGCGAGAGCGGCAAGCGCCTCCAACGCGCAACATCCTCCTTCAGGCGCTGGAGGGGGGGAAGCAAGTTCTGACTATATCGGGCCCCCGCGTCCAGGGTAATGAAGACACCCAGGTACCGGAATCCCCGCGGGGCGATCTGGATAGGACAGCCCCGCGGAAGGATAGGGTCCTCCCCAGAGAGAACATAGACGCACGATTTAGCCCAGTTGATGACAAGGCCGGAGTTAAGACCAAATGAATGCAACACATCAACCAGCACTATCAGTGATTTACGTGGGGAAGCCAGGTACAAGAGAATATCGTCAGCGTATAGAGATACGCGGTCCTCATACTCGGGGGTCCAGCGGAGACCACGAATAGAAGGTTCCCACCGCAGCCACTCCGCCAGGGGCTCCAAGGCGAGCGCGAAAAGGAGCGGCGATAACGGGCAGCCCTGCCGCGTACCCCTACCCAGCTCGAACGAAGCCGACACTCTACCGTTCACCACGACCTGCGCCAGCGGGCCAGAGTACAACAATTTTACCCAACTGATGAATCCTGGGCCAAACCCAAACTTCGCGAGCATTGCCCAAATATAAGGCCATTCAAGCGTGTCAAACGCCATAGTGGCGTCCAAGGACGCCAAAATGGCCGGCTCTCGTATGAACGGGACACGTGCAAGCACCCCATGCAAACGCCGCAGGTTAAGCGCTGTATTGCGATGAGGGATGAAGCCGGACTGATCCTGGTGAATCAAGTCACACACTACGCCGACCAGCCGATTGGCCAACACCTTGGCGAGGATTTTGGGCTCTGCATTCAATAACGAAATAGGCCGATAGGATGTGACCCGGTCCCGTGGCCTCCCCTCCTTATGGATAACCACGATAGTAGCTAGACGCTGGTCTAGCGGGAGGTCGCAGTTTATACAACTCGATGGGAAGACCATTAGGGCCCATGGCCTTGCCGGAAGCGACCGAACGTATGGCGAGGGCAATTTCTTCGGAAGTTGGAGCAGCGTCCAACGACACTCTGTCCTCCTCCGAAAGGGAAGGCAGCGCGATATCCCTGAGCAGGGCGTGGGAATCCTCTTCAGAGCGGGAGGACACCGGGGAATACACCCCACGGAAATAGTCTACAAAGCAGGAGACAATTTCTTCTGGTTCAGTGACACACACACCATTCTGTTTCTCAATCAACGGGACAACTCGACTCACTCTCTCCTTTTTGTCCAACCATGCAATCAATTTACCAGCCTTATCACCCACATCATACAGTCTCCCCTGTTGCTCTCTACTGAGGCCCCTGGCCGCCTCCGTGACGAGGGCCTTATAAGCCGCTTGCTTGAGTCGGAGAACATGTAATTTGTCATCCGTCACCCCACATTCTAGATCACCCTCCAACTCGGTTATCTCAGCTTCAACACGAGTCACCTCCTCCCGCTCGCGCCTCCGGGAATGGGAAATAAGGGACAAGGCCTCTCCCCTGAGTACCGTCTTGAACGCCTCCCACAATGAGATCGCCGATGACACAGACCCCACATTCTCGTCAAAGTAGCGCTTAAGGGATTTAACCAGCTCTGCGCGAATGGTGGGGTCACGCAGGTACCAGGGATTAATCGGGACCACCCTACCCTCTCCCCTCGGAAGAATATCAAAGTGCAACAAGAGTGGAGAGTGGTCCGAAATACCCCGCGCCAAATGGCGCACCTCCCCTATCCTCCCAACGTGCGCCGCCGGAACCAGGACATAATCTAGCCGTGAGAGACTACCATGAGCCCCTGAATGGAAGGTGTACTGCAGCTGCGTGGGATGTTTCAAACGCCAACAATCCACCAGCCCCAAGGTATCCAAGAGGCCAGACAACCATGCCTGGGCACGGGGGAGATCCCTAGGGGGGTGACGATCCACAGTTCCGGAAACCACAGCATTAAAATCCCCCCCCACCACTAGAATCCCCTCCGGAAGGCCAAGGAGGAGGCGCCCCAGATCCGCAAAGGTGGTCGTCTGCAGCCCCGGCGGGACATAGACAGACACGAAAACGACCACTCTGCCCTCCATTCTACCCACCAAAACCGTGTAGCGTCCCCTGTCGTCATGGTGCACCTCATCAATCTCCAACGGGAGCGAGTTCTTAACCATAATGCCCACACCCCTTGAACCAGACGTGAAGCCCGAATGGGCCACAAGGCGGTAGCCCCGTCGATTCATGGCACAAAAGGAGTTGCCAATGAGGTGTGTCTCCTGCAGAAAAACTATATCGGGCGAAATTCGCTTCAAGAACTGCAGGACCACACCTCGTTTTATCCTGTCCCCCAATCCATTAACATTCCAGGACAACAGACTCAGTCCCCTACCCCCCATCATAAACAGGAGCCATCACTCGTCCCCCAGAGAGCACTTTAGAAATGATACAACGATGCTTTTGCCTTGTGGTAGAAACGAACAACACCCCACCCCAACCCACCCACTCCAACAAAACTCCCCCCTCCCTGCACCCCTGCATGAGCCCAGACAGCCCCCCAACTTGCAGTGTGCCTGTCGCCCCTATATAGTAAAACTAGCTAGACCCCCTAGAGGAGGAAAGAGTACCCCTTCTAGACCCCACACAACCTCCGAGGGAAAGGAAAGAACAAAGACAGAAGCTTGGTCGAAAGTGGCATCATAGTCGTCCAGAGTGAGGCCCAATATCAACCCCTCAGTCCCGATCCAGTGGGCCGTCTCCTCCCGCCGCCCCCCCCCCCACCATCACGAGCACTACCCCCAGACAGAGTGTCCAGCCAGTCCCCGGCCGCTTCGGGACGATCAAAAAAGTGCGTGCGACCATCCACCTCTACCCGCAGCTTGGCCGGGAAGAGCATGGCGTATTTTAAGTTCATGTCCCGGAGCCGGCGCTTAACACCCAGGAAACTCAGTCTCTGTTTCTGGACCGCTTGAGTGAAATCGGGATAAAAGTTCACCTCCATATTTTCCAGCTTAATCGGCCCTTGCAGTCTGGAGGCTTGCAAGATCGCGTCCCTGTCCCGAAAGTTAAAAATCCGGGCAATGAGAGGCCGCGGAGGGGCTCCGACCTTCGGCCTTCCCCCGGGAACTCTGTGGGCCCTCTCCACGGCAAAGAATTTACTCAGTCCCCGAGGCTGGAGATGGGTAGCGATCAGGTCCTCTACAAAAAGATCCGCCGCCGCTTCCTCCCGTCCCTCGGGTACTCCGATGATGCGGATGTTATTCCTCCGGGCCCGACTCTCGGAATCTTCCAGGCGCCAATCCATAAGCGCACTCGCCTGACGAAGTCGGTGCACCTCCGTTTGGAGGGCCGCCACCTCAGTCGTGAGGCCCGACGCGGTGTGGGCCAAAGAATCGACCCGGTCGTTGGTCTTGGAGAGATCAGCCCTCACCAGGTTGACATCAACTAGGACCGCGTCGATTTTATGGGCTAAGGTGTCAAACCGCTGGCCCACCGAGGCCTTCATCTCAGCAATGGCGCCCATGACGTCTTGCAGAGTCAACTCTGTGGGCAAATCCGGGGCATCCGGAGGGCACTCAGAGGACTTGTGCGGTCCACCGGGAGATCCTTTCGGGAGGGTGTAGCGGTCCATGATGTTGGCCTGATGTGCGGCGCCACGCCGGGTCGACTTGGCCTTCAACCGATCGCCATCTTGTTTCGTGGCCATCGTCGCGGGTCTCACACCCTCACCAGCCACGCAGTAAAAGGCAAGCAATCAAGGCCACGGGCTCTGGGGGGTCACCCCAGGACGGCGGAGCGGGCCACAGCAGGCAGGCAGGCTGGGTCTCCCAGCGAGGCCACCCCCACACAAAGAGCGCCGCGATCCCACTTGCAAAGACGGCAAGGGGGCGTGAAAGTGAAAGTGAAAGTGCGGGGTACGCGACTCGCCAGGCCCAGCCCGCCGTTGTTGTTCACTTTGTCACCGGGTCGCCCCCAAACGCGAGTCCGGGGTCAGGAGCGAAGGAGGCCGCAAACTTCAATCGGTGCTCACTCCGGCACCCGAGGTCCGATTCGAAAACGGGAAACGGGTACCACCTCGGCTCAGGCTCACCGACACAGTCTCCTCAACCGATGCAGGATGAAGACAGGATAAACGTAGGAGGTCGCGGAGGTCCTCGGGAGCCTCGCACCTACGCGGCCATCTTGGTTGCGCGCTAGACTCCTCCTCCCCCTCCGGGTGATCTTGTATCCGTCCGGGATGGCTATGGCGATGTCGGGCGCTGAGGAGGCGTTCATCCAGGTTTCAGTGAGGAAGGCGATGTCTGGTGCTGTTGCGTCGAGCAGGTTCCAGAGTTCGACGGCGTGCCTGTGGACGGTGCGGGTGTTGAGCAGGATGCACTTGAGGTGGGTGTTGCTGGTGTCTGGCTTGGCGGGAGCGGTGCAGGTCCGGAGGCAGGTGAATTTGCAGTCTTGGCAGGTGAAGGGTCCGTGGGTGCGTCTCGGGGTGGCACGGTAGCAGGCGGGGTTCCGGCCGGCATTGAGTGCGTTGAGGGTGTTGGGGTCGTAAGTCTGTCGTGCTGGCTGGCGTTCACGGGGGCCAGGGGTCCTGGCGCTGGGCGCGGTCCAGGCGCGGACGGGCTTGCCTTTGGCGCGCCTTTGGCGCACAATCGGCGCGCCCGCTGCATGTCAACGCTGGGCGTGGGCGTCATAAGTAAGGAGCCGGGAGGGCGGGTCAGCTGGGTGGCGGGAGCGGGGCGGCGAATGGGCTGGCGGGGGCGGGGCCGCAGGGAGGCAGCGGTGGGAAAGTCTGGGGCAGGCGGGCGGCTCAGCGGCGGCTGGGTCACTCGGGAAGCGGCAGGCAGGAGAAGGCTGCAATCGGCGTCAGCAGGAGCAGGAGGGGGCGACCAGGCCTTGTTACAGGCACAGTGGTCACTCCCAAGTGGTGTCCGCGGTCCCCTTAAGTAAGGAGCCGGGAGGGTGGGTCAGCTGGGTGGCGGGAGCGGGGCGGCGAATGGGCTGGCGGGGGCAGGGTCGCAGGGAGGCAGCGGCGGGAAAGTCTGGGGCAGGCGGGCGGCTCAGCGGCGGCTGGGTCGCTCGGGAAGCAGCAGGCAGGATAAGGCTGCAATCGGCGTCAGCAGGAGCAGGAGGGGGCGACCAGGCCTTGTTACAGGCACAGTGGTCACAACAACAACAAATTTAAAGTAAAGAAAACAACATAATCAAATTCCCAAGCCAATTTAACAATACAGAAAACAGTAATAAACAGAAGTACAAGAAATATGATCATACTCCGATGAGGAAAACAGGAATATGATTTTTTAAATTTTCAAAGCAAAACATGCCTAGTTAAAGCAAAATGCCAATGTAAAGTATCAGTTCACCATTGAATGGGACATAGGTGCAGTTTCAGGCACTGGGCAGGATGTTGGATACATCAAGTGAGTCTTTCCAGTCAGCACTACTACCTTAAGACTTTCAGTACTTTTTAAACAATCTTCCAGGGGGGCAAGATCCAAGACTGCATCCAGAGAGTGTTTCTCAAAGTTAGTTTGTCATCGAACTCCCATTGAAAAGGCTGAATTTGTCTAGTGGCTTAAGTCACTTCACCACCTAGATAAATATGAAGGCGCACTCTGGTGCAAGATTTTACCATATTAGTGAAAAATAGCAATGCATTCTTATGATGATTTCCATTGCTTTCAACCTTACATTTAATTACTCTGCAACTGCATGGAGGCCCTTGCCAAATAAACTTTTGCTAGTTGATCTGTTTGGCAAAGATTATTTTTGTTCCTTATTTTAATGCTTTCAATTCTCCATATTCACATATTTTCTTACAGTCTTCTTTTGGGAAGGCAATATCCCCTGTGTGATATACAGACATGTTCCTGTGCCTTAAGCCAGCAACTGCATTTATATCTTGCAGTCAGACTTTTATTTTGGCCCTGGCATTACATTAATCTAATCATGTGAACAGAAGAAAAGGCCGACCCTTACTATCTTAGGTCCTGGATCTGGTTTGTGACCTGGAGGGGGCACCGATCATTTACTCAATGTTGGTAGTGGAGTACTGTTCCTTTCATTGGTGGAGCACATAGATAGGTTGTGGCAGCATACCAAGGTTAAAAGAAAGCAAGAGAGTGATCAGACATTTTGCATCTCAATTTGAGGTCTACTGGCATACCTGTGTAAAGTTATATTCTTATTTATATGTCCAAAACTTTGTGCTGACTTCCTATGTGTGTGTTAAGAATGTATGCATCTGTAGTGTGCTTGTGTGAGTAACACATGCATGGAGCATGAGTGAACCAAAGTTATAGAGGCCTATGGAGTCTATTTCAGAATACCTCTGGACTTGCATATGCCAAGATGGAGGATGGGGCCTATGCTCCAAGATAGTGAAAGTGTATTGCCTACATGTATGTAGTTAGAGTGAAGAGGCTAAACAAAGGGATACCTTTAGAACTTCTATTAGACTTTTTGTTTAGCAAGGATCAGCCTTATAGATAACAACCATTTGGTGGGTAGTAGAGGTGAGACAATGGTATGAGACTGCGGACTCTGTTCTGAAATGCACGGAAGCTTCTTAGTGAGGCCTGCCTTTTGTCTCTCCATGATTACTCCTTCAGTTGGGTTGATGACAACAAGGTGCAGAAGCCTCACACCTCTTTTGCCTCTTTTGTTGCACATTAAGGAAGAAGACAGCCCGTGCTACCTCCTGTGAGAAGCATCACTATACGCAAAGGCTGTGTCTGGAGAAAAGCCTGAAGAGGGCACTTCAAGGGAGAACCATCACAAACTGGTTCTGCAGTTTTAGACAGGAGATCCATAGCTCCTATCTAGACAAGTATAAAGGTGGGATCCAAAACACCTTGGTTTGTCCTATTTACAAGTTATTCATGACCAAGGAAGGGACTGCTCCACAGAGCACTCAAAGGACTGCAGTGCAACCAAGGTTGGTGTCTGCCTGACCACCAGACACTCAGAGGTGAGGAAACATCCTCTCAAATCTGAACTTTCTACTGTAGAAGTTATGGGTCTGTCCAGAAGAACCTGGAAGCCTACCTGCCTCCCAGGGGAGGGATAGCGTATACCTTGCAGTGGTGATCTAATGTTGTCTATGACGCCAAGGAATGTTCACTCTGAGTTCCATGTTCTGATATGAAATGTATACCTTTGAGATGTTAGCAATTGGTTCCTGATGCTGCAATGAAGATGCACGAAAAAATGTCTTTTCCTGATCTACATACAAGATTGTGTGTGTTGTGCTGTATCTATACCATATTTTGATGATGATCTTCAACTGACCTACTAACAAACTGTCTTGGTTGATTCAGAAATTAACTCCTGCAGTGGCAGCAATGGATGATGTCATTATTATGCGTAATTCTGGCTTAAAGGTGCGCTTTGTTATTAAAGATCAAATACCAAGGATGGCTAAATTGAGTTCTAAGTTGCTCGACTTCCATTTTGACATTCAGCACATACCTGGAGGAAGAAATGTGAGGGCAGACTATCTGGCAGACTATCTGACAAGAGCACCTCAGAGGGGTGACATATTGCCAGTATCACAAAATGAAGAAGATCATGAGGAATGTCTCATTGCTGCCATTGACATATGTTCTGAGGGTGGTTTTGAAGAAAGTGAGGGGTTTGAGTGTTTGAAGGCAGATCAGGATCTCAGGCTTGCCCAAAAATATGTGGCAGATTGATGGCTGAGGGAGAGGTCATTATATTCAAATGTGCAGCCATATTTAAAAGTGACTGATGACTTGACTCTGGAAAAAGAGAATATGGTGATGAGAGTCGATAAGTCTGTGCCACCTAGACATTTACGCACCAGAAAATGATGTGCAGGGCATGAAGGTCATTTTGGCCAGACACTGACAAAAGGAAAGATAAGATCAGTGTACTGGTGGCCCACTATGGTGTAGTGTGTAGTATGTGTCACCAGTCAATGAATGCAAGTATTCCACCACTTCACCCAGTCGAACTACAAGAGGGTCCCAGGTCAAATCTGACCATAGATTTCACTGGGTCATTCAGGGTCCTTCCTCATAATGTATAATATGCTATTGTGGTTGTCGACTATTACAGCAAATGGTGGGAGGTTAAGTTTGTGCATGAGCCAAATAACAAGCTGTAACAACCTTTCTACCCACATTTTATATCAAATGATGATTCCCCAAAGAATTAGTGTTAGACCATGGGGTCCAGTTCATGTGAAGAGAAATGAAAGTTGTTGACAGCATGCTGTGTTACAAACAGATGGCTATTGATCATCTGCAAGCTAACAGTGTTGTTGAGAAAATTAACCACATGCTGGTGGAGTGTGTTCAGTGGGCAGTCAAAAATGGGGTCAATGTTTGTAAGCTGCTGATAGTCAAGTCAAGTCAAATGGTCTTTATTCGGATAGAATATCCATAAAAGTACAAGTCATCACCACCAATAAGATAAAAATACAAACATAAAACAAGAATAAAAACATGATCAATTTCATAATAATACTGTTGAAACATGGGCAGAAAATGCAGGGTAGCAATAAAGTGCAAATAAATTCGCTTATATAGCCAAGGCATCTTGTCAATATCATAAGAGTTGTGCAAACTAGCAATAAGGTGCTTACAATTTCAGTATACATACTATGCATACAACAGTCTAACTATAACCATGTGCAAATGAGCAAGCTGTAAGCAAAAAATTAAGTAACAGGAAAAACAGGTATAATACAAACTATAAGATATCCATTGTTTTCCGTGAGCGAACCGCGGAATATAAAAAAGAACTTACTCTAAAAATCATCCTATCACTTCCTAACCGTAGTATTTTGTTATATGCCATTTTATGGTCAGTGATAGCAAGTGACTTAAAATGAGGAATAAAATACTGTTTAGTGTAACTATTATAAAAGTTACAGAAAAGAAGGAAGTGTAGAATTGTTTGTTTTTGACCGTTCCCACAAGGGCAGAGTAAGTGCTCTAAATTTTTATTAAAACCAAGAGGGAAGCAAAGGGAGTATTTTATACTTCCATCCCTAAGGCGAAAGAGCAGGCTCCTATTCCATCTTCCGATACTCTTTTTAAGATATTCCTGTAGTGTATCTTTCTTATAACCTGAGCTAGGCGAGATGGAAGTATATCTGATTATTGAAGATTTAAGAAGCTCTGAGCATTCTCTTTCCCTTCGGTATGAGTCAAATAATGCCTCTCTCAATGTCTTAATATTCACGCCCTCTGTGTTTGAACGGTCAAAAAAGATGTGTTCCAATTCTACACTAGCTAAGCTTTCCTTTACAGCGTTAAGCCACGGTATAGAACTGCCCCTATCACATTTGAGGCAGTCATTGATTATTTCCTGTGTTAAAATTGCAGCCGGATTTTGCCATATCTTCAGCCAGAACAAAGCTGGCCGGGACTTGATAAAATCCTCGACATAATACAAGTTTAGCTCTTTATGGCATATGTAGGTGGGTGATGAAATTTGAGCCCCCAAAATCTTTCTACAGAATCTATTTTCTTCTCTTTGGATGCCACTACTGTTTGTGTACCCCCACACCTCAGCGCCATATGTTGCGGTAGGTAGGCATTGAGATTTATAGATCTGTATTAGGGGCACCATGACCTCAGCTCTCTTTGGCTGTTGTAAGCTAATAAAAGAATTAACTGCCTTTGCGAGTTTGTTTCTGCCATGCACTACATGTGCGGCCCATGAACCAGTGTCTGAAAAGATCAGGCCCAAGTACGGAAAAGTGCTAGTGCTTTTTAGGATGTTTTCTCCTGAGGCTATATGATTGATGCGATATTTAGTTGGGCCGCACGACATGATATATGACTTTTTAAAGTTAGTGCATAAGTCCAAACCAGCCATAAAGGAGACAAAGCTCGTGATTAAAGTACGTAGTGCTTTAGGTGTGCGGCCCATCAGGACCGCGTCATCTGCGTATAACAATACTGGGAGTAAATTGCCATTGATTTTCGGCACATCGCATGTGGATTTAGACAGGGATTTATTTAATTCGTTTATATAAAGAATAAAAAGTTGGGGGGCCAAGACACAGCCTTGTCTAACCCCCCTACCAATTAAAATATCCCCGGAGACCTCTCCATCATTGTTTATCCTGACACGGGCTTTGAGGTCTCTATGCAGATGTGCCAGGAAATAGACAAGTGACTCATCTAATCCGTAATTTAGGAGAATCTCCCATAGTTTTGATCGATTGACGAGATCGAACGCTGTTGATAAGTCCATGAAGCCCAGGTACAAAGGGACTTTTTTAGCAATGGTGTACTTGTCTAATATGAGGTTTAAATTCAGACATTGTTCCACAGTTCCCACTTTGCTTCTGAATCCCAGCTGGCAGGAATGTCAAATTTGGTTTTCCTCTGCCCAAAGTCTGATTTTATTAAAGATCACCCGGCCCAGAATTTTCAATGTGTTATCTATTAAAGATATAGGGTGGTAACAGCTAGGGTTTGATCTATCATCCTTCTTAAAGATAGGTACGATGATGCTGCTTGACCAAGTTTCTGGGATTTTGGTGTTAGACAGTTTGTTAAAAACGTTACAAAGCAGTGGGGACCAAAAGTCTAGTTCGGATTTAATTAGGTCGATGGATAGGCCATCAGGGCCTGGGGCTTTATTCCCTGCGCTTTGGATAATGGCATCTTCCACCTCAAGAATAGATATATCAACCTTTGGTACAGGGCAAGAGATAGCGACAGTTGATACAGGGGCTGCATATATTTTTGCAAAATGCTCCTCCCATGATTTACTTGGTATGTTACATGCTCCTCCCGTTATTTACTTGGTATGTTACAGTTAATGGGGGTTAGATTGGATCCCATGGACCTCACAGCTTTTACCTCGCCCCAGAACCCTGTTACATCTTTGAGCGCGGCAGTACGTGCCAGTGAGTCCCACCTCTCCTTCAAAATCTCATCTGTGCGTAGTTTAATTACTTTTTTATAGCGATTTCTCAAGGCCGAAACCAACGTAATATTCCGAGGTTTTTTGGCCAATGCCTTACGGAGGTCCCGATTTGCCCGTGAACAGGACCCATCAAACCATCCTTTATTCTTGCTCTGTTGCCTGATAGGTTTTGAAATTTCCTTTTTAATAGCAGAGCACAACCCGATAAAGGCCTCGACAATCTCTATGTCTTGGGAGTCGCTGGATAGGCACGTTTCCACCATTGAAGGATAGAGTTTTATAATTCGCGCGAGTAATGCTTTATTATTTATTCCTTTCCAGATTACTCTAAGTTTATCGGTAGATACGGCCAAATCCCTAGCCCCTATTTCTTTTCGTTTGATAGTTTTATTGACAAATTGGATGATTGTCAATATGGGGTTGTGGTCGCTATAACTAGTTGGTAGGACCTCAGCCTTAACTAGGCAATTCTCAAGGGCCGATGATATAAAAACATAATCAATGATTGATGAACAACCGCGGCCTATAAAAGTGGGCGGTTGCTCAATATCGAGTATACCACCAGCTTTTTCCATGACATTGGTTAAATCCCTAGAGGATAAATGGTTAAGCAATTCTTCCCCTATTTTGCAAGGAATTATCGTAGGAGATGAGGCTGTGATGTTGTGCGGTCTTTTATACAAATGAGCGTTAAAATCGCCCCCTAAACAAATTCCATCCAGTTTCCCGGGCCCATTACCCTCTACCATGTCATCAATAAAATCAAATAAAGAGATAAAATTCCTATTTGGCAGTGATTTAAAATCATTATTATAAAATTTATAAAACATATTGTGATCCCGTTCGAATATATTGTAGCCTGAAAATGACTGTCATTTGTTTCCAGAGGTTTAATGCTACTTCCCGCGGTGATTTTTATCCATGTGGATAGGCCCCCGCTGGGTCTACCAGCATCGGGAGTAGGAGCAGTACTATTAAAGCATGCAAAACCCTCAAATAACAAGCTAGTAGTACTCCATGTCTCCTGAAACATCAAAACATCGAAACTGCTGACCATTTGTGTCCACTCTACTATGTTCAATTTTGATTTTAGGCCTGCGATGTTCCAGCTTAAAATTTTTAATTGTTGATCGGGAGACATGGGTTCGCAAATGGCAGAATTAGGGGGAGGATACTCTGCCGGGTGGACTATTTGAGTGTTCTTGGTTAGGATGGTTTTATCCATAGGCAGGTTAGCTGTTAATACCTCCCAAGGCTGTACTGTAGTGTTTAAAAGTTTGCCCGGGAGTCAGTCCTGACCCTCTAAATCAGTCAGGACATTGAACCGATTCTGTACGGGATATATCGAAGTAGCGGGATGACGATTAATTTGGGGTGGTTTATAAAAGAAGCCTAGTGGTAAAGAAGTTATAGCAGTTGCAATGCTGGGATGAATAAAGTTGTGTTTTAATATGCTTTTTACCAGGGAAGGATACCTAAAATTCACGACTATGCAGTCACCTGTGATGTTTTTTGTCGAGGGTCCAACCCAGCCTACCCGTCTCACCATCAAAATGTCATTAGCAATCTCCATGCCCATCCCCTTAAACTTACATAACCAATCAATACATTTGTTCTTAAGTTGATCCCAAGACTCATTTTGATTTTCCTGCAAAGGTGGTACTCCGGCTAAAATTAAAACATAAGGACATGCTTCTGGCGGCAAATTAAGTACCGCAACAGCATGTTTTTTAGACCGGGTAGGGGGAGTGGGCTCATGATTGGTATGTGACATTAAGTTTAGGGGTGCTGTCTCAAAGGGGGTGGGAGGGACAGCCCCTAGAGATGGGTTATGACGGGAGGGTTCGTTGGTCACAGTAGCTTTTAACAGGGGTGATGAGATGGCCAAATTACTCGTTAGGGGGCTGTGGGGCAAACTCTCCTTATTGCCATTACATTTAGCGTGTACATTATCTACGCTAGTTGTGATACATTTACCACAGCCGCCTTGAGTGCCCTTGTTGATAGCCTCCATATCCTTTAGTAAACGTTCACCCCTAATTTGATCAATAATCGTGGTCCCTTTCCTCTTGGTGTCTGCTTTCTTTACTAGGCTCTCCAACCTGTCCAGGCGTTTAAAAATAAGATTAAACTGTTTGTCCATTAGACTTTTCAATTGTTTAAAAGTAGAGTCCACAATAGTGTCAATTAGGTTCTCAGTAGGCCTTCCCAACATGCTGTTAGCAGTTATTAACTCAGTTTGTGTACATATGGAGTTCGTTTCAACTGCGATTATGGTAACATCAGCGGTGCTGTTGGTTAGGCCATGTGAGTGTATGTTTGCACTAACAAGTTCCACGTTTGCGGTAGTTTTCCCTCGTGACCACATACTTTGGGGAGTCGGTTGGCTTTTAATGTTGCGAGGGGGTTGTTTTCTTTTAGCAGTAGGTGCTTTGATAATGCCATTCTTCCTTTTCTCCCCAGAGGGCTTGTTGTTTGAAGCCGGTTTAACAGTAAGGTGGGCATCCTCCATCTCCGGCTGGGAGTTGGCTATTTCGACAGTGGGAATAATGGCCTCATTGGCCTCTGTAACCCCGGATGGATTTCCATGATGGGTGGGGTTACCAACTATTATATTAGGTGTTAAAGGCACAGGGGTTGTGGGGTCCGTAGCAACGATACCACAGGACGTTGGAGACGGCAGTGTGATTTGACCCAAAGATAGTCTCCGTTCCGTGTCCTCAATTTCGGAAGTGACCAACATGAAAGCGTTTTCTAGCATGTTTTCCAAGGTAGACGTAATAATAGGGGGACATCTGGGACCCTGGCCAGAAGCTGTGGCGGAACGTTTCCCCATGATGAAGGTATGCACTCACCTCACTTCGCTTCGTGGGGGGTGGTGTGTCCAGATCCGAGCGAGAAAGCGGGGTGCAGACTTTGTAATAGATGATACCCGTAGTGTTGGCAGCTGTAGCCACTGTCCTTAATGGTTTGTAAACGTGGCTGGAATAAAGAGACAAGGCCAATACAGAGAGTCAATAGTGTGGGCCAAAAGGGGGTGGCCCTGCCCTGCCTCTGTCTGCCCCTGACGGCCACAGATGGTCCCGCCCTTGTCCCGGGATTCTCCCGGCGCCACCCGCGCGCTACCCGCGACGCGGGGGTCAGGGTCCGTTAAGTAGCGCCTCCGGGCATGCTGGCAGCGTGTTTCCGGCCCCAGGGGATCCTGGGAGATGTGGTTCTGGCGTGCGCTCCCCCCACACAGCAGTCACCACGGCAAGCGACGGCGGGAGGGAGACGCTGCGGGCACAAAGGACTTGGATGCGCCAAGAGCTGAGGCACACTCAGGTAGGTTGCGGTAGATTTCCCAGCCTTCCACCAGATTTCTGGCTTGTCCCCCACTCTGCCGGGGTCAGGGTCCGTTAAGTAGCGCCTCCGGGCACGCTGGCAGCGTGTTTCCGGCCCCAGGGGATCCTGGGAGATGTGGTTCTGGCGAGAGAAATCCTAATGTTAAGACTTTCGGTATTCACAGAAGGCATTTAGGAGTCTTAAAGTTAGGACTCCTAACTTCTGTGAATACCGAAGTGAGTAAGTGCCTTCTGTGAATACCAAAATGAGTAGGTGCCTTCTGTGAATACCAAAATGGTAGTAAGTTTAGGATTTTGTCTTAAGTTAGTTCTGTGAATCGGGCCCTTAGTATTTTTGATATATATATAAAAAGGAAGGGAAGAAGAACAAACAAAAGAAAAATCCAGCACTATTTACAGAAAAAATCATATCTAACTCCAATGATTGAACAGTGAATAAACAAATAATGCAAAGATAGCAGTAAGTTTCTACATATGTACAGTATAAGAAAATTAAGACTGTAAGGCTCATGGTGGTTGAAAAGCAGAAGCACTATCCTGGATCTAAGTTGAACTGCAAGATAAATAATTAGTAAGTGGAGACCAGAAGGCCTATTTTCGAAGACGTTGGTGGGAGAATGTGGCAAAAGCTCTGTCCTATCTGTGGTGATTACAGAGAAGGTTCCACCAGGCAGAAAAGGTGACCTTGGTGGCATCTTTCCAATTGGAAGTAATAATCTGGAAGGCAATTGCCAATGACAGATCTACAAATTGTCCAAGTTTACGGGCAACAAACCAGACTGGGGAGATACTTCCTAATAATATAGAGTTAATTTTAAACGGAAAACCAATAGAGCATATAGAAGAAATTGCTTTACAGATTTTAACCAAAAAGAGGTCATAAAGGACATAAAAACAAGCATTTGCAATGCATTCGGTCTCTCCTTTGGGACCTTCTATGTATTTAGCTATGCAGCACATTAGCCTGGGTGCTGAAACATCTACTGTTCTTTAACATGGAGAGAAAGTAAGCACCAAACTGCGTGACACACCAGGTATGGGAACACATGGAGAGAAATATTGCCTTTCAGCAGGAAATGGTATACTCCAAAGCTCTGTTGTTAATATAAAAGCAAGGCCTTCGGTGGTCATATCACTGAAAATACAAGATTTGAAAAAAATAGTATTGTCTACGGGTGCTCGTGGAAGACATTTTCTATGGACTGGAATCTAGAGAATGCTAATGTGATTCTGGTATTTTTCTAACCTCTGCTGGTCGTTTTCTATCAAGAAAGTTAAATAGAGGCAGTTGCCAGAAAAATAAAAAACATAAAGTCCCTCAGCAGAAAGCCCTTCTGGTATTCTACTGACCTCTGCTGGTTATTTTCTGTCAAGACAGTTAAATAGAGGCAGTTGAACAGAAAAAATGTCCCTAAGAGGAAGCAGACAAGTCCTAGGGCTGACCTCCAGAGCCCACAAAGTACATACACATATAATTATATACTAAAGTATATGCTAAAGTATATATACTAAAGTATATACTAAAGTATATACAAGAGGTCTGGAAAGCTCAACCTAAAATGGAGTGCAGGTATGTACCATATGTACCAGGAGAAGTTGAACAGATCCAACAGGCAAGTGAGGAACCCTGGGTGTATTTAGAGATTTAGTGATAAAGTATGGGGTTAGGTACAGCCTATTGTAAAAGTAATAAAGAGCCTGAGTAGTGCTAGCATTACAGGACGTATGATGTAAACAAGCCCAGTTGGAGTTCCAGGTGTGTATAAAGAAAGTTTGTTGTAAATCAGTTTACCATATCCGTTCAACCTTACTCTTAGATCGATTGTGAAGAGAGTAATGTAGATATTTATAGATGTGAGCTGCCCTGAGGGAAGAAGAAGTGGGCAATGGCTCTAATGATAAATCCGGTGAAGGGGAAGAGGGTAGGAAAAGAAGAGAATTATCCCCTTGTTGGCGCAATCCTTCCAAAAAATGATGCGATTAGCAAGTTTAATGGATCTGTTGTGCCATGTAGAAGCATCAAGAAACTTCTGTAAAAGTGAGAGAGTTTTAGACCAAACCGGGTAAATAACCCATGTGGAGTGCGGAATAACGGGAGATTTAAAAGAATGAGGAGGGTGCGGAAATTAGCTAATGATGAGAAAGGAAAAGGTTGGATTAAAGAGTCTTCCAATTTGCACCAGACCGTTGAAGGAGTGTCTTCGGGAAAGGAGAGATGAGGTAAAAGTTGATGTATCAAAAAAGAAGAGTGATACTGTCTGAAGTTGGGGAAATTAACACTACCTTTATCTTTGGGTGCAGATAACGAAGACAGGGAAATACGTGCCTTCCGCTTGTTCCATAAACATACTTAAGGCAGAGCTGAGTGATTTGAAGAATTTCAATGGAATCTTAACTGTTAACATGGATAGATAAAAATTGATGACGGGAAGTATCATCATCTTGATGGTGTCCAACCTACCCCACCATGACACATATAAGGGTGACCACTTCTCTGACATAAGCCGCACTTTAAGTAGGACATCATCTAAATTAAGTTGGACCGATTTAACAAAGGAGGAAGAATATTTAATTCCTAAGCAAGTGATATATTTAGGATTCCATTTAAAACGCACATGCGCGAATGTCTCCTTTAAGCAGAATTTGTTTAGGGGGAGGACTTCAGACTTGGTGAAGATTAATTTATAACCTGATACAGAAGCAAAGGAAGACAAAAGATCATTAAAAGCAGGTATGGAATCCTGAGGGTCTGTCACATATAATAGGATGTCGTCGACATATGCAATAAACTTAGTTTCAGATGTTTTATGCCGAAACCCTCTAAATAAGGAAGAATGTCGTAAAGAGTGAAGAAATGGTTCAAGGGATAATATTAGGCCATGGCGTTGTTCGTGGATTTTTGCTATGCGGAACCCTGCGAAGTTACAAAAACACTCCGGGAAGTTCCGCGAGTGGCAGAGTGCAGTGCGAACTGCAGTTTGTGCTGGTATTCCTGCCGCTCGGGGAGAAATTTTACCCGACCGGCAGCTCCTGCTTGTGAACTTACCATTCGTGATCGTGAACTTAACGTTCGCGATCGCGAGGGGGGAAAAAACTCCACTGCAGATCACGAAGCGGAGTTTTCTGCATTCCTCGAGCTCCACAGAGTGCGGAGTGCAGAAAACTCTGCAAACTCCGCAAACAGAGCAAAGTTCACCACCCAGACCTACATAATATAAACAATAAAGGAGAGAGGGGCAGCCCTGACGAGTGCCCCTTTGAAGAGTAAAGTAAGATGACTCGAAAATGTTAACAAAAACAGAAGTAGTTGGGGAGGAATAAAGCAAGCCAATGTAAGACAAAATAGGAAGACCAAAACCGTGCCACTAAAGAGAGAGCACCAAAAAAAAACCAATGAAGATGGTCCAAGGCTTTTTCAGCGTCTAAGGAAATAGCCGCTAATGAGCTCTTGGATGAAAGATGCATTATGTTTAGGAAAGCTCTAGAATTGTCAGTTAAATTCCTGCCCTTAACAAACCCAAAATGCTCAATACCAATCAGATCAGGAATCACTTGATTTATTTGAAGAGCCAACACTTGAGCAAAAACCTTGCAATCTAAATTTATCAAGGAAATAGGCCGATAGTTGGCACAAGATGATGGGTCTTTATCCTTCTTGGGGATCAAGCAAATCATTGCCCCCCAAAAAGTGCCACGAGCTTCCTTATGAGAAATGCAGTTTTGAAAAAGAGAGAGGAGCTGAGGAAGAAGGCTTTGAGAAAAGCAGGAGTAAAATTCAGCAGTGAAGCCATCAGGGCCCAGAGCTTTGTCTTTGGGTAATAGAGTTAAGGCAGTCTTAATCTCAAAAAGAGATAAGTCCTTGACAAGAGAAGAACAATCAGGAGATGGAGAAGTACGGGGAGGTAGGGTTATCGAAGAACGAATCTAAGGCAACATCTGAAGGGGTATATAGAGTTTTAAAGAAATCTGTGAAACACTGTAAAATTTCTTCATCTTTAAGATGATTAATGCCTTTTTCATCAATAATATTATTTACCTGAATTTTTGGGATTTAACTTTTAAATAGTTCGATAATAATTTGCCTGCTCTGTTACGACCCCTATAAAATACTGCAGGAAAAGAAATGTCAGGGGTAATGTTAGTCTGATAAAAACTCTAGAAGAAAGGTTTTAAAGCATTCCAAAAAAGCAGGGTATATAAGAAACACATTATTAAAGCGCCATCTACGGAGTTTAGAAGAAACTGAGGGAAGATCTACGTCAATGTTGACTAGAGCGTGAGCAGATATCAATATAGATCTGATTTCAGCATGAATTAAGTTGGTGAGTAATTGGGGAGACACAAAGATGTAATCAACTCTTGAACTTGAATTGTGAATAGGGGAATAAAAGTTGAATTCAAATTTTTTCAGGATTACAGATTCTCCAGGCGTCCACCAGACCCCTTGTTAGAATAGTATTCAGGAAGGTTTTTTACATTTTATAAGGAATAAACCTGTATTGAGATTTCCTATCGATAAAGGGGTCTATAATCTGGCTACAATTGCCGCCAACAAGGAAATTCGAGTGAGTATAGGACCTGTGACATAGAGAGCCAAAACTGAGTATCCAGACTCATAGGATTACATATATTGAAGAGGGGAAGAGGCGATCCATTCATAACCAGATGGAGAAGAAGCCATCTACCATCCACATCAGGGATGTCATTAGAGATGTCATAAGTGATGTCACCGGTGATGTCACTGATCATGTCATGAGTGATGTAATATGTGCCGTCGTCAGCAGTTTATTGCGGGGGCACAATGTATAGTTAGCTCAGATAACTATCACAGCTGAATTTCTTTCATTTTGTACGAGTGAAATGTCAGACTAACTATAACATCCCTCTAACCTTTGTTTTTTCCGTGAATTTCTAAGATTTTTAAAATGCTAATTACTAACTATAACCTCCCTAAAAACTGTGTTTTTTTCAGTGAATTTCTAAGGTTTTTAAAATGCTAGATTCTAACTATAATGTCCCTGAGACCAGTGTGTTTTTCAGTGAATTTTTAAGGTTTTTTAAATGTTGATTTCTAACTATAACATCCCTGAAACCTTGTTTGTTTCTGTGAATTTCTATGGTTTTTTTAACTAGCAGTCACATTAGCAGAGTGGTGGAGAAAGGGGGCTGGGCCTTTGATCAGCACTCAGAAATTCCACTGCATAGGACTTACAGGGGGTACCACGAGGGTTTCTTGGCCCCCAAGGTCCCTCAGGAGTAAAGTGGAGCCAACCAGTTCTACCGCTTTGTTCGCCATAAGTTGGCAGGGTATGCTCAGACGTGAGTCCCTTACTCACTTTGCCACTGGATTCAAGCAAGCCTGGCTGAAGACGGCTGAAATGCCAGAAACCGGTCCTAGGAAGCTTGTTTCCGGTCCAGGGAAGGCATGGCTTGGCAGTTCGGGCTGGACTGTTCCCATGATGCACAGGGTCAGACTGATTTGCATATGGCCATGTCTGAACTGGGGTGGCAGAGTGGGCTAATGAACGGTGATGGATCAAACCCAGATCTGTTGACTGGGTGTGAGTGTTTGATTGGTTCTGATGCTCCGTCCATCACCACCCCCTTTTGTACCGCTTTGTTCGCCATAAGTTGGCAGGGTATGCTCAGACGTGAGTCCCTTGCTCACTTTGCCACTGGATTCAAGCAAGCCTGGCTGAAGACGGCTGAAATGCCAGAAACCGGTCCTAGGAAGCTTGTTTCCAGTCCAGGGAAGACATGGCTTGGCAGTTCGAGCTGGACTGTTCCCATGAGGCACAGGGTCAGACTGATTTTCATATGGCCATGTCTGAACTGGGGTGGCAAAGTGGGCTAAAGAACAGTGATGGATCAAACCCAGATCTGTTGACTGGGTGTGAGTGTTTGATTGGTTCTGATGCTCCGTCCATCACCACCCCCTTTTGTACCGCTTTGTTCGCCATAAGTTGGCAGGATATGCTCAGACGTGAGTCCCTTGCTCACTTTGCCACTGAATTCAAGCAAGCCTGGCTGAAGACGGCTGAAATGCCAGAAACCGGTCCTAGCAAGCTTGTTTCCGGTCCAGGGGAGGCATGGCTTGGCAGTTCGGGCTGGACTGTTTCCATGAGGCACAGGGTCAGACTGATTTGCATATGGTCATGTCTGAACTGGGGTGGCAGAGTGGGCTTAAGAACAGTGATGGATCAAACCCAGATCTGTTGACTGGGTGTGAGTGTTTGATTGGTTCTGATGCTGCGACCATCACCACCCCCTTTTGTACCGCTTTGTTCGCCATAAGTTGGCAGGGTATGCTCAGACGTGAGTCCCTTGCTCACTTTGCCACTGGATTCAAGCAAGCCTGGCTGAAGACGGCTGAAATACCAGAAACGGGTCCTTGGAACCTTGTTTCCGGTCCAGGGAAGGCATGGCTTGGCAGTTCGGGCTGGACTGTTCCCATGAGGCACAGGTTCAGACTGATTTGCATATGGCCATGTCTGAACTGGGGTGGCAGAGTGGGCTAAAGAACGGTGATGGATCAAACCCAGATCTGTTGACTGGGTGTGAGTGTTTGATTGGTTCTGATGCTCCGTCCATCACCACCCCCTTTTGTACCGCCAACCAGTAGTGCACCAGGAGGCAGAGTGGTGGCCTCGAAAACCTCTTAGCAATCCCACTGTTTGGGACTTACTGGAGGTAACAGGAGGGGTAGTTGGCCAGCAAGGACATCCTATTACCTCCAGTAACTACCACACAGCAGGATTTCTGAGCTCTGATATCAGGCCACACCCCCTTTGTCCACACCACTGCAAATGCATCTCCTGGTGCTCTTGGTTGGGGGATGAAGTCTCCTTTGCTTCTGGGGTCCTTAGGGGCCAACTAGCCTACCTATTACCTCTCGTAAGGTCTACACAGAGGGATTGCTGAGAGGTGATCGCAGGCCACGCCCCCTTTCTCCACCACTCTGCAAACGTGCCTCCTGGCACGCTCTTGGTTGGGGAATGAGCCGAACACACAAAGCCTCCGGTCTAGGATATCATATAAAACTATCAGCAGGCCTAATGGGGTCCATGTATCCAGTGTGAGCTCCAGTGCAGTCGGCCTGCACTTGTGCACTTGTGGCTTTTTCCCAGTCTGGCACAACCAGATAACCACAGTTGGTTTGTGCTTTTGGTTCTCTTTTTACTAAAAATCAAGTCAATATATCTGGTTGTACTGAATAGATTCGTGTGGTTCTGGTATCAATCTATTTATTGATTATAGAATATATTTTTTTTAATTGGTTTGGCATTTTTCTTGTGTTGTGTTTTCATTTTATTACTGATTGAGTGCTGCATAAATACTTAACTCATTGTCTCTATGTTAAGCCTGACTGCTTCTGTGCCTATCTAGCAGAGGGTTAAGGACAGGTTAATTTAGTGACTTTGTGGTTCACCCTGACAAGGATTGTGGTTGTTGCCTGAGTGGGGCTTCCACCCCCCTGAACCAATAACTCAATTTTGTACATTCTAATTTGTGAAATGAGTGCTAAATCATCAATTTTAGTATTCCCCTCTGTGGGAGAATCCAACAGCACAATTAGATCTGCACCACATATGCATACACTACATTCACAAATCAGAGCATTTCCAATATCGCTCGACTCTAAACCAGGACCTCCTCTCTTTATTTTACTGGCAGATTCACCAATGAAGTGTAACTCATCTACCAAACTACATAGCACTTCCTCCACAGTGTCGCTTGCTAACCAAATCTAATCCAGCCCTTCAGTAAAGAGACCTTGCCCTCTGGGCCAAGGCCAGCACTCTCCCCAGCAGCTCTGCCTCACCTCTGCCAGGACCTCTGCAGGGTTCGATCCAGCTACCCGGCACTGCGCGTCAGAGTCCACCCGGCTGCCTCTGTCCCCTGGTATCCCCCACTGCCTCCCCATCTGTTGGTGACAGTTTTGATTTTGCGTTTATTGTACTTTGATTGTACTTCATTGTAATGTAGGCTCGATTGCTGCATTACATTTCCCCTTCTGTTGCCTGCTCCCCTCATTGTTTTGTTTTTCTGCCCATTTCCCACCGCTGCTGCCCCTGCGGCCCCGCCCCAACCCAGCCGCTCCCGCCTCCCTGCCTCTGCTCCCACCCCCCTCCCCTTCATATGGAGACCGCTGCACAGTTGCGCCAAAGGCGCGCCTAAGGCAAGTCCGTCTGCGCCCGTCCGCGCCTAGACCACACCCAGCGCCAGACCCCCTGGCCCCTGCAAGAACCACGGCACCAGACACTGCTATGACACCAACACCCTCCACGCACTCAACACCGGCAGACCCTCCACCTGCTTCCAGGCCACCCTGAAGATCACCCACGGAGCCTTCACCTGCCGAAGCTGCAACTACACTTGCCAGCACACACCGGCACGTCCCACTCACCACACCCAAGCAGACCAAAACCACCAAAGATGCATACTGCTCAACACCCGCTCCGTCCACAGGCACGCCGTCGAACTCTGGGACCTACTCGACTCATCCTCCCCTGATTTCGCCTTCCTGACGGAGACCTGGATGAACTCCTCATCGGCACCTGACGTTGCCAGAGCCATCCCGGACGGCTACAAGATCACCCGCAGCGACCGCACCAACAGGCCGGGAGGAGGAATCACCATAGTCCACAGAAATACCCTCAGAATCTCGACCAACACCGAGGACACCCTCAGCACTGCCGAACACCTGCACTTCCAGATCCACATCGACCCCAACACTACCCTCAGAGGAACACTCGTGTACAGACCCCCGGACCCCGTCCACAGTTCATCGACTCCATCACAGACGCCCTCACTGCGCACGCCCTGGCCTCCACCAACTACATCCTCCTCGGAGACCTGAACTTCCACCTCGAGAACGCCAATGACAGCAACTCCACTACCCTGCTCGGCAACCTCGACAACCTCGGCCTCAAACAGCTTATCACGACACCCACTCACTCCGCCAGACACACACTCAACCCCATTTTCTCCGCCAGCAGCCACGTCTCCATCAGCCACACCACAGAACCTCACTGGACCGACCACCGCTGCATCCACTTCTCTTTCAAGAAAGCCACTGCACACAACCACCAGCAAAGAATCCCCCACCGCAGCTGGAACAAGGTCACCGAAGACCAGCTGATCACCGCCCTCACCGAAGACCCACCGACCGACCCCACCGACACCCACACAGCCGCCCGCAACCTCAAGCAATGGATTGACGACTGCGCCAACACACTAACCCCGATCAAGAAACCCACCAACAGGTACACCGACAGAAGAGCCGTCTGGTTCACCACCGACCTTCAGACATCCAAGCAGACCCGCCGGAGACTAGAGAAGAAATGTTGCCATGAGCAAACCCCGGAGAACTATGCAGCCCTCATGAATGCCAACTGCAGACACCACCAACTAATCCGGTCGGCCAAAAGGACATCCTTCAAGGAACGCATCGATAACAGCGCACACAATAGCAAAGAGCTCTTCAAAATCGTGAAGGACCTCGCCAACCCCAGCTCCAGCTTCAACGACATCCCGCCATCACAAAACCTCTGCGACTCTCTAGCTACCTTCTTCCACCGAAAGATCACAGACATCCACGACAGCTTCAACACCCAGACCTCTCCGACAACCGCCGTCACCCCAGACTCACCGCCCCCCAGTCCCATCGGCCCTCTGATCTCCTGGAACCACGTCAGCAATGAAGACACCATCAAGACCATGAACACCATCCACTCCGGCTCACCATCAGACCCCTGCCCCCACCACATATTCAACAAAGCGAGCTCCTTCATCACACCCCAACTCTGCAAGATATTCAACAACTCATTCGAGGCCACCTTCCCACAGAGCTGGAAACATGCAGAGATCAACGCCCTGCTCAAGAAACACAAGGCCGACCCAAAGGACCTCAAGAACTTCCGGCCCATCTCCCTGCGCCCGTTCCCGGCAAAAGTCATCGAAAAGATTATCAACAGACAACTGACCCAATTCCTCGAAGAAAACAACACCCTGGACTCGGCCCAATCCGGATTCCGTGCCAACCACAGCACCGAAACAGCCCTCATCACCGCCACCAACGACATCAGGGCCCTGCTGGACAACGGTGAAACTGCGGCCCTCATCCTCCTGGACCTCTCGGCCGCCTTTGACACCATTTGCCACCACACCCTTCACACGCGCCTCTACAATGCAGGGATCCGCGACAAAGCCCTGGACTGGATCACCTCCTTCCTCACCGGCAGAACCCACAGAGTCCGCCTCCCTCCATTCTGATCCGAAGCCACCAAGATCACCTGCGGTGTACCCCAAGGATCATCCCTCAGCCCGTCCCTCTTCAACGTCTACATGACACCATTCGCCAACATCGTCCGATCACACAACCTCAATATAGTCTCATACGCCGACGACACCCAGCTGATCCTCTCCCTCACCAAAGTCCCTGACACCACGAAAACCAACTTCCACGCAGGAATGAAGGCTGTCGCTGAATGGATGAAGAGCAGTTGCCTGAAACTGAACTCGGAAAAGACAGAGGTCCTCATCCTCGGCTCCACCCCTTCCGCCTGGGACGACTCCTGGTGGCCAGCCTCACTGGGAGATGCACCGACATCCACCAACCACGCACGCAACATAGTATTCATCCTGGACTCCTCGCTGTCAATGACCCAACAAGTCAACGCCGTCTCCTCCTCCTGCTTCAACACCCTCCGTATGCTTCATAAGATCTACAGATGGATCCCCATCGAAACCAAAAGAACAGTCACCCAGGCCCTCGTCACCAGCAGGCTGGACTACGGCAATGCCCTTTACGCGGGAACCACAACCAAACTCCAGAATAGAGTCCAACGCATACAGAACACCTCTGCACACCTCATCCTCGACATCCCCCGCCACAGCCACATCACTGCCCACCTGAAGGACCTACACTGGCTTCCCATCAACAAGAGGATCACCTTCAAGCTCCTCACCCACGCTCACAAGGCACTCCATGACACCGGACCAGCATACCTCAACAAGCGACTCACCTTCTACACCGCCAGCTCCGCTCCGCAGACCTCACTCTCGCCACCGTACCACGCATCCACCGAACAACCACCGGCGGCAGATCCTTCTCCCACCTCGCTGCCAAGACTTGGAACACCCTCCCCATCCACCTGCATCGGACCCAGGACCTGCTGACCTTCCGGAGACTCCTCAAGACCTGGCTGTTTGTTCAGTACCTGCTCCCCCTCCCACCCCCAGCGCCTTGAGACCCACATGGGTGAGTAGAGCACTTTACAAATGTATGATTGATTGATTGATCGAATAAATCCGGGTCCTGCTTGAGAGCATAGAGTTTTGGGGTCTTATTCAGAGCTAGGCAGTTGTGAGACCTCTGCCAAAAAGGCTGGATTTCCTTTCTGCTATATCCAAGTGCATTGATGTCACTGACACTCTAAAAACAGTGGCCAGGACGTCTGCCCCTCCACCAAACTCTAAATAAGGCCTCGAGATAGAGAAAATTAGCATCATTTGTGATAAATAATCTCAGAAACAAAGAATTAGAAAACACTGAAATGCTAAGAACTACAAACCCCGTTTGCTGCCCTAAGCTGATGCTCTTAAACTCTTCGTATTGCTGCGGTTTTGATTGTATTGTGCAAAGGTTTATGTGGAACTATGAAGATTCCAAGGCTATGCAGGGACTAAGGACAGTCCTCTGTGGTTTCCTCTAAAAAATATGTTTGCATTATTTAAACAATGGTCAAGCTAGAAGGGCAGTTCTTTAGTGTTTTGCTTCAAATACAGCCAACTAAACGCGTGCTTTTCTTAATATTCAGGTTATTTTTAGAGTGGCGATGCCAGCATATAGGACAAGCTCGTTTCTACATCTGACTTCAGTGAATAATTTCTGACACAACGACATAGTGATAGAAAATAGAGAAATAATTGGTGACAGCGCCGCACCGAGTAACAATAAAGTGAGACAAGGTGCTTCTCAGAAGAACTGATTTGTTCCCCAGAGAGCAGGGCTCCGTCGAGATCCTCAGTAGCAGATCCTCCAGAAACAGTAGGAAATGTCACTTTGACTTGTGCAAGTAATATTGTTAAACATTTCAGGATTTCCTGTTTTGCTGTTGCTATACAGAGAGTGCTCCCTGACTGGCTTCCAAAGGACGAAGCGGTTCAGATCAACTGGAGAGGTAAATCCTTAGCAACAGAAACAGGAGCAAAATACAAACCCGCTGCGCGCAATGCAATTGTAAATTTTGTTTTGCATCCGTGGGCTGATTATGCAGTGCCTAGGAGCTGCTCACAGCCTTTTTGAATGCATGTTGATTGTAGAATGTTGTATGATCTCATCTACTCCATTTCTAAGAATTGTTATCAACCAATTGCAGTAAACAAATCTCGGCAAGCAAAGATTATTTTCCATGACGTATATACATATTTTTAGTTATCGGATACCTTTATTAGAAAAAGTCTAAAAAAACTCCTATGACAAGCATGTGAAAATAGATTTACCCAGGTATTTGGGACAAGTGTAGCGATAGCAACAGAGGCACACATTTATTACTACAGTGCAAAGGTCAAATCCATTAGAAGAGAAATGAATCCTGATCATACTCTTTTGCGTCTCGCTGCTTCATACTATTACCCAATGCAAACAGACATGCTTCAGTTCTGCTTGCATGGGAGCCGAATCTTCAAAAAAATCATAACAGTATAGGTGAAGATGTGTATCTCTGCATAAACACACTTTTAGATTTTTATTTCATTTGACAATAATTCCCAGAAGTACGCCTGGACAGTAATATAACAAATAAAAATAAGGGCAGATAGATTTGATGGGGTGATTATAAAGATTGAAAAGTAGGCCACAGCACCATAAACAGAGCATGGCGCACCCATGTGAACCGCGTGGTGCCCTTCGAGTGCAATTTCCAAGGCAAAAAGGCATGCCATATCTGATGTAAAACTTATCTCAAAAGGACACTGCAAGCAGCTCCGCCTGTTCGCGGTACTCTGCAGAGCAAAGCAGAATTTTTTTGTCACTTCTCGAGCACTGCATAGCGCAACTATGCAGACTCTATTCGGGACTACTATTGACACACAGACACGTAGGCACCCACTCACACACTCAGATGCTCACACACCCACTGACAGACCCACTCAGACACACACACACTCACTCACAGACACACTCAGATGCTCACTCAGACACTCATGCACATACTCACAGACTCACACAGTCACTCATAGACCCATTCAGACACTCATGTACCCACTCACAGACCCACTTAGACACATACAGCCACTCAAACCCACTCATACACTCATGCACCCTCTCACAGACCCATTCAGGTACTCGCACAGCCACTCACAGACCCACTCAAAGACTCACAAGCCCATTCACAGACCTACGCAGACACTCATGTCCTCACTCACAGACTGATTCACAGACTCATGCAAACTCACTCAGACACTCTCACACCTACTCACAGACCTACTGAGACAGTCACTCAGATACCCATGCACCCACTCAGACACCCACTCTCACATGCCACTCCACTCCACTCTACAACATGCCACTCTACTCTACAACACTTCAATGTTTCCCTTTCCACTCAGACACTCACACACCCACTCACACACCCAGTGAGTCACTTAAGAAGCCATTCCCAGACCCATACAGACACTCACACACCTATTGAGACACTCTTGCACTCCTTTACACACCCACTGAGACACTCATGACCCACTCACTCACAAAGGTTACAGGTTACAGTTAGGAAATAAAATGTAAGAAATCTTAGAAATTCACCAAGAAAAACCAAAGCTTACAGGGATGTTAAATTCACAGCAAAAAACCCAATGGTTACTTGGACAGTGAAATTCAGCAGTTATAGTTAACTCAGCTAAGTATAACTCCCCAAAATACACTGCTTATGACCTCACATATTACATCACTTATGGCATGGTCAGTGACATTACTGATGACAATACTGATGATATCTCAAATTACATCACTGATGACATCATCCACAGAACCACCCACACACCCACTCACACCCCATACAACATCTCATACACCCACTCCCACTCTAAAAAAACTACTCACATACCAATTCACAGACCCATAAAAGTACTCACACACCCACTCACTGATTCATAGAGCCACTCACACATCCATTCACTCATACAGCCACTCACACAAACACTAACTCACCCATATATCCACTCATGTAGCCACTCACTCACCCATACAGCCATTCACACATCCAGTCATACAGACAGACATATACTAACACACCCACTCACACACCTGTTCAGCCACTCACACACTGCCAGTCACCCATGCAGCAACTCACCAACCTACTCACTCACTCATACAGTCACTCATATAGCCACTCACTCATCCATATGTTTCTCACACACCCACTCACTTACTCATATGGATACTAGCATATGTACTCACTCACCTATGCAGTCTGAAACAAGCACACACTCACCCATACAGCCACTCTCACATTTACTCACTCACCCATACAGTCACTTACACACCCACTCACTCTTCTATACCCCACTTATGCACTCATTCACCGATACAGCCACTCACACAGCCACCCACACAGTCACTCACTCGTCCATACAGCCACTCACTCACCCATACAACCATTCGCACACCCATAGAGCCGCTCAGACATCTATTCATACATGGATTATACACACAGTCACAGATCCACTCACATAATATGTGTAACAATTAGTATTACTTATTAGTAGTACACAAACTATACTCATTTAACTTTTGTAGTATTTTAGTTTATATCTTTAACACTCAGAAACTTTTAGAAAACACTAACAATGACTTTTTGATGTCATCAATGATGTCAACTGTGATGTCATTTGTTATATCATCAGTGACGTCACTGACCATGTCATTAACCCAGGGCGGAGTTTGCAGAGTTGTGCTATGCGGAATTCCACGCAGCTGCAAAAAAACTCCACGAGCTACGCAAATTTCCACAAGCATGCCAAGTTTCTTGTTCCACCCGTTCGCGGTGAGTTTTTCCTGTTCGGGAATGTGCATTACGTGTTCGAGGACTCTTTTTGCGTGCTCAGGGGAAATATTGCGCAAACTTCACCATCCGGTCGCCAATGGGCGCAGCTATCTTGTTTTTCACTTTTTGCTATGGTTCTGGGCCAGTTTTTCTGTCCTCCCTATATCTGTTCGATCCTTTGTTTCTAGAAACTTAAAAAAAATCTTTTTTATGTATGATCTATCCCTCTCTATTCCTGATTGTATATTTCGCATTTTTCCTACTTTTTGTGTTTTTTTTACTGCGTTTTTCACTCTTTTTCTATTACTTGCTTTTTTCATTTCTTTTACTTACTTTCTTAGTTCCTACCTGTTTTTTTCTGCCCCTCCACCTACCCAGAACCATGGCAAAGGGCCAGGGGAAGACTAAGAGGGCTTGGAGTGAGAGCCGCAACTGTCTTCCTAGCGGAGGGCGGCGCCCACAAGGGATGCAGGCATGGGCCTTATTTAGTGAGGCGGATGTGGTAGCACTGTTTTTTTTTATCCAGCGCCACCTCCTTTTAACCCTGGCAGCAGGCGGCAGTCCGGGATCTGGGTACGGGCTCTGTGAGCATCATCGACGGTGGGCAAGGGTGCGCCGGGCAGTGTGTTGCTGCTCTGGGGTCCAGCGCACCCATAACCAATTGTCCAATTGTCCGATATCCTGGACCAGGAGCATGACCTGCTGGACCTGCTAGGTGTTGAGGTCTCGGGGCTTGATGAGTAGCTATTTATATTACTATTTTGTGTTCTTCTGTTCTGACTGTTATTGCGATTGCGAATGTTATTTTTTCGCAAATAGCTAACATGCTGCTGCTGCTTACATGCTGGTAAGGCAACCTATGTTTAAAAATCTTATATTATGTGATTGTTACTTCCAGACAGGTGCTTGGTGCTACTGACTAATCATCTGACTTGTTTGTAACTTTGCGCTTACTTGGGCTTGTTATGTAAGAGAGGTTAGAGAATTTAGGTTAGGTAGGTATTTAATCCACATAGGGAAGACTCCAGTCCTTTCCTTGGTCCTGTCAGGCTGTCCTGTCTCCTGTCACTGAGATAGTGGTAGTAGTTAGTTAGTAGTATTTGGTAATTTAGCGGCCTGCGTCATGACTTGTGAGTGACGCGTCCTCTCACGTGGCTTCAGTCCTAGTAGAAACCTTTGTAGTTCTTATAGTGGGTGAATAGCAACCAACCAATTTGGTGAATGCAATTATGCATGCATCTATCTATGCATTAAGAAGAATAAATGCAGACTTCTTAATGTAATTGGAATTAGAGTAATTGGCCCGTCAAAGGGGTTTGTTGGAGTTGAGACTGTCTGAGAGATGTCTGGAAATGAGATCTGAACTTAGAAGCAAATATCATTTTTTTGCAATTCATTTTAAAGTCAGGAATAGGCGGGCTAGGTATGTTTAGGATTCAGAAATCGGAATTGGACTGTTAATAATAATGATCGATGGTACTCAATTGCGATACATACTAATCGACTACTACTAGTCAAATAAGTCGATCTGATTGATTTAGCATAGCTCAATGTTATTGCAATTGCCGTTTCCTGTCTAAAAATATTTTTAGACCAATTATATTTATATATTTAACAAAAATAATTGTTTGTCTCTTTACATGATCAGAATCTAGGGGCAAGAAGAAGACTGGGGCAGCAGGCAGTGCGGCGGGTGTGGGAGCTGGAGGGGCCTCCCAGGAGCAGGAGGAAGCGGCCTCAGGCACAGATGGCTCTGCTGCTGGCCCCAGTAAGTCCTCCTGGTGTTTTGATATATATTAATATTTCCCTAACTTTTACCTCTCTATTATTTCCATTTCCTAGTTTTACATTTTCCGAAATCCTCTTCAATCGATCTGTTTCTAAATTCTTGTTTTTGCTCCACCATTACCTACTACTAAGTACCACCACTAGCATTGTTTCTTCTAGTGTCTGTTTTTTTTATTTTTACATCAAATCAAACTGCATCTGACTAACCTCTGCTCTGACTCTGTATTAGACAGTCTGTCTGTAGCTTGTTTTCTTCTTGGTTACACTAAGCTTTCTCTCTCCCCTTATGTGGATTGCCTAGTATTGGTATTGTAAGAATCAGATAACCCATTGGTCCTAGGCTACTACTAGTACTAGTAACGACATCACTCCTTCACAAGACCTCTGCGACTCACTCGCCTCGTTCTTCCACCGCAAGATCGCCAACATACACAACAGCTTCGGCGCACCAACCACGCACCCAACCGCCGAACCAACACCCCCCACCACCACCCTCTGCGCCTGGACTCCGGTCAGCACCGAAGACACCACACGCACGATGAACACCATCCACTCCGTATCTCCAACCGACCCCTGCCCCCACACATCTTCAACAAGGCCGACTCCATCATCGCACCCCAACTCCGGGACATCATCAACACCTCCTTCCACACCGCCACCTTCCCAGAGAGCCGGAAGCACGCCGAGCTCAGCGCCCTCCTGAAGAAACCAACAGTGGACCCCACCGACCTCAAGAACTTCCGCCCCATCTCGCTCCTCCCTTTTCCTGCCAAAGTCATCGAGAAGACCGTCAACAGACAGCTCGCCGCCTTCCTCGAGACGAATGGATCCCTCGACCCCTCGCAGTCCGGTTTTCGAGCAAACCACAGCACCGAGACCGCACTGATCGCAGCCACCGATGACATCAGATCCCTGCTCGACAACGGAGAAACAGCGGCCCTCATCCTCCTGGACCTCTCTGCAGTGTTCGACACTGTCTGCCACCGCACCCTAGTACAGCGCCTCAGCAACATCGGGATCCAAGAGAGGGCACTGAAGTCGATCATCTCGTTCCTCGCCGGAAGAACTCAGAGAGTCCGCCTCCCCCATTCAGATCCGACACCACCAAAGTCATCTGCGGCGTACCACAAGGATCATCACTCAGCCCAACCCTCTTCAACATCTACATGAGCCCCCTCGCAGCCATCGCACCCCAACACAACCTCAACATCATCTCCTATGCCGACGACACCCAGCTGATCCTCTCCCTCACCAACGACCCCGCCACCGCCAGAACCAGCCTCCAGGAAGGGATGAAAGACGTTGCCGAATGGATGAAGAACAGCCGCCTGAAACTGAACTCAGACAAGACGGAAGTCCTCATCCTGGGATCATCGCCCTCCGCCTGGGAGGACTCCTGGTGGCCCCCTGCCCTGGGCACCACTCCCAAGCCAACGGACCACGCACGCAACCTGGGCTTCATCCTGGACTCCTCCCTCTCAATGACCAGACAAGTCAATGCCGTCTCATCATCATGCTTCAACACCCTGCGCATGCTCCGTAAGATCTTCCGATGGATCCCCACCGAAACCAGGAGGACGGTCACCCAGGCACTCGTCACCAGCCGACTGGACTACGGGAACACCCTCTACGCCGGAACCACAGCCAAACTTCAGAAAAGACTCCAACGCATCCAGAACACCTCCGCACGACTCGTCCTGGACATCCCCCGACACAGGCACATCTCTGGCCACCTGAGAGACCTGCACTGGCTCCCCATCAGCAAGAGGATCACGTTCAGGCTCCTCACCCACGCACACAAGGCTCTCCATGATCTGGGCCCCATGTTCCTCAACAACCGCCTGACCTTCTACACGCCCACCTGCCAGCTACGATCAACCAGCCTCACCCTCGCCGTCGTACCACGCATCTGCAGAGCCACCGCCGGTGGAAGATCCTTCTCCTACCTGGCAGCCAAGACTTGGAACTCCCTCCCCTTCCACCTTCGGCTGACCCAGGGCCCTCTCTCCTTCAGGAAGCAACTTAAGACCTGGCTCTTCGAGCAGTAACGGACCCCTCTCCCCCAGCGCCTTGAGACCCTTCCGGGCGAGTAGCGCGCTATACAAATGCTATGATTGATTGATTGATTGACTACTACTAGTAGAACTAATGTGATTTGCAAACTGTAGATTGCCACAGACAAGTAAGGTATATCCGCAGGTTTGTGAATTGTGAGATGAGAAGGCTTTAGTTTGTCATCAGTGATGCCATTTGAGATGTCATCAGTGATGTCATGAGTGATGTCACTGACCATGTCATGAGTGATGTAATATGTGACGTCATCAGCAGTGGATTGCGGGCGCGCGAGTTATAGTTAGCTGAACTAACTATAACGGGGGAATTTCATTGGTTTTTTACGAGTGAAATGTCCAGCTAACTATAACATGTGTGAAACCTATGGTTTTTTCAGTGAATTTGCAAGGTTTTTTAAATGCTAATTCCTAACTATAACGTGTGTGTTACCTATGGTTTTTTAAGTGAATTTGCAAGGTTTTTTAAATGCTAATTTATGAATGTATTTTTATATTTTTAAAATATTTATTTTACAATAAGCTACCTATATATATAGTTATAGATTAACTTTATCCTGTAATATGGAATGGCTCAGTTTTTTTTTTTATTTGGATAGAGTTGAACAGCATAGTCAATATCTTCTATAAACTTATAAACACTTTTTTTTTTTAAGGGTTTTTGTCCGTGCGCGCACGGTACAGACATGCATACGTACTCCGTGTGCGCATGCGTACGTCGTGCGTGCTCCGTACGCGTGTGCTCCAGAGGTTGCAGGGACGTTATAGTTAGGCTGACATTTTACTCATACAAAACCAAAGAAATTCAGCCATTACTGAGCTAACTATAGCTCGTGCCACCGCAATGCACTGCTAATGACATCACATATTACATCACTCATGACATGGTCAGTGACAACACCGATGACATCACTAATGACGTCTCAAATGAGCTCAATGATGACATCACTGATGACATCATCCAGTGACTGAGTGTTTCTAAAATGTTTACCAATGTTATATACATATATACGACAAGGTAAATTGACGAATGAATGTGTCTATGAGTGGATGATTCAGTTGGTGCATGACTGACTGTATAAGTGAGTGATTAAACATGTCTCAGTGAATGTATGGGTGAATGACTAATCTGAGTGAATGTCTGTATCAGTCTGTCGGTTGGTGTGTAAGTTACTGCATGTGTTTGTGAGTAGCTACATGAGTGTCTATATGGGTTAATGATTGGTTATCTGAGTACCTGTATAGGTGCCTGAATGTCTGTGTGGGTGGGTGGGTGGGTGGGTGTGTGACTCCCTGCATGGTTGTGTGAGTGGGTGAGTCACTGGGTATATGAGTTCATGAGTGCATCTGCGAGGGACTGTATGGGTGAGTGAGTGTGTATGTCTGTGTTACTGAGTGAATGGATGTCTCAGTGGTATATGTGTGAGTCACTACATATGTGAACGGCAGTGTATGTGAGTGTTGGGGTATATAAGTGTTAGACCTGGCACCTTGGCGTGAGTTTCCCTTCCACTTTTTGATGGTGTGCCTCGATTGTTTTGCTGGTGTTGTCCGCTCAGGGCACTGCGCCATGGCTAATCCGTGCCACAGTGCAAGTGCTCCCTAGGTAAAGTGTACCTGTAATTGATGTTCATGATTGGTTTATTGGATTCACTGTCAGTCCCCAGTAAAGTGCACCAGGGGTGCCAGGGCTTGTGAACGCCAATGCTGCTGGTGGGCTTGCAGCGCTGGTTGCGCCACCCACAGAAAGCGGCCGTGTAAAATGTGTCTAGGGTCTGCCACCGCAGACCCTGTGCGCGGTCTGGGACCGTCGCGCTGACGGCGCAAGTGCCCCCGCTTGCCAGTCCCTAAACCTTCCCTTACCTACATATTAGCCACCCCTCTGGTAGGCCCAAGGGCAGGGTGCATTGTAGGCATAAGGTAGGACATGCCCTGATGTGTGTGGCATGTCTTAGTAGTGAATTACAGCCATTTTCGTTTTTCACTATTGAAGGCTACCTGCTCTCCATAGGCCAGAATGGGCTGCTGGGATCACGCCAACGCTGTGACCCCAGTGGACTCAGAGAGCATGGTAGAATGTCAAGTTTAGTATGCCTGAACTCAGAATAATAAAATACTTCTTGTAGTCAAGTTTATTTTAATATCCTGGGTTTGTAAATACTACTTTTAGAAAGTTAGTATTTACTGACCTGACCATTTCAGTCCGCCTCTGCTGTGTGTGTGTGTTCTGCCTAGCAACAGTAAGGAGCCGGGTTGGGGAATCCCCAGAGACAGGTTGGCTGCCAGGTGGTGGGTAGAGAGATGACCCCAGGATGGGTGGGAGGAGTACACCTTGACTCTTGAATAGACCTGTGCTCTGCCACCACAAAGCCGGCGCCGCCCCCTGTGGGGCGGCTGATGTCTCTGCCCTGCTGCTGAAAGGAAAGAGCAGAGTCACCATAACAAAGTGCTCCAGAACTGGACTGAGCCAGGCCCAGGCCCCCTGGCGCTAAAGAACAAAAGAATCACGGTATAAAAGTAGGAGCCTGGCTCCTAAGAAATCAGAATCCTGTTTTACCACAAAGAACCTCTGTCCGACTAGAAAGAGAAGAAGACGCTGGAGGAGCTGGCCTGCTGCTTGCCTTGCTGAGAAAGGAGAGGAAGAGACTACTGAAAAGACTTTGCTACTTTGTGCTTGAACATTCTCCAAGGGCTTGATCTGAGCTTGCCCCCTGAACTGAACCCCAGGACCAGTGGGTTCTCTGTGCTTTTGCTCGTCCTCCGATTCGAGCCGTGTGTGCATCCCGCTGGAAAGAGACTGCGCCCCTCATCGCCCCTCCTAGGGCCGTGACACTCAGAAGCTTGCCTGCCTCAACCCCGTGAGAGCCCCGCTCCATCCGGAGCCGCTCTCTGTCCCCGGGCTAGGTTGCCTGCATCCCTGTCACCGCCTGCCATTGGAGCGCGCTGACCATGCTATCACCCCTCCCGCCGGAAACCGTCCGACGACTGTGATCTACGCCGGGTCATCCAGCTGCACTGACCGTGCCCTGCGACCCCGCTTCGCTATCCCCGGACATCTCAGGCCGCGCCGCCCCCGTTGTGGAGACCCCCCCCTGCACCGCCATGCTGAGGGTCGCTGGCCGCGCCTGCCTACCTGCCCACACCCGCTGATCGAGGACCCAAGACACTTCCCAAGCTGAGAGTCGCACCGACCCGTGTCGACTCTCCACGTCACGAAAGAAGTTCCAGTATCGGGCTCGGGGCCCGCAACGCCTTATTTCCCCGTTCGCAGGAGCCGATCTCAGTAAGTACTGGAACCACAAGTAACATTTGCAAGAGACTACAAAGTATCCATTTGAAACTACGAACAAAGAACATTTGCCTGCTTTACAACCTGGTGGCATAGCGAAAACGTTATTGGTCTTGTGATAAGTCTGCTGAGATATATATACCTATTTTTACATAAAGAAGCGTATTTTTCTACATATCCAAGGCTGGTGTCCGTTTCTGGGGGGATTGATGTATTTACTGTGTGTGTGATTGTAAGTGCTTAACCAACAACGCCTGAGGAATCGCCTTGGCTGCTCACGCCACGCACCTAGAGGGTGAGCAAGGGTCATTCACAAGGGGTTATCCTGCACCCTGACGTAGAGGAGAGGGTTCCTGCTTGACACAAGGGCAACCTTGCGCCAACCGGAGACCCCCAAGTCTAACAATAAGTGACTATATATGAGAGTGAGTGATTGTTAGAGTGGCTGTATAGGTGAGTGTGTGCTTGTATCAGTGATTGTATAAGAGAGTAAGTATGTGTTACTCTCTGTATGAATAAGTGAGGTGGTGTGTGTATAACTGTTTAGGTGAGTAAATGGCAGTGTGATTGATTATTTGGGTTACTGACTACATGTGTGAGTAACACTATGGGTGAGTGGAGGTGTGTGAGTGTCTGTATGGGTGTATGAGTGCATAGATCAGTGGCTGTATTGATGAGTGACTGCGTTTATGAGTAACTGTATGGGTGAGTGAGTGGATGTGTGTGTTAACCTATAAATCAGTGAGTGGGTATGTACAAACTTGCATTGGTGTGTCTATGGTTTCAAAAATGGAGGTCTGTATTTTAGAGTTGGTGTTTTGAAGGTTATATTAGGGTGTGAGGAGGTGCATCAGATATGAAGTGGTGTATGTCATGAGTGATGTCATGAGTGATCCCACTGACCATGTCATGAGTAATGTAAAATGTCAGCCTAACTATAACGTCCCTGAAACCTATGTTTTTTTCAGTGAATATCTAAGGTTTTTCAAAAGCTAATTCCTAACTATAACATCCCTGCAACCTCTGTTTTTTTCAATGAATTTCTAAGGCTTTTTAAATGATAATTTATAATTATAATGTCCCTGAAACCTGTGGATTTTTCAGTGAATTTCTAAGGTTTTTTAAATGCGAAGCCCCAACTTTAACACTCCTGAAACCTCTGTTTTTTTCAGCGATTTTATTAGGTTTTTTAAATTGCAAGTTACTAACTATAATGTCCTTGAAATGTCCATTTTTTCAGTGAAATTATAAGGTTTTTTAAATGCTAGTTACTAATGATAACGTCCCTGAAACCTTTAGTTTTTTAGTTTGAATATATATATATATATATATTCACTGAAAAAACCATGGGTTTCACACACGTTATAGTTAGGAATTAGCATTTAAAAAACCTTAGAAATTCAATGAAAAAACCAAAGGTTTCACACATGTTATAGTTAGCTGGACATTTCACTCGTAAAAAACCAATGAAATTCCCCCGTTATAGTTAGTTCAGCTAACTATAACTCGCGCGCCCGCAATGCACTGCTGATGACGTCACATATTACATCACTCATGACATGGTCAGTGACATCACTCATGACATCACTGATGACATCTCAAATGACATCACTGATGACATCATTCAGAGAATGTGTGTTTTTCAGAAAATTACATATGTTTTATATATGTATATCTCAAGGTCGATGGAAGAATAAATGGGTATATAAGTGTCTAAATGGATGAATTGTTTTTGAAAAATTGATTGTATAACTGACTGATTAAGTGTATCTTAGTGAATACATGGCTTAGTGAGTAATGTTTAAATATGTAAATATCTGTATCAGTCTCTCACTTTGTGTATAAGTGGCTGCATGGGTTGGTGAGTAGCTACATGGGTGTCTATATAGGTTATTAGTTGGTTTTTTGAGTATCAGTGTCTGATGTCTGTATGGTTCGGTGGGGGGTATTACGTAGTGCATAGGTGCATGAATGAGTGACTCACTCTTTGTATGTGTTGAAGACAGCATGTGTGCAGGACTCTATGGGTGAATGAGTGTGTGCATGGGTGTGTTAGTGAGTGAATGACTGTCTCAATAGTGTCTCTATGAGTAACTACATATGTTTTAAACTAGTATATGTGACAATTGGTGTATATAAGCGAGTATATGTGAGAGTGAGAGATTGGAAGAGTTCCTGTATGAATAAGTATGTGTTTCTATAAGTGAGTGTTTAAAAGACAAAGTATGTGTAAGTTTCTGTAGAGGTAAGTGTGGCGGTGTGTGTATAACTGTATATGCAAGTAAATGTATGTTTGATTCTTTATTAGCATGAGTGACTATGTGTGTGAGTACCTCTATGGATGAGTGGCATTGTGTAACAGGATGTATACGTGTATGAGTACATATGATGAGTGAGTACATGTATGAGTGACTGTACAGGACTGTTGGTGAATGAGTGGATGTGTATGTGGATCTTAGAATTACTGAATAGGTTGTTGTAACTGGTATTGGTATGTCCATTGTTTTTAAAATTTTAATTTCTATTTTTGAATGTGTGTATCAAAGGTTATATTAGGGGCAGAGGTGGTCTGCCACTCTATCACAAGGATGATGTCATCAGTGATGTCATCAGTGATGTCATTTGAGATGTCATCAGTGATGTCATGAGTGATATCACTGACCATGTCATGAGTGATGTAATATGTGACGTCATCAGCAGTGCATTGCGGGCGCGCGAGTTATAGTTAGCTGAACTAACGGGGGAATTTCATTAGTTTTTTACGAGTGAAATGTCCAGCTAACTATAACATGTGTGAAACCTTTGGTTTTTTCATTGAATTTCTAAGGTTTTTTAAATGCTAATTCCTAACTATAACGTGTGTGAAACCCATGGTTTTTTCAGTGAATTTGCAAGGTTTTTTAAATGCTAATTCCTAACTATAACGTGTGTGAAACCCATGGTTTTTTCAGTGAATTTGCAAGGTTTTTTAAATGCAAATTTTTTTATTTTCTTCTATTTTTTAAACATATATTTTTTTAAATTTTCTATCCTTTTTTTAAGACTATGGTTAAATTTTTAAAATTCTATAATATGTTTTTTAAAAAATATTTTATAAAATAAACAGGTAAAATTTATTAGCAATAAATTTTTTCCTTTTTTTTTTATTTTTTTTTTAGTACGCGTACCGTAAGCTTACGGTAAGCGTACGGTTTACGCAATGTCCGTAATTTATCTACGCTGTTTGCGTATAGTTACGCAATTTGCGTAGCCGCGCGTACTCCGCGTGGGATGCGTACGCGTGTACGCTACACGCGCACGTTACGCGGAAGTGTCGAGTAGTGACTGTTATGCGCATGCGCGCAAGCGCGTGTCTTTTTTACGCGCATGCGTACTTTTGCCGTAAGCGTACCGTAAGCGTACCGTAAGCGTACGGTAGGTCATGTGATCATGAAACACAACTTTTGATTGGTTGAAACTACTTTCAGTTCTAGAACTCTCCTACACCACACCCATTCCCCTCATTTCTGCTTGTGATCCCTTAGGAGAAGGAGCTGGGTTGTCTTTGTGATACGATGGCAGAACAGCAGAGCCCTTCTGAGAGTGAGGCTAGCACTAGCAGCACTACCTTGAGGCAGAGAGCGAGGAAACAAAAGACCTCTTATGTATGGGATTATTTTACTTTTCCTGAAGGCCAGCAAAAGGTAAATGCACCCTTAGTGACTTGCAAGCTGTGTCAGCGTGTACTTTCAAGAGGTAATCCTGACAGGAAGTATTCCTTTGGGAATCATACCATGATGAGGCACCTCAAGGATGTACACAAAAGGACACATGCTCGACTTACTGGAGGTAACCCTTCAGTAAGTCAACCAAGCACATCCACAGCAGCTCAGCCTGGACCATCATCTGCAGGGCTGAGTCCTTCTTCTGCAGGTCAGGTGAGCCCTTCATCTGTGGGGGGAGCATCTCCTTTTGCTGGCCCTCTGGAAATTAACCCTCGATTTCTGAGGGTTGATATTCGATGCGCCTCTTGTCATGATCTAATTTGTCATAGGGAGACCAGTGTTTCCCTAGTGAACCTCAAAATAGATCAGCACACTTGTCGCAGAGACTAATTTTCCCAATCTTTCTTTCCTCTGTCCCTGCATGAACACAACGGCTCTTTTAAGAGCCAACCTTATCTTTCATCTTTTTTTTATATATGTTTTTAAAAACTTTTTTTTTTTTTTTTTTTACCGTACGCGTACGGTGCGCGTATTTTTTTTTTTTTTTTTTTAAAAACACTAAAAATCAATTATCACATTACAAGGTCTTTGAGAGACTACAATTATTATTATTGACTTACCATACCCACTCAAAAAAATATTTATTCATTTGTTTTTTTTAAAAATTGCTTTAAAAATGGTTCTAGTTTTCGAAAATTTTCTATATCAATCTGAAAAAAAAGAAAAAAGTATTATATTTTTAAAACATTTTATAATACAGTACACATATTTACATATTTATCAAAAAATATTTTTGCCTTATTTTTGCTGTTTTCAGAATATATTGCATTTCACTATAAATTGTGAAAGCAATTGCATTCATCATTTTACAGCGGGCAAAAAAAAATAACAATCTCAAAGATTGTATTAAAAAAGCCCAGAATCTCTTTTTACTTAAACTTAACATTATAGAAATGCATAATATTCTAAAAAAATATCATCTAATATCAATACTTATTTCTTTAAAATACCGTCTGATATGTTTGTTTCAGAAGTATAATCACAATATTATATCTCAAATAACTCCACATTACATCTGGTTCCATTTCCTTTAGGCCAAATAGTAATTTTAAAATTCTTTTTTGATTAAATTTCCAATGGTAATCCAATAAAATTCTAAAGTTTTATTTGTACAGATCTCACCGATTCTCTGTAACATATTGGTTCCCTAAATATTTATTAATAATTTATTAAGTCCACAATAGAATTGTTTACCTTTCCACATGGCCAAATAGTAATTTAAAAAATCTTTTTTGAAAAAATTTCCAATGGCACTCCAATAACATTCCAAAATTTAAATTGAGCAGATGTTACCGATTTTCTCTAAATTTTTGGTTTTCGAAAGTTTCATTAAAAATTAAAAAAGTCCACATTACAATTGGTTATCTTTCCATTAGGCCAAATGATAATTTAAAAAATCTTTATTTTTGAAAATTCCAATGGTAATCCAATAAAATGGTAAAATTGTTTTGTCCAGATCTTGCCAAGTCTCTCTAAAATTTAGGTTTCAGGAAGATTAGATAGGAATTTGCTAAATCAAAAGGCAAACGTTGCTTAAAAACCAATTGGGAATCATTACAGTGTCCAGCCTTTTTCACATTTAAGATAAACTGTGTAATGTCCAGAAGTAACAGTAGGTCCTTCATGGAAAATTATTGCAACAGTTACAAAAGTTTTTCCTGAAATTGATAATTGCTGTCCTGTAAACTTCTTTATTAAAGTATCCAATTTTGAACCATCAGCTCTACATCGTTGCATCATTAAAATTACATACTGTCCGTATTCCTTTAAAATTAATGTTGAAAACATGTCAGATTGACACTCACCGCATTGCATGCTATGATTAGCATCTTTAACTAATTTAGCAAAAGTGACTGTTTTAGTCTCTGGCAATGTCAAAAAAATAAACCTTTCATTATCAACATTAGAGCCACATATATTATAACAGTTTTCACAACTATGTTCCCATTTATAAGAGAGACCAAATAAATTATCAATTGCAACTTCTTCTTCTTCCAGTACCTGAAGAAAAAACATCAAAAATTCGTGTGCATCTTGCTGTTCATTTTGAGAAAACTGTGTTCGTCCTGAACATACATCTAAAAGTTTTCTAATTTCAGTAGCACTTTCTATTTGAGTTTTATCATTACTCAGCTTTTGAAAAAGGAGACTCAGCTCTGAACAGAATCTTTTTCCCTGATTTACTATTATCTGCTCTTGCAAACTTTCCAGATAAAATGCAACATTCAGCACTACATTTGCGTAGCAGTTGACACCAGAGCTATTTTCAAAATGACATCCTACAACCTGTTCTTCTTTTTCCTTACTCTTTTTGCTTGCAATTACATCACTCCTCTTTTTTTTCCTCCTCTGTACATCTTCATCACAGATATTCTCATTTCTCCTTTTACGAGAAACTACACGTTTCTCCAACACAGGATACTGACCTAAATGAGGAGCATAGCTTCTTCTTAATCTATTATACTCCTTTACACAATTTGTATCAGCACTAACTTTTGAGTCATCAAAGTCTATCATGAATAAACCTGATAATGTTTTCACTCGTGACAAAGCAACATATGCCATACCTTCTTTGAACACAGTTGAACCAATGTTCACAAATGCACAATCTACAGTCAATCCTTGAGACTTGTGAATAGTTACAGCATATGCTAGCGAAAACGGAAACTGCTTCCTACGTACATATAATTCTTTCACAAGCATGAAACGAACTGTACAACGACAAATGTCTTTAACTTCTTCTATCTGATCAAATTTTATTTTTAAACATTCAATTCCATCTTTTTCTGATAATTAATAAAACCCACAACTCTTCCCATAGCTCCATTAACTAAACCTTTTTCAACATCCAAATTTCTCCTTAAAAATACTCTACAGTTCATGCAAACATATAGATTTTTTTCTAATCCAGCTGTTTTGGAAATGTTCTTCTCTAGTGAATCCAATTTATTTTTCAGTGTGCCTGTTACTGTGACAGTAATTCTTCCATCCTCAATTTTGTCCACTGCTTCTAATTTCCTGATCTCTTCCTTTTCCAATTTCAAAAGCTCCTCATTGAATATTGAGCATTCACGTAGAGTTGGCATTAAGCAGATGATACTTTTGTTTTCTGCAATGTTCTTGTATATCTTCTCTGCAACTATTTCTTCCTTTGGAAATAAATTATATAGCAGCCGACTCTGTAATGCTTTTTTGCCAACTTCTGTGAGTAGTCCAATTCTGATATCTTTCAGAATACTTCCATATTCTTCATCGCTTGCTTGCCTCATATTAGTAGTAAGTTCCTTGTACTCAAAGAAGGACCAAATATTTGTATTTCCGATGCTTCCCAATGACTTCTTCGTGTCTTCATGTGTGACAGTATTAAACACTGGTTGTCCTTTAACTGGAGTAAGTTGCAAAAGATCTCCAAAAACTATGACGTGTTTTCCACCAAATAACATGTCATAGTCTGTCTTCAGAATTTGTTGCATTCTTAAATGCACAAAGGCAAGCATTAAGTTTGAAACCATGCTCACCTCATCAATAATGAGAACTTGCATCTTCTTCAAGACTCTTGAAACTTCCAAGGATGCTTCTCCAGTTAGCTTGTTGTATTGTATTTTGTTCTCATGCTCCACTGGTAACATTAGCAAACGATGTAAAGTGATTCCTTTTATGTTATATGCTGCTAACCCAGTTGGAGCAGTAACCACACAAGACAAAGTAGAATCCGTTTTTTGCTGTAGGTAGCTTCTGATGACTTTAATTAGGAAACTTTTTCCAGTTCCAGCTTGTCCGCTTACATACATCCTGATTGGATGAAATGATGTGCATGAGCACTCTTTTTTTTCATGTAGAAATCCGTGATCAATTTTGTTTCTGATCTCTTCATAAATTTGTTGCTGCTCTTCGTTCAGTTGTCTTTCCAAATTTTGTAAGTCTATAAATTCTTCTTGAGCTTGATTCATAGCCCTTTCCACTTCATTCATGGCTATTGATGCTTCATTTTCAACGATTGGTTGTCCTAGGGGATCTTGACTGAGTGTTTCTGAACTTTGGCTGTCCTGAGAACTGTCTCTAGCTATTTCTGCTGCAATTGTAGTTTCCTGTTCAATTTCTTCATTTAACATTTGCAGATAACTTGAGAATGTACTGCATTGTATGCTGTCTTTGCAAGCATTAAAAGAATCTTCATAGCTTTGAAATTCTCCCAGTAGTTCATCCTCTGTACGCCATGGTTTAAACAACTGTAAAAGAGCCAAGTAGTAAAATTCCTTCTTGTCAGTAGTGTCGCAACTCAGCTTCCTGTGATTTATCAAACTTCCTTTTGTTTGCTTCACCAAACATCCTTCCTCACCAATGACTTTATATTTTCCATTGTTGATGTCTTCTGCGGCTTTCCGTGAATAAATGTAGTTCTGCAGCACTTCATAGAGACACATGTTCTCCAGATGTTGACTTCTCTTGGGATAATATGTGTCCAACATGTTTGATTTCAAAATATCTGTACTTTCTGGGTCATTCTCGGCCAAATATTCAATTTCTCCAACAGATTTTAGTACCCGATTTCTCATTGCTGCAAGGCCTAAACTTGCCCAAATTATTCTTCTTGACTTCGAGTAGAGACTTGCAGAAGATAACCTATCTGAACATTCGTAGGATCCAATTTCTCGATGCGATAACATCTTCAAACTGAAACTGTACAGCTTCTTACTGACAGTCTTCTCGTGAGAAATCTCTTCCCACATTTCCTTCAATTCTGTTTTTTCTGATTTCGTAATGTAAGATGTTACATATCGAGCAACAGCAATGGAATTGTCAGCTACATACTGTATATCCATGTTAGCGTTCCACATGGATAAAATGACTGGGTTGTAGTCATTTATATTTTTTGATTCTTCTTTTCTTTTAAGGTTGTAGGTATTCTTAGGTGATTTTCTTGTGATAGTATGTCTCACAGCTGACATAAAACTGTTTACTCTTCCATTTGAAAGAACAGGTCTAGGAAATCCAAATCGACATTTAGTGTAGTATTTATCTTTGCTCTTGTATTTCCGTCGACAGTATTTTCCACACCGATGACTTTGGAAACGTAAAACTTGCTCCTTTAACTTTTTCTCTTCTGTGCTTTTTGGTATAGCACATGTTGCATATTCTTCAATGTAAGATAACACTGCTTCATCAGTATCTGTTCCAAACTTTGGGGCATCCTTGATCCACAACAGCATATGAATATGAGGAGCACCTCTTGCCTGGTACTCTTTTCTCCAAAAGAAATCTACTACTTCTCCAAGAGGTGGATTTTTTTTATTGCAGATGAAGGACATCATAGCCTCAAATCTATGATTGAAATATCTGCAAACATTAACCGGATCCAATGAGCACAGTTCTCCTGCTGTCTTGTATTCGATGTTTTTAATGTTTGAATTTGCCTCTCGTAGAAAATCCAGTAAATCATCCCAAGCGTACTCGGCACAGCTTAGTGTAACGAACCATGTTGGTGTTCCTAAATTCCGTAACATGCATTTTAATTCACCATGGCGTCGGTACCAATATTCATTTGTCCCACGCTGACACGCCATCAGATTGATCAGTTGTGTTTCCAAATGATCATCTCGGTGCTGCACTTTCTCCATAAAATCCTTAGCAGACACATTTTGTAAATGTACTCCACTTTTTAAAATGTGATTTACTGCATAAGACAGTGCAGACAAGTCGCTTTCAAATAAAAGATGGAACAAATAAGGAATACTTTGTCGAAATCTGGGATCTTCAGCATATAGTCTTGTAGTCCGATACTCAGAAGCTGGAATCTGTTCCGGACGTTCATCGTATCGTCCTCCTTTTCCTTTAGGAAACAGCTGGGGAAAACATCGAGCTTCCAAGCTCTCCTCCCATACACTCACGGGAGTTCCTTTTGCTTTCTTCATCTGAAAGAGATCAATATTGTCTCCCATAACTTCTTTTGAATGAAGAGGATGTATGCTAAAATGTTCATAAATTTCTTCTTCCTTTGACTTGTCCACTTTTTCAATTTGTCCAGTTGGTGTTTCTGTGTCTTCTTGTAAATCTTCTTCTTCTTCTTCTTCTATATAAATTGATTCATACCATTTGTTATTCCTTTTCAAATACAAATTTGCTCTTTGTACTTTCCGCACATCTACCAGCTCCTGCCAAATCTTCTTATTCTTTGTAGGTACACCATTAACCAGAATAATTAATGGTTCAGTTTCCAAAGTATCCGCATCAATAGTTTCCATATTTTTTTTCAAATCCAAGGGCAAATACACCACTCTACCTTTTAAACCTCTCAGTAAATCGGAAGGAGGTAATTTACCAGTTTTGGGCTCCATACGTACTATGGTCTGGAACGGATGAACACATTGAATGAGTATAGACTCATATGTATTTAATTCAGAAAGTTCAGCAGGAATAGCATCCAATTCTAAATTATTATGTACAGCTCTGGTCGGCATTCTATTTTCCTCTAACTTGTTGTAACAGTATTTACAAATACGCTGATCTTCACCCAAATCAAAACAATTTTCAAGAAATATATATGTGGCAAAATCCTTCCACTTATAATTATCTTCATTTTCACTCTTTCTGTAGAGATCAACATTCCTAGTTTGTTTTCTATAATGAGTTCTGCGGCAACAAATACAAGTAAAATTTGGTCTTTCATTAGAGATTATTGCAAATTTTGTTATGTGATCATTAAATGTGTTACTTACAGAGGGTTCTACATTCTCTTCCACTTCTTCCTCATTTACTGTGTCCTTCTCTGCACTGTTTTGTTCAGGACCAAAGTAACAAAACTGAATTTCATCAACAACCTTCTCTACATCTGATACCGTTCCTCGGAACAGAGCCCTATTCAATTCATTTAACTTTATTGCTGGACTTTTGGCAAAATACAACCGTCTCACAAACTTTCTCATTTCAGTATGATGAACAGCCAGCATCCTAAAATGATGGAAAACACTATTACACACTTTTCTAGATAGACAAGCCAGAGAATGACCCTGCAAACCAGTATTCTCTCTCACTCTGCATGGATCCAGCACCTTAATCTTCTGTTTTATACTTTTTTTACTATATTCTCTTAGAAACTCACGAAATTTGTCAATAGATTCCTGACGCACAGTGCAAATACTACTACAATTCCAAGTGTACACTGGGGCTTTAGGACGTCTCCCCATAGCCTCATCTGCCATCACTTGTACCTCATCTCTTGGAACCATTATCTCCTTCTCCATTATGCAACCATTTTTTACTTCGTAAGCACGACCTCTGGTGTCAACTGCATGCAGCAAACTATTACTTTGAAAATAGCTCTCTTCATTAAAAAAAGGTTCACTACTTGAACTATGCATCCACTTTCCTAAAAACACTTTACAAAAGTTTGTTCTGTTCACTACTCTTTTCCTTTTGCTATGTGATTTCAGTACATTAACCATTTTATCTAATGTACGCATCCTATTCAAAATTAAAATGAATAGTTTCCTTTTTAATTCTAATGCCTTTGCTGCAATGGCTTCAATTTCTTTTTTTCTTTTATAAAACTTAGTCTTTTGCTTATATTTCTTCACATCCTTTATCAAATTGGACATAACTCTTCTCTGAAACATTTTTCTACGTATCTCTTTAAACGCTGTTTTTCTATTTATGTAAATCTTTTCAGTTGCAGAAGGTATATTTGCATTAACTAAATTCTCAATTTTTTCCTGTCCTTTTCTTTTCAAAACATTCTTTCCAGTACAGACATTTTGTACATTTTTCATTCTTTTGAATATATTTTTTAGAAATTGTTTTTTCTGCTTACCAGAAGATTTTTTCTTTTTCCCAACATGAGCATCTTCTACTAACTTTGGTCCTCCAGTTGTCTTCAAATATAGGTTTTTTTTGTGAGTTTTTTGAACTCTGGATTTTGTAGGCATCTTAAATTTTGTTCACTGCTCTTCAGCAATACCTGAAAAAAACTAAAAAAAAATTCCTTTATTTTATTTAAATATATTACTACATTTCTTTTCACAATAGTCACAAAACGTAATTTCTTTGCCAATTTGAAAACACACTTATTACTCTTTTTTTTGGCAAGTGATAATCACTTTTACAGACTGACACATTATAAATCCACTTTTCAGATTTTTTTAAATGCACATGTCCAGACTGCTTTTTCAGACCACCACCATGTGTATCCTGGGTGACTGCCTACACTCCAGCAAGGGCAACCAGCCTTAGTGATGCTGAATGTATTTGCATTACAGACTGAAACCTCAAACCCCACTCGCTTGTAAATACTGTGCATGATTATACATGGAAAGGAGCTGGGTGTGTGCTAAGAGTCTGCTTCTGCACCAAAAAATCGCTCCCCCTTTTTCCTACTAATGGAACTGTGAAATCACCAGAGCAAAACGCAATAAATCTCTGCCTGTAATTCCTATGTGCACACAGAGTCATGTTTTCACATTAGTCACAAAACGAAATTTCTTTGCCAATTTGAAAGCACACTTACTGCTCTTTTTTTTTGCCAAGTGATAATCACTTTTACAGACTTGTTGTAAAGTGAAACAACGATGTGATTAAGCATTTACTAAAGACATTAATTCCCCTCTTATAGATCATGTTTTCTCTGTTATGTTGACCGAAGTTCGGACTCCATTTTGTATTGTCATGCTTCCACGTGTTCCCCACGAGAAGAGTCCAACCTCTGTGTTAGTTGCTCTTGTAATCTGCCTAGTAACAGTCTATAAATAGCTCCTTTGTCCATCTGGCACATGCCCGGACTTGACCACATCTGTTATCAGTTAGCCTTGCTTGACCATGTTTTCGCGGGCTCCAGGAGTGTGTTAGCTCCGCCCACATATTGATTCAGTATCGAAAATGACCATAAATGGTAATGTTCTTCAGCCTCATGTTGTATCCACCCACTTATGAGCCCCTCTGTTGTGTATAAAAGGGGACTGTGTACGCAAGTTCTTTGTGCTACTCTATGCAATACTGAAGAGTGTTGTGTGGATTGTAGGGCCACCCTTAAGGGTTAATAAATGCTGTCTTTGTACTTTGCAGTTTCCGTGCCAACTTCCTTATAGATTCCATTACAGGAGAGCGAACCCTTGTGTCCTGCGGGCCTAGCTGGGGCCTGTATTCATCAATTGGCGCCCGTCACGTGGGGCTCATCGACGACTCGGATGCCCGAAGGACTGGTCGCGACGAAGGTGAGGAATTTGACCGGGGACGTGATCACTGCCCGGGGCGTCTTAGCCCTGGCATCCCGAGGTTTTTCTTCCTTCCCTTCCGAGCTGACCGTCTGGGTGGCGCCGGTCCTCGACTGAGACCTCTTCTGTCGGTCTTGCCGTGAAAGCCGTTTGGGCGATTGTGGAGCTTGGCAGTTGGAATCTGGACTCTTGATTGGTAAGAACCGGTGTACGGTACTTGCTCCGAGTTTTTGAAGCCTGATCTGGCTATTTGAGTTTGATTTGTGATGACTAGTCATATTTTGAATTTGTCTTTGTGAATATATATGCGTTGCAACACATATAGGCAGGTAATGTGGAGAGATTTCTCCGGAGCTGTGTAACTTTGAACGGCGCAACGATTAAGTGCCATTTTTCTATAATATTGCATATTTTGCATTATTTCTGAGCATGCCTGCTTTTAGCGCACTCCGTAAGTGGTGCTGCTGTTTCGGAAACCGGTTGAACCTCGAGGAATCTGCTCCAGCTCCCCCAGAGGGGACTCCTAATAGGGATATGTATGTGAAGCATGGTCTTTCTTCCATAATGTACAGCACAGTATGGAGGAAATATACAAAAAAAGATCCTGAGTTACGATGGCCTTTGTATGGATCGTTTGATATACGTAAGATTGAGTATGTGGAACAGTGTATGTGTAAGCGGCGTGCTCGTCAGGATATGTTTGAGTGTGTGCGGTTGTGGGTGAAGGAGGTGCGTGAGCGAGAGAAGCGTGAGAAAGCGCTGTTTGATAAAGAACAACGGAAGAATGATCATGTGCGAGCACAGGAAGCGAAGTGTCGGGAGGACAGAGAGCAGACGGACAGGCAAGAGAAGGAGCGTAGGCTACAAGTTTCGGGTCAATACGCTGTTCGGCAGCCACTTTATCCTGTCCTTAATAATCTTGATGATGATTTTTATTTACTAGATCGCTCTCCGCCCCCTTATGTTGGCGCATCTGCTCCGAGGCCACAAGATTCTGTCCCGGGTACGGGTAAGGTAGATACGCGGTCCATGTTATCAGCCGAGCAAATGGCTCAGCTTCGGCAAATTTCCTTCCGTGCACTTAAGGGTAAGGTGTCCGTGGATGAATTGTTCCATACTTGGGGGTCGTGGCAGGATAGAGAGAGATTGTATTTTTTGAACCATTTCGCTGAGGAAGTGATTGCTGCTTTTCGGAAATATTCTAGTGTCTTTGAGCCTGAAGAAGTGACATCGGATGCCAAAGCATTGCATGATGGTGTTTTTTCTCCCTCTCAGGCTCCTGATACTGTTCGGCGGCTATTCGCCTTGTGGGACGCGGTGCTGGCCCATAGAGAAAAAGCGCGCCAACGAGCAGGGGAGGAGACGCAGTCGGATTCGTGTACTGCAGAAGGCCACTCATCCACCTCTCAATCAGATAAGAGCGATCTAGTGCATGCTAAGCCAATGCGCGAGGCGGCGCCTTTGTATGTTCCTCCTAAAGGAGCGGGGACTAGCTCGGACATTACCTCCGCCGATGCTAAGGGATATTTTGTGTATAATTGGGTTTATACTCCGTGGCATAGAGCTGATGTCATGGCATTAAAGAATGCGCTGCCTGACCCCCGCAAGAATCCAGCGGCCTTCTATGAAGAAGTCGAGGGGGCCTTGAATTCTTGCGTCATGACTTTAGCAGACATAGATTTGTTCTTTGGGCTTATTCTACCACCAGACATGTGGCGATCTGTGCGGAAGGTAGATGATGTTGCCACTTTTAAGGCTCGATGGTCTGAATTGGAAGATGAGGATAGGGAGCGGAAGCCTGCGCAGAAACCGCCCCAGAGTATTTTAGATCTCCCTGCTGCTATTGTGACTAAGTTGAAGACAATTATCCCCCTAAAAAGATTGACTGGAATATGTTAGCTGCATGTAAACAGAAAGTTGACGAGTCAGTTGCGGACTTTTTTACGCGCTTTGAGGAGACGTTTCATGATTTTAGTGGCCAGTCGCTTACTGACGATACGGGTTGCCACCTTTTTGCGGATAAATATGTGGCTAATCTGCTGCCGGCAGTTGCGGCCCGTCTAAAAGCGAGCGAGAGTTCTTGGTCCTCCGCTACACCGACGGCCCTCCTGACTATCGCCCAGTATTATGAGCGTCAGGAGCAAGAAGCAAAGGGCCAGGAGGAAAAGAAATCGAAAGATTTGAAAACAAAGGTGATGTTGGCACAAGTCTATGGCCCGCCCCGACGGGGTAGTAATAGAGGTAGGGGAGGATCTTATGGTCCTCCCTTGGGCCGATCTGATTTAAATAGGAACCAATGTGCGTATTGTAAGCAATCGGGTCATTGGGCTAGGGACTGCCCGGTGTTGCATGCATCGCGTCAGGGGCATACCTCTGGTGGCCCGCGAGGTAGAGAGAGTTTCTCGAACTTTCGAGGGAATTCTAACGAACAGGCTCGTCTTGACTCTGCTGGGCAGCACCGAGATAGATCAAATGTTTTCGATCGCCAGCATCAGTATCAAGCGTCGGGAATTGACCGGTCGGGGTACCATGACTCTCAGCATGCATAGGATTGCGTTGGATGGGGGTTAGAATCAGTTGAGGTGCCAGTCGATCAGAAGGGCCCTTATGTATCGGCTGAGGTTTTGGGCTCTACTGATCAGTTCCTAGTGGATACAGGAGCGACACGTAGTGCGCTATCTAAGCAATTGGTTCCGGGGGCTCCCCCATCCGGCTTAATGGTCACATCGGTAGGGTTCGATGGTACACTCTCCCGAAGCCCTCTTTCACAGCCCCTCATGTTTAAGGTTGATTCTTTTTCTGCACCCTGTCCGTTTCTGCTTGCCCCGTACACACCGGACAACATTATGGGTCTTGATATGTTAAAGCATTTTAGGGCTACGATCCGTTGCTCCCCTGCTGGTGTACGGGTAATATTGAATGACAATTACCCCCGATCAGAACGAATGTGTACGATGTCAGAGGATGCGCTGTTAGCTACCCTCCCTCGTGCTTTGTGGGCAACTTCGGATACTGATGTAGGACAAATGGTGATTCCACCGGTCCACATCAGCGTCCAGGAGGGGGCGGTGTTACCTCGCCTCCCACAGTACCGTATTTCCCAGGAGGGTGAGGAGGCTCTCATACAGATAGTGCAGGATTTGATAACGGTTGGGGTAGTCGAGGAAGTCCCCTACAACATTTGTAACAGTCCGATTCTTCCTATACTGAAAAAGGATACGGATGCCAGAGTTTATCGGTTCATAATTGATTTGAGAGAAGTGAACAAGATCGTGATACCTCAATACCCAGTGGTTTCCGATATCACGACGTTGCTTACCTTGGTCCCGCCTACGGCGACCATGTTCTCAGTGATTGATTTGAAGAAGGCCTTCTTTTCCATTCCCATTCACCCTGATAGCCGATATCTTTTTGGGTTTACATTGAATAATAGATCTTATCGTTTCTGTAGGATTCCCCAGGGCTATACAGAAAGCCCTAGCATTTACAGTCAGGCTTTGAAACGACAATTGGATTCTTTTGCTCTGCTCGAGGGGGTCGCCCTCATTCAATATGTCGATGACATCTTGCTGGCGGCTGACACCCTGGAGTTGGGTGAAAAAAGTACGTTATCCTTACTTTCCTTTTTAGCGTCCCACAATCATAAGGTATCTAGGAAGAAATTGCAATTCTGTTGACCAAAGGTGACTTATTTGGGTCACCTTTTGTCTAAGGAGGGGCGTGCACTCACACCGGATCGTATCCAAGTAATTTTGGATACACCGAGACCATCCACACAGAAGGATGTGCGTGCATTTTTGGGCCTTGTTTCTTTTTGCAGACAGTGGATATTGGGGTTTTCGCACATAGCTAAGCCATTGTTAGCCCTTTTGACAAAGGACACGCCTATCCCAATCCCTTGGTCAGATGAGTGTGATACTGCTTTTCAGCAACTACGACAGGCCCTTTGTTCAGCACCAGTGTTAGGAACCCCTGATTATGCAAAACCCTTTTCGTTGTATGTGCATGAGAAAGATGGATGTGCATTGTCAGTTTTAGTGCAGATGCACGGCGATAAGCAGCGCCCATGTGCATATTTTTCGGCTGTACTTGATCCTGTTGCCCGAGCATTACCAGGGTGTTTTCGCTCGGTTGCGGCGACAGCTGTGTCAATACGCCAAAGTGAGGGAATTGTGTTATCTCATAAGTTGTTGGTATTAGTCCCCCATGCTGTCGATGCCCTACTCAATCAAACGAAGACGCAGCATTTGACCAGCGCCCGTTTAACAGGATATGAGTTGACACTTCTGGCTCCTCATATTACGTTAAAAAGGTGCGTAACGTTAAACCCGGCAACATTGTTGCCATACCCCGAAACCCAGCCTGAGGCGCGGAAAGCGCATGATTGTATTCTCGTGACTGAGGAACAAACAAAGGGTCGTATTGATCTCCAGGATACGCCCTTTCCAGATGTAGATGGAGAACTGTGGGTGGATGGATCCTGTCTGAAGCTACCAGATGGTACGGCTTCAGCAGCGTATGCAATTACCACATTACAAACGATAGTGGAGACAGCACGCATACCACAGAAATCAGCCCAAGCAGCGGAACTGATAGCATTAACACGAGCATGTGAGCTCAGTACAGGACTATGTGTGAATGTTTATACAGATAGCCGCTATGCCTTCGGAGTAGCGCATGACTTCGGCCTACTCTGGAAGGAGAGAGGGTTTTTAACGTCACATGGAGTACAGATAATGCATGGAGAGTTAGTTCACAATCTTTTAACTGCATTGACATACCCAAAGAAAATTGCTATCGTTAAGTGTAGCGCCCATAGGAAAGTAGTTGACAAAGTTGGAGAAGGGAATGCGTTGGCAGATCGAGTAGCACGGGAAACTGCGATGCAGCCCGGTACTACTGCCGTGTATGTAGTGAAGTCACAGGTGGAAAGATGGCATGATGCGAAGGAGGAAGTGCGAGAAATGCAAAGGACCGCTTCTGACAAAGAGCGGGAACAATGGGCTACTGAGGGAGAATTGGATGATGAGGGTTGCTGGAGAAATAAGCAGATGGATAGATGGAAATTACCTACGGCTTTTGTACAGCCTATGGTTCAGATGGCACATGGGCTAGCACATGTTGGAGCTTCCGCAATTGTGAAATTGCTTACCCAAGTCTGGGAGCATCCAGAGATTGCTAGCACAGCGAAGAGGGTGGTGCAGACCTGTATGATCTGCCTGAGGTACAACCCAGGAAAGGGTACTCGAACTCCAGCAGGAGGATTTGTGACACCCACTGCACCCTTTGAGGTTCTGCAGATGGATTACATCCAGCTTGAGCGCTGTAATAATCTGAAGTATGTTCTAGTAGTGGTCTGCGCTTTCAGCAAATGGGTTGAAGCGTACCCTACGAAAGACAATACTGCGATGACTACTGCGAAGCTGCTGCTGAAGGAGTTTTTCCCCCGATATGGTGTTTGTAGACTTCTGTGGAGCGATAATGGCCCTCACTTTGTAGCGGACGTTATAAAGTATGTCTTGAAGGGTCTAGGCATCACTCAGAAGTTCCACGCCGTGTTTCACCCTCAGTCTGCAGGCCTAGTTGAGAAGTATAATGGTACACTGAAGCTTAAGATCGCCAAAATTCAAGCTTCGACGTCTTTGACTTGGCCAGACGCTCTGCCACTGGCGTTATTGTCAATTAGATCGGTACCACACTCTCGAACTGGCCTTACACCTTACGAAATTGTTTTTGGACGCCCAATGAATATTTGGGGTCCACCAAAACCTAAGGCTGTGTATGATGTACCTTGTGTAATGATGAACGATTATCTGGCACAGTTAACGGATAACTTGGTTTCTATTCATCAACAGGTCCGAGAGGCGCTCCCTGATCGGTCTACCGGTGAAGGACATGGTCTCCGGCCTGGTGACCATGTCATGGTGAAAGTTTTCGACAGGACGAACAGCCTGGAACCGAGATGGGTGGGCCCTGAGCAGGTCCTCCTCGCAACGAGGACGGCTGTGCGAGTCTCCAACCGAAAGAATTGGATCCACTCTCTGCACTGTAGGAAGGTGCCGCCCGGATTGGTGGAACCTGCCGTGCTGACCGATCAACGAGAAATTTTGGCTGCAGAGACAGGCCGTGCTGCGGAGCCCAACGCCACGGAGGAGCTCTTTCCGGACCACGCGACTCCTGGAGGAAGGCGATATCATCTTCGACCAAGGAAGTGAGTTTTCCAGTACCGGGACATACTGTCAGAACGGCCCTTGGGTTAGTGAAACGGAGAGCCGATGAGGCAAGGGGGGGGGATCAGCCCTGCATTAGTGTAGTGACACCCGTCTTGGCCCGCTGGTGAAGAAATCAACCGCTGCCCAAGGGGAAGAGTTCTGACAGACTTCTAGTTTCAGGAAGATATTGGGTTTTATTTTTGCTTTGATATGGAGAAAAAGAAAATACTTTGCGCATTAGGGTTCATGTTGACAGTAGCCATTGTTGGGATAACCACATGGTTCGTGGAGGATGTAACTCCCGCTCGGAAGATTCTTGTGTTGACAACTCCGGTGCCTGAGGAGCACTACTTTTATACATTACCGTATCAAGAGTTGAAGCATCGACAATCTTACTTGAATAACACTTTCATCCAGATGCTGCATCATACCCACGTTGCTACGAATGCTACGAACTGTTGGATATGTGGGATGATGCCAGCTCATCAGAAGAAAGGAGGAACGCCATTTATACCACTTCCTTTCTCTCATAATGGCTCTTGTAGAGCATGGTATACCTTGCTTTTTGCTACTCGGAAACCAACAGTGGGACGATTGCTCTTCAGACTCAATAAAGAATGCCATCAAGACAAAAATGGGTATCCACAAGCGAATGGGACAATTTGGGAGTGGGAAGAGTACCGACCAGACAATGAATCCATTCCCTACATCTTTACGAACACAAGAGACACTGTGGGAAAGGACAAGTTTGTAATTCAAGTAGCACAAGCTCAAGCGGACCTGTGTGTCCAGAGTGTGGGTTTTATTCCTGTTGGTGTTAGTGATTGCATTACTGTTTTGAATATTGATGGGTTGAACAATAGTACCTTCTTAGCCTCCCATAATACGTACTTTGTGTGTGGAAATAAAGGTTATTACCGTCTGCCGGCTGGGTGGTCTGGGGTATGCTATGTATCGTTTCTATTACCTCCAGTATTCTTAGCTCCCGCATCTTATCATAAGGATTTGAAATTATTAAATAATGTGACTGTAAATAGGTATAAACGTACTTTATCAATTGATGATGTAGATCAGACTGACACCAGTCTGCAACAGTATATTGATTTTAACTTGGGACTGTTTTTCTTTGTTGGAGCTGCCCTGAACAGTAGGAAGATCCGAAGATTAACAAGAGTGGTAGAAGCTGTGACAAATCAGACTGCTGCTGCTCTTGGGAATCTTACGGAGGAATTACAGATCACTAGAATTGTTGCATTGCAGAATCGTATGGTATTAGATGTTATGCTAGCTGACAGAGGAGGAGCATGTAAAATTATTGGAAGTAGCTGTTGTGTGTTTATTCCTGATCATACGCCATCAGTTTATAATGCCATCAATAAACTGCATAAGATTGCAGCTGAGATCCATACGGAAAATGGCACTTGGTCCTTTTCTGGATGGTTTTGGGCGTTAATTACTGCCTGGGGATGGAAGGTTCTAACTGGTCTCTGCATTATTGTAGCGGTTCTGTTTTCATGCTGTATCTGCGTTCAGTGTGGTCCTTTACTCTGCTCATTATGTGTATCATTTTGTATCCCCGATAAGAAAGCTATTGCCAATGTCACTTATCAGAAACGTTTAGCTAAGGAAGTAGAAGAGATGATGATAATTGATATATATGATGATTATTCTAACAAGCCGGATGTCTTCAGTAAATGCTGAAAGGGTCGTCTGTTGTAAAGTGAAACAACGATGTGATTAAGCATTTACTAAAGACATTAATTCCCCTCTTATAGATCATGTTTTCTCTGTTATGTTGACCGAAGTTCGGACTCCATTTTGTATTGTCATGCTTCCACGTGTTCCCCACGAGAAGAGTCCAACCTCTGTGTTAGTTGCTCTTGTAATCTGCCTAGTAACAGTCTATAAATAGCTCCTTTGTCCATCTGGCACATGCCCGGACTTGACCACATCTGTTATCAGTTAGCCTTGCTTGACCATGTTTTCGCGGGCTCCAGGAGTGTGTTAGCTCCGCCCACATATTGATTCAGTATCGAAAATGACCATAAATGGTAATGTTCTTCAGCCTCATGTTGTATCCACCCACTTATGAGCCCCTCTGTTGTGTATAAAAGGGGACTGTGTACGCAAGTTCTTTGTGCTACTCTATGCAATACTGAAGAGTGTTGTGTGGATTGTAGGGCCACCCTTAAGGGTTAATAAATGCTGTCTTTGTACTTTGCAGTTTCCGTGCCAACTTCCTTATAGATTCCATTACAGGAGAGCGAACCCTTGTGTCCTGCGGGCCTAGCTGGGGCCTGTATTCATCAGACTGACACATTATGAATCCACTTTTCAGATTTTTTTAAAAGCACATGTCCAGACTGCTTTTTCAGACCACCACCATGTGTATCCTGGGTGACTGCCTACACTCCAGCAAGGGCAACCAGCCTTAGTGATGCTGAATGTATTTGCATTACAGACTGAAACCTCAAACCCCACTCGCTTGTAAATACTGTGCATGATTATACATGGAAAGGAGCTGGGTGTGTGCTAAGAGTCTGCTTCTGCACCAAAAAATCGCTCCCCCTTTTTCCTACTAATGCAACTGTGAAATCACCAGAGCAAAACGCAATAAATCTCTGCCTGTAATTCCTATTTGCACACAGAGTCATGTTTTCACATTAGTCACAAAACGACATTTCTTTGCCAATTTGAATGCACACTTACTGCTCTTTTTTTTTGGCAAGTGATAATCACTTTTACAGACTGACACATTATGAATCCACTTTTCAGATTTTTTTAAATGCACATGTCCAGACTGCTTTTTCAGACCACCACCATGTGTATCCTGGGTGACTGCCTACACTCCAGCAAGGGCAACCAGCCTTAGTGATGCTGAATGTATTTGCATTACAGACTGAAACCTCAAACCCCACTCGCTTGTAAATACTGTGCATGATTATACATGGAAAGGAGCTGGGTGTGTGCTAAGAGTCTGCTTCTGCACCAAAAAATCGCTCCCCCTTTTTCCTACTAATGCAACTGTGAAATCACCAGAGCAAAACGCAATAAATCTCTGCCTGTAATTCCTATTTGCACACAGAGTCATGTTTTCACATTAGTCACAAAACGAAATTTCTTTGCCAATTTGAATGCACACTTACTGTTCTGTTTTTTTTGGCAAGTGATAATCACTTTTACAGACTGACACATTATGAATCCACTTTTCAGATTTTTTTAAAAGCCCATGTCCAGACTGCTTTTTCAGACCACCACCATGTGTATCCTGGGTGACTGCCTACACTCCAGCAAGGGCAACCAGCCTTAGTGATGCTGAATGTATTTGCATTACAGACTGAAACCTCAAACCCCACTCGCTTGTAAATACTGTGCATGATTATACATGGAAAGGAGCTGGGTGTGTGCTAAGAGTCTGCTTCTGCACCAAAAAATCGCTCCCCCTTTTTCCTACTAATGCAACTGTGAAATCACCAGAGCAAAACGCAATAAATCTCTGCCTGTAATTCCTATTTGCACACAGAGTCATGTTTTCACATTAGTCACAAAACGAAATTTCTTTGCCAATTTGAATGCACACTTACTGCTCTTTTTTTTTGGCAAGTGATAATCACTTTTACAGACTGACACATTATGAATCCACTTTTCAGATTTTTTAAAAAGCCCATGTCCAGACTGCTTTTTCAGACCACCACCATGTGTATCCTGGGTGACTGCCTACACTCCAGCAAGGGCAACCAGCCTTAGTGATGCTGAATGTATTTGCATTACAGACTGAAACCTCAAACCCCACTCGCTTGTAAATACTGTGCATGATTATACATGGAAAGGAGCTGGGTGTGTGCTAAGAGTCTGCTTCTGCACCAAAAAATCGCTCCCCCTTTTTCCTACTAATGCAACTGTGAAATCACCAGAGCATAACGCAATAAATCTCTGCCTGTAATTCCTATTTGCACACAGTCATGTTTTCACATTAGTCACAAAACGAAATTTCTTTGCCAATTTGAATGCACACTTACTGCTCTTTTTTTTTGGCAAGTGATAATCACTTTTACAGACTGACACATTATGAATCCACTTTTCAGATTTTTTTAAATGCACATGTCCAAACTGCTTTTTCAGACCACCACCATGTGTATCCTGGGTGACTGCCTACACTCCAGCAAGGGCAACCAGCCTTAGTGATGCTGAATGTATTTGCATTACAGACTGAAACCTCAAACCCCACTCGCTTGTAAATACTGTGCATGATTATACATGGAAAGGAGCTGGGTGTGTGCTAAGAGTCTGCTTCTGCACCAAAAAATCGCTCCCCCTTTTTCCTACTAATGCAAATATAAAATTACCAGAGTTGTACACAATAAATCTCTGCCTATATTTCCCAACATGTGTAATCTGGGTGACTGCCTACATTCCACCAAGGGCAACCAGCCTTAGTGATGCTGAATGTATTTGCATTACTGAGTCCAACCTCAAACCCTTAAACTATTCATTTTTTATACCAATACACCTTAATTTATCGTGAAAATATAGTCCATATTATTTTACATGTTCCTCACATTTAAATTTCTCCCAAAACAGAAAATAATAAACGCAACTTCAACAAAAAGAATTACATTTCTATTATTCATTTCTTAATTTACCATATACATCTCCTCTCAAACTCTAACCTCACCTTTAAAATTAGTTAGTTGTGAAAGAAATGTGGCACTCAAACAGCAGATTATCAGAGCCAGGATCTCTGTTCTCTACACCTCTCTCCTCTCAGCAGAACCAGATAATGGCAAAGTTTCCCTCTATTTTTCCACACATATACATGTAAGTTTCAAATCTCAGTGCTTCCCCCTTTTTTTCAAATGTAATCACACATTTCTATTGGTTGAAAACCAACCCTTTTCCAAAAGTACCCTTCCCCCAACTTGACTTCTGCCTAGTACCCTTCCCCCAACTTGACTTCTGCCTGCTACCATAGCAACAGCTCATGGAACACTGCTGTGTGGAGTCAGGTCAGAAGTTCGCCAAACAATGTTTCAATTCCACAGAGCAAGAGTGCTTGACTTTTCAAACTTAACAGCAAATCCATAGTACTGTTCTTTGGTAACACATTTTTCTGTACCAATACAAAACATGCTTCTATTAATTTACACATACAGCCTAGTTTTTATTCTAGAATGGTATGAAACAGCCAATCAGTTCTTTTTTTTTTGAAAAAAATATGTATGCCTCCATTTCCAAACTGTCTTTCTTTTCATATTGCCATTCTACTGAAAGACACCTCCTGAGTGCATCCAGTTCTCCTTTGAAGATGTTCACAGTGTGGATTGTAGGGCACAGCTATGTCTTCTGGAGTGAAAAGTTTGCAGAGAAAACAGGTATGGTGAGAGACCTTGCTTTGCCAAATGTAGACATTAAATGGATTGCTCAGAGAGGGTTAAAGTGGCACCAATTGATGCCATTGGTGAAATCCTTCATGCAAATCCAACACCCTGACCTCATAATAGTGCACTGTGGTGGCAATGACCTAGGCACTTTGACTGGGGTAGGTCTGGAAATGCTTATGAAGGACACCTTTGCACAACTGTTTTCACTTTTCCCTAAAACTGCCTTTGTGTTTTCTAACATATGCCAAAGGCAAAAATGGAACTGGTCCAATCATTTCTGTCCGCAGATTGACAAAGCAAGAAAGCACGTCAACAAATCTGTTTCTGCTTTCCTCCGTGACTATGGTATGGGTTCCATTTACCACAACAACTTGCGTTACGACATGCAAGACATTTATAGAGGAGATGGTGTGCACTTCAATGATGAAGGGAACAGAGTCTTCCTCTTGAACCTTAGACTCTGCATCGGTACTTACTTGTAGGTACCACTAAAAAATCACTTAATAAACACAACGGCTCTTTTTAGAGCCCCCTAATATCTAAACACTTAAATCTGAATTTCATTTCTTTTTTTTTTTTTTTTTTACCGTACGCTTACCGTAAGCTTACCGTACGCGTACCCCGTGATTATTTTAAAAATCAATAAATGTTTTCTTTGTACTTTTCTGTCCTTCTTTGACCCCCTTACAAATGTTAGGGGGTCTGTAACTCTCTCCCTTGCCCCCTTTTCAAGATATCACTCTTTTTTACCGGAGTGAAATACACAAAATGGCGGCCGCCGCTTCCTGGTTTCGGCCGATTCGAATGTTTACTAAGATCTAACAGCCAATCAGAATCGCGCTCGCGCACGCCACCGTACGCGTACGGTAAGCTTACGGTAAGCGTACCGTAAGCTGGCTCAGATATATATATTGATTTAAAGGCTATTTTCTCAGAATCTACTGAACAGATTTACACCAAACCTACAAAAGGCAGTTCCTTGACCTGAGGACTACCTCTCTGCCAAATTTCTAGTAATTCTGTTCAGCCGTTAGGGCTGTAGCCCTGTCTAAAGGTCCTATGGAAAAATGCATGGGAAAAACGCGTTTTGGGACCCCCCTTTTATCTCAGCCCCCGCTTGACGAATCCCCCCGAGACTTTCAGGGTAGGAGCGGAGCGTAGCGCCCCACCTATTTTGAGAAATTCGCGAGGATTCGTCGACCGGCGCCAAAGTTATTCAAAATAGAATGTTGCGGATTTCCTATGGAAACAGGGTCCTAACTATAACTACCTACTGGCGACCGCCAGTAGGTAATATATATATTATCTACTGGCGGTCGCCAGTAGATAGTTATAGTTAGGACCGTGTTTCCATAGGAAATCCGCAACATTCTATTTGGAATAACTTTGACACCAGTTGACGAATCCTCACGAAATTTTCAAAATAGGTGGGGCGCTCCGCTCCGCTCCTACCCTGAAAGTCTCGGGGGGATTCGTCAAGTGGGGGCTGAGAAAAAAGGGGGGTCCCAAAACGCATTTTCCCCATGCAATTTTCCATAGGGACCTTTAGTCCAAGGTACAGCCCGAACGGCTGAACAGAATTACTTGAAATTTGGCAGAGAGGTAGTCCTCAGGTCAGGGATGTGCCTTTTGCAGGTCTGGTGTCAATCTGTTCAGTAGTTCCTGAGAAAATCAAAAGTAAAATCATATATATATATATGTGGGCGGAGCCTAACCACACATCTCATCCTGAGATCTGATTGGCTGTCAGCACTTCCTCTAAGAAGTGTTGGCAGCCATCTTGGGACCAATATACATGATAGCACCTCATTAAAAAGCATTGCAGTTAATAGAAGGTATTAAGACTTTAGTTACATAATAAATCATTTGTTGATGGTACCATACTCATTTTAGGAATTGTGGTATGTTCTAAGGTGATTTCACCATGTGAAAAAGCCTTCTGCTGGGATATCATGATTGAGAGAAAAATATTTTCTCATGCTTTTCCCACAGAGGTTTGGAAGGTGATCTATAAGCTAAGCTGAGAGCTTATTTTCTGTAAATTCACATTATCTTTCTCAGTCATGTGAGAATGAAGTCTGACATTCTCAGTGAAACATGTACATCCAACAAGGGCAGAGACTGTCAGTTGATTCCTTTGTGTTCTACTGCAGCTTCCCAGAGTGTTCCAAAGAACAACTAGAGCGCTAACAGTCCTACTTATGATAAACGTATGGCACACCTGAAGCCATCTTGCTTGGATTAAAGTGGTAACTCTTAAAACATTTAATTTAAAAAGGAACAAAATGAGGGGGTTCATTTTTCCATAAAAAGTATGATTAGTGCTGCAGAAAGAATAATTAGGGCACATTTTGAGTGACTTCTCAAATCCTCTTCTATTTCATTAAAAAATTCTGACATGCAGAATGAAACATGCACTTTCAATACCAGCAGCAGTTTTCCCTGGTGAGCAGTAGCTTTACTACTGTGATCTAATGAGCTAACATTCTGAATTTATGGCAAATGTGTGACACATCTGAATGCCTTTGGAATCAAAGTAAAAAACTGAAAGTATTTCCTACTGAGGAGACTGCAGTAAATGAGGAAATTAGGACACTTCATAACAAATAAGTCTGCCAAGATGGCCACCAGAGACAAAAGAGCCCAAATGTAGCCCAAATATCACCCAGATGTAGCCCAAGTATAGCCCAATGACAGAATGTCCCAGAGTGTTCTTAAAAACAACTAGAGCGCTTACTGTCTTCATTATGACAAAAGTATGGCACACCTGAAGCCATCTTGATTGGAATAAACTGGTAACACTTAAAACATTTAATTTAAAAAGGAACACAATGAGGGGGTTCATTTTGCCATAGAAATTATGATTAATGCTGAAGAAAGAAAACGAGGGCACATTTTGAGTGACTTCTCAAATCCTCTTCTATTTCATTAAAAAATTCTGACATGCAGACTGAAACATGCACTTTTAATACCAGGAGCAGACTTCCATGGTGAACAGTAGTTTTACTACAGTGATCTAATGAGCAACTAGAGTGCTACCGTTCAGAATTTATGGCAAATGTGTGACATATCTGAATACCTTCATGATGGAATCAAAGTAAAAAACTGAAAGCATTTCCTACTGAGGAGACTGCAGTACATGAGGAAATTAGGAAACTTCATAACAAATAAATCTCCCAAGATGGCCACCGGAGACAAAAGAGCCCAAATGTAGCCCAAAATCACCCAGATGTAGCCCAAATATAGCCCAATGACAGAAGTGTGCAAAACACTTATTATTTTGTGTTTTTGCAGTGTTATATAGTGCAGACTTGTCAGGTATTGGAGTGCTTTACATGAGCATTGGTTACATCACACAAGAACAAATTCATTTTGGTTGTAGACATGGGGAGACTAAGTGATTTGACCAGAATCACAGAATGTCGAGCTGAAGCAGAAACTCCAACCTGGTTCCCCAGTTGCAAAGTCTGCAGTTCTGGAAGTAACACCACAACCTCTCCCCTAAGTGCAACATTTAATCAAGTGGTCAACTGGATAAAAAAACATAAAGGTAACAAATAATTTAAAAGTGCTTTCTCGCTATTTAAAAACTCAGAAAATATGTCCTTATTTTAGTCTTTTAGAGCACTAACCATAATTTTGATGCCAATAAGACCTTCTCATATATTTAATTTCTAAAGGAAATGCTCTAGGTATTACAGTTTTGATTACATCAAGATGACGTCAGGCGTTCCACACTTTTGTAATAAATATAGAATGTTAGCAATCTAGTTGTTCATTAGGATACTGTCGAGAGGCAGAGGCCAGGGGCACGGACTCTGAAAATTGAAGGTAGGTAGGAGGGTGCAAAGGCATCAATTTAACCACACTGAGCAGGCAGGAAGGGCCGTGGCAGCACAACAGACTATGGAGGGCAGTGGAAAGGGGGGCAGGGGCAACAAACCAACAATACAGGACTTGCAAGAGAGGCTGTGGCAATGTAATAGACCATTGTGGGCAGAAGGAAGAGGCAATGGTAGTACAACCATACATGCCAACAGACCCGATTCAGCCAGGAAACGTCCAATGTTTTTAAGCTCAAATGGGCTTTATTTTATCTGTCTCCTGTCTACAATCTCCTCTTTTTCAATGTAACTCAAAGGGGAAAATCAATACCCCAGTTTTTTTTCAAAATCTCCCTCTTACCAAGTTCAAAATGTTCGCAAGTATGGTACATTGGATCATGGAAGGAAATGGGGTAGGCACATGGACTTGGATAACAGAGGACAGGAGGGACATGGAGAGGTGCACCAAACTGACCCTGCAGGGCAGGCATCAGGGTTTGCAGCAGCACAATACACCACACAGGGCATGCGGGACGGGAGTGCAGCACAACAATCCATAGAAAGCAAGAGGGAGGGGACAGGACCATGCACATGGACAACAGAGAACAGAGGGGCAAGAGGCAGGACCATAATGGACAGACAGGAGAGAAAACCGCAGCATAACAGACCATAAAGGGCAGGAGGGATGGATCAGGGGCATTACAATGGAACAGACAAGCCAGGAGGGAGGGAGTAGGGGTCTGCATATGTAAACAGAGGGTTGGGGGCAAGGGGGCAGGGCAGGAGCAGCCAGATAGCCATGGAGGTCAGGCAGGATGGGCACTAGAAGCAAGACACACCATGAAGAGCAACAGTGAGACTGTGATGGCATACACACAGACCATGGAGGGAAGGTGGGAGGGGTTCAGGGGCAGCTAACTGACCACACAGGGAAGGTGGGAGGGGCCATGGCAGCACAAAAGACCATGCATGGCAAGTGGGAGGGTCAGTGGTAGCACAATGGCTATGATGGGCAAGAAGGAGGGTGCAGGGGCATGCACAAAGGACGATGGAGGATAGAAGGGAGGGTCAGGACCTGTGCACAGACAAGAAAGTTCAGGGGAAGGGGCCTCACAACAGACCGCACGGGGCAGGCAGGAGGAGCAGTTGCAGCAGAACAGACCAGGAAGGGCAGAAGGGTGTGGCAGTACAATGGACCATGTAGGACAGGAGGAAGAGGATAGGGGCATGGCATGTGGACAGGCAGTGTGGAGGTGGCAGGGACAGGTAACAGTCATCTGACAATGCTAGGCAGGTGGGAGGGGAGTGGCAGCTCAACAGAACACTCAGAGTAGATAGGAGTGGCAGGTCCATGGAACATGGTGGGCAAAAAGGATGGAGCAGGGGCATACACAAAGACATCAGAGGGCAGGGGTAAGGAGAATAGGGGCAGCAAGCTAAGCACAGAGTTTAAGCAGGAGGTCAATGATGGGGCATAGAATTGGGCAATGGAGGGCAGGAGGAGTGGACTGGCACATCATACTAAATTGAGGGCAGGGGCAGCACATCAGACCATGCATGGCAGGAGGGAGGAGGCTAGTCCATGGATTCACACAACAGAGGATAGGGAAGAGGGGGATGGGGCAGCAAGCTAACTGTTCAGAGAAGGCGGGTATTAGGAATGTTATTGTTTTTAAAACGTGTGTCTGTATGAACAAGTATGCAGCATAATCTCACTTTTATTCAGGAAGAAGAGGACGTTTGTGACTGTGACTCCGGGCTCACTTGGCAGAAACACCCCCTGACCCTCCACCCCCTATCGCAAAATGTAATGCCCGTGAAAAGGGTAGGTGAACACAGTGTTATATAGAACATAGTCCTGAGAGCACGATTGAAAATGAAAACTAGATATAGTGTATGGTATAAACTATGCACCAAAAAGTGTGACATAAGATGAACCGGGCGTGAAATATAATATGCAATACATTGTGCGCAATGACAGATTCATTGGAGAGCGCGAGATAGCACAGGCACTAGCGCGTGCTGTCCGATATGCGCCTTGGAGTGTAATATGCACAGGGCAGTGTTGTGTAACCTAACTAGTCTCTAAAGTTGTAATATAAAATATGTGCTGGAGAGTGTAACGTTGCATATGCACTGTGACAAAGATATGGATCCCAGATTGTAATATGTATGGCATAGCACTGTGCGTTATAATATAGGCATCGAGGAAGGCACGTTAGATGGGGCAATATAACCCGTGCGAAGACAAGTGTGGCATGACATATTCACGGGGTGGTGTTACAGTGCACATGGGCTAGAGAGTGTCATAGCATATGCACTAGCTAGTGGAATACAACACAGAGGTGTGTGGCACTCAGCAGGCAATGGTGGGTGTAACACAGCATTGGGCTCTGCCAGGAGCGCACTGTGACTCTCAAGTGATGTTCGTCCCCTTTCCAGAGAGTAAAATAAAAAGTATTACACATCCGGCAGTGGATGTGTGTTTTATTAACCGTGAGGGGGGTTTCTTGCATAGTTTTTGTCGAATTTTTGTCGAATCCCCTTTGAATGGCTTGGTGTGCATGTGTATTAAATGTGCCCGTCAATAGCTACCCATGTTTGTATAAATAAACGACAAGGGTGTCTACCGGGATTAGGCACGGTAGGGCATCAGACATGTCAGAGCTTCACTAGTGGTGTAAATACATTCCACGTGGATTCATTGTATGCATAGTCGCCTTTTAATGAATATCACGCAAATCGTCATGGTGATAGGTACGTACGGTTTGTCCAGCATGTCCTAGGTGTGTCCATAAATATATATTTTTTAAAAATAATAAAAAACAGTGGCCGGCCCTGGGGATTGGGGTCAAAAAAATATAATTAGGAGACAGGCCCTGGGGTATGGGGTCATCAGGGCCAATAAATTAGAATAAGAAGGGGAACCACACAGCCTCCCTTCTTAAAAAATTAAAATAAATAAAAGACTGGCATCGTGTCGAAGGCCACGCCCCCTCCTTGCAGCACTCTGCAAAAGGCGCCCCCTGGCGAGTTGTAAGTTGGGGAATTAATTCCTCTTCAATACTGAGGGTCCCTGAGGGCCAACTAGCCCAACAGGCATCTCCAGTATGCACCAGGGAGCTGCGCTGCAGACAGGTGTTCTGAGGCCAAGCCCCTTTTTACACCTCTCTGCAACGCAGCTCTGTGGCGCTTACTAGTGTTCTAGTTTGACCCTAGGGACCCTTAGGATTCAAGGGGACTTAATCACTCAACTTAGAACAGCCACAGGGCGCATTTACACAGTGGTGAAGGGAGGGGACGGGGCCTGAGGTGACGTGTGCAAACACGCACTATGGCACGTTTTAAATTGGGGATATAATTTTCCTTCAATACTGAGGGCCCCTGGGGGCTAACTAGCCCACCAAGTGCTTCCAGTAAGCGCCACTGAGCTGCATTGCAGAGAGGTGGTCCAGGCCGTGCCACTTTTTACACCTCTCTGCAACGCAGCTCTGTGGCACTTACTGGAGGTACCTAGTGGGCTAGTTGGACCCTAGGGACCCTCAGGATTCAAATGAACTTAATCTCCCAACTAAAAACGGACACAGGGCGTGTTTACACAGTGGTGAAGGGAGGGGACGGGGCCTGAGTTAACGTGTGCAAAAACGCCCTGTGGCCTGTTTTAAGAGGTAGTTTTAATCCCCCTGCCCTATTATATACTAGGGGCTTACAGAGGAGGTCATGCTAATCACAGGGGGACCCCAACGCATAATGTTCCCTAGTGTATGTAGGTGTTTTCACTGTATTCTAAGTGTCTTTTAACATAGCACTGGTTCTAGGACTGGTTAGTCAGACTCAGTTACCACCAGTATCCGTCTGAAAAAGTTGAGGGTACAGGATGATTTTGCAACAAGGCTTCTTTCTGCTCTTCTTTTTGTTCTTTCTGCACGTTATCCTTCTTCCTGCACTTTTCTTCGTCTTTGAGGACTTCTGTTGCTTCTTTCTGCACTTCTTTTTTTTCTTTCTGTGCATTTTTTCTTCTTTCTTCACATGTCCTATCTCTGTAGGCATAGTTAGAAATTAGCATTTAAAAAACCTTTGAAATTCACAGAAAAAACCATAGGTTTCAGGCACGTTATAGTTAGGAATTAGCATTTAAAAAACCTCAGAAATTCACTGAAAAAACCATAGGTTTCAGGGGTGTTATAGTTAGCTGGACTTTTCACGTGTACAAAACCATTGAAATTCCCCCGTTATAGTTAGTTCAGCTAACTATAACTCGCGCGCCCGCAATGCACTGCTGATGACGTCACATATTACATCACTCATGACATGGTCAGTGACATCACTCATGACATCACTGATGACATCTCAAATGACATCACTGATGACATCACTGATGACATCATCCTTGTGATAGAGTGGCAGACCTCCTCTCACCCTAATATAACCTTTGATACACACATTCAAAAATAGAGACTAAACTTTTCAAAACAATGGACATACCAATACCAGTTACAACAACCTCATCAGTAATTCTAAGATCCACATACACATCCACTCATTCACCAACAGTCCTATACAGTCACTCATACATGTATTCACTCATCATATGTACTCATACACCTATACATCCTGTTACACAATGCCACTCATCCATAGAGTTACTCACATACATAGTCACTCATGCTAATAAAGAATCAAACATACATTTATTTGCATATACAGTTATACACACACCACCACACTTACTTCTACGGAAACTTACACATACTTAGTCTTTTAAACAATCACTTATAGAAACACATACTTATTCATACAGGAACTCTTTCAATCTCTCACTCTCACATATGCTCACTTATATACACCAATAGTCACATATACTAGTTTAAAACATATGTAGTTACTCATAAAGACACTATTGAGACAGTCATTCACTCACTAACACACCCATACACACACTCATCCACCCATACAGTCCGGCACACATGCTGTCTTCAACACATACAAAGAGTGAGTCACTCATTCATGCACCTATGCACTACGTAATACCCCCCACTGAACCATACAGACACTCAGACTGATACTAAAAAAACCAACTAATAACCTATATAGACACCAATGTAGCTACTCACCAACCCATGCAGCCACTTATACACAAAGTGAGAGACTGATACAGATATTTACACATTTAAACATTACTCACTAAGCCATGTATTCACTATGATACACTTAATCAGTCAGTTACACAATCAATTTTTCAAAAACAAATCATCCATTTAGACACTTATATACCCATTTATTCTTCCATCGACCTTGAGATATACATATATAAAACATATGTAATTTTCAGAAAAACACACATTCACTGGATGATGTCATCAGTGATGTCATTTGAGATGTCATCAGTGATGTCATGAGTGATGTCACTGACCATGTCATGAGTGATGTAATATGTGACGTCATCAGCAGTGCATTACGGTCGCGCGAGTTATAGTTAGCTGAACTAACTATAACGGGGGAATTTCAATGGTTTTGTACAAGTGAAAAGTCCAGCTAACTATAACACCCCTGAAACCTATGGTTTTTTCAGTGAATTTCTGAGGTTTTTTAAATGCTAATTCCTAACTATAACGTGCCTGAAACCTATGGTTTTTTCTGTGAATATATATATATATACACACATACACAAAATATACATATATATTAGATATTTCTAAAATGTATTTATTCATTTTTTCAATTACAATTTTTTTACATTTAAAATATATACTTTCCGAAATATATATATATCTATAATATGTGTATATGTATATGTATGTGTATATATATATATATATATATATATATGTATCTATATATATATATATATATATATATATATAGATAGATTATATTATTTTTTTTAAATATAAATATGGAGTTGTGTACCGGACGTGAATCCCTGTACATTGCCAAGCAATAGTTCAAGATCCGCGTAAGGACCTCGCCTCCAGTGTGATTTTTCACATATATATTTTTCATATATATATATATATACAATAATAATATTAAGTTCAAGGTTAGAGGTTTGTTAAGATAGTTATTAAACTTGTATAATAATAAATGAAGCGTATTAAAACTTTTTTTAATAGTAATTTCAGGAGTCGCGGTACATCCGCGTAGATTGCAACTTCCTGATTTGCGTACGGGATGTGAATCGATTGATATAAAATAATGAATTTGTATATAAATATAGATTTATTTACTGTTATTTAAAAAGAGGAGGTAAAGTTATTTGAAATTGAAATATTATAACATACAACATAATAGTGTTCAAATGCAAAATGAAAAAAAAAGAAAATGGAATTGGGTCCGGTACGCGGTCGCACTGTGTAGGAGTTGCGCACCCCATGTGACACAAAAAATACAGATACGATTGGTCAATTATCCTGTCATCATTAAATTTGCTAGATCCCTCATTCTTTCTTCTTCTTTAGTGTGTGGTTACCAACAGTCACATGGTAATGGTTTTCGTTGACATCATTATTATTATGTACAAGTATTAAGCATGTTGTTCATGTAACTTTTTCTGATTTATTGCTGTACCCCTGATGAAGAACTAAATAAGTTCGAAATGCGTTGGGTTGTTTCACTATGTTGGCTCAAGTGACGGTTGACAGTACGTGTCTATGTTTAAGCTTAGATGGGCAACATCTGGCATTTGAAAATGCGGAATAAAGTATTCCAGTTCAACTAAGCTGTCTCTGGAGTGACTTTATAAATATGGATTACATGGATTACTTGATAGTTATTAAACTTGAAGATTACAATGGAATACTTTGGTTAACAATCAAAAATGTTGTTCACTTAATGAGGAAAGTTTCCGCATTTCTGCAGTGCAGCAGTTGTGGGCGCCAATGTCGCCCCCTTGATAACATTATCATGAAGAAACTATGTTGAGACGGTCACAGTGCTGTTTTGCACGCATTAACTAGCAGTCAAAGCAAATATTAAATCACACATCAAGGGAAGGAATGCACTCGCCACCTTTACATGTGCTTACCAACAGTCACTCTCATTCTAGGATATCCTAGTTTGCAGGTGGTTTGGTGTTTTTTACATTTTATTTTTCAAGATTTAAAACAGCAACATCAAAAGACCTGCAAGAGGAGGAGGACCAGAACTTGCTTGAAGATGATAAACCCCCCGGAAAGAAAAAGGAGAGCATTGTTTAGGAGTTCTGTACAATTCCAGAGGGCACCAAAAGAGTGAATACTCAAAAGGTGACATGCAAGGTATGTCAGAAGGTGCTGTCTCCAGGCTCCGAGCGCAAATATTCCTACGGCACATCCTCAATGTATAAACATTTGAGGAAGATGCATGATAACCGTCTTGCCAGAGCCAAACTGGCAAGACTCAACAGTACTGAGGAAGTAGAATAGGTGCAGTCATCTACAGTGAAACCTGGTGACAAGGTGCAGAGTATTCCACCAACTCTGCCTGATTTCGGAAAAGGCGCACTGTGGTGTCCAAAGTGCAAAACTGTTTTGAGTGTAGGGGAGCAGGTTGTGCAAAGAATGCTGGACACTATAAATAGTCATCATTGCTCATTTGTTTTTTTTTTCCTACAGTTACGCACAGTGTTTTGTGCTAGTTTGTTTGTTTAATTTTTCAATTTCAAAATGTAAAAAACACCAAAAAATCTACAAAATAGTTATAAAAATGCAAAATAATATAAAATATTTTTTGAAAAAGAAGAAAAAAAGCATTATGGAACAACTATTCTGATTTATTCATTAGATAGTGTCTGTGTAATTGCATTAGTGCGTATGTAGTGTCTGAGTGAATGGATGAGTGCATGGGTAGTGCCTGAGTGAATGGTTGAGTGCAAGAGTAGTGCTTGAGTGATTGCATGAGTGAATAGGTAGTGCCTGTGTCATTGTATAAGTGCAGGAGTACTGCCTAGGTGATTGGATGATTTCATGGGTACTGCCTGGGTGAATGGATGAGTGCATGGGTAGTGCATGAGTGAATGGTTAAGTGCAAGAGTAGTTCCTGGGTGATTGGGAGACTGCATGGGTAATGTCTGGGTATTTGGATCAGTGCATGGGTAGTGCCTCAGTAAATGGATGAGTGTATGCGTAATGCCCGAGTGAATGGATGAGTGTATTGGTAGTTCGTCAGTGGAAGCATGGGTCCAGAGGTATTGCCTGGGTCATTAAATGAGTGCAGAGGTAGTGCCTGAGTGAATGGATGAGTGCATGGTTAGTGCCTGTGTGAATGGTTAAGTGCAAGAGTAGTGCTTGCATAATTGCATGAGTGCATGGGCAGTGCCTGGGTGATTGCATAAGTGCAGGGGTATTGCCTTGGTAATTGGATGAGTGCATGGGTAGTGCCTGACCGCCTTTATGAGTACAAGGCTAATAACTGGCCGTTTACCTACTGTGCCTCTCAGAGGATGGCAGGCAGATGCTTAAGGGTACGATCACAAAGGAGAAGATTGTGCAGGCCATCTCAACCTACCTTATCACAAAGCCCTGGATGAGATGGTTTCCCGGCCAAGATCTACAAGTAGACCAAATCCAGGGTGGTGGACCTTCTCTATGAGGCCTTTGATGAGGCTGATCTCTCAGGCTCCTTGGCCTTACTGTCCAAAAGGGCATTGATTTCAGTCCTCCCCAGATCAGGAAAGATTATCTACTTTGTGGCAGTTATTCCCCCATACCCCTGCTTAATGGGATGTCAAGATACTGAACAGTATTCTAGCTGTTCACCTCAAGCAAGTCATCCCCTCTCTTATTCACCATTCGCAAGTGGGGTTTGTCCCAGGCCAATCGTTGCACAACCATCTTTGCTCATTAGCACATGCAGTTTGGCTAGCAGCAGATCTTCCGGATGAGACCTTGGCACTATCCTTGGATGCTGAGAAGGCCTTCGACATGATAGAACGGTTCTTAGAATCAGTTTCAGTTTTTAGACTTAAACTCAAAACCCTACTCTTTGAATCCTGTCTAATGGGTGTATAGGCTGATAGTTCCTTCCTTTACTTTGAGTTTTCCTCTAGTGCTGGGACACCTCCCAAGAGGTAGCTGTGCGCTCTGTAATTGTGATTAATTGAATTGAATTGAAAAGATCAGTGCGTGGATAGTGCCTGAGTAAAAGAATGACTGCAAGAGTAATCCCTGGGTCATTGCATGAGTGCATGGGTAGGGAAACAACCTTTACAACACAGTCATTACATCGCACTACCAATACAACGCAGTCATTACAATGCAAAATCCTTTACATCGCATGCATTACAACGCAGCCATTACATCGCATGTCACTATTACGCATGTCATTACAATGCAATATAAGGTAAGTAATGGGGAAAAGTCATTTTTACCCCTACACTATCCAACACTTACCCTACTGTTGCACTCACTGGAGTGGGAATAGTAATTTTTACCCCTGCACTATCCAACACTTACCTTACTGTTGCCCTAAAAGTAATATGCATTGTAATAGTATGTGTTGTAATAGTATGCGTTGTAATGGAATGCGCTGTAAATGTGGTTTTTAAAAATGCGTTGTGATGGCATGCGATGTAAAATCATGCATTGTAATGGATGTTGTGATGTAAAAATTGTGTTGTAAAGGCATGCGTTGTAAATGTTTGCATTCTAACATCATACATTCCATGGGTAGTGCGTGAGTGAATAGTTAAGTGCAAGAGTAGTGCATGAGTATTGTCTGAGTGATTATATGAGTAAATGGGTAGTGCCTAAGTCATTGTATAAATGCAGGAGTACTACCTAGGTGATTGTAAGAGTGCATGGGTACTGCCTGGGTGAATGGATAAGTGCATGGATAATGCCTTAGTGAATATATGAGTGCATGGGTAGTGTGTGAGTAAATTGTTAATTGCAAGAGTAGTGCCCTGGGGGATTGAGAGATTGCAAGGGTAATGCCTGGGTCTCTGGATGAGTGCATGGGTAGTGCCTGAGTGAATGGATGAGCGCATGGTATTGCCTGAGTGAATGGATGAGTGTCTGGGTAGTTCTTCAGTGGAAGCATGGGTCCCAAGATAATGCCTGGGTCATTGGATGAGTGCCTAGGCAGTGCCTGAGTGAACGGATGAGTGCATGGTTAGTGCCTGAGTGAATGGTTAGGTGCAAGAGTGGTGCTTGAGTGGTTGCATGAGTGCATGGGCAGTGCCTGGGTGATTGCATAAGTGCAGGAGTACTGCCTTGGTGATTGGAGGAGTGCAAGGGTAGTGCCTGAGTGACTTTATGAATGTAAGGGTAATAACTGGCTGTTTAGATCAGTGCATGGATAGTGCCTGAGTGGAAGAATGACTGCAAGAGTAATCCCTGGGTCATTGCATGAGTGCATGGGTAGTGCATGAGTGAATGGTTGAGTGCAAATGTAGTGCCTGAATGATTGCATAAGTACATGAGTAGTGTCTGAGTGATTGCTTGAGTGCATGGGTACTGCCTAGTTAATTGGATGAGTGCATGGGCACTACCTGGGTAAATGGATGAGTGCATGGATAATGCCTGAGTGAATGTATGAGTGCATGGGTAGTGCAAGAGTGAATGATTAAGTTCAAGAGTAGTGCCTGGGTGATTGCAAGACTGAATGGGTAATACCTGGGTCTTTGGATGAGTGCATGGGTAGTGCCTGAGTGAATGGATGCATGCATGCGTAATGCCTGAGTGAATGGATGAGTGTATGGGTAGTTCCTCAGTGGAAGCATGGGTCCAAAGGAAATGCATGGGTCATTGGATGAGTGGATAGGTAGTGCCTAAGTGAATGGACGAGTGCATCGTTAGTGTCTGAGTGAATGGTTGAGTGCAAAAGTAATGCTTTAGTGATTACATGAGTGCATAGGCAGAGCCTGGGCGATTGCCTAAGTGCAGGGATACTGCCTCAGTGAGTGGATGAGTGCATGGGTAGTGCCTGACTGACTTTATGAGTGCAAGGGTAAAGACTCACTGTTTAGAGCAGTGTGTGGTACTGCCTGAGTAAAAGAATGACTGCAAGAGTAATCCCTGGGTCATTGCATGAGTGCATGGGTAGTACATGAGTGAATGGTTAAGTGCAAGAGTAGTGCCTGAATGATTGCAAAAGTGCATGAATAGTGATTGCATGAGTGCATGGGTACTGCCTGAGTCATTGTAAAAGTGCAGGAGTACTGTCTAGGTGAATGGCTGAGTGCATGGATAATGCCTGAGTAAATGTATGAGTGCATGGGTAGAATGAGAGTGAATGATTAAGTGCAAGAGTAGTGCCTGGGTGATTGCAAGACTGAATGGGTAATACCTGGGTCTTTGGATGAGTGCATGGGTAGTGCCTGAGTGAATGGATGAGTGCATGCATAATGCCTGAGCGAATGGATGAGTGTATGGGTAGGTCTTCAGTGGAAGCATGGGTCCAAAGGTAATGCATGAATTATTGGATGAGTGAATAGGTAGTCCCTGTTTGAATGGTTAAGTGCATGGTTAGTGTCTGAGTGAATGGATGAACGCAAGAGTAATGCTTGAGTGATTGAATGAGTGCATGGGCAGTGCCTGGATGATTGCATAAGTGCAGCGGTACTGCCTCAGCAATTGGATGAGTACATGGGTAGTGCCTGAGTGACATTATGAGTGCAAGGGTAATGACTCAATGTTTAGATCAGTGCATGGTGCTCCCTGAGTAAACGAATGACTGCAAGAGTAATGCCTGGGTCATTTGCATGAGTGCATGGGTAGTATGTGAGTAAATAGTTGAGTACAGGAGTAATGCCTGAATGATTGCATAAGTACATGAATAGTGATTGCCTGAGTGCATGGGTACAGCCTGAGTCATTGTAAAAGTGCAGAAGTACTGTCTAGAAGAATGGATGAGTGCGTGGATAATGCCTGAGTGAATGGATGAGTGCATGGATAGTACATGAGTGAATGATTAAGTGTAAGAGTAGCGCCTCAGTGAGTGCAAGACTGTGTGGATAATAAATGAGTCTTTGGATGAGTGCATGGGTAGTGCCTGGGTGAATGGATGACTGTATGCATAATGTCTGAGTGAATGGATGAGTGTATGGGTAGTTCTTCAGTAGAAGCATGGATCCAAAAGTAATGCATGAATCATTGGATGAGTGAATAGGCAGTCCCTGAGTGAATGGATGAGTGCATGGTTAGTGTCTGAGTGAATGGTTGAGTGCAAGAGTACTGATTGAGTGATTGAATGTGTGCATAGGCAGTGCCTAGGTGGTTGCATAAGTGCAGGGGTACTGCCTGAGTGTTTGGATGAGTGCATAGGTAGTGCATGAGTAACTTTATGAGTGCAAGGGTAATGACTTACTGTTTAGATCAGTGCGTGGGTACTGCCTGAGTAAAAGAATGACTCCAAGAGTAATTCCTGAGTCATTGCATGAGTGCATGGGTAGTGTGTGAATGAATGGTTGAGTGCAAGAGTAGTGCCTGAATGATTACATAAGTACATGAGTAGTGTCTGAGTAATTGCATGAGTGCATGGGTACTGCCTGAGTCATCATATAAGTGCAGGACTACTGTCTAGGTGATTGGATGAGTGCATGGGTACTGCCTGGGTGAATCGATGAGTGCATGGATAATGCCTGAGTGAATGTATGAGTACATGGGTAGTGTGTGAGTCAATTATTAAGTGCAAGAGTAATGCCTGGATGAGTGCATGGGTAGTGCCTGAGTGAATGGATGCATGCATGCATAATGCCTAAGTGAATGGATGAGTGTATGGGTAATTCTTCAGTGGAAACATGAGTCCAAAGGTAATGCATGGGTTATTGGATGAGTGCATAGGTAGTGCCTGAGTGAATGTATGAGTGCATGGTAAGTGTCTGAGTGAATGGATGAATGCAAGAGTAATGCTTGAGTGATTGAATGAGTGCATGGGCAATGCCTGGGTGATTGCATAATTTCTCGGGTACTGTCTCAGTGATTGGATGAGTGCATGTGTTGTGCCTGAATGACTTTAGGAGTGCAAGGGTAATGGCTCGCTGTTTAGATCAGTGCATGGTACTGCCTGAGTAAAATAATGACTGCAAGACTAATCCCTGGGACATTCCATGAGTGCACGGGTAGTGTGTGAGTGAATGGTTGAGTACAAGAGTAGTGCCTGAATTATTGCATAAGAACATGAGTAGTGTCTGAGTGATTGCATGAGTGCATGGGTACTGCCTGAGACATTGTATAAGTACAGGACTACTGTCTAGGTGATTGGATGAGTGCATGGGTACTGCCTTGGTGAATGGATGAGTGCATGGATAATATGTGAGTGAATGTATGAGTGCATGGGTAGTGTGAGAGTGAATGATTAAGTGCAAGAGAAGTGCCTGGGTGATTGCAAGACTGCATGGGTAATACCTGGGTCTTTGGATGAGTAAATGGGTAGTGCATGAGTGAATGGATGCTTGCAGGTATGATTCCTGTGTCAATGGAAGAGTGTATGGGTAGTTCTTCAGCGGAAGCATGGGTCCAAAGGTAATGCATGGGTCTGTGGATGAGTGCATATGTAGTGTCTGAGTGAATGGGTGAGTGCATGGTTAGTATCTGAGTGAATGGTTGAGTGCAAGAGTACTGATTGAGTGAATGAGTGCATGGGCAGTGCCTGAGTGATTGCATAAGTGCAGGGTATTGCCTCAGTGATTGGAGGAGTGCATGGGTAGTGCCTGAGTGACTTAATGAGTGCAAGGGTAATGACATACTGTTTAGATCAGTGCGTGGGTACTGCCTGAGTAAAATAATGACTCCAAGAGTAACCCTGGGGTCATTGCATGAGTACATGGGTAGTGCGTGAGTCATTGTATACGTGCAGGAGTACTGTCTAGGTGATTGGATGAGTGCATGGGTACAGTCTAGGTGAATGGATACGTGCATGGATAATGCCAGAGTGAATGTATCAGTGCATAGGTAGTGCCTGAGTGAATGAATGAGTGCATGGTTAGTGCCTGAGTGAATAGTTGATTGCAATAGTAGTGTTTGAGTGATTGCATGAGTGCATGGGCCGTACCTGGATGATTGCATAAGTGCAGGGGTACTGACTCAGTGATTGGATAAGTGCATGAGCAGTGGCTGAGTGATTTTATGAGTGCAAGGGAAATGACTCACTGTTTAGATCTGTGCATGGGTACTGCCTGAGTAAAAGAATGACTGCAAGAGTAATCCCTGGGTCATTGCATCTGTGCATGGGTAGTGCGTGAGTGAATGGTTGAGTGCAAGAGTAGTGCCTGAATGATTGCATAAGTACATGAGTAGTGTCTGAGTGATTGCATGAGTGCATGGGTACTGCCTGAGTCATTGTATATGTGCAGGAGTACTGTCTGGGTGATTAGATGTGTGCATGGGTACTGCCTGGGTGAATGGATGAGTGCATAGTTAGTGCCTGAGTGAATAGTTGAGTGCAGGAGTAGTGCTTGAGTGATTGCATGAGTGCATGGGCAGTGCCTGGGCAATTGCATAAGTGGAGGAGTAGTGCCTGGGTGATTCGATGAGGGTATGGGTCGTGCTTAAGTATGGAAGGATGGTTGCAAGGGTAATGCCTGGGTCATGGGTAGTCCTTAAGGGAATGGATGAGTGCATGGGTAGTACCTGAGTGAATGGGTGAGTGCAAGAGTAGTGCCTAAGTGGTTGCATGAGTGAATGGGCAGTGCCTGAGTGATTGGATGAGTGCTTGGGAAGTACCTGAGTGAAAGTATGAATGCAAGGCCAATACTTGGATCTTTGGATGCATGCATGGGTAGTCCTTGAGGGAATGATGAGTGCATAGGTAGTTCATCATTGGAAGCATGGGTCCAAAGGTAATGCCTGAGTCATTGGATGAGTGCATAGGAAGTGCCTGAGTGAATGGATGAGTGCATGGTTAGTGCCTAAGTGAATGGTTGAGTGCAAGAGGAGTGCTTGAGTAATTGCATGAATGCATGGGTAGTGCCTGGGTGATAGCATGAGTGCAGGGGTAGTGCCTGGGTGATTGGATAAGTGCTTGGGAAGTACCTGAGTGAAAGTACAGTTGCAAGGCCAATGATTGGATCATTGGATGATTGCATGGGTAGTCCTTGAGGGAATGGATGAGTGCATTGGTAGTTCTTCAGTGGAAGCATGGGTCCAAAGATAATGCCTGAATCATTGGATGAGTGCATAGGAAGTGCCTGAGTGAATGGATCAGTGCAAGAGTAGTGCTCGAGTGATTACACGAGTGCACGGGTTGGGCCTGGGTGATAGCATGAGTGCAGGGGTGGTGCCTGGGTGATTGGATGAGTGCTTGGATAGTACCTGAGTGAAAGTATAAGTGCAAGGCCAATGCTTAGATCATTGGATGAGTGTATGGGTAGTCCTTGAGGGAATGGGTGAGTGTATGGGTAGTTCTTCAGTGGAAGCATAGGTCCAAAGGTAATGTTTGGTTCATTGGATAATGTGCATAGGAAGTCCCTGTGTAAATGTGTGAGGGAAAGAGTAGTGCCTGAATTATTGCATAAGTACATAAGTAGTGCCTGAGTGATATAATGAGTGCAGGGATAAAGCATGGGTTATTGCATGAGTGCTTGGAAAGTACCTGAGTGAAAGTACAAGTGCAAGGCTAATGCCTCAGTCATTAGATGAGTGCATGGGTAGTGTCTCAGAGAATAGATGAGTGCATGGGTAGTGCCTGAGTGAATGGTTGATTGCAAAAGTTGTGCCTGAATGATTGCATAAGTACATGGGTAGTACCTAGGTGACTGAATGACTGCAGTGGCGGTGCCTTGGTGATTTTATAAGTGCATGGGAAGTACCTGAGTGAAAGTATGAGTGCAAGGATAATGACTGGCTCATGGATGAGTTCTTTGGGTAGTGCCTGAGTGAATGGTTGAGTGCAAGAGTAGTGCCTGAATGATTGCATAAGTACATGGGTAGTGCCTGATTGATTACATAAGTGCAGGGGTAGTGACTTGGAGATTGTATTAGTGCATGGGAAGTACCTGAGTGGAAGTATGAGTGCAAGGATAATGCCTGGTTGATTGGATGACTGCATAAGTAGTTCCTGGGTGACTGGTTGAGTGCACGGGTACTGCCTGAGTAAATGGTTGAGTGCAATAATAGTGCCTGAGTGATTGCATAACTGCATGATGTAGTGCCCAAGTGATTGCATGAGTGCATGGGTAGTGCCTGAATGAATGGATGAGTGCATGGGTCCTCCCTGAGTAAATGTTTGAATGCAAGAGTAGTGCCTGAGTGATTGTATGAGTGCATGGACAGTGCCTGGGTAATTACATAATTGCAGGGGTACTGTCTGGGTGATTGGATGAGTGCATGGGTAGTACCTGAGTGAATGGGTGAGTGAAAGAGTAGTGCCTAAGTGGTTGCATGAGTGAATGGGCAGTGCCTGAGTGATTGGATGAGTGCTTGGGAAGTACCTGAGTGAAAGTATAAATGCAAGGCCAATACTTGGATCGTTGGATGCATGCATGGGTAGTCCTTGAGGGAATGATGAGTGCATAGGTAGTTTGTCATTGGAAGCATGGGTCCAAAGGTAATGCCTGAGTCATTGGATGAGTGCATAGGAAGTGCCTGAGTGGATGGATGAGTGCATGGTTAGTGCCTAAGTGAATGGTTGAGTGCAAGAGGAGTGCTTGAGTAATTGTATGAATGCATGGGTAGTGCCTGGGTGATAGCATGAGTGCAGGGGTAGTGCCTGGGTGATTGGATAAGTGCTTGGGAAGTACCTGAGTGAAAGTACAGTTGCAAGGCCAATGATTGGATCATTGGATGATTGCATGGGTAGTCCTTGAGGGAATGGATGAGTGCATGGGTAGTTCTTCAGTGGAAGCATGGGTCCAAAGATAATGCCTGAATCATTGGATGAATGCATAGGAAGTGCCTGAGTGAATGGATGAGTATATGATTAGTGCCTGAGTGAATGGATGAGTGCAAGAGTAGTGCTCGAGTGATTACACAAGTGCATGGGTTGGGCCTGGGTGATAGCATGAGTGCAGGGGTGGTGCCTGGGTGATTGGATGAGTGCTTGGGTAGTACCTGAGTGAAAGTATAAGTGCAAGGCCAATGCTTAGATCATTGGATGAGTGTATGGGTAGTCCTTGAGGGAATGGATGAGTGTATGGGTAGTTCTTCAGTGGAAGCATAGGTCCAAAGGTAATGTTTGGTTCATTGGATAATGTGCATAGGATGTCCCTGTGTAAATGTGTGAGGGAAAGAGTAGTGCCTGAATTATTGCATAAGTACATAAGTAGTGCCTGAGTGATATAATGAGTGCAGGGATAAAGCATGGGTTATTGCATGAGTGCTTGGAAAGTACCTGAGTGAAAGTATGAGTGCAAGGCTAATGCCTCAGTCTTTAGATGAGTGCATGGGTAGTGTCTCAGAGAATAGATGAGTGCATGGGTAGTGCCTGAGTGAATGGTTGAGTGCAAAAGTAGTGCCTGAATGATTGCATAAGTTCATGGGTAGTACCTAGGTGACTGAATGACTGCAGTGGTGGTGCCTTGGTGATTTTATAAGTGCATGGGAAGTACCTGAGTGAAAGTATGAGTGCAAGGATAATGACTGGCTCATGGATGAGTTCTTTGGGTAGTGCCTGAGTGAATGGTTGAGTGCAAGAGTAGTGCCTGAATGATTGCATAAGTACATGGGTAGTGTCTGAGTGATTACATAAGTGCACGGGTAGTGACTTGGAGATTGTATTAGTGCATGGGAAGTACCTGAGTGGAAGTATGAGTGCAAGGATAATGCCTGGTTGATTGGATGACTGCATAGGAAGTTCCTGGGTGAGTGATTGAGTGCACGGGTACTGCCTGAGTAAATGGTTGAGTGCAATAATAGTGCCTGAGTGATTGCATAACTGCATGATGTAGTGCCCAAGTTATTGCATGAGTGCATGGGTAGTGCCTGAATGAATGGATGAGTGCATGGGTCCTGCCTGAGTAAATGTTTGAATGCAAGAGTAGTGCCTGAGTGATTGTATGAGTGCATAGGCAGTGCCTGGGTAATTACATAATTGCAGGGGTACTGTCTGGGTGATTGGATGAGTGCATGGGTAGTGCCTGTGTGAAAGAATGAATGCAATGGTAATGCCTTTGTTATCCTATTAGTGCAAGACTTGGGCTTCAGAGAATGGATAAATGCATGGGTAGTGTCTATGTGAAAGGATGACTCCCTGCCTGATTACATGAGCAAAATAATGTTCACTTTCAAGTAGTTTAAAGGATCAACATTATTTATATTAGAAACAAATAACATATAATTAAACAGTAAACATTGTTTACATTATGATGCATATCATATTATGTATTCTTACCTTTTAAGTAATTTAGATACATTACTAAGTAGAAGTATTTTAGAAAAGTATTCTCCTAAACAGCATTAAAACTCTTTCAAACTTCAACAATACCTACTATAAAGAAGAAGAAGAAAAGCTGTTATTTAATGATAATATATTACAGAAATGATAATAATATATTTTTAAGAACACAACATAAATTTAGAATTAAATAACATTTTCAGTTTCCCTTTTTTGCTGTTCTCAGACTCCACTTAACGTCACCATACACAGTGATTTCAATGTAGTATCATCATTGAACAGCAGGGAAAAAAAAAATTGATTGTAGAAAAAGAAAATCAGCATACAGCATCATTTTCAAAATGTGTAGCTAAATGTTTCTCTATCTACACTTTGTTAATTACTTCCTTCATCTACATTAACTCTATTATTTATCTCAAATACATTTGCCAAAATATAGATTCTCATTTACATCTGGTACAATATAGACAACAAATATATAAACTATTTGCTTTTAAACACAATTTTCCAAATGCAATTTTTCAATTACTGCAAAGAACACTAATTATAAATATTAATAGTTTTCACTCCTGTCTACTTTCTGTTCAAATCTACGCAATAGGCTGAATGAGGTACTCAAAACTTTGGCTTCAAAAATAACAAATATGAATTTGGTAATTCATATGGCAATCTAGGTTTAAATTCAAAGTGGGCATCATTGCAATGTATTAATCTGTTACTACACTTTAAATACACAGTATAGCGTCCCGATGTTTTACTGGGTCCATCATGGAAAATAATAGCCACTGCTATAGACGTTCTTCCTGAAATAGATATTTGACTTGCATAATTTATTTCAGATTTTCGTTTCCAATTTTCTTCCATTTGATCTACAACGATGTAGCATTAAAATGAGATATTTTCTAAATCTTTCTATATGTAATGTAGACAACATCTCTGATCTACAATGCGAACATCTCATATCCTGATTGGCTGGTTTTATCAATTTGTTAAAAGGTACTGATTTTCAGTCTGGTGTCATCAAGTATATGAATCGTTCTGTTTGTATTTCAGTGGTAAAAGTAAATGAACACTCTTCACATTTATGATTCCATCTGTAACTAAGTCCAAATAAGTTTTCAATCTGTGTTCCTTTATGTTCCAATACTGCAAGCATAGGGATTAGAAATTCTTGTGCATCTTTTTGTATATTAAGAGTAAATGTTAAAGAACCAGTACATATATCCAAAAGATGCCAAATACCAGAAGCAGTATGGTTTTTACTTCTGTCAGTTACCAACTGTTTAAATACATAATGTAATAAAGAACAGAATCTTTTTTCATGATTTCCCATGATTTGATGATGACAATCGTGTAGATAAAACACAACATTCAGAATCACATTATCATACCAGTTAATACCTGAACTATTTCCCAACTGGTATCCAACAATGTCATCAACAGTTTCCATTTTCTTTTTCTTTACGCATTCAAGTTTTTCATCATTTGTTTTCTTTATTTGAATTTTAATTGCATCTTTGACATATTTCCATTTTGGACACACTATTTGTTTCTCATAAGTGGGATATTCACCTAAATCAGGAGTATAAAGTCTTCTTAAACGATTGTACTCTCTTACACAATTTGCATTAGCACTAACCTTTTCTACATCAAAATCTTTCAAACACAAACCATACAATGTTCTTACTCGAGACAATGCAATGTATGCCATTCCGTCATTGAACACTGTACTGCCAATATTTACAAAAGCAGTATCTATACTTAAACCTTGAGATTTATGAATAGTTACTTCAAATGCTAAAGACACAAAAAACTGTTGTCTGCAAACATACAAATCTTACACAAGAAATAAACGTACAACACAATGCCCAAATTGTCTTACCTCTTTAATCTGATCAAATGTTATGATCAAAAATTCTATTCCATCTCTATTCTGAAATTTTACAAAATCAACAACTTTTCCCTTTGCTCCATCTACTAAACCTTCTTCTACGCGTAAAATTACCCGACAGTTTATACATACATGTAAATTCTTTTCTTAGCAGTCAGTTTTAGATGTAGACTTTTTCAAAGAATATGATTTGGTCAGTGGTTTCTCAATAAGTCTAATAATCACTCCCTGGTGTTTATTTTTAGCAATAGCTTCAATTTCCACTATTTGTTCTCTTTCCAGTTAGAGAAGTTGTTGATTAAATATAGTATGCTCTTGCAATGCAAGCATTAGTCAAACTATAGACTGCTTTTCTCCGAGCATGTTGTACATTACTTCAGCTGCTGTGTTTCCAGTTGTAAATACGTTTCTTAATAGTTGACTTTCTAAGGCTTATTTACCATGTTTCATCAAGACATCAATTCTTATGTCTTAAAGAATATTTCCATAATATTCATCACTTGCTTATTGCATATTCTTAAGTTTTTTGTATTCAAAATGTAACTAAATGTTCACATTTCCAATACTTCCCAAAGATTTCCTAGTGTCTTTTCATGCACAAGTGTTTTAAAAACAGGTTGTCGTTTTGCAGGACTAAATTGTAGCAGATCTCCAAATACAATTAAATGTTTTCCTGCAAATAGAACATTGATCTCTTTTTAAAAATCTGTTGCATTATTAAATGTACAAAGGCAAGCATCAAGTTTGAGACCATGCTCACCTCATCAATGATTAGAAGTTTCATTTTCTTCATTACTCTTGAGACTTCACAACAAGCGTCTCCAGATAGCTTCTGATATTCCAATTTATTATCATGTTCAACTGGTAGCCTTAGTAATTGATGTAAAGTAATACCTTTAATGTTGTGTACTGCTAATCTAGTTGGAGCTGTTAGAACACAAGATAAATGTGATTCTGTATTTTTCTGTAGATAATTGGTCAAAACTTTAAATAAGAAACTTTTTCCAGCTTGACCACTGATGTACATTAGAATAGGTTTACATGATGAAAATTGGCATTCTTTTTTTCATGCAGCAAACCATGTTGTTTCTGTTCTTTGACTTATAGATATATTTCTTTCTGTTCAATATTTAGTTGTTCTTCTAAATTTTCCAACTGAATAATATCCTGCTGTGCTTTTTGCACTACAGTTTCTTCTTCATTCATGGCTATTGCTGCTTCATTTTCGATAATTGGTTGTCCCAGTGGATCTTGACTCAGTGGACCAGAACTTTGACTATCCTAAGAACTTTCTCTAGCTATTTCAGCTGCAATAGTACTTTCTTGTTCAATCTAATCATTTAACGTTTGTAGATATATAGGGAAAATTATGCCCTGAATACTATCTTTCCTTGCATTAAAAGAATCTTCATAGCATTCAAAATCTCCAAGTAATTCTGTTTCACTACGCCAAGGCTTGAACAGTTGCAGAAGTGCTAAATAGAAATATTCCCTCTTAGCTGGACTTTCTCAACTGGGTTTTCTGTGGTTAATAAGATTTCCTTTGGCATGTTTTACCAAACATACATCACATCCGATTGCTGAATATTTTTTTTCCTTTATATTGTTTGTAACTTTTCTTTTACAGCTGTTGTGTTGAAGAATTTCATACAGACATAGGTTTTCGAGATGTGGACTCCTTTTGGGATAGTATGTATCCAACATATTAGTTTTTACAATATCATTACTTTCTGGTTCATTCTGTGCTAAGTATTCGATTTATTGCAAAGATTTTAATACTCTGTTTCGTGTGGGGGCAAGACCTTGACTTACCCAAATGATTCCTCTTGACTTTGAATATAAACTGGCTGAGCTCAAGCGCTCCTAAGATTCATAGGATCCAATGACTCAATGGGAATGCATTTTCAAGCTGAAGCTGTATAATATCTTGCTAAAACTCTTCTCTTGAGAAATTTCTTCCCACATTTCTTTCATCTCTGTCTTTTCAGATTTGGTATTATATGATGTAACATAGCGAGCTATATCAATTGAATTATCTGCAACATACTGAATATCCATGTTTGCATTCCACTTTTTGAAAATAACTGGAGTGTAGTCATTAATGTACTTTGAAGCTTCCGTTCTTCTGAAGTTGTATGTATTCTTGGGAGATTTCCGAGTTATTGCATGCCTTACTGCTGACAAAAAAATATTTACTTTTCCTTTAGAAATTATTGGACTTTAGAATCAAAAACGACATTTTGTATAAAAGTTCTCTGTACACTTGTATTTTCGTTGGCAGTATTTTCCACATCAATGACATTGAAACCATGAAACTAGTTGTCTCAAGCTCTTTCCTCCTCCATCTAGTGGAATGGCACATGTATCATACTGTTTGATGAAAGACAAAACAGTGTCATCGGCATCAGTTCCAAATTTTGATGCATTTTTTATCCATAATAGCATGTGTACATGAGGAGCACTTCTGGCTTGATACTCCTTTCTTCAAAAGAAATCTGTTACCTCTCCAAGGGGTGGATTATTTTTATTTCAGATAAATGACATCATAGCTTGAAACCTATGATTAAAAGCTCTGCACACATTTACAGGATCCAAGGAACACAGTGCTCCAGCTGTCTTCAATTCAATGTTTTTAACATTTGAATTTGCTTCTTGTAAAAATGCAAGTAAATCTTCCCATGCATACTCTGCACAGCTAAGTGTTACAAACCATGTAAGTGTAGTTAAGTTTCTTAACATACATTTAAGTTCTCCATGATGACGATACTAATACTTATTAGTACCATGTTGGCATGCCATCAAATTAATTGTGATTCTAAATTTTCATCTCTTTGTTCAACTTTGTCCATGAACTCTTTTGCAGAAGCGTGTTGAAAATGAAGCCCGGTTTTTAATATGTGGTTCACTGCATACAAAAGTGCAGACAATTCACTTTCAAACAGAAGATGAAATATATATGGAATGCACTGCCGAAATCTTGCATCTTCACAAAAGTTTATTGTTGATCTCTATTCTGAAGCTGGAATCTGTACATCTTGCTCATCAAATCGTCAACCTTCTCCATTGGGGAAAAGCTGCAGAAAACAACAAGCTTCTAAAGTTCTTTCCCATACACTTATGGGGCTTCCCTTTGCTTTTTTCATTTGAAATAATTCAATACTGTTTTGTTTTTGGAATGCAGAGCATGTATTGTATGATGTTCATAAATCTCTTCAGTTCTGCTCTTGTCCACTTTTTCAATTTGTCCAGCTGAAATTACTGTTGCATCTTGTAAGCATATGACATCTCCATCAACATTCATATTCTTATAATAAATGTTATTCTGTCTCAGATATATTGTAGCCTTTTGAAGTTAACTAACATCTACAAATTCTTGCCAGATTTGTTGACTCTTTGTTGTTACACCATTTACTAGAATAACTACTGGCTCTTTTTCTTCTCTGTCTACACCAACAGTTTAAATTGTTTTCTTCAAATCTAAAGGTAAGTAGACAACTCTTCCTTTCAGACCTTTTTGTATATCTTTTGGTGGCAGCTCACCTGTTTTAGGCTCCATATGAACTATGGCCTGAAATGGGTGTACAGACTGAATACGAATAGACTCATATGTATTTAAATTACTCAGTTCTTGAGGAGTAAGTACCAATCTAAGTTGTTATGTACTGCTCTAGCTGCCATTCTGTTTTCTTCTAATTTGTTATAAAAATATTTACAAATGACGTGATCAACACCCAATTCAAATTGACCTTCTACAAACAAATAAACACCAAATTGCTGCCATTTTTCATTATTTTCTTTTTCCCTTTTAAAATATAAGTCAACATTCCTAGTTTGACTTCTATAGTGAGTATGACAACAACAAATACAAAGTTTAGTTTTTCCAATGAAACAGTCTTAAACTGTATAATTCGTTCTGCAAACCCATCGATACTAATTTCTTTCTCCTGTTCTTCAACACCTACATTATCAAACTCTCAGTTGCTCTACACTCTTCTTCCGATCCCAAAAAAATGAAACTTTATATTATCACAAACTTTCTTTATATCTGATACAGAACCGTGCAAAAGAGCTGTGTTCATTTCACTTAAACATAATGGAGGAGTTTTTACATAGTAGAGTCTCCTTAGCAACTTCCACATTTCAGAGTGGTGTACAGCTAACATTCTTAAATGATGAAAAGTACTTCGGCAGATTTTTCTTAAAAAACAAGCCAGAGAATGACCTTGCAACTTAGTATATGTTCTTATTTTACATGGATATAGTCCTTGTAACATCTTACTTTTCCGTTTAATACTTTTTTTACCATATTCTCATAAAAGATTCATAATATGTCAATAGACTCCAGTTGAATACTGCTACAATACCACTTAAATACAGGAAATTGTGTACATCTTTCTTGAACTTCTTCAGCTATTACTTCTTCTACATTCCTAGAAACAATGATTTCTCTTTGAATCAGAGAACCATCTTTCATCTCATAGCATCGACCACTAGTATCAGCTGCATGCACTAATGTGTTCTGTTGAAAATAGCTGTCTTCTTTAAAGAAAGGATCAGTGCCAGAAGTATGCTTCCATTCACCAGTGAAAATCTTATACAAGTTACTTATATTAACCAGTCTTTTTCTTTTGCTTTTCTCCTTCATAAACCGCATTGTTTTATTCAATGTTTTCATTGTCTTCAATATTAATATAAATAATTTTCTTTATCTTTCAAAAGCTTTATCTACTACACTTTCAATCTCTTGCTTTTTCTTATAAGCTGCTGATCTTCTTTTATATTTTTTACAATCTTTTAAAACATTTTGTAGTACTCTACTTCTATACATTCTCTTCATTAGCTCTTTATATTCTTTCAGTCTCTTTCAACATGGATTGTTTTCCCATAACATGGTTAACTATCATCATGTCCTTTTTTCCATTCCTTCTAATGTGTTGTTGAACTTTTCTTTTTCTTTTCAACATTTTCAAATTGCTTTACATTTTGTAAAAGTCTTTTAACAGACTCTTTAGTTATCTTACCAGAACTCTTTTTCTTCAGTGTAACATTTTGCACTTCATCTAATTTCCTCTTTACTCTTTCCTTTAAATAGTACTGATTTTGTTCATGTCTTCTCTTTTGATCTTTTTTTGCCATTCTCAATGTTGTTTTACTAATAAATGTAAATTTCTGATAAACAAAGAAAAGTTTAAATAGTTTGTTAAATAATGTTATACTTTTAAAATAATTATATATGAATATTCATATCAATAAATAAACAAATAATTTCAATTACATAGCAAATGTCTCCATAACATGGAAATATTTGGAATATTTGACTTTAGATATTAACAAACCTGTGATAAGAACACTCGTGTTTAAACAGTGACATGGTTCAGACTGCTGTTTTAAATTTGGCTAGTCCCAAGATTCTCAGCAGTTGGTGAAAACTGAAGCTGCAGCAGAAAAGTCAGGTTTAAAACATGTTGACAAAAGAATTAGTGATTAGGCTACTTGCTATGAGTTTGTGGAAGTGTACACTTGAAGTAGGCTGTATAAGTTTACGTGTCTACTTGAAATGAGAAATGTAGTCTGTCAAATTTAAAACTCTGCGTGCTCTTGTGACTGAGGTATGTGTCTATTTCTACATCTATTGTCTGATGTGTTATGCATTTAAACATGGTATCTTGAAAACCTGGGTTGGTTTGACTGACGGTGGACTAATCTTTCAATTCTGCTTTATCATTCGGTTGCACAGCCTCTGATGTCTTCTGTATATAGGTGTGATGGAGCCGCTTAAATAGCCTGTTCAATACTCAGGTGCCATGTTTTATGAGCAGAGAGGAATACATATACTTTTTTAACACAAATGTAGAGACCATACACTATGACACACAGGTATCCAAAATGCACAGACTGATGTATATATGCTTTGAGAAATATGGTGAGACTTATAACAGCGATACAGTTGAATATCTGTGTCTCAGAGCGCATGCTGTCTAAATTTATGGCAAAAAAAGTGTATTCATTTCTGCTCATAAAACATGGCACCTGGGTATTGAACAAGCTATATTGGAGGCTCCACAATACCTGCATTTAGAAAACATCACAAGTTCTGTGACCGAACAACAGAGCAAAACTAAAATATTTCTCTACCAGTAGCCATACCGACCAGGTTCAATCAATCAATTAAGCTTTCTTCGACCATAAAAATTACAGTCATAAAAGCACGTATCACAATCGTTAAATATTTCAAGATAAAAGTGCACAGTTAAAATATCCAAGTTAAAAGAAAAGATTAAATAACAAAGACACCTTACGTTAAAAATCTAGTTTACATGATATCCAGACATAATTCAAGTCCCAATAATTCACCTAAGGTGCAGCCTCCCACGATTCGAGAGACATGCTTTTCCTCAACCGCAGGGCCATTTTGAGAAAAGTGGACACCCTCCAGGCCACATGTTCATTGTCTAGAAGTTGTAAGCGAACAAGTGCTGGACGGCATTGCCTAAGACCCTGCTGTCTTAAAAGAGGAAGTAACCAGACATTCATTAGTTCTTTAAAAAACTTGCAAAAAAAGACTAGGTGAATGGTGGACTGCTCTGAGTGGGTGTCACACAAGCAGGGGGGTAACACTCTAGACCAATCATTCATTCTGGGTGTGGTCACTAGTCTGTGTACCACACCCAAACTGAATCTTATCAGCAGCATTCTGTCGTGTCCACTTGGGACAATATTTAAATAAGGTTCCATACCCAAAGAGCTAAGCCTTAGTTGGTGTTGGATGACTGTAGGTTTGAAAGCCTCATCTGCTAATCTAATAGAGCCCAACATTTCGAGGCACTCAATCTTCAGGCTTTTCCTCGATACTCGGGCCATAGAGCTGGGATTTAAATAGAATTCTGGGTGACCAAGATCACTCATAAACCTGTAGATAAACTTGAGCCAAGGTATCTTCAGCGCCCCATCCAACTTAATACAGTCAAGCAGGATGTCTCTATTTAAATGGGTCTGCTCACTGATCCAGATCCTATGCCATAGAAGAATTGGCTCAAGTTTAATAAGGTCTGCTAAGTACGGGAGGCCCAACTCCTCATGGCACACAAAAGAAGACGTGCCAGGACGGACGCAGAAGATACACAGAAGGAAAGCGTTTTCCACATTTTGTAAGGGGAGGGAATTCGCAAAGCCCCACACCCCTGCCCCGTATATCGCTGCTGAAGTACACTGGGCCTTGTAGATTTGCAAAAGTTTACTGGGCGGCTTCCTTCCCAGTCTCTTTACAAAGGTAGCCAGGGCACTGGTTGATCTACTAAAACACAGTTTTTTCTGCTCAATTGCTTGAGTCCATGTGTCGTTATGACTGAAAAGGACATCGAGATATGAGAAAGTAGTAGTAGTTGCTAGCTTCATACAATCCAGATAGATGTCCCGACCCATAATGCTCCGGGTGCCAGTAGCACAGTTCATTATAAAAGTTTTGGATAGATTAATCTTTAAGCCCAAATCAAGCATAAAAGTATTAAAACTGGTCAAGATCCTTTGTAACCCATTGCCTGTACGCGCCATTAAAATGGCATCGTCAGCGTAAAGGAGAGCCGGTAGAGGTCTCCCATCTACCTGAGGAAAATCATGCCCACTCTTAAGGAGTGCCTCGGCCAGACCATTGATGTATAAATTAAAAAGAAAGGGGGCCAAGACGCAGCCCTACCTGACCCCTCTTCTAACAATTAATCCTGCTGTACACTGACCATCCACCCCGTATCTTACGCTTGCTGAAGCTCCCTCATAAAAACGGTGCAGGAAGGCAATAATATTAGAGTCCACACCAAGATCAGCAAGAATCCCCCATAGCCTCGCAGGAATTACAGAGTCAAAAGCTGCAGTCAAATCAACGAAGACTAAGTATAGTCTCCCTTTTTTGGCTCTTGTGTATTTCCCGACAATCATAGCCGGTTTAGACTCTGTTCCAGGGTTCCCAGGCCCTCCCGAAACCCATACTGGAGATCAGACAGAACATTATTTTCTATTGTCCAGTCCTGTAGTCGATGCAGGATGACTCGTCCTGCCACCTTCACCATGGAGTCAAGAAGGGAAATTGGTCTATAACAACCAGGGTCTTGGCAATTTCCCTTCTTGAATATTGGGACAATGATGGACTCCGTCTAAGTCTTCGGGAAGGAGGTGCAGTCACTGGCATTGACCATCTGAGTTAATAATGGGGCCCAGAGCTGGACACATGACTTAAACAAGTCAAGTGGCACGCCATCGGGGCCGGGAGCCTTACCCCCCTTACTACGGGCAAGAGCCAGTACTATTTCATCCAATGTTACAAGGAGCTTGCCATTATGTACGCAGAGAGGACTCTGAGATGGGAGCTCATCGGTATGCAGGCCATTATATAGTGCAGAAAAGTGGGTTATCCAATCTTTTTCTGGGATTGCAATCTCAATTGAAGGTCTGCCACCCCCACACAAAAGCGGGGTCCTTAAGATCTTCCAAAAGGCTGCAGAGTCCTTTTTTTGAGCTGCGGTATGTAACGACTCCCAGGCTTCCTCCCTCAATGACCTCTTTCTGGCAGCAATTATCCTCCTATAAGAAGCTCTAGCCCTCCGTATCCCCTCCTGAGATCTGGGTTGCCTATGGAGCTCTGCCTTCAGGCTGGAATATGCCTTGGTGCATACACTATCGAACCAGCCAGTGGTTTTCTGCACAGTACGGCATTTAGCAGTCAATAACTTCCTAACCTCTTTAGTTATCTCAAGAAAAGATCGGGTTAGGTCATCTGCAGAAGAAAGATCATTTAGGCAGATGTCAAACGCAGTTTTACATGATACAATAAGCTGCTTAGTCAGTACCTCAGGGTCGACCTTAGACCAGCGAAGAGCATACCTATTCGTTTTGCTCAGCTCTAAGGAACTCAACACCTGGTTCACACAGTTCTTCCTCCCAATATTTTGAGCTTGTAGTTGTAACTTAAGACAAAGTGGATAGTGGTCACTGAACGCAAAGGACAACAAACTCGGGGCAAGGGTGTGTGAAACCAGCATAAAATCAATAGTGGAGGCGAAGCCTCTACCAATAAAAGTCGGGAACATAATCACAGGGATGGGGACAAGATCATTTGCAAATCCCAAATCATAACGAGACATTAAGTCATTGAGATGAACCCCAGCCTTAGTGTGAGAAAAATGACAGTTGAGTACCCCCTCTTGCGTATCAGTGCCACAAATTTTCGGGTTAGCAGATTTACACAGTTCAGATGCATAACACATCAGATAATACATGTAGAAGTAGACACATACGTCACTTACAAGACCATGAAGTCCCTTGAACTTGACAGACTACAGTTTCCATTTGAAAGAGTCACCTAAATTTATGCTGCGTACTTCAAGTGTAACTTTCCACAGACATCTTAAACCTCACTTTTGAGCTGCAGCTTCACTATTCAGTGACTAATGAGAACGTTTGGCCTAGCCAAATATAAAGCAAAAACCCTTTGCATGAGTCTGTTATAACTCTCACCATATTCCTGAAAGCAAGCATGCATGTGTCTGTACCTTTTGCTAGTGGCCCCATATATAAAAGAAACATAGAAATAGATGTATACCTGTGTTTTATACATCTAGCATCTTCAGATGCATAACACATGTAAGAATACATCAGCAAGTAGAAACATACCTCATTCACAAGACCGTAAAGTTCCTTAAACTTTACAGACTGCACTTCCCATTTCAAGCAGACACCTAAATTTATGCGGCGTACTTCGTAAGTATACCTTTCCACAGACTCACTTTGCCACTGGATTCAAGCTAGCCTGGCTGATGATGGCTGATTAGCCAGAAACCGGTCCCAGGAGGATGCTTGTTTCCGGTCCAGGGAAGACATGGCCTGGCAGTTCGGGCTGGACTGTTCCCATGAGGCACAGGATCAGACTGATTTGCATATGGCCATGTCTGAACAGGGGTGGGGGAGTGAGCTAAAGAATGATGATGGATTAAACCCAGATCAGTTGACTGGGGGTGAGTGCTTGCAATGTTCAACACTCCGTCCATCATCCCCTTTGGTTTTGCAGTATCCTTTTTTGCAGCTGCGAACGGAAGGATCTCCCGATTGCGGTCGCAAAAAGGCCCCTGTGGCACGTGCCCAGGCAAATCCCGAGCCATGGACAGGTCTGTCCTGCACCCATCGGAGACAGGAGGAAGAGGGGTGGGACCAACTTCTTGATTAATTAGGACACTTCGTATGGCTCATCATACATTCTGTCTTTTCATCTTTGAGGAAGAAACAAAGGCTAAAAGACTGCACAACAACGTCTTTTAACCCACATACAAATACATCACCTGACCGGAGTCCCTTGCATCAATTCTAGTGGCGAAAGCCGGGCTTGAACATTTATAAGTAAGCAAGCCTTGCCATTGGGACTCTGAGAACTAAAGGTACTTCTATTGAGTTATAGCCTAAAAAAGCTGAACCTTTAAGGGGAGTGAGAGACAAGGACAGTAATATCTTTTTACCTTTCATGTGAATTTTAGTAATAATGGGAGGGTTATTAAGCACTCAAGCAAACTCTGTCATTATAGAGAACCTGTGATTTACCACCCTAAAAAATGGGTAAAAGAAAGCATATAGCCACCGTAGGAAAAGTACATTCCCCCTATAAATCACAAACGTCGTTACTAAAATATATTACAGGAGCGATGGGGGCTATCGAGGAGCAGATTTTAACAGTAAAAGAATCCTTAGGTGAAGTGGCCCAGGTAGCGACAACCCAGATTTTGGTTAATGATCCTGAAATCCCGGGAGGTACGACGGAGGGAAAGGAATCTAGAAGGGAGAACAAAAGGAGGGAGTAAATAAGGCAAACGGCTGTATACAACACATACCTGACAGTGTATCCCCCTCTAGATCGAACTTACCGCCACCTAAACAGGTTAAAAAAAAACATACCCAGGGTACAGGTATCCATCCTGGCAGGGAGATAAGAAAGGAAACATCCAACTACGAGGACCGGCCCAAACTGAGATAACCTTACCCAAAATCTCCTCAGACCCCAATTAAAACACAATTATTGGTAAATTGGACGCCTTAGTGGAGGTATTTAAAATCCTTGACCAACACATGAATAAGACTCTGAGGACAATACAATCTAGGTCAACAAAAGTAGAAACAAAAAACAACTCTTGGCTGGAACTTTGGACAGTATTCTCTGCTGGGCAAAAGACGAAGCCAGTAGACAACATAGACCCTAAGCTTGTAATTGAAACTGTCACTGAAGCTTCATCTAAGAGAGTAACTAATGATACTGCACCATTAGGCCCCACCATATGTTCCCATAGCTATATAGGAAGCAAAACCACAAGATTTGGGAGGGAATAGTGCAACTTCTGGAGACAGGCACATGGTAACTAATGACCCTGGTCCAGCAGTAGTCACCCCAGAAATTACTGCGCAGGATAGAGAGCCAGTAAAACGTATGTCAGACCGTCTGGACCTCCCACCAGCAGCAGCTCCATATGTGGAAGTTCTGACAAATGTACTCCCCTTAACCTCAAATATTAAGGAAAACTGGATTTCCCTCAGAAGCAAATCTCAAAATTGGCTGGGAGTGAGATCAGGATTAACTGACCATCTATTTAACGACTTTAAGATGGCAAGGAGAGTGAAATGGGTAGAGAGGTACAATGAAGACCAGAGTGGTGATTGTGTGGTATTGTCCTTTGGATCACCTGAACTGGTGGAGGCAGTCCTCTCTAGGACTGGGTACACCAACACTCATTAGAACAGAATTTCCTCTCGCCCTTTGGGTTATTTCTATCGTCCAGTATATCCAAGGAAAAACTTAAGACCACTACCTAGCGCAGAGCAGAGACTGAGACTCCCAAACTATATTATTCCAAGTTCAAACTGGTTTCAATGTCTGTCTGTGTTGGAAGGTCTGGATTGACTCAAGGAGGGGTCCAACTTAGTTAGAGAGAAGCACTGACAGAAAACCACTGTCACTGAAACATCTATTGCTGGGAATATTCCCATGACAAAACTTCAGTCCCTGAATTGGCCAATAGCAGTATGCCAGTCGTCCCTTTAGATAATCAAATACAAAATGTAACACAATTGCCAACCAAATTTTTGGGTTGCCTATTTTGGAATGTGGCAGGGCTACGGAATAAAATACATACTACTGAGTGGTTAAACTTCGTAGAGGATTACCCAATTAAATGTTTACAAGAGACATGGCTCATAGAGGCTATACACATAAATGGGTATAGAACTTATTTTACATCAGTCATCCCATTGAGGCATGGCAGTACAAAGGGGGGTTTGTGTACCTATATCTCTAATTCGTTACAATTTACCAATATTGTCTTTGTTACAGATAATCCATATTAAAAATTAATGCTGTTTAACTCGAAAGGTGCTGACAGTTTAGCAATAATTAACTTTTATAATAATGCTACCAGGAAATTAATAACAAATGTCTTAAAGGAAATAAAGAATGATCTGGAGGGTATTTTCAGTGAAAACAAAAAACATATGACGATTTTGTAGGGGGGTGATTTTAACAAGCACCAGTGTGTTGCACATTTGAATAAAGCGCGTGGTATGACATATTTTGAGGATGATGAACAGCCCCACTTTATGCATAGCATATATGGTGATAAGATCAATGAACTGTTGCTTAAATTTGATTTGACTTTTGCAAATGAGATTTCAACCCCCTATGCTACTCGAAAGAAGACCTTTAATGGGAAGACAAATGATAGCATTATAGATCAAAGCTATTTGCTGGCCTTACCTTTAACTTCGGTACCCACTCAATTTCACTAATCGACCATTTCCCCCTGAGCTTACAGCTATCCTCTGATCCATTTTTTAAATAAGGGCACGATAAGATCATCCAGCAGATAGAAAGAATTGAACTAGCACAGCGTAATGGTTTGGTTATACCTTACGCTGGACTCAGGTTATGCTGGTAGAGCTTCTTAAACAACTGATAAACAATAACAAAGAAGCCTTTGATCTATGCCTAAATGATACCACTCCCTCCAATGAAATTATCGCGGCTTTCCTGACTATATGCCAGGGTGTGAAGGAGTGTTTCTTTGTTAACAATGGCAGAACAAACAAGGGGGAAAAGGGGTACTTGATGCTTTATGCACAAAAGCCCACAAACGTTTGAAGGAAGCTTTACATAAAACACCTAGAAGTACTGGCGAGGTTCATCAATGCAGAGCAGAATACAAAAAGGCAGTGAAGAGAAGGAAACTGCATCTAAGAGAGACTGTCTGGGAATCATTACAGCAGTCAAGTGCTAGTAATGATGAAAGAACTTTCTGGAGAATAATTAACTCATCCCCATTGAGTACAGATGAGGACCCCAGAATTGAGCTCGCAATACTAGAAGAAAAAATGGATTAAGCACTTCTCTAGCATTTATACTGCATCCCCCATGATAAATACACAGGACCAGGAATCCTCTAAAACTGAGGAAGTAATCCCTTTTCAAACCACGTCTAATGTCCCATTGTCCTTGGAAGAAGTAACCAAAAGCGATCCAAGCAAGTAAAAACAGCAAAGCGCCAGGACCTGACGCCATCCCAATAGATTTGCATAAAGATAACATTGCTCTGTGGGTACCGCTATTGACTACAGCATTGAAGGCCACTTGCATTGCAGGTTTTTTGTCATCTTGGGGAGAATCAATCATTGAGCCTATTTACAAAAAGGGAGACCGTTTGAATCCTGCTTGCTATAGGCCAATCTTCCGGGGTTCTGAAGGTAATGACTGGTTTAAAGGGTGATGCGCCGGCCCTGTTCTCAAAACAGGGTAGATATGTTGATTCTGCTCTTCCAGCAGAGGATGCATTGGTTCCACTGGAGCAAACACCTTAGGTCCACTTCCAAAGGTCCATGACTGGGGTGGCACCACTTGGTAAGACAGACTCACAGATTGCAGAGTCCAGACATATGAGCAGGATGGTTGGAAGTCTTTTATGTCTCTGAGAGTTCAGGTCAGGAGGACAGTAAGCTAGCCCTTGAAGTCACTCTGTGTTCAAGTGATGCAGGTCCAGTCCTTTTCACCCAGTCAGAGAGAGAAGCAGGCCGCAGGGCAACAAAGCAAGGCAGGAACCCAGAAACCAGCAGTCCAGCAGCACAGCAGTTCTTCTTCTTGGCAGAGTGGTTATAGGCCCAGAAGTGTACTAAAGTCATGGTGTTAGAGGTCCAGCACATATACCCAGTTGCGCTTTTAAACTGGAGGAGAACTCGAAGACAGGGCTTTGAAATGCACAGAGGCCTCCCTTTCTGCCCTAGATCCAGACTCACTACAGGGGGGTTTGCGGCCCTTTGTGTTAGGACAGGACACATCCTTTTCAGGTGTAAGTGAGGCTGGGTCCAGATTATCCCTCCCATCCTGCCAGGATGGCCCATCAAGTCACACCTAAGCTCCCATTGCATGTGGCAGTCTAGGGGGAATGCACACAATCCAACTTCACCATAAGTAAGGATTTTAAATTAGGATCCATAAGACATCAGACTTGGGGTTCATATCTCTTCCCAACTGAAAATTACACTTATAAAATGTCATGAGGTAATCCTAATGTTATCCTATCGGAAAGCTAGCCATTGCAGTAGTGAAAACGACTTTGGGACTACTACCAGGACATTGTAAACTTTAAAGGACATGTTCTGCCTTTTAAATACATTGCACTCTTGGTTGCCCAGGGCCTATCTTAGGTGTGACCTATATGTATAAAAAGGGAGGGTTTGGGCTTGGCAAGAGGTTTATTTTGCTAGTTCAACATGGCAGAGTAAAACTGCAGCTACAGGTTCTTCTGTGGCAGGGCTCAGACATGATTAAAGGGCTACTTCAGTGGGTGGTACAATCAGTGCTATAGACCCATTAGTAGCATTTAACTTACAGGCCCTGGGTACAGGGGGTACCACTGTACTAGGGATTTATAAGTAAATTAAACATGCCAATTGGGGGTGAACCAATGCTACCATGTTTAGGGGAGGGAGCACAAGCACTTTAGCACTGGTTAGTAGTGGTAATGTGCACAGAGTCCTAAAGCCAGCAACAAAAACAATCAGAAAAGTGGAGGAGGTAGGCAAAATGTATTGGGAAAGACCATCTTAAGGCAGCCAGCTCTAACAAAGCGTTTTGAGATGAAAAAATGATTTAATTCTGAGGTCTCAATTTTGCTGGTGCATTCTAATTTCTCTATTAGACACTGGGAGGATAATAGGCGTAAGGCCTTGTGGTAAATGTACTAATAAGTCATGCAACGCAGCACAGAAACCAAAGTTGCTGTGCTGAATTGCTTGAAAGGGAGAGAGAAGGATGGTGCTATATCTACTAAGATATGGTGCTGTTGCTTCCCCCCTGTGCTGACACACTTTATTCTGCCGTGCAGCACACACACAACCTTGCACCACAGTGCAGCTTTGGATACCCTTGCCTGGAAGTAAGGGCTCATTGTGCGTCTGGTTTAAAATCACACCACAGATCAGCAAATAGGATTGAATGGAGGTTTCTTAGTTTTCTTATTTAAGACTACAAGTTTCTTGGTGGTAGGATATAATATAATGATTGATAGAATGTGCAGGACCATGTGATTTTAAATATGGAACAGAGACGAATGGTTATTCTGCATCTGCACAGATGAATTCAGAATTAGTTTTTGTTTTCAGGTGCCTGAACACTTTTGTGGAGGAGCTGGCCCATATATGTCTCAGGCTTGGAGGAAAAGTATTCTCCTCCCATCAACAATGATGAAAAGATGAGTATAATCAACAGATGTTGATCCTCTTTAAATGTATATGAAGAAGATGACCATCCATATGCACTTTCTTAGTTCTATATCCTCTAATCCCTCTTCCATACCCAACAATGTGAAAAGAAAACCAAAAGCACTTCACATTGGTTTGCATTAAACAGATATCGGTCCACTGTTGAGGCATTCCTCTGCAGCTATCTTTTCCTGCAGGTAATCTCTTAAGCTTGGAGATTGGGAGAATACCGATCTGAACCAAGCAGCCATGTTGAGAGATCCTTAAACACCTGGTCAGTGACAGAGTTCAAAAGGAATCATTTGTATGTAGAGAAAGACTCTGGGCTTTAATTTGTCACAATGGGTATTGATTTTTCTGTGATAGACGTAGACACGTTTGTGTCCTGTGAGCCCGCTCTGTTTCCATGTTATCTCTTGGGTCGGTACCAGCCTTGGCAGGTAGGTTGAAGGTGAAGTGAGCTTAAGACTGAGGATCTCTCCCTTCTGTAGCTGCCTTTGAGTGTGTTCACCTTGAAACTGTAGGTGCTATTGTACCTTATTTAATGTTTTTGACCATGGGTCTGTAATCTAGTGTGATGCAAGAAAAATTGATGTATCGCCTGGTAAACCGAGGAGAGAGAGAGAGTCCTCAATGTTGACACAATGGGACACCATCCAGCTACCTGGATCACCAATGACAGAAGAAGAGGGAGTTCACTAAAGTTCTGTGGTTCTGTAAATGTCACTATTAGGTATTGTTACACTTTATCTCTCAGTGCTAGAAAATCCACAGAAAGTGTATTAATAAGGGCACTGAGGCCCTGGCGGTTGGCCTGCCATCCCACCTGCTAATGGAGGACCTGGCCTCCACTCCCCTGACAGAGGGCCACCTACATTACGTGATCCTCGCCGACTGCCTTCAGTGCAACCATCGTCCAGGCATTTGCATTGAAGTTGCAACAGTTTGCCAAGTGGGCACCACTCAATATATCTTTTTATTTTTAAAACAAACTACCTAAGCAAGGGTTTATTATAGAAATACAAAGCATTAATGTCTCTGAGATATTGGGTGTTTCCCTCCTGTATGTCAGGACCATTGGATGTTTTCCTTGCTCAGCCCCAGGCAGGTAAATCTACTGACAGTCATCCCACCCTAAATAAGGTGAGGCAAGCACCTGTGTGTCATGGTGGCCCTGCGCACACAAGCTTTCAACTGAAGGATTTCCACTAGCAGAACAGGTCTGACAAAACTAATTCTGCATCTCCATGTGTCTAGTCAGTCTACTGAGTGATAGTTATACCTGAAACAGTACTTGGCTGTTCCACACATAGCTGGTGACCAGCTTAATCCAGCCATTCCTTTGTCTAGCTCATTGGATGAACCGACCGTTCTACCTTGTGAACAGCCACAGCCCGTGCAGGTAAGAGCAGCGGGCCGGGGGATTTTGACAGATGACAACGAGGGAAAATTAATCATTTATTTGATTTTCCCTCATCATCGTCTGTCGAAATCCCCCCCACCTTACCCCACCTCTCTTACAAGCAAGGGACATGGCTGCTTGTGATGTTTGGGTAAAGCAGGGTCTTGGTTCCACTTTTAACAAAAAATGTAACTTGCATTGCAGTGCTTCAATGTTATCTGCAGAAGCTATCCCATTGCAGTGGGGCAAGGGGACATTTTGAGCCACATAATAGCGATTGTATGACATAATTTCGAAAGACAAAAATTCGACCTACAAAAATATCGCAACAAAAATATCGTGGTCAAGAATATCGACATCCTATCTACAACATGGTAAGTACAAAAATATCGATAATTTAATATCGATGTCAAAAATATCGTAATTCAAAAATATCGGTTTTTTTTTAGTTTAAAAATATATGTAAAATAAACCAAATAATACTTATAAATCAAAGAAACATAATTAAATATATTGTATAATATGTAAAATTTATAATAAATATATATAATTAAATGAAACTTTAATTAAACATATATATAATATATAATATATACACTTACTTAATAATTACTTTTAATAATAATTTCTATAACATATAAATTATTAAATATTTATTTAAATTACCAATACATCTATACACATAAAACAATAACATTAATAAATATTAAATAATTACATATAGCAAATAATAATCAATAATTTTAATTTGAATAATTTTTATTATTAATTATATATTACAATAGCTAAAATATTACAAAACATATTTAATATCAGACACAATAAAACTACTAGTCCAACTTCAACAAAAACAACAGTAAGGAAAATGTTGGATAGCGTAGGGGTAAAAATATCTATTCCAACTCCCGAGAGTGCAACAGTAGGGAAAACATTGGATAGCGTAGGAGTAAAAATTACTATTCCAACTCCAAAGAGTGCAACAGTAGGGAAAGTGTTGGATAGCGTAGGGGTAAAAATTACTATTCCAACTCCAGAGAGTGCAATAGTAGGGAAAATGTTGGATAGCGTAATGGTAAAAATTACTATTCCCACTCCAGAGAGTGCAATAGTAGGGAAAGTGTTGGATAGCGTAAGGGTAAAAATTACTATTCCCACTCCAGACAGTGCAACAGTAGGGAAAACGTTGGATAGCGTAGGGGTACAAATAACTATTCCAACTCCAAAGAGTGCAACAGTAGGGAAAACGTTGGATAGCATAGGGGTAAAAATTACTATTCCAACTCCAGAGAGTGCAATAGTAGGGAAAGTGTTGGATAGCGTAAGCGTAAAATTTACTATTCCCACTCCAGAGAGTGCAATAGTAGGGAAAGTGTTGGATAGCGTAAGGGTAACATTTACTATTCCCACTCCAGAGAGTGCAACAGTATAGAAAACGTTGGATAGCGTAGGGGTAAAAATAACTATTCCAACTCCAAAGAGTGCAACAGTAGGGAAAACATTGGATAGCGTAGGGGTAAAAATTACTATTCCAACTCCAGAGAGTGCAATAGTAGGGAAAGTGTTGGATAGCGTAAGGGTCAAATTTACTATTCCCACTCCAGAGAATGCAATAGTAGGGAAAGTGTTGGATAGCGTAAGGGTAAAAATTACTATTCCAACTCCAGAGAGTGCAACAGTAGGGAAAACGTTGGATAGCGTAGGGGTAAAAATTACTATTCCCACTCCAGAGAGTGCAATAGTAGGGAAAGTGTTGGATAGCGTAAGGGTAAAAATTACTATTCCCACTCCAGACAGTGCAACAGTAGAGAAAAGGTTGGATAGCGTAGGGGTAAAAATTACTATTCCAACTCCAAAGAGTGCAACAGTAGGGAAAGCGCTGGATAGCGTAGGGGTAAAAATTACTATTCCAACTCCAGAGAGTGCAACAGTAGGGAAAGCGCTGGATAGCGTAGGGGTAAAAATTACTATTCCCACTCCAGATAGTAAAACAGTTGGGAAAGCACTAGATAGCATAGTGATTCTATTAACATTATAACCAATTTAATAATTTCTTATAAAAAAATTGCATGTTAACAATGTTTTAAAAAAAAAAATATTATTAAATACCAATTATGTAAAATAAATATTTAAATAAATAAATTTTAATTACATCCCACACTATTCCCCCTTTAACACACAACACACTACACATAAAAATTCACATAATTAATTTAATTATGAATTAATCACTTAATAAAATTAAATCACCAATTAATTACTAATTAACAATTAATAATTAACTATAACAATAAAGAAATATTATTAATAAACTAATTATAATTTATATAATTAACAAAATAATAAAGTAATTTTACAATTAATAATTAATTAAAAATTAATTAATCTATTAATCACATTAATTACCAATTATTAATTGATTACAAATTAATTAATCATAAATACCAATGAAACAATACATATTAATTCATTAATTATAATTACATTACTTCCCACCCTATTCCCCTATAAACCCACAACCCACTACACATTAAAATTCACATAATTAATTTAATTATCAATTAATCACTTAATAAAATTAAATCACCAATTAATTACTAATTAACAATTAATTAATTAACAATAAATAAATATTAATAATAAACTAATTATAATGTATATAATTAACCAATTAATAAAATAATTGTACAATTAATAATTAATTAACAATTAATTAATCAATTAATTACCAATTATTAATTAATTACCAATTAATTAATCATAAATACCAATTAAACAATACATATTAATTCATTAATTATAATTAAATTACTTCCCACCCTATTCCCCTATAAACCCACAACCCGCTCTGATACTAAAACGCTAAATTAAATGTAAAATAATTATAAATCTCTAAACATTTATTTTTAAATGTATTAAAATACATTACAATAATCTTTCACATACAAATAAAATACATATTAAATGACATTACACTAAATAAATATCGATATTATTGACATCGAAATTTTTACTTACGATATTACTTACATCGATATTAATTACTTCGATATTATTTACTTCGATATTACTTACCTTGGGATCGATATTCTGTCCATCGATATTCTTGACTTCGATATTCTGTACCTACGATATTAAAAACACGATATTATTGTAGGTCGAAATTTAAAACTCGATATTTTGGCTAACCACCATAATAGCGATACAGTTTTTTAAGTACCTATCTATGTTCGACTGTATAACTTTGAGGTCACCATATAACTGGTTGGTGCTAAACATTGCTTCAAATTCCTAGAATACATATGCACTATTGTTCTCAATCACAGGTTCACCACAGGATTAATACGGGAGACAGCGTTTAAAAAGCTGTCAGTACCACGCGCGTTGATAACAACGCGGACGTTACAGTGTCTGCGTTGTTGTTACCACGCATGGCATTACATCACAAGTGGTTTCAATGACTTGCGCTAGATGGCGTGCAACACCAGGGAATGTGTTGGATTTTAAGTCCAACACATTCCCTGCTGTTGCACTAACTGGAGTAGGAATAGTAATTTATACTATTCCTAAATCCAGCGTGCCATCTAGTGCAAGTCGTAGAAAAGACTTGCGATGTAATGCCATGCGTGGTAGCAACGCGGGTGATGTAACGTCCCACGTTGTAACCTACTGCGTGGTATGTGCTCACAGTGTAACGTCATATATTCATTAATACAGATGCTTTATTGTGGTACATGAATTCCATGCTTACACTGACTACAAATTGCATAGGTTATTGGCTAGATGGCTATATGACATAGCAAGATAAAGACTCATTTGGTTATGCGCTGTGTTTTCCCCACATCAAAAGATTGAACTAAAGCAGTACCACTTGTGAAAATGCCTTACTCTAAATGGAATATGCTTTTAACAATGTTGCGCATGGTATGAGCTACATCTTCTCTCCATGGGAAAATAATTTGAGGAGGTCTTTGGAATATATGTAACAAGGAACAGACTATCAAACTAACATTGTTTTTAAAAACAATGTGACTACAGTGAAATCTCATGTGTTTAAAGAAAGGTGCAAATTGCCGTCCCTTCCTAACAGCTATTCATTAAAATAAGTATTCATGTTTTGTGACAAACATCCTGCTGCACAATATTGAAAAGTTACAGACTCCCTAATTGTGGTGGTAACATATTTCCCTTTTTGAATGTAAACAAAAAGTTTTGTGGGCAGAAGGAAGTGGGCCAGGGGACCGCTGACTCCTCTCAAACAAACTTAAAAAAATAAATTTTTCTTTTTAAATGCATCCAGTTTTCTTTAAGGAAAATAGGTTACAATTAATTTGTAAAAAGTTGACTTTATTTAAATGCTATCACAGACATGGTGGTGAACTGATCACAGCAGGTTACCATCACTGTGATAATATCAAACTGCATTGAGTCTCAATTTGTGGCTTACCTCATGATTATTTATGAGGTCGGTTGGATTGTGACCCCCTGCAATTCAGAATTTGTTTTAACAGACCATGGTTCCATTTGCAAGAAGACAGTGCTCATTTTTAGACCACTTTTTGGTTAAAGAAATTTCGTACACCAGGCGATAGTTTTGTAAGGAGGTGTGATCTGAAGTATATTTTAATTTCTAATGTTCTAGTTGCTCTGAAGCCATTATTTTTTTAAACCATCTTTATTGGGTTTTATAGCAGTACATCACAGAAGGCACGCGTTTATTTTTTTAGACACAATCACAATGAATTGTTATAACAATGTACAGTATTCACTGCTGATAATATTGCAGAGTTATGTAGAATGATATGGTCAGCTTTAGAACGACAATAGAGGATTAAATTAAACAATATTTTGAACAATGAGCCTTTGTCGCTGCTGTAGGGTGGCTCCAACGTGTGACAGGGATAGTGGATGTGGGATAGGGTGGGCATGCCGTGACCTGGGTGAAATGCGCTGTTCAAATGCTGGTTTTGCTGAAGTCTGTAAGTGTATTTATGACTTTCGTCTGTCATCGGATGAGTTGAGAAACCTGTTGGTCTTTGGTGTATATTCCAAGTGAAAAGTCTGCTGTAAACATGACAGCAGTCAATATGGGTGTAGAAATAAGACCGTGATCCTATAATTTATAGTAATCGGTGATACATTTAGTAGAAGTAAGACACATTCTGTGTAAAGTGTTCATGATAATTTTTGAAGGATTTAAATGTATTTTTGGATCACAAAACACTAGTGTCAAGCTTTGTATAAGTGTGCTCAGGCAGGGGCTGTGTGACGTGTAAGTGTGGTAGGTGACAGCTCCACCTCTCTATCAAGTCAGAGATGACCCATCCTTCCAACAACTATTCCCCCTTTGTCTCACTGTCTGGGAGCAATACACAAAGTCCATCTTTTTTTGTTTCTTATTTATTCCTTGAGAAAATTGAGAGGTAGAGGATCATTGAAATGGTTTGAGGGTTTTAGTGATGTGCGAATATTGTGGATGTCACTTTCCTCAATGGTTCGGAAAGAGTTTAAAGATGGGTTGTTTTGGGGAAGTGCCCAGAGAGACACAGGGATCAGTAGTCTGGAAGGCTGAAAGAATGGGTTGAGGTGGGAGAGGTGCTTGTTCCAGGTGGTCTGCAGGTCCTTATTCATGCTTTCAGTCTTTTGAAGAAAGATGGAGGTGAATTCCTCACAGTTTGTTAGTTGACTAGATCCAGCAAGGGACGGTATGGGCGCACCGTTCAATTGACCTTTTATGAACTCAAAAGGTTTTTTGGTGTGGTTACTGGCTAGATCCAACTGGTTGCTGAAGACATTTGCTTTTGTAATATCTATTTCGCAATGATCTCAGGTGTTTGATGTGTTCAAGGGACAGAGCTGATCTCCACTGATGTTCAGCTAACCGAAAGCTGGGCCTTTAAGTGTTTAGACAAACATTATACCAAGGTTTGGGGTCTTTGGTGGATACTCATTTTAGCGAACGTGTAGGGATTGAGTCAAGGATAGTCTTCATTGAGCGAGTGTAGTGATTTGTGAGATCATGTAGATCTGTGAGGAGGCAGGATGTTGTGGCAGATAGAGATCAGTTAATTGCAGTTGAGGTTGTTCATGTTCCTTTTCCAGAGTCTAGGTTCCGTTGGTTGAGCTGTGCTGATTGTCACCGCTAGCATGATAAGTAATGTGATGCGGTGGTGGACGGTCCAATCACGGGGGAGGTTAGATTCCAGTTAAATTGACTTGGGGTTTGCAATGATAAGATCTAGGGTTGATCCTCTGTTGTGTGTGGGCCTGTCACAGAATTTAGTCAAGTTTAAGATCAGCAAGGAAGGTTTTGAAGCAGTTATCTGCAGGGCCATTTTGATCATTCCAGTGGAGGTTGAAGTCTCTGAGGTAGATTTGAGTACACTGATGTCCATTGTTTGTTATAATGGTTTCCATGAGCAGTTCTATGAAAATCTGATGGTCTCCAGGAGGGTGGTAGATTGTGTGTAGTTCGCAAAGAGGTTTGTTGTTGCAACAGATAGCGTATATTTTGCTGACAGGTTAAGGCTGTGAATGCAAGCGATGTCACAACCTGGTCTAAAGGATATGTCCAATCTGGCAATGCCATAGTTGAGAGTGACTAATATGTCCAGGATAGGAGCAGAGGAGTCCGTTATTTAGGCATGTTTCGTTTAGAATAAGAAGGTCAAGCTAATGTGTGAGGATCAGGTCCGCAATATCACCAGCATGTCTAGAAGCTGATGTGCAGTTGATTAACATGCATTATAAGCAGGGCTTGAGTTGTGTTGGGTCAGTCTGTGTGAGGGTAACTCTCCTGAGGTTGTGCTTGTTGACCGCTCTCGAGTTGAGCCTGGGAGCTCTATGAGGGTTTACCGGGATGGTATAGATTTTTCCTTGGGTACCAATTTTGTCAGAGTGGGGAGAGTTATACGATGAGAGGAGGGCTTGGATATCTGTGTCGAATAGATGGGTGTTCCATCTAATTGGCCATTTGGAGGCATTGGGATAGGGTCTAGTTGTCCACTTCCAGTGCCTGGATGAAGCAGTGAGAGAGGTCAGGATGGTGGGGGAGGTGAGTTGGAGATGAGGCAGGGTGACATTAGGGTTGATCTTTAGTGAGAGTATTCAATCTGAGGTTCCTATTGGAAGGCAGGAAATTGTCCATCTTTGTTGTAAAGTGACTGAGTCTATGTAGGCCAGCTTTGAGATCATGCAGGCTTTTTGTAATTTTGTCCAGTCTGGATTCTAGATTGGAATGCTGGAAGGATGTCTGGTCTTGAAGTGGTGGGCATGGGAGCAAGCGGGAGATGTCAATGGGGTTACGGTACTAATATAGTGGGTGAGAAGAAATAAGGGAGGGTGGGGGTAGGAATAAGATAGACATTAGGAGGAGTGAAAATGAGTGAAAATTGTAAATTATTAGGTGCTAATGGGGGATCAGCAAAGGTGAGAGACCATGTTTGTGGCAGATGGGGTGTTAAAGTTATAGTCAAGGTAGCTTGGTTGTGTAACTCTGAAGAAAAGATTCTAGGTGTGGGATGATATTGCAAACTGGATTGGAGAATGGAGGAATCCAGCCTACCAGTGAAGGAGATGCGTTTGAGATATCTACTGCTAGCTACATCTAGTCATGTGACCCAGTATACAGACTGCAGGCACCAAATGGTTAGGACAAGAAAATGCCAGCTTTTCTGAATTGTGACTTAAAATCCCACTTTACCATTAAAGACTATTTTACATTACAATTGAATAGCCACCAAATTTGACAAATGAAAGTTACTGTTTATTGAATGTAATAAGGGAACTCAATGTTATGCTATGCGAGAGGTGAGCCTCACAATGAGTGCTGCAGGCTCACCAGTAGCATTTACATTTAGTATCACTTTACTAGGCCCTTACAAGTAAATTACATTCACCAATTTTGTGTGTAAACCAATGTTACAATTGTTTAAAGGAGGGAGCACAAGCACTTTAAGCACTGGCTAGCAGTGGTAAAGTGCACAGAGTCCTAAGTCCAGCAAAAAACAAAGTCAGCATAAACAGGATTGTTGAAGGCAAAAAGTTAGGGTAAAACCAGACCAAGGATGTCAGGTCCAATAATGAGAATGAAATATGGACTGCAGTACCCCATCCTCAAACAGACCCCCCACCTGCACCAGGGAAAAATGTACAAAGGTGTCATCAGCAGCTCAAAGAAAAAATGGGGGCACTAAGGATCATCAGGAATGCCCCCACTCTGGAATGCATTGAGGTGGGGGCAATATAACCCAAAAGAGCGGCGTGGATAAAGCCACCAAAAGCAGGGGAGGGGTGCCACAGAGGGAAATGATTGTGTGAAGGTGATGCTACCAAGTTTCTTAGATCAGATGACTAAAGGAAACACAAATGTGAAGGCCAAGAGTGCCCGACCCCATCTCAGGTGCAAAGAATGCCACATGAACCTACTTCAATGACGCGGCAGCCTCAAACAAACATCCAGCGAGACCTTAAACTGTGCTGGATGGACGTTCTGCACATTCCCGACAACAAATACACCACCTCATAGCTCGAGAAGAACCAAACATGGCGGTGCTATCCAAAAGGGGCGAGCAACTAGCCCTCATGAAACAGGACCTCCTGTCATACCTAGCTAATTTGCAAGAACTGCTCACCAAGACTTTGTCTGAACAGATACAAGCTGTCAAAGCAGAAATCCATGAATCACTGGCAGATCTTACAAGAGGAGTCCAGGTGATAGGCTCAAGAGTGGGAGTCAACAAGGATTCAGTATCCCACCTACCAAGCATCTCCAGCAACAACCATGTGACAATTTGCAAAATGGCTTAAAATATGGAAGACAACAAAAGGAATTATCTCAAAAACAGGTGCCACAGGGATAATATCAGAGTCCGTAATGCTAGGGACAACAAAGAAGGCTCTAACCCAGCCAACAGCTGTTCAAGACACGTATCTATTCTGGGCTCTGAAGCACCACCTGACATTGGCATTGATAGAGCCCTCCCTGGCTAGGGTTTACCACCTAGATACCTTTTGGCCAAGAATGAATCATTGGCCATGAAAAACAAGACCTTGAGAGCCCCCCACCAATCAGATACTACTGAATTGGAAGAGTGCATCATTCAAATATTGCAAGAAGTATCTCAGGCAACTTTGTTGTGATAGAAACTGGAGCAGCCAAACTCAAATATAGAGGGCATACCCCTTTGCTCTTTTATGCCAACAAGAGCAAAAACAATCAAATATCTGGCAGAGGGGAGGGAGCTGTTAGGACTTTCACTTCCATCCAGGGACCTGGTGGGCCATGACACCTACCAAGAGTGGTAGACAGCATCTGAGAGGTGGGAAAGGAAAATGAGATAGACCACAGGAAGTGAATGAGGGAAATAGATGAGCAGCCAAGATATGAAGGTAATAATGGTGCACACATAGACACAGTCACAAGACGGGCATGTGACTAGTAAGGCAGAAGATGGAAATGGTAAGTGTGCTGCTGGGTATGGGTCCGAATTCATATCACACTAATCAATTGGATACCAAAATTGTTAGCAGTGCTCATGTTCATTTTGTTTTTTATGTTACAGTTATCTTTTTACTTGTTTTCTATTCTATGAAGGGGGCGAGTGGAGGACAAGCTGATTGCCACAATAAGACCTTCTATACTCCAGAGGGACCTCAGTCCAATGGGAAATCAGATAGATCAAGGAATTACCAGATTCTAAGGCTAGACCATGGCTAGATTTACATCTTGGAAAGTATGGGGCCTTAACACTCTGGTCAAATGACACAAAGTTTGCAGGGAAATCTGTAACGAATCCCCAGCCACAGCGGCCCCAATTCACAAAGGTAAACTGGGGGAAAGTGGAACTTTCGGTATTCACAAATGCCCTTTGTGAAAAGCAAAAGTCATAAAGTTCGGTATTCACAAAGGACATTTACGAGTAGTAAATGCCCTTTGTGAATACTGAAAGTCGTAAGGTTCGATTTTCCCCCAGTTTATCTTTGTGAATTGGGGCCAGTGTATTTTTACAGGAGATGTATCTCTTCTCAAGAGGCACAAGCCTCATGTTATAAAAACTCTACCCCACCTAATTTCTTGTGTCAACAAAACATTAAAAAAACTAGAGTGATGCTGGACCTCATGCTAACCCAAACAGTTAACATAGAAATAGGCATTATAGCCATTTCTGCTCAATCCTCAGTGATTTGGAACTTCACGTTGGAGGAGATGGATGTGCAGAGGAATGGGTTACCACCTCCTTCTAGGTGTCATAAAGCATTAATGTTTTGCAACAGGAATTCAGTCATATAACATTAATACATTCCTTTCAGATTCGGTATTTGGAAGCGAGATCCAAAACACACCCCTCCAAATACCGAATCACTATCACAAATTGCGATTCCGTAACGGGTTACTGAATCGCAATTAGTGCTTTCATTATATGTAAAAGCTTTTTTGCAGTCGGAAACGGTGCAGTTTGACCGTTTCGGATTTCAAAAAGTCTTTGTATATATGGCCCTAAGAAACCAAGGATTCAGGAGAGCCTACAATGGGGCATATTATCAAGAAACGGCATTAAAATTATCGCTGCTTTAGCGGCAGAAAACTGCAGCTTAAGCGGCGATAATGGGCTTGATAATATGCACTTGAGAATTCCAATAGAAGCCCATGTTCTGGTGTCAACATGGGCTTCTATTGGAATTTTCTGCGGTATATTATCAAGCCCATTATCGCTGCTTTAGCGGCAGTTTTCTGCCACTAAAGAGGCGATAATTTTAACGCCATGCTTGATAATATGCCTCATAGTTCTTTCTTTGTAGCAATTATTTCAATCGGCATGAATAAAGTACTGAAAAACAACAGTAAATACAGTGACAAATAAGTCCAGAGTGGCTTTCCCATTTGTGGTTCATTAGCTAAACCCAATTGGTCGCACACTGCTACACCTACCAGTCGTGTTCCCCCAATGAAAATGGTCCCTGAAGGTCAGCGTCGGTGGATACACCTATGCTAGAGTGTGAATGCAAGTATGCGTGGCGTGTGCCATCCCTGGACACGTGTTTCGAGGTAGTTGCCTCTCGTCAGCAGGGAGCAGGAAAATGAGTGTGGGGTTGCTGTGTAAGCTGCTAAAATCGTTATCAGGTCTAGTACCTCTCGTAGCGCGCAGGTGCGTAACCAAAGTCCGTCGACTCCACCGGCTCAAGAGAGCCTGAATATAAAGTTAAACCCAATTGGTCGCACACTGCTACACCTACCAGTCGTGTTCCCCCAATGAAAATGGTCCCTGAAGGTCAGCGTCGGTGGATACACCTATGCTAGAGTGTGAATGCAAGTATGCGTGGCGTGTGCCATCCCTGGACACGTGTTTCGAGGTAGTTGCCTCTCGTCAGCAGGGAGCAGGAAAATGAGTGTGGGGTTGCTGTGTAAGCTGCTAAAATCGTTATCAGGTCTAGTACCTCTCGTAGCGCGCAGGTGCGTAACCAAAGTCCGTCGACTCCACCGGCTCAAGAGAGCCTGAATATAAAGTTAAACCCAATTGGTCGCACACTGCTACACCTACCAGTCGTGTTCCCCCAATGAAAATGGTCCCTGAAGGTCAGCGTCGGTGGATACACCTATGCTAGAGTGTGAATGCAAGTATGCGTGGCGTGTGCCATCCCTGGACACGTGTTTCGAGGTAGTTGCCTCTCGTCAGCAGGGAGCAGGAAAATGAGTGTGGGGTTGCTGTGTAAGCTGCTAAAATCGTTATCAGGTCTAGTACCTCTCGTAGCGCGCAGGTGCGTAACCAAAGTCCGTCGACTCCACCGGCTCAAGAGAGCCTGAATATAAAGTTAAACCCAATTGGTCGCACACTGCTACACCTACCAGTCGTGTTCCCCCAATGAAAATGGTCCCTGAAGGTCAGCGTCGGTGGATACACCTATGCTAGAGTGTGAATGCAAGTATGCGTGGCGTGTGCCATCCCTGGACACGTGTTTCGAGGTAGTTGCCTCTCGTCAGCAGGGAGCAGGAAAATGAGTGTGGGGTTGCTGTGTAAGCTGCTAAAATCGTTATCAGGTCTAGTACCTCTCGTAGCGCGCAGGTGCGTAACCAAAGTCCGTCGACTCCACCGGCTCAAGAGAGCCTGAATATAAAGTTAAACCCAATTGGTCGCACACTGCTACACCTACCAGTCGTGTTCCCCCAATGAAAATGGTCCCTGAAGGTCAGCGTCGGTGGATACACCTATGCTAGAGTGTGAATGCAAGTATGCGTGGCGTGTGCCATCCCTGGACACGTGTTTCGAGGTAGTTGCCTCTCGTCAGCAGGGAGCAGGAAAATGAGTGTGGGGTTGCTGTGTAAGCTGCTAAAATCGTTATCAGGTCTAGTACCTCTCGTAGCGCGCAGGTGCGTAACCAAAGTCCGTCGACTCCACCGGCTCAAGAGAGCCTGAATATAAAGTTAAACCCAATTGGTCGCACACTGCTACACCTACCAGTCGTGTTCCCCCAATGAAAATGGTCCCTGAAGGTCAGCGTCGGTGGATACACCTATGCTAGAGTGTGAATGCAAGTATGCGTGGCGTGTGCCATCCCTGGACACGTGTTTCGAGGTAGTTGCCTCTCGTCAGCAGGGAGCAGGAAAATGAGTGTGGGGTTGCTGTGTAAGCTGCTAAAATCGTTATCAGGTCTAGTACCTCTCGTAGCGCGCAGGTGCGTAACCAAAGTCCGTCGACTCCACCGGCTCAAGAGAGCCTGAATATAAAGTTAAACCCAATTGGTCGCACACTGCTACACCTACCAGTCGTGTTCCCCCAATGAAAATGGTCCCTGAAGGTCAGCGTCGGTGGATACACCTATGCTAGTGTGTGAATGCAAGTATGCGTGGCGTGTGCCATCCCTGGACACGTGTTTCGAGGTAGTTGCCTCTCGTCAGCAGGGAGCAGGAAAATGAGTGTGGGGTTGCTGTGTAAGCTGCTAAAATCGTTATCAGGTCTAGTACCTCTCGTAGCGCGCAGGTGCGTAACCAAAGTCCGTCGACTCCACCGGCTCAAGAGAGCCTGAATATAAAGTTAAACCCAATTGGTCGCACACTGCTACACCTACCAGTCGTGTTCCCCCAATGAAAATGGTCCCTGAAGGTCAGCGTCGGTGGATACACCTATGCTAGAGTGTGAATGCAAGTATGCGTGGCGTGTGCCATCCCTGGACACGTGTTTCGAGGTAGTTGCCTCTCGTCAGCAGGGAGCAGGAAAATGAGTGTGGGGTTGCTGTGTAAGCTGCTAAAATCGTTATCAGGTCTAGTACCTCTCGTAGCGCGCAGGTGCGTAACCAAAGTCCGTCGACTCCACCGGCTCAAGAGAGCCTGAATATAAAGTTAAACCCAATTGGTCGCACACTGCTACACCTACCAGTCGTGTTCCCCCAATGAAAATGGTCCCTGAAGGTCAGCGTCGGTGGATACACCTATGCTAGAGTGTGAATGCAAGTATGCGTGGCGTGTGCCATCCCTGGACACGTGTTTCGAGGTAGTTGCCTCTCGTCAGCAGGGAGCAGGAAAATGAGTGTGGGGTTGCTGTGTAAGCTGCTAAAATCGTTATCAGGTCTAGTACCTCTCGTAGCGCGCAGGTGCGTAACCAAAGTCCGTCGACTCCACCGGCTCAAGAGAGCCTGAATATAAAGTTAAACCCAATTGGTCGCACACTGCTACACCTACCAGTCGTGTTCCCCCAATGAAAATGGTCCCTGAAGGTCAGCGTCGGTGGATACACCTATGCTAGAGTGTGAATGCAAGTATGCGTGGCGTGTGCCATCCCTGGACACGTGTTTCGAGGTAGTTGCCTCTCGTCAGCAGGGAGCAGGAAAATGAGTGTGGGGTTGCTGTGTAAGCTGCTAAAATCGTTATCAGGTCTAGTACCTCTCGTAGCGCGCAGGTGCGTAACCAAAGTCCGTCGACTCCACCGGCTCAAGAGAGCCTGAATATAAAGTTAAACCCAATTGGTCGCACACTGCTACACCTACCAGTCGTGTTCCCCCAATGAAAATGGTCCCTGAAGGTCAGCGTCGGTGGATACACCTATGCTAGAGTGTGAATGCAAGTATGCGTGGCGTGTGCCATCCCTGGACACGTGTTTCGAGGTAGTTGCCTCTCGTCAGCAGGGAGCAGGAAAATGAGTGTGGGGTTGCTGTGTAAGCTGCTAAAATCGTTATCAGGTCTAGTACCTCTCGTAGCGCGCAGGTGCGTAACCAAAGTCCGTCGACTCCACCGGCTCAAGAGAGCCTGAATATAAAGTTAAACCCAATTGGTCGCACACTGCTACACCTACCAGTCGTGTTCCCCCAATGAAAATGGTCCCTGAAGGTCAGCGTCGGTGGATACACCTATGCTAGAGTGTGAATGCAAGTATGCGTGGCGTGTGCCATCCCTGGACACGTGTTTCGAGGTAGTTGCCTCTCGTCAGCAGGGAGCAGGAAAATGAGTGTGGGGTTGCTGTGTAAGCTGCTAAAATCGTTATCAGGTCTAGTACCTCTCGTAGCGCGCAGGTGCGTAACCAAAGTCCGTCGACTCCACCGGCTCAAGAGAGCCTGAATATAAAGTTAAACCCAATTGGTCGCACACTGCTACACCTACCAGTCGTGTTCCCCCAATGAAAATGGTCCCTGAAGGTCAGCGTCGGTGGATACACCTATGCTAGAGTGTGAATGCAAGTATGCGTGGCGTGTGCCATCCCTGGACACGTGTTTCGAGGTAGTTGCCTCTCGTCAGCAGGGAGCAGGAAAATGAGTGTGGGGTTGCTGTGTAAGCTGCTAAAATCGTTATCAGGTCTAGTACCTCTCGTAGCGCGCAGGTGCGTAACCAAAGTCCGTCGACTCCACCGGCTCAAGAGAGCCTGAATATAAAGTTAAACCCAATTGGTCGCACACTGCTACACCTACCAGTCGTGTTCCCCCAATGAAAATGGTCCCTGAAGGTCAGCGTCGGTGGATACACCTATGCTAGAGTGTGAATGCAAGTATGCGTGGCGTGTGCCATCCCTGGACACGTGTTTCGAGGTAGTTGCCTCTCGTCAGCAGGGAGCAGGAAAATGAGTGTGGGGTTGCTGTGTAAGCTGCTAAAATCGTTATCAGGTCTAGTACCTCTCGTAGCGCGCAGGTGCGTAACCAAAGTCCGTCGACTCCACCGGCTCAAGAGAGCCTGAATATAAAGTTAAACCCAATTGGTCGCACACTGCTACACCTACCAGTCGTGTTCCCCCAATGAAAATGGTCCCTGAAGGTCAGCGTCGGTGGATACACCTATGCTAGAGTGTGAATGCAAGTATGCGTGGCGTGTGCCATCCCTGGACACGTGTTTCGAGGTAGTTGCCTCTCGTCAGCAGGGAGCAGGAAAATGAGTGTGGGGTTGCTGTGTAAGCTGCTAAAATCGTTATCAGGTCTAGTACCTCTCGTAGCGCGCAGGTGCGTAACCAAAGTCCGTCGACTCCACCGGCTCAAGAGAGCCTGAATATAAAGTTAAACCCAATTGGTCGCACACTGCTACACCTACCAGTCGTGTTCCCCCAATGAAAATGGTCCCTGAAGGTCAGCGTCGGTGGATACACCTATGCTAGAGTGTGAATGCAAGTATGCGTGGCGTGTGCCATCCCTGGACACGTGTTTCGAGGTAGTTGCCTCTCGTCAGCAGGGAGCAGGAAAATGAGTGTGGGGTTGCTGTGTAAGCTGCTAAAATCGTTATCAGGTCTAGTACCTCTCGTAGCGCGCAGGTGCGTAACCAAAGTCCGTCGACTCCACCGGCTCAAGAGAGCCTGAATATAAAGTTAAACCCAATTGGTCGCACACTGCTACACCTACCAGTCGTGTTCCCCCAATGAAAATGGTCCCTGAAGGTCAGCGTCGGTGGATACACCTATGCTAGAGTGTGAATGCAAGTATGCGTGGCGTGTGCCATCCCTGGACACGTGTTTCGAGGTAGTTGCCTCTCGTCAGCAGGGAGCAGGAAAATGAGTGTGGGGTTGCTGTGTAAGCTGCTAAAATCGTTATCAGGTCTAGTACCTCTCGTAGCGCGCAGGTGCGTAACCAAAGTCCGTCGACTCCACCGGCTCAAGAGAGCCTGAATATAAAGTTAAACCCAATTGGTCGCACACTGCTACACCTACCAGTCGTGTTCCCCCAATGAAAATGGTCCCTGAAGGTCAGCGTCGGTGGATACACCTATGCTAGAGTGTGAATGCAAGTATGCGTGGCGTGTGCCATCCCTGGACACGTGTTTCGAGGTAGTTGCCTCTCGTCAGCAGGGAGCAGGAAAATGAGTGTGGGGTTGCTGTGTAAGCTGCTAAAATCGTTATCAGGTCTAGTACCTCTCGTAGCGCGCAGGTGCGTAACCAAAGTCCGTCGACTCCACCGGCTCAAGAGAGCCTGAATATAAAGTTAAACCCAATTGGTCGCACACTGCTACACCTACCAGTCGTGTTCCCCCAATGAAAATGGTCCCTGAAGGTCAGCGTCGGTGGATACACCTATGCTAGAGTGTGAATGCAAGTATGCGTGGCGTGTGCCATCCCTGGACACGTGTTTCGAGGTAGTTGCCTCTCGTCAGCAGGGAGCAGGAAAATGAGTGTGGGGTTGCTGTGTAAGCTGCTAAAATCGTTATCAGGTCTAGTACCTCTCGTAGCGCGCAGGTGCGTAACCAAAGTCCGTCGACTCCACCGGCTCAAGAGAGCCTGAATATAAAGTTAAACCCAATTGGTCGCACACTGCTACACCTACCAGTCGTGTTCCCCCAATGAAAATGGTCCCTGATGTGGTTCATTAGCTGCTTAAACACCCATTACAATGTTTGAAAAGGTGGACTCGAAAGACTTTGGTGTATAACAATCACAAGGACCAATGATTGCCCTTGTGGGTTTCAGTTGCTTAAAGACACCAATTATACACTAAAACAATGTTTGATGTAGTCCATTCTTCCACAGATTTGTTGCAAATTAAAAGGTTAGGTCACAGTGGGCTAAAACTAGAAGTGCACTAAATATTGAGTGCCTGATCAAATGCAAAGTGTAACTGTTAGAACCGGCGGTCTCTAGTTGGCAGAGGTATACACTTCTGACAAATAGGGATCTACCAACTCTAGTCAGGGCAAGGGGATTACACACTCAGATAACCCCTGCTACCCCCTTGGTAGCTTGGCAGAGCAGACAGGCTTATCCCAGAGGCAGTGTGTTAAGCATTTATGACCACATACAGTAATAAAGTGAATACACTACAGATGGACACGACACAGAAGTTATTATAAAAATAGGATTTTTATATAAGGCTTAGCACAAGACCAAATAACGACAAAAATATACCACAGTCTTAAATACTCTTTGGAAGGAAAAATAATAGTTCAAGTAAGGTTTCTTCTTGGCAAATAGTTCTTTAGCAACAAAATTAAGTATTCTTCTGAAACACAGTTCTTTGGCAACAATGTAACCCCCACAGGAGTCACACGACGTCGAGTCTACTATATTCCCAAGGTTCGGCGTCGACCGCGAGGAGCGCTACGTCGAGCCTGGAGTTGCAACAGACCCCACAAACACAGTACCTTTGGGAATGAAGAAAACGATGATCCACGGCGTCGAGATGTCGGCGTCGAGGTCGGCGTCGATCGTGCCTCGGATTCGGGTCGATCCCCAGCGGCGTCGAGGGCCGGAGCAGCGCTCACGGCGTCGAGATCGGCGTCGATCGTACCTCGGGGTCGGGTCAATCCGCAGCGGCGTCGAGGGATGTCGGGCCGGAGCAGCGCTCACGGCGTCGAGAAGGGCGTCGAGTCGATGCGATCAGCAGCGGCGTCGGGACGGGGTCGCTTGGAGGTGGAGCCGATACTCACTCCTCACTGGCGTCGATACCGGCGTCGAGACGGGGTCACTTGGAGCCGGGGCCGATACCCACTGCTCACTGGCATTGCTGCTGGCGTCGATCGGGCCCGGCGGCCGGCGTCGGAGGCTCGGGACACTGGAGCCGTTACTCACGATGTCGAGCTGGATTCGGCGGCGTCGGCGGCGTCGAGACTGCAGATTTTCCCTTGTGTACTGGAAACAACACTTTCCAGGAATTCAGCAATTCAGTAGATGGTGAAGTCCTTTGGCCCTGTGACTTCAACAGGAGACTGGCACTCTTCCAGCCCTTGGAGATGTTCTAGCAAGCTTTTAGAGAGTACACACCAAGTTCCTCTCTCCTTGTTCCTTGGCAAAAATAAAGAAGCAGCTTTCAGGTTCCTCCACAGCAAAACAGCACTCTGGCAGAAAGGGGAGGCAAGTCCTTAGATCAGCAGGCTTCTTGTCCTTGGTACAGGTTTCCTTGTCAGAAGTGATCTGAGTTCTTGGTTCAGGGGTCCTTCTCTTATACCCCTTTTCTCCTTTGTTCCCTTTGTCCAAGCAGGGAAATTCCCCCCATCTCAGGCTCGTTGTGGGTGTTGCCAGGCAGAGGCACCTGGCCTATTCACTGAGCAGGGCAGAGTCCTCAGCCGCCCAGCAGGAGGCGAAGCCAGTATTGTCACTGGCAGGAGCAGGGCTATCAGTCGCCCAGCAGGAGGTGGAGCCAGCATTGTGTCAGGCAGGGCAGGCTACTCTTCCCTCACTCTATGTGTAAATGCCTCATTCACCCCACACTCATTCAGACCTCTGGAGCCACCCAGGCCCTGACACACACACCAAACCAGCAGAGACCGGTGGATAGTTGGACAAGAAAAATAGCCACTTTCTAAAAGGGCTATTTTCAAACACAGAATTTAAAAACCATCCATCCTAAAGGGTGTGTTATTAAATTCTGAGTTCAGGGATACTAAACTCGACCTGCTACCATGCTCCCTGAGTCAGTTAGATTATAATGGAGTTAATAATCAGTCTGCCCAGTCTGGCCTATTGGAGGCAGGTAGCCCTTTAATAGTGAAAAACGAAAATGGCTGTAATTCACTATTAGGTCATGCCACACACATCAGGGCATGACCTACCTTTTACCAACAATGCACCCTGCCCTAGGGCCTACCATAGAGGTGTCTGAAATGTGGCAAAGTGAAGGTTTGCGAGACTGGCAAGTAGGTTTCCTTGCCAAGTCGACATGGCAGTCAGGGACTGCACGCAGGCGCTGCGGTGGCAGGCCTGAGACACATTTTACAAGCTGCTTCTGTGGGTGGCACAACCCGTGCTGCAAGCCCACCAGCAGCAGTCAACTTACATGCCCTTGGCACACGCAGTGCACTAGACTAGGGTCTGAACAGTAAGTCAACCAAGCCAATCATGGTAACACCAATCAATGTAACAATTTAACATAGGGAGCACTTGCACTGTGGCACTGATCAGCAGTGGCACAGTGTCCAAAGCAATATTCCAGCAAAAACATCGTAAACAGAGGAGGCAAACAGAAAACAATGGAGGAGAGACTCATGCCAATGATGCCAGGTCTAACACGTGTCCCCTCCAGCTGAAATGTGGGGAGAACTACCCTTCACCCAGGGAGTCCTCATCACTAAGGCGGAAAAATCTGGACAGACCATCAGCATTGGCGTGATCTGTACCAGGGCGGTGTTCCACCGTAAAGTCCATTCCCTGTAGGGAAATGGACCACCTCAATAGCTTTGGGTTCTCACCCCTCATCTGCATTAACCATCTGAGGGGCCTGTGGTCTGTCTGAACCCTGAAGTGAGTCCCAAACAGGTAGGGTCTTAGCTTCTTCAGCGCCCAGACCACAGCAAATGCCTCACGCTCTATCGCACTCCACCTTTGTTCCCTGGGAAGTAACCTCCGGATGATGAAGGCTACAGGTAAGTCTCGGCCCTCCTCATTCATCTGTGCTAGAACAGCCCCCACACCATGCTCTGAAGCGTCTGTCTGGACAATGAACTCTTTTGAAAAGTCGGGTGCCTGGAGGACCGGTGCTGTACACATTGCAGTTTTCAGGGTGTCAAAGGCGTTCTGACAGGCGTCAGTCCAGATCACAAGTCTCGGCTGCTTCCTGGAAGTCAGCGAGGTCAAGGGGTGCACAATGTTGCCATACCCCTTGACAAACCTCCTGTAGTAACCCGTGAGACCCAAGAAGGCTCTCACCTGAGTCTGGGTTTTGGGCGGTTCCCAAGCCAGGATGGTATCTATCTTGGGTTGCAGGGGGGCCACCTTGCCGCTCCCTACTTGGTGCCCCAAGTACACCACTGAACCCTGCCCAATCTGGCACTTACTAGCCTTGATTGTGAGGCCTGCTCTGCGCAGGGCCAACAACACTTCCTGGAGGTGGCGCAAGTGTTCCTCCCAGCTGGCGTTGAACACTGCTATATTGTCCAGGTAGGCGGCGCTGAAATCTTCCAGCCCGGCCAATACCTGGTTAACCAACCTCTGGAATGTGGCAGGGGCATTCTTCATCCCAAAGGGCATCACACGGAACTGGTAGTGCCCATCTGGTGTGGAGAATGCAGACCTCTCTTTTGCCCCATCAGTCAAGGCGATCTGCCAGTACCCAGACGTTAGATCAAACGTACTAAGATACCGGGCAGCCCCCAACCGATCGATGAGCTCATCAGCTCTGGGGATGGGGTGCACGTCAGTCTTGGTGACCGAATTGAGTCCTCGGTAATCCACACAGAACCGAAGTTCTGGTGAAGCACCAGGCGCTGCAGCCTTTGGGACCAAGACCACTGGGCTGGCCCAAGGACTGCTAGAGGACTCAACCACCACCCCTAAGGCAAACATCTTGGAGACCTCCTCCTTGATATATGCTCTGACCTTTTCAGTCACCCTGTAGGCCTTGTGCCTCACAGGAGTGCTGTCCCCAGTGTCCACATCATGGACACACCACTGAGTGACACCAGGGAATAAGGAGAACAGATCAGGGAATTGTACCAACAGATGGCGACAATCTTGCTGCTGCTCAGAGGTCAGTGTGTCAGAGAGGACAACACCATCCACCGACCCATCTTGCTCTTTTGCAGACAGGAGGTCCGGAAGAGGCTCACTCTCCTCCTCCATTCCAGCATCTGTGGCTAGGAGCATGCCCACTTCGGACCTTTCTAAGTGGGGCTTTAACCGGTTGACATGCAGGACCCTTAAGGGGTTCCTGGGAGACTTCAAGTCCACCAAGTAGGTGACATCGCTCTTTTTCTCCACAACCTCAAATGGTCCAGTCCACCTGTCCTTGAGCGCACAAGGTTCCACAGGGGCCATGACCCAAACTTTCTGACCAGGTTGAAGCTCAACCAGAGTGGCATTCTGATCGTACCACCTCTTCATCTCTTCCTGGCTGGCCTCCAGATTTGCCTGAGCAAGATCTCTGAAGCGCCGAGTCTGGTTCCTAAAGGCCAGCATGTAACTATATACATCCTGGGGAGGTTTCCTGGGAGATTGCTCCCAGCCTTCTTTAACCAGACTCAAAGGTCCTCTTACCGGGTGACCATACAAAAGCTCAAATGGGCTGAACCCTAGAGACTTCTGTGGCACCTCACGGTAAGCAAACAGCAGGCATGGCAAGAGGACGTCCCATTTACGCCTCATTGGTTCTTCAAGACCCATGATCATGCCTTTTAGGGTCCGGTTGAATCTCTCAACCAGCCCATTACCTTGAGGGTGGGAAGGAGTGGTAAACTTGTAGGTTACCCCACACTCCTTCCACAGAGACTTCATATAATTAGAAATGAAGTTGGTGCCCCGGTCTAACACCACCTCTCTGGGGAACCCCATGCGGGAGAAAACACCAATCAGTGCCCGTCCCACCACGGGGGCCGTCACTGTGCGGAGAGGGATGGCTTCCGGGTACCGGGTGGCATGGTCCACCAAGACCAGGATAAACCTGTTGCCCATGGCTGTCTTGGGGTCCAGTGGCCCCACAATGTCAATTCCCACTCGCTCAAAGGGGGTACTGACGACGGGAAAAGGTTGGAGGGGAGCCTTCTGCTTCCCCCCACTTTTCCCACTTGCCTGGCAAGTTTGACAGGTCCTACAATGGATATCTGAATCCCTTCTCATCTGGGGCCAATAAAAATGGGTGACAAGCCTGTCATAGGTCTTGTCCTGCCCCAGATGTCCAGCTAACGGAACGTCATGAGCCAACCCCAGTAGGAAGGCCCTGAAGTGCTGGGGTACCACCAGCACACGGGCTGACCCAGGCTCAGCAGCCTTAGGCTCGCTATACAGGAGGTCGTTCTCCCAGTAAATCCAATGTGATCTTGACTGATCACCTGTCGTTTGGGCTGAGGCCTGCTGCCTCATACCCACAAGAGAAGGGCACACTTTCTGTTCAGCACAAAATTCCTCCCTGGAGGGACCACCATCCTGCTGCCAATGGGTCAGCTCGGGCAGGTCTCCCAGTTCGGCCACTTGTTCTCCTGTCGGTTCCAGGGCATCCCCCTCAGGGTCTGCTCCCTCCTGGACCGCGGGAACGATGGGGGACGGTTTCCCGCACCCCCTGCCTCTTCTCTTCACGGTTGGGACCTGGGCCATACTTTCAGGCTCCAGGGCCCCATCAACACCCTTACTAACTGACATGGACCGGGTGGTCGCACACACCCACTCAGGCAGACCCAACATTTCCAGATGCGATTTTCTCTCCACCTTAGCCCAAGGGGAGTCCTCCAAATCATTGCCCAGGAGACAATCAACAGGCATGGCGGGCCTCACAGCAACTTGAAGAGTCCCTGAGACCTCCCCCCACTCAAAAGGAACTTGAGCTACCTCACACTGACTCTGTGAGTTGTCAGCAGCTACAACGGGGTAGAATGCATGAGGGACCACCTGCTCTCTGGACACGAAGTGACACTTGACAGCTGTCACACTTGCTCCGGTGTCTCTGAGAGCTTCCACCCTATGGCCATTAATGGTCACCCACTGCCTATATTTTTTAGTGTTATTAGGCAGAGGGGTTGGAGGGACCATTTTCACGTCTCCTAAAGAGACCAGGGACATTTCTGCGGGACCCCACCCACCGGGGGCACCCATCTCATTCCTGCCCAGGGCTACATTCGTCACCTGACGAGGGGGTGCATGTGGTGGTGCATTGGAATCCTTCATGGGACACTGGGGATCATAATAACGGTGTCCCACCTGCTTACAAGCGTAGCAGGTCATGGGGCCCCTTGGAACAGGTTTACCTGTCGGGGCCTCTGGCTTCTTTACAGGGGGAGGCTGGGAACCCTTCCCTTGGTTCCCTTGGGGATTACTTTGGGGCCCTTTCTGAAACGCCCTCTGTTTACCCCTGTCCCCCCCACTCTTCTGCTGCTGGGGACCCTGTCCACCTTTGGCTGAGTCTCCCACTGGACCCTTGTGGACCCTGGTAGTGACCCAGCGGTCCGCCTCCTCAGCAAGTTTTCTAGGGTTAGATATCTTGCTATCAACAAGGTGCTGGCATAGCTCTGGAAAACAGTTATTAGACAAGTGCTCCCAAGCAAACAAATCATAAAGAGCATCATAACTATCAACCTTGCTACCCTTTATCCAACCATCCATGGCTCTGCAAAAAAAAGACACATATTCAACCCACGTAGTACCAGGCAACTTCTTACATTCTCTAAAGGTTTTCTGGAGTTAAGCCATATCTCAGCATTAAAGCATTTTTCATATGAGTATAAGACGCCCTTTCCTCTTCAGGCATGCTCAACAAGGTATCTCTCCCTTCATTTGTAAAGCGGCTCCACAACCCCGTTCCCCAATCTTTCTCAGGGACCCGGTGGGCCAACAATGCTAACTCATACGCTTTAAACCATTGGCTAATATCTTCATTCTTACTGTAATCTTTGATCACATCTTTAGGGAAATAAAATCTACTTTCTGCAGGCACAGATGGAACGCTGCCACCAGAGGGATTCAACTCTAAACTTTTTTCTTTAAGTTCCATCTCCCTCAACATCTTCTCACGTTCAAATGCTAATTTCTCTCTCTCAAAATCTAATCTTTTGCTCTCCATTTCAGCTTCTCTCAGGCTTTTCGCTTTTTCTAATTCCAACTGCCCTCCTAATTTAAGTTTTGCCATTTCTAACTGGTGTCCCCTCTCCCTCTCCCTGTCTTCCAACTCTTCAGGAGAAAGGCCCCTAGAGGAAACACTACTGCCGGGGGATGACACTGACCCATCTGTGGGTTCTTCCACTTCCTCTTCCTCCTCCTCTTCCTCTTCCGGTACCACCACCGGATCAGAGGGGTTTCTGGCCTCTAACCAGGCCTTTAGCGCTTTAAGGAGGTCCTTCTTCAATCTGAGACCTGTGGTAGGAACTTTAAACTGTTTGCAAAATCGCTCCAGATCCTTTAACTGGTACGTATTGATCAATTTCTTATCAAATTCCCCTACAACAATCTCAGTAGATGTAGCAGCTCCGGCATTCTCCATGGTCAAAACCGGCAGTGTTTAAAAAAAATAAGCTCCAGGAAAACGGAGAACAAAAATAGAATATCCTACCAAAACAGACTGTGGCTGTGTTATGGTCTGCTTTCACTATGTAGCGTACACTAATCACTGCACATGAGTCATAAATGCAAAGTTCAATCCTCACCGCTGACCACCAATGTTAGAACCGGCGGTTTCTAGTTGGCAGAGGTATACACTTCTGACAAATGGGGACCTACCAACTCTAGTCAGGGCAAGGGGATTACACACTCAGATAACCCCTGCTACCCCCTTGGTAGCTTGGCAGAGCAGACAGGCTTATCCCAGAGGAAGTGTGTTAAGCATTTATGACCACATACAGTAATAAAGTGAATACACTACAGATGGACACGACACAGAAGTTATTATAAAAATAGGATTTTTATATAAGGCTTAGCACAAGACCAAATAACGACAAAAATATACCACAGTCTTAATAAATACTCTTTGGAAGGAAAAATAATAGTTCAAGTAAGGTTTCTTCTTGGCAAATAGTTCTTTAGCAACAAAATTAAGTATTCTTCTGAAACACAGTTCTTTGGCAACAATGTAACCCCCACAGGAGTCACACGACGTCGAGTCTACTATATTCCCAAGGTTCGGCGTCGACCGCGAGGAGCGCTACGTCGAGCCTGGAGTTGCAACAGACCCCACAAACACAGTACCTTTGGGAATGAAGAAAACGATGATCCACGGCGTCGAGATGTCGGCGTCGAGGTCGGCGTCGATCGTGCCTCGGATTCGGGTCGATCCCCAGCGGCGTCGAGGGCCGGAGCAGCGCTCACAGCGTCGAGATCGGCGTCGATCGTACCTCGGGGTCGGGTCAATCCGCAGCGGCGTCGAGGGATGTCGGGCCGGAGCAGCGCTCACGGCGTCGAGAAGGGCGTCGAGTCGATGCGATCAGCAGCGGCGTCGGGACGGGGTCGCTTGGAGGTGGAGCCGATACTCACTCCTCACTGGCGTCGATACCGGCGTCGAGACGGGGTCACTTGGAGCCGGGGCCGATACCCACTGCTCACTGGCATTGCTGTTGGCGTCGATCGGGCCCGGCGGCCGGCGTCGGAGGCTCGGGACACTGGAGCCGTTACTCATGATGTCGAGCTGGATTCGGCGGCGTCGGCGGCGTCGAGACTGCAGATTTTCCCTTGTGTACTGGAAACAACACTTTCCAGGAATTCAGCAATTCAGTAGATGGTGAAGTCCTTTGGCCCTGTGACTTCAACAGGAGACTGGCACTCTTCCAGCCCTTGGAGATGTTCTAGCAAGCTTTTAGAGAGTACACACCAAGTTCCTCTCTCCTTGTTCCTTGGCAAAAATAAAGAAGCAGCTTTCAGGTTCCTCCACAGCAAAACAGCACTCTGGCAGAAAGGGGAGGCAAGTCCTTAGATCAGCAGGCTTCTTGTCCTTGGTACAGGTTTCCTTGTCAGAAGTGATCTGAGTTCTTGGTTCAGGGGTCCTTCTCTTATACCCCTTTTCTCCTTTGTGCCCTTTGTCCAAGCAGGGAAATTCCCCCCATCTCAGGCTCGTTGTGGGTGTTGCCAGGCAGAGGCACCTGGCCTATTCACTGAGCAGGGCAGAGTCCTCAGCCGCCCAGCAGGAGGCGGAGCCAGTATTGTCACTGGCAGGAGCAGGGCTATCAGTCGTCCAGCAGGAGGTGGAGCCAGCATTGTGTCAGGCAGGGCAGGCTACTCTTCCCTCACTCTATGTGTAAATGCCTCATTCACCCCACACTGACTCATTCAGACCTCTGGAGCCACCCAGGCCCTGACACACATACCAAACCAGCAGAGACCGGTGGATAGTTGGACAAGAAAAATAGCCACTTTCTAAAAGGGCTGTTTTCAAACACAGAATTTAAAAACCATCCATCCTAAAGGGTGTGTTATTAAATTCTGAGTTCAGGGATACTAAACTCGACCTGCTACCATGCTCCCTGAGTCAGTTAGATTATAATGGAGTTAATAATCAGTCTGCCCAGTCTGGCCTATTGGAGGCAGGTAGCCCTTTAATAGTGAAAAACGAAAATGGCTGTAATTCACTATTAGGTCATGCCACACACATCAGGGCATGACCTACCTTTTACCAACAATGCACCCTGCCCTAGGGCCTACCATAGAGGTGTCTGAAATGTGGCAAAGTGAAGGTTTAGAGACTGGCAAGTAGGTTTTCTTGCCAAGTCGACATGGCAGTCAGGGACTGCACGCAGGCGCTGCGGTGGCAGGCCTGAGACACATTTTACAAGCTGCTTCTGTGGGTGGCACAACCCGTGCTGCAAGCCCACCAGCAGCAGTCAACTTACATGCCCTTGGCACACGCAGTGCACTAGACTAGGGTCTGAACAGTAAGTCAACCAAGCCAATCATGGTAACACCAATCAATGTAACAATTTAACATAGGGAGCACTTGCACTGTGGCACTGATCAGCAGTGGCACAGTGCCCAAAGCAATATTCCGCAAAAACATTGTAAACAGAGGAGGCAAACAGAAAAAAATGGAGGAGAGACTCATGCCAATGATGCCAGGTCTAACAGTAACTTCTCAACATACCCGAATAATAACATGCACTAGTGGCACACAATGCGGATGAATGCTGCTGTCTGATGAAAACAGACTTTCTGGGGCACGCAGATGAGTTTGAGGGACAGCTCCCAGTTAACATAATCTCCATGATGGCACTCTAACTTTAGCCCAAGTTACCTAGCTGACACCTTGCTTATGGTAGCACCAGTCTCATGTGCAACGACAGGGAATCAGTGATGTGGAAGAATCAAGAGTCATGGTGAGTTGGGGGTGGGTTATCCTGCAGAAAGGGGGACCATCTGAAAAGAAAAATGTCTGCTTTGTCCATCAAATTGTAAATTACCTTTTTATAGGACGCTGTCTTGTACATCCGCGCAATCCAATCCTCATGCAAGTGCAATGGTGGAGAATTCCAATGTCAAAGTATACAGATCTTGGCAGCTATGAGGGCAGTGATGATTAAGTGTCAGGCATGGCAGGTCAACTGTGAAAGGTCCACCAGGACATGATGGAGAATTAAGGGGTCCGAAAGTGGTGAGGACAAATCCATAGATTCCCGAAGTGTAGACCTCACTGCCATCCAGAAGGGGCAAATGGCGGGGCAGTCCAGTAAGATATAAACAGTATCACAGGACTCATGATCACATCACTAGCAGGCAGGGTGAAGGAGCAACCCTGCAACCTGAAGCTGTACCGGGGTTCAATGCCAGCCCTGAAGGACTGAGCTTCATCCGGGCCTCCCGAACACCCATGTCCGGAACCTCCAGGAGGCCTCCCGAAATCCTTCTCATCATATTCCATCTGCAGGACAGTCTGCCAGGTCATCCTGAGGCAAGCCAATTGCTATTTAGAAGAAGAGGTGGTGAATCAGGAGATTGTAGAAACCAGACATCACACCTTTAAACTGACCCCAGGTGTTCAGGTAAGAGAGCACTGGAGAACAGGGGATGGTTTATTTATTTAATTTATTTAATCCATTTTTATAAAGCGCAGACTTTACCCGAAGGTGTCAGAGCGCTGTACAACAGAACCAGTTATGTTACATGAGAGAAATGTTACAAAATAGAACGTTACAAAGGAAAGCAGGACACAATATCAAACACAGCAAGCAAGAAGAGATAGGGAAAAACATAGAAGGCAAGAACACAATATCAAACACAGCAAGCAAGGGTGTGGAATGTATAAGAAAAAATTAAACATTTACAATGACTAATGAACTTCCTAGAGGGGTCTGAGAATGAAGGTATTATGATGGTCCAGGGTTGGGGACCCAGTTTGCTCAGCAGGTAATGAAGTGGTTGTGTGTTGTGCCAATGTTGAGTGTGCAACAGCCCAAATTCAAAGGACTTGAGTTTGCCATCAGAAACCAGGTGTGTGGGGTGAGAATCCCAGCTCTGTGCCAGCGGCCCCAGTCAAGCATTCCCTCCATGCAGATACCAGTATTGTTCCAGAGAGGAGCTTTGTTATGGAGATGCTTGTCCACTGTAAAGAGACTGGGGGCCCCTATCCAAATGGAGTACATGGCTCTCAGCATGAGGTTGGGGGACCCAGCAGCAGAGGGGTGAGGAAGATAGAGGGTTTGTAGTCTCAACGAGCCCTCCTGGCATCTACATTCGATCACGACCCATAATGGGGAGTCTTGAATCCCGGGGTGCATGTGCAGCATTTGTGCTAGATATAGAGCTAGGCAGTAATGCTTCACAGAAGACAGGCCTAGTCCCCCTGCTGAATCTATGGACGATAAGCTCCCGGATTGACTGATGAGGTTGCACTGAACCTCAAATAAAGGCCTTAATGATCTTGTCAATTTGACGTAGGTCATGAGAGTTATTAATTGGGGAAACATTCCCAACACATATGTGATACCGGGTAGAGTTATCATTTTCACTGCAAAGGCATCAATGGCCTCCAGCGTTGCCAGAATGGAGGAGGGTAAGGCTGATTGGGTGACTAAAATATCATCTGTGTATATAAATACAGGGTCGAGGGACGTCTGGGCATGGGTATATTTATGATCTGATCCGATTGGTGCAGGGGCGCCTCTAAAGGGTCCAGTGGAAGGAGAAATAGCAAGGAGGAGAGTGGGCAACCCTTATGGTTACCCCTATGGACAGGGAAGGGGTCAGGAAGAAAGCCCCCACTATTAAACTGCGCCATAGGGGCAGTCATAGAGCCACCTCACTCTGGAGATGAAGTTGTTACCGAGTTCAAGTTTCTGGAGCACAGCATACAGGTAGCCCAATTGAATTCAATTCAAATCATCACAATTATAGAGCACACAACTACCTCCTGGGAGGTGTCCCGGCGCTAGAGGAAAACTCAAAGTAAGGGAAGGAACTATCAGTCTACACACCCATAAGACAGGTTTCAAAGAGTAGGGTTTTGAGATTTAGTCTAAAAACCTATACTAATTCTAAGAACCATTTTAACCTGACGAAGGCCTTCTCAGCATCCAAAGACAGTGCAAAGGTCTTATCCGAAAAATCTGCTGCTAGCCAAACTGCATGTGCTAATGAGCGAAGATGGTTGTGCAATGAACGACCTGGGACAAACCCCAATTGTGAATGGTGAATAAGAGAGGGGAGGACTCGCTTGAGGTTAACAGCTAGAATGCTGTTTAGTATCTTGACATCCCATTAAGCAGGGATATGTGGCAATAACTGCCACAAAGTAGAGAATAGTTTCCTGCTTTGGGAAGGACCGAAATCAATGCCCTGTTGGACAGTAAACCCAAGAAGCCTGAGAGATCATCCTCAACGAAGGCCTCATAGAGAAGGTCCACCATCTTGGATTTGGTCTACTTGTAGATCTCAGCCGGGAAGCCATCCTCACCCAGGGCTTTGTGATACGGTAGGTTGAAATGGCCTGTGCAATCTTCTCCTTTGTGATCGTGTCCTGAAGCATCTGCCTGCCATCCTCTGAGAGGCATGGTAGGTGAATGCATCCATGAAAGCATTTGTCTGCGTTGATCCCTGGACAATTTCTGTGGAGTAGAGGAGCCTGTAGTAGGATGCGAATACATCTGCGATTTCCTGAGGCTTGGTGACCAACATCTCTGAGTCAGTGATGATAGCGGGCATAGCAATTCCAGCCTCCCTCTGTCTAAGCTGTACCACCAATAGCTGTCCCGCCTTCTCTCCCTGTTCATAGCGGAGATATTTCAACCTCTGTAGTGCATATTTGGCTTTGGATGTAAAGAGGGTATTGAGGCCCTCTCTAGGCTGCTCCTGGTGATAGCGGAAGGGCGGGCCATGTAAGCGCGCGTGACCTTGGCTATATCCACCTCCAGCACCTTCTGGGCTCCTCCCTCTGCCCATTGGACAAGGCAGTATCCCTCATCAACTGCTCCTTGACGGTCTCCTTTGCTGCTGCCCACAATGTCAGGGCAGAGTAAACCGAACTGTCATTGTGCTCACAGTATGTATGCACGTGGGTTTTAATCTGGTTCTTGCCCACCGTATGGTTTTAGCAGGATAAGATTGCTCCCTCTAGTATGGAAGTCTCGTGGATAAGGGGAAGCAGCCAGCAGGAAAAAATCCAACCGTGATTGCATCCCATGAACCGGGGATAAGTATGTGTATTCCCTGTCCTTTGGATGTAAGAGTCGTCATATCTCACGAATGCCCTGATCAGCCTCAAGATACCCTTGGAGGGCTTTGTTCACATTATTGTGTGTCAATAGGGCCGGTGCAGTTTAAGACCACATCCCAGTCCAGGTTCCAGTCCTCATCTATATCTATCAGGATGTTGGCAATATCCATCTCCATTAAAAGACAGGTGAGTTGAAGAAGGAAGGTGCGTTTCCGACCCATGGGTGCATACACTGCACCTATACATGGTACTTTACAGTTGATTTTTAGTTTGGGAAACATGTAGCGACCCTCTGGGTCAACCCAGGACTTAAGCACTATGTGCGGCAATGTTTTCCAAATAAACATGGCTATGCCACGTTCCCGGGGCACCAGTAGGTCATCTAGCGCTTGCAGGGGAGAGCAACTGTGAATCTGCCCACTCATTTCAGCCAAAGCTTATCAGCTTCTGTCTCTGTGACACGCATGCAATGGAGGAGAGCTATGTCGGCACGTTTAGAATTGCCCTTTTTAGGTCTCGCTGAGTCAGCGCGCATGCGCTGCTCGGAGAGACATTTAGTAGGTGAGTTTTCAAAGTGCTGCTGGCTGGCCTAGCGCTTGCTTTCACACGAGCGTGCATGCGCGCAGCCGGCAGCTTTAGCGCTCGAGGCGCCATCTGGAGCTTTCACTTTTTCAGCCATCGCGCGCGCACCCCTTCGGAAATTGTTGGTGGTATTGACCATGCCATGTAAACATCTTGATGTAAGTGTCATAAGCTGTAAAACATGAAAGTGGTATTTTGATTTGTTGTGCAAAAATGTTATTTACTCAAAGACGACTTGAAGCAAAGGAAAACACATTTTATGGCACAAGAATGTGCGAAGATCAAGCTCTGCAGAAATGATTATGGTGGCTCTAGCTAGGTGTTCCCGCGAGAACAGAGCCAACCAGGATGTCTCCAGAAGTGTGGGCAGCGCCGGGTTTATGGTTTCCACCCTCGGTGGCTTCCTAGCATTGTTTTCGGCCGCTGCTCCAAACCTCCGCAGTCTCTTCTCTCTGTGCTCGGGGCGCCGCGGTGGCCATTCGCTTGGGGAGAGGCCAGCCTCTGCTTTTCATCTGGCTCGCTGATTTCCCCAGGGGCTCACAAATGATGGCAACCACTGACAAACGGATCTGAGAACCGGAGAAATCTGCCTGCTTCGTGCCAGTGCATTCCTCAGCATGGAGTCTCACCCTCCGGTTGTAATGGATCCGTCCTTATGGAAAGGGATATGAAATGGAGTAACTTGCTGTCTTACTCAAGGTGGAGGGACCGATCTAAAATGCATGGAGCGCATACCTAGGCTTGTCACAGTCTTGGACAGTCATACTGTGCATAAAGTGCTGGAGCTGTCGCCATTTTGGGTTGATAGCTGTATTATTAATACACTGTTCAGTATTCCCCCAAAATATAAAAGTATCTTGCTCCACTGCGCATATCTTACATGGGACATACATTTTTTAGTTATTTTGCACTATAATACTCTAATCTGCTGCGCCTTCCTCCCTCCTGTGCTCTTGGTGGCAGACAGTAACCCAAAATTAACTCACTATATTGAGCTCTATCCAAAGAGGCAAAAGACTGTGCTGCATTAGCAAGCACTGTTACCTCATGCAGTATCTCATGCTGTCCCTACGTCATGAGTTTCTATCAACCTACTCCTAAGCCTTTAGCCTCTTGTTCGCCTCCCCACTTCTAGGAGAAATGTGCCTTTCCCTACTAAGAACCTCGTGCAGTCCACACTTCCAGTTCAAAGCACCTCCTTAAACTTACTTGCACTGCACTCAGAAACAAAACTCATGTAGATGCTATTCACGTACATATGTGGCTTCAAGAGTTGTTGCATTATCATATCAAGGCAATCATTACAAATTTATAAATATAATGAATGGAAGAAACTGGTGTTAATTCAATGGCTGCTTTTGCAACATTTATTGAATGTCCGTTGGCAAACGCCACATTACTGTACTGCATGATGCTATATCATGCTCCATACGTTACCATACTGTTCGTAGTGTATTTTATACTAGCGTCCAGGCTCTGGCAATACCCGCAGAGTGCTTGTGAATCAGCTAGTAACTTTGTCAAATAAATCACAATATGTCTCCTGAATTAATTGTTGTCAATTCCAAGATGGTGGAAGCAAACTAAAACCAGCGCTGGTCATCTGATCAAAGTATTCAGCTAAAGTGGACGCAAGCGTAGGTCTACATTAGCAGGTTTTTCTCCCTCACTTGTTGACGTGAATAAACTTCGAGCAAACATGGATCCAGTGAGGTATGCATGGAACTGCTGGATTGCTGCCCACTACCGTCCAACACTGGCTGCGACATAGCGAATGAGTCCAGCCACGCTTAGAAACAGCGATTCCACAGCATGACCCCTGTGCTGAAACACAATAAGATGGCGCCCAAGCAGAACACAAAGGGTTGCACTTGGCTGTATGTTACTACACTGAGATCCGCCATGTCAATATACCACGACATCAAAGGAGCCAGTTGACTTGGCCAGTTTATATTGTAATTGACTACTGCCTCAACACATCACCTTGTCTTTACATCTACTTCTAACCTAAAAGTGAGACCTATTGGCTATGCCAATGCTTGTTTCCTCTTGATGTAATGTGGAAGACCATTGACGTTCCAGGAAATAATGTGTAAGGGCGAGTGCGCGGACATGAAGATCACAGAAACCAAGCGGGGAGTGTCCTGAGGTCGCGAATGATGTAGGGCGGGTGGGGAGGTTAATCAGTTCCCGCTGGCAGTCCATGAGACGTGGAAAGCACAGACAAAAACAGGCAGGATGTGACAGGAAGGGGAACTAAGCACTAGAAAGAATGTGCCAAAGAGAGAAGGTGCCTGACCGAACACCCAAGAGAGTTAGAAGAGAGAAGAAGAAAGCAGAAGAGAGAGAGAGAGGGAGAGGGACGAGGGGAAAAAGCAAGTAGTAGGAGGGGAAAAGAAAATAACAATGCACCAATAAACACAATGCAATGCGAAACCAAAAACCAAACATGCAATCAAGTCCACTACGCTGCATGTCATAACAACAGTATTCGGCCGTCGCATCTGGAGGGCTCCAGTGCCCAGTGGTCAAGAGGAAACGAGTGTGCTGGGAAGCAGGCCCACAGAGTTCCAATGGGACTACTATGTGTGTTTATAGCACAAGCCAGGAAGATTAAGTGATTCGACCAGAATCACACGATGTTGAGCCGAGCACCGAGGCCGGGGTACAAACCTGGGTCCATATGTTCCTTTTCACTGGGGAAGTTCGGAGCTCAGCAGCTCACAAACCTTCACACAGAGCCCGCATTTCACAGGCTTTTTGCATTTGTCATTCCTCCTAAGGTGATAGTAGCATGTCCGATAGGCCAGCAATCAAGAACCTTCAGCTTTCTGTGAAGTTGCTTATAGAAAAATCTTTATCAAAACATCCCACGTGAAGAAAGGACTCAGCAGAGAGTTTGCTCTCAGGCCAACTGAAAATCACCCTTGGCATAGCGCTGGGCAACACCTCTTCTGCTGCAGGAGTGACTGGGGTGCTTGATGGTTGTGGTAAGGGAGTGGATGGCAAATGCCACATGAAGGATCGGCTCATTCTTGGCTCGAGGGTCCAAGGGGCCTCGAGCTGAGCTAGAGCCAGACACCTTTAGTGCAGATGTAATGATTGGCTGTAGTTCTCCTTTCTTTAACTATACAATTGGAAGGTGCACTCGTGTGAGACGTGCATTGCTACACTTAGCACACATTTCACCTCTAAGCAGCTCTCCAGAGTCTACAGCTGAAGCTCAGACGAAGAGTTTATCTCAATGAAGCAGCCCACGTTCTTGGTTCCTTGTTAGTCCTAGTGCTATGAATGTATTATTCATGCTTTTGGCTCAAATCAAGATGAAATTAGCTATTGTTTAAGTTTTTGGGGTATTTCTCTGAAGCACGTAGAATATGTGTACCCCATTTAAGGGAATGACTTTGGAAATGTGGCTCACTTTAGTAAAAGAGGTGCAGTCTCTTCCATTGATGTATGATATCACGCGCTGCAACAGAAATCTCTGATAAAATGTATTCATCAATGTCATTGTGACCTTCCACGTATGGATTTACTACCCCAAGGTATAACATTTGCAATTAGTCTGAAGAGGCTGATCAGCCATGCCTCTCCAAGATATTAATCAGCACTGGTCATTGTTGATCTATATTTGGTATCAGTAAAAGCTTTAACTATAAATTATTCAAGGTGCGTTACAGCTAATTAATCATTTGCTGCTCTGGAAAATCTTCAGGATAGCCGGAGACAGTATCAGTGATGTATCTGCGATTCTGTAACATTAAAAATGTTGGCGGTAAAAGAGACACATTGAAGGCACCTTGAAGGCCACCAGAAAAGGATAAGAACAGCCTTATAAAAGTATGCCACCCTGCTCTAAACAAAGAGGAGAGTTCCATTGCTCTACGTTTAGTTCAAACATCGGTGGTTCATCCATCAATAAGCTTCTGCGTCACCCTAAGGATGCAGGACAGCAAACGAAACCACATGCAGTTCAGTCATAGGCACGAATCAACATGACTCAACATGAGTTGCACCTGGCGCCATTTTGTATCAGCTGTGCCATTTATTTTGCCTTTCATTGACTCTAAGGAAGCTAACTAAGAGAAAAATAAATTTCTTTTTCTTAATTGATTTTTTCATAAGTACAATAATGCAGCGTAACCAACCACACAACACAGATTATCAATTTCCAAACCATAAATATACAGTAATAAGCTTGCAACTCACTGCCCTGTAAGAAGTGTCCACTAATCACACAATTCTAATCTACTGCTCGAGTCCAAAATGGTAAATTGAGGGGATGCATATTTTGTCATTCTTGCATGGGTTATCCAAGAACTTGGTCCCATCCGTTGTACACGCCTACCCCTTCCAGCAAACCATTCCTTCATCTGTAGAGCTCACCCCTGCAGCAATGTCCTAATTCCCTATTATAGTATACAAAAAAGTGATGGATGGAATGCTTGAATGAATCTCAGCCACTGATAATTACTCACAACTGTATCACAGTCTTTCCTTACTTTCCACACAACGCCACCTCAGTTTGGAATTAGGTGTATGCAAATCAGCCTTGACCCAGCTCCAGTAATAAGAGTCCAGTCAAAAACTGCCAGGCCCTCCCTGAACAGGAGCACAAGCAACTCAAGGCCAGTTTCCCCTTGATTGGGGCGCGTCAGTCAGGAGAGTCTTGGTTCCAGTGGCATAGTGAGCTCAGGGCCAACACCTGGACATAGTCATCGCACTTATGGTGTCACACTAAAGTATACAAACAAGTGATGGATGGAATGCTTGAATTAAACGCAGATGCTGGCAATTACTTAGGTCGAATTCCAGTCTATAGTTATTTTGCACACTGCCCCCTCAGTTTGAACCCAGCAATATGCAAATTATTCTAGACCCTTCTCTAATAGGAATAGACCAGCCCAAACTGCCAGGCAAGGTATTCCATGATATAACATTTTAAAATTGGAATTTGTGGAGCTCAAATTAATACAAAAGTTTCAGTAATTATTTTATAAATCTAGTTTTCCAAATATGCCCCACTCTTGATATACTAATAGGGTCCCATCCATCATGCCAAACCAGCAACCCCATCCAGCAGGGTTCCACACCAGATGGATGCCCTGTTCGTCACCCGCCTATACCAACCAGTCCATCAGAGTGCAAAATCATCTGAATTAGCCAGAGCAGGGATTTCAAAACTGGGCCATCATATACTGCATTCAGCTTCTGGTAATTCTGGTAATTCAACCCACATGTCTGGATTGTTCCTGCAACCATAAAGCCAATAGTTGATATAATCAACTGTGAGGACCAATAATGAAGCTGAGCATCTGCCATCCCAAGACTTCCCTTATACCATATACAACTGAATCTGTTGAATAATACCTTAGGAACCATAGGCGCCCACATGAACTTTCATGTATATTCTCTCAATTTCTTAAAGAAGTACCCAGGAATGGTGTAATGATAGTTCAGAAGAGTGTATAGGAGATGGGGTGGAGAACAATTTTCTACAATGCCACCCTTCACTCAAGGTATATTGGTAGTGTATTTCACCGCAGCAGTTCCCTGTGAATCTTATGAAGTATCAGGACCAGATGCAGGGACCTATTTACAAGCCCAGTGCACTGCTGGGACGTCACTTTCTAGGATGTTCTGGAGGTGCACTGTGCTTACCCATATCTACGAGGCCACGTAAAGCCATCCTGCGTGGCTTTTCATGGCCTCTTAGATACGGTGTGAGGCAACACAGCGCAAGTCACTGCGTGCCTCACAGTGCGATGGGACGGCGTGGAATGGGTGCTACGGTGGGTGTTCCCACGTAACGCCCATGGCATTTGACACATTCCCAGATTTACAATATGTTGTAAGCCTGGGAATGCATCAAATGCCTACACCTCCCCAGGGGTGGCATAAGTGTTGTTTTTGTGTGGAAGGTGTCTCTTCCCCCCGAACAACAACCTGATTTCAATGCAGACACCCTCACACTATTGTGCAAGGGTGCCTGCATTGGCGCATGGCAGCCATTTGTGCAGCAATCCTGTAAAAGAGGACATGAACGCACTGTATCTCATAGATACAGCACATTCCTGTCTTTTTCTTTTGATGTAGGGCAGCGCCGCAAGAAGGCTCCCCTTCACCAGGGAAGATACATTTTGTTAATCCTCCATGCTGTTGGATTCATATATAGTAGCTCTACATACCTAATACTTTATAAAAGTCTCCCCCTAAATTACAGTGTCTCAGCACCTAAAACGTCCATGGCAAATGCCTGTCCAAGTCCAGGTCATATGAGTAATGGAGTGTGTCTTGTGTGCACTGTGTGGTTCTTGTGGCTGAACAACAAAACAATCCATCTTCATACAAATCCCAACTTCCTCCTACACTTCCATCACCCTAGATGTATCTGTCACCCATCCCTTTAACCTAAACACGAGTATCTTACTGCATCTTTACTGGCCCATTTGCATGTTGATAAATCAAAATATCTATGGGCCATCTTGTCTCACCTCCAATACCAGTATCGCCGGGCTTAGGTAAGCCCAATCTACGGTATTGAATGCTTTTTAAAGACAACTAGGATATGGGCAGTTGGCCTGGGCACTATGTGTGCTCATTCAAAAGCTTGAACACCTTCCTCAAGTTATGTCTTGTTCCTTTTTACGCATAAAACCATGTTGGTACATGCAAACCAGAGAGGTAATGACTTTGGATAAGGAATTGGTTAAAGCCTTAGCACCGATAAATTGTTCGGCCAGACTTCAGGACCATTTTGATAGGGGCTTCTCTCAGGTATACTGGCGACTGCCTCAATAGGAACACTTCGGTAATCACTGCTAGCAAGTGACGTAGCTCAAGGGGAGAAAGTCTCTTCTGGAACTCCGCTTGGAATTCATTATGACCCAGAGTCTTACTAGTGCTTAAATCTGCTAGAGCTTCTGAGAATTCCTCCAATGTCACAGTCTCATCTTGCTGCCTCCTAAAGGCAGGGAATTGGAATATCTGTTATCATCTCCTCCAACAATGATTAATTAGAAGGTGTGCAATGTATAATATTTGGCAGTATTCAGCAAAAGGTCTGGTCTATAACCAGCAGACCCACATCACTTTATTCATATGGACCTCTGGTACTATACAATATAACCCATGTGGCATTGCCAATCTGTGAAGCAATTTCCCAGCCTTGCCCCACCATTCATGAAGCTGATTCTGTGATGCAAGCCAGGTCATAGTATCTGTATCTGGTACCATCTGTTTAGTGGTTTGGCAAGTGACCTCTAAGTGGCGGAGCAATGTGAATGCTCTACTGGGTGCATATTGTCGTTCAAATTGTAAGAGTTGTTCCTCAAGAGTGGTCAGGGTAAACCCCTTCAGCTTTTACTGTAAACTCTGGTGTGCCATAGCCCTACCCTGAAAAACCACCTTATATGCCTCCCAAAGAATTCCTGCTGAGATGACGTTTCCCTGATTAAGGATGAAACATTTTTCAGTGTCATCCCAAAGGAAGTGCGTAAACATCCCATCTGTAAAATACCACATGTTCTGCCTCTATGTGTTCATTTGTGATTTCTACCTATTTGGAAATGAGTTGGAGTGTGGTCTCCCAGGGAGAATGCGAGCTCCCATCACTTAGGTAATATCCGCTGCAAAAACCAAAAGATTTTCCAGGCAGGAGCATGCGGAGTGTGCCACTGAGAAATACATATGCTCTTTACTTGCTGGATGCCAGCGTCTTCTGGCATCAAACAAGTCCAGTGCTCCTGCCCAGTCCATCAGTGGGTTCAATTTGATCCAGGTTCAGAGCATATTTGTACTTGATTTGGAATGGTGCACCAATAACCTTCTTATCCAACAATGAATGAAGAAAATAGTCCTAAGGATAGATGTTCCTTTTTATTTTTCTGTTCTGACCTCAATGGGACAGGAGTGGCGTGCACCAGTACTTTAAACTGGCCCTGATGAAGTTCAAGTTATCCAATTGAATGGAACGCATTGGCGATGTTTTGTATGGAATTAAAAGATCAGAACAGAAAGAGCTTGCTCTAAGTTCTATGGTAAGTTAGTCTCTTCAGAGGATTTGCCTGAAGCAGACCACAGGTACTGTGTTGCAAACAATAAAACTTTTATATAAAAATATTCCTGTGTGAGAAAGATTACTACAAACGACAACGGCAGTGGGGACCACACCTTCTCCTCCTCTCTGACATGTGATATTAAAGGACCAATATTATGAGACCACAAAGTTGCCAGGTTGGGGATATGAGAAAGTATTGAAATCCATCCGTTGCATGAGACAGACCAGACCCCCAAGCCATGCCACCAGAAATATTATCAACGGGTAAAATTACTGACTTTTCCATATTCATATAGAGCCCGGAGGTTACTCCAAAGATCCTCATAATCTGCAGGATCCGTGAGCTGGAAAATGCCGGGTCTGTTAAAAAAATGGGGGACATCCTCAGTGTAAAACGCTATCCTATCAGATAACTCTTCAGACCACTCAAAACCACGCACTAACGGGTCCATTCGCACCCATGCCGCAAGTGCTCCATGGCTAGGGCAAACAGAAGGGGATACCGGAAGCAACCCAGTCTCGTACCTCTATGGATTGGAAAGGGGACAGAAACTGCCCCGGCCACTCAAACCGATGCAGATAAGTCAGTGTATAGAGGGCAGACATAAGAGAGGAATCGAGGGCCCATACTGAAATATTGCAAGAAAACAGATAAGTAGTCCCAGCCAATGGAATCAAAGGCCTTGTCGATAATAGCCAACAATATGGCTGCCGGTCTACCCAAGCAAAGTGCCTGGGCTAAGGCACTATGGACTTGTCTGATATTGTAGCGAGTAGCCTTGTGTGACATAAAACCAGCCTGGTCTTGATGGACCAGGTCATGGACATATTTTAGAAGTCTATCGGGCAAGACTTTGGCGAGTAATTTCACCTCCATGTTGAGAAGCAAAATTGGTTGATAAGAAGATGTCTCTTCAGGTGGAAGACCTGGCTTATGAAAAACTACAATCTCCGCATGACGCCAATCTGTTGGGAGTATCGCCGTGCGGTCGCTAATTGATTCATGTCAAGTGAATGTTTCCTCAGTTGGGGCATGTTAGACCTGGCATCTTTGGCGTGGTTTCCCATGACTTTTTGCCTCTACCCCCTGTATTTTTGACGCTGTGCTGGATTTCGTTTTTGCTGGTTTAGATGCTTTGGGCACTTTGTCACTGCTGATCGGTGTCAAAGTGCAAGTGCTCCCTAGGTAAATTGTTATATTGATTGGTTATCCATGATTGGTATATTTGTTTCACCTGTTAGCCCCTAATAAAGTGCACTGAGTGTGCCAGGGCTGGTGATTCAAATGCTACTAGTGAGCCTGCAGCACTGATTGTGCCACCCACAGGAGTAGCCCTAAAATGGTGTCACAGGCCTGCCACCGCAGTGCCTGGGTGCAGTTGCTAACTGACATGCTGACCTGACCAGTGCCCACAATGGCCAGGCCAAACCCTTCCCTTTCTGTACACATTGGACACCCCTATGGAAGGCTCTAGGTACCCCCCTGGGCAGGGTGCAGTGTATGTGAAATGTAGAGCATGTACTGATGTAGGTGACATGCTCTAGTAGTGAATTACAGCCATTTTCGTTTTTCACTATTGAAAGGCTATCTTGCCCATAGGTTATAACGGGGAATGCTGAGTATAATGTTTACCTGCATATCTTCCCATAGGAGCAAGATAGAAAAGTAAAGTCTGGTATCCCTGAACTCAGAATTTGGGGCCATATGTATCAAAAACCATATTTGCGATTCTCAAATAGCGATTTTTTGAGAATCGCTATTTGAGAATTGCAAAACGGGATGTATTTAAAAATTCACACATATTTTGCGAATTCTTAATATTCCTTAATTGCGATTAGCAAATTGCGAAATCGCAATTAAGGAATACCTTCCCATTCATTCCTATGGGTCAGGAGGCCCATAGGAATGAAAGGGAAGTAATTCTCAAATTGCGATTCGCTATTTGCTAATCGCAAATTGAGAATAATTTCAGAGGTGCAAGGTTGTCATGATGACACCCTGATGCACCCCTGAAATTAGCATGTGTGCGCATATGGTGCACATACATGCCCTAAGGGCATGTATGTGCGCCACATGGCACTTTGAAAAATGCCAAAAAGTTTTCAAAGAAATCGCAAATTACCACCAACTTGAAGTTGGTGGTAATTTGCGATTTCTTAAGGAGAAATCGCACAACTTGGGTGCGTGTTACATAGCATTTAAGGAATCACAATTTGCGATTCCTTAAATGCTTACGCAAAATTAAGGAATCGCAAGATTAGCAATTCCTTAATAATGCGATGCAAAAATGGCACATACATCGCGTTTTGCGATTTTGTATTCGCAAACTCTGTTTTTTTGCGATTCGCAGCGTTTGCGAATACAAAATCGTTTGATACATATGCCCCTTAATAACATCTCTTTTAGGAAAGATGTTTTTTAAATCCTGTGTGTGAAACAGCACTTTTAGAAAGTGGCTGTTTTCTGCCCTTTCTGTGTGCCTTGGCCTGTTTGTGAATTGACTGTCTGGTTTGTGAGTTACAGGGACAGGGATGGCTCCCAGAGGTTGAATGAGTCAGCCCAGGGCTGAATAGGGAAATTCCCCTGTAGATGGATGGGAGGAGTAGCACCTGGGCCTGAATAGGACTGTGCCTGCCTTCCACAATGCTCAAAGGAAAGAAGAAACCAAGTAAACAGAGTGCTCCAGGACTGGCCAGGAACGGTGCTGACTAGGCCAAGGCCCCTCTGCCTTCAGAGGACAAAGGATTTTGGGGTATAAGTATTGGGACCCAGACTACAGAAAATTAGATCATCCTGGAATCAAGAAGGAACCTCTGCCAAGGAGAAAGCTGGAAGACTGAAGAAGAAGGACTGACTTGCTGTAAGGCTGACCTGCAGTTGCTTTGCTGCCAAGGAGAGGGGAAGGACTTTGCTGTGTTCTGTGCTGTGTCCCCTGGCTTGAAGGAATCTCCAAGGGCCTAAGAAGAGATGGCCTCCTGTTAAGAAGTCCCAGGAACAAAAGGACTTCACCCCCAGTTTCCCCCTGAAATCTGCTGTGTGAGTTCTGCCCTTCCTAGAGTGCTTGAGCCAATTGTGGGGCCTTTGGAAGTTGTGCCTGCTTCTGGGAAGCTGACCAAGAGAAAAGAAGTGAAAGATCTGCAACTTTTTCCCGCACCGCCGGCTTAGCGAGAAAATTTCTGTCGCCGCTAAGATCGTCGCAGCACCTGTCGCCGCTGCAACGTCAACGCCGCGCTCATCTTCGGAGCGCATCACCCCGGAGCGGGAAGATTCCCGTCGCTGCAAGTATCGTCGCAGAGCCTGCCGCCGCTGAGTGAGATTGTCGCACCGCTGGTTAGCGGGCCGCATTTCGTCGCTGCGAAGATCGTCGCAGAGCCATCAAAGATCGTCGCACCGCTCGTTAGCGGGCCGTATTTCGTCGCATCATGCCTTTGCGAGTAAATTTCTACCGGAGAAGCTACGCCTTGAAATCCATACAAGTATTGCCTCACTCCCCATACAGACCGGATTCGTCACATACGCCCGCTGCGTGCAGCGGGGCTGTCGCATCGCCTCCCCAGGGTCTCAGGACTGACGCTGTTGTTTGTTTTTCGATGCCTGAGCGCCGCTAGGAACTTTTATCACATCACCAGGTACTGTTGGCTAAAATCGACGCTAATGTGGACTATTTTGTCGCTAAGCTAAGAACCCTTTTGAAACCATATTCTTGAACTGTGTATGTTGGATTTTTGTCGTTTTAGTCTTGTGTAGTTTATATAAAAGTACTTTATTTATCTACACTGGTGTGGAGTCCATTTGTGGTGTTTTCACTGTGTTACTGTGATTGTTGGTACAAATACTTTACACATTGCCTTTGATAAGCCTGTCTACTCGTGCCAAGCTACCTAGGAGGTGAGCAGGGGTTCTCTAAAGAGTGTATCCCCCTTACCCTGACTAGAAGTAAGGGTCCCTATTTGGACAGTGGTACCTACCCCTGTCAACTAGAGACCCCCAGATCTAACATTGGTGGGCAGCGATGAGGATTAGAACTTGTATTTGTACTTGACCCACAGTAATTGGTGTACATCACTAGTTTAAGTGCAGACCGCTACGCAACCACATACTGTGTTTTTTGGTTCTATTTTTGAGTAACTCTTAAAGAGCATCATGTCTCAGGTGGAAACAAGTAGGCCTGGGCAAAAATTTCGTTCCGTTCACGGAAATTGCGATAATTTGACATTTTTGCGTTCCGCGGAGAGCGCGAAAATGTCAAAAATTCCGGTTTCCGCAGCTTGGCGATAATTTGTTTCTTGCTCGCGCTGTAAAATAATACATTCTCGCGCGCGCGCGATCGCCTTACCTGAATCCCTGCGTTCGCCGACAAGTTTTCTTGATCCGGTCGCGTTCTCCATGAGATGTTGTATTGTTTTTAGCCATTTGCGCTGTCTCGCGACAGTTCGCGCCCGCAGTGACGTCATGCGTCGCGCGATCACGTCTTTCTTCTCGCGATCATGCACCGCGAGAACAACTCAAAACAAGATGGCCGCGCCCGCAAGCAACCACATGGGTAAGTTGGCGACCCGCAACCATGCAGAAAATCTCGCGAACATGCCGGAAAAAAACTTCCGCATCTTCGCGATATTTCTGCTTGTTTGCGATAATTTTAAACATTCTCGCGATAATTTGCGAAGGTTAATTCCGCAAATTCCGCCCACCCCTAGAAACAAGTGAGAGGGCAGGATTGGAGTTTTCCATTGAGGAACTGTATTCTTACAAAGTTGAGGAGCTCAAGCAATTCTGCAAAGACCTTGGTTGCCCTGTGAAAAGCGGATCTAGAAAGGATGTGCTACAAAGAGTCTTGAAGGCCTGGTGGGAGGCCCAAGAGGAAGATGATGCAGGTGAAGAGATTTGTTTTGTTCCCCAAGATCTGCCCATGGGCGGACCAGTCTCAACGGCTGGCAGCAACCATTCCAGTAGGGGCTTCACCCCAGAAGAGTTAGAGGAAAACCAAAGGGTGAGAGAGCATGAATTGGAAATCATGAGAATGAAGATGAAGCAATTGGAAGTAGAGAAAGAAGAGAAAAGATTGCTTTTGGCTCATGAGGTGAGCATGAGGGAACTGGACATCAGAGCCAAACAGGTGGAGACCAGTTACAATGGTGGCAGCACACAGCCAGTGCAAGGGGGTAAAGTATATATCCCCAAAGATTTGGTGCAGAATTATAATAGGAGTGAGGATATCTATGCCTGGTTTACCTCATATGAGATTGCATTTAGGATGAATGGTGTGCCTGATCAGCATTGGGGGGCGGGCCTGTGGAAACATTTTGAGGCTTCTGGGAGGAGTGCTATAGAACCCTTAGAATTAGCAGGTGCCATTACCTACCCCAATATGAAGGAGGCCCTATATCTCAGGTATGGACTTACTCCAGAGCAGTATAGACTGCAGTTTAGGAACTCCAAGAAAGAAAGGGTCTGAGACTTGGATGGAGTGTGTGAATCTGTACTCGCGTGCACTGGAAGGTTGGATGAAGGGCAGCAAAGTAACTGATTACAAGGGGTTGTTGCATTTAATTAGTTGGGAGCACTTGAGTAGTCTATGTGTTCCAGAGCTGCGCCAGCATCTTTTAGACAGCAAGCTGATGGACCCCATTGAGCTTGCTAAGGAGGCGGACCGCTAGGCCAGTACAGGGTCCACAGAGAAATTGTGTGCACCTCAGCCAAAGGTGGGCATGGTCCCCCGCAAAAGAGTGGGGGGTACAAGGGTTCTCTCAAGGGCCCCAAAACAGTTCCCAGGGAAAGGAGTCCCAACCCCCCAAGCCCAAACCGACCTGGCCCCCTAGGGGCAGACGGGACCACAGGGGCCCAACTACCTGCTATCACTGCAAAGAGGTGGGCCACATTGCCCCTAGTTGCCCCAAGAAACCTCCAGCACCCACTGGTGCTCCTAAACCGGATTTAGTGAGTGTAGCTTTGGGGGAGGATTTAATTTCTAGTGAAGGGGAGGGACCAGCAGTTATGACCCTTGTCTCTTTAGGAGACCAAGAGATGGTCTAGGAAACCTACCTGCCCGATAACACTAAGAAATACGGGCAGTGAGTGACCATCAATGAGAGGAGGGTGGAGGCTCTGAGAGACACAGGAGCCAGCGTGACATCTGTGAGGTGTCAGTGGGTGTCTGAAGAGCAGGTAATTCCCAATGTATTTCACCCAGTAGTTGCAGCTGACAACTCAGTGCGCCTCTGTAAAGTGGCGCAGGTTCCCTTTGAGTGAAGGGGGTCTCAGGTCTCTTGAAGGTTGTTGTGAGTCCATCCATGCCTGTAGACTGTCTGCTAGGTAATGACCTGGAGAGTTCCCCATGGAATGAGGTGGAACGCCAGGCTCACATGGAGATGTTGGGTTTGCCTGAGTGGATCTGTGTGACCACTCGGTCTATGGCGGCCAGTAGGGGTGATTCAGCAGACCTGGAGCCTGAAACAGTGGCCCAGGTTACCTGCCCAGAGGAGAAGGAGCAGAGGGCCTGGGAAACCAGCCCCCACCGTTCCCACGGTCCAGGAAGGAGCAGAACCTGAGGAGGATGCCCTGGAACCTACAGGGGAACAGGTGGCCGAACTGGGGAACCTACCTGAGCTGACCCATTGGCAGCAAGAGGGTGGCCCCTCCAGGGAGGAGTTCTGCAGGGCGCAGAAGGAATGCCCTTCCCTCATTGGTATGCGGCAGCAGGCTGCAGACCAGGCAGCAGGTGGAGCGGCCAAGGATCATCTCATTTACTGGGAGGATGGGTTGCTTTATAGTGAGCCTAATTTCGCTGAGCCCGGTGCAGCCCGTGTGCTGGTGGTACCCGAGCGTTTCAGGGACTTCCTACTGGGTCTGGCTCATGACATGCCTCTTGCAGGACATCTGGGGCAAGACAAGACCTTCCAAAGGCTTGTCACAAACTCCTTCTGGCCCCAGATGAAGAAGCACGTCGGGACATTCTGTAGGACCTGCCAGACTTGTCAGGCAAGTGGGAAGAGTGGAGGGAAGTGCAAGGCACCCCTCCAACCCTTTCCTGTGGTGAGCACCCCTTTCGAGCGGGTGGGCATCGATATTGTGGGGTCACTGGACCCCAAGACAGCCTTAGGCAACAGGTTCATCCTGGTCTTGGTGGACCATGCCACCCGGTACCCAGAAGCAGTCCCTCTCAGGATAATCACAGCACCCGTGGTGGGCCGTGCATTGATGGGGATCTTTTCCTGTGTGGGGTTCCCCAGAGAGGTGGTCTCCGACCGGGATACCAACTTCATCTCTAGGTACATGAAGTCTCTGTGGGAGGAGTGTGGGGTAACTTATAATTTCACCACTCCTTACCACCCTCAAGGAAATGGGTTGGTTGAAAGGTTCAACAGAACCCTGAAAGGTATGATTATGGGCCTTGCGGAGCCCATGAGATGGAAGTGGGACGTCTTCTTACCATGCCTGTTGTTTGCCTACAGGGAGGTGCCTCAGAAGTCCTTAGGGTTCAGTCCCTTTGAGCTTCTGTATGGCCACCCTGTTAGAGAACCTCTCACTTTGGTGAAGTTGGGGTGGGAGAAATCCCGCGGGAAATCCCCCCAGGATGTGTTCAGCTATATGCTGGCCTTCCGCAACCAGACACTGCGCTTCAGGATGCTCGCCCAAGAGAACCTAGAAGCCAGCCAGGAAGAAATGAAAAGATGGTACGACCAGAATGCCACTCTTGTAGAATTTCAACCTGGGCAGAAAGTGTGGGTAATGGCGCCAGTGGAGCCTTGTGCGCTCAAGGACAAGTGGACTAGGCCATATGAGGTGGTGGAGCGCAAGAGCGAAGTAACATACCTGGTTGACTTGCAGACTCCCAGGCAGCCCCTGAGGGTCTTACATGTGAACCGCCTCAAACCCCATTTCAAGAGGTCTGATGTAACCATGCTCCTGGCTACAGATTCTGGAATGGCAGAGGACAGTGAGCCTCTTCATGACCTCCTGGCAGCAAAGGAGCAAGATGGGTCAGTGGATGGTGTGGTCCTCTCGCCCACCCTGACCCTAGAACAGCAGAGGGACTGTCGCCAGGTGTTGGGTCAGTTTTCCTCCCTGTTCTCCCTGACCCCAGGTGTCACCAACTGGTGCGCCCATGATGTGGAGACTGGAGATAGTCTACCTGTAAAGCAGAAATTCTGCAGGGTAGCTGACAAGGTCAGGGCCAGCATCAAGGAAGAAGTTTCCAAGATGTTGGCGCTAGGGGTAATTGAGCCCTCCAGCCGCCCCTGGGCTAGCCCAGTGGTCTTAGTTCCAAAAGCTGCTGCGCGCGGTGCCACCCCAGAACTCCGGTTTTGTGTTGACTACCGTGGGCTCAATGCGGTCACCAAGACTGACGCGCACCCCATCCCCAGAGCAGATGAGCTCGTGGATCGGTTGGGAGCTGCTCAGTACCTCAGTACGTTTGATTTAACATCTGGGTACTGGCAGATTGCCTTAACTGAGGGGGCCAAGGAGAGGTCTGCGTTTTTAACGCCAGAGGGGCACTTCCAGTTCCGAGTTATTCACTTTGGGTTGAAGAACGCCCCTGCCACATTCCAGAGAATGGTCAACCAGGTACTGTACGGGCTGGAGGATTTCAGTGCCGCATACCTGGATGACATTGCTGTGTTCAGCTCCACATGGGAGGAACACTTGCAGCACCTCTGTGAAGTCTGAAGGCTCTGCAAAGGGCAGGCCTCACCATCAAGGCCAGTAAGTGCCAGATAGGGCAGGGTTCTGTGGTATACTTGGAACACCAGGTAGGGAGCGGCCAGGTGGCACCCCTCCAAGCGAAGATTGATACCATTCTGGCTTGGGAGCCCCGCAAGACCCAGACAGAGGTGACAGCCTTACTAGGACTCACCGGGTATCACGCCGATTTGTCAAGGGATATGGCACCATTGTTTCCCCCTTGACAGAGCTGACTTCAAGGAAGCAGCCCAGGAGAGTGAATTGGACCGATGCCTGTCAAACTGCTTTTGATGCCCTGAAGACTGCCATGTGCATGGCACCGGTGCTCAAGGCGCCTGATTTCTCTAGTGAGTTTGTAGTGCAGACAGATGCTTAAGAGCATGGTGTGGGAGCAGTACTCTCACAGATCAACAACGAGGGCTTGGACCAACCTGTAGCTTTCATTAGAAGGAGGCTACTTCCCAGGGAACAGAGGTGGAGTGCGATTGAAAGGAAAGCTTTTACTGTGGTCTGGACTCTGAAGAAGCTGAGGCCCTACTTGTTTGGGACTCACTTCCGGGTTCAGACAGACCACAGGCCCCTCAGATGGTTAAAGACGATGAGAGGTGAGAACCCAAAACTGTTGAGGTGGTCCATCTCCCTACAGGGAATGGACTTTACGGTGGAACACGGCCCTGGTACAGAACACGCCAACGCTGATGGTCTGTCCAGGTTTTTTGCCTTAGTGATGAGAACTCCCAAGAGGGTGGGTAGTTCTCCCCACTGTCAGCTGGAGGGGACACGTGTTAGACCTGACATCTTTGGCATGGTTTCCCCTGACTTTTTGCCTCTTCCTCCTGTATTTTTGACGCTGTGCTGGATTTCGTTTTTGCTGGTTTAGATGCTTTGGGCACTTTGCCACTGCTGATCGGTGTCAAAGTGCAAGTGCTCCCTAGGTAAATTGTTATATTGATTGATTATCCATGATTGGTATATTTGTATCACCTGTTAGCCCCTAGTAAAGAGCACTGAGTGTGCTAGGGCTGGGGATTCAAATGCTACTAGTGGGCCTGCAGCACTGATTGTGCCACCCACAGGAGTAGCGTTTTTTGTGTCACAGGCCTGCCACCGCAGTGCCTGGGTGCAGTTGCTAAATGCCATGCTGACCTGACCAGTGTCCACACTGGCCAGGCCTAACCCTTCCCTTTCTATACACATTGGACACCCCTATGGAAGGCCCTAGGGACCCCCTGGGCAGGGTGCAGTGTATGTGAAAGGTAGAGCATGTACTGGTGTAAGTGACATGCTCTGGTAGTGAATTACAGCCATTTTCGTTTTTCACTATTGAAAGGCTATCTTGCCCGTAGGCTATAATGGGGAATGCTGAGTATAATGTTTACCTGCATATCTTCCCATAGGAGCAAAGTAAAGTCTGGTATCCCTGAACTCAGAATTTAATAACACATCTTTTAGGAAAGATGGTTTTTAAATCCTGTGTGTGAAACAGCACTTTTAGAAAGTGGCTGTTTCCTTTTCTGCCCTTTCTGTGTGCCTTGGCCTGTTTGTGAATTGACTGTCTGGTTTGTGAGTGACAGGGGTGGCTCCCAGAGGCTGAATGAGTCAGCCCAGGGCTGAAAAGGGAAATTCCCCTGTAGATGGATGGGAGGAGTAGCACCTGGGCCTGAATAGGGCTGTGCCTGCCTTCCACAATGCTGGCTCCACCCCCTGCTGGGCGGCTGACGACCCTGCCCCTCTCTCTCAAAGGAAAGAAGAAACCAAGTAAACAGAGTGCTCCAGGACTGGCCAAGACCGGTTCTGACTAGGCCAAGGCCCCTCTGCCTTCAGAGGACAAAGGATTTTGGGGTATAATTATTGGGACCCAGACTACAGAAAATTAGATAATCCTGGAATCAAGAAGGAACCTCTGCCAAGGAGAAAGCTGGAAGACTGAAGAAGAAGGACTGACATGCTGTAAGGCTGACCTGCAGTTGCTTTGCTGCCAAGGAGAGGGGAAGGACTTTGCTGTGTGCTTTGTCCCCTGGCTTGAAGGAATCTCCAAGGGCCTGAGTAGAGCTGGTCTCCTGTTAAGAAGTCCAAGGAACAAAAGGACTTCACCCCCAGTTTCCCCCTGAACTCTGCGTGAGTTCTGCCCTTCCTAGAGTGCTTGAGCCAATTGTGGGGCCTCTGGAAGTTGTGCCTGCTGCTGGGAAGCTGACCAAGAGAAAAGAAGTAAAAGATCTGCAACTTTTTCACGCACCGCCGGCTTAGCGAGAAAATTTCCGATACAAGTATCGCCTCACTCCCCATACAGACCAGATTTGTCGCACATGCCCGCTGCGTGCAGCGGGGCTGTCGCATCGCCTCCCCAGGGTCTCAGGACTGACGGTGTTGCTTGTTTTTCGATGCCTGAGCGCCGCTAGGAACTTTTATCGCATCACCAGGTGCTGTTGGCTAAAATCGACGCTAATGTGGACTATTTTGTCGCTAAGCTAAGCTAAGAATCCTTTTAAAACCATATTCCTGAACTGTGTATTTTGGATTTTTGTCGTTTTAGTCTTGTGTATTTTATATAAAAGTACTTTATTTATCTACACTGGTGTGAAGTCCATTTGTGGGGTTTTCACTGTGTTACTGTGAGTGTTGGTACAAATACTTTACACATTCCCTTTGATAAGCCTGTCTGCTCGTGCCAAGCTACCAAGGGCGTGAGCAGGGGTTATCTAAAGAGTGTACCCCGCTTACCCTGACTAGAAGTAAGGGTCCCTATTTGGACAGTGGTACCTACCCCTGCCAACTAGAGACCCCCAGATCTAACAGGGCATATATGCCTTAAGGAACTCACAGCAGGACCCATTGGGCCCCAGGGCCCTTTTGGGCCATAGTCCCGCAAACGCCCCATCCACAAAGGATCGCGGAGAAGTAGAGCGGATGAAGTCAGCAATCAGATCTGGGGCAATCACCTCTCTCTGAGCATAAAGGTTACTATAATAAGTTGCAAACACCTGAGCCACGGCCCCAGGACCAGACTGAAGTGTGCCACCAATATCATGAATCACTAGGACCGGCACAGCAATCTAGGCTTCCTGACATAAATGATGTGGCATCTTACTGGACTTATCACCCCACTGATAAATGTGGCTTTGTGCCACCCGCCGAGCCTTTTTCACTTCATCCACAAGCAATTGCTGTAATTGCTGCTGGGCCAAGAAGAGCTGACGTTGAGCCACCGCTGCACCCTCACCATGAGCCCTCCCCTGCAAGGCCTATATTTGAGACTCAAGCTCTACTATCTGGTACGTTTTACAATGACGCTCGCCCGCGCAATAACTAATGTCCACTCCACGTAAGGTGGCCTTAAGTGCCTCCCAAAGGACTATCTTGGACGGTGCAGTAGAGACGTTAAGAGACAGATACTCGGTCAATGAGCAATACAATAATGACCTATATGAAGGGTGTTGTTGTTGCCAGGGGGACGCTGTGGGCAGATATGTAGTGTCAGGGCTACTGGAGAATGGTCCGTCAATCCCCTTGGTAAAATTGCTACTGCAGACACCGTATGTATATACAGAATTGGGATGAGAAAATTACCCAAACTGGAAAAGGACCGGTGACTGCAGAGTAGTATGTATAGCCAGCCTCAACGGGATGATAGGCCCACCACGCATCGGCCCAGCCAATGGAAGAAGTAATTACGTTCAATTTGGAGTCTTCCGTCCCCGCGAGGCTCCCTGTGGTGCACCAACGATCGAGCTCGAGGCCATCAGGTCATTCCAGTCCCAACCCACCATGGATAATCCCCTGGTAACTTGCCCCAGAGGCGAAAAAATCAATCCATGTATGACTATCCCAGCGGGGGGCAAACACTCACCAATGTGAGCGTCTCTCCATGCAGTGTTCCCGTCACTAAGGTGTATCTACCTACCGTGTCTGTCCAGACTTTGGTTGGCCTAAAAGTAATCCTACGTGGATAAGAATGCCCGTGCCCCTTGAGCCACTGGTGAACCCTGAGTGGAATACCTAAGCAAATCTAAAGCACACCAAACTCTCGATCCCAGCAAGTAAGTGTCTTGCAAAAACAAGATGTCTGTCTCCAATGTCTTGGCCTGCCTCAGGACAGCAGCCCGCTTAAGCATGTCTAAGACCCCCTCTAACATTCCAAGTGACGTTGTGGACACAGCCTACACAACTGCCCAGACCATCTCCAGCCATCCACGATTATTCAGGGAAATAGTTGAGGCTGGGACTTTTAGGACTCGGTGTGTATACATGCCTGTGCCAAACTATGACACAACCAGGAATATCCAAGAACAACGAACCCCTCCCCCCACCCAAATACCTCAGAAAACTAGAAGTATCTGTCACAGGAGACACCCCTCCTGGACGCCAGTGGGGGACCCAGTGGAGGTCTTGCCAATTAATCCCCATACCCTCAACCCTGCACAACATCACTTCTGGAAACTCTCAGGTGAGAACCTTCTGTGGGGGCAGTCAGAAAGGTGTGGCCCACAAGATACCAAATGAACAGTGTCTATCGCTAAGTTGCAGTGGGAAGAACCCAGAACCCAGGCATTCCAACCAAGGGACAGCAATCGTTATAGCCACCAATTTATTCTCCCGTTAATGTTCATCATCTTGACATTGGCTCCTCCAAGTTGAGCGGGACCGGTTATGGTGTTTTGCAGCTGATTTCTTGGAAAGATTTCATCTATCGCTTTAAGAAGAATCCGTGTCTATGCGTGGCAGCGTATGAGGCCACAGGGACACAGTTTTGTCCACTCATGTGAACAGGAGTGTCAAAGAACAAGGTCTGCGAATTTTACACCACCGTCATTCGTGCAGGACATAGCAACATGTATTGTATATGTAAGTCTTGCAAACGGTGCTTCGCTGCAACAAAGGACTGGTGCTGCTGCTGAACAATCTTAGAATAGTCAGAGAATATCACAATCATATGGGAATCATACAGGATTTTGTCTTGACCTCGGGCATGCTTGAGTATAGCATCTCTGCCTAGGTAATTAAGAAACTTAGCAATCATAGGCCAAGACTTACCACCTGGGGGAGGCCTTCTCACCAATGCCCTATGCACAGTGGTTAATTTGCAAAAAAAGAAGTGCCTGGGCTCTAGTCAAGAGGCAGCTTCGACCAGCCTGTTTCTCCTGTCAGCCCTGCCTAAAACAGAGCCAACAAACTCTACTAGTGGGGAAGGGACATGGCGTAATGGCCAGAGCTGCCGACTTTGGAGCTGGGGAACCAGGTTCGAGTCTCAGCATTCGCTCAGTATCCTGTGATTCAGGGCGAATCACTTTATCTCCCTATGCACACCACAAATTAATGTATCCTTTAGTGGTGCTCAAGCGCCGGTGTTGATGATTAAGTGCCGGTGCTGAGCACTGGAAACCACCAGCTCAAATTAAGCACTGCCTATGCACCATATCAACAACAAAGCCAGAGCTGCCGACTTTGGAGCTGGGGAACCAGGTTGGAGTTTCGACATTCACTCAGTATCCTGTGATTCAGGGCGAATCACTTAATCTCCCTATGCACACCAAAAATGAATGTATCCTTTAATGGTGCTCAAGCGCCGGTGTTGATAATCAAGTGCCGGTGCTGAGTTCTGGAAACCACTGGCTCAAATTAAGCACTGCCTATGCACCATATCAACAACAATGCATGATGAAAGGGATCTGTCAGGCATAATGGACTGAAGCCACTGTGTCAGGAACGCCTCCATTGAGGAGCCTTCACACCCTCCTGGGAACCCTATGAAACAGAGGTTATTGCAGTGGGCATGGCCTTCCGCATCATCTACCAGTGCTGCCAGCTCCTTACTCACCACCATTAATTTATTGACTGTCTGCTGGAGGAATGACACTGTATCCTCAACATTCAAAACCCTGGTTTCTGCCTCAGTGATGCGGTCGAACATCCTGGTGCAACAGAGTGACTTCCGACCCACCTGCACCAATCTTTGCATCTAAGATGTCACTAGATTGTTTAATGGCTGTGTAAAGACAAGGTGGACCAGCAGGTATGTGGTTTTAAGGAAGTTATTTATTAGCAGCACAATACGTCTGAACAGCTCAGCCGGTAAAAGATAACTGCCACAAACAGAACATAGAACATGGAACAGCAGAGAGAGCAGGCACGCTCTATACATTCCTTGTAGAAAATATGAAAGCAGCACACTGATGAAATCAGAATGTTACATATCTCACCCCGTAACACAAAAGGGAACAACAACAACAAAAAAATAAAACAAAACAATAAAACAAAAATAAAAAAATAACAGAAGAAAATGATAACATTAAGTATTGTACCTCTTTGGCACAGAAATGGTTCAATTGTTAACTTTAACCCTTGAAGCAACAGACAACCCTTCATCAGGAACAGGACGATTTCCAAAAGAAGTTTTAAAACCTGCATTTGACAACTCTTCTTACATTCCAGACCTTACCATCTTGAGTAACCACACTGTTTTTACACACCTTCACAACTTTAACAGGAGGACCAAATCTGGAACGACCTTTGGCTAAAAAAACAGGTTTCTTGATCCTGACAAAATCTCCAACAAAATCAGGAACTCTAACCTTCCATTTCTCATCAAAAGCTTCCTTCATTTTATCTTGCTTCCTCCTTACCCTACCAGCAATGACATCCAAATCAATATCATCCACCTGCTTACAGGATTTCTTTATCCACCAAGGGCAAATATCAGAGACAGGATCTCTCCCCTTAAGACGCCTAAAAGGACTCACACCCGTAACAGAATGGGGAGTAATACGGTACATCCATAATCTCCTCCTCAAAACATCTCTCCAAGGCTCAGCAGACACACCAACAGACTCAACACTATCTTTAAGAACATAATTGAATCTTTCCACCTGACCATTTTTTCTAGGTTCATACAGGGAAGTGGTGATGTGTCTGATCCCACATTTGGTGAAAAATTCCTCAATTTCTTGGGAGACAAGTTGAACTCCGCTGTTAGACACTAGGACTTTCGGACAACATTCCCTGGCAAAAACACCTTTGAAAAAAGAAATGACAACCAGAGAAGTAGCACTAGCAACAAACTTGACCTCAGCCACTTAGAATGGCAATCCACCATAACTAGAGCAAAGCGAGCATCAGAAGGTAAACATTTAAAAGGACCTGAAATATCAAAAGCAACTTTTTGCCAAGACGATTCGAGCCAAGTCACAAGTTTGAGAGGAGCAGAAAAAACTCTGAGCATCTTGTCACCATTAATACAAAAATACCAGTCCCTGACAGTTCTATCCACCAGCTTGTCAAGACCAGGCCACCAAAAATTGGCTCCAATAAGACGCTTCATGGAAGACATGCCAAAATGTCCCTCATGGGCAAGCTGTAAAAAGTTATTCTGTAAAACAATGGGGGGAATAATCTTGCCACTCTTAAAGAGTAAGCCACCCTCTTCCACAATTTCTTCAGCAACTTGACAGAAAGGACTCAACTCAGGTGACGCACTTTTAGGTTTAGGCGAACCAGACCTTAAATAATTCAAAATGGAGAGGCATACAGGATCATTAATCATTTACTTTCTCCATTCCGCTTCAGAAACACCAGAAAATTCTGAAGAAACATAATCCTAAAGAGAAGCAACCATATCCAAATAGTGATCAGCGTGAAGACTGGTATCATCAGAGCAAGGCAACCTTGACAAGCAATCCGCTGTGAAATTACTCTTACCAGGAACAAACTCAACATCAAAATTACATTCCTGAAGTCTAGAAGTAAGGCCAGCAATAAGTGCAGTGGAATTCCACCCAGCACCAGGGGACAAAATACCAACAAGAGGTTTATAATCAGTTGTAAATAAAAACCTGCTGCCCCACACATCATTTCTGAAATGCTCCATAGCCCAAATGCACGCTAAAAGTTCTCTCTCAATAACGGCATACCTCCTTTCAGTTTCAGAGAGAGTTCTGGAAGCAAACACTACACACCACTTCTCTTTAGCACACCTTTGACTCAAGACAGCACCCACGCCATATAAACTCACATCAATCGTAATCACACACAATTTGTTAAGGCACAATGATTTAAGAGTAGGATCCTTCACAATCTCCCTCTTAGTCAGTTGGAAAGCAGACTCTTATCTTTCAGACCAGCAAAAATCAGAAGTTTTCCTCGTCAATTCCCTGAGGGGTTCCATCTTAGTAGCAAAATTAGGTATAAATTTGCTATAGTATTCAAAAAGACCTGCAAAAGACAACAGGGATTTTTTAGGCATAACACCATTACCTGACAGAGAATGGCCAAGATAATCAACAGATTCGCAAAAGAATTTGCATTTCCCAGCCTTGAGTGTCAAACCATAATTTTTATAGTTTATCACATACCAGCTTGATATGACACAAACGATCTTCATTGTTCTTGGAAAAAATTAGATTGTCATCTTGAAAGCATTTGACAAAGACACTAAGATCTTTGAATATATGGTACATAGCTCTCTGAAACACTGAAGCCGCAGAGGCCAAACCAAAAGGCATCTGTTTAAACTGGAATAAACCATGTGGTGTTATGAAGGCAGTGAATCTTCTGGAATCTTCCGTAAACTCAATCTGATGATACGCCGAACGGAGATCCACTGTGGAGAAAATGCGAGACCCTTCTAGCATGCATACAATTTCATTGATGTTAGGAGGAGGATGACAATCAATGATCAAGTTAGAATTGAGAGCTCTTAAGTCCACACAAAGTCTCAAACCTTTGTCAAGTTTACGGGCTAAAACAATGGGAGAAACCCATTCTGAGGACTCAACTTCTTCAATGGTACCTACTTGAACCATCTCATCTAACATGTTCTTTAACTCCTCGCTTACAATAATGGGCACACCTCTAGGCTTTTGCTTAACAGGTAGAGATCCCTCTTTGACTTTCATTTTATGGCTGAACCCAACCAATTTGCCAAGCCTTTTTGAAAATAAATTGGGATGAAGTTTTGGAAAATCAACATCGGAAAAATAATCTGTTACATCAGAAACAGGCTCTTTGCTCCTAGGGTTCAAAATGATACCCAATTTGGCTTGATCACGCCACCCCAACACATTGACACTTTTAACCGCAATGTATAATTTGATGTTGGTCGACCGTTCCTTAAAATCGATCTCAAGTTCTTTAAACCCAATCATATCAATTTTGTTCCCATCAAAACTTTGTGCAACAATATCTGGCTCCATGAGAGAATTTAAATCAATTAATTCACCAAAACATTTGATGCAATACTCTTTGGTGATGATAGTGCAAGGCGAGCCAGAATCTGCCATGAATTCTAATTCTTTGCCCATAATATGTACCAGACACTTAGGAGGACCAATATTGAATGTTGAAGTATCAACAGGAACATTGCGAATAGAAACAACAATACCAAATTCAGGATCAGCATGAGGTTCATTCTCCACCAGACTTTCACCAGATACACAGGAAACCTTACTCTTAGATACACTGTCTGAAAAACTCTTTTTTGTATCCTTGCACATTTTAGAGACGTGTCCTAGACGCCCACACTTACTACACTCTCTACCAAAGGCAGGGCAATGTGGAAAAGAAGCCACATGACCTGGATTGCCACATCCAAAACAATGTAAACTTTTAAAATAGGTATTCTTGTTGCTAAAGGTATTTTTGGAAGAACTTGGAGTAGCACTATTTACATCGCCAGATGCAGAGGTTTTTATTGAGAGATTTCACCCACTTCTCTGATTGCTCAAGAGCTTTAGCAGTACTAATGGCAGCTTCTAAATTAGGATCACCCATAATCCATAGCTGCTCTTGTATTTTTTTGCTTTTAACATGTTCAATAATTTGATCTCTTATCATCTTATCAGTAATCATACAAAAATTGCAATTAATAGACAAAGCAAGCAAAGCCGTAAGAAATTCATCAAAACTTTCCCCTTCTTCTTGAGGTCTAGTATAAAATTTCAATGGAGAAAAATATTTTGTTTCCTTTCTGCTGACATCCTTTCCCCATCAATGGCTTTAAGATACGTAATAAACTCTTCTTTCCACCTAGTCCATGGAATAGGTGGCTCACCTTTGTTCTGCAAAAATTTGCTGGGAGGATCAAACTGCATTTTGTTGGATGACTAACACACAATAAGTATAAAAGCAAATGAAAATTCCAACTACATAAAGCAATGAATGAATGAACAAATATAGGAGTGTAAGTCACTGTAACACTAAGTACAACAATAAGAAAAAGGCTATATGTATATATATGTAGGTCTATCACTGCAAGTATAGGTAAAAACCAATAGGAAAACAAACACAAGAATCGTCCAAATATGTGATAATAATAAAAGATAAAGTAAAGTACCTGAAGTGTGCGTATCACTATTGTAACACGCAAAATAAGAGGTGTGCGTGTCACCGTCGTAATACAATAGTGACACAGCTGAAGGTGTGTGTATCACCATTATAATATGTCTGTTGTAACCCTACAATGCAGAGTGTGCGTGTCACTGTCTTGATACTCTTCAATTCCAAAATAATGAAATCAGCGCAGAAGTTGTGTGCATCACCATTGCGAGACCTGCTAATGCCAAATAATCATAGCGCCAAGCAAACAACCAACAGGATCGCTCAGCAGTGAATGGCAAAATCGGTGCTGAAGGTGTGCGTGTCACAGTTTCGAGATGCACAAATGCCAAATGAAAGTAGCGCCAAGCAAACAACAAATATCGCCCAGCGGTGTACAATTACGTGACACAGCAGCAGTAAATATAAACTGTCACAATACACCGTTACCATGGAGATGAAAGCCAAACAAAATGGCCACCGTACGTAGGTTACGTACAAATCTTTTGAGGAAGTTGGGCGGAAGTAGAACCAAGCACAGAATATCAGAGATGACGTGTAATCACATACGTCACCATTATCAGCAGAGGCTTAGGGGAGTGAAGTTCAACAGGCATAACATAGGCCAGTACAGAAGAAGGCCGCCAACGACGAAGAAGAGTCAAAAAATGCCTCAGAACGGATCGGTAACTTGCAGGAAGATGCGGTTTTCAGGAAATCCTTAGAACACAGCACCACCATGGAAACAAGATAAAGGATCTTCCAAACTGCCCAATTCTCATGACACGTAGGGTCCAAAAGACAGCACCGCACCTGTGCTGCGAAGGAAACGTAGCAGGGTCTCTTCTTCATAAATCATCAACACTTGTAAAGACGAGGAGGACCAGCAGGTAAGTGGTTTTAAGGAATGTATTTAGTAGCAGCACAGTACATCTGAACAGCTCAGCTGGTAGAAGATAACTGCCACAAACAGAACATAGAACATGGAACAACAGAAAGAGCAGGCACGCTCTATACATTCCATGTAGAACATATGAAAGCAGCACAGTGATGAAATCAAAATGTAACAGGCTGCCAGTAGTGTTGTATTATTAGGACATGAGCCAGCAGCAGCACCACTATCCACAGCACCAGCCCCATGCTTGTGAATTAGTCCATAGTGCTCTGTTTTGTCAGTGGGGTGGACACCTTATTTTTAGCCATGATAACATGTGGGGGGAACAACTGGTCCAGTAGGCCACACCAGTCCTTACCAGAGCTCCACAGAAAGGTACAGGCAGTCAGAAATGTGCTGCTTCATCTTTGCATTGTCCATCAATAAATGTTCCAGAGTATGGCCCCAAGGAAAATCTGCGAACAGTCTGTGGCAACACTGGGACCTAGCCTGGCTGCTTCCGCGACCCAAAGACTGACTGCTACGCAGTCCCATGCGCTGGGGCCCAGAGCCAGGTGACAGCCACAAAAGAGGGCGGGTAGGGGAAATGGACCCTCAAGCACAACCAGATCTCTGCCAAGTACAGGTCCCAAGACTCCTCAGGTGTCCCCCAGACCCTGTCCAATTTAACACAACACTTGGCCGCCTGACCCACTGTCACTGGCGCCACACGGACCCCGGGGATATTCTTAGCTGAACCCACCAGCCACCATCTCCTCCAAAGGTAGGAAAGTGCCCTCTGGCCCCTGGAAGGACAGCCATTGCCCAAGCACTCACCGCACCAACAGGGCTAGTCCAGGATATGGCTTCCATGAGGTACGGCCTCCCCAGCTCCGCAGCTCCTTACACGCCCGGCCGCTGCGATATGGCCCAGGCCACAAATCTTCAGGACACTGGCTCCTACGCTGCCCCAGAAGGGCCACAGCACAACTGCATGGGGTCTTCTGGCAGCACCCTTGACCCCAGCCTCCATCACTAGCCGCGGTACAAGGCCCACTCCATGCCGGCAGCCACCGGCAGCCACTCCACTGGACCGCCACACAGGCCCGAGGCAACCAAAACCACATGGCCGGGCTCCCCCCAGCTCTGCTGGGACTCCGGGCACCACCTCCAGGCTCCAAATGGGCTGTGACAGTCTCTGGGGCACCTGCGATGGCGGTAGAGGGATATTCCACAGCTTGTGGGCTAGATAATGGTGGATAATGAAGGTCACCGTGGGGAGCTCACCTAGCGAGCATCTGCCATGTTAGCCCACCCAGCCACTCCTCATGGCTTGGTATTTTGATTAGTAAATTTTTTATGCATTCGGAATTTAGGATTGTGATTCCCCTCAAGGCGCTTGTTAAACTAGTATGAAATATTCTACTTCTATTTTTATTGTCATACCTGCAAAGAAAGTCACAATGATTGTCTAACAAATATGTTTCTTGTTGAATCGCTATTTGGGTGAGTGCTTCATTATATATTGTTGGACAGCCCCTCATTAAATCTTTTCATTGAAACCATTTGCATTCTGTGACAGTGTGTGGAGCTATGCCACACCTGGTTGTGTATCTTAGGCACTTTGTATTTGAGTAAAATAGTGTGTCTTTGTGTGACCGTGTGGGTCTTGTGGCTGATCATGAGAACAATCCAACTTAGAAAAAATCCACCCAACTCCCTCCTACACATTCATCCCTGTCGTTGCATCTGTCACCCATCCCTAAACTAAACACGAGTATCTTACTCTATCTTTACCCGGCCCATTTGCGTGTTGCTAAACCATAGTAATATCATTGGGCCATGTTTCTTCTACTCCAGTACTATTATCACTGGGCTTAACCTTTCTTGCAAAATACCATTTCTACATTTAGGTCATCACATCCATCCAACAAGGCAGCAGTAACAACCGGACATCTAACTTTGCTCCAACACAACAATATAAACTGCTCGCCATATCCGTCGTTGCTGGGGAAATCCCAACCCATTGTCTCCTGTACATTACCCAGAATCTACCCCTCTTCCTCTGAGTGCCTACCAAAATTTGACAGTTGTGGAATAGTGTTCTCTTCTTGGCAACTCGAGTGATGATACCATTATTGCCTCTTCCTAATCACTCTGGATGGTCAGGCTGACTTTGTTCTTTGGGGCTGTCTGGACTTCTCCTCTGCAGGCCCCACATCGATCTGCGAATACTCCTCCTCCCAGTACCACACATCTATCAGCGAATACTCCTCCTCCCAGTACCAAGCTTCTGTGGGAATTTCAAAAATCAGAAAAAAACACTTTTAGCTTACCAGCATATAACAGTCGGTACTCTTGTTGCATAGCGCTAAGCTTTTGTTGCTCACCCTTGGATGTTTTTCTCTGCTGCTGCACCTTTTTAGTCTAATCGGCAAGCGGCATTATTTTATGGGAGTCAAAGCCACCTCTCCTCTATTTGTGAGTGGATACCACACCATCCCAGCCTGCAAAGCTCAGAAACCTGACAATAAGCTGGTTGGCACCCTTGGTGCCAGATGCCTATGCGCTTTCTCCACTACAAAGCAAGTCGAAAGCTTGGTTTAGGGTACCCATGTGGCAAATCGAGCAAGGAGGAATTTCTCAGACTTGGTACTCTCAGCTCCTTCTGGATATTATGCCTGTACAACCCGCTCAGACAAATGCTTTGTTGCTGTTTTTTGAACTTGCTGACTATTCTCTAAAGATCATCAAGGTGACCTATTTTCCTGAGAGCTGCATCTCTGCATCCATTACTCTTTTACCCCAATTTTCTTCTTCAACAGAAGCCTGAAATTTTGATATGCTTACAATATAGTTCCCAAAGTATCTGTAGTTCTGTGTGCTCTCCAGAACTACAGATAGTACTCAGGTCCATAGAGGATGCCCCGGCTAGCCAAGCTGATCAACTGGACAAGGTAATGGGTGCCATTGGGGACTTAAAGACCTCCCTGTAGTCCAAGATTGATGATGTGGCACTAGATCTGGGGCTGCTCAGGATGGATCATTACAAGTTGGCCTCCAGGGTCTAGGAGGTGGAGAAGGTGGTGGGCCTGGTGACCCCAGAGCTTGGCGAAATGAATAACTTGAAGAGCGAGCAGAGGAAAGCTGAGGGCAACTTCTGCCGAAATAACATAAGGGTGACCGGCCTACTGGAATAGGAGGAGGGGAAATCAGCAGAACTTTAGCTAGAGCAATGGCTCACAGACAGCATTTAAAATGGAGCACTCACAGCGTTGTTCGTGGTTGAAAGAGCGCACCATGTCCCAGGACACCCCCCAACTCCGGGGGTGCCTCTGCAGCTGTTGGTGTTCTGGCTGCAGAAGTTTAGAGATAGGGATCGCATCCTGCAGATCGCAAGGTCACTTGGGCACTAGCAGCGGGTGGCGATAAAATACATCTCTCCCCTAACTTTACGCTGCAGGTCCAGAGGAGGTGCAGCACCTTTTTCAAGGTGAAGGCGAAACTGAGGCAGATGGGCCTGTCATATGCCCTCTTGTACCTGTTTGAATTCCAGGTAGTTAAGAACTGCTCCACATACTTCTCTGAGGCCCCTGGAGATGTCTGGAATTGGCTGAAGCAGGAGGGGGGCGGGCAACAGACCTTTCCAGCATTGTGGATAAGCATGTTTTTGCTAATTGAAAAGAAATGTGGGGTGGGGGAGTTCCAGGTAGTTGGGTCAGGTTATGTTGTTACTTGTTGGACAGATACTCACACACAGGAAGGATATCTAAGATGGGTAACTGGAGGGGGGAAGAGATGGACAGACTACATAGAGGGATAGAGGGACCCAGGGGTATACAAGAATAATTACTTATAAATGTCAGTGCTCCGCCTTGCCCTCAGCAGGTGGCAATGGATAAGGTAGGTCTCATGCTGTTAGAAGTGGGCCATACTATCCCCCTGGTCAGGAAAGATGAAAATTACGTCTTGCTTCCAGAGTGGGATAGATCTCGGCAGGGTTCTGAGAGTCCGAACCCTCTTACTCTGGGGCACACGGGACGTTCTCACAACTGAACTTCTTGTTTAACCTGATAGGGTTAATGCCTTCAGTTGAGGGGGTGGAGTATCTGGTAAGGGATACCTTGGACCACTCGCCGCTACTGATTACTCTTGGAAACCACAAGTGGTTGGACAACCCTCAGTGGCAATCTAATGCCCAGGAGCTGTAGGACCCAGCCATGATAACTCAAATTAGAGCAGATACCACAGTGTATTCCAAAGAGACTCACCTGGGGTGGTGGGGGTGGCCTACAAAGCAATCCTCAGAGATGGTAAGAAATGGGGCAGAAACAGTAAAATATTGGAGCTAGAATGGAAGGTCAGATCCTGGAGCGCCACCTGGTGCGGTAGCCGGAGGACTCCTATATGCGACTCGAACTGAGTACTACAAAATAAGAGGAGGTGGCCCGCCGCAAGGACCTGGTGGTGCAATGAAGGATTTAAGAAATTGGAGATAAGGCCGGCCACCTCCTGACATGATTGAGTCGCAGGGAGGAGTAGGGCAGAAAGGTGGGGGAGATTTTCTCAAGCACAGGGGATAGCTGATGCAAACAGATGAAATAGTCCAGGAGTTTGCACAATACTACCAGAACCTCTATGCACCCCGGCAGCACTGAACGGATGCAGCCATAGAGCACATCCTGGGCATGTTGGTTCTCCCAAACCTGGATAAAGAGATGGTAGAGACCCTGGACGGGGAACTTACTGCAGCATTGCAGGCTATGCATAGTGGGAGAAGCACTGGGCCCAATGGGTTGCCAGCGGAGTTGTTCAAGAGAAAGGGAGCCCTGGTGGGCCCCCACCTCCTGGCAATGTTTGAGGATTCCCATTACCAGGGAGTACTGCCACCAGATCAGAGACATGCTCTGATTACTGTGATCCACAAGCAAGGCAAGCCAATGACAGACTGTGGCTCCTATCACCCTATCTCCCTGCTGAATGTGGAGACTAAGCTCCTGCCACTATCCTAGCATGCTGGCTGAATGTTGTGATCCCCATTCTTTCCCATCACGATCAGACGGAACTTATATCTGGTCGGTCCACAAAGCAAAACATTCGACCCCTACATAACTTTGTGGTGCTCAGGCGGTTTTGGTTTCTGGTCCTTGTATTTGTAGCTGGGTGGCCCTCCTGTACGCTGGACCCACATCACCAGTGAGAGTTATTGGGATGACCTCAGAACCATTTCCGCTGAGGCAGTGAACCAGGCAGGGCTGTTCACTGCCCCCCTGTAACTTGATTTATGTATGGTGCCCTGGCCTGTTGGGTCAGGTAGTTGGTGGTGGACAACAGCCCTGCACCGCGGCAGGCGGTGCATATCTCTTTGTAGATGATGTCCTTTTATATGTACCAGAGCCCAAGGTGTCCTGAACTTCTCTGTTAGATGGGGTGGAGGACTGTGGGTTCGAGACATATTAATCCTTGCCACCCTGCGAGTGACTACTGAGGGCTTCATGTGCTTAGGTATTTATATTACACAAGCCTCGGAACGCTTTCAGGAGCGGAGTCCAGACACGCAGTCGGTGCAGCTGCAGGAGGATGTGGCTATGTGGAAGAAACTCCCCCTGACGCTCCTTGGCAGGGTGGCCATTCTTAAGATGATCACCCTCCCCAAACTCCCGTATGTCATGCAGAATATGCCATTCCCACTGCTCAATTCATTCTTCGATCAGTTGGAATGAGAGGTCCAGTGGCTCTTGTGGGAGGGGGGAGCCCATGGATATTATTGTCAAACCCTGCCATTCCCTATACAATGGAGGGATTGCCATCCCAAATTTTCATTTTCCACTGGGCCTCCCAGATCCGGGAAATAAATGACTGGGCATAAGCCCCAAGGGAGGAGCCAAGGGGGCGCCTGGACTGGTGTTCCATGATGCCCCCCCCCCCCAAAAAAAGGTATTATGTGCATGATGGGAAGGACTGCTGGAGCCTCCTGTTGCCGAAGTGGGCAACACTACGATGGGAAACGAGTGGCATAGTCTTCCTTGGGGCTGTGATGGTGAATGAGCAGCTCTAGTTATTTGAGCATCTATAAGTCAAATATGGCCTCGCACACATGCAGTATTATAAATACACCCAACTTTGCCATGTTCTGATGGCGTAGGCGATAGACTAGACTTCCCTACTGGATGCATCTCCTTTAGAGACCCACATCATGACTGCCTATTCTGGAGGGGGTAATATCCTCCACACACAAGGTACTCATTAACAACTGCCCCTATGGCCTGGTTGGCCACTGATGATGGTGGGAGCGGGATCTGGGTGAAATGGAGGATGTGAACTGGGAGGCAGCACTGATACATCCGCAGGAAGTTGCCATTATGCCACATAATCATCTGATTCAGCTTAAGTTTCTGGGGCAAGTTACAAAAGGTGAGAAGGATCTCGCTACCCACATGTTTACATTGTAAAATTCTTGTGAGTTCCTTCTACCTCATGATGTAGGAATGTCTGAAAGAACTGAGGGATATACTGGAGGAAGAGATACCATCTAACTCCCAACTTGTTCTCTTGCATGAGCCGATGGATGTTGACATGCCCAGAAAGACGTTATTGTTCTTTTCATTGGGATGTAGTAGTAGTGAAGAGTGCCATGGCATAGGTCTGGGGGTACAAGAGGTTCCCACGAAGGAATAATGGATTGCAGGGAGGAAGCATGTATAGGGTCTATGCCTCTATGGGGTGCCCAATGGCAGGAGTTCTATGGTCTGCAGATGGACAATCTAAAGCCGACACCCGACTGAGTACGGATTATGGCCCCTTTGCCTTAGTAGGGACAGATTGGAGAGCAGGGGCATTCCCCCAGGATGGAAACCCCCTTAATCCAACCCCCTCCACTTGTCTCCTGGACTCTTTCAAACTATGCTGTGTGGATTTCTCTATACGAGGGACTGTGTTCCTATACCTAATCTCATGGGTTCATCTTGGTGTATTGTGGCTATGGCTTTCGTGTTTGTTTGGTTTTTAAACTGTGCAAGAAAGGTGAAAGTTTGGGCAATGTATAGGGAGATTGAACGACTCATGGAAAATCACACATGGTGGACCACCACCGTGGCACCAGGAGGCCCATCCGCTGCACCTTATCTCCTCTGAGTCACCCAACGCAAGTTTTGCTGACCCAGCATCCCCCAGTTCTAGAACCATGCAGCAGACTCCTAGACCAAAGGATCCTTATCCCTATGAGGTAGCCACTCCACCCATGAAGCTGGCCTAAGGGAAGGAATTGTTAATGTGTTTCTCCAGTGGTTCATTCAGATCCAAGTCGCTGGGGAGCCGTCCTCCTGGGCCTCCTTTATTATGTTCCTTCCCGCCTCCCTAGATTCTTGTCAGTCCATCCTTGCTCCAAGTAGGGACAAGTCCACCTGGGCATACAGTGAGAAATGGCACCTAGCATGGGCAGCTGTCCGCCAAGTGGAGAGGGAAGAGGAAACCTACATCTTACCCTATCATTGTCTTCACATGTCTCTCATTACGACAGTTTCCTCAGAGTCAAGGGCAACGCAGCCTTCATGAGCAGGTCAGATCCCGCACATCATCAAGCACCTCCCTCCTCCTGAATGAACCATAGCAAATGTCTTGGGGTGATACAGAGGTGAGGTCACCTCGTACTGGATCGAGCAGTCAGGGCCAGGCAGCTGTTGATCAGCGTGCACCCCCTCCCTGCTTGCCCGAGTACCTCCCAGGCCACTTCTCACATTAGACTTTTGTCTCAATTTACCATTGTGAATTGGGCCCTTTGTGTCTGAAGAAATCTGGAAAGACTTTTAAAGAGTGGAACTCAGAATGGCTAGACTTTAAGCTCAAAAAGTAATTAATGGGTTTGGTAAGCAATAAGCTTAGCTGGGCCTTCTATCACATGACGAGCAGAGGCCTATCTCCGATAGTTTTCCTGAATGTCGAAATTGTTTTTCCTAAATACTCAGGGCCTGATTCATAAAGGTAAACGCAGACGAAACTCTAACTTTACGACCTTCAGTATTCACAAAGGGCAAATTACAAGTAGTTAATTTAGACTTTTGTCGCAGTTAAACTTTAGTTTTGGTCTTAGGTTTAACTGAGACCAAAACTGAGACAAAAGTTTAACTTTACTACTCGTAAATGCCCTTTGTGAATACTGAAAGTCGTAAAGTTAGACTTTCATCTCAGTTTACATTTGTGAATCGGGCCCTCAATGCATGAAAGGTAGGAATTTAATGAAAATGTCAAATCGTCTAAATTGTACGAGAAACAGCCTTTTCAATACAACCGTTACAACGCATGCAATTACCTTGCATGCCGTTGCAACCCAAAAGGTGTGCAGCAGTGGGTAAAAGGTGTTGGATTTAACTCCAACACCTTCCCTACTGTTGCACACACTGGAGTTGGAATAGAAAATTAAACTATTCCAACTTCCAGCGCTCCCCCAACAGAAAGTCGGGGTAAAGTTTTGCGTTGCAACGGCATGCGATGTAATGGCATGCGTTGTAACGTCACATATTCAAATTGTACTTTCTTCAGTATTAGCTACATGTAGTTTCAGAATGTTTCAACCTATGTTGAAATTTGTAAACTTTTGAAAATTCTCTGGTTGAGAGGGTGTAACAACAGGTGAGTGCAGATAGAATTGTGTTTAGATTTCAGTCTTAAAGGTGAGAGCAATGGTCCCATATTAGGTTGACTGCTCCTGTGCAACTTTGTATTGATTGACATTTGGAGACAACCAGTCACTGCTAAAGCTATTTTTGTGCTGTTCCATTTGGGTAAATATATGTGGTGGAAAAGTCACAGCAAATTTGCATCAGTGCAATCTATGTCATCCGGAAGCATTGGGGTAATATTGCACTATAACCTCTGCAGTCTGTGTTTTCAGGCGTTTGCGGGGTGGAATGAGTGATTTTGCCTGTCTAGGTAAATGTGATGGTTTTCACCATCTTGTTGTGCTGATGCAAATGGAAAATTAGATTTTACTGTGAAAATTAGTATTAGGTCCTCACCATCTCTAATGATGCTGGAAGAATCTAAGATACAGGCAGTTAGGGCACAGGTGGGAACATAGCATGGTAAAACCAGTTTGTGCGAGAACCTGATACTGGTGGTGCGATCGAGCAGCACAGACCTGAAAGGATGCCATCTGACTTTGAGACACAGCCCAAAGGGATGGCAAGGCAATGGGAAACTTTTATTTGATATTTTTTTTTACCCTTGCAGCACATGGTGTGGGATACACCAGCAATAGAATGGAACCCTAAACCATCTCACATCCAGTGCAATTGAAACAAGGTGGTCATCGGAAGTATGCCCACAGCTGTAGAGGCGAGAGGCACGAAGAAAGCCTCCCATAGCGGATATCACTGGAGTCATTGCTTTTGCCACAAAAAAGTGGCAAGTAATACAGACCTGAAGATGTGAAATTTCCTGAGGACATATGGAGGGTCATCATAATGTACCCAAGAGGCCACACACCAGCTGTGATGAGAAGAAGATCTAGAATTTCCCTAAATATGAGAGACTGCCTGTAGGTAGCAGACATCATGCACTTTGAAACATGCAAGGTGCTGACATTGCTTTACTACATTGTGCAAAATAGACCAAGATAGTTTCTAGCTGGCTGCCAAATGAGAAGGAATGGGTGAAGGTGCATACATAGCAGAGGTATAACTAGACCACAGCAAGAGAAGAGTAGTGCTTTTGCAGTGTAAGACACTATTACCAAACTTCGGGTGACCACAGTGTTTGAGGTTACTCTCAGCTAGGAAAAATGGCTAGGAGGCATCCCATACTCTGGAGGTCATGGAAGAGTCTATCAGACATTCTTTGTGTAACATAGGAAATAAACAGTGGAAGGCAACTACTCTTTGAGTCTTTCACTTATGTTAACTGACCAATTGTGTGACAAGCTTGAAGGTTGTTGCAGCACACTGAGGTGAGAAATGAAGCATTGAGCTGAATGGTGAAATCCCATCAGAAGTGTAGACTGGAGACCTGACTAGATCGCTGACCCTTCTTCCTCCTGGAGGGTATCGCTTTAAAAATGGCACCACTGAGAATGTACTTTTAGTATTTAGAGTCACTTAATAAGAAATTGTAGATTTACATCGTGGGTGTAGTTCACCTAATGTATTGTGATCCTTCGAACTTTGGAATCCTGGCTTGGGTCCCTTCTCCCTTCCTTAATCCTCCCATGTCTCTTTCCCTCCTTCTTTTGATCCCTCTATTATGCACCCCTCTTTAATACACCCCTTTTATTCTTTTGTTCTATATTTCCTACGTGGGGTGCTTCTGAGAACATTGTCATGGGGCACACATGTGCCCACGTATATGGTCAAGGAGCGGCGATGACATAGGCTGGGTTCCCATGAATATCATCTGAACTGGAAGCGTGGACTAATTCAAGGACTACATTTCTTGGTTATCCAAACACTAGCAAATATCCTTACTCTTTGATGTTTGTTGTCTACTAGTGAGAGTGTCAGGGTCACCAGATTGCCCTTTTCTACTGTATATTGGCTATCAAAACTAAATAAAGAGAATGTGATTTTTTTAGAGACATGGCACTGGAATACAGCCTTTAGACTTTCTGAGACAGATTTGGAGCAACAACCAAGATCTCAAGTTTGGATCCAAATAGATAGCCAATTTTTACTCATTCATGCTTAACTTCGGGTTCAGATGTTGGCATTAGTGGTTAACTGAGCTGCTACAGAATGATCTGAGTGTACCTGGATAATTTACATGGCAGAGATGAATATCTAGAATATCAGCTTCAATAAATAGATAGATTCGTCACAATACTTTTCTAGAAGTGTGTTGCAAAATGAACTTTAAAATATCAAGATTTTTTTTTCGACATGTGTGTATTAAAGGGCCGGCTCCTCCGCTAAGGTGGAGAAGCGTTGCACACTGCTCTTTGAGCATGTAAAATAAAATGGTAATAACATAGTTATTAGCATTTTATATTTCGCAGGTTCAGTGCTGGATTAGGGCTGGGCGGGGCTAAAGGCACAGGGGGACGAGTGGTTTGCACACTCCAAGTGCACAAGACTGCTTGGCTGGCCGTCTTGACCCAGCCAAACAGTCATGCGCACTTTGCATGTTTCCCACCAGGCTGCATTACCAGCCTGGTGCGGAACATGCCCAGGTCCCCAGTCCCCATATGAGCACTGATCCACAGCGCTCAGACCAATCACAATGCTGCATTGCACCGTTGTGATTGGCTATGGGGAATCTGGGTGCTTCCTGGTTCCGGTTCCGGGACTGCTGGAGAACCTGAGGAGGGACGCAGCTTGCGGAAGAGGTAAGTGTTTTTTTAATTTTGTTTTGTCGCCACCACTCCTTTCCCCTAATCCTCCACCCTCATTCCCTGCCAGCCACAACTGATGTATTACAATGTAAAATCTGTCAGTCAACAAAACCTTCAAGAGAAGTAAGCCTGGCTCAAATGCCTTTCACCCAAACTGCTCAACCATTGCAAATTATCTTATTACAGATCACATCAATCAGTTGATGTCAATAAATGAGTATATATTTATAGCTGTGGATTCCTGTGGGTGTATTTTGTATGAGGGTGTTCTCAGCCTTATGCCACGGCTCTTGCAGTTGTAAAAGATATGTTGTGCTTAGAAGCAATGGGTTGAGAGCATCATTTTCAATCAGACGAAGGGCCTGCTTTTACTAGCAGAGGCATTTACTGAAATCGGAGCATGCCTACAGTTCTCACACCCCTTTAAGCCCACAAAAAAATTGAGTGGTATAGAGGGCAAATAGCATGCTTAGACAAGCCTTAACTGTGAGAGTGCATCCTAAACCTACATAGCGCGCAGAGCTTTAAATAATTTGGCAGGTATGTGTTACCACATTGCTCACCTTATGAAGATTATTTGGCATATCTATGTACAGGAAATGTAACAAAGAAATTAACAACAAATACCTTAGCATTTCTGCTAAGATTTTAACCCCTTCGCTGCTAGGCCTTTTCCCCTCCTGTGCTAAGCCTTTTTTGGGCTATTTGGGGTAGTGCGCGCTTAGGCCCCTGTAACTTTTTGACCACATTAGGTATCCACGCCAAATTTGCGTCCTTTTCTTCCAACATCATGGGGATTCTAAAGGTACCCAGGATTTGTGGATTCTCCTAGAGGGTTCCCAGAAATTAGTCAAAATACAGCAAAATTTTGTTTTTTTGTGAAAAATGGGAAAAACTGGCTGCAAATGAAAGCGTCTGGGTTTTTCTCTGCAAATGGTATCAAAAAAGAGTTTGTGTGGCTGAAATCACCATTTCTCCAGCTTTTAGGGAATGACAGATTTTTGTCAGAATTTCAACATTTTTTACACAGTTTTGGCATTTTTCTGGGACATACCCTATTTTTGCTATTTTTGTGCTTTCAACCTCCTTCCAGTTAATGGTAGAAATGGGTACAAAAGCAATAATGGATCCTGGAAAGCTATACATTTTTGGAAAGTAGACAAAATTCTGAATTCAGCAAGGGGTCATTTGTGTAGCTCCATCAAGTTTTCTTTATAGAAACTAACAGTTAAATATAGGAAAAATTGAAAATTAGTTGAAAAAAGCAGCCTTTGTGTCAACGTTTTCACCTGTAACTTCTTCTAATTATGACATCTCTTTGAAAGCAATGTACCGTTACATCCGCTGGACCTTCCTGGTTGTGGAGATATATAGGACTTGTAGGTTCACCAAGAGCCCAACGAACCCAGAGTAAAAAACTGAGCAGCATTTTGTAATGGTTTTTTATTATGTTCCGGGTATATATTGTGGGAAAATGTATACATGGAAAAATCGGTATGAAAGACACCTATGTATTTCTGAAATGGGAACAAATTGCAGAGTTTAGAAACAGTGCATATTTGCACATTTTCGAAATTGGGAATAATCACACTAGCATGAGAATTATTGGTCATTTTTCAAAATGACTTTTTTTTTACACAATGTCTTTCATTTGGAATGGAGAAATGCATCAAAAATCAATAGGTAATAACAGTTGCTTTACAAATCTGAACTACTCTAAGTCTCCCGATAAAAATGGGACCTCACATGTGTGGGTAGGCATAGTGCCCACGACAGGAAGTGGCTCAAAACCTAACGTGAACACACCACATTTTCACAATGAAAATTTACACATTTTTTGCGAAGAGTCTAGCTGTAGTTTTTGAACCCTAGCTCTGCCGTCACCTAGGGAAACCTAGCAAACCTATACATTTTTGAAAAGTAGACACCCAGGGGAATCCAGGATGTGGTGACTTGACTGCCTCCCACCATGATCTGTTACCCAGAATCCCTTGCAAACCTAAAAATTGGCAAAAAAAACACTTTTTCCCCACATTTCTGTGGTGGAAAGTGCTGGAATCTGCGTGGATCCATAAATTTCCACCCACCCCATGATGCCCAAAGTCTTACGAGAAAAATGGTACCTCACTTGTGCAGGTTGGCCTACTGCCCGAGACAGGAAATTGCACAAAATGCAATGTGGTCACACCTCAATTTCGTAGTGAAAATTGAACCTTTTTTGGCAAAGTGACTAGCTGTAGTTTTTGAACCCTAGCTCTGCCGGCACCTAGGGAAACCTAGCAAACCTATATATTTTTGAAAACTAGACACCCAGGGGAGTCCAGGAAGGGGTGACTTGAGTGCCTCACACCAGGGTCTGTTACCCAGAATCCCTTGCGAACCTAAACAATTGACAAAAAAGCACTTTTTCCCCACATTTCTGTGATGGAAAGTTCTGGAATCTGCGTGGATCCACAAATTTCCACCCACCCCGCGTTCCCCAAAGTCCTATGAGAAAAATGGTACATCACTTGTGCGGGTCGGCCTAGTGCCCACGACAGGAAACGGCGCAAAACGCAACGTGGTCACACCTCAATTTTGCAGTGAAAAATGACCCTTTTTTGGCAAAGTGCATAGCTGTAGTTTTTGAACCCTAACTCTGCCGGCTCAAAACGTTGTGAGGCGAAATCAACATTGCCTATCCAAAAAATGTTTGGGCCCTTGCCTGTCACGGGTACTTGAGCCTCCCACACAAGTGAGGCACCATTTTTACCGGGAGACCTGGGGGAACGCTGGGTGGTGGTAAATTTGTGTGAGCTCGGTGATGCCACAACTTTCCCACACCAAAATGTGGGAAAAAAGTGATTTTTTCAGCTAAAATTGAGGTTTGCAGGGGATTCTGGGTTAGGAAACGTTGGGGGATCCACACAAGCCATACCTCCCTGGAAGCCGCCGGGTGTCTAGTTTTCAGAAATGTATGGGTTTGGTAGGTTTCCCTAGATGGCCGCCGAGCACCGGGCCAAAAACTCAAGTGACCCCCCTTGCAAAACCAGGTGGTTTTGCGATAGGCCATTTTGATGTCGCCTCACTACGTTTTGGGCCCTTGCCTGCCGCGGTTACTTGGGCCTCCCACACAAGTGAGGCCCCATTTTTACCGGGAGACCTGGGGGAACGCTGGGTGGTGGAAAATTTGTGTGAGCCCGGTGATGCCACATCTTTCCCTCCCCAAAATGTGTGAAAAAAGTGATTTTTTCAGCTAAAATTGAGGTTTGCAGAGGATTCTGGGTAAGGAAACGTTGGGGGATCCACGCAAGCCATACCTCCCTGGAAGCCGCCGGGTGTCTAGTTTTCAGAAATGTATGGGTGTGGTAGGTTGTCCTAGATGGCCGCCGAGCACCGGGCCAAAAACTTGGCTGGCAGTGTGCGTGGACTGGTGGTGTCCGTGGACTGGTGCTTGGCTGGTTGTGTGCGTGGACTGGAGCTTGGCTGGCGGTGTGCGTGGAATGGTTCTTGGCTGGTGGTGTGTGTGGACTGGTACTTGGCTGGCGGTGTGCGTGGACTGGTGGTGTGTGCGGACTGGTGCTTGGCTGGTGGTGTGTGTGGACTGATACTTGGCTGGCAGTGTGCGTGGACTGGTGGTGTGTGCGGACTGGTGATTGGCTGGTGGTGTCCGTGGACTGGAGCTTGGCTGGCGGTGTCCGTGGATTGGCGATTGGCTGCCAGTGTGCCTGGACTGGCGATTGGCTGGCGGTGTGCCTGGACTGGCGCTTGGCTAGCGGTGTGCGTGGACTGGTGTTTGGCTAGCGGTGTGCGTGGACTGGCGCTCTGCTAGTGGTGTGTGTGGACTGGCGCTCGGCTGGCTGTGTGTGAGTAGTGACTTTCTGCTGGTCACTACACACACTGCTAGCTGAGTGCCACTCCACGCAATCCATCAGCCTGTGTAGTTGCTGTGTCAGGATTGTGGGCGTGTGAAAGTGATGGGCCCTTGAATGGCGCTGTGTGCTGGTGTGAGTTTTGTTATGTGATGGGCCCGCGGCTGGCGGTGTGAATGGTTTTGTATGTCTCACACGTATGAAAGGTGTATGAATGGCCTGTAAAGAGGTTGGTGCCTTGTCGTGGCTTTACAGCTCACGAGCTGTGAGTCAATGGTTCAGTTTCTCGCCCTTTCAATTATTAACAGTGCATTTCATTTTTGTGAAATCACTTGCTAATACAATTGTATCTACTGAACCATCACTCACCCTCGTGCCAAATCCAACCAGTATGTGTGTGTGCTTGAGGATTAGATGGCTGTGCAGTAATATTTGTTTTTCTGAAGCAGGGTGTACCTTGTCCCTTTTTGTGAATTTTGTAATGTGTTGCTTTTGTGCCTGGTGGTGTGAATGGTCTTGTTTGTATCACGTATGAAAGGTGTGTGAATGGCCTGTAAAGTGGTTGGTGCCTTGACGTGGCTTTACAGCTCACGAGCTGCGAGTCATTGGTTTGGTTTTTTGTGCATTTAATTATTGACAATGCATTTCATTTTTGTGAAATCTCTTGTTAATAAAACTTAATACACTGAACCATGACTTGCCCTCGTGCCAAATCCAACCAGTATGTGTGTGAGGAATAGATGGTTGTGCAGGAATCTTTGTCTTTAGTTTCTCTGCCAAGGTGTACTTTCCATGTAAGAATAACCCACCAACTGTAGATATTGTCGAAAACCCATGGGAGTTCATGGTGATGTCTCTCTTGTGAATTCAAAAAGTTTTTTTATCCCCAATGTCCTGCAAACCTCAAAATGTCTGCCACATTTTCATTGCAATATTGTTCCAAAATTCTCACGCTGTAGGAACAAAGCAATAGTTATGTCTAAACAATCTGGTTTTGCAAGGGGGGTCACTTGGGTTTTTGGCCCGGTGCTTGGCGGCCATCTAGGGAAACCTACCAAACTCATACATTTCTGAAAACTAGACACCTGTCGGCTTCCAGGGAGGTATGGCCTGCGTGGATCCCCCAACATTTCCTTACCCAGAATCCCCTGCAAACCTCAATTTTAGCTGGAAAAATCACTTTTTTCACACATTTTGGTGTGGGAAAGTTGTGGCATCACTGGGCTCACACAAATTTTCCACCACCCAGCGTTCCCCCAGGTCTCCCGGTAAAAATAGTGCCTCACTTGTGTGGGAGGCCCAAGTACCCGCAGCAGGCAACTATCGGCATATCAGTCTCCTCCTCTAACACAGGCACTTCATCCGCACTAAGAGTATCTTCATCATCCGATGACTCCATATGGAGAGAAAACTCACTGCCAGAATCGTCCCCTGCCTCCTCTCCCTCAGATGCAGAGTCAGTCTCTGAACCATGGACAGAGGAAGACTCAAACAGCAAACCAACAACCTGCTGAGCAGTAACCCTGCGGCTAGCCATTATATTTACTAAGATAGAAGACTGCACAAACAAATCAACAACAACCAACAATGTGCAAACCAAGTAAGTAAAGAAATGTGTACCTTTATCACAAAGATCAATGTACTCAAAAACTATACAATTCAATTACAAGAGACAGCTGCACTCACCAGAACCTACTCTGCAGTGACACAGCACAACCCAAAGATATCCAACTAGAAAGAAGACAAAAAAAACAAATTACTCACAAGACAACAAAATACACATCGAGCACCAATGCAAACAGTTTTTGACACTCAAAAACTAAACATACTGCTATTGTTACACCATTTGCAAAACAAAATTCATGCAGAGAAATCAAACACATTTACATTGTAAAAAAAAAGTCTCTTACCAAACTACACAAACAGCAGAACCACCAGCAACGAAACCGCAAACTGGAAAGAGCAAAAGCCTTCACCTAGAACAAAAAAGTTAAAAAAAAAAAACATTACAATTGCAAATCACAAAAAATATAACAATAAACATTATAATATGCTATGTAACTACCCAAATGGTCAATCGGGTTGTGTGCCAGGTGGGGTAGAAAACAGCAGGAAAAAAAACCAGGCTAATTTGTCCAGGGGCGGGGGGTCCAAATACATATTATAAAAAATTGCCCGCTGGAAGCAACCCTTGCCCAAGGGGTCACTTCCATTTTTATTTAAACTAATTCCCTGGTGTCTAGTGGGCTTTTCTGCCCCCCCCTGGGACCAGAAACAGCTACACACAAGACCTATCTACCCCCAGGGGGGGCATAAAAGTCTTCATAAATAATTGGGCCCCCAGGAAGCGACCCTTTACTCAAAAAATAACATCCCTGGTGTCTAGTGGGCTTTTCTGCCCCCCCTGGGAGCAGAAACGGCTACATAATCAACCGATCTGCCTCCAGGGGGGGCAGAAAAGTCTTAATAAAATGTTTGGCCCCCAGGAAGCGACCCTTGCCCAAGGGGTCGCTTCCTAACACTGCACAAGACATCCCTGGTGTCTAGTGGGGCATCCCTGCTCCACGATCGCGACGCTGTGTGCGATCGATCGTGAAACAGGAATGCCCAGCATTGAGACATCAGGGGAGAGGAAATACTCTTTCCTCTCCCCCGATGCCTCAAGGCATCCCCATCCCCCCCCCCCCCGCCACACCGGAGCCAAACACCTACCTTGTTCATTGGACGCGCTGGAAGAAATGAATTCCATCGCGTCCAACGCTTCCTGATGACGTCGGCGCGCGCTGTGCGCGCTGACGTCATGGGGACGCGTGGGGGGGCTCGGGGGTGGCAGCGGAAACTCTTCCGCTGCCAACCCCCCAATTGGTTACAAAGTCGAGCCCCCAGGGGGGGAGTGCCAGCGCTTCCCCCAGGGGCTGTGCTCATGACGGAGCGGTTGCATCATAAGCACAGCCCACCCGATGCTCATGACGGAACCGCTCCGTCATGAGCATCGAAGGGGTTAAAGAAGTGCACCAAGAGCACAAATCGACGCTTAATGATTCTCTGAAAAAGACCACCACAACAAGAAACAACATCCAGTTGATTACACTACCTACAGGGCCGGACTGGCCGTTGCGGGCACCGGACGTTGCCCCGGTAGGCTGCCAGGGAGGGGGCCAGTTTTAGGCCCTGGGGGGCTGTTTTTGTTACCGGCTGCCAGCAATATCAGACCCCTGTAACAAACAAGCATTGAAAATGCAATAGGTCTCGCCCTCGTTTAAGTTAAAGCAATTCTGTTTGTAATTAGGCGGCTTTTTAGCTTCACTTTTATTAGTGTTTTTCAAACGTCCATGTACATAACATGCATCTGTATGCATATATGTATATGTATGCATGCATACGTTTGTATTTATGAGAGGTAGAGGTAGAGAGTAGAGAGTAGTAGAGAGAGGTAGAGAGTAGAGAGGGAGTAATATATAGTGAGCAGTAGAGAGTGAGTAGTAGTGATTAGTAGAGTGTGAGTAGTAGAGAGTAGTAGAGTGAGTAGTAGAGAGTGAGTAGTAGAGTGAGTAGTAGAGAGTAGTAGAGAGTGAGTAGTAGAGAGTGAGTAGTAGAGAGTGAGTAGTAGAGAGTAGTAGAGAGTGAGTAGTAGAGAGTGAGTAGTAGAGAGTAGAGAGTAGTAGAGAGTGAGTAGAGAGTAGTAGAGTAGTAGAGAGTAGTAGAGAATGAGTAATAGAGAGTGAGTAGTAGAGCATAGTAGAGAGTGAGTAGTAGAGAGTGAGTAGTAGAGAGTAATAGAGAGTGAGTAGTAGAGAATATGTAGTAGAGAGTGAGTAGTAGAGAGTGAGTAGTAGTGAGTAGTAGAGAGTGAATAGTAGAGAGTGAGTAGTAGTGAGTAGTAGAGAGTGAGTAGTAGAGAGTGGGTAGAGATTAATAGAGAGTGAGTAGGAGAGAGTCAGTAGTAGAGATTGAGTAGTAGAGAGTGAGTAGTAGAGTAGTGAGTAGGATAGGGTAGTAGAGAGTGAGAAGTAGAGAGTGAGTAATAGAAAGTAGAGAGTGAGTAGTGAGTCGAGAGTAGTAGAGAGTAGTAGAAAGTGCGTAGTAGAGAGTAGTAGAGGGTGCGTAGTAGAGAGTAGTAGAGAGTGAGTAGAGAGTAGTAGAGAGTAGTAGAGAATGAGTAGTAGAGAGTTAGTAGTAGAGAGGTTCGGCACCTTATGATGCACTGGGTTCGCATGACAGTGTGTTTTGTGTTACGTTTGTGCTACTTTCATCCGGTTGTAACCATAGTGTATGCTGATTTGTGACAGTGCCCCGGATCTGGTTGCACTTGGCAAACTATATGACTTTGTGTCCGTGCTGTGCACATAAAGGTGAGAGGGCTCTGTGTAGCCGCTCTAGCGCGAGCTGTATTAGTACAACAGGTTACAAGCAGTGGCTATCAGATGTTTTTTTTAAAACTCCCTCGGGTCGATGTTTTTAGTATTCTGAGGGCGAGCTAAAGGCGAAAAATCTCCCATCCCTTATCATTGGGCGACCTCTGCTTTGCTCAAGCTTAGGGCGTGTCTGACTCCAAGTAAACCTGAACAGGAGGCCTCGGGCATTTCCCTCAATGCAACACGCCAAAAGGAAGCCCTACAAGCCGCAGAAAGCGTCTTTTGGTCTGGTCTGTTCTAGAAGGGACTACACGCGCTGCACTTCCTATTTTATTTATTTTTAAAGTTTTATACAGCGTTAGCTTTACCCGTAGGTATCAGAACGCTTTACATACACACTGTAAAAAATTACATTACATAGTAGGCCGGCAGTAAGGAAGCAAACCAGAGATAAAAAATACAGCATGAAAAATAAATAAACAGTGCATCGGAGGGGGAGAGAACAATAAAAAGAAAAAGGTGATTAACATAGACCGGTCACCAACTATCCTTGAATGTCAAGAGAGAGAGAAGTCAACTCGGATATTGAAGTCTAGGTTAGTTGACGTTGGTCAGGAAAGTATTTGTTAAGGAGATGGAGTTTCAGGTCCCTTTTGAAACAGGAGAAGGAGGGGTTGCATCTGAGGACTCCAGGGAGAGCGTTTCACATCCTGGGAGCGTTGCCAGAGAACGATCGGTATTGTGTGGTTTTCTTTTTCAGTTTCGGAATAAGAAGGAGGGAGTTGGAGCTTCTCAGTGATCTGGATTGACCTGCTCTTACCAGTTTGCTGTTCAGGTAGTTGGGGGCCGGAGAGTGAAGGGTTTTGTGTGTGATGCAGGCCAGCTTGTAAATAAACCTCCCTTCCATGGGAAGCCAATTGAGGGAGTTGAGAGCTGGAGTGATGTGTTCAAATCTTTTTACTCCAGATACGAGTTGAGCGGCCATGTTCAGCACTACCCTTAGAGGGGCTAGGTAAGCTTTTGGAGTCCCTGTTAGGATGGTGTTCCCGTAGTCGATTTTAGAGAGAACTAGGGATTGGACTACTGTCTTGAGGTCATCATGGGGAAGAAAAGGTTTCAATTTCTTGAGGTGTTTTAGAGAGAAAAGAGCACTTTTTGCAGAGTTTTTGATGTGGGCCTCCATTGATAAGTTCTTGTCAAGGGTGATGCCTAGAGACTGAACTGAGTTGGCTAGGACGAGGGGCAGTTTAGGGCAACCAGATTCTTGTGCCACTCTTGGATTGGACGATGGTTGCTTTTTGGAGAGAATAGGATTAGTTCCGTTTTATCTGGGTTGTGCTTTAAGTGGTTAATGTTGAAGCAAGTTTGTATCTCGGTTAGAGTGGCATTGAGGTGTTGGATGTCTCTGGGAGACTTGATTTTGAAATGGATTTGGGTGTAATCCGCGTAAAGGTGGTAATTCACTCCAACTTTTTTCAAGTTGTTGGCTTCGATAGACAGGAGTTGATTTTAATTTGTTGCGCTGGTGCTACACCGCCGTCATCATAACAGGGGGATGCTTCCGTTCAGTAAGACTTTACAGCATCCCATCAAATAACCGGCGTAGTAATAATGACATTAAAACACTTCAAATTACTAGTGTATTAGCCACATTTTATCGATCTCGGAAGGATGCAAGGCTTACCAAACACACACTGCATCGGCTTTGGAAGGATGAATGGCTCGCCCCACCCATTAAGAGTCACCGGTAAGGGCCAATTGTACGCTTCCACTGTATGGAAATATTGACAACACCTCACCAGGGGTAGCAAGCACTATATAGTTGCAAACCTTTTCCCTCCACTCTCCTTCCCAATCAAAACAACTAACCAACATATCGACCGACCAAACCACCTCCATATTTCACCATACCAACTCACCACCAATCACTTATGGGTGCCGGAGTAGAGCGCCACTCACTGAAAAATCGCTTCAACACATTATCAGGGGTGGCAAGCGCCAAACAAACGCAAACCCTTTCCCTCTTCTATCCCTCCACCATTGCTCTCAATCCAAACAAACGACCAACATAATCACCACTCAAATCACTTTAATATTTCACTGTACCAACCCAACAACAATCCCTTATGGGTTCTGGAGTAGCGTGCCACTCGCCGAAAAAAGCACTCCACCGCCTCGTCAGGGGTAGTGAGCACTATATCAATGCAACTACAATAGAATACACCACAGTAGAGAGGTGTGGTGCAGCGGCCAGGGCAGCTGACTTCGGAGCACAGGGTTCACGGTTCAATCCCTTCCTCCGGCGGCAGCTCAGCTCAGCACCATGTGACTCTGGGCAATAGCTCACTTCATATCCACAACGGCCCCCGGCGCCTTGAGACCCGTAAGGGTGAGTAGTTTGCGTTTTACAAATACAGATTTCACAGTAGCTACTTCGACAGCTGGCATTTATTATTAGCATTTGTAACATAACTCGTCTTTTCTGGCAAGCCGCTAAATCTGGGGTGCACAGCCAAGGTCCAAGAGAGCTGCAAAGATGCCCCCCTTTCAAGCTAACCACGACATACATTTACAAACCATGAATGCCAATGAACATCATTTGCATACCCAATTGTTATCTCGGAAGTTGTTGGACATGCCTGCTCTAAAAACACTGAAAACGACATTTCGCTTTCTCTGACATTCTTAATACTCGGATCATCCACTTTTTCCAGCCAGCTCACCCCCCTCTTCACATTACAATTTCAAGACCACTCAGGAATATGTTGCAGCAGTTTTCCAAAGCTGGTGGCCGGTTGAATTTAAGTAAATACGTAGGTAGTAAAAAAAAAATGCACCTTACTTCAAATAACAAAAGGATAGTACATGGCGCCAGTGACTATGCGAGTGAGCAAGAGTTAGAATGCTGATGTTCTCCTGTCTGCAAAGTAAGTGTAAATGCACTATTGAGAGAGAGAATGAAAGGGTTGTCTGGGAAGGCCACAAATAGCGCTTAGGTGGAATGTTTTTGTCCTGCTTCAAAAAGAATGATAAGGCAAGCATTGAATAGATGGCGATGCCGATAACAAGGACATTTCCTGCAGCGCAAAGTAGGTGTAAATGTGACAGCATGTGTCTGAAAGCACAGACTGCTTAGCTTTAGGCGGCGAATTTTACCTAACAAAAGATGGTCCATAGACACTTTGGCAACACTTGCTTAGATGCTAGTAAACCGCCAGGCTGCAGTGCGTGTGGGCACCGAAGCCCGGGGACACCTCTGTCACAACCCCCGCCGCCGGCAGCACACACGCCCAGGTGCGCAGACACACGCCGGGCTCTGGTCCTGCAGAATCGGGAGGGGAGGAACGCGATGTGGTCTGGAAATCAGCAGAGCAAGAAAAAGCAAAACAAATCCAGGCAACAGAGAAAAGCCACGTCGAATTCATTTACAATGCTGCCTAACGCGATCTACGAGGTGAGGCGGGTTCTAAGTGCACTGGGTGAGAGTGCCCAAGTGAAGCTTACATGTAACAAGCAGCAGTGAAAGCGATCGCTTTTTCATTGCTATGATAACGAAAGCATTGCAAGATGACGTCGGACTGTCCACAGTCGATAGGGACACGCGCATGCTGTCTGCTTTGGACAGATGGCGAGAGCAGCCATCTTTGTCAATGCAGGCGCGTGCATGAGCCCGCGGGAAGAATTGATTCCAAAAGGACCTCTCTGGCGAGTACAGCGCACAGCGCATGCGCTGCTTTCGCCAGGCGAGACCTAAAAACGGCCGAAATTACACAGCTCGACCGCACCCCCCTTCTCACCCCCAGGAGGGTCGGACGAGCTGTTTGCCAGGGCCAGCTTCGTTTCCCAGTCCGGCCCTGACTACCCATATTCTGAAAAGAAGTATTGTTCACTGTCCTGTGTAGAAAAATCAGAGACTAGTACATGGCAATCCCTCCTCGCTCAAAAGACACAATTTACAGGAAATGATATATGAGATATTGTTATTAGATGTGGGGTTGTATCGATTAACCAGTTTCTGTAGGGATGCTGAAATACATATTTTCAACTTCCAACCATAATGGTTTGAAAGGTATGCGGGGTGTTACATGAGTCAGCATACATAAACTAACGCAATTAAGCTGTTAACTGACTATTTATAATGTAGATAGGAATTGGGTCTCCTACCTTTTCTGTACTGAGACCTACTTATGTACAATGAAACGCATTGAGAGCTACTAATTTATTATTAGTGTTGTATAATCTTGATCTTGTTATATGTATCTTAATTCAACCGGGCAAAAGCTTTCTAATTGAATAAGCTGGGCTGCACACAGGTGAGCCACTCAGAGGTAGCTGGAGAGCTATAGTAGCTCCCGAGCTACTAGTTGGAGACCTCTGATAGACTAACTGATTAAAGATGTGAGACGAAATATAATTGGGGTGTATTTAACCTTTACCATTCTGTACAAAATATTTGCAAAGCTGTTCATAATCTTCACAATTATCCTTACTCATAGCATGTGTAGATTACTGTATACTTATGTGTGTGTGAGTCCTGATATTGGGATCAAGGGTGGGGCTCCACAATAACGCATGTAGATAAGAGAGTCTCTGACAGGCTTTGTCTAACTCATAGTTCTACCGGCATAACTCAGCAAGGAGGGGTGTGAGACACCTGCCAGGTTTCCTTTTCTCTGAACAGGTTGCAGTTTCCTTTACGGGCTTATGAAATCTATTGGGTGTGACCCCCCCCCCCCCAAAGAATTCAGGGAAACACAACAACATAAAACCAAAGTACCCCCTTCCTATGCATCTTTTATTATTGATAGTTGTTAAAAATGGGGTTTCTGCTTGGCTAGAGTATCCATCTAAGCCAGTCAGAACCCACCTCTCTCGTCAGGGTAAGTAAGTTACACACCTAAGATAAACTCTGCTCGGCCCCCTATTAGCTTGGCACAGTGCAGTCAGGGTTATCCCAGAGGCAATGTTTAAAGTATTTTGTACACACACACACGCACAGTAACACAGTGAAAACACTAGAAAAAGACTCCACATCAGTTTAGAAAAATAACTAATATTTATCTGGATAATGCAAGACAAAAACAACAAAAATCCAACATAATCAAATCAAGAGGTCATTTTTTAAAGATTAAATCAAGTATAGGTTTTAGGAATGAAAAATAGCTCCAACCGGGACTATTTGGTCGACGTCGACGACTCAGTCTGACCTTGATGGAGTAGGGGCAGGTTACAGAGTCGGGCAGGCCCCAGTACAGTACCTTGGAGGCATTATGAAAAACACAGATGACTCAAAACTCAGGGGAGGTGAGGTGTCGCGGAAGCTGGTGCGGTGTCGGTTCCTTACTCTTGTATGGGAGGTGAGACATTGATTCCTTACTGTTGGGCAGGGGAGGCGATGTGTCGGTTCCTGACTGCTGCAAGGGAGGTGATGCGTTTTAGGTGCAGTACCTCGGTTCCTTACTGTGAAGCAGTGTCAATGTGCTGTTTCGAAAGTCAAGCCGCAAGGTTGCATGTTTGTGGCATCGATGTGGAACCAGGCCACAGGCGCCTGAGTCAGAGCGGTGCACCACGGACTTCAGTGGTTCAGTGCTCTAGACTCATATACTGGCAGAGCATCAGAGGCACTGCATCGTCATCAGAGCCTGCGGTAAAAGTAGCTGTTGGTGCGTTGAGTGAGACCACTGCTCCGGTGCAGGTTGAGGCACAGCATCAGAGTTGCAGACAGGTGCCGATTCCGAAGTCGATTGGCGTCGATGTCTAGGTTTCTTCTTAGTAGCACCCCAAACACACTTCCAAGGTCCAGGAACTGGAATTGGCACCACTTGGCAAGTAGGATTGCTCAGCAGACGGGCCAAGGAGTTTCAGGGGAAGTCTTTGATGGCCCTGAGACTTCTTAACAGGAGGCAAGCTCAACGCAAGCCCTTGGAGAAGCAGGATGTAGAAAGCAAAGTCCTGTCCTTTCACTCCCAGGAATGAAGCAGCAAGCAGCAGGCCAACATAGCAAACCAAACAGTAAAGTGGCAGTCCCTCCTGACAGCTATCCAGCTCTTCTTCCTGGCAGAATGTCCTCAACCCAGAAGTATTCTGAGTATATGGTGTCAGAGGTCCAGTACTTATACTCACTTTAGCCTTTGAAGTAGACAAACTTCAAAGGGAAATCTTTGTATTGCACAAGACCCTGCCTTTCCCTGCCCTGGCTCCAGACACACTACAGGGGCATGGAGATGTCTTTGTGTGAGGACAGGCACAGCCCTATGAAGGTGTCAATGTCAGCTCCTCCCACTACTCTAGCTCAGGAAACCCATCAATCTGGTGATGGGCTATCAGATATGCAGGGCACACCTCAGCTCACTTTGTTTGACAGTCTGGAGTAAATGCACAAACAGCCCAACTGTGAACCTAACCCAGATGTGTATTCAGGGACATGCAGAGGTACAGAATGATAAGTAAGAAAATGCCAACTTACGAAAAGTGGCATTTTTAGACCTGCAATTTAAAAACCCACTTCACTAAAAGATGTGTTTTTTAAATTGCAAATCCAGAGACCGCAAACTCCAATGTGTTATCAGCTCCCAATTGGTAGATACACTTGTAAGATGTTACAAGGCAGCTCCAATGCAAAACTATGGTAGAGATAGGCCTTGTTGCAGTTAAAGACGAAATTAGCAGTATTTCATTAATAGGACATGTAAAACACAACAGTATATGTTCTACCTTTTTTAAGTACACTACACCCTGCTCATGGGGCTACCTTGGGCCTACTTACGGGTGTCTTACATGTAGTAAAAGGGAAGTTTTGGGTCTGGCAAGTGGGTGCACTTGGAAGGTCGAAATGGTAGTTTAAAACTGCACACATAGACACTGCAGTGGCAGGCCTGAGGCATGTTTGCAGTGCTACTCATGTGGGTGGCACAATCAGTGCTGCAAGTCCACTAGTAGCATTTGATTAACACGTCCTGGACGCACACAGTGCACTGCACTAGGGTCTTACTAGTAAATCAAACATGCCAGTCATGGAGGAACCAATTACTATTACGTTTTAGACAGGGTGCACTTGCACTCTAGCACTGGTCAGCCGGGGTAAAGTGCCCAGAGTCCTAACATCAGCAAAAACGAAATACAGCACACAGTCAAAAGAAGATGTCATAGGCAAAAAGACTGGGGAAACCAGCAAAAGATGCCAGGTCTAACAATAGTTGTTTGTCAGTTCATTCCTGAACATTATTTTCCTAATTGAAACACCGTTGTCTTTAATCTGTGTCACTAGCATTTTCTACGCATAAAATATTGTTGCTTTTGCTGTTTTCATTTGTTATACTGAATAGTTTCATATTTTGTCGAAGTCTATTTTGTGTTTACATTGCTGAAGGTCTTTTCTTTTAGGAAGGTGCACCAGCAGTTGCATCTGCAGTCTACTGATATACTATTTGTGGTGGACGAGTGGTGCCAGTGAATTAAGTATGTTTATGTATTTCCCTGAGTGCTCCCTCGCATGTACGGTTGACAGTACAGCTGGGCATGGGTCCCTTTCAGGCTGTTTACTGGATCATATTTCTTTTTATTTCATTATTTCTTTTATAAGAACTGTGGTGCTGGATCCGGTGAGGCTTCTTGATTTTCCTTTGTCCATTTTAGGAAGGTTTTTGTTTTTCATGCACAGTTTCTCTGGGGCAGTAAACTGCTTCTGTTAGATAATTTTCTTTTCTGTTCTAACCTTTTCTAGTTAAACACCAGGAGAGGTAGGGAATGATCCAATCGTGACTTGCATTTGAAGGTGGCCGGTTAAATTATATATTAGCACAGACATACGGTGCTTCAGTGAGCTTAATGAGTGCGAGTGAATTAGCTTAATTAACAAATTTAAACTCCCCTTACATATATTGTAAAAGCTGTGTTGAACATTAAAGCACATGCTAGGAGAAATAAAATGGTCTCGGAATGTTCTCAGAATAATGAAGATGAGAATACTGATACAGTTTTGTCTATTTCTCGTTCTGCCACTTAGTCTCAAGTAAAGAAGAATATTAAAAAAAGACGCAATTTGAAATAAAGTGAACTTCCAAAATGCCACATTTGTGAAAGTTAGAAAGGCCAGACAAAGCCGTACAATTAAGATTAATGGCTTGAAGAACAACGCTGTTTCTTTTAAGAGGAGTGATGTCTTCTGTGACACCAAACACCCTTACCTCATAAGGAAGAGCAACAGGAGTTTGTGACTGTTCGTAAACCTGGCATGTTTGTTTATAATTGTTCAGAGGTTGGCCAGAGTCCTGAAGCCTGCTGTAACCAGACCACGGGGAATCCCATGGTCTCAAAGACTAACACATGCACAGGGGATGTCAAGCAGTTGGAATATAGAGGGCGCAATGGCGTCAGAGATAAAGAGAGCTGTTTTAAGCAGCCATGCATTAGGATGATGCCATCGGCGACTCATCCGCTAAAGTGGAAGAACCTCGCCCCACTGCTCTGCAAGGAGTTTAAAAAGGATAACCAAGGTTATTATCATTTTAGTTTTCCCTTCTTGCTTAGGTGCAGGGCGGGGATGGGCTGGCCAGAGCAGGGGCCAGGGAGAGGAGTGGTGAACACACTCTAAAGTGTGCATGACAGTTTGGCCAGCCGTCTTGGGCCGGCCAAACAGTCACGCCCACTTTGCATGCTTTCCACCCCCTGTAATGCACAGTCTGGGTGGAGAACATGCACAGGCTCCCACCACCTATCTGAGCGCTAAACCACGGTGCTCAGACCAATCACAGCACTGCTGTAAGCCAGCGTTGTGTTTGGCTAGGGGAGCCTGAGAGGTCATGTGCTTCCTGGTTCCTGCGGTCGACCGAGGAGCTGAAGAGGACCGAGAGGTGGCGGCCTGCTGGGCTACAGGTAAGTGCTTCAAAAATATATATATTTTCATTAACCCCGCACCCCCGCCCGCCACTCCCTTTAAGTAGTGGCTGCCACTGCATATAAAGCTGTTTATTAATTATGTTTGCAGGGTTTTGCAAAAAATGTTTTTGAGGAGGCCCATGTTTGGAGTGGGTGAGTTGCTTAAGCACTTGCCAGGAGATCATGGCGCCTCTGATGCCTGTTAAAGGTTTGTATTCAGTCTATCTAGCGGAAGCTCAGCCCCTTGCAGTTTTAGAGTAACATGCCAACTTGTCATGGAGATTTCATCTGAATGTGTTGATAGAAGCAATGGCGGTAGCAGCGGACCCTTGTTCTCATTGTCCACCTCTGCCATTACACCAGCGGTTTTATCATCATTGTTCTGGAACGATGAGGGACAATAAAACTAGTGTCCTCTGCTTGAATGTTAAGAGATCAGCAGGGACTGTGGTCCAGACAACCAATAAACTCAAGTGCACCTACCTAGCAAATGCTTGTGCAATATATTTGAAAAAAAAAATTCTGTAAGTAAGGAACGTGTTGAAGAATGGATTTGTGTGTAAATAGTGCATTCAGGCTGTTGGATATGGGTCTACCTCCTGTCAGTGTGGCATTGTTGTCTATTTTTATTCTCCATGGTGAGAAGACTCCATGGTCCCTGGGCCAGCTGCCCAGCGCTGCTGTTGGTTAATTCCACGCAAACCTACACCACCTGCCTTTACACTTTAAACTGACTTTTGCCTCCGCTTAACTGCCTTTTCCCCCTCGTTTTCCTCACATTATTTCATTGACTTTTGCCTCCACCTAACTGACTTTTTGCCCTCGATTTCCGTCCATTGACTTAAGCCTCCACCTCACTGCCTTTTTCACCTCGTTTTGCTTCCATTTACTTTGGTCTTCATTTAACTGCCTTTTTCCTCCTTCCTTCTTCTCCCCCATACTCTAATCTTTTTTCTTCCTCCTAACATCACTCATTTTGATGCGTTTTTTCCCTGCTTGCTCTCCCTCCCACTTTCCGCCCTTTTGCGACCCCTCCCAGTGCCTCACCCCCTCCCAGGAACTTACTTAATACTGGCCATAGTGCAACCTCACTGACCAGGTCCCCGGGCCAGCTCCCCAACGCTGCTGCAGGCCGAGTCCACTTGAGCCTGCACTATGCCGCCAGCCTTTACACTGTAAACTGACTTTTGCCTCCACTTAACTGCCTTTTTCCCCTCGTTTTCCTCCCATTACTTAATTGACTTTTGCCTGCACTTAACTGCCTTTTTCCCCTCGTTTTCCTTTCATTGACTTTTGCCTCCACTTAACTGCCTTTTCCACCTCATTTTCCTCCCTTTGTTTCATTGACTTTTGCCTCCACTTAATTGCCTTTTACCCCTTGTTTTCTTCCCATTATTTCATTGACATTTGTGTCTACTTAACTGCCTTTTTCCACTCCTTTTCCTTTCATTGGCTTTTGCCTCCATTTAGCTGCCTTTTTCCTCCTTACTTCTTTCCCCATACTCTTATCTTTTTCCTCCCTCCCATCTTCTCTTATCTTGTTGCCTTTTTTCTCAGCACGCTCTCCCTCCTGCTTCTTGCCCTCTTCCTGCCCACCCAGCATACCTCCCCCTCCCAGGAACCTAAATAATGCTGGTCACAGCGCAGACTCATAGTGTAGCAATGCCACCGAAACCTCAAGGGCAAGCCCGTCTGTGCCTGTATGCACTTGGACCACACCCAGCGCCAGAACCCCAGAATTTCTCCCCACCTATTGCTACACCAGTGTCAAAATAACAGGCCTGAACTGCGGACCAAGCAGAAACAACTGCTACCGCACATCTCCAAGCTCAACGGCATGACCCATCTCATATAGAGACTATCGATTCCCCACACCCACACCCCACACCCCCTGCCACATACTCAGGGGGAATCCAGTGCCTCCTGATCTACTCCTGCTCCCTCTGCAAACACGCCACCGAAATCTGGGATACCATTACCTACCTCACACCTGATGTTTTCTGACAGAGGCATGGCTCAACTGTGCCTCAGCAGTGGGCATCGCCACAGCCACACCAAGCAGATACAAGATCATACACCAGGACCGCGCTAACAAAAACGGAGGTGGTTTAGCCATCATCCAAAAGCATCCCTCCACTGCACAGCATCCACCGAGGACAAAACCCCCATCATGGACCACCTAAACTTCCAACTCAACCCAGACTCCAAAAACCACCATAAGGGACACACTGGCATGCAGACCGCCAGGACCACGGCCTTCATTCTGCAAAGCCTTCTCCTACTTTTTTTGCACCCCTGGACATCAAATCCAGAAACTTATTCTTGCACTGGGAGGTTAACTTCCACCTTAAGAACCCCAATCACCCCAACATGGCCAGCCTAATCAAGAGCGATGAATAACTTGGCCTCACTCAACTAGTCACCGACCCCTGCTTACAGGACCCGGGTACAAATTGGGCCCTATCTTCACAGCCAGCAACAGGATCAGATACAGACACGTTTCTGAAATAATCTGGTCCAACCACTCAATTGTTCACTTCTCTATCACAGCCACCCCTGACACCCACAGCACCCTGTACGGCACGGCCCACAAGAGCTGGAACAAGGTAACCACGGACCTCTGGACTGAATCCCTCAACGCATCCTCCCCTGACACCACCTCCAACCTTGAGGTGGCTGAACTTCAACACATGAACGAGCTGACAGAGTGGCCCTCCTCAAACTGGGCAGACCCACCAAACAGACCAGCTGGTTCACCCGAGAACTCAAATCCTCCAAATGCACCTGAAAATGACTGGAAAGAATCTGGTGCACCAGCAAAACACCCAACGACCAAGTCAGCTTCAAAAAGGCCCTAATCCACTACCATCTGATCCAGAAAATAGCCAGAAAAGGAATCCCCAACCGCCCACCTTGAAACAAGGTCCAACCACAGCAAGGAGCTCTTCAGCATTGTCAAAGAGTTCTCCAATGCTCAAGCATCCGAAAATGCCATCACTCCCTCCCATAAGATCTGCTACACTCTGGCAGACTTCTTCTACAGCAAAATATTTGCCATCTACAAACAGTTCGACCCCCAACCTACTATCTCCAACACCCACATTCTCTTCCCCCTCACCAACTCCACACCCTTCCCAAGGATCACAGCTTAGGACCCCCTCACCACATAGACTACCACCACCATCAGGAGATCCATCCACTAAGGTGCACCCAGGGACCCTTGTCCCCACCACATGCTGAACCTGGGGAACAACTCCATCAGCAAAGAACACACCCTAATCCTTAACACCACCATCTCTGCTGCTTCCTTCCCAGCAGAATGCAAACACACTGAGATCAAACCCCTGCTCAAGAAGCCCTCTGCTGACCCTCAAGAACTCAAAAACTACTGGCCTAGGTCCCTCTACCCTTCCTGGCTAAAGTTCTGTAAAAAGCAATCAACTGTCAACCCACCGACCACCTGGAGAACAACAACCTGTAAAGCCCCCTCCAAATCTGGATGCCAATCAAACCATGGCACAGGTACTGCCCTGATCGCAGCTACTGACGACATCAGGTCTCTGTTAGATGAAGGTGAAACCGCATCTCTGATCCTGCTCGATTTCTCAGCAGCATTTGACAGGGTATCCCACCACACTCTCCTAAATAGGCTCCACCAGATGAGAATCCAAGAATTCCCTCAGATGGTTCACACCTTTTTTCACCCGGAAGAACACAAAGCGTCCGCCTCCAACCCTACACCTCGGACCACAAAAACATTATCTGTGGCCTCCCCCAAGACTCCTCTCTGAGTCCCTCCCAGTTCACTGCATACATGCCCCCCCCCGGCCACATTGGTCAGAGCCGACAATATGAACACTATCTTGTACATAGATGCTACTAAACTCATACTCTCCCTATCAGTAGACCCCACCAAAGCAAGCTTCCCCAGGTGTATGACCAGCATTGCCAGCTAGATGGAAAAAAACAGCCTCAAACTTGACACCGACAAAATGAAGGTACGCATCGTTAGGAACAACACTTCCCCTGGGACAACACCTGGTGGCCAGAAGAACTAGGCCCTTTCCCAACACCCTCAGAATACACCTGAAACCTTGGCATCATACTTGACGGCAAGCTCACCATGAAAAGCCAGTCTTCAAGTGGATACTCGAGGTGAGTTCACATCACCACTCACCCCAGATCCCTCCACAGGCTTCCAATACACAAGAGATGTCAGTTCAAACTGCTGACCCATACCTACAAAGCCCTTAACGTGTGACAAGCCAATCTCAACCTCAGGCTGAACTTCCACCAACCAAGCGGATATCTGTGATCCGCTGCCCTCGCCCACACTCCTTGGTACCACCGCAGCAGGATATGTGGCTGCTCCTTCTCCTACTTGGCTGACAAAACCTGAAACAGCCTCCACCTCCACCTCAGGGCCTCCCCCAAACTGCAAGAATTCAGATAAGGCCTTAATGCCTGGCTGTTTGCCGACTTCCAGCAGCAGAATACCCCCCAGCGCCTGGATACCCTCACGGGTGATAAGCAATTGTTTGATTGATTGATGTGCATGTGTGTAAAACTCTGGGCTAATGTGCTCGCCTCACTATTAGACTAAGAGTGCCACCATTTGGTGGACTGTGTCATAAGTACTGGTGTTGATCATTAATTGCCAGAACAAAGAACTGGCAAACACCACCACAAATTAAGCCCTGAAAAGGCACCAAGGGCCAACCCACACGGCAGATGAGATTCTAGTATTATGTGCTCCAGTGCAGAGAATAGTTGTATACATGCACTTACACTGGCGTAGCTAGGGGGGGGGCGGTGGGGGCGGTCCGCCCCAGGCGGCACTATTTTCGGGGCGGCCAGCGGCAGCTGCGTGGCACTGGTGCTGTCACTGAGCAGCCAGTACACCACACGTGTTACTGTACGTGCAAGCGCACCTGCTTGCACCCAAATGCCGCACCACACAAAATGCTGCACCACCTCCACCTAACATAGTGGTGTTGCGGCGCCGGGCCCGGCGTACTGTTTATATGGGTCCCAGGGCCGTCAATTTTGTAGCGAGCGTAAAGTGATACCAATGACGGCCCTGGGAACAATTTTTGGCCAGCCCCACGGTGTCTACTGCAAGCAAAGCTACATGCCTATCTTTCCCTTCTTTCCATAAAACCCCTCGTTTTAGACGCTTCCTGCTCCCAGCCTGACCAGTCCTCCCCAGTCCCTGCGGTGTGCTCGAAGGCAGAGTGAAGGTGAGTGTGTCTTCTCTGTTTATTTAAACTTTTCACTTAGTGTCGCGTGCACAAATTCAATCACATTGAGAAGAGCTGTGAACTGGGAGACAGAAAGCATCGGTGGGGGTGGATAGAAGGTAATAAGGAAAGGGTTACAAGAGAAGCACACGGGGAGGCGGTGCAGGCAGAGGGGAGATGGTGCAGGGAGAGGGGGAGATGTGCAGGGGGTGAGATGGTGTAGGCAGAGGGGGAGACAGGACAGGCAGAGGGGAAAATGGTGCAGGCAGAGGCTAGATGTGCAGAGGGTGAGATGGTGGAGGCAGAGGGAGAGATGGTGCTGACAGAGGGGGCAATGGTGCTGACTGTGGGGAAGATGTGCAGAGGGTGAGATGGTGCAGGCAGAGGGGGGTTGGTGCAGACAGAGGGGGACACGGTGCCCTCAGAGGGCGGGAGGATTCAGGGCAGGGGGACGTGGTGCGGAAGAGGGTGAGATGGTGCCAGCAGAGGGAGAGATGGTACAGGCCAAGAGTGAGATGATGCAGGCAGAGGGTAATGTAGCGCAGGCAAACGGGAGATGCTGCCAGCAGAGGGGGAGATGGTGCAAGCAAAGGGGAGATGGTGCAGGCAGAGGGTGATGAGGCGCAGACAGAGGGTGATGTGGCGCAGACAGAGGGAGAGATGGTGCAGGCAGAGGGTGAGATGGTGCAGGCAGAGGGTGAGATGGTGCAGGCAGAGAGTGAGAGGGTGAGATGGTGCAGGCAGAGAGTGAGATGGTGCAGGCAGAGAGTGAGATGGTGCAGGCAGAGGGAGAGATGGTGCAGACAGAGGGAGAGATGGTGCAGGCAGAGAGTTATATGGTGCAGGCAGAGGGGAGGTGGTGAAAGCAGAGGGGGAGATGGTGCAGGCAGAGGGTGCGATGAGATGATGCAGGCAGAGGGTGAGATGGTGCAGTCAGAGAGTTATATGGTGCAGGCAAAGGGGGAGATGCTGCAGGCAAAGAGAGATGGTGCGGACAGGGGTAAGATGGCGCAGGCAGAGGGTGAGATGGCACAGACAGAGAGTTATATGGTGCAGGCAGAGGGCGAGATGGTGCAGGCAGAGGGCGAGATGGTGCATGCAAATGGTGAGATGGTGCAGGCAGAGGTGGAGATGGTGCAGACAGAGGGGAAGATGGTGCAGAAACACTTGGGTCTCGGTGATGGGCATGGGTTTCGATCCCTCACAATATCTTTTAATGAAAGACATAATATGGTGAGATTTTAAAGAATGTTCCACATTTTGCAGTATTTTTTTTAAGTGTTATTATTCTATATTTACAACTGTTTGTAATAATATATTGGAAATGACACATTTTAAAGCACAGTGAGCAAGGGACACTGCTACTTTCGGTAAATATGTGTTAAATGCTCTTTTTAAACACTTCTGTCCAATAAAACTGCTAAAGAGTAAACACACATGAATGTAATTAGACGTGGTATAGTGTGTTCCCCCTCAGCACTCCTTTGGGGAAAGCTGTGACAAAGGCAGCGTTTCTAGGTACATTTTGTAAACAACCATTGATAATAATTTAGGGCCTAGTTTATGAAAAGTGTGGCTTCGCGGGTTAAAAACAGCGACGCAACACTTTTCATTGCGCCCTCCTTGCAACACCGTGGATGCGTCGTATTTACTGTATGGAGCTCCATGTCCCAAGGACTCAACAGATACGTCAGGAATCCTGACGTATCTGTTGGCAAAGTAATGATGCATTGCTGGAGTGTGCCAGAAACTTGAGGCAACTCTAGCAATGTGCCATTGCCCATGGGCGAGTCCCATGTGAAAGGCCCTGCGTCAGTCCTTACACCTGCTTGAACCAGGCGGAAGGATTGTGATGCAGTCAAGTCGTAGAAGTGGCACAGTGAAATCAGTGGCGTAGTACTATTTTCGTGGTGGCCAGCGGCAGCTGCGTGGCACTGGTGCTGTCGCTGAGCAGCCAGTACACCACACGTGTTACTGTAAGTACAAGCGCACCTGCTTGCACCCAAATGCCGCACCACACAAAATGCTGCACCACCTCCACCTAATTTGGTGGTGGTGCGGCGCCGGCGTACTGTTTATGTGGGTCCCAGGCCGTCAATCTTGTAGCGAGCGTCAAGCGCTACCAATGACGGCCCTGGGCATAATTTTTGGCCAGCCCCGCGCTGCAGCTGTGATGCACACTGTCGCGCATGCCACACACCACCACGTGCGCTCTCTTCTGAGTGGAGGAGTATCGTGCTGGGAAATGCAGATCTGCTGTAGACACTGTCTGCATTTCACACAGGTCGGATGTCAGGTTTGTTTTCTTTCTCTTAACCACAGTGTTACTGGGTAAGAAGTGCTTTCATTGGATGTCTGTCGAGCGTGCAGCTCTTCCACTGTATGTGAATAGCAGAGCGGGTGACTGCCTCGTCGCCAATGGCGTTCAAGCGTTTGAGCAAACAGGAGTTATCGTAGTCCATAGCACACACAGGTTTTTGCATGTGGGGTATACTGAATTTTCTCTAATTTGCCGTGTTTGCGTAACAAGAAATGCAAACAATATATTTTCTCAACTGTAAAAATGTGAAAGATGAAAATACATTTGAGGTAAATTCATTTCCTTCTTTCCTATAATTTTATAATCAGTTTTTGTTTTGTTATTTTGTGTTCTGTTTTTATTTCTGAAAAACCTTCGCATAAAATGGTTTGTGAACATAGGTTGCACCTTGGAATTTTTTCGTTATCCCTTTTTACCCTGGTTCATCAGTTGATATAATATTGACACAAGCAACCCCCTTGATCCATTCACTTAAAAGCAAACAGCAAAACTTGTCCAAAAGAGCATTTGATCTGATCAATGTTTGCACGAATGCAGGCCCTCCGTACATTATCTGATTAAAATGCATCATTGCAGCGCGCTACAATTCTCTGCTCGTCTGTATTATCAGCAGCTGATTAGTATTAATCACGTCGGGGTCCACACTATATTTACTTCTGGGTCGATAAATCGAGTTTCTTATTGACTAGTGCACTAATAACACTTGTTATGTACGGCGTTATAAATTTTAAATTATAAGAGTACAAATGTATATGTACCAACTAGTGCCTGTCATGCGCGACACCGCCAACCAGTTTTGGCTATTAAGATAAAATTTTTGGCACATACTTTCAATGTTTACAACGCAACTACAATTCCTAGAATGCGGCCAAAAAGGCAAGACAAGCTGGAAGTGTGGCCACATAGCATTTGACCATATCACTTGAACTTGTGCTTGGAATCATGACAGTCGTAGTCATAATTTGAACATAGCCTGTAGGTGTTGCTCAAGTCACAGATTTAGCCAATGGCGATAACGGTGCGTACTTTTTGTGAGAAATCAAACCATTCTGCACTGAATGGATGGAGTGGAACGTAGAATCGCGGGAATACGCAAGGGCCTCTCCTTGTGGCGCGCGATACTCTTTTATCCTGGGGTAGAGGGGATTGTTTGCAAAAGTGTGTGGATGAAATTGTTTTTCGGCTCCATGTTTAGTCACCTTTTGGGTGACCACAAATGTTCTGTCGTCATATCGCGCACAAACAGAAAATTGTCCCAAGGTGCTTGAATGATAGTTACTTCTGCCCAGATTCAAACGATTTGCCCACCTTGCCGGTATTTGAACCCGTGACGTACGTGTTGCCGCACAGTGCTTCTTCCCAACAGGCCAGGTTACAGGAATTTTTATTCGGGTGGGCCAAGGATACATTCGGGTGGGCCACTGCACGCCCGATTGTTACTTATAGGCCAGGCCTGCTTCAGGGCCCTCCTTTATCTCTCCTTAGTATTACAAGGGCTCAATAATGCACATTATTTTCTTTCCAAATCCCTTTCTAAATGTTATCGCTCTCAAAATAGAGTATATTTCTTTGTAATGTCCCTTTGATGGGAATTTGGAGGTTTCTGAGGTGGGGAGTACCATGCAAGTGACACTTCTTGGGCTCTCCCTCATGACCTCCTCCTCAGGATTCCCTCAGCTGAGAACAACCCATAGCTCTTTCAAAACGCTTATTGCAATTGTGAACTGAGCACTCAGTGAGCTGTGAACTGTTCACAGTTCTCTTTGTGCTCAGTTCAAAACTGCGAGCTGAGAATTGGGTGAGCAAATAGCAGCTGACAGCTCTCCGAGAGCTCAGTTCACATTTGATGTTATGCTATGGTTTATTAATACAAGCATGTACAACTTGGATTCCTGGCACTATAGAACAACTTAATAGGAAAAAACAGTGTAATAAAAACAAGGAAAATCATAGAGAATTATAGATCAAAATGATAAAATACAGATTACATACAAGTCTTAAGTTTTTTTTATGCACAATAGGGGAAGGTCATTCTCTAGCCAATGCAAATTAAAAGGCCCTGTCCCAAAAGGAAGCTACTTTATTCCTGAGGACATTGAGCAAATTTGTATTTGCGGCGTGCAAAGTTAATATTGGGCTGTATTATTAAAGTGTATCCCTGATACAAAGAGGAGAGAAAGAGTAGATAGAATGGTGTACAATCACTAGGGTCTTTTATGCCTCACAGGAAGCCAGCGGAGGATCTCATAATTAGTATAACTTGTCCAGGAGTCTGAAAATGATACCGGGACAAGTTCAGCATATTTCTGCGTGGCCCAACTTCTTGGCAGGGTGAATGGTGTTGAGAAAATAGTGGGTGGAAGCACGTAGCAAACTCAGCTCCGACCTTTGCTTTCACCTGCAGTGGAGTAGAGAGTGGTGTTGTAACTTAAACCCTGCCAATCCACCCCCGCTGCTCGCCGTCTTTTTTCCCCAGCCCCGCCCGCCCCTTGCTAATGGCCATGGGCGGCAATCTGAGGGATAGCCCCGGGCGCCAGAAGCTCTAGCTACGCCACTGTGCGCTTAAGACAATGTGGCTTCTAAAGTGCATATGCTTTTCTCAGAATATATTTGAGTCAGTGCCTGGAGATAGGCAGAGGCGACGACTTCTCTCCGTTTTCCGCGCTGTGCCGTCTACAGCTCATGCACTATCATGGATAATAAGTATATGCCTTAGACGGGGCAATAACAACCGGCAATTTTGCCCTACACCGTAGAAAAAAGAAAAAAATGTAATGTAACATAACACTACATAACACTACATAACATAAGGCTGGATAGTGCTACAGCATAATCAGAACAAACTCTATTTGGCAACAGCTGCAAACAGTCTTAACCTGTTATTGAGAAAGGACATTAATGTAACCTTCGGCGCTGGCCTTATTATGAATATTCCGTTTTAATTGGAGATGTTAAAGTGGATGCGTACAGGCAGTGGGATCTGACAGGTATGAAATAGGATGTCAGAACGCATTAGGGCCGCGGTGCTCTTAAGGTTGCTGCCAATTACTGGTGGAACAATGTATCTAAAATGGAGTCCTTGGTGTCTTGACGTGTTGCCATGAAAGGCTTCAGAACGGCGACTGCAATGAAGTAATAATTATTTTGATAATTGGTCCTGGGTTTCAAAGCAAACATCCGTCTAATTTCACGAACGCCGATTGACCTTTCAATTGCGGTTACACCGCAATCATTACTCGCCATCTACTGCATAAGAGATTACTTTCAACATATCTCTTTTTCACCGCACACAAGTTCTCTTAGGTAGCGCCACCTCTGGTCTTATGATGACAACTGGAGCGCGCTTCCATACTACAGAACTGAGAGAGAACCGAAGACAGGGCTTAATCCGTACACAACACAAGTGCAGGGGCCCAATGTATTTCTCATGAGGCCACTGCAGTTTGTACCCCCATTGCACCTGCTAGGGCTGCCAAAATGCAAGTACCAACTCAGCAGCTAACCGTCAGGGTCCTACAGGTGTGACAATTTGGACTATTCCAGGCCAACCACAGCTATAAGAATGGCCTGCGAGCCTCAGTATTGAACTGCTAATCTCTGCTGCTGTGCTCACCTGACAAATAGACTACGGGGCACATTTATAACGGACATGCGCCACTTTTACGCCGCCGTTGCGTCACTTTTGTGACGCGGTGACGGCGTAAACCCTGCGCCATGTTGCACCCCATTTACAACGTGACGCATCTAGGGAGATGCGTCACGTTGTAAAGCTTGCGCCACATGTGGGCGTACCTGCACAGGGGGGGGCGTTCCGGTGCAGGAACGCCTCCGAAAAGTGGCTGAGTGAAATCTACAAGATTTCACTCAGTCACTTTTCCGGCCATGCTGCGTCAAAACCCTGCGTCTGCTTGAAGCAGACGTAAGGATTGACGCAGCATTGTAACGATAGGGCACCCCCGAGCCTTGCTGGAGCTGCGTCGCGCTTGCGACGCAACTCCAGCAATGCGCCAACCTTCCGCCATCAGATGCGTCACGCATCTGTTTATCCTTGCGCAACGATGCGCTGCATTGTAAATGCGGCGCATCTATTGTGGCGCAAGGGTAAACTTTCGTGACGCATCTTCCCTGGCGCATCCATGCTGATTTGCAGGGATGCGCCAGGGAACATAAATCTGCCCCTACGAGCGCCACCATGTAGTATTGATAAGAGCCAGTTTCGAGCAGTGGCAAACACCACCTCAAATTAAGCTCTGACCAAGGCAGCAGAGGCCTAACCTGAACAGTAGCAGCTGCTACCGGACCTGGGTGGTGGGGCGGGAGTGGGGGTGGGTGTGGAGAGAGAGAGGATAAAAATAAAATAACACTTACCTGTAACAGCCAGCTGCCGCCTTTCCTCCGACCTCCAACCTCCGTCATCTTCCTTCTCTTCCTGTAGTACCGGCTGGCAGCAGGAAGCACCTGGGCTCCCAAGCACCCTGAGCCAATCACAACGTTGCAATGCAGGGTTGTGATTGATCTGAGTGCTGTGGTTTGGCGCTTAGATGGGGAATTGGAGGCTTTGCGTGTTCCTCACCAGGCTGTGTAATGCAGCCTGGTGAGGAAGATACAAAGTGCACATGACTGTTTGGTCGGCCCAAGAGGGTGGCGAAGCAATGGTGCGCACTAAGGGAGTGTAAACCAATCCTCCCCTGCTCTAGCAAGCACCGCCCGGACCGAGAGCCGCTGATCAAAAGGAAAACTAAAATGATAATGGCGTGTACCTAAGAAAATGTAGGTAATAGCGGGAATATACTGTTTTCAGAATTTATTGGAGATAGTGTCTGGTGATAGAAAGAGGAAACCACTTCTCCCACTTTTCGGGCTTTGTTGCCTGTAGCTCATGCTCTATTCTGTAGAATTCTATATGCATTAAATGGAGCAATAACACCAGACAATTAGTCTCTGCAGCAGTGCACACATTCATGATAGGGATGAATGCATGTGCTTGTGAAGGGCACAGTTTCATTCAATTTCACTGTCTAATGAGAATAGAATTAATTCAGAATTTCAGTGAATTAGTAAATGGGCTGCAGACAGCACATCTAAGGAGCTGTGAGAAAAGGTTCCCTTGGTGTGTTTTTCTTTTTTTTTTAAGGTAAATCAGCATTATTTGAGATTCAGCAATGACAAAGAGGAGTAATAATAACAAAACTCATATATCGAAAAATACAATCATGTGAAACTGTCATTAAAAGAAGTTGTTTAACGTTTTCTATTTTTAAGGATTAAGGACAGCAGGGGGAAAGAGGGAGGGGGAAATGGAAGGATATCAAAGGAAGACCAAATCAAGACAATAGCAGGCAGTATAAAATATAAATGTTCAATAAAATAGAGTGGAAAAAGGAAATGAACAACAAAAGAATATGCATAGAATTAAACATCTTATGGTAGTTCAAAGTTTTCAGCAGAAATACAGCTAGTAGGTTTGCGAGTAACAGTATCTAAAAAATAAGTCAACAGTAACCAATATAAGTCTCTATCTACACATGGGAGAGACAAAGAAGTAAAAGCTATGTTCAACCTGTGATAATGACACACATTATACCACCAAGCTTTGTAAGATATCGTAGAAGAGCATTTCCAATTAAGAGAAATCTGTTGAAATGCCAAAGCCAACATGAGATCTAGCAATTTTTAATGTTGTGCATATCGGCGATAATTTCCTCAGAAAAACTACCTAGAAAAACAGTCAAGGGAGAAAAGGAGGAATGTAAGTGAAAGATTATTGTGAGCCGAGGCCATATCTTCTTCCAGAAAGATGCTGTGGTGGGACAGTAGAACAAAAGGGAAATAAAATAACCATTGGGCTGGTCACATGACCAGCATTTAGTATTAGTATCCTTGGAAAATTTGGCAATGGTGATAGGGGTATGATATAGTCTCTGGTATAAAAATAATAATGATATCCCATATTTTGTTCCAGAAAGGGATAGGCCAGGTACATCCCAAATCTGATTCACAATGAAGCTCCATCTTAGTTTTAATTTTAGCCATATTTGGAGAGTGAAGACATTTATAAATGGGACATGCTTTAGGAATAGAAGTCAAAATAGTTGAAAGAGAGGCTGGCAAAGTAGAGAGAGGTGGAGAAAGCCGCAAAGAGCAAAGGACGTCCAAGATAATATTTGCGTGAAGAAGATACTTAGGTAACAAGCAGCGGTGACAGGTAAACAATTGTTGGAAATGTGAAAAGGAAAGAGGTATGTCATTCTAAAATAAGTCACTAACCCATACTATATCCTTTTGTCTCGAAGATTTTCAAACTAACAATTCTTTGTTAATAGTAATGAGACGACTATACCAAAGAGGAGAATGGAGAAAAGAATTATGGGTCATAATTTGCGGCTGCAATAAAGGTTTTAGTAAGGAGCAATTATGCTTGAAATGTGGTGAAGAAGTGATAATAGCGTGAGAGGAAAAGTGGATGATCACCTTGGGAGAAAAAGGCGTAAGTAGAAAACATTCAGCCATAGGGGTGTAAATAAGGAGTGCGATTGAGAGATCCATCTGGAAACCTGTCATAAACATGATATAAATGAAAATCCAGAAAATTACCACCACCCTCCTGCTTAGACTTCCAGAGCTGAGTGAAGGAAATTCTGGATTTTGCAATTACTCCAAAGAAATTTGGAAAGTAACTAATCCAATTTAAAAAAATATGAGACAGGAATGTAAACTGGAATCCTGGATAACATATATAAGATATCATTTTGATGGAGTGAAGATGACCCCGCCAAGAAAGAAACTATGTAACCCAAGATGAGGGGAGTTTATCCATTTTTTCCTAGCTATCTTTAGTATTCAAAGCAATAGTATCTTTTATAGAAGTAGTAAACCAAACGCCCAAGTAGTTGATCTTGGAAGTGTTCCAATGAAACCTTGTGGCTGCAACAGAGTCTTTAAAACAAAATTTGGTAACAGGAAAGAGTTCAGTTTTATCTTAATTGATTTTATACTCTGAGACCAAGAAAAAATTTGCGGTTTCTTGAAGCAAGGCTGGTACAGATTGGTCTGGATTCGAGAGGAAGAGATGAATAACGTCAGCGTAGGCGGAAAGTTTCAAGTGTTTATCTACATATATAAACTCCTCAATAGAGGTATTGTTCCAAAAATGGGACAGGAAGAGTTCGAGAGCTAGGAAGATCAAGGGCGAAGATAACGAGCAACCCTGACGAACTCCATGTTTCAGTGGAAAGTAGATGGAAAACTTCACATGAACTAAAACGGACGCTATAAGGGATTTGTAAAGTAGAGAAATAAATTTGATGAAGCAGGGACTCAGACTATGCCATGACAAAGACTTGAGCAAGAAGGTTCAATCAATGCAACCAAATGCTTTTTCTGTGTCAAGAGAAGCTGCTGCTAAAGAATATGACAAAGAGGAAGCTTTATTCAATACATTAAAACATAGCCTAGATTTGTCTGACGCTAATTTACCTTTGATAAACCCAGACTGTTCCTTGCCGATTAACAAGCATAGCAGAGTTTTTGGCTAATATTTTATAGTCTACGTATACAAGAGAAATAGGGTGAACGATCTTATAAAGTGTAGGGTATTTTTGTCTCTTTATGAATGAGACAGATGGTGGCCTCTTGGAATGTGCCCCTGGCGGTGGAGGAGGAGCAAGATGGCTGTCTGACACCGCCACAGAGCACACCGCGTGGAGAAGCCTCTTCACACCGGGCTGTACCAAACTGTTGCGAAGAGATAACATGATTAAATAGAAGCGCTTACTTTGAATGTAGACCCAAAAATATTGTTGGTGGACGATCTAAGAGGAGATTCGGGATCTGAGAACGTATGCAGTCAATCGGCGCTGCTAGAGTCGGACACAGGCTCTGGACGTCCAGGTTGTCACGTTGGATGTCCGGTTGCTGCTCGGTACTCCACTGGCCTAGGCTGTCTCTGCTGGATTTTCCGATGACGACGACGACGTTGAGAGTAAGGCGGGATATGGCGCCTCCGAAGAAGCACCCGAGAGGAACACGGGCCGGTCGTGCCCTTGCTCACTATAATGGAGGTGACACGGATGGCGATGTGAGTGAAGCTGCTGCTACTGAAAGTAAGACTGTTGGTGAATCAATTGTTGGTAAGCCAATATTGCATCTGTTTCAGACTGGAAAAGCTGCTGAGTTACTTGCAGCCGGGTCCGTTAGTCAGGCAATGATAGGCAACAAATTAGCGGAGACGCTGCTGGTGGCGGTACCGATTTGTTTGAATGACTCTAAAGACTCTTTGCAGTCAGGGACACAATGTAACAACGAGGCTGGTGCTGGGGGAAAAAAAGGGATACAAAGAGAAGCAGATACAAAAGTGCTAACCGAAAGTAACCGGGCTATTCTTATGTCAGTGAGCTCACCAGAAATGGGTGAGCTAATGAGCCAGTCTCTAATGGAGTTGAAGGGCGGAATATCAGAAATTAACCAACCAGAGCAAGGGCGCTGGTAGTGGAGAGAATGTCCTAGAGGAATGGGAAGAGGTGGCTTCCCACAGTCATGATGCTTCAATAGCTCTAACAGTGGGAGCGGGAGCCAGTATTAGATCTAATAAGACACCGCCCGGAAAGAAAATCAAGGCTAAAGTCAGAAATAAGAAAACTCCCCAGAGGCAGGAAAATTCACCTCAAATCTGCATACGTGGAAAATGTAATTCTGAGAATAGTTCTCTTCGTAAATGGGTTCAAGCTAAGGGGGGAGTGAAGAGTATGGTTTCCCGGATTACTGGTAACAGTCCTATTGAAATTAATACCGAGAATAATATGCCGAGCAATACCCCTGCGAAAAAACGAGTGGAGAAAGGGGCCAGTCTGGCAGAAAAACGAGGAGAGAGGGGGGCTTGCTCCCAACAAGTACCTATTACAATAGCATCGTCTCGAGTGACAGTAGCTCAGCCTGCTGATGTCCTGGTAGATACTGAACCAACACTTGCTTTTATAATGCAGTTTTTAAAAGACCAAAGAACTGAAGCACAAGGACATTACATGCAAGCGAAATCAGACACAGATAAGATGTCGCAGATGCTACAGGAGATGTCACTTAAAGTTGGGGGCCTTGCTAGTGATATATCAGACTTACAACAGAGAGTAGGAGAGACGGAACAAACTGCAAGCCTTCCAGATACTGTGGTTCGGCATCAAATCGCTCAAATTTCAACTATCCAGCTTAAACGTGAGGATTTAGAAAATCACGAACGCCGCCACAACCTGCGATTATTTGGCATTCCTGAAGGAGCGAAAGGAACGGATCCCAGGGCCTATCTTGTACAGTTATTCCAAAAGGCTTTTCCCGACTTATCTGATTGGGACTGGGATTCTCAATTGCAAAGAGTACATAGGCTCCCTAATGGTAAATGTAATCAGGAAGGCAAATACCCCCGTCCGCTTTTGTTTTTTTTGGGACATTTTTTACTAAGGCAGGCAGTTGCCCTTAAAGCTCTACCTAATAAACCTATCACTGTGGAGTCTGTCACTTTTTGTGTTAGATCAGATCTCTGTAAAATTACTATGGACAGATGTTGGCAGCTCCGCCAATTGATTGATCCACTTAAGGCTCTTGGGGTACATGTGTATTTACAAGAACCAGCACGCCTTGAAGGTTTTCAAAGATGGACGGTCTTATTTTTTTGTTGATGAACAAGAAGTTAAATCGGCTATTGTTAACTGGCAAATCGAAGCTGCCCAGAAGTCTTAATAAGACGTATTTATACATGAATATGTTTTATTGAAGATGGGTGGTTTCTTAATTCCTCCTTGTCTTAGTTATTTGTTTGGGTCTTAACATTTAAAAAACAAAAAAAAGGGAAAGAAAGGGGGAGAAGAAAAAAAAATGTGTATGATAAGATAAGATAACTAGTCCTATGGTATTAAAGCTAACTGATATTTCTTATGTTTGTTTTTTTTTTTCTCTCACTTATGGTATTCGTTCAGTGTGTGGGGCGGCTACCGCAGCGGGGTGGCTCTCTAGTGCTGCCCATCAAGTGGCAGTAGGTTAAAGGGAGGATTCCTCCTTCTAGTAACAGGGAGTGGGGGTGGGTTCCTAGGGTATCTCGGGTCAGAGGTAGGAGTGGACGGGGTGTGGGGGTGGGTGGGCAAAAAGTTTTAAAAAATGACATCACTAGGGCAAAATATACATATCATAAAGGACAATCAACAAGTCAGGTTCTGTTTGTTTTTTTAGCTTTTTTAAGGTCAATCTTTATTTGTAGAGGAATGGTGATAAGGAATATAACTTAGTATGGCTAAGATAAAATGTATGGTATGGAACGTGGCCGGACTTAATAGTGCTAACAAACATCAATTGGTACAGGAGGAGTTAAAACTGCATCAACCGCATTTAGTTTTAATTACTGAAACTCATCTGGCCTCTAAAGATCGTCATTTGTTAAAACATTTAGGATATGAAACAATTGTTAGCACTTCCCAGATAATATCTAAGGAACTGCTATATTAAAAGATAAGAGGTTTTTCTGTAAAATAGTTAAGACATTGGCTGATCCAAAAGGTCGATGGGAATTGGCCCACATAGAGATTCGGGGCAAGAAATATGTATTTGGCTCAATATACGGACCAAATATCGATGATCCCGGCATATTTGATTTTCTTAATTTGGAATTGCTGAACTGGGATGGGGAACGTCTGATAATGGGAGATTTTAATTGTGTCATAGACTATAACATCGACTCAACTAAAAAAGGAGGTACTAGCAGAATGCGAAAGGTCAGAGCAGCAATACTAGAAATGGCTAGATTACAATCCTTGCAGGACGCTTGGAGGCAGATATACTTACTTATCCCGGGGTATACTTATTATTCGGCCCCCGCATAAAACTTATTCTAGAATCGACATGGCTTGGGTCTCTGACAGTTTAATCTTAGGTTTAGATATTGTTAAATGCCCCCGGGTGACATCTGATCATAACCCTATTTTGTTATCTTTTATGGTTACCCCTGAAGGTAAGAATGTCAGACCATTTTCTTTTCCTAGATACTTACTTACGGACGGGGAATATGTGTCCAGTATGAAGCAACAATTAGTGGCCTTTTTTGAGGAAAATGTAGGGACAGCTTCCCCATTGATTGTTTGGGATACTATGAAAGCCTATGTTAGAGGGATGACCCAACAATACATCTGGCAACAGAATAAGTAAAAAAAAAACAATATGGAGAAACTGATTATGGATTTACAAAATAGGGAAAAACAACATATAGAGGCGGTAACACGAGGCCAATCAGATCAGGATCAGCTGCTTCTTGCTCTATTAGATGCAAGAACAGCAGTGAAAAAATCTTTCAGGGAAAAAATAGCGGTGAGGTATAATAATTACCGTATGGAACAATATGAATATGGTGAACATATTGATAAAGTATTAGCTTTTCAAACAGCAGAAACGAAGGCCCAAACTAAAATTAACACTATAAAGAGCGTGGATGGTACATTACATAATCATACCTCAGCTATTTTGGAGCAGTTCTCACTATTCTATCAGAAACTTTATTAATTGTCTTCTTCAATTGACAAGGAAGATATTACGCAGTATATCACTGAGAGCAATCTCCCGGTATTGAGTGATGATGAGGTAATATCACTAGTTAATATAATATCATTGGAAGTAATAGGATTAGCCAGTACTGCTTTACCTTCAGGTAAAGCTGCAGGGGTAGATTCACTACCTATGGAATTTTATAAGGTTTTTAAAAGTACTTTGTTGGTACCATTCAGCATAGTCATTCAATATGTTGGTATGGGCAGTAGGGCGCCGGAGTCATGGAATATGACTCAGATTGTTTTTTTTCTTAAAAAGGGCAAAACACCTATAGACTGCAGATCATACCGACCCATCTCCCTCATAAACGCAGATGCGAAGATCTTTTCAAAAATTCTCGCAAATCGACTTGCACCAATGATGTCAGGATTAGTGTCTGATATCCAACATGGTTTTATACCAGGTAGAGACACTACAGCTCATATCAACATGGTCATTGGTGCGTTCAATTGTGCGGAGAAAGAGGGGGTGGGTCTGGGTATGATCCTCTTAGATGCCAAAAAGGCGTTTGACAAGGTCGGATGGGAATTTTTGTGGGCTACACTAAGCACATTTGGCCTTGGGGGCAGTTTAGACAATGGGTGCGTGCTTTATATTATAAACCTACAGCTAAGCGCTCATATTCTGGTTCATATTCTATCCCATTTGACATCTCTTGTGGGACAAGGCAGGGGTGTCCCCTTTCCCCATTATTATTTGCCCTTTATATAGAGCCGTTTCTACGTGCCTTACAAGCCAATAAGCAGATTAAACCATTAATGACTATCTCTAATAAGCTGAAGGTAACAGCATATGCTGATGATCTGGCAATTTTTTCTACTAATCCAGCAGAAGCTGTTCCAGTTATTGAGAGAGATGCAACTAAATTTGGATTAGTTTCGGGGTATAAATTAAATATTAGTAAAACACAAGTTCTTAATAATTTCAAACCTAGCTCTCCAATCCCGGGGAGATGTATAACAGTTACGTATTTGGGGGTCAAGATATCTGCGAAAGTGGGCCAAATAATATCTTTAAATTACACTCCTTTACTAGATGAAACTGTGAACATTCTAAAAAAATGGCACAAAGTTCCTATAGGGCTCTTGGGATGATGCAATCTAATAAAAATGAAAATACTTCCCAAATTTTTATATTTGTTTAGATCTATTCCTCTACGTCTTCCTAATATATATTTTTTTAAATTGGATGGAGTTCTGAGTAGTTTTATCTGGGGCTTTAAGAGGGCTTGACGAGCCATTGATTTGCTTAAATCACCTTATAAACAAGGTGGCTTGGGTTTATCTGACTTTAGAATTTACTTTTTGGCAGCGTTCGCCGGGTGCTTTCGAAGCCTTCTGGGGGTTGATCAGCAAGATTCTTTATATAGATTGGTTTTAGATGAGGATAGTTTATTTTTGTTATATCGAGTTAATGACCCAAACTATTTCAAACCAGTTAAATTCAAGACAGTTAGAGATAATGTTTTTATATGGCGGGCTATGGTTGCCAGAAGCAATTTGTCGTTAATACATACTAAGTTGCCACTCTGGGGTAATCCAATGTTTCCTGAAATATTACAAGACTATAGCTGCAGATTGTGGTCTAAACATGGGATTTTATGCTTGGGGGATCTGTATGAGGCCTGAGGAATTAAACCATTTGAAGTCTTACAATCACAATATAAATTACCTATTAGTTTTTTGTTGAAATATTTACAGATAAGGGATTATTTGGGGAAGAACTTGGATCCAAATGCGATTACTAAATCTCTAATCTGGGACTTTTTATATGGAGAGAAAACGAAATCTCTTATAGGTAAAATGTATAAACAGCTGACCAGTTTTAAAGTCGATGGTTCTGTAAAATTAGCAACACGTTGGAGTCAAGTGCTGAATATAGCCATAACACCTGGTATGATCACTCAGGCTTTGGGTAACATAGATGACTCAGTCCACTCTGTTAGTTTACGACTACAGCAATTTCGCACAATTGGCATGCTGTACTATACACCAGAGAGGATTGCCAAATGGGCAGGAGGTAACAGTGGTGATGAGAAGACCAAGTGTCCTAAATGTGGGACTCAGGCCGCTAATCTTATTCATATGTTCATAGAATGCCCGGAATTGCGGACCTATTGGCAGAAGATCGGTCAAGTGTTTCATAGTAAACTTGGTGTGGGTCCTATATTAACGGTTTTAGAAATCATGCTAGTTTACAAAGCAGATTAACCTGCTGTAATTTCTAATTTAAAACACTTGTAGAGCGCAGCATACACCTAGCGGTTTCTTGGCGCTGAGGGTTCATTGGCTGAGGGAAAGGAAGACCGGGGCGATAGTTTTTAAGCGGGGAAAGCCTGGCTGAATAGGAAGGTTTTTAAGTCTCTGCGGAAAGGAAGGTATTGGGTTGCGGAGCGGAGATTGTCAGGGAGGGAGTTCCAGAAGGAAGGGGCCAGAGTGGAAAAGTTGGACCCGCCCCACTTTTTGCGCGAAAAGCGGGGGATCTGGAGAAGGGACTTGGAGGAGGACCGGAGATTTCTAGCGGGGACGTAGGGTTTGATGAGTGAGGTGATGAAAGCAGGGGCAGTGCCCTGACGGGCCTGAAAGACCATGCACCCGATTTTGAAAAGGGAACGTTGTTTCACAGGGAGCCAATGGAGTTTTTTCAGGAGGGGAGTGGTGTGGTGATAACGTGGAAGGCCAAATATCAGTCTGGCCGCCTGGTTCTGAATGACTTGGAGTCTACGCAGGCTGTAGGCTGGGATTCCATGGAAAAGGGCGTTGGCGTAGTCCAGACGCGAAATCACCAGGGCGGCCATAATGGTCTTCAGAGCCTGGGGGGAGAAAAAACGGGATACAGAGCGAATGGTTCGAAGAGTGAGGGAACAGGAAGAAACCACGGAGCTGATGTGTGAGTGAAGGGTGAGCTGATTGTTCATTTTGACACCCAGTGTTTTGACAGTGGGGGAGGGGGATGGTGCGGGACCGAGGGAAGAGGGCCAGAAGGAAGAGTTCCAGGGGCTGGATGAACCACCAGTAAGAACCAACTCGGTTTTGTCAGGGTTCAGTTTAAGATGGTTGTGGTTCATCCAGTCCCTGATGAATGTCATAGTAGACTGGAAGTTAGTGACCGAGAGAGAAGAGGAGGACAGATCAAAGATGAGCTGGAGGTCATCCGCATAGTTGAAAACGGTGACCTCCAGCTGCTGAAGAGCAAAGATAAGAGGAAAGATGTAGAGGTTAAAGAGAAGAGGGGAGAGAGAGGAACCCTGGGGAACCCCGCAGGTGACAGGAAGGGGAGTGGAGGTGAAGTTGCCTAGACGGACCGCCTGGGTGCGGTCCCTCAGAAAGGAGGAGAGCCAGACCAGGGCTGATCCTCCGATACCAGCCGCCCTGACACGGTTAAGTAGGATGGTGTGGTCCACCGTGTCAAAGGCGGCGGAGAGATCGAGGAGGACCAGTGCCTGGTAGTTGTTATCGTCCATGCCCTTTCTGAGGTTGTCTAGGACAGAGACTACAACCGATTCTGTTGAGTGCCTGGGGCGGAATCCTGCCTGACGAGAGGCCAGCCCCCCATTGGCCTCGATGTGAGCGCTCAGAGCTGCGGTGACATGACGTTCCATCACTTTGCCCAGAAAGGGCAACAGGGAGATGGGCCGGAAATTGGACGAGATCGAAGTGTCCGAGCCGGGTTTCTTCAGCAGGGGTACTATTGTGGCCGCTTTTAGTACTGGAGTCACCATACCCTGAGCCAAGGCACTATTGAGAAAGGCAATCGGGGGATCCGGGCAGCTAGAATAAATTTGCTGTAGGATGCGTGCAGGGCAGACATCCGCCGGGGACCCCGATTTAACTTTGGGGAGTATCGCCAGAAAGGATTCCTGAGTGAGGGGAGGGATGACGGTGAGATGATTTTGTACAGGGGGGGGGGAAGGATCGACGAAGGCCGACGAGGGTAAAGAGATATTTGCCTTGATATTGGTGATCTTGTCCACGAAGTAGTTGTTTAATTGGTCGCAGAGGGACTGGGAGGGAGGGATTTGGGGTGAGGCTCGATCTGAAAACGCCAGGTCGTTCACGATGTCGAAGATAGCCCTGGGTTTATTGGCGGCCGACGTTATTTTCGTGGAGAAATAGTCGGTCTTTGCAGATAAGATTGCTGATTTGTATTCGGCCAACAGTGTCAAAAAATGGGTTTTTAGTGAGGGGCTATACTCCTTCCTCCACTGCCTCTCCGCCCTCCGGACACTCAGTTTGAGTTCTTTTAGGTGGTCGTTGAACCATCTGTTAGAGTCTTTAAGCCGGCGAATGGAGATGCGTCGCAGGGGGGCCTCTGAGTCGCAGGCTCCGGCCAGCCAGGTATTAATGGCCTTGGCCTGTGAGGCAGAAGATAAGCCGGAGAGGGAGGGGATGGAATTGTGAAGCAGGGAGGTCAGGGCGGGGAGATCCAGCCTGTTCCAGTTCCGCGCCCAGGTGTTTTTGGCGAGCGGGGTTTTGGGGGATGGGTTGTGAGGAATGGAGAAGGAAATGAGGGAGTGGTCGGACCAGGGGCAAGGAGAGACAACCACCGAGGCCAGTGGGAGATTGAGAGCCCAGACCTGATCAAGTGTGTGCCCGTGGGAATGAGTAGGGACAGAGATGTACGGGACGAAGTTGAAGGAAAACAGAGAATCAGTAAATTCTTTTGAGGCGGGGCACTCGTGTGGGTCAGAGGGCCAGTAGTTGAAATCCCCCGTCACCAACACCGAGGCAAAGTTAACCGCCAGATTTGCCAGTAGATCTTGGAAGGCAGGTAGAAAAGAAGGCGAGGACTGAGGGGGGCGGTACATGAGGAGACAGGTGATGGGAGGGGAGGTCTGGAGGGAGCGGACCACCAGGAAGTCAGCAGGGGCCATAGGGGAAGAGGGGAGTGTCTGAAAGTGCAGATCTGACCTGGTGATTAGCGCAACCCCACCGCCCGCCCTGCCGGCCGGTCGATCGGCCCGTAGGACCACGTAGGACGGTGGAAGAGTGGCCAGGAGAGCGGGAAGGGAGGAATCGCAATACCAGGTCTCGGTCAAGAGCAGTAGATCCGGTTTCTCGGTGTCGAGTAGGACGGACAGCTCATGGTGGTGCTTGACCGCCGACCTGGTATTGAGTAGAATGACGGACAGAGCTGGAGTGGTGGGGGGTGGGTCGGGGCTGGGGACGCAAGGTGGCAGGGAGAACCGCCGCGGGGAGGGCAGAGGTATGGGGAGGGTGGGGGCAAGGCCCAGGGAGTGAACGAGTCTACGGACGGAGTCCGGAAGTGGCCAGATGCCTCGAAGGGCGATGAGGTCCTTGGAGGAGTAAGAAAGAATTTGAGCATGGTGTCGTGCCCCTTGCCCCGGTCGGCCGCGGACGGGCGCAGACGGGCTTGACTTTTGCGCGACTTCGGCGCGAAGTCGGCGCTCCCGCTGCGCTCGTCCGCTGCGCGTTCTGTATTGACACATAAATAAGGGTGGCCGTAAGGGCGGGAAGGGGGCGTGGCCTGGAGGTGGGCGTGGCCAGCCGGTAGGAGGGCGTCACGTGAGCGATGGATCCGCTGCACGGAGCCCTCGTTGTGCAAATCAGCAGATAGCAGCAAGGTAGAGTTTTAAAAACACAGATTACACACTTTAAAACAGAGCGTCTCCCGGCTTCCGCCTCAGGAGCAAAGAACCAAGTGAGCGCTTGAAGGCTGGCGCTTAAGAAGGGCGGGAAGGGGGCGTGGCCTGGAGGTGGGCGTGGCCAGCCGGTAGGAGGGCGTCACGTGAGTGATGGATCCGCTGCACGGAGCCCTCGTTGTCTGCTGTTTAGTAAAACTATTCTTGTTTTTAGAAACTGTGGTACGGTCTTTTTCAATTCTGATGGGGGCAGCCAGGTTAGCTATTGCTCGGATGTGGGTCTCACCGCTACTGCCAACTATTTGTGATTGGTGGGCTATTATTAAAGAAACTTACGGTTTGGAAACTGCCCTGGCTAAGGCCAGGGGCTTAAGCTCTATGGTTAAGAACGAGAAAATTTGGGGTTCTATTGTTTCAATATAGACTAATTAAAATACAGAAATTTATTTACGGTTTTTATGTATAAGGGATTGATTAGCTGTAGTAAGAAGTTGATAATTCTTGATAAAGGATAACTTTTTTTCTCTAATTTTTACTGATCAATTACACAGCTGTCGATTATGATTATCTTTATCTACTCAGATTCACTCAATGTATTCTTTTGTACTTTATTGATGACAGTTTTTATTTACTCTGATTTATGTTATGAATTTATGTAAATAATACTCTATTGTGATGTCAATAAACAATAAAAAAAAAAAAGGGAATGTGCCCCTGGCAGATCCAGTGTTTGCGAAGAACTGGAAAGGCATAGGAATCTGAGAAGTAAATTGTTGGAGGAGTGAAGGAGGAATTTTACCGTAAAGCCATCCAGTCCTGGAGTCTTACCTTTCTTAAGAGAATTAAAAGCCTGGAGAATTTCTGAGAGATAAATATCAATTTCCGGGGGAGAGAAATCAAGATGGTCATGATTAGGATTTACAACGTTTTTTAAATCAATCTGAGAAGGACGTGCAGGAGATTCAGGAGCATAAAGGGATTGGTAAAATTTCACAAACTCATCCAAAATCTCATTATCTTTAAACAGAGGATTTCCTGTAGAAGATGTTATGGAATCTAATGTGTGACATTGTTTTCAGATATTCAAGTAAGAGCTTGGCTGAAGAGGTGTGACTACATCAGTGTAGGAAAGATGACCATGCACAGGAGGATTGGCAAAGATAGTCGGACATCTTGCCAAATTTGGAGAGGTTGAGGAGAGTTCTGTAGATAAGAGACAGGAATCAGAGGATTAATCTCTGAGGGCAACTGTGGGGTGGGAGGCATATATCTGTGAGAGAAGGAATAACATGTGATTTTTCCTACTGTGATGTTCTGTACACAAAGGTCCCTCGAAGAGTAATTACTGCTGTTTTTATGACATAAATGCGAAGACGGCTGGAATGTTTAAATGCGTTTCTAGTACAATGTTTGTAATGTACTGACTGCCTACATAAAAAATAAATACATTCTTAAAAAAAATTAAATTGTTTAGAGATTGCCCATTCTGTTTTGGCTGCCATAGTACCAAGTACTAGTATGGAGAAGAATAGAGGAACCTTTATCTGTAGATATTTTATTGAACTGCAGTTTAGCTTGAATGAGTTCTGGTAAATCAGACGTAGAGGACGAGGAGTAATATTGATGTTGTAAACGTTTAATAGTGAAGAATAAAGATGTCTGCTGTTTAGTAAAACTATTCTTGTTTTTAGAAACATAGTCAATGATGTGCCCGTGCGCAATCACCTTAAATGTGTCTTATCTTAATTCAGCAGAGATATCAGTTCCGCATCGATCTGAAAGATTTCCTCGTAAAGGTAGCAAAAGAGAAGGAAAAAGCTGGGTCAGGTAACACAGAGTCATTAAACCTCCATTGACTCAATTTGCACTCTATCGGAAGCAAATCAAGATCTTTAACAACTTGAACAGGAGCAGACATAACAATATGTTCAATAGCCAATAGGTTCAATAGCAGAGTTAATAAGATTTTGGGAAAGCTATTTACTTACAAAAATATAATCAAGCCTGATAGATTGTCATGTGGGAGAAAGGAGAGGGAAAAACGTCTTTTGGAGGGGTTACACAGTCTCCAGAAAACTGTGCATGGTAGAAGTGAAATGGTTTGGGCATCTTGTGTGGTAGAAAACTGACTTGAGATTGGTGACCAAGAAAAAGGTCCATATTTTGATTGCAATCACCCCCCCCAAAATAAAAAAGTCATCATCGTATTATAAACATTTCTTGGAGACAGAAGGCCAGAAAGAGTAATCTAGTTACGTAGGACCATAAATAGGAACAACTGTTAAGGGGATATCGTTAAAAAGAAATTTTACAATAAGCCATCTCCCTTATCACATTCTTGGGATATAGTAAAACACTTCAATTTCTTGTGGCATAAGAGGATGACACCATTCTTTTTGACAGAAGCTGGAGAAGCAAAATCTGCCCCCCCACCTACGCTTAAGCTTTAGAGCCTCAGTTTCAATGAGGTGAGTTTCTTGGAGAAAAAACAAATCAGGACTGTAGGTTGCTAAATGAGATAAAATTCTCTGTCTTTTTATCAGGTTAATAAACCCTTTCACATTCCAGGTAATAACTCTAAATGTTAATATAAGCAAACATATACATCACAAATGATCTTCTATAATAACTAGAACTTCAGACAAAGATAAGTTGAGAAACACAGAAAAGGAAGAAAAGGTGAACATAAAGGGATAATGATAAACCGAGGAAGATCAGGGAAAAAGAGACAGACATGTCAAACAATGACGACTGTAAAAACATACCTGATAAGGTTGAACATTAAGGTGGGGTAGATGACAGTACAGGATTAAGACGGCACTGCAAGGGAACAAAACACATCGACAACGCAACATAACTAAAGAACACAATAATACAAAAAGGAGTCTGCAAATGAAAAAAAGGTTAGTTATCAAAAGGACATAAACCTACTGGAATGACTTAAGAGAATACTCAAAACAAATTCTCTTGGACCAGATTCAGGAAAAATATTACTCAAGTTTCACTCATAAAACCACTTCGATATCTCACATTGATCACACACATGAACCAAGAAAACAATTGAAAAAGCACACAAAAGGAGCCTATAACTATAAGTGCAAAAACATCCTTTTTTTATAAAAAATATTTTTTATTAATAATTCATCATAGAGTAAAAAATCTCATTGATCAAATTCAAAATCAAAACCCATAAAACAATTTTGTACAGCAAATTAAAAACATAACAGTGTTTAAAATCTACAGATGACATGTGAAACATTAAAAACATCATGAGGTGGTTATCCCAACAAGAATCAATCAAACGTACAGGTGTCCACTGATCAATAATTAAGAAGGACCACGAAAGTTCCTTGGGTATAACTCTCAACACACAAAGCGTTGACGCGTTTCGGTGGTAACAAGACAGTTTATATGACCACCTTCATCAGGACACTGTTAATAAGTAGTCTCTCCTATTGTTGACATGATTTAATTGCACCTTGGCGTGGTGTATCCTATCGCTTAATTTTTGTAACACAGCAAAATGTAATTTTTTTCTTTACTCACTGGAATCTCAAATACCCCACCTGGAGTTGGTCAAACCAAAGACTGAATGATCCATAAGTCTTTAGAGTTGAATAAATTATACATCAATGGTGGGACAGCATTGCTACCCTGCGTTATCAGTGGGATCACTTGAGTACTGAGCTTATGTCCCTATACCGAGACAAATTTATCGACAGTCTTCGGTATTCTAATGGCGTATCGTAGTGGTATTCTATTCAGTCACAGTTTAAACATTCCCTTTGTTCCAATTTGTGTCAAAGGCTCCAGTATAGCGTACTCCAGCATTCCGTTCTTCCTGATAAATGGCAGGGGAAATGGGTGGCGGGCGGAACTTTAGTTCCATTGACTCAGCTGTCATGCTCCCCCGCCTTTCTGTTTTATTTCCTTTGCCAGTTTCCTTTTTGGGTTATTTCTTGCTACAAAAACATTTCCTGGCTGCTTGTCCTTATTTGCTTGGATGTTGTTTATCTTACTATCTGTCTGTTGATTTTTGGAGATTGACTTACTCCTTCTGGTGTTCAACACTGGTATCCTGTGAAGAACCAGAACCTTTTGGACCTGGCGGTGCAGGGTACGCCCTCTGTCTTCGGAGTTCACCTGCTTCGCTACACAGAGACACGGGACACTCTGTCGGCGTTAGAAGATTGGATTTATTTAGCTGCAGCTAGTACAGTTATCCTAGAAGTACACAAAGTAGGTTCTCAGGAGACTGCCACTTCACTCTGTGGCGCATCAGATTAAATATCATACAATACATAATTATTAACAAGACACACGCCCCAAGCATAGAAGGAAAGAGCCAATAGGGTAAGTGGAAAACAAAGCGGAACCAGTAAGAAAGGTTCGAAAATAGAAATATCAGATGACTAGAAGAGACCTCTCCTCCAACTGTGTTTGTCATCCCACCCCCGAACTAATTCATTAACAGATTACAACTAACTTGCAGGTGGTGAGATACGTTTGTGTGTATTGGAGGACAGTCATGACACAAGAGAATGCTAGCAGGAGACAGTGAAGGCCAGTCGATAAGGTATGATCGGGAAAGAATAGTGTGAGCCTACAGATAGTTGAAACAGGGATTAGGAAAGCCAGACAAGGATTAGTGTACTCGGCTAGTCCAAACACCAGCTTCACAAATAAAGGCCGAGGACGTATTTCGACACCAAGCTACGGGAAAAGCAGAATAGACTTCGTTCGCCGTGCTGCCTGAGTGATGGCAACACAAAATGGCGGCGGGTCACAAAATGGCGGGTCAATTCGATCGTGATCGAAAATCGAAGATAACATTGGACTTCAACACATGTTCCTACAGATCCTATCCAGAGGGGACAAAACAATTAGCTCTTTTTACATGAGGTTCATTCAGTTTAAGAAAACCATTGCAGAGGAACTAAAAGAAACAATCACTTATGGCAACCCATGAGCTTCTCCTGACAATCTTTGTCCAGCTAAAATAATTAAGATACTAACCTCAAACCGGTTTTCATTTCTATTACCACTATTTGACAGCTCTTGCCAATATGAGTAAGTACTACCAATTTGGAAAACAACTATGATAAAGCCCTTATTGAAAAATTATTTCCAATCTCCAAGTGACCACAACAATTTTCTCCCAATTTCGCTGCTACTATGCTTAGGCAAAATACTTGAACCACTAGTTTTCTCACAGTTATAAGGCAATCAATTCTTACACACATTCTAAGTAGGCTACAGGCCAGGTCGCAGTATGGAACTGGTGCTGACGGGATATCTAGGTGATTTACAGCAAATGCTGGATGTTAGAACTGGGGTTCTCTAGTTGGCAGAGGTAGGTACCTTTGATTGCTTCTAAGTCAGGAAAAAGGGATTACACTACTGGATAACCCCTGCTCACCCCCTTGGTAGCTTGGCACTAGCAGACAGGTTCATCTCAGAGGCAGTGTGTTAAGCATTTGTGAACACATACAGTAACACAGTGACAACACTACAAATGGACACCACACAGGTTGTATAAAATTTAAGCCTGGGCGAAGCACTACGCTACGCTCGCGTAGTTTGCGAAGTTCGCGCTACTTCGCACTACGCGAACTGCATGTAGCACAGTGCGAACACGCGTAGCGTAGTGTTGCGTAGTGCTGCGGTCATTTTTTGCTTGCTCGCGGTCCTCAACATCAAGTTGGCGACCGCGAGCAAGCAAAATGACATCCCGGCGATACTTTTTCCTTGTTCGCGATCAGCAACTGCAAGTTGGCGATCGCGAGCATGGAAAATAAACTTCCCGGCGAGATTCCCAACGCGAGGAGGTCAGGTTTCTCATTGCGAGTGGTCGCGTATGCTCGTGACCGCTCGCGATGAGAAACTATCAGTTCGCGTTGAGAAAGCTGAAGCTGAGGTAAAAATCTACTCGAGCAGCAGAAAACTACAGCTCGCACTGTGCAAGATGCCATTTTCAATGATTGCACAGTGCCGGTTGCTTGTCCGCACTGTGCAATCATTGAAAACAACATCTTGCACAGTGCGAACATGTTACTACGCAGTTCGCGAAGTGCTACGCGTAGCTCGCGTAGTGCGAACTTCACTTTGCGTAGCTTCGCGAAGTGCTAATTCGCGAACTATGCCCACCCTTAATAAAAATAGGTATTCTTTATATAGACTTAATACAAGACCACAAATGACAAAAATCCACAATACTGTACTCAAAGTAAACTTAAAGATAGTAGAAGTAACTTAGTTCAAATTGGTGATGAATGCGTCACGTTTCTCACAAAAGTACCTTGGATGCTTAACGCAAAACAAAAGGTTCACAGGGAGGGTGATGCGTCGGTTCCTTGCTTCGTGGGAGGTGATGCGTCGCTCCTCAATGCTTGCGCAGAGTAGGGGATGCGTATTGTTCCTTACCGGAGAGGAGGTGATGTGTAGATTCTCGTGCTACGTTCTGGTTACGATGCGACAAGATGACGCCTCGATGCAATGCGACAATCCGGTGCGATGCGATCAGATAGCACCCTTGATGCGATGCAACAACGTGAAGACGATGCGTACACGCCCGACGGCACTGCGTCAACTCGAAAACTTCTGAGCCGTGACAGGCCCTGTGGTGTGCTTTTCCGGTGATGCGACGGTGTCCCTTGTGGTGCCGACACACTTCTCCGGTGATGCGACGGCAAGCAACTGCGGCGAAGACATGCTTCTCTGGTGATGTGGCGGCGCCCTCTGCGGCAGCGACACGCTTCTCCGGCGATGTGATGCCACAGCTGCGATGGCGACATGCTTCTTCTGGTTGAGTCGCGCTTCCTGCTCCCAGCGACACACAGGGTTCCGCAGACTGAATTCCCAGCAAGGAAATTCAGAGGAGAGCTGGTGGTGAAGTCTTGTAGCCCTGAGACTTCGGCAGGAGGCAAGCACTAGTTCAAGCCCTTGGAGAAATATTCTGCTCCTTTGATATGATGAAAATTCCTAAAAAGTTCTCCTTTCCTTGGCAATGAAAAAACCACTGAAGGCCAATCCAGCAAAACAGCACCCGGGCAAAAGGGCAGTCCAAACTCCTGCAGCTTCCTTGGTTCTTCTCCTCGGCAAAGGTTTGTCTTGTTTTCCCAGAAGTGATCTAAAGTCTTGGGGTCCGGGCCCCAATATTTATACTACTATCCTCTTTGTTCTCTGAAGGCAGAGGGTCCTGTACCTAGTCCAAACCAGTTCCGGGTGCATTCTACCAGTGCACACCTTCTTCCTTTGTCAGTGTGGGCCAGGGTCACCAGACACACCACTGGAGGTGGAACCAGCATTGTGGAAGGCAGGCACAGCCCTATTCAGGCCCAGGTGCTACTCCTCCCACAACTCTACATGCAGATAGGTCTATTCAGCCCAGTGCAGACTCACCCTGTCTCCTGGAGCCCCCTCATCCCCTGTCACTAACCAACCACACATGGAATACACAACCTAGCAGAGGTAGGCTTGGATGGTTAGGTAAGAAAATACTTACTTTCTAAAAGTGGTATTTTGAAACACAGAATGTTAAAACCAACTTCACTAAAAGATGTATTTTATCATTCAGGCATACCAAACTCGAATTTCTACCTTGTTTCCTGGGTCAGTTAAGATTATAAGATGTTATAATCAAACTGCCCATTCTGGCCTATGGGAGCAGGTAGCCTTGCAAAAGTGAAAAACCAAAATGGCTGTAATTCACTATCAGGACATGCCAAACACATCAGGGTATGTCCTTATCTTTCACATACAATGCACCCTGCCCTAGGTGTGGCTGACATGTAGAAAAGGGAAGGTTTAGGGACTGATAAGTGGGTGCACTTACCAAGTCGATATGGCGGTACTAGACTGCACACATGCTCTGCAATGGCAGGCCTGAGACACACTTTGCAAGTTGCGTCTGTGGGTGGAGCAATCAGTGCTGCAAGCCCACTAGCAGCATTTGATCTACGGGCCCTGGGCACACATGGTGCACTGTACTAGGGACAAGTAAATCAAATAACCCAATCATGGAGTCACTAATCAATACATTAATTTAACATAGGGAGCACTTGCACTGTGTCACTGAATAGCAGTGGCATAGTGCCCAAAGCATCTAAACCAGCAAAACATATCAAAAACAGAGGAGGCAATCAGAAAAAATGGAAGGGAGACTCACGCCAATGGTACCAGGTCTAACACTGGATGAAGGTGATATTGGAGCAGTAGTTAATTTAGATCTTTCCTCTGGCACCATTGATCACTCATTCTCATCTCCAAACTTCATGATATAAGAAATGGAGAAATTGGGTCTGGCTCACATAGGTAAATATAGTAATTAAAGGCATTTATGCATTTAAGATTGCAGATTTCTCTTCTGTGACTGCGGCAAAAAAAGCGCTCATAAATTCCACTCAAGGGGTGGGACATTGGCCTACTAAGGAATGGCTTGCCTTGGAAGTTTAGGAATGGCCATACATACACATGTTTGTGGCAATTCGTAAAGTCCTCTCCATCCCATTTTCACCCAGGAAACTCTGCTTCCATGGTGGGAAGATGAATGGGTCACCCTCCACATTTGTTGGGGATGTAGCCAAAAAGCTTTCACCGTGGGCAAAAAAGTGGGAAAAGTCTTTTCTAACCAAGATTGAACAAACCATTATCCTCCTCTTTTTAAAATCTGAATGTAAAAAATCTCTATTCATATACATGTTGCCTCTGGTGCAGTCATTATATTAATCCAGAGCTCAATACTTTGGGATCTATTCACATAGATTTTGCCCTGACATTCCGTTTTAGGTGAACTGCTCAAATTACACTCACAATTACTCTGTAATTGTCCACCTCATGTTGTTATCCTTTCTTATAGCCATAAAGAATTGACAGTATATTATTTCTCCACCTGTCTGCACACATTATAAACATATTTTTTCTAATCATTTATTTCTCTTCTTCATGCCGGTTAAGGCCTTCATATAAATACAATTTTACTACTACTTCCTCATATATAACATTTAACTATGTTATCACCACATTATAAACTTCATTCCTTTTACCAAAACACATAGTCAGTGCAGTTCACGCATAGTTCTTGGCCTTCTTATTTTTACACCCATACTGCATAGGGGTGATATCCATTGTTATGGACTCCTTGCATTATTCCATTTGCAACAAGTGCTCCAAAGTGCAAATAGTGCTAAAGTGCTGAAGGGATACATAGAAAACAGTCAATATATTAATATTACCACATTTCATGTCATCCAACTTCCCATTGTGTCATATTCAGTAGGAGTGGGTAATCATCTGTTTCTCCTGTTGCCTCTGAGTGTCCAAATACTAAATACCACTGAAATATCAACAATTCTAATTTCCTCAAACTGACCATCTTTTAGATATTTAGCTTATTCATCTCCTCATATATCTTTATTTATTTATGTAAGATATCATACCCCAAATTTCATCATTTGTTTTCATTTCCAAAGTTCATCTCAAATGTTTAGTTAAGATGTACAAACAATTCCTCATCCAACGTTATTCCTCTCTGGCTCCTACTTTTCATCTCAGTTAAGTACTGGAGCTCTAGTTTACAGAGTATCCCTTCCCGATTTCATAATGTTATCTATCGCATAAAACTTCATCTCTTGCAAATTTGCATTGTGAAAAGATGCCTTATGTTTGGCCATAACTGCGATCTTTCTTTTTAACTGTCTGTATATGTTTCAGAATATGTTTATTTAGAGGACAAACTGTGCTGCCCACAGATTGTAAATTGCATGGGAAAACAAGAATGTAAATCACATACCTCGTCTTACATGTAATATCATGTCTGATTGTATGTATTTGTCCTGAGCCTGGGACAAATTCTGTTTTGTTAATGATGATTTTACAAGCCGTGCATTTACTGCAGCTTCAGTATCCTTTCCTATTTTGGCCACTGTTAAGTTTCCTTGATTTCACAAACTGACTTTGCATTAATCCATCTTTGAGACTCTTGTTGACTTTCCGGTAAATGATCATATGTCAATCTTCTATTATCTTCCAACTATTGGATCCAATTTCAGAATCTTCAAATTTTTCTTCAGTAACCTTTTGAGTGTGTTGGATTCTGTGGAGAAATTCATAATCGTCGTTGCTGCTATTGTGTTTTTTTACATTTAACAACTGTTCACGACTTTGGTTTCTTGCTTTCTATAAGCAGTTCTGTAGGATTTTCCTTGGGTAATTTTGATTCCTGAATCTTGTGCTTGTCGCCTCACTGTGTTTGATAAACTCCTCCTCTTCAGAGTAATTACGTTTCAGTCTTAGAAATTCCCCATAGGGTATGCGCCATTTGAGTGTAGCGGGATTAAAAATTGAGGCATGTAAGACTGAGTTTAAGGAGGTGGGATTCAGATTTAATTTCATTTTTATTCACCCCTCAGTTATATAGATCTCAGTGTCCAGGAATATTGCCTTTCACTACTGATGGCTTATGTGAATTTCAAGTTGAGAGCATTGCTAAATATTCTACAAAAATGCTCTTGGACCCATCCTACCTTATTAGGAGATCGTCAATGTAGTGTAGCCGTAATATAATTTTGTTTACATAGCAAACATTTTCTGATGACCACTCCACTTGCTGTTTCCACCACCGCATTGTCAGATTGGCATAATGGGGGATAATGAAAATCCTATTGCTGTCCTACACAATTGTTTGCACACTGTTTGCAAATAAGACATTATTTTCTATTATTATCATTACTATTAGTATTATTATTATTATTTTATTAAATTAAATTTGTAAGGCGCATAGCTACCAGTAGGTTTCCCGGCGCCGACGGATCCAGTAAGAGAGAGAGGACAACATCTACTGATTAAATAGCCAGGTTTTGAGGCCTTTACAAAAGTTCTTGTGGCTGATTTCGTGATGGAGTGGTGTGGGAAGTGAATTCCACAGCACAGGGGCCAGAAGGGAGAAGGACCGTCTGTCCGTACGTGACAGTTTGAACCTCGGCACTAGAAATTTGGCTTGAGATGAAGATCGGAGCGATCGTATTGGGAGGTAGGTCTGGGCTAAGGCGCACAGGCATTGGGGTGCTGTGCCTAGCTTGATTTTATGTATATAGCATAAGGCCTTAAATTTGAGCCAGTGGAGGTCGCGGAGAGCACCTGAAATGGGGGACATTTTCGGCACATGGTAAAGCAGTCTAACCGCAAAGTTCTGAACCACTTGCAGTTTGCGAACTACCTCCTTATTGGGTCCTAAGTACAGGACGTTGCCATAGTCCAGCCTAGCCATGATCAAGGCCTGAATCACGGTTCTTTGTGTGGGACCAGGTAGCATCCAGAGTATTTTACGGAGCCATTTTAGAATGGTAAAGCAAGTTGATGCGATCTTGACTACTTGCTGTCTCATAGATAGCTGATCATCTATGACCACGCCTAAATTGCGTGCTGATTGCACCGGTTGGGGTAAATTGACCATTTGTGGGGGCCAATGACAAGGGCCCCAGAGGTCTTTATTTTTCCCCAGGTTCAGAACCTCAGTTTTTCCGCCATTTAACTATAGCCAGTTAGTGTGCATCCAGTTAGCTATTTTTGCAGCCCAGCCTGTAAAGGTGACACAGTGGATGGTACTTTGGAGGATAAGGAGAAGAGAAGCTGGGTGTCATCCGAACATGTGTCATCTAGACACAAATGGATCATCTCAATAAGCATTAGATTATGTTGGTAATACTGTCTATTTCTCGCAAATAGGAAATGTTCACAAACATTTATTCCGATGTGATGTTGTATACTGGTAAATAATGCAACAGCATCTATGGTTGCTAAATGATATGCATCCTGACAGGGTGGATGTTGCAGGTGTTGTACCAATTATCCAGTATCTCTTAAATAAGATTTGAGATCCCTCACCAAAGGTGCTAAAACATAGTCAGTACAGTTGGACATGTGTTCCAATAATGACCCTTTGGCTGATATTATTGGCCGGCCAGGTGGATTTACTGCAGCTTTTGGAAGAAAGTATATTGTTAGGATTATGCGATGTTGGACTGTAAGATACCGTTTCCCATTACCATCAATTAGACCCAACTTCAACCAATAATTTAATTTCTCTTGAACTGTGGCAACCAACTCTTCCATGTGGCCACTCTCCACTTTCACATAGCAGTTTCAGTTAGACATATACTGATTTGCCTCTCCCACATGTTTGTCTTTACTCAAGCTTATCAAGTTTCTCCCCTTATCTGCCACCTTAATTTCAATCAGAGTGTCCTACTGTAAGGCTTGCAGCACCTCTCTTTCATCCTTTGTCAAGTTGTCCTTTTTCTTTTTGTGCTTAAATTTGCCCAAATCCTCAATCAACATCTCATGAAACACATCAATCTTATTTCCCAGAGATAATACTGGGCAATATCATGAAGTCTGCCTTCTACCACTTAATCCTGCTCCCAATTTTTCAAGTTGTATTTCTTGTAGTGTCTGGGACTCAGGAATTTCCGCATTTGTGTCCCTTTCGGATCCAAATTGAGGAGGGTATTAAGGAGATGCAGGCCTTCTGCTTGTAAAATTGTCGTTGACACAGAATTGACCCTCTCTTTCATCTCTGATTTCTCTTTTTATGCATAGAGCTTGACTAGTTTAATTTTCTGATGTATTTATATAGGTCTATTTAGGTTTGGGTATAGTCAAAAAATCTAGTTGGACAAAAACTGAGCCCTTTCATAAGAACTGAAATTTCTATGTCAGTAATCTGCCTGTCACGGCAATGTATGATTATCATTTCTTCATATGTTGTTTCTATATCTGTTTGTGAGTCCTGCTCCTCAGACCTCCTGTGGGTATATTGTTTGCCCCTTTGACCTCTCCTGGTCTATATTTTCCCAGCAACTTGCCGGGGGTCTTCCCTCTGCTTCCTTCCCTTTGGGGACTCCAATCTTTGTTTCCATTGTTGCTACTGCTAGCGTGTTAGTTTCATTTCATCTAAAAAAGACAATTTCACCTCTCATAAATTACGCATATTAGAGGTTCCTTCCCCTTTACTGAGCTCCGAATCTGGAGTACATAATCCTGAGCATGTTTGTTTCATTATGATTATATCCAAAGTGAGATGAAGCGTTTGGCAAAGGTGAAAATTCTTTCCTCTTCATATTCTTCCTAATCTCTTTGGAATTTAACCTTCTTTCTATTCATTATATCCTCTTTATGTTTCTCTCATTTCACTTGTATCTCATCCATGCGATATCTTTGTTCCTCTGTTAAATCAGTTTTGTTTATCTCTTCTTCAATTTCCTTGATCTGATCTTGTATCTTCTGTAGGGATATTTTTCCATGTTTAATTAAAATGTGTACTAATCCCATAGAGGATATCAGAATAAATTAGCTCCACTCCTGCAGTAATCCTAAACTGTTTCCCTCTTGACTAGGCATCAACATGATTCCTAATTTTCGTGGCACCCGATGCGACTCAATGTATTTCTGAAAAGTTGAAAGTTGTTAATTTTCGGGAAGCTTTGTCCCATTGTTGTAGCTTTATTTTCACATCACCTCCTGTCATATTAATTGTAAATGCATTTCCAGGGCCTGCTTTGGCGCTTCCCATAACCTGATTAATTAATGAAGATAGCTGCCTGGCATTTTGCCTCCCTATTTACCGCAATTTCATTTATAATGTTCTCTCGTTCTTGTTTCTTTTTCTTTTTTGTATTTTTAAATTTGTTAACTGCGTGTCAGCAACCAATGCTACTCCCTAGTTTAAATGTGGTTATTATGCACACATTTGTTGACACTGAACACTTCCTGAACCTCATCTGACAGATTAAACCTCCATATTGCTCCACATTGCAGTGAACCTCCCAATCATATCTTCCCCTCCTACCTTGTGGACATGACTAGGTCTGTTGTTACACTCAGGTCTCTGCAATCTCGGCTTGTCCCCATTTGTCAGAGGGGTTATCCAATTAGTTGCCGGATTCACTCCCCGGGCACAGCAACCTCAGCCTGCCCTAATTAATGGTATAGGTTTGCACCTTAATGCTGGATAATCATTTTGTCCCATCGGCATTACCTGTGTGTGAGCGAGATTATGGCTGCTGGTGATATCAAATCAATGCCTTGTGTCCGTTGGCCCCACTGTGTGTCACACTAGTACTCTTAGTGAGGGTGCCTTCCGCAATAGGAGAGCCTGCCTTCTTAATTGTTCCACTAACGACTAACGAGCTATTTTGGCAAACTTTTCTTTTTCTAAAAGTATGACGAATGCAAATTATCTCCTACTGGTTTACACCATAATGAGCCTTGTTCGCAGAATAGTGTACAGTCAATCTTATTTGCCTTATACAACAATCCGGTCACATGACCATTTCAAAGTCATGGGAATTGTAGTTTCCTTATTGTGAATTTGCAAAACCGTCCACACAGAGTATGGCGTGCAAAAAAACAATACTCAAAAGTTCAATTTAAAAACACAGGCCACTGAGTGATACACTTCTAATACATGTTTTGTTCCGAAAGGTGTTATCTACTGGTAGATCAATGAGTTCACAATCTTTTTACCCATATGACCCTTCATGTTGCATCCTGGATCTTGTAGTTCTTAAAAACTAAGAGCTAAGAGTCTCAAAGGGGCCCTTTACTACATTAACTATATCATTGTCATACCATCCTCCTTCTATTTATAAGGCTTTTTGTTTATTTTATATTCCATGTTTGTACTGAAATTGTGATTACAAGACCTATGAAAAGGGTTTTCCCCCCTCATCCCTGTCCACCTAAAATTATTCATCTTCTGCCAGAGGTGTCTCTTATTTTTAACCAAATGTTTGTCACCTGTATCTTCCCGGCTATTTGGAAAATTGGCGTCTGTGCTCCCCCTCCTCAAAAAAGCTAATCTTGATAGAGCAGACCCTAACAAATATCGGCCAATCTCCAGACTCCTCCTGCCCGCAAAGATGGTGGAAAAGGCTATGAATTCAGTTATCTCGGACTATCTGGAAAAGCATGAGTGCCTAGATAATTCTCAATTTGGTTTCAGAAAGCAACACAGTATGGAACTGGCGTTGATCTCTTCCTCTGAGACTATTAGGCAGACCGTCGATGCAGGAGGCAATGCAGCACTGGTGCTGCTTGACCTCTCTGCAGCATTTGATACGGTTAACCATCAGAAATTATTGCAGGTGCTGGAAGGTGTTGGTATTAGAGGAAATGCAAAAAGAAATATTGATTGACAGAATGCAGAACAATGTCATACATTCACCCCAGTACATAGATCTGGGCCTAAATCCATTGTTTTTTTGCTCACCATGCCATTTCAGTTTGGACTCAGCCATATGCAAATCAGTCTTGACCCTGTGCCCAAAGGGAACAGTCCAGCCCGAACTGCCAGGCCAGGTCCTCCCTGGACTGGAAACAAGCATTCTAGGACCGGTTTCGGGGTTTCACCCCTCTTCAGCCAGGATAGCTTGATTCCAGTGGCATGGAAAGCACGGAACTCACGTCTGAGCAAACCTGTCTTACTCGGGTGACAAATGCAAAAAGAACTATTGATGGACAGAACGCAGAACAATGTCATACATTAACCCCAGTACAGAGATCTGGGCCTAAATCCATCGTTTTTTTGCTCACCATGCCATTCCAGTTTGGACCCAGACATATGCAAATCAGTCTTGACCCTGTGACCAATGGGAACAGCCCAGCCTGAACTGCCAGACCAGGTCCTCCCTGGACTGGAAACAAGCATCCTAGGACCAGTTTCAGGGTTTAACCCCTCTTCAGCCAGGATAGTTTGATTCTAGTGGCATGGAGAGCACGGGACTCACGTCTGAGCATACCCGTCCCACTCGGGGTGACAAATGCAAAAAGAACTACTGATGGACAGAATGCAGAACAATGTCATACATTCATGACAGTACAGAGATCTGGGCCTAAATCCATCGTTTTTTTGCTCACCATGCCATTCCAGTTTGGACTCAGCCATATGCAAATCAGTCTTGACCCTGTGCCCAATGGGAACAGTCCAGCCTGAACTGACAGGCCAGGTCCTCCCTGGACTGGAAACAAGCATCCTAGGACTGGATTCGGGGTTTCACCCCTCTTCAGCCTGGATAGCTTGATTCCAGTGGCATGGAGAGCACGGGACTCACGTCTGAGCATACCCGTCCCACTCGGGGTGACAAATGCAAAAAGAACTATTGATGGACAGAACGCAGAACAATGTCATACATTAACCCCAGTACAGAGATCTGGGCCTAAATCCATCGTTTTTTTGCTCACCATGCCATTCCAGTTTGGACCCAGCCATATGCAAATCAGTCTTGACCCTGTGACCAATGGGAACAGCCCAGCCTGAACTGACAGGCCAGGTCCTCCCTGGACTGGAAACAAGCATCCTAGGACCGGATTCTGGGTTTCACCCCTCTTCAGCCAGGATAGCTTGATTCCAGTGGCATGAAGAGCACGGGACTCACGTCTGAGCATACGCGTACCCTCGGGGTGACAAATGCACAAAGAACTATTGATGGACAGAATGTAGAACAATGCCATACATTCACCCCAGTACAGAGATCTGGGCCTAAATCCATCGTTTTTTTGCCCACCATGCCATACCAGTTTGGACCCAGCCATATGCAAATCAGTCTTGACCCTGTGCCCAATGGGAACAGTCCAGCCCGAACTGCCAGGCCAGGTCCTCCCTGGACTGGAAACAAGCATCCCAGGACCGGTTTCGGGGTTTCACCCCTCTTCAGCCAGGATAGCTTGATTCCAGTGGCATGGAAAGCACGGAACTCACGTCTGAGCAAACCTGTCTTACTTGGGTGACAAATGCAAAAAGAACTATTGATGGACAGAATGCAGAACAATGTCATACATTCACCGCAGTACAGAGATCTAGGCCTGAATCCATCGTTTTTTTGCTCACCGTGCCATTCCAGTTTGGACCCAGCCATATGCAAATCAGTATTGACCCTGTGCCCAATGGGAACAGCCCAGCCCGAACTGCCAGGACAGGTCCTCCCTGGACTGGAAACAAGCATCCTAGGACCGGTTTCGTGGTTTCACCCCTCTTCACCCAGGATAGCTTGATTCCAGTGGCATGGAGAGCACGGGACTCACGTCTGCGCATACCCGTCCCACTCGGGGTGACAAATGCAAAAAGAACTATTGATGGACAGAATGCAGAACAATGTCATACATTCACCCCAGTACAGAGATATGGGCCTTAATCCATAGTTTTTCCCAGATAGCCTGGCTGAAGAGGGTTATGAACCCAAAACCGGTCCCAGGATGCTTGTTTCCGGTCCAGGGAAGACATGGCTTGGCAGTTCGGGCTGGACTGTTCCCATGAGGCACATGCTCAGACTGATTTGCATATGGCCATGTTTGAACTGGGGTGGTGGAGTGAGCTAAAGAATGATGATGGATTAAACCCAGATCAGTTGACTGGGTGTGAATGTTTGATTTGCTCAAACGCTCAGTCCATCATCCCCTTTGGTATTGGTATTAGAGGAAAAGCCCTTGATTTTCTAAAATCATTTCTGTCAGGGCGAGAACAGTTTGTGGCTCTTGCAGAGCATAAGTCGCTGAATTTCACACTGCCATGTGGGGTGCCACAGGGCTCGTCATTGAACCCTACCCTTTTTAACGTCTTTGTTGCTCCACTGGCAAGGCTAATTAGATCTTTGGGTTTCTCTGCTATTTCATATGCAGATGATACTCAGATTGTGGTTTCAGTGACAGGCTCTCCAGACGAAACGGTGGCCCAGTTCCACACCTATCTTCGCCAGGTGGGGGACTGGCTGTCCGCTAACTGTCTGAAGCTTATTGCTAGCAAGACTGAAGTCCTACTTTTTGGCAAAAGTACTAAGTTCTTGAACTCCACGCTGTGGCCTCCAGAGTTTGGCCCGCTTCCCTACCCAAAAGATGAGGTAAAAATCTGGGGGGTGACATTTCACTCAAAGCTCTCTTTTGAAGGTCAGGTCAATCAGGTCACTTCTGTTTCCTTCTATACTTTAAAAATACTGAGAAGGGTCCTCCCGTTCATTCCAGTTTACTTGAGGAAATTGGTGGTGTCTGCCCTTGTTCTGTCCAGAGCTGACTATTGTAACGGACTAATTACGAACCTCCACATAAAATGCCTCAATAAGTTGCAGATGGTGCAAAACGCCACAGCGCGTCTATTGCTAAACAAACCTAAATTTTCATTGATCTCCACGGCGCTCAAAAAGCTGCCCTGGCTGCCAGTGAAAAGGCGGATAGAATTTAAGGCGCTCTGCATTGCATTTAAGGCAACTCACGATGCCGGGCCAGCATTTTTTAAATAGAACTTGCAGCCTTATGTTCCTGTCCGCCAGCTCCGGTCAGCACATTCTCACAACCTGGTAGTTCCCAGGTTTAAAAAGTGTGCTTGGGGTGGAAGTAGCTTTCTGGTAGGTACGACCCGGCTTTAGAATACACTGCCGGTGCAGATTGAGAAAGAAAAGTGTTACCATTCAGGAAGGCTTTAAAGACATGGCTGTTCAATCTTTGAGGTGACTTTATCGTTCTTATCTGTCTCGTGCTGAGTTAGCGCCATGATACCTTTTGGTGAATGTTTTGCGCTCTACAAGTTTCGTTTTCATTTGATTTGGTTTCATTTCATTTCATTTTATTTAACCTTTGCCTGCCAATTCTGCTAACTGAAGTGGAGAGTGCTTTGACTAAAAGTATTACATTGTTTTGATAAGAGTAGGATTACTCCCTCAATAGGACAGATTTAATCATCTTTTGGCAGAATTATTCGCTATTTAGCCTCCGTCAAACGGAACGTACAATATTATTCTCCACATTCCTTCAAATTATGATGATAAAGTGCGTGTGCTGCCGATGAGGAGAACTGTGCAAATTACACTCGCAATTACTCTGTAATTGTCCTCCTTATGTTGTTATCTTTTCTGAAAGCCGTAAAGAATTGACAGTATATTATTTCTCCACATCTTTGTACACATTATGAAAATATTTTTCTAATCAATCATTTCCTGTGTTCCTGCCAATAAATGCCTTCATAATAGTACAGCTATATTACTACTCCCTCATATATATAAAATGTAACTATGTTATCGCCATATTATAAACTTCATGTCTTTTACCAATACCCACAGTCAGTGTAGTTCATGTATCGTTCTTGTCCTCTTTATTTTTAGTTTTACACCAACAATGCATAGGAACAATATACTTCCTTATGAACTCCTAGTGTTTTTTCATTTTTAACAAGTGCTCAAACTTGCAATTAGTACTAAAGTGCTGAAGTGACTTTTAGAAAACAGGAAATGTCTTCATATTACAACATTTCATTTGATCCCAACTCCCCATCATAATATATTCAGTGGGTGTGGCTGATTATGTGTTTTTCCTGTCGCCTCTGAGTCTCCTAAGTCTACATCACACTGAAATATCAACAATTCTAATTTTCTCAAATAGACTGTCTTTTAGGTTTTCAGCTTAATTATCATGTATCTTATGTACTTATGTAAGACATCATACCCCAAATGTTCTCATTGTTTTTCATTTCCAAAGTTTGGTACATGTCCAATTGTTTCGTTAAGATGTAAAAACAATTCCATATCCTAATGTATTCCTCTCAGACTCATACTATTCATCTTATGTATCTGTGACTCAAATTTACCGAGTATCCCTTCTCAATTGCCCCCTCTTTCAGATTTCAAAATGTGATCCATCACATAAAACTTCATCTCTTGCCAATTTTAAGGGTGGGCGTAGTTGGCAGAGTACTACTACGCAGAACTCCACAAAGTTGAACATAAACTACTTCCACAACTTCGCTACGCCAACAGAAACCTCATATATTTTCTCTGTCTTTACATGCTAAAATGCATATAGTCTATTCACAAAAGTGAAAGTGATCATTTAGAAAGCAGTGAGAGAGGTGATGATTTTGGGATCCTCCCTAACCTAGGGGGAGGACCAAGCAGATGCCTTGCTTGAACACAAAGAGCATATCATGCTGAACGATTCAGTGGTGGTCCCATCCTCTTAGGACCACCCCAAGCACAGTTATTATGGGCAAAAATACAATCCCAACCAAAGGCCCTGCAAAGCATTATGGGACAAGATTAGCAGTGGGCAGTGAATATTATAGTATCCAACATCAAAATAATTCTACAAAGAGCTGCAGTTCAACTCCTCGTTACTAGGTGTCCCTCGCGAGTCAAATGCAAAAGCATTGAATCAAGCTGCAGTTCCACTAGTCGTTACTAGATGTCCCTCACGAGTCAAATGCAAAAGCAGTTTCAGTGTTGGAAATTCCCCATAGGGAATTTTCCATTTGAGTGTATCTGGATTAAAATGTGAGGCACGTAAGACTGAGTTTCTGAGGTCGCATTTCTCTGAAATGTAGTTTGTACTTGCCCTTCCTTAATATAGATCTCAGTGTCCAGGAATATTACCATTCACTACTGATGTTATATGTGAATTTCAGAATGAGATCATTGCTATTGAGTCTTTGGAAATATTCTGCAAAATCATTTGTGGATCAATCCCAGATTATTAGGAGATCATCAATTTAAGGTAGCCACAATATTATTTTGTTTATATATCGATGCATTCCAGAATCTGGTAAGGATTAAGAGGGGTCCACAGAAGTCACGAGGATAAGAACCATTGACCTACACAGTCAGAGGGTACAAAAGAAAATGCAGATAGTTTTTAAAGTTCAAATTGTAATTTGCTATCTGACATATAACCCCTTTTTAAGGATATCTTTTGCATATTAAATATGTTTCTCTGCTCTCCCACAAGACATGAAAAAAATACAGGATTTTCCTGCCCGCACTCTCCTGAGCATGAAACTGCAGTGTTCCAGGGGATAGGGTCACCAGAATACTGGTTACGTAGGGCCCTGGGGAATGTGGACTGTGCATGGCTTGGGGAGGAGCGCTGCTTGACTGGCTCCCCAAAATACAACTCTTGACCCTGGTGGATGGGTTTGCTGGGCCTCTAAAGACTAAGGGCAGGGACACCTCCTCCTCTAACTTATAGACACATCCCGGGGGGGTAAAGTCTCCTTGGTCTCAAGGATTCTCAGGGAGGATGTCTGCATAACCCCTCAGGAATAACATATATAAAAGTCTATCCGTGGGCTCTGGCTAACCTGAGGAGGCTCATATCACATTTCTGCCCACTTGGACCCTCTCACCAGGCCTATGGGGACAGGGCCCTGTATGTTTTTTTTTCCAGGACTGTGAACTGAGTCCCTGAGTCCTAAAACGGCTGCCACCACATCGTTGTTGATGCAGTAGCAGTAAATCAGTTCATATGTTTTGATCTGTGGGATCCATGGATTTTTTGCGACATTGAATATACATACATTTTAAACCTTAATTTCTCAAAAGCAACTGAAAAGATTTACACAAAATCACAAAAACCACGCTTTCTGGACCAAGATCTAGCTTTCTGCCAATCTGGTGAAATTCCATTCAGGCTGTAGCTGTGTCTATGGAGAATTGCATGCGGAAAACATGTTTTGAGACCCCTCCTCTTTTCAGTTCCTGCTTGACGATCACTTTGAAACGTTGCAGGAAAGAGCTGAAGTGGATGAATGTTTTTTGGAAAGTTTTGAGAAGATTCATCAAGTAGTGCCAAAGTTATTGGCAAATCAAAGAATAATTTTCCTATGTAACATGGTCCTACCTATAAATACACAGTGGCGACCAGGGTAACCTACTCTGTATTTAGCATTTCCTCAAAAAGTTTGAGAATTTTCAGTTACCATATGTTAGAAATGGGGGTCTCTAGTTGGCAGTGGTAAGCACTCTGTCCAAGTAGGCAAGTCAGAATTCCCAGCAGTAGAGTTCAGGGATGCTGCAGGTCAAGTCTTTAAAGACTTCTTAACAAGAGGCAAGCACACACAAGCCCTGGGAGAAACATCTCAAGCAGGATACAAAGCAAAGTCCAGTCCTTTTCCTCTCCAAGACAGAAGCAGCAACTACAGGCCAACCCGGTAAAGCAACACACAGCAAAAGGGCAGCACTCCTGCTTCATAGCAGAGTCTCCTCTTTATTCAGAAGTATTCTAAACGTCTAGGGTGTTAGGTCCAATACTTATATCACTGTTGACATTTGAAGTAGGCATTATTCAAAGGATTGTCTTTGTAGTGCACAAGTAGTTGCCTTGCTTTGCTTTGGCTTGAGACACACTCCAGCGGGTTGGAGACAGCCTTGTGAGAGGACAGGCACAGCCCGATTCAGGTGCCTGTGACAACTCCTCCCGCCACTCTAGGTCAGAAAGACCCATCAGCCTGGTGATTGGAAATCAGGATATGCAGGGCACCCCTCAACTCCCTTTGTGTGACCTTCTAGAGTGAATGCACAAACAGGCCCTTGTCAGTCTAAATCAGACGTTGATTTCACAGGCAGGCAGAGACAGAGAATGGTTAAACAAGAAAATGACCACTTTTTAAAAGTAAACACAACAAGATGATGGACGGAGTGCTGAAACTTTTCAACCCACAAGTAAGAGATCTGGGTTTAATCTATATTTGTTTTGCCCACTATGCCACTCCAGGATGGACCTTGCTCCTCATGGGAACATTCCAGCTCGAACTGCCAAGCCAGGTCCTCCCTGGACCGGAAACAAGCATCCTGGCTATCTTGAATATCTAGAATCCAGTGGCACAGCGAGCAAGGAACCCACGTCTGGGCTTACCCTTGGCCACTTAGGGCGAAAATAGCAAACACAACATGATGATGGATGGAGTGCTGAAACATTTCAGCAATAATCCCCAGTCAAGAGATCTGGGTTTAATTCATTGTTCTTTTTCTCACTGTGCAAGCCCAGTTTGGAGCCAGCCATATTCAAATCAGTCTTGACCCTGCTCCTCATGGGAACAGGCCAGCCCGAACTGCCAGGCTAGGTCCTCCCTGGACCAGAAACAAGCATCCTGGAACCGCTTTCAGGGAATCTCTCCTTATCAGCCAGGCTAGCTTGAATTCAGTGGCACAGTGAGCAAGGGACCCACAGTTGGGCATACCCATTGACACTTAGGGTGAACAAAGCATACACAACAAGATGATGAATGGAGTGCTGAAACTTTTCAATCACTTAACCCCAGTCTAAAGATCTGGGTTTAACCCATTGTTCTTTTGCTCACTATGCTACCCCAGTTTGGATCCAGCCATATTCAAATCAGTCTTTACACTGCTCCTCATGTGAACAGTCCAGTCTATACTGCCAGGCCAAGTCCTCCTGCACAGGAAGCAAGCATCCTGGGACTGGTTTCAGGGTATCATTCCTCATCCGTCGGGCTAGCTTGAATCCAGTGGTACAGCGAGCAAGGAACCCATGTCTAGGCATACCCTTGGCCACTTAGGGTCAACATAGCAAACACAACAAGATGATGTATGGAGGGCTGAAACTTTTCAACCACTCGCCCCAGTCAAGAGGTCTGAATGTAATCCATTGTACTTTTGCTCACTATGCCAGCCCAGTCTGGACCCAGCAATATGCAAATCAGTCTTGACCCTGCTACTCATAGGAACAGTCCAGCCTGGACTGTCAGGCCAGGTCCTCCCTGGACCATAGACAGGCGTCCTGGGACCGGTTATGGGGTATCACCCCCTCATCAGCCAGCCTAGCTTGAATTCAGTGGCACAGCGAGCAAGGGACTCATGTCTGGGTATACCCTTGGCCAATTAGGGCGAACATAGCAAACACATCAAGATGATGGACAGACTGCAAGCACTTTTCAATCACTCACCCCAGTCAAGACATCTGGGGTTAATCCATTGTTTTTTTGCTCACTATGCCACACCAGTTTGGACTCACCCATTTGCAAATCACTCTTGACCCTGCTGCTCCTGGGAACAGTCCTGCTGAACTGCCAAGCCAGGTTCTCCTTCGACCAGAAAGGAGCATCCTGGGACTGTTTTAGGGGTATCACCTCTCATCAGCTAGGCTAGTTTGAATCCAGTGGCACAGTGAGCAAAGGACCCATGTCTGGGCATACCCTTGGCCACTTAAGGCAAACATAGCAAACACAAGATGATGGACAGAGTGCTAAAACTTTCCAACCACTCACCCCTAGTCAAGAGATCGGGTGTTAATCCATTGTTCTTTTGCTCATTATGCCACGCCAGTTTGGACCCAACCATATGCAAATCAAACTTGACCCTGCTCCTCGTGGGAACAGTCCAGCCTGAACTGCCTAGCCAGGTCCTCCCTGGACCAGAATCAAGCATCCTGGGACCAGTTTTGGGGTATCATCCCTCATCAGCCAGGATAGCTTGTATCCAGTGGCACAGCGAGCAAGTAACCCACATTTCTAAAAGTTGCATTTTGCAAACACACAATTTAAAAACCACCTTCACTAAAAGATGTGTTTTTATTTTCTGAACTGAGGGAGCCCAGACTTCAAACTGAAAGTTACACTTGTAAAATGGTGCAAGGCAGCTCCAATCATAGCCTATGGGAAAGCTGGTCCTTGCAATAGTGAAAAACGAAATTGGTAGTATTTCACTATCAGGACATGTAAAGCACACAAGTACATGCCCTACTTTTCACATACACTGCACCCTGCCCATAGGGGTATCTTGGGCGTACCTTAGGGATGCCTTATATGTAGTAAAAGGGAAGGTTTGGGCCTGGCAAGTGGTTGCACTTGCCAGGTCAACAAGGTAGTTTAAAACAGCACTCACAGACACTGCAATGGCAGGCCTGGGATAGGTTTACAGGACTACCCACGTGGGTGGCACAACCAGTGCTGCAGGCCCACTGGCAGCATTTGATTTACAGGCCCTGGGTAGATACAGTGCACTTTACTAGGGCTCTACTAGTGAATCACATATGCTAATCATAGATAACCAGTCAGAATCACAATTTAAACAGGGATCACTTGCACTTCAGCACTGATCAGAAGTGGTAAACTGCCCAGAGTACACACACCAGCATAACATCTAATAAACAGGAGGTAGAGCAAGGATGCCAGGTATAACACCACAGAAGACTAATTCAGGACCTAAGGGGCTTATTTACAAGACCCTTGCCCCGCCATTACTCCACTTTTTCTCATTTTAAAAATGACACACTGGAGGCACAAAGGGCTTGTAAATAAACCCCTAAGGGCCCGATGTAGGTAAAGCCCAAATACCGAGTTTTTAATAGTAAATTTTACTGATTCGCTATTAAGAACTCGGTATTTCAGATGTAGATAAAAAATCGCTAAAAGTTAGTGATTCTGAAAAAATCGCTAATAAAATACCGTTTCCTCTATTCCAAATAGGTATTCACAATTCCATAATACCAATTAGGTAATTAGCGAATCCGGTATTTCAAAAAAATCGCAAAGCTGTGATTCGGCCAATCCTGTGCTTCCTGATGACCTCACAGCCAGAAATTGGCCACACCCATGCAGCTGCACTGATCCTGAAGCTGTTGGAGAGGCAGGGAGCAGGAGCAAAAGCACAGGAGGTGCACAGCTACCACCTAGCAGATACACAATAACTGAACCATGGACTCACAGGAGAAGGGAAAGGATGCTGGAGAAAGAAAGAGCAAACACAAGTTCAGTGAGAGGGAGTTGGAGGCCCTCATAGAGGAGGTGGTGAAGGATCACGGCCAGCTCTTTGGAAAAAAATCACTGCACGTCCCTGAGTCACAAAAACGGTGATCCAGCAGAAAATCAATGCCATCGGTGTCACCCATCGCTCAACAGAGGACCTCAAGAAGCGATGGTACGATCTCCGGAAACATGTCAAGGAGAGGGTGGCCGAATGGCTGAAACAAGCCAGGAAGACAGGTGGGGGGACATCAAAATCGCATGCACCGACTGCATTAGAACAAATGGTGGAGTCCACCCTCCAGCCGGAGAGTGTCAGTGGCATCGGAGACGTGGACAGTTCAGCCACAGGGTCCAACACACAAGGTAAGATGCATGCACGCACAGCATGCTGTGCCCCCTCCCTAGCCCCAATACCCCTGCAAGAATCCCACTCCAGACCACGTTTTGCCTAAAATCAGCAATGCATCATGGGAGATGTAGTCCCTATCAACTAATAGCTTATCAGTCAGCCCACAAAAAGCATATGCATGTCACACACATCAATAGATAAGCAAGCGGGGGACAGACAGCTAGATTGGCAGTCATGAAACTTATTTGTAGGCAAATGCTGCCAGACAAGTGAGTAATAGTACATTCTGTATCCACAGGCGAATCATCGCTCCAGGCTGCAGAAGGGGAGACAGGAGAGGCTTCTGGGGAGCAAAACACACAGGAGGAGGATGTCCTATCACCTGCTGACACCACACCATCATCACCACCATCACCACCACCACCACCACTATGAGCCAGGAGGTATACAGTGGGTAGCCAGAGAGCACAACAGACCCCGCAGGAAGATGATATACAGGCATCTGTAACACAGTCCCCCATGGAGGTTGGCAATACAGGTGTACGTAGACGCCGACAAAGGGCACACAGTCCTGAGGCAGAGGAGTCCAGTGTCTTCTCTGGTCTGGAGGGGCAGATGCTTAAAGTGCAGTGCCTGCAAGGAAAAACAATGAGGGCAATGCAACGCAAGTTGGTGGCAAACAATAAAAACATCAATGACATGAAGGAGACCATATACTGCCTCAACAACACCGTGGCAGAGGGCATGAAGGAGATGTCTGATGCTGTGAGGCTGTTATGCAGCAAGATTGGAGATGGCCAAATGCAGCCGTGAAGTCACTCAGGGGTTGGTAACAGTCACCAGTGCTTTGGAGGTGCTTCAAACCAACCAAATTGCTGCCACAGGATAGGGGGATGGGGCTGAGAGTGAGGAGGCAACAAGCCGCAGTAGCATCACCCCCCCATTACAGGAGACCAGGAGGCGCAGTGGTAGGCACGGTTCAGCTGCAGGACACAGCACTGGCAAGGACAGTGTGCCTGCTGAATGCAGCAGTGCTGCGCGTGGGAGCAGAAGATAAGCACTGCCATCACATTCCATTGTATGGTGGGTGACGTAACCCATTGGACACAATGATGGGACTAGGGATGTTGCATGGTGGAGTGACTATGCCAATTTTTGGCTTGACCAGGCACTGTGAGGCCATCATAGTGTTGCTGTACAATTGCCTGACTGAAGGTCAATTAAACACCGTCACAAAATTGCAGTTACTAGCTTTGTCTCATTACTTACTCAGAAATAGTTGTGTGTGATCTCTGCCCGTCTCTGTCTCCCATCTGGTGCAGCTGCGATGCCTGCAGTGCTGTGCTGTGGCTGGGGACATTCCTCATCCTCTGATTCACTGATTTCCACGGGTGTCCCCCTCTTTGTGGCAAGGTTATGCAGCATGGCACATGCAGCTATTATTTTGCAGCAGATCAGGGGCCAGTACTGCCGTGCACCTCCACTCTTGTGGAGGCAGTGGAACCTGCTTTTGAGGAGTCCAAATGTACGCGCCACCACATTGCGCGTAGATTTATGTGCCACATTATATCTCCTTTCACTTGGGGTAGATGGGTTGAGGTACGGAGTCAGGATGAAAGCACGCACCGCATATGCTCTATCACCTAAGTGTAAAAGAAAGGAAAATTATTCACAGTCAGCAATCGTTGCATCAAATGTATACTTCAGGGTGTGTCACATCGATTTTACCTAGCAGGTAGCCTTCTCCAAATTCACCCGCAACAAGACGGGTATAGATCCCACTGTTCCTGAAGATGTAGGAATCATGCGTGCTCCCTGGGAATTTTGCAACTATGTTGGTGATGATGTGAGAAGCATCACATATAACCTGTACATTTATTGAATGTGTGGATTTGCGGTTGCGGTAGATGTACTCAATCGCAGCGGGGGAGGCAGATTGGTATATGTGTCCCGTCAATGCACCCTATGACATGTGGGAACTGGGCCTTCTGATAAAAGTCCATCTTGGTCTTATGCAGTTCTACCTGTGTGCTGGGAAATTGGATATAGTGTGGCATCCTTTGCAACATGGCGTCCAGGAATGTTTTGAAGAAACGTGACAGGCAACTCTGCGAGACTCCACCCACTGGTAACTGCCGGATGCCAGTAGGTGCAGGCAACAGAGTACCTGTACATGTGGAGGTATTGCGTGCGCCCTTGGTGTCTGGTGCTCCAGGATTGGGTGCAGGTCCCGTATCAGGTCCAGGATGGTGTTTGGGTGAAGCCTGTGCCTCTGATGAGTTTCAGCCTCTGTGAGTTGGAATAAGGTGATGCGCAATCTGTATACGCGTTCCTGTCGTCTCAGATCCTTTGTGCTGCAGCTCGTATCCTTAACCGCCTTGCAATGACGTAGAGGGCCGCCATTGTGTTCAGGCTGATGCATTCTGGGGCTGTTTATATGCTGTGCACCTGGTTACCACCTGCTTTGAGTTTGTGGTAATTTGCGACTCTTAATTAGCGATTTTCTGAGGATTCGGTAATAGCGAGTTTATGTACATTGCTTAGCGTTTTTTTTAGCGATTCCTTATTTTGCTAATCGCTAAATAGTGAGTTGGTGTTGTTAAAGATTGCATTAATCTCTTAGCATGAGCTGAAAGCCATTTTGTACTTGGCAGCCATTTTAGTTAGCTATGTGCTGGCCATTTGCTGTTTCCCTCTTCCAGAGTCTTGCACATGCTCAGAAGTGCCTAGCTAGTAGAATGCACCTGTTCCTAGTATAGAACTGTCAGGCTGTTCTAACTGATGTCAGCAACGTATTACTCCTCCTACTTGTTGACCGTGCATTTTCTGTATGACCATCTATGTGTATAACTCTTCTCATGTGTACTTGTACCGCCTTCTTTTGAGCCCCTGTGTGGGTATATAAGGCCCCTGTTCTCTGTACTCCTTAGAAATGTCTCCTACAGTGATTTGAGAATACTGTATGACGCATTTTTCCCTCTTCTGAGGTTAAATAAAAAGATGTCTTTTATATTACAGCTTCTGTGCCAATCTCTTCTTTGTTGGTGTAAAAGGACCAGGTGTATCAGTGAAGCCCCTGAGAAGGTTTTGATTTCTTCCATTGGTGCCCTCTGTGAGGCTCATCAGAGAAATGGCTATCCAAGGGAGTGATCTTGATGGGAGACAGGAATCTACTGAGGAGGACAGAACAGGACTCTAGTAAAAAGGTAACCTAAAACTGAGATTCTGTCTCTGCAGCCCAGTATATTTCTGGTCTTCCTGATTGGACTCCTCCAACTGCTTACCACTCCTGACTGAGAACATTTTTGGCGTGAGTATTCGAAAAATTACCGTTTGGTCACTCAAAACTTGGCACTGAGGTTGGAGATTTTGGTGCTTGGTAAGGTCGTTTGTTGCGACACTTTTGGGACTTGTATGGAAATTGGCCAATATTTGGAATTTGGAAATACATAAAATGCAATTTATGTAGGCAGGTAATGAGAAACTTTTGTAAACTTGAACGGCACACTTTGAGTTAAGTGCTACTTTGTGTATAATATTGTATATGCTGCAATCTTCTTGGCATGCCTGTTCTTAGCACACATCGTAGAATGTGTTGCTTTCTTGGAGGTACCATTTTGGAACTTGTATAGAATTAGCTGGCTCCCCTAGAGGGGATACTTAACTAGGTTTAGGTATAAAAACGTATTTCTTCCTTGGTGACTAGTACCCCGAGGAACTAAATATGTACATAGAAAGGATCCTGGTCTGTGCACTTAGTAACATTCATAAGTGGTGATATGCAGTGCGTTTTTTTCCTGGTGTTCTGCCAGACAAATCTAGTGAATATGACTTACAACTAGTATTTACAAATGGTTTGGTTTAAGTACAGTCTGTGAGCTGTCTTTTGTTTCTGTCTTAAGTGTTGATCTGTGGGTTAAAATGTGTGTTTAAATGTCTGTGGTTTGTCATTAGTGGTACTTGTGTGAGTAAGTAGCTTAAGGGCCCTGTATTATGTGTATGACACCGTTTTGAAAATGTCTGGAATGAGCTCAATGTTTTTTTTTGTCATCATTCTGTTATGCAAAATATCATTAAAATAAAATATTTTTAAAATAATCCAGCAATGAATCATATAATATATGCTAAATAGCTGCACTCTATCATTAAATTGACAGAGTAAGACACTATACATGTGTGCAAATTGCCACGATGCTAAAGATAAAATTAGAATCCACATTGAATAGGAGTAAAAAAAAAAGCTTCAAAAACGAAATTGTGTGTTTTGCAATAAATAAATTAAGATACAAAATGTCACAGCATTTATCCTTCTGTATTAGGTATTAAAAGGCATTCACATTATCTGAGTGAGTTGGTTGTTGCTGAATCAAATACACATTACAGAACGATAGATTTGTGCTGGCTTGAAAGGCTGGCTTGAAAGGCGTGTGAATTCGACGCCTTTCGTGTCACGGTGTAAAACCCTGCATTTCAGACTGCTGTTTTAAAAGTTAGAAATCAGGTTCATTATTTTTTTTGATAAACACAGAACAGATTGACAGTAGGGATTTCTTTTCTTAATGCCCTTTTAAATAAGAATAAGAGTGGTTTTTAATGTTAAATAATAATGACTGTTTTTTAAAAGTGGCGCAGACTTAAGATGTTTGAAATTAGACTTCTGTGCTTAGGGTTATGAATGAATGCGTTTAAATGTGATAGGCAAGGGATGCAGCTTGCTTTTCATATGTGAACTCACCAAAATGATTGGATTTATTAAAAAAAAAAAAGACATTGTTTTGATTAAATAAAAAATCTTATTTAAGAAAGGTGCATTACATTCGTTTTTTAATATTTATAATGCCTAATAATGATGCTGTGACCTCCTAGCATCCAAATTGAATTTAAGCAGTACTGTACAGCAATAGGGGGTCACATACATGGGAAATGTCACTTTACCCAGGCGTACAAAACTCATTTTTATAAGGGTATACATTAAACATTTCTGATGCCACATCTCTGGGATATGTAGAGGACATTCTGGGGATGACTATTATGCACAAACATTGTAGGATATTCATTTTTAAGTGCCCCAAACATCAAAGTCGAAATTGGGTAAAATTCCCTATTTAAATGAGGTTATTCCAATCAGAGCAGCTTTTAAACTGTCTTAGGCTCCATTAAATGCACATATGTAAGTATAGAATGAATAACTGTCATCTATACTGCTAGACAAGCACTCAGCACACTGCTTACAAATATAAATATGTACAAAAAAAACTGGCAGAAGTTATTAAGCTTACCTCTGAATTGCTGGTAGACAGGAATCCAGTGGGTTGTTGAGCTCTCAGTCTCCAGGGTCACTTTGAATTGGGAGCACTGCATAGAAAAGCTTGCACACAAGATGGAACAGCTGCGAATAGGTTAAAGGTCAAAGTTCTACATTTAGAAGCCTAGCAGGGCTCAACGCAACGTTTGCTTTGACATTTCGACATTTGAAAGACGAAATGGCAGGGCAGGGAAAGAAAGAGGTTTTGCTTACTTTTTTTTGCAAAAGCAAGTTTTTGTGCACTCATATGAACAGAGGGAAATATAATGGTATATGTGAGCTCTGATTAAGACAATGGCTCTGCCATATATATAGCACTAATGCTTTTAGGGCTGAATTAAGGAAGCAATGGGATTTAGTTTGAATTCATACGGCCTCATGTTACACATGTACATTTGCTAAAGGAATATGTTCTTTAGCTAGCTCAATGTGCTATTTAGCTCCTCAGAGTTTGTTTATGCCCAGTTGCTACAAATAGGGGTTGATAGTGTTGACAGAATGAAACCTGTTACAGGTTTCCTACTGTCAAAAATGGGGGAAGGAGGCTAGCTCCCCTACAAAATAAGGCAGGGGTCTTCAAACTGTGGGGCGCGACCCCCAGGGGGGCCGTGGAGTGATGCAAAGGGGGTCGCGCCTTCCCAGTCACACTTCTGCCCAGGCCCAAGGGCTTCAGCCCCCCCCACACTTCCCCCGTCCTGTGTCTCAGCCCGGGCTGCTGCAGTGAAACTTGAGCTGCTGGGGGCTCAGCTGGGCAGTGTCTGGATTCCTATCTCCGGCACCCCCGTGTTTTTTCACAGGTCTTTAAAGACCATTTAACATGCCTTTGTAAACTGCTTAAAGAGGCTTAGGTTTTTTTGCTGGTTCCAGTACCCCCTGGGTCCCCACTGTGCCTATTCCTTACATTTGGATTTTACATTCACTGCCGTAGTGTGAGAATGCATTTCATGGAAAGGAATACAAAGTTGGCTTCCTGGGGGCGCCGTGAGTGAAAGTTTATTGTGCTTTTGAAGCACCTGCTGCAGCGTTTCTTTCCCCGGCAATTACCAGGCCTCACATAAATGTCAAGATAACTTGTGTGATTAATTATCTTCCTGGAGAGAGATCAGAATGTTGTATAGTTGAGGTTTTGACTTAGGTGATGTTAGTGCAGAGGGTTAATATGCCTGCTGCAAAGAACGTGTACCAAGTAGATTACAGAGTGCGTATGATGTGAAGAGATCAGCAGGTTACTGCTTTCAAAAGAGACATCCTTTTGTTACTTGCAATTTATAATTTAAATTCCTAATAGAGAATAGTGAGCTATTAACTTTCATCCTAGAACAGCATGCACACTACAAAGAATACATTATTAGACCATTGGTTAATGTTGCAAAAAGGGTTAATTTGGCTAGAAATCAATTCTTATTATTAAAGGAAACTCCCAACTATGCTGTTTCTTTTTCGACTCTGAGTTTGTGCTTCTCCACACCAAGCACTCTTGAACTATACTGCCTACCAGTATGGATGACATGTGACTCCTATACTTTTAGTCCTTTGGCTTATGTAACATTTCCTATACACTGATTAACACACTTATGATTGATTGTCTCTGTGTAATGTGTGTGTGATGCAAAGTGCTCGGACACCCTACACTGGTATGAGTGGCACTATATAACTCATTCAATGCATCTGAGAGTGTGGGGTTATGGAGACTTGGTCACTGTTAAAGGGTGCTAGTGAGAGAATCCGTGGTGGGGGTGGTCATTGTGGGGGGCACCAACAAACATTGTCGCACAGGGCACCACCAGCACTAAAGCCGGCCCTGGGAAGTATGCACAGATAAGCGCTGAAAATACCGCTTTAGGTGACTGCTTTTTTTTGTACCGACTGGGCCACCAAAATAATCTGCTGGCAACCCTAACCATAGGACTGGAAGTTTGTTGCAGGATCAGCACATTATTTATTTCCTTCACCCTCGATCCCCGATTAATGCCGCAATAGTTTAACTTAGATATTAAAGTCTACGCCCCCGTCAATAACATGCTGAGTTACTTCATGGGTCTGGGAATGCACCCTGCATTCAGACAACTCATTCCTCATTCTCGCCCTTCATTGTCACGCTCACCTTGCACTCACAGTGATCACAATGCACTCACACTGATCACCATGCACTTGCACCATTCACCCGCTCACCTTGCACTCACAGTGATCACAATGCACTCACACTGATCACCATGCACTTGCACCATTCACCCGCTCACCTTGCACTCACAGTGATCACAATGCACTCACACTGATCACCATGCACTTGCACCATTCACCCGCTCACCTTGCACTCACAGTGATCACTCTGCTCTCAAAATGCACTTGTCCTGCTCACACTATACCTCAACCTGCAGTCACACGAGTACACTACTCATCCTGCACTCATGTGACACTTCACTCACCTGTCCCCCTCACTACTCAATATGCAACTCACTCAAGCAAGCCCATCAGTAATCATACATTCATTCATCCCATTCTGAACTTGCATCCGCACCCAAAATGAGAGAGGACAGCAAGGGAGTGACAGAATTTGATTGAAGAGGTCAGGGATGAGGAGAAATGTGAATTGCCGAAGAGAAGTGTGGACACGCAAGAAGTGAGTGTGATCCAAAGGTGAGGGCTTCTTTTAGAACAAAGGGGAGATGTGAAAGAGGAATGGGGGGACTGGAGAGGTGTAAGATACAAATAGACAAAAATTTGAATGAAGAGACGAGGTGAATGAGAAGTGCTGAGGGGCACGGGAGGTGACAGGGCCAGAGAGGCCATGAGATAAATGTGAGAGACTGTTCGAGATGAGGGCAGTGAAAGGACAGAATGGCAAGAGGTGATTAAAGGTGAAGTGAGAGGTTGCATGGGGAGAGTTCAGAAGTTGTAAAAAGGGGTGAAAGAAAATGACCTGCAAAGTGAGAGAGGGATCCGGGGTTAGGAGAGGAGAGAGGGATTGAAGGGAGGGGGTGAGAGGAAAGCTGCATGGGTAAAAGGCTTAACTCTACACAAAACCGCCAGGGTTTTAAGGGACCCCTGCTTCTTCCGGTCAGGGCCAGGTGAGCTTCTAATGTGGCAGCACGTATTGCTGCAGAGTGGAAGGCCCTTCACAAAGGTTGACTTGAAATCTTTGATGATAATTGCTGTATTTTGGTTATAAATGGGTACTGATTGGGTGAAATCTTTCCTCAGCGTTACTGTGTGTAACAAATATCAAAATAATGAAGCAATGCTATCCTAAAATACGTGGCATCACATAACCTTATTTACATTTTCATCCCACGCAATTTAGTCAACAGGTTTAGACATTTTTGTCAAGAGGGGGTCCTTACGCCTCAAAATGTTGACAGGGGGGTCTCGGCATCCAAAAGTTTGAAGACCTCTGAAATAAGGGTAGGCAAATGTATGTTTTCTCTCTCTTTTTCTCAATTTCTTTTGAGCCTGTCTAAACTGTCTGTGAAATAGCCATGAGACATTTAATTGGCTATTCAGTAATACGGTTTTAAACATTGTTAGCATTTATAAAATGAATACATAAATTGGCTATGTTACTTCCCATCCTGTCTGATGAAATTATGAAAGGATGAGTAGTCTAGATTCCTTATTTGATCTTTAAGGGGAACTAAATGTGGGTAGTTTTTGCTCTAAAATTCTCAGGTGATAACACCACTATTGTTTGTTATTCTCATGCTACATATAGTTTTGCAAGGGCATTGCTAGTTAGTTTTTATTAGCTAGTCTATGTAAATAAACTGACAGTCCTTACTAGAACTGATGTTGCATAGTTTGGATTGTGAAAAATAGAATGCAGGGAAGATGCCCATGTGATCCTTAGCAAACATTTTTTAGGAAAATATTGTGTTATAGGAGTCTGTTTGTCACAACATGTTCTGCTGGAGAAAATGTACCCATTATGTTGAAGTTTTTAGTTCTTTGTGTAATAGGAATCCTTGTTAAATTAGCAGTTTTAGATTTTCTCGTTGCTCCTATAACATGAGAGCATGGTCCTAAGCATACAATGTAGGTGCTTTTATTAAGAGAAATCATTTTAGAAGTGTCTGCAGTCCTGTACAAGTAATGCAAAGTCTATGAGTAAAAGTGTAGAACATTTTCTTTTTTCTTGAGGGTCTTTATATGATTAAGATAGGAATATACAGATGTAAGGATTTGGAGTATGTCTGTATTGTTTTTCTCTTTTCCTCAGAATTTACTAAATGAACACAGACTTCCTTGGCTGCTTGGGATTGGGTGACGTATTACTCTTGTCAGTTCACCAAAGAGTTCCTTTTATACTTGCCAATAGGTCCAGGCTGTTGTTTTTTTTACTCTCACATAGATGAAAGTGGTTCTTGGGTGCCTTTCTAATATATGGGGCGTCCCTAGACTAGGAAGTATTCTGAGACTATCCTCTCTGTTGATTGATTATTTCTGTACCTTGCATAAAGACTTTTTGTTCTGTCCACCAATAGATATTTGCTGCCTTACAACCATTGCCAGAGGGGCGCGGACATCAGATCCAGCTTGGGGAGTCAGCACCAGTCCAGCTTGAAGTCAAGGTGAAGGTAACCAGCACAGGCATTGCTGGCAACCAGTACCTTAGTGAAGGTAGAAAGCCAGAAGCACTGGGATGTGAAGTGTGTACCCCTGCCACTGTCTTGGGCGAAAGACGGGGTCACAAATCAGAAAGGAGAAATCGTGGGTCAAATTTTTGATGCCCAGCTGAGAGTCACAAACCGACCACAACAGCAACAAAGTTTTTGCTTGAGGTAACCCCCTTTGAAACAAGGGTTGCTTCAGGTACTTCAGCATCACGCTCCTGAATGCTGGCTGTAAAGTCTTCACCTGTGTTGGTCAAGAGATACCTGGGCACACTGAATGCAATCTATGGCCCCAACGAAAGAGCAGTGTGCCAGCAGAGCAATACAGGAGTTAGGGAAGGACTTGAGTTTAGGGTACAGGTGCTGTGTCTCTGGTGCCTGTTAGATTGAAATGAAGAAAACTGGTGCACTGCCTGAGACACTGGACAGGATCGCTGAGAGTATTTGCCCTGGTGGGTGATTGCCCTATCCTGAAAGAAGAAACTTTTCCCTTGAAACTGGGCCGTGATTTCTGAGTTGTGAGTTGTGCAGCTCCACCGTGGGAACAACAAGAGACTGCCTGTGAGGCTCAAACGGACACAGGGAGAAGACTCCCCTCTGGTTGGTTGTACAGCGGCTTTAATTTCCCAAGGACTTCTTTTTCTTTTTTGTTGAAAATGTTCCCCATTGGTTGTCCCATTTTTGAGGAGGAGCAGCCCTTTGCAGCTCTTCGTCCTAATTCTCATGGTCCTGTGTGGTCCTCCTGGTCCTCTGGATCCAGGATCATTTTTGTAATAATATATCTGAATGCTTTCATAATTGTATTAGGAATAATGTTTATTCTGTGAGAGAAAAGTTTATCTGAGCAGTTGACAAGTGTTACTTTACCATTTCCTTGATTATATGATTGATACTCTAGCCCTCATAAAGGAAACACTGGAAAAGTCTAGCGAATTTTTTTTTATTAGATATGTGCTGTTGGCTATTCTGAAGTTGAAATGGATGGTCACTGAAATGCATAGGAGCCTTGAAAATGTTTTTACTGGATGGTTCTAGGATTTGCTTAGGACTAGAAAGCTAATAGTTCTGTTTCTGATAATAGTAATTACTCTCTCCTGCTATCTGTATGACCCAATGCTCTGTTCCCTTTGTACTCCTGCTTATACCTTATATATACCCGTTTAACAATATTTAGAATGAGAAATGCCCACATAGTGAGCTATGTGCTGGCCATTTGCTGTTTCCCTCTTCCAGAGTCTTGCACATGCTCTCATGTATACTTGTACCGCCTTCTTTTGAGCCCCTGTGTGGGTATATAATGCCCCTGTTCTCTGTACTCCTTAGAAATGTCTCCTACAGTGATTTGAGAATACTGTATGACGCATTTTTCCCTCTTCTGAGGTTAAATAAAAAGATGTCTTTTATATTACAGCTTCTGTGCCAATATCTTCTTTGTTGGTTTAAAAGGACCAGGTGTATCAGTGAAGCCCCTGAGAAGGTTTTGATTTCTTCAGTGTGGCATTTTCGCTACATAAGGAATCGCTAGTTGTTTTCCATTGTTTTCCATTGTTTTTAGCGATTCCTTATTTAGCGATTCAGTGTTTCTGCCTCTACATTTCACATGGTTTATTAGCAATCGCAAACGCTGAAATTCTGCGATTTTCAGCGTTAGCGATCGCTATTTGGCCACCTACATCTGGCCCTAAGTGTCTTGTTCTATGTACATATGGCAAAGGCCACTAAAGTTGGGGGCATGGTTCATCAGAGAGCTGTGATTACTCTTGGCATGCAGAACTAAGTATGCAAGAACCTTTAGATTCCTTATTGCTGGAACTTGTTATCTGAGCAGTTAATCTAGGGAGCAATGGATTTACCTGCATTAAGAACAAAAGGTGTCTTCATGTTATAAACCTCTGTAAATGTGTATATATATCTATTTCACCATGATGGGAAAAACTTGAGAGAAATGGAATGCAAAGTTGGTGATCTGTTAAGAGCACAAAATCATAGGATGATGCAAAAGTTAGATCTCTGTACACAGTGTGGCAAGGTTATGAAAGTGAAGTTCAGAAGGTGCAGGTACCAAATGGACGTAAGGATTATATAATGCTGTTATGAATGTGTATTTTATTTTTGCCATGGCAGGAATGTTTTTTGTAAAAAAAAATTAAGGAAGTTGTGTTATGATTTGGTTTGGCTAACAAAATATTAATATGCATGATTCTGCAGCATGTAGTGCTTAATTTGTGCTGGTGGTTTCCGGTGCTCAGCACTGGAACTTAATTTAAAAGACCGGTACTATCATTTTCTTCTCCACCGGGCAGTCAGCATGATAATTTTTCTAAATAAATGTACCTGCTGGATGACTGCAACATGTTCCATGTTATCATCAATCATTGTCTGGGCTGCTCTACCCATTCGCCCTTGGGCCTGCACCCGGCCTTAGCGTCCTACTCCTATTGGAGACTTATAACTGCTTCATGACTAAGCTGGGCTGAGGCAGGCTTGGAAAGCACATGCACAGGACAAACTTGACTGTAAGAGCGTTGAGGCGCAAACAAAGGTGCCTGCTTTGCACTTTCCTCTCTGCCTGGCCATAGCCTTTTGCCCACATTACTTCAATTAGCGTGGTCATGGCCTACGGCGTGTTCATTGAAATCTGAAATCTGAAACTTTAGCTGAAATCACATGCAGCCTGGTCCCCAATAGGTAAGCAGTTGTGGAGGGAATAAAGGGGCAAAGTCAGTGGATCTTGTGAGCGTTCACCAGTATACTGAGCGTCACAGATAAAAGTCTTGACGGACCTCCTCAGTATTAGTGCCACTGTGACCTCCTGTGGTTGTGAGGGTGCTGATGTGCACAGTTTCCATAATGCAGAATACTCAGGAGATTAGCTGGGAAACTGTTGAAACAGCATGCTTATGCACAGTTGTGGTGTTCACTATTATTCAGCTTCTGTCTGTCAGGGAGTCAGCCACTTGGCCCTCTGTTGCCGGGTGCTGCTGCTGGAAGAGACCATCGGGAGTGGACGGGCCGGCTTTAGTGCTGGTGGCGCCCTGTGCGACGATGTTTGTTGGCGCCCCCCAATGACCACCTCCACCACGGATTCTCTCACTAGCACCCTTTAACAGTGACCAAGTCACCATAACCACACTCTATCAGATGCATTGAATTAGTTATATAGCGCCACTCATACCAGTGTAGGGTGTCACTTTGCATCACCCACACATTACACAAAGACAATCAATCATACGTGTCTAAATCAGTGTATAGGAAATGTTACATAAGCCAAAGGACTGAAAGTGTAGGAGTCACATGTCATCCATACTGGTAGGCTGTATAGTTTAAGAGTGCTTGGTGTGGAGAAGCACAAACGCAGAGTGGAAAAAGAAACAGCATAGTTGGGAGTTTTCTTTAATAATAGGAATCGATTTCTAGTCAATTTAACACTTTTCGCAACATTAATCAATGTTCTAATAATGTATACTTTGCGGTGTGTATGCAGTTCTGGGATGAAAGTTAATAGCTCACTATTCTATATTAGGACTTTAAGTTATAAATTGCAAGTAACAAAAGGATGTCTCTTTTGAAAGCAATAATCTGCTGATCTATTTACATCATATGCACTCTGTAATCTACTTGGTACACGTTTTTTGCAGCAGGCATATTAACCCTCTGCACTAACTTCACCGAAGTCAAAACCTCAACTTTATCTTCAGAAAGATAATTAATCACACGAGTTTTCTTGACATTTAGGTGAGGCCTGGTAATTGCCGGCGGAAAGAAACGCTGCAGCAGGTGCTTCAAAAGCTTAATAAACTTTCAAACACGGCGCCCCCAGGAAGCCAGCACCAAGGTGCAGTGGCACCGGTCGCACCGCCCTAAAGCCGGCCCTGAGTGGACGGACTTAAAAGTAGACCGGTTGCGCTTGAGAGACAGTTCCTCCCCCTGCAGTGGGCTCATTCAACATGCTTGGCTGGGCAGCTGCAGGGGGAGGCAGGACGAAGAGGCTTGGCTGGCAGCCAGAGTGAAGATTTGCTCTCCTGGCAATCGGACATGGTCAGGTGCAGCATATGCTCTCCACCCAGCTCACGATCCCCTGCATGCTTCTCTCAATGCAACTGAAATGTGCACCATTACAAAGAAATACAATATTTTTGACTTTTGAAGAGTCTTTAATACATATGATCTTGGCCTGCAACGATGGCTTCCCTCGTGTTCAGGCTCCTAGAACAATGTCAGTCTCTTCGCTCTGCTACCCCTATTAATTTACTGGTTCGCCCACCTTTAGAAAGTGGTATGAACAAGAAAGGCAAGGGAAGTATGTAATGATACTAGATAAAGAATGAGTGGGGCTACAACACATAGAGAAAGGCTGTGCAACACACATCAAATCATATTTGAAAGAGTTGAAATAGGCTGATAGATTCTAAACACAAATTTTGAAACAGTTGCGCCCCAACCCCAATTGCACTGATGACTATGGGGCTTATTGCAAGTCTGGCAGTCCACGGACCACCAGAATCTTATGACCGCATTATTAGGACCAGGTCTTGAGGCCACAAAATGCTTGGCGGGGCTATTACGGCCCGCCAAGCATATTACGAGTTTCCTCAGTGTCACACTTTTCATGGCGGTAGGGCCGCCATAAAAGGTTGGGCAGTGACAAAACAGGCTCCCTTGTGCCTCTGCGGCATGTGGATGCACACATGGCACAACATAGGGCCCCCTGTGTGCTTGCACACCAGAACTTGTGCATCATGGACTGCAGGAGTCCATGTCGTGCAGGTACTGCCTTTGAGGTTCCCATTGAGGTGCCTATGCACCGTCCTTGGAGCACCAAAGAACTGCTCGCCAGACAGGAGAAAACTCCTGATCTGGCAGGCAGTTCCTACATAGGTTTGGCAATGCGGGAGCGGGGCAGTCCTGCTCCCGCACCGCCAAACTCATAATAAGTCTCTCTGTCATTACTTGAACCAACAATGAGGAAATTTAGCCATCTTGTGCCCCTCATGTATGGCGTTGGTTGCATTTATTTAAGTAACATAAGTCTTTTAAACCATGTACAAGAGATGTTTTAGAAGTGTGCACTCCCTCAAAGGATGTGTTTTCAGGTGCTTTCGTGTGATGAAGGTAAATGCGGTACAGAGGCAAAAAAGTAGTTGCCTAAAATCACACAATGTATTCAAGTGGAAGCTGGGATTAATGCAATGCTTTCAGGTTTCACGTTGCAATTCGTCCAGTAGAATACTAGTTACCTTTTTCTTTCTCCCATTCTACAACAAAGCCTACTTCTTTGTGGTCAAGTTTTTGAGACACAAAATCAGTGTATCATGTTAAATACATACACATATAAATCAGGTTAACACATTAAGGCTTGCTGAAGTCAAAAATAAGGAAACGCTGTGTACACTTTTTAAATGTTGATATTACTGGCTTCCCCTAATTTAGAAAAACAATGATTTTAATAGAAGCTCAACCCCTGAGTAAAGGTGATTACACCGATTAGAAAAACAAAAAGGGCACAGGGATGCAATGGAGTTGGTCATTGTCACATCAACTCCAGTGTAGTACAGAGATTAGCTGAAGACAGGTCCATATCTGCATTTCTATCACCGTCTGTGGGGGGGGGGGGCGTTTGGGTCACATATCAAGACCCCCTACAGTGCAGTGAAAGTGCTTGAAGATAATAATAAGCTGCTTTCAGAGCAAACTCAAAAGATCATTTGCATAAAGAGTGATTTCACAGTACTACACTTGTGTTAAACATCTCTCCGATCTGTACAAATCTTATAGCAGAATGTAATGCAGCTGCAGTGGAAAATGAGACTTCTTGAAGGTTCGGCTCGTTTTGGGTTTGAGGGTCCAAGAGGACCTCAAGCTGAGTCAGAGTCAGTCATCCAGCTTGATTCTTCAGTACCTCACACACCTCTATGCCTCATACGCCTTCTCTGTTTTTTAGGTCAAGCCTAGCGCAGCGCACATGGGCTGCACAATGGGAGGCTTCATGTAATCACTCGAAACTTTTCCCTGTGGGTCTGACTCCCCCAACGCATTTGGTTGGCTGCTGGCTGTGTCAATTTGAAATAGGAGGCTGCAAATGGCTAAAGGTGAACGCATGCCCCACCTTTTTTGCAAATGTTCACTCCCACAGCGTTTTGCTCTCGGGAGCGAGCAACGGCGCTCAAGGTGTAAGCTGCATTTCTCCTGGGTCACATGCTTTCGCTTTTGCTTGTTATCTAAGCAGTGACCTCTGCATGACTCTTGTCCTTATTTGGCCAAGAAAATGTGAGCAGGGCACCTCGTGGCGTTTTATTTCACAGCTCGTACTACAAAAGGAATCTGCTGCGTTTTAAGCGCTTCCGTACATTTACTCTAAGTGATTAATCATTTTTAACTACATCTAATATTTATCTTTTAGTTATAGTGCTATGGAACTAATTTGTGGACGACCCGTGTCTAAATGTACCTTGGTTTTCCCACTGTATATGACAGCACAACACTGCTTCCCAGGTGTAGTGGTATTTGTTTCTTCTTCGGTTCTTGAGCAATATTACTGGTCTGCCTGGGGCTAGTTACAATGAGACTCCAAGTCCCACAAGATTATTAAGTTATGCCCCATATATCTTGTTTGTGACAGCTGCGCCGTTCTGTGACCCAGAGTCCAGCCCAGGTCTTCCACACTCTCACTGTCTCTCTCTCTCTCACTGACTCACTTTCTCTCTCACTCTCTCACTGACTGACTATCTGACTCTCTCACTGTCTGACTCTCGCTCTCTCTCTCTCACTGACTGACTCCCTGACTCTCTCTCTCACTGACGGACTCTCTCTCACTGACTGATTCTCTCACTCTGTCTCACTGACTGACTGACTGACTGACTTTCTCACTGACTAACTGACTGACTTTCTCACGCTCTGTCTCACTGACTAACTAACTGACTCACTCTCTCAATCTCTCTCCCACTGACTGACTGACTCTCCCACTGACTGACTGACTCTCTCACTGACTCTCTGCCTGACTGACTGACTAACTGACTCTCTCACTGACTGACTGACTCTCTCACTGACTAATTGACTGACTTACTCTCTCACTCTCTCTCTCACTGACTGACTGACTCTCTCACTGACTGACTGACTGTCTGACTCTCTCTCTCATTGACTGACTCTCTCTCCCTGACTGACTCTCTCACTCTGTCTCACTGACTGACTAACTGACTGACTCTCTCAATCTCTCTCTCTGTGACTGACTCTCTCACTGACTGACTGACTGACTCTCTCACTGACTGACTGACTGACTCTCTCACTGACTGACTGACACTGACTGACTGACTGACTCTCTCACTGACTAATTGACTGACTGACTCTCTCACTCTCTCTCTCTCACTGACTGACTGACTCTCTCACTCTCTCTCTCACTGACTGACTGACTGACTGACTCTCTCACTGACTGACTGACTGACGGACTGTCTGACTCTCTCTCATTGACTGACTCTCTTTTACTGACTGACTCTCTCACTCTGTCTCACTAACTGACTGACTGACTCTCTCACTCTCTCTCTCTCTGACTGACTCTCTCACTGACTGACTGTCTCACTCTCTCACTGACTGACTGACTGACTCTCTCACTGACTAACTGACTGACTCCCTCACTGACTGACTGACTGACTCTCTCACTGACTAACTGACTGACTCTCTCACTCTCTGACTCACTGACTGATAGACTGACAGACTGACTGACTGACTGTCCAACTCTCTCTCTCTCTCACTGACTCTCTCTCTTTCTCTCACTGACTGACTCTCTCTTTCATTGACTGATTCTCTCACTCACACTCTCAATCTCTCTCTCACTGACTGAATGACTGACTCTCTCACTCTCTCACTGACTGACTGACTCTCTGACTGACTGACTGACTCTCTCTCTCTCTCTGACTGACTGGCTAACTCTCTCTCTCACTGACTGACTCTCTCACTGACTGACTGACACTGACTGACTGACTGACTCTCTCACTGACTAATTGACTGACTGACTCTCTCACTCTCTCTCTCTCACTGACTGACTGACTCTCTCACTCTCTCTCTCACTGACTGACTGACTGACTGACTCTCTCACTGACTGACTGACTGACGGACTGTCTGACTCTCTCTCTCTCATTGACTGACTCTCTCTTACTGACTGACTCTCTCACTCTGTCTCACTGACTGACTAACTGACTGACTGACTCTCTCACTCTCTCTCTCTCTCTGACTGACTCTCTCACTGACTGACTGTCTCACTCTCTCACTGACTGACTGACTGACTCTCTCACTGACTAACTGACTGACTCCCTCACTGACTGACTGACTGACTCTCTCACTGACTAACTGACTGACTCTCTCACTCTCTGACTCACTGACTGATAGACTGACAGACTGACTGACTGACTGTACAACTCTCTCTCTCTCTCACTGACTCTCTCTCTTTCTCTCACTGACTGACTCTCTCTTTCATTGACTGATTCTCTCACTCACACTCTCAATCTCTCTCTCACTGACTGAATGACTGACTCTCTCACTCTCTCACTGACTGACTGACTCTCTGACTGACTGACTGACTCTCTCTCTCTCTCTGACTGACTGGCTAACTCTCTCTCTCACTGACTGACTCTCTCACTGACTCTCTCTCACTGACTGACTCTCACTCTGTCCCACTGACTGACTAACTGACTCACTGAATAACTCTCTCATTGACTGACTGACTCTCTCACTCTCTCTCACACTTACTGACTGGCTCACTCTCTCAATCTCTCTCTCACTGACTGACTGACAGATTGACTCTCGCTCTCTATGACTGACTGGCTACCTCTCTCACTGACTGAGTGACTGAGTGACTGACTCTCTCACCGACTGGCTGACTCACTGACTGACTGACTGACTCTCTCACTGCCTGGCTGACTGACAGACTGACTTAGTCCTCACTCTCTCTCTCTCACTGACAGACTGACTGACTAACTCTCATTCTCTCTCACTGACTGACTGACTGACTGACTGATTCTCTCTCTCACTAACTGACTGATTCTCTCTCTCTCACTAACTGACTGACTCTCTCTCTCACTGACTGACTGACTGACTCTGTCAGTCTCTCTCTCACTGACTGACTGACTGACTCTCTCACTGACTGACTGACTCACTGACTCTCTCACTCTGTCTCACTGACTGACTGACTGACTCTCTCACTGCCTGGCTGACTGACAGACTGACTTAGTCCTCACTCTCTCTCTCTCTGACCGACTGACTGACTAACTCTCAATCTCTCTCACTCACTGACTGACTGACTGACTCTCTTGTTCTCTCTCTGACTGACTGACTGACTCTCTCACTGACTGACTGACTGACTGACTATCTCACTCGCTCACTGACTGACTGACTGACTCTCACTGACTCTCTGAGTGACTGACTCTCTCACTCTCTCTCTCATTGACTGACTGACTGACTCTCTCACTGACTGACTGACTGACTCTCTCACTGACTGACTGACTCTCTCACTATCTATCTCACAGACTAACTGACACTCTCTCAATCTCTCTCTCTCACTGACTGACTGACTCTCTCACTGACTGACTGACTGACTCTCTGACAGACTGACTCTCTCACTGCCTGGCTGACTGACTCTCTCGCTGACTGATTCTCTCACTGACTGACTGACTCACTGACTGACTGACTCTCTCACTGACTAACTGACTGACTGACTCTCTCTCTCACTGACTGACTGCTGAGTGACTCTCTCACTCTCTCTCTTACTGAGTGACTGACCCTCTCACTGAATGACTGACTGTCTGACTCTCTCACACTGACTGACTCTCTCTCACTGACTGACCCTCTCACTCGCTCACTGACTGACTGACTGACTGACTGTCTGACTCTCTCTCACACTGACTGACTCTTTCAGTCTGTCTCACTGACTGAATAACTGACTGACTGACTGACTGACTCTCTCACTCTCTCTCTCTGACTGACTCACTCAATCTCTCTCTCATTGACTGACTGACTGACTCTCTCACTCTCTGATTGACTGACTGACTCTCTAATGGACTCTCTGACTGACTGACTGACTCTCACACTCTCTCTCTCTGACTGACTCTCTCACTGACTAACTGACTGACTCCCTCACTGACTGACTGACTGACTCTCTCACTGACTAACTGACTGACTCTCTCACTCTCTGACTCACTGACTGATAGACTGACAGACTGACTGACTGACTGTACAACTCTCTCTCTCTCTCACTGACTCTCTCTCTTTCTCTCACTGACTGACTCTCTCTTTCATTGACTGATTCTCTCACTCACACTCTCAATCTCTCTCTCACTGACTGAATGACTGACTCTCTCACTCTCTCACTGACTGACTGACTCTCTGACTGACTGACTGACTCTCTCTCTCTCTCTCTGACTGACTGGCTAACTCTCTCTCTCACTGACTGACTCTCTCACTGACTCTCTCTCACTGACTGACTCTCACTCTGTCCCACTGACTGACTAACTGACTCACTGAATAACTCTCTCATTGACTGACTGACTCTCTCACTCTCTCTCACACTTACTGACTGGCTCACTCTCTCAATCTCTCTCTCACTGACTGACTGACAGATTGACTCTCGCTCTCTATGACTGACTGGCTACCTCTCTCACTGACTGAGTGACTGAGTGACTGACTCTCTCACCGACTGGCTGACTCACTGACTGACTGACTGACTCTCTCACTGCCTGGCTGACTGACAGACTGACTTAGTCCTCACTCTCTCTCTCTCACTGACAGACTGACTGACTAACTCTCATTCTCTCTCACTGACTGACTGACTGACTGACTGATTCTCTCTCTCACTAACTGACTGATTCTCTCTCTCTCACTAACTGACTGACTCTCTCTCTCACTGACTGACTGACTGACTCTGTCAGTCTCTCTCTCACTGACTGACTGACTGACTCTCTCACTGACTGACTGACTCACTGACTCTCTCACTCTGTCTCACTGACTGACTGACTGACTCTCTCACTGCCTGGCTGACTGACAGACTGACTTAGTCCTCACTCTCTCTCTCTCTGACCGACTGACTGACTAACTCTCAATCTCTCTCACTCACTGACTGACTGACTGACTCTCTTGTTCTCTCTCTGACTGACTGACTGACTCTCTCACTGACTGACTGACTGACTGACTATCTCACTCGCTCACTGACTGACTGACTGACTCTCACTGACTCTCTGAGTGACTGACTCTCTCACTCTCTCTCTCATTGACTGACTGACTGACTCTCTCACTGACTGACTGACTGACTCTCTCACTGACTGACTGACTCTCTCACTATCTATCTCACAGACTAACTGACACTCTCTCAATCTCTCTCTCTCACTGACTGACTGACTCTCTCACTGACTGACTGACTGACTCTCTGACAGACTGACTCTCTCACTGCCTGGCTGACTGACTCTCTCGCTGACTGATTCTCTCACTGACTGACTGACTCACTGACTGACTGACTCTCTCACTGACTAACTGACTGACTGACTCTCTCTCTCACTGACTGACTGCTGAGTGACTCTCTCACTCTCTCTCTTACTGAGTGACTGACCCTCTCACTGAATGACTGACTGTCTGACTCTCTCACACTGACTGACTCTCTCTCACTGACTGACCCTCTCACTCGCTCACTGACTGACTGACTGACTGACTGTCTGACTCTCTCTCACACTGACTGACTCTTTCAGTCTGTCTCACTGACTGAATAACTGACTGACTGACTGACTGACTCTCTCACTCTCTCTCTCTGACTGACTCACTCAATCTCTCTCTCATTGACTGACTGACTGACTCTCTCACTCTCTGATTGACTGACTGACTCTCTAATGGACTCTCTGACTGACTGACTGACTCTCACACTCTCTCTCTCTGACTGACTCTCTCACTGACTGACTGACTCTCACTGACTGACTGACTCTCTCACTCTCTCTCTCACTGACTGACAGACTGACTCTCGCATGCTCTCTCTCTCACTGACTGACTGACTGACTCTTTCACTGACTGACTGACTGTCTGACTCTCTCTCTCTCTCTCTCAATGACTGACTCTCTGACTCTCTCTCACTGACTGACTCTCTGACTCTCTCTCTGACTAACTCTCTCCCTCACTGACTAACTCTCTCACTCACTCTCTCTCACTGACTGACTCTCTCACTCTGTCTCACTGACTAACTGCCTGACTGACTCTCTCACTGACTGATTGACTCTCTCCCTCTCTCTCACACTGACTGACTGACAGACCCACTCTCTCAATTTCTCTCTGACTAACTGACTGACTCTCTCACTCTCTCACTGACTGACTGACTCTCTCTCTTTCTGACTGACTGACTCTCTCACTCTCTCTCTCACTGACTGACTGACTCACTGACTGTCTGACTGACTAACTCTCTCACTAACTGACTGACTGACTCTCTCTCACAGACTGACTCTCTCACTCTTTCACTGTCTGACTCTCTCTCTCTCTCTCTCACTGACTGACTCTCTGACTCTCTCTCTCTCTCACTGATGGATTCTCTGACTCTCTCATTCACTGACTTACTCTCTTTCCCCTCTCTCTCTCTGACTGACTCTCTCATGGTCTCTCACTAACTGACTCTTTTTCTATCACTGACTGACTCTCTCACTCTCTCTCTCTCTGACTGACTGACTAACTCTCTCTCTCACTGACTGACTGATTGACTCTCTCTCTCTCTCTCAATAACTGACTGACTGACTCTCTCACTGACTCTGACTGACTGACTGAATCTCTCACTCTCTCTCTCACTGACTGACTAACTAACTGACTCTCTCACTGACTGATTGACTAACTGACTGACTCTCTCACTGACTGTTATACAGGCACTATTTCCCAACCTTCACCCTCCTGTTATTTATGCCCCTCATAACAAAAAAAACCCATAACAAGCAACCATTGGGACAGGCAGATAGAAGTTGCCAGCATTGAAAGGACAAATAAAAACTCAAGACATTACTTATTGTTAATACTTTTTTAATTTGGTCGTTCAGTTGTACATAATGCTTTCTTGGTCATATATAAGGTAACAAAAATGCTTCTGACACTTCTTTATTATAACTTTTCAGCATGCTGCAGATGTTTGTACAGCACAGCTTAAAGACATAGGCAAAGTCAATATCTCTGGCTAAACACATATAAGTTCCCAAAGGTGAGACATATTGGCTATGCCAATGCTTGTTCTCTTTTACTATATCTTTCTTTCTACCACCAATTTCCATTGTGTGACTGAACCTTTCCATTCATTTTCAAGTATTCTTCCCAGCACTCCTTTGCTCTTCATACCAAGTTCTTTACTTCTCTTCCTTTTCATTGGAAGTTTCTTTATATTTTCTTATTATTTTTTTTCTTGTGGCACCACTTATCTTTTGCTTTTTGTATATTTACCCTGCCACCTCATAGGTTTCACTGAACTGCTCCTGTTGGCATTTTACATCAATGCCAATGTGTACACTTTGTATATGACTAGGGAACCGTTCTTGAAACATGGAGAGAATATTTTTGCACAAGTTTTCTTTTGTATGTTTCTGTCAGGGGGGGAGGTCAGCCTGTCTCCACTCTCTCACCTTCTTTGCAGTTGCAGCTGTATAGTAGTAAGTCAGTAAGTGCGCCATAATTTGTGTAGATCTGCCCCCTAAGGCCTTCAGAATCAAAATAAAAATAACACTTGCTGTGTTTATGTGCTGCAAATGCATAACTAGCTACCAATGGATGGAGAGTCATAGTGAGCAAACTATGGGCGGTTCGCATTTCCAATGCAGCCAGTTCAAAAGTATATTGATCATTAGCCGTAGAAATCTCTGTATTTATATTTGAGCATCCATATGGACATGTTTATTGTTCATGTGGCATGTAGGGGGAATGCTTCTAGAAAGGTGCCCCCCAAAACTCTCCTTTAGGAAGGTTTGCGTAGGTTTTAAACTTCCCTTTCATCAATGCAAGTTGAGAAAGTGGACTGTGTCAGTGGATTGGGTGTAGAGAAAGTGAAGGAAACCACTGAGGGAAATGGGCAATCAGTGGGAGAGGTGGGCGACCTCATCCTAAGAAAAACTTTTGAGCACCTGCAGTTATTTTTTTACAAATTATGCACTGAACATACTCATGGCTAGAACTGACTATGCAGGCAGCTCATCTGGAGAGCTGAGGAGATAAATTATTTCCAAGGATTTGTTGTCATGCTAATAAATGTCTGTACTACGTACTGTGTGTGGCTTACTTTTAACTGCATTTTTCAACTAGAGGAACTAATGACAAGATGTACTCAACTTTAGCTCAGGCTCTTAAGTTGTGCAAAATGACTCAAACGGAAGTACCAACCAACTTTTGTGTGCTGAATGCTTTTCCACTGAAAGTTGATGGGAGCGCAGTACTATAAGACTGTGTGTTCAATCGTGCCAACCCCTTGATAGAGGAGATGCAGAGCAGGAGTTAGGGGGGGCAGGAAGAGGGCAAACACCCATAGAAATCCCCACAGAACCACATCCATTAATTGATGCAAAATAGCCCAGCCTGGCAATTTCCAAATGAAAACAGGCACAGCAATGGGTATGAGCCAGGGTGAGTGGTACTGTGTTATTTTCCCATGTGTATTATGTGTCATTTTGTTTAATGTTGCTCATATTACACAAGTAACATTTGAGCACTCGTTGAGCTGTACTCAAAGATATCGCTCAAGTACAAATGTCATGCACAATAGAGTTCAATAGGATTTGCGTTCCCTGGCACAATAATACGTTGAGCTATTAGTATATTTACTAATAATTTGTGCCGTGTTTGTGTCAAAAAGTGACGAAAATCAATGGAAAATCTTACCAGTCCTTCCAGACCCGCAACGTTACTGAAGATAAGCCGATACCCTTATCTGTATCCAGGGGTTAGAGACATAGAAGTGGGGAGAGCAGATGCAAAACTACTTATAGCTTGAGATCACCACCCTCAGCAGAAAGGCTGCCCATGCGCCTCCAGCTTGTACTTCTCAATGTTGAAGCTTTGCTGCACTAATGAATGTACATTCTATTGTTGCATACCTTTGCTGTTAGATAAACTCGTTTTCACATCTTAGAATTGTAGACACTGGCCGAACAGCCTTGGGGTCGAGATAGCATGTACCCAGCCCTGTGCCATGGATCATCCTTGTATGCCTTCTTTGTTCATCATGGCCTGAGCTGGAAAATTCCAGTTTGGGTGGGACTCTAGAGATGTTGGAAATGTATATTTTGTGTTACCGTGTGGACGGAGGTCAGTCCCTCGGCATTTCTCTTAGGAGACTGGTCAGACTGGGCTCCGCTGCAGCGTATTGTCAATAAACGAACTGGTTTGTATTCTCTACTGTCTGACCAACTCTTCATTTATTGGAAAGGCATAGAGGTGGTCGTGAGTGACATGGGTGACCCTAATCGGGCCACTTCCTTACTTTGGTGCTTGAACAGGGACTCCATCGGGTGTCCCATACTCACCCGTAACTGGGTGTGGGGGATGGGGCCACATCGGGTCGGACGGGCGGATCGGGGATCCCCATATGACCGAGCTTAGTTCTCGCAGCTGCCCTGCCTGTCTGTTCGGGCGGCGCCTCGTCTAGTGGTCATCCCGGCTGGGGTCCTTAAAGGCGAAACCCTTGAAATTGTCCGTTTGATCCGAAGAGTCGGCAGTGGGAAATAACTTTGCTTGACCTGTGTGCACCAGGTGAATTTGTCTCGATTCTTGGTAAATATGGCACCGTCTTGAATTATTTGGATATGTTCTAGGGACCATTTCTTGGTTTGTTTGTGAACTTGATAGGTCTGCGGACCGTTTAGGAGATACAGGGTGTCTGTGGACCCCCCTGCCAGGCAGCTTGGTAATTTGGTCTTCTCTTGAAAATGCCTGGGGTTTGACTAGTGTTTGAGACTTGTGATGCGGAGTTTGATTTGAAGAATTGGTGCGGTCTGGGGACAGGTTTTTGGCCTTTGATCATTTAGTACAGTCCGAGGGCGAACCTGTGGGGAGAAACTGGTAAGTCACTTGTCGGGTACAAGTAGCAAATTTGTCTCTCTGTATTCTTGAAGATGCCTTGTTTTAGCAAGTTTTGCTGTTTGGGGTGCCGTTGTTGTTCTGCTGATGCTCAATTGGAAGAGATGCAGCCTGCACCTCCAGAAGGCACCCCAAACTTTGACATGTATGTGAAACATGGCCTTGGCCCTATTATGTTTGGTACATTATGGAACAAATATACAAGGGACAATGCTAAGTTACAGTGGCCTTTGACAGGTACTTTTGAGGAACAGAAATTAAACTTCCTGCAGGATAAATTGTTTGCAAAAAGAAGCAGGCAGTCCATGTTTGACTATTTTCAGGTTTGGCAAAACGAAGCTATGCAAAGACGAATAAGGGCGGAGAAGGAGGCCCTGAGAGGGAAGAGGCTATAGCGAATGAGAGAGAGAAGATAGAGAAGGGTTTAGAGTGTGCTGACCACAAATTTAGATTGCAATGCGATAAGTCTAATGTTGCACAAGAGGAAAGTGATCCCTTTGTGGAGGATCTGTTAGATGTACGGCCACCACCTCCTTATGCCTTGCAGAGGATATATACAGCAGTCCCACTGACCCAGCACCTCGCCTCCCATGCTCCTGCCTCTGGTTCCCCTTCCCCTGCCTCGGCCGCTTCAGATGGAGCACACCTCGTTTCCTCTTCGGCTCCATCGGCCGAGACTGCAGTGATTACATGCCGATCTGCTGTGCCCATTGCCCCAAGCTCTTCACAACCTCTCTTGCTTACGCCCACCACTCAGACAGTGGTGTCTCTAGTTCCTGCAACACCCATGAGTGTGTCCTCCCCTCACTCCCTCTCCTTTCCCTTGTTGTGCGCTGGCACACCGGTGCGGGGACTGGATGATGGCAATTGGACGGCTTCTAAGGAAAGAATGGGGCGAGTGTTGATTCGGTCTGATGTGGGTGACGCAGAGAAGAAGATGGTGGCTGACCAGGCCTCTCAGGGGGGCCCGGAGTCCGATTTACAGTGTGGAGGATGTATCGAGTGTACTGAAAGATTATGAGCTGTTTGTGCAGCAGCATGCCCTCAAGCATATTTCGGCTACTCTGATTGGGCTATGGGAGCAGTGTTTCAATGGTGTTGCCCCCCAAATTATTCATGATATTCTGGACAGTGTGCATGCGGGTGGCATGGCACCTAACGATGTTTTTAGTAATGTTGCTACGTTGATTGGGTACCGAGGCAGGTTGATCCAAGAGAGCCCGATTGCAGTGTCTCAGTTCCTGATGAGGGAAGTTCATCCCATCTACCACCCTGAACTACCAGAGCTTCGAAATGGGAAGGACCAAGTCATCAGGCAGTGAGTAGAGAGCCGTTTCCAGGAACAGTGGGTTTATACTCCTTAGAAAGGATTTGAGGTTCTATCTCTTAAGGCCCAGTTCCCCAACCCTAGGAAAAGTCCTGCTGCCTCTTACTGAGGATGCGTCCTCGAGCGGGATGACGTTGACCGACTTTGAGATGTTTTTCAGTTTACTGGTGCCGGTTGATATTTGGTGACAGGTGCAAATGCAGGATCATGTAGTGGAGTTGGGTGGCACTTGGGATGAGATTAAGGCATGGGATAAAGAGAGGAAGCCTGGCAAGAAGCCTAAAGCTGAGATACTAGCTTTGCCGGGTCGGATTATCACGTATATGTACTCATTGATCCCACCTAGACTAGTAGATTGGGATAAGTTAACAGCATGTTGTCAGAAGAAAGATGAAAGTGTATCTAACTTCTTCACTAGGTTTGAAAGGGTGTTTTTGGGTTTTAGCGGACAGGACTTGTTGATGGAGGAAGGTATCCGATTGTTTGTTAACGGATTTGTTATGAATCTGCTTCCTGGGATCGCGACTAGGTTGCAGGCTTGGGAGAGCACTTGGACTGCCTCCTCCCCATCAGTGATATTGATTATGGCACAGTATTATGAGTACAGAGAGATCGAAGAGAAGTAGAATGTAGAGAAGAAAAATAAGGAGTTGAAGACAAAGGTGTTGATGCAGCAGGTGTCCCGGGGCAGCGTACGAGGATGGGGAATAGGTCCGGCCTGACAGCTGCCCCGCACTAGAAGGAATATGATGCCCGTGGGGCCGAACCAGTGTGCATATTGTAAGGATGAGGGGCACTGGCATAGTGAGTATCCGACGTTGTTGCAAAGGGTTGAGGCTCCTAGGGGAGGGGGGTCCAGAGGAAGAGGCCAAGGAGTAGGTGGCCCTGGTGTAGGCCGGGTAGGTGAGGACCAGCCAGGTCGGTCTGAGCAGAACTATTTTGATGATCCGAGAGGGCGACGGTATTACCATGACAATTATGATTTGGACAAAATGATGGGACTTATCAACGGCTAGGACATCCAAGGTTAGGGTGAGGGATCAGTTCAGATCCCTGTGGATCAGCGGGGACCCTATGTTACTGCTGATCTGCAGGGCTCAGCGAAGACATTCTTGATGGACACAGGCGCAATGAATAGCTCTATTTATCATTCACTGGTCCCCGGGGAAGCCCTGTCTGGCCAAAACAATATTTTGGTAGGCTTCTCAGGCATACCAGTTGTAAGCCCCATCTCTGAAGCCACTGGCCCTGTCTATCGGTCCTTTTACTGTAGATTCGAACTTCTTATTGACATCTAACTGTGGAGAGAATTTAAGGGTTTGGACGTGTTGAAGAAGTTACATGCGACTATTTTATGCTCTCCGGATGGCGTCTATATGACAATAGGACCAACTGTTGTGAATTCTAAGCAATGTTTGTCAAAAGATGAGCCCCTTCCCATTAAGTTTAAGGAGGTCCCGACGATATTATGGGCCATAGGTGACACGGACGTAGGTCGGTTTCAGATCCCTCTGGTTTCCATCAGAGTTAAACACAATGCTGTCCTGCCCCGTCTTCCCCAGTATACATTACCAAAGGCAGGAGAATGGGTGCTGCTACAGATTATACAGCATTTGATTGTGCCTGGGGTTGTTGTGGAGATGAATAATAATGTGTGCAATAGCCCTATTCTCCCCATCTTAAAAAGGGCACTGTCGGGTTCTGCGTGAGGTGAATAAAATTGTAGTCCCTCAGTTCCCTATTGTCCCCGACATCACTGCTTTCCTGACCATGATTCCTCCCTCTGCCACATAGTTTTCTGTCATTGATCTGAAGAATGCATTATTTAGCATCTCCATACATTCAGATAGCAGGTATTTGTTTGGGTTCTCTTTGGCTGGCAGAAGTTTTAGATTCTGTCAGATTCCTCAGGGCTATACTGAAAGTCCCAGTATCTATAGCCAAGCTTTGAAAGGTCAAATGGACTCCCTTGTCCTTCCCTCAGGTAATGTCCTATTGTAGTATGTTGATAACCTTTTGATAGTTAGGATACTGAAAAAGGTTGCAAGGATGCAACGGTTAAATTATTTCTACATTTGGCCCATCATGGACATAAAGTATTCCTTTCTTAATTTCAATATTGTTGACAGGAGGTCACCTACTTAGGTCACATACTGTCGAAGGAGGGAAGGAGACTAACACCTCAGCGCATTGCTTCTATAACTAAGATGCCAATCCCTAAGATGCAGCGGGATGTGCTTACCTTCATAGGTATTACTTTGTATTGCTGCCACTGGATCCCTAACTTTGCTTTACTAACAAAGCTCTTGCTGCGCTTAACCATGAAAGATGTGCCTGAACCCCTGCCCTGGACGCATGATTGTCAGTGTGCTTTTGAACAATTAAAAATAGTGCTCTGCTCTGCACCTGTGCTTGGCACTCCAGACTATCAGAAGCCGTTTGTGTTGAATGTACACGAAATGGCTGGCTGCGCACTCTCTTTCTTAACACAGGCCTCTGGAGGTAAGCATAGGCTGTGTGCCTACTTCTCTGCTCTGCTTGACAACGCCGCCACAGCCCTCCTGAGCTGTCTGAGACTGGCCGCGGCAGTGGCCATTTCTATCCGACAATCGGCAGGGCTTGTCCTTGATACTGGTCTCACAGTCATGGTCCCGCATGCTGTGGACACACTTTTGAACAGAACAAAGACGCAGCACCTTACTAGTGCACATCTGACTGGCTATGAGCTGACCCTGTTTGCACCACATGTCACCATTAAAAGATGCGCCACCCTGAACCCGGCCACGTTACTACCCCTCCCTTCTGAGAGTGAGGAGATAGACGTGCTTGATTGCATCTTCCGTAATGAAGAAGAGACGAAGGGACGGGTAGACCTGACTGATATTCTCCTATCTGAACCCCAAGGGGAGCTATATGTCGATGGCTCTTGTTTTAAATTACCAGATGGCACAACAACAGCAGCCTATGCTATCACCACCTTACGCACTGTAGTCGAGACATCACAAGTTCCCTACCAATCAGCACAAGTTGCAGAGTTAGTGGCCCTTCTTCGTGGCTGCGAGTTGAGTGAGGGACTGGCTGTCAATATATATACTGACAGCCAGTACGCGTTCGGTGTGGGTCATAATTTAGGGCGGCTCTGGGAGGAGAGGGGGTTCCTAACGTCCCACGGAAAGAGAAAACAGAATGGCCCACTAATACACAGACTTCTGTCAGCCCTGGTACTCCCTAAGAGACTATCAATAGTGAAGTGCAGTGCTCATAAGGAAATAACTGATGATGTTGGGAGGGAGAACACGTTTGCAGATCAGACAGCAAAGGAGACAGCATGGACTAAAATGAAGAGGATGTTTGTGGTAGGTCCAGCTAGATGGGTGCCTGAAAATGGGATGTTTGAGGATACCCTGGAGAGTGTAAAGGAAATCCAGAGTGAGGCAACAATTGAGGAGTTAGCAATATGGCAGGAGAGCACAGCTAATTTGGATGAGGATGGGTGTTGGACGAACAAATCCGGAAAGCAGAAATAGATGCTACTGGATGCATATGTCCTCCCTGTGGTTACCATGGCGCACGGGCCAGCACATATTAGTGCGAAGGGGATTTGCAAGCTGTTAGATCCTGTATGGTGGAATGACAATATTCCCAAAGTTGCAGCTCAGCTGGTGAAGTTTGATGCACAATCCTGGGAATGGTACCCCCACTCCTGTTTGCAGTTTTGCGCTGCATTCCTTCCCTTTCAAGGTTCTCCAGATGGATTACATTGAAATGGAACAAGTCAATAACTTGGAATATGTGTTGGTGGTTGTCTGTGCATTCAGTAAATGGATTGAGGCCTACCCCACTAAAGAGAACACCGCCATGGAGACGGTGAAGGTACTCTTGAAAGAGTCCTTCCCGCATTTTGGTTTGCCCCGTTTGATTTTGAGTGACAATGGCAGCCACTTCAATGCCAAGGTCATCCAGTTGGTGTGCGACGGATTGCACATTAGGCAAAAGTTCCATGCAGTGAACCACCCCCAATGAGCAGGTCTGGTTGAGAAGTACAATAGTACTCTCAAGCTGAAAATGGCCAAGATCAAAGAGAGCACAGGATTGCAGTGGCCCGATGCTTTACCCCTAGCACTAATGTCTACGAGAGTCACAGCTCAATATAGAACAGAATTGTCCCCATATAAGGTTGTGTTTGGATGTCCGGAAAATGTCTGGAGTGTCCCACGACCGAGTAGATTCTCTGAGATAGAATACCCCTTGCTTATTATCTTTACGAGTTGACTAAAAATGTGCGTTCTATTCACAAACAGATCGCTGAGACATTACAGCAACATCCAGAGGGCCCGGGCTATGGGATACGGCCCGGAGATTGCATCTTAGTCCGAAATTTCCAATAGAGAAGCTGCTTGGAGCCATGCTGAAAGGGACCCCTCCAGGTCCTTCTGGCCACCAGGACAGTGGTGAAAGTCGATGGTCGGAGGAACTGGATACACAGCCCCCATTGCAAGAGGGTGCCCGTTCCGCTTCCCTACGACCAGTGGGTCACGGATGGGATTGGGGACTGTGAGACGGAACAGGTGCCACGGTTCATTCCCTTCTCGGATGCCCGGCTCACGTGGGCACCGACGGAAGCAGAGAGTCACACAGTGCTGAATGAGGCGGTGCCACCTGAAATTAAGGCCATCCCGGAGCCCAAGCCTGTTGGCCCACCTGTGATTGAGTCACGTCCAGTTGAGCCCCAATCCACTGGCTTGCCTGATCCCAACACTTTGCTCCTTGGTCCCCTTGAGCCTGATCCCTTGTTCTCTGACCCTGCTGTGCCTAGAGTGTTGAGGTACAATTTGCGCCCCCGTACCAGGAACAGTTCACCAAAGGGAAAGTCAGATTAGTAGGGATGGACCGCATTGCTGCAGAATAGGATGCCTGTCCCCTGACATTGGTACCAACGATAGCTTAGGGAAAGGGAGGTTGGTGCGTTATTTGGACAGTCACTGAACAGGGCAAATTAACTGTGTTTCTGAGGAGAAGGTATCTTGCCCTGCGGGATTTTCGGTCCAAGCTAGACGAACAGCTCCACCGCCGGTGCTCAACAGAGGTTACGTACGCCTCATGAACAATATATTGTCTTAATTTATTGCTTTTATTCCAGCTTGGCTCTAAGTGTAAGTCTTTTCCACTGTTTTACAAGAATGTATCCCTTTGGTTGTCCCGTTCAGGAGGAGGAGCAGCCTTTTGAAGCTCCACGTCCTGAGCGGGATGGGCCTGTTTGGTTCTCCTGGTCTGTGAAAAGTAAGGTTGTGTTCGTAGCAATTATTCTGCTCTCTTATTTGGTGTTTGTGGTGACGTACTTTCTCGAGGAGAAATATCCAGTGCATACTTTGATTGGTACTACGCCAGTTCCCCCCAAACATATCTTTGTTACTCTGGCGCCTCACAGGGAGGAGCACAGGAAGTAATATAAAGATAATGAGTTTGTTCAGACCCTACATCAAACACACACTGCTTATAATATGACAAAATGTTGGGTATGTGGGTTGTTGCCCTCAGTAACTCATAGAAGTGAAAATTTGCTATGCATGCCCTTGCCATATATTAGTAGTTGTGAGGGGTGGTTTGCACTGCTTAGTATGGTCCGTTCATTTCACCAGGATGACACATTGGAACGAAAGAGTACTAGTTCTAGTACCCTGACACAGAATGTGCGTTTCGAGCATAGAGCTCCCCCTGGTGCTCCCACAGGCCGAGAGCCATTTGGCAAGTTGTTCTTGAACTCTTGCATGCATGTGTCCAAGGGGGTGAAGGGAGGAAATTGGTCTCAGGTGTAAAAGGACAATTTCCTACAGTTCAACGTGTCAGATTACTACCAGTCCTTCCAGACACGCAACGTTACTGAAGATAAGCCGATACCCTTGTCAGTGGTGGATGTCATGGCTCATTTCTGTATCCAGGGGGTTGGAGACATAGAAGTAGGGGTGAGCAATGCAACACTACTTATAGCTTGAGAGCAACAAAGAGTCCACCCCTGATCCTGCCACCTAATGTTTATTTTGTTTGTGGAGCCCACGATTATGTTTGGCTTTCTGAAGGATGGTTGGGAAGATGTTACCTTTCTTGCCTCCTGCCACCTGTGTATATAGCCCCTCCCAATTACCATAAGGACCATTGTCTTCAGCATAGAGGAGCCCATGTACTCAGGTTTAAGAGAATGATTAACACTGATGACATAGATCAGACAGATACCACCTTGCAGCAGTTTACCGACGCAATGAAGGGCATCATACCATTCTGGGGCCCTATGACTAATAGTCTTAATATTAGACGGCTCACTCGGGTGGTGAAGGAGTCATTAATAGGACTGCAGGAATATTGACGAATATTACAGTAGAGGTCCAGGCTACGAGACTTGTTGCCCTCCAAAACCGTATGGTTTTAGACGTTATCCTAGCAGATTGAGGTGAGGCATGTTGCGACATCGGCAGTAGCTGTTGTGTGTATGTATCCCTGACCACGCCTCCGCTGTGTACGCTGCCATACAGAAATTGCATAAAATAGCATCAGAGATACACCAGGAGTACATGGTCATTCACGGGATGGTTCTGGGGCCTGTTCACTACTTGGGGTTGGAAGATTCTTACTTTCCAAGTTGCCATAGCAGGTATCATCCTGACATGCTGTCTGTGTAGACACTGCCTCCCTGCCTGTTGTGCTTGCTGTGTATCAATCTTCAAGGCACGTCCCAGGACCCGAGGCGTGATTCTAATGCAAGGGCAATATTGATGCAGGGCATTCAGGATTTGCTAAATATTGATGAGGGCATTTTCGAAAATTGATTATGTACATTAATCTCCTGCACTATTAGTTCTAACGGACAGTTCATATGTTAGCAATGGTAGTATATGTGTGAACATATCCCTTCTCCCCATTATAGAATTGTAAAGACCCTTACCTGATGGCACCAATAAAGCTTAGCATGAATGCTAAAAGGAGGGTCTGTTAGATTTGAAATGTTATTTCCGTGATGCACAGAATTGAAATGCACTCTATTCAGTGTTGAGTTAGCATTCATGGCACCATCTTTATTTACACCATCTTGTTTTGTAACTAAGATGAGGCTTCTGTGTCAAAATGTATGACGTTACAATGCATACATTTACAATGCATGCCTTTACAACACAGTTTTTACATCGCAACATCCTTTACAACACATTCTTTTACATCACATGCCATTACATCGCATTATCAGAAACTACCTTTACAACGCATTCCATTACATCGCATTATACATTTACAAAGCATACCATTACAATGCATACCATTACATCGCATTTAAGGTAAGTGTTGGATAGTATAGGGGTAATAATTACTATTCTAACTCCAGTGAGTGCAACAGTAGGGTAAGGTGTTGGATAGTGTAGGGGCAAAAATTACTATTTTAACTCCAGTGAGTGCAACAGTAGGGTAAGTGTTGGATAGTGTAGGGGTAAAAATTACTATTCTAACTCCAGTGAGTGCAACAGTAGGGTAAGTGTTGGATAGTGTAAGGGTACTATGCGTTGTACTGGTATGCATTGTAATGACTTGCGATGTAATGCCTGCGTTGTAGTGACATGTGTTGTAATGACATGAGTTGCAGTGACATGCGATGTAATGGCTGCGCTGTAATGACATGCGATGTAAAGCATGTTGCAATGTGATGACTGCTATGTAAAGGTAGTGCGATGTAATGACTGCATTGTAAAGGTTGTTTCCCTCTGTCTCATAATGCTTGCCTCAGCAGAAAGACTGCCCCTGCGCCTCTAGCTTGTTCTTCTCAAGGTTGAAGCTACGCTGCACTAATTAATGTACGTTCTATTGTTGCATGCCTTTGCTGTTAGATAAACTCGATTCCCACATCTTAAAATGGTAGATACCGGCCAAATAGCCTTGGGGTCGAGATAGCATGTACCCAGCCCTGTGCCATGGCCCATCATTGTTTGCCTTCTTTGTTCATCATGGCCTGAGCTGGAAAATTCCATTTTGGGCGGGACTCTAGAGATGTTGGATATGTATATTTTGTGTTACCATGCGGACGGGGGTCAGTCGCTTGGCAGTCATCTCAGGAGACTGGTCAGACTGTGCTCCACTGCAGCGTATTGCCAATAAACTACCTGGTTTGTATTCTTTACTGTCTGACCAGGGAGTGTGTGTGAGGGCGAGTGAAGAGGAACGCAGGTGTCCAGCGTGTTGGTGAAAGTTTCGGTTGATGGTTGAGGTAGGCAGGTCCTATGTCATGGAGGGCTTTATAGGCGTGCATAAGGATCTTTCCTGGAAGGGGAGCCAGTGGAGGTCTCTCAGGTAGAGGGGCAATGTGGGTTCTGTATGATCTGGAGTCTTCTGAGGAGCTGAGTGGTGTAGAGGGCGTTGCCGTAGTTAAGGTGGCTGGTGACGAGGGCCTGGGCGAATGTCTTTTTGGTGTTAGTTGGAATCCATCTGAAGATTATGCAGAGCATGCTCATGGTGTGGAAGAGGAGGAGGTGACTGTGTTGAATTGTCATTTCAAGGTCAGTTGGCTGTTGAGGATGATCCTGAGGTTGTGTGCGTGGTCGGTCAGTGTGAGTGTGGGTCTGAGTTCTGTGGACCACCAGCTGTGGTCCCATGTTGAGGTGTTCTTCCGGAAAATCAGTACTTCAGTTTTGTCGAAGTTGAGTTGGAGGCCGTTGTCTCTTATCCATTTGTCTACGTTGGTCATGGCATTGTAGAAGTTGGTTTTGGCATTGGAAGAGTACTCAGTGAGCAAGAGGATCAGTTGAGTATCATCTGTGTTGCAGATTATGTTGAGTCTGTGGGATCTGATGACGTCTGTGAGGGGGGTCATGTAGGTGTTGAACAGGGTGGGGCTGAGGGATGATCCTTGTGGTACATTGCATATGATGTCTGTGGGTACGGAGGTAAAGGGAGGTAGTTGGATGGTCTGTGTGGATCCTGTAAGGAGGTAGACAATCCATTTGTGGGTATTTTGCTGTATTCCTATGCTGTGGAGTCTGTTAATGAGGGTGTTGTGAGAGACTGTGCCAAATGTAAGCCTGGGCAAAGCACTACGCTACGCTCGCGTAGTTTGCGAAGTTTGCGCTACTTCGCACTACGCTAATTGCACATAGCACAGTGCAAACACGCGTAGCGTAGCGTAGTGCAGCGGTCATTTTTTGCTTGCTCACGGTCCTCAACGTCAAATTGGCGACCGCGAGCAAGCAAAATGACATCCTGATGAGAGTTTTTCCTCGTTCGCGATCAGCAACATCAAGTTGCCAATCGCGAGCATGGAAAATAAACCTCCCGGCGAGCTTTTCAACGCAGGGAGGTCAGGTTTCTCATTGCGAGTGGTCGCATATGCTCGAGACTGCTCGCGATGAGAAACTACCAGTCCGCGTTGAGAAAGCTGCCGCTCGAGTAGAAATCTACTCGAGCATCAGAAAACGACTGCTTGCACTGTGCAAGATGCAGTTTGCACTGATTGCACAGTGTGGACAAGCATCCGGCACTGTGTAATCAGTGCGAACAGCATCTTGCACAGTGCACTATGCAGTTTGCGAAGCTACGCGTAGTTCGCGTAGTGCGAAGTGCACTTCGTGTAGCTATTCATAGCGCTACTTCGCAAACTACGCCCAGGGTTAGCCGAATGCCAGGGAGAGGTTGAGGAGGATCAGGGCCATGGTTTCTCCACGGTCGAGGAGTTTTCTGATGTCGTCCGTGGTGGCAATCAGAGCAGTCTCTGTGCTGTGGTTGGCATGGAATCCTGATTGAGAGGCGTCCAGTAGGTGGTTTAGGTCCAGGAATGTATTTATTTTATTTCTTTGAAAAGTTTTATATAGTGCTGGCTAGACCCCGAGGTATCAGAGTGCTTTACAAGAGGATCAGCGCGTTGCAAGTTACAAAAAAAAATTAAAACAGATTACACAGTCTTACACAGTATAAACATGAGTTACTAGAGAATGGCAAATAAAGACACATAATGAAACAATGTTACACAGTAGTATGACATTATTAGCGCCTGGCGAACAGAGACAAAACAGCCTGAGGGGCAAAGAAGGTAAGAGGGAAAGTAAAAGGGGTATGGAAAACAGATTAGGACAGGAAAGTGAGAGATAAACAAAACGGTGTTGGGACCAGAAATTTCAGCAACAATAATAGGAATTGGAGACAGTAGTAGGTGAGAGGAGTGTAAGACACTTGGGGGGGTTTAGAGGTAAAGGTCAGTCGGATGAAAACGTGGAGCAGTCCAGCGGGAAAGAGAAACGTTCGAAGGTTGCCCAGATGGAGTCCAGCGGGGAGGAGGAACGGACAAGGGTCGCTAAGATGGCGGATCCAGGTCATGTGCGCAGATAGAAGATAATCACAAAATGGTGGAATACACATAAATCCAAGTCCAAAACCAAGAGAGCTGATGCCACAGAGTGGAACTAGAGGGGGAAGTAGCCAGAGTATCAAAGGAGGGCTGGCAATTGCCGAAACACAAACATGCACAAGTTCTGGGCAGTGGGGCCAGCAGTGCCCGATCTGTATGCCGCAGGTCAAGGGAAGTCTGTTTGGGTAAACAACAAAAGAGTGTATCCAACACGGGAAAGGGTTAGCAAGAAAGCTCACTGTGTTTTAAAAAGAACCCTCACTCAACAACCTAGTTGGTGACATGCTTCATCATTGGGTTCCTACCAGAGAGGCTGAATGCCTCTCCGGTGTGCTTCAACGCCTGATTACAGCGGAGCAGGTGATTGTGATGTGAGTGCAAGTCGTGAGTAGTGCAAAAGGGTGATTATCCTAAAAAAAAGGTACCTCAGTTTAATCCCAAAACAATTTTAATGGTGGAAAACTGGGCACTATTAAACACAAGTGCGTTGGATGTGTAAAGGTTGGTTTTAGTAAATCCGTTACATCCTAGCATGCAAAGAAACAAATGGTCAACATGTTTCTGCTTCTAGGTATATTCAGTGAAGCATTCGTCAGGACCAAAAAAGGACTACCACGGCGTTATGCGCTCGCTAAGGCACACCCTAACCTGTGGAGTCAAGGACCGCGTAAACTCACGGTTCTTATGTAGCCTCCAGGATTTCTGAAAGCTTTTAAATGTGAAGTTTCGATTGACCTCACTACATGAGTCCTGGTGGGTGGCGGTACTCGTACTCAAACTTTCTTCTAAGTCTGCCGTCCAACACCTGCCTGCTACTTCCAAGGACTCCGACATCCGTCCCCCACCAGGACTCATGTAGTGAGCTCAATCGAAACTTCACATTTAAAAGCTTTCAGAAATCCTGAAGACTACATAAGAACCATGAGTTTACGCGGTCCTTGACTCCACAGGAGCTAGACTTTTTCAGTCCTTCTGGCATCCAAGCAGACGTACATTGAGCACAATATTCATGTTTCACTTGACTTTGCCTCTTAAAGCATCTTGGCTAGGAGAAAAAGACATGGGCATGATGTTTGAAGAATCCTGTTTGCAATTTACAAAATGCGAATTTTAGCGATTTGGAATTAGGAAATTGTGGAAATGGCAATTTAAAAATGTGGCACACACTTTCAGCAATTCCTAAATGGGTTGCAGTAGACCTACCTCATTAGAATTCATGAGGTAGGTTGCAACTTGTTCCCCATTGGGAATCCCTAACAACACTGGGATGGTGGCCTGCTGGGGCCAACAGACCACCATGTCTGTGACTGCATTACAATAAAGCAATTTCTTTTTTAAATGAAGCCCATTTCCCTTAAAGGAAAATGGGCTGTGTTTCAAAAATGAAAGTGAAATGCATGGGACACCTGCCTGCTCTGACATTTTTATTGTATTACCATTCACAAAGGAGAAGGGGTCCCTTGGGAAGCACTTCCCATTTGCAAAGGGTTACCAAGAGGGTGGCAAAATGCAAATGTTTCGCGACCGCATTTCGGTCGCAAAACATTCTTACATACCGCTGCAACTCGGTATTAGGAAGGGACGCCCTAACACGCTCCTTCCTTACACCGAATCGCAAACCCTATTAGGTTACCAAATCGCAAATAAGGTTAGGTCCATCAGAAAATGCTTTTTTCTGGTCGCAAACGGGCCTATTCTGCAAATTGGGCTGTTTGCGAACAGAAAAAAGCTTTGTACTTTTGGCTCTTAAGGCCACATGTATCAACCTATTTTGCATTTGCAAACGGTGCAAATCCTTAAATTTAACTGTTTGCGAATGCAAAATAGCCTTTCAAGATGTATGAAAAGCTTTGGCAGTCCATGTTAAGTAATCACAATTTTTTGCGAATACCTAAAATTGCGACTCCAGATAGGGAATCGCAACTGCGATTCCCTAAGCACATGTGCCAAGTGACTCCAAGTCAATGGTAACCATGTGCAATTTTTGAAAATGCGCATAAATTAATTTTTCAAAGTGCCATGTAGCACATGTGTGTGCTTTACATGTGCATATTTTTTAGCTTAGACCCCCAGGCACCCTTGGTTTTGCATTCCCTAATTTGTGATTACCGATTAGGTAATTGCAAATTAGGTCACGCAAAACCATTCGCACCTGTGGGCTGTTAGGCCCATTGGAACGAATGGAGTAGCATTTCCTAATAGCGATTTCCTAATTGTGATTACATGTCATAATCCCTCCCCCTCCCGGCTTCACTTGAACCCTGTCTCACCTCAAGATGAAAGAAACACGGTCCAAGTGTCTTCCTTTCCGCCCCGTCATTATAGCGGGACAAGACTACACTTCCCGGAATACCTTGCGGGTGGCGCGCTGCCGTTGGGGAGAGCGGAAGGAGTCATTAGCACATCCGCCTCCCCGCAGCACTGCAGATTATTCTGGAGATCAAACGGAGGACACATTGATGAGTCGCTCCTTCCAGCATCAGAGTAACGGTCCGGTAAGGGTGTCGTAACACCGCTTACACTGTTCTTGGACCTGGGCTTGACTAAGCAAGCGTAACTTTGCTACGCTACCTGAGGAACCTGGCTCTGTGGAGGTGATTAAGCCTCATTCTCTAGTCCGGTGTCCCTACCTGTTGGTGAGAGACAAGTTTGTTCTCTTGTGCAGGTGGTAGGGATACCTATATCTCAAAACGCATTGTGTGCTTCGTTAATCATTGCGGTGTTCCTCCCTGTTGGTGAGAGACACCTATGTCCTCTCATGCAGGTGGTAGGAGTACCGGCATTTCTTGGGGCACTAAAACTAACTCAGCGGCCCGTCCTGTGCACGGACTAGAATGGGGCACTTGTCTATGTTGTTTGTCTTCATGTGTGTTTGTTCTTTGTACATTCCTTATTGTTACTCTGAAAAGGTGCAGCATAACATGGTGCAGCTGGTTGCTAACATTATATAACATGCGCAAAAATGTCCTCGTAATATATATCACTGAATGGCAAGTGAAGTATCACTTATATGTTAGTACATTTGATTTATAGGTTTGATTCTATGTTTTTTCCTCTATGTTCAGGCTGCATACAAATAGCAGGGAACAGTAGAAGAGCCAGTGATACCATCTCTTAGTACCCTGTGATGACAGGCCTGGTGATGTCTGGGTAGGTTTGGTTTTGAGTTAAGGAACTAGTATTGTTGGCCAATAGACAGGTTGTGGTATTCATGTTTGTCTCTATTTTTGTGTCTCTTTGCATTGTCAATAGTGGGTCCTTTCAAGAAGGTTTGTGGTCATGATCCTATGCAGAATAATAGGAGCGAGATAAACCAAAAGGGCTCAGCAGAAATAATTTTCTTTCTTTACAGGTACTTGAGGGCTGGGTATTGGTGAATACACTATGGAAAACACTCTAAACTGTTACTAATAGGATTGTCCTTTGGTGTCATTTCAGGTCTCCTTCACCACTGTCCCCACCCTTTCCTTCCCTCGCTCGATCACTTCACTGGTCTGTGCTAAAACAGCATACAGACTTGAAGCTATCAAGAGGTGGACCATTTTTGAGCATCGTTCCGATCCCGGGGAGTTGGTGACACGACATTACAACTCTATAGGAATCGATATTAGGGAAACGCTATTTTCGTACATACCATTTTGCATTCCCTAAATAGCGATTACCTAAAATTTGCTATTTAGGGAATTCAAAATGGAACTTGGATACATGTGGCCCTTATTCTTTCTCTACCATATAAAATATGAGAGGAAATCCATTGTCCACGCTTGATTTCTCATCACCAAGCCTTTGATTTCCTTCTACTGGGATTAACTGTAAAGTTGTGGTCAGTACTATGAACAACATTCTCCATATCATGTATCAGGTTTGACTCAATGCAATAATTGATTGAAATATAATCACAGACTTCAGGTTTAAACTTCTCAGCCATATTGATTGTTAGGAACAAACATTACCAATAAGGAAAAACATTCTCAGATTAATTTTTATAGATTACTTTTAAAACACGGGGAAAATTGCAAGGACAGCCTGGCCCAACAGGCTGTGCGAAGGACGTGAATCTCTGTAACATCACAATAGACAAGGTAGAAAAATCTCCCTCAATGCTTCATTTTGGTATGCATACTTTAATTGTGCAGGTACATATGGACTTTCTTACCCTCCAATTCTGGATTTTTTTTGTCTTCAGTGAGCTCCAAGAGTGGCATGTTCTCAAGATTGATCTTATGATGCACTGCCTCTGCTGCTCTATCCTGGGTCCACGTCTCTTGCTCTTTCTCTACAGTGTGAAATATCAAGCACTCCTTGCTGAATGGCTCTCTTCTCTGAGATGTGGCACTTTGGTTGGAATTTGGGTGCATGACTTGGCAGCAGCCAGCAGAAGTGCCTTTATACTTAAGCTTGTGGTTCCTTGCTGATGCGCTCTGACCCGTTGTCTCACACGTCTTCTTTTCCCTCTTAGTAACTCATTTTGTAGCAGTTACCCCCTTAAATAAGCTATAACTTTGATCAGTGTGCAGTGTTGGGCACAGCTACAATATGTAAAGGACCCAAGAATAAGATCAAAATAGGTGTCAGAAGGATTGTTCCTAAATTGTTGACAGGCCTGAAAGCATCAGGTGAGTTGGCTCTGATTCTATTCATCCTCTTTCAAAAGAACGTCTCATACGTGTTTAGTTATAAACTTATTCCTTCACACAGCTATAAGGGGATGTTGGATTACATACACCCCGACTGTTGCACATTTGGCCAACTACAAACTACATCCACCCAAACTGAATTGATGCTTGAAAATATTCAGTTTGTTTGACATTGCTTGTGTTGTATTTTGTATTCGTTTTTATAGATTAGATTATTATTCACACAAACACTTACAAACAAGAAACTATCAACGCTTGCACTATCATTTGTATGATATGTACAAAATGTGCAGAGAAACCTGGTACAAAGCCGTCTCTGGTTTTTGTTTGCATTGTGTTCCTTGAGGGTGAGGTTGGTGTCCCGAGTGAACCTTCCACAGAACAATCAATACTTTTTGACCGTTATTCTTTTCAATAATTTTTTTGCAGACCCTGATATTTGGCCTTCATATAGTTCTTGGATTTCGCTACATTCCTTATTTCCCACCATGGTTATTGTACCGAGTAAGTATCACTTGCCCGAAATAATAAAATATGATTTTTTGTCATGTCATTATCATCTCATGTTCTTGAAATATGTAGATAGACACACACACAAAGATCTGTTTTTTGCATGCAAAACATTTCGTAGCTCTTTGTTTTTGATGGCTCCATACTTGCTAGAGGAGGATGCACCAAATACACTTCCGTACAAAATTGTGAATAAGACACAGTTACTTACCAGTAATCTTCATTACTCCGAATACCCTTTTCTCGACGAATAGTTACTATATGAGGTGTCCCAGCCCATCCAGGCACCATGTAACTTAGCGCGGTCTAATCAAAAATCGCAAAACGCACTATAGTCTCTGTCCCCTTTAATGCACCTCCCACTATACTGGCAATACCAGAGTAAAGAACCAGCTATCCTTCCTGTTCTACCAAGCCAAAAAGGGAATCTAGATTGAGAAAGTTTGGAGTCAGGGAGGGAGGGATGTAAGTATTGGGAGGAGAAAAAGATATTTGAAGTAATGGAAATTACTGGCAAGTAACTGGGTCATTATCTCCTAACCCATTTTTTGTACAACTGCTTACTATATGAGAATATAGCAGAGCACATATACACAACCACATTACCCTAAAAAATGACAACTCCTAATGTATGCAAACAAAATTTTGTTTTGCAAAAATTAGCAATCAACACTCCTTTAGAACGTAGTGGCTACAAGCACTCTGGATCCAAACTCAATGCTCCCAGAATTTCCCTCATCCAATCTGTGATGTGAAATAAAGGTAGGAGCAGCCCAAGTGGCTGTCTTACATTTATCCTGGAGTGAAGCACCACCAGACTTGGTCCAGGAAGCAGCCTTTCCCCCTGATGACCTGCCCTGTATCCTTCCGGATAAAGCAGTGTCCTGTAAAGCATAACTCATGGTAATAATAGTTATAATCCATCTGCACAACATTAGTGTCGAGGTTTTGTGTTCTTGCAAAAACATACTAAAATTAACAAACAAACTCTCAGAATGTCTATTGGCTTCTAATCTTAACAAATATATTTTGACTGTCTTTAACACAGACAATGTATGTAAAGCCTCCTCCTTAGAAGTAGTAGGAGCTTCCAAAAAAAGAAGTCAAAATTATTTCCTGCTCTTGATGAAAAGATAGGATCTTTTAATCAAACATATGCCCCAATTTAGAACTAGCCTTTCTGAAAAAAAGATTCAACTATGGGAGCTTATTAGGGAAAGAACTTGTCTCACCCAGTCTTTGCGCTGATGTAATGACAACTAAAAAGAAAACTTTTAAGTCAGGTGCTGTAAGTCCACCTCAGTTAAGGGTTCAGAGAGATGGAACTGGAGAACTTTAAGGACAAGAGAAAGATCCTATGGAGTTGTGAGCTTTGCAATTGGCCTAATTAAAGAAAAAACCTTAAAAGGTATACCACCTAAAGACTCAATTTCTGGGATACCCAAAGGGGTCCTTACTGCTATAATTGCTGCCCATTGAATTTTCAAAGTAGTGATCGCTAACCCCATACCAAAGCCACCCTGAAGGAACTGCAGGACCAACTGGGATTCACAAGATGGTTCTAAGGACATTTGTTTAAACCAGTTAGAAAATGTTGACCAATGATGATCATAAGATATTTCGGTGTTACTGGAGAAGATAAGCATAATGCTTTTAGACCCTCCTGCTCTCAACAGCCAGACCGTCAATCTTTTCCAGCCGTGGCCCATGCAGGTAAGAGCGGTGGGACGGTGGGGCCAGATGAGGGGGGATTTTGCCAGATGATGACCAGGGAAAATTAAATAAATGATTAATTTTCCCTGGTCATCGTCTGTCCAAATGCCCCCTACCCGGCCCCACCGCACCACCCCCTTACCTGCACGGGCCATGGCTGATTGCTGATCACATCTTCCTGCAAATGTTCAAAGGAAGAAGAATGGATTGAAGAGGACACTGGACTACTGGAAGAGTCCACTCCAGCACTTTTGCCACGGAATAATGCTTTCATCTTTTTTCAATTCAAAGAGTGAACACATTCCTCTGGAAGCCACCTTACCTGAAAATGTAGACATTCCAGGGTGGCACCTCATCCCATTTTTCTTGGATCCGTAGTTTGGACCAAGAGTTGAGGCATAGTCAATTGAAACCCTTTCTCTAGATTTGTGGGATCCAACCACTACTGCAGCTTTCTCCAGATCTCAAAAGTAACAGGCATCAAGGATTCTAGATCATGCAGTGCTGAATTCCAGAAACCTAAAAGATGACGAGCAAGAGGTCATAAATGAAGTCGAGCTAAGGAATTACAAAGGAGCAAATTTACATTGAATGGCATCACAACCGAAATACACACCTGTGACAACTGGAAAACCTATGACCATGTCTGTGCATGGCCAAACAATTTAGGACCATCACCACAAAATCTAAGGAGATAAGAAAATTTGGAATTAGCATAGACGCCAAGCTCTCAATAAATGCGGGTAAGATAGCCAAATCAAAACAATGAAAACACTGCATCATATCTTCCGGCACCTAGGATTCCCCCACAAGGCTCAAGCTACCATCTCTCTTGTCTTATCAAAACTGGTTTGTATCATGGCTCACGTTTGTCAACTATGAGAAGATTACAGATAATTCAGAACACTGCAGCTAGACTCCTCCTACATGTAAAGCCACAAGCACACATCTTTCCTAGCTTGGGGGCCTTACACTGGTTACCAGTTGCCAGAACACCCATCTTCAAGCTGCTTTGTTTCACACACAAATATGGCAAAGGACAAATCAACAAATACATTCAACAGAGGAATATATGCTCAAAAATGGCTCCCCGTCCTCCATACAAGAAAAAACAAGCACTGGCATAGCCAATAGGTCTCGCCTTTGGGACCTTGTAAGTGTTTAGTTATCCAGCACAATATCAATAGTGTAACATCATCAACTGTTGCATTGCAAAAACACTTCTAAGGTTCCAAAGGAGAGACCTATTGGCTATGCCAATGCTTGTTTGTTTAGGTGCTAACAAATTCTTGGGAGACATTTTAAAGATTGTTTTTTGTTGAAGTGCTAAGCAAATGAACAGCCTGTTTTGGTATATTTCTTTTGTAGGTGTATGTTTTAGTAAACAGAGCGTTCACCTTTCTTTTAAATATCTTTGAATCATTTACAGTGCAGTAAATCCCTGTTTTTGACCCAATTCTGTCCGTGATAAAAAAACAGCTTTTGAATTCTTAAGCTGCCATGCAATTGTTCAACCTGAAAAAATGTCTTGAACACTTTAGATAGCATGGCAATTATGGGTAATATGAATTTTTATATTAACCGCATTATCAATCTATAAGAAGTGATGCAAACATAAGAAAGCCAATTGCAATACAGCAGAAAGATTTGTGTGCATGCATAAGTAAGTAACACCATTTTAAATCACAGTGTATGGTATGCCATCTCTAGTCACTGGTGTAATTGTTACCTGTCGCTCATTTATGATGTGGTTTAGAAAATATTTTGTATTTTTTTATGGTTATGGTGCAACTTTACCAAAGGACAGGTATTGGTGTGATTCACATTGCATAACGTCACTGATAAATCAACAAATGCAGATATTGTTACCAAAATACAACATTTATATATATCACCGATAACATCACTGAGAAAAATCCCTGATAAACTGTTCACTTAAACTCATTAATGACATTACATTAAAAATGTTGTTACTTTGACCAAATGTAACGGAACTGATGACGTGAATCAAAAATTAGCGCAGGGAAAACACAGATATATTTTTTACTTATAACCTCACTTAACATATTTCACTGCGGCACAACTGATGACATCACTAAAATGATAACCGTCCTATCTGCTCAACTATGACATCACATATCACTACACTACAGAGTTAATGTCCGTATCTATGTAACATCACTGATGACTCACCAACTTGGAAGTAGATGTCACGTGACTCACTGACAGTGTCAGTGAAAGCATCAAAAACTGTATTATCACTGTAGCCTCGGGTTAAAAAAAATGTATTTACATAATTATTGTGATTCCGTGATGACATCTTAGAAGTGAAAATATCATTTCACTGATGCATAACTAATGACATCATCGTAGTGAAAGCCTGGATACATGTTGTATGTATGTCCCTTTCTGTAACACTGGAGTGAGCCAATGAGATGACAAACGACATCACTGCAAAAGCCCGAACAGCTGGGGATACAAAGGGCGCTGGTTGTTGACCGGCGACGGATCCATGTGTAAATCATAGTAAAGAAGGCAGGGGGCCAGCTCTTTAGTGAAACTGCTGTGACAGCTGCTTCCAGGGTGTTTGCTTATCGTCACGTGTGTATCAAGAGAGGCTCTGATCCAGTGACCAGCTGTTTATACATGCATCTGCTACCCGGCCCAGAGGTAGCCCACTCCCGCCCCCAAAGCCAGGCCTAACCACAACACTTCAAAGAACAACACAACATGCAGATAATAGAGCGTCATCTTAACACACCCTCACAACAAGGCACGCCATTGGGAAGACACAAGACCACCACGGCGGGAGGAGTGAACAGTGAACAGAATTGTTGATAATTCAGGATTGATGAGACTTGCGTGATTTCGGCACTCCACCTTTGCCACACTGTTTGATTTTGGGCAGACTGCAAGCAAGTAATGCGGGGGGAGAAAGACTGCATGTATTGTAAACCAAGCGCGCCAATGCTGAGATGAGACTTCCGTGATATCGGCGCTCCACCTTTGCCACGCTGTTTGATCTTGGACAGACTGCAAGCATCAGACCTGTACCAGAGCAGTTTCGAGTGAAAAGTGAGAATGCGCTGCGATAGCCAACGGTGGTTGGCGCTACATAAATACAAAATAACATAACATTGACTTTGCAGTCATTTTATTACGTCCAAGAACAGGGTGGAATGGATACATATGACGCTGTGACATCACTACGAAAGAACAGCAAGCACACGTCACAGTGACCGCAAGATGAGCACACAACTTATTTTTTTTCTAAAATAGAGGATCCTGTTCCACTTGACTAAAAGTCGTGGTGATGTTGGTAATTCAGGATCGATGAGACTTCGGTGATCTCAGCACTCCACCTTTGCCACGCTGCTTGATCTTGGGCAGAACAACATGTTCTTTGATGTTTGATGTTCTTTGAATGAGAACATCAAAGGGGCGCCGCAAAAGTGATCGCGGACGAAAGTGAAAGTGATCGCGGGCGCTTAATGAGCATGACGAGGTTTGCCATATGGTGCCTCTGCTCCTAAGTGCGCGCCCGCGCACATACACTGTAGCTCTAGGCTGGCCATTGTAGCACTTTTTTGAGCCCTCACAAAAAGTCTCGCCAGCCAGCGCATGCGCTGGGTCAGGCGAGACCTAACCATGAATGGAACATCTTTCTCTGTTCAAGTAGCCTGACTATGGAATTCACTACCCACACCACATAATATCCACTGACATTGATCTTAGCTTCAAAAAATTAGTCAGGAGCTGGCTCTTCCCAACATTACAACTATACTCAAAACACAACATTCTACCACAACAATATATTCGGACATGACAAACTACGGGGCAGATTTACAAGTCTCCTGTGCCACCAGTACGTCACTTTTTGTGACTTACTGGTGGCGTATTTCACTGTGCCATATTTACATAGACAGGAAAAGCCACCATGCATGGCTTTGACTGTCCTTGTAAATATGGCCCCTTTACACGCAGCACTTTGCGTGAAAGGAGCGTGTTGCTGTTGGTGTTCCCACGCAACACCCATGGAACCAGACACATTTCCAGATTTACGAGGAATCATAAATCTGGAAATGCTTGTGAATGCGCAGGGAGCCGCAACGAGGAGAAATTTTTCCTTTCTCCTCGTTTTTTCCTCTTTCAATGCGTGCTGCATTCTACAGCACACATTGAAAGAGTAAAATGCCTTTAGTGGGTTTTTTTCATGCAGGAAGGTGCCCCTTCCTGCACGAAAACAATCTCCCATGACACAGGCATCCTTGCACCATGGTGCAAGGATGCCTGCACCGGCGCATGGCAGCTGTTTGTGTGCCAGCGCAGGGGTGAGCACAGGAATACAATATTTCATTGTAAATATGTTGCATTCCTGTTCTCTGAAAGTGACTCAGTGCGGCGCAGCCAAATAGCTTGCAGAATGCACTGAGTCACGTTCTCATATATCTGCCCCTATGCTTCTCAAATTGCAGAGATGGAGTTGTCATTACAAACCTGTCATTGTTCATTTAACTATGCTTCCTGTTATAGACAGATTAATTTAAATAAAGTGAAACATTTATAATAATGCACAAGATACATGTGTACATCATACCACGTCATAATTGCTGCTTTTATGCACATATAGGTGCATATATTGAGGGCTTTATGCCTTCTACAAAATAACAACTTTAATGAAAAAAGGTGCATACTTCAACACAAGCTACATATGCACATCAGACCATGTAAATATTGCAGCTTCTATACACATATGAATAATATATAGAGGTTTTTTTCTCCTGCCAATAAAACTTTACCAAGTGTCATGTTCATATATGTATGTGTAAGTTATTTTCAGATGTTGTCCTAAAAAAGAAATAAAATACCCCTTTCATCCTGTGTCCCATCCCATCTCTCACTGACTCATTCCAAACCTGTCTGACTACTAAGAACTCCCAAAAATCATTCTCAATTTACCTTCCCTTTTTTAGATCATGCCTAGGCAGCACACATGCACTATCTTCAAGACCTGCTGCATTCAGTAATAGGACTTTGATCCCACCTGCTGCTTACCATAGGTTGACTCCAGTTTTGCTTTTCTTTGCTGTTCCTTAACTGGTTCATGCAGCCGATATGTCACTTCAATTCTTACCTGAGGAGCACCTGCCAAGTGCAGTTTCCCTATGCTTTGATTGTCTTATCTGTTTGGGAGAACTCTTTTTTTTTAAATTGTTTTCTGCCTCGGTTCGTGTTCTGGTGTGTGGATTTCCTGCTTGTTTCTGTGCATGTTCAGCTTTGGCGCCGGTCTGTGCCATCCCCGCACCACCACCTGCCCATTGCATCTTGCCATGCTAAACCCCTCCTCCCCCTTGACCCTGCTTTACCCAAGTAAGCACTCTTTGCCTTTTATTTAGTCAAAACCATTTAATCAAAACTTTACGGTGGTCCACACCTGAGAGCGACACAAGTACTTTGGACAGCTGAGCACCATCCAGACGGTACTTTCATTAACGCTTTCATGATGCACACAGTGCCGCCTTGTTATGGTTTACTCTGTGCACAAAGCTCTCTTTGCGTTTCCTTGACGTGCAGATTTTGAACCACTTTCTCAACAGTCCTTCGTCTGTTCCCTCAAACAATGGGTCATGTGTGTTTTTCTTTCCCAGCTGGCAATGGCAGCACTGATCCACACCTGGCTTCCCTTCTCCATCAGGCATGCAACAATGATGTTTCCTTTCCAGCTGGGTTGTGGTGCTATCAGAGCCAGCCCATGGACCGTTTGTACAATGCACCCTGATAGCTGGTTTCATATGGTACTCAGGGGAGCGAAGTGTGGTAGGTGCTTTCTCGGTGTGATTGTGATTGCTGTTGCTGCCAGCCAGGCCTTGACTGAGTGCACTGATTTGCCCCTGTCCGTGCAGCCCACCCCTACCTGTTTTTTTGCACGTAGGGGTATTAAGTGCTATATAAATACAATTTCAATACACTGGGTCACAACATCACTGATCTACAGAAAAGGGTGGCTAAAAAAATCTGAGCCTTCTAAAATATATCCTGTTCTGAAAGCAGGCATTCCACCTAAAGCGAATATAATTGATGAGAAGGAAAATGTGATGCTAGATGAATTTCATTTACTTTTTTTGGGGAGAAACGTTAAGATCCACAGAATACAATTGCATTTCATTGTGTTTCATAAAAGCTGACTACATTCTTGCGATGGCATGGGTAGAAAACTGGACCTGAATTTTCTTTAAAGGCTGAGATTTTCTGAATAAGTGTAGTTAGATATATGGTTAACTCTCAGTGTGTAAAGGGAAGCAGTTATACAAGTTTCTCTCTTTAATAGAAATGCACAGCATACAATCTTTTTTCTAAGCATATTTTTCCTGTCATTCCTTGTTTGTGTCTCTTTGTACCTGTCTTTCCCCTTTTCTGTGCCTGCCTTTCCCTGTCTATATTTGTCGCTCTCACAATGTATCTCTCTCACTTACTCTTGGTGTCCCTCCATCTACAACTGTGTCTCTTTTCTATCTTCCTTTCTTTTCTATCGCTTTACTATTTGTTGCCGCGTCACATTCTCAGTTCTCTGAAACGGTTCAAAAGAGCTAATGAAAGAAAGATTTAAATGTGGCTGTGCTGCTCTCCCAAGGGAGGAGCCCAAGAAAAACCAAAACATTACAGATGAGTTATCTGAAGTATGGTTAGCTTTGGCAAAACAGAAAGCAGAACCCAGGATTACAGTTTCAAAATGTCTGTTTGGGCAATTCCACTGTAACGCCTTATCCAATATTTTTTTGCAATATAACTTCCATCATGTTAAGAGCAGAAACCAGCTACAGGTTGATCCATTGTGTTGTTCTACAGACATACTAACATTTGAAACTGCAAAGAGGAACTTTGTGAGTCAGAAACAGGCAGTGTTTTAAATGTGCGGGTACTGTCTGGTACTGAGTACCTGCACTTCTTTAATTTGAAAGGAATAGCACCGGCACTTCTTAACACTGACGCAACACATTTAATGGTAGAGTACTGGCACTTCTCAGGATCAAACAGGTACTCTAAATAGTGAGTACCTGCACTTCTATATTTCTAATTCAAGCACTGGGAATAGCGAGAGCTTTAATCTTCAGAATGAAATGCATTAGATTAGATTATGTTACTGGCCCTTTTGTGCTTTTGGTTTTTAAACTGTGTGTGTAGCATGGCTCAGAGCTGTCTGCAATGTGTTTTGCAGCAGTATTCTGTGCTGCCTGGACTGATGGCTGCTGCACGGTTATGGTATGCACACACAAATAACTTGAGGATCAGTGTGCTATGGTTATTATAATGGAGTTATATCGGTTGTATGTGTGGTTTTGTGTGTGTGTGTATTCTCTTCAATACTTGCTTTTTGGCCTAGGTCATCTTGCGTGAGTGCTGAACGTGGTTGCTTCTGTGGTGTGCTGCTTTTGATAAGTTAGTGTTGACTATCCCCAAAGCTCCACGACACACAATTCAACTCCACACATTTCCAATCCACACCACATAATTTGACTCCAAACCACATAATTCAACTCATCAACACAATTACATAACACACAACCCACATCCAATCCACACCATAGAATTCCACATCATGCTACTAAATTCGACAACAAACTACATAATTAGACTCCACTACATACTACTCCACAACACAAAATACCATTCCACATAATTACACTCATTAACACACAATCCCACTCCACATAATTCAAGTACACTAAATACCACTTCATTATTATTCACATAATTCCACTGACACTATGCCACATAATTCCACTACACAAATCCACTCCACACCACGCTGCACAATTCCACAACTAACAATTCCCACCCAACCCACATAATTTCACTACACACTACATACATACACTCCATACCTCATGGGTAAAGACATTGTCATTTACAACGCAATAACTCTAACTCAAGCAAATGCAAGACATGTTTTTTTATCCATGTTACCCCAACTAACAGGCACACATGACTACTACTTATCAAACAACTTACTACTTCCCCTTTAAAAATCCATGATTATTATTCTATCCATACTCTAAACTCTATGAAATGCACAAGAAATCATGGGGCATATTTATGTAGGTTTTGCATCGCTCATGCACCATTCTACGGGGCGCAGGGGTGACGCAATCCCTAAATTGGATTTATAAAGCCATGCAAGGCCACCTTGCGTGGCCCATAGTGGCTTGATAAAACCAGAGTAACGTAACGCAGTGCAAATCGCTGCATTGCGTTGCTCTGTACTAGGGAGGTGTTCTATGGGTGGAGTGTGGATTTTGGAGGATTCCCAGATTTACCATTAGTGGTAGACCTAGGAATGCGTTAAAAGTGTACACCTCCCTAAGTGATGTGCAACACGGAAAAATATCTTTATTTCTCCTCGTTCCTTCCTTTTTCTATGTGCAGCACGCATAGAAAGAGAAAATGCCTCACAGCATTCCTGCACAAAAACAATCATGCTCACAACGCAGGCATCCTTGCCCTATGGTGTAAGAGTGCCTGTGTTGGCATAGGCAGCACTGCCAGGCGGAGCTGGGAAATGACAGGAATGCTCCGTATATTGCTAAATATGGTGCATTCCTGCACTTTCCCTATCACGTGGTGCAGCAAGGTGACTTGCTGCGCTGCGTGATCATTTGATAAAAAAGCCCCCAGAGCACACACCTAACACAACTTATGCACTAGAAAAAAAAGAAAAAAACACTTACTACTAATCTACTATTAACCAGGGTCTGACTGGGACAAATAAATAGGCCCGGGCACAAAAATGAAAGTGGCCCCCATTAGTGATACAAATAGCTGTAAAAGTGGCCCACATTTGCAAATCAGACCAGTTTTGAACTTGGAAAGGCACACTATATAGGTATTTTGCAAGATATGAAAGACTGCAGGCAATGTTTGTGGCAATGCTAGTGAAATCAAGCCGAAAACACCAGCGCCCCTGGCCATAAAGCAGTTCCACAAACTGCTAAAAACCGGCCCACGCACCAGGTGCGGCTCCTCCATTAGGGTGGAGGAGAGTCTCCTCACTGCTATCTCGCAGTGCAAGAAGCAGAAACAAACAATGGTATTTTAAATTAACCCTGGGCGTAGTTCTCGTAGTAGCGCTACGAGTTAGCTACGCGAAGTGCACTTCGCACTACGCGAGATACGTGTAGCACTATGCGAACTGCGTAGTACGCTGTTCGCGATGATTGCACAGTGCCGGATGCATGTCTGCACTGTGCAATCATTGCAAATGGCATCTCGCACAGTGCAAGCGGTCGTTTTCTGCCGCTCGAGTAGATTTTTACTTGAGCAGCAGCTTTCTCAACGCGGACTGGTAGTTTCTCATCACGAGCGTCGCGAGCATACGCGACCACTCGCAATGAGAAACCTGACCTTCCAGCGTTGAGAATCTCGCCGGGAGGTTAATTTTCGACGCTCGCGATCAGCAACTTGATGTTGCCGATCGCGAACGAGGAAAAAGTCTCACCGGGATGTCATTTTGCTCACTCGCGGTCGCCAACTTGACGTTGAAGACCGCAAGCAAGCAAAAAATGCCAACTACACTACGCGATTTTGCACTGTGCTACGTGCAATTTGTGTAGCGCGAAGTAGCACAAACTACGCAAACTTCGCAAGCGTACCGTAGTTGTCTGCCCAGGGTTATTTTAAATACCATTTTATGTTTCTGCTTCTAGCGCTGCTGTAAGAAAGGAGAATGGTATGCCTGGTTGGGGACGGGCAGGTGGGCGGGTCGGGAAGGAGTGGCTTGCCCAATGTTAGGGGCCCTGACTGTTTGGTCAACCCTCTGGGACCAACCAAACCAGTCATGCGCACTCTGGATTTTCTTTATGGAGGATGCATGCAGCCTACGTAGAGAAAATGGCCTCCATGCAGACGCCCGGCTGGGCACCATCCGCACCAATCACAACGCTGCCATGGCAGTGTTGTGATTGGCTTAGGGTAGGGGAGGGAGGATGCCTGATTCCTGTTCCTGCCAGAGGCAGGAGAGCAGGAAAGCAGCAGGAAAACGCTGGCGGGGGACCCGGCCAGGAGCGGAGGCGGCGCGGGACCCGTTAAGGTAGTTTTTTTTTTTTTAAATCACCCCTTGCATAAACCCCTGTGTGAGCCCCCAACCAGCCCTCCCACCCGCGGGTCATGCGAGCCGCGACTGCCGTGCACTGATCTGTGAGACCAGCCCATCAGGCACTGCCGGATCCGGGATCACCCTGTAGGCCAGTCCGACCCTGCTATCAACCTCTAATCTTGCGTAGTAGCATGCTTCTCACTCCAGTGCCTGGTGAGGGGTAGTAAGCACTATATAAATAGCATTTAAAACTTTGGACGGATACCTCAGGCACTACAAACAGGCGACTGGCTCTGCGCTGATCCGGCAAAGCTCACAATGACACGGCTCCAACTGACAATAGTTTTTACAGCACAGACACAAAAAAGGTGTGCAGAGAGCGTTTTCGATTTTAGTTATCCGCATGCATAGATCGGACATTTGTCCTCCCCCCCCCCCCCTCTCTCCCATGATGGGCCCCCATCCTTCTTCTTCTGTGTAGAGGTTCCTCCGTTCTTGGTCACTTTCCCTTTCAATTTCATACACTTCTGTTTCAGAAATATCTCGGGATGTTTTATTGTGCTCGATTCTGAGGCAGTGCCGCTGCTTCTCTTCGCGCTGTGTGGCTATTGTGTTTGGTATTTTCAGATCTGAGGGCACTGCAGCCTGAAGGGCAGGCGAGAAGGCTACACTCGGCAGCCAGCCTGCGGTGGTGGTGCCTGCCTCCAGCTGACACGCCCGTGCTTGCACGCTCTTTCTTGTCCACGCGAGTTTTACTCGGCAGTAGATTAATCGGCATTCTAGTTCGTAGTAGAGATCACATACACATTTGTCCAGCAGAAACAGAGCTCTGAGTTCATACAAACCAAATAACAAAGCGGGAACTCCCTTTCAATAGAAGGTTCAAAGGGATTTTATGAAAGAAGGGCCGTCTGCGAGCGCTTGGCGGTATTGTGCTGCAGGATGCCACAGAACAGTAACTACACTGAGCTGGATATCCGAATGTGCTTCCTACTTTATGTGTCACCGATCACATAAACCCTCGCTAAACTGAGTGTAAGTTAGGCAATATCAATTATACTTGTGGCATTTATAGAGCGCATGGTGAAAATTATATTTCAAATATTAATTGTCTTTGCGAAAGGAACGAGTGTTACCGAAACAATAGGCCTGGGTTTTGTATGGTGCATGAGATCAAACATACATAGCACACATGAACTTGTGGATTAAACATCGAAGAGCTGTGACCCTCTGAGTGCTCACCCTTGTAAATTCTGAGCCATTGAGGGATCAGCATCACTTCTCCTGAGAACTGTGGACCTACAGTGACTGGTGCCATGCCCTCTCTGTGCCAGGATCTCTAGACAATGTGACCCTCTGCGAGTTAATCACTTTGAATTGAGACACACTGTACCTTAGAGAATTGAAAGTCACATTAATTGGTGCCCATCACTGCTAAGAGGCGTGAACGCCTGGACATATGACCACCTAAGTATTCTGTCCTATAAAGGTGGCTGATAAATAGCTGGAGGAAACTGCGTATATAGCCTGTAGGGGAAACAGCGATCACCAAGCAGGTTCCTTAGAACTGCATGGCCCCAGTGATCGCTGTGTCACCAGCATTCACCTTGTTGGGGCCAGAGGAGAAACAGTGTTTTCACACTGCACTGCTCTGTAACCCTTTGGCGTAAGGAGAGGGGTAATAGTGTGGCCGATGCTCCATTTGCTTGGGGAGTCTCTCCTGCTCATAAGATTTGGAGCCACCAAAAAGCTCACTGGGAATGTACTTTTGTGTCCCCAGCCATTTACGGAGGGGGGATGAACTCCCCATGTTGCCTACTGGTTCTTCGGGGTACAAAAGACAATTGCGCTCAAGATTTCTCTATGGTCACTGATGCTCCTAGCTCCAGAGCACTATGACAATTACTAGAGTCAAAAAAGAGTGGTTAGATCCTTTCAACATATCATGGACTTGGGTGGGCCAATTTGATAGGGGTGTCTTCCATTGTGTACCTTGTGGTGCACCCCAGACACCACAGGTAGTCTTCTGGCACCCCTGGAAAAAATGTCATTGAGGAGATCCTTCTGCCTTCCTCAGTCTCTAGCACTCCTATTTCCTCCCCTGTAACTGTACCTCAGCTGTAGGGGCATGGACCTATCATCCTGTTATGCTTGATGATCTCTTGAGGTAGGATCTTCAATGTAGCAGCTCTCCAAGGTTTTATTTGGCAGACCACTGTCCCCGCCTGTTCCTCCCAGCCACCCAGGCCGTTCTGCCACTTGCAGGGTGACTGTGTGGCCAGCAAGACTTTAGTGCACACCCCTGGAGAACCCATAACTGAATCAGTCTAGGTGACCCACTCATTGAGTGTCCCTATCAAGAGATTCGGAGAGCTGGTGAAAAAAACAGCTCTGGAGACAGTTTGCAAAGTCCAGAGTACAATCAAGCGATACCCAGACCCCTGCCAGCTCAGGCCGATCCTTCCTACGCCTTTCACAGGCTCCCTCTCAGTCCTCCACTGCCACGCAGAGGCTTATAGAGGAAGGTGAAGTTTATTTTATTATTATTACTAAAGAGCTTTGTATAGCAGGCAGCTACCCGAATAGAGTTTCCCAGAACGACGGCATTAGATAGGGGCTAGCAGCACAGACAGGATTAAAACAACCACTTCTTCAAGTTCCTTCGGAAGAGTGTCAGAGAGGGGCAGATTCTCAAATGCTCAGGTAATGTGTTCCACAACTCGAGTCCCAAATATGAAAAGGAATGACCTCCCGTATGGGCCAGTTTGACTCTGGGAACTGAGTACAGAAACCGGATACTCACACACAGAGCACAAGTGTGCTGGTAGGGGACCACTAGATCTTGAAGGTGTGGTGGACCAGTGGCTGACCTAGCCTTATACATGAAGCATATTGCCTTGAACTGTATCCTCTTTTCCACTGTTAGCCAGTGAAGCTCACGGAGAAGGCATGACACCGAGGCACATCTCGGGAGTCAATATAGTAGCCTGGCAGCAGAGTTCTGGGCTACTTGCAGACATCTGATGGAGGCCTTTTATGCCCCTAGGTAAAGGCTATTCCTGTGGTCTAATCTTAATAGCATCAGGGCCTAAATAAGAATCTTTTGGGCTGAGAAAGGGAGCATCCAAATCTAATTTCTCAGCCATTTTCAGGATCGCAAAACAGGTGGAAGCTACCTTAGCGATTTTGATTGGCGACACACCCACTCAGCTTGGCAGTTCAACATCAGCCCTCCATCCCCTATGTCACTCACTCTACTGCCTGTTGCACTTTGGAAAGGTTTCAAAATGGCACTCCCCACAAAATGGAGGCACACCTCTCCTTCCAGGCAAGGCTATTTTCACTTAGATTTGGTTTCTTCCATCTCAGTTTTTCAAAGAAACCTCCTGTGGTCACAAGAGCCAGACTTCTGCCAGCCCCCTTTGGTCCCTTTTGGAAATATCCATCAAGCCAATTTAAAAGGTTCTGCTACCGACAGCCCCCTTTCACTCTCTGCCAAATGAAGCCAAATCTCCCTGCAGCAAGTGAGTTGTGCTCAGATGTCTTTTCTGCGCCTGCTGGGATAGAAGAACAATTAACTCTCTCAACCTCACAGCTCCAAGCATGAACCCTTTGAAAAGTGGCACAGAAAAATGTATACAACATGTATTTCCATGAAATAACTCCTATAGTGTAACATAGATCCTTATAGGAGTTTGGGACCCAGCAATTGATCTCACATCAATCAACCTTGTACCACATGCCAACACCAAGTTATATTTTATGCACATCTATCCAATGTGCAAAAAAGATTAATTAACACAGATTTGCAGTACAACACAAAAATAAATGCAACATTCCTTTTTTGCTCCAAAAGGGATTACAAGGCCTTGGCAGACAACTTTGTGTGGGTCTTCATCGACCACAGTGCAATTTGTACAGTGATGCAAAAGGTGCACAGATGCCCTTATGCTAGGTGCACAGCAACTGACCTTATTTTAATAAGTGTGCACCGGAGGTTACAGCTCAATACTCTTTGATCAAATAGCTTATAGTGGGAAGACCCTATTAGAGCACTTCACCACTGCAGACGTTCAAAAACAGAGGTCCAAAAGTGAACAAAATTAGGGTTTTTACAGGTTGTAACCCAGTTCCTTACATCCCTGTCCCAGCACTTACAAATACTTTTAGGTAATTAATGATCATCCGAGAAAAGTATATTATATACATGTGCACCTCCTCACACTTGTTGGAGTGGTAACATTAAGCATAAGCTCATTCTAGCATCCCACTACAGCTGCATTACCCTTCCACTACTGCTCTCAACATTATCTTGCTGATGAGGACCAATAGATGCTACAAGGTTTCACAATCTCACACCAGACTTTACAATACCACACATGCATAGTTATTGCTTCTATCACATTGTTGATTTACACTCAACAACGTCTTGCACCCATCTTAAATTTATATTGATTACGGAATAGAACATGCACACTTAAAACACTATTTCACCAGTCACATTCAACACAGACTATGAATCATTCATACATGAATTTAACCCATCCTGCAAGGGTAGGGGAGCATGAAATCTCCTGAATAAATCCCTCTGACACTACAACCCCTGAGCACCTCACCTCATTTGACTATCTCCTGAAGCATCACTGCTAATTTGAAATCACATTTTGTGGCTGCTAGACCAAGAAGTCTTGTTGTGGTTTCCCTTGTCTTTTTGCCTCTACCTCCTGTATTTGTGACTGTGTGCTGGACTTCGTTTTTGCTGGTGTGGGTACTCTGGGCATTTTACCACTGCTGATCTGTGCTAAAGTGCAAGAGCTCCCTATGTAAATTGTAATACTGATTGGTTATCCATGATTGGCATATTTAATTTACTGGTAAGTCCCTAGTAAAGTGCACTGTTGGTGCCCAGGGTCTGTAAATCTAAAGTTACTAATGGGCCTGCAACACTAGTTGTGCAACCCACATGAGTAGCCCTGTAAACGTGTCTCAGGCCTTCCATTGCAGAGCCTGTGAGTGCAGTTTTAAACTGTCATGTCGACCTGGCAAGTGAACCTACTTGCCAGGCCCAAACCTTCCCTTTTTACTACATGTAAGCCATACCTAAGACAGGCCTAAGCTGACCACATGGGCAGGGTGCACAGTATGTGAAAGGTAGGACATGCGCTAGTGTGGTTACATGTCCTGAAAGTGAAATACTGCCAATTTCATTTTTCACTATCTTCCATAGGTTATCATTGGAGCTGCAGTGTAACTTTCAATTGGGAAAAGATAGTGATTTCAAGCTTAGGCTCCCTGTGCTCAGAATTTAAAAATGCATTTTTTGTGAAGTTAGTTTGAAATTGTGTGTTTGAAAATGCCATTTTTAGAAAGTGGGCATTTTCTTGTTTAACCATTCTGTGACTTAGTCTGTCTGTGGAGTCAATGTCTGGTTTAGACTGACAGAGGCCTGTGTCATTACCTAATGTTCAGCATGCCTTTCATTCCTGTATAATAACCTAATGTTCAAATTCACTGCGTAAATTGTCCACTTGAGTGACTTTAATGGGCTCAGGGATACTCTCATGTCTTGGAAGTGACGTTAGGAAAGACTCTTTTAGTACCACCAGGAATTAACATCACCCCGAGATCAGCTTGATGGACCCAGCTCCTGATACAGTCTCCCCTGCACGAGATGTAGATTTTTCTGGAAGTAAGTTTGACTTTATATTCAATATCACCCACAAAATAACCAAATAATTTTAAAGGCTGCCCACCATAAGCAAGTGGTCTAATATCCAGTTTGAAAACCGTAACCTTGTTAAACAAAGTAGAATCATAAAAAGTTTTCATGATCAAAGTAATTTTCGCACCAGAGTCAAATAGCATTTTAACGGTGCGACCATTCACTTGAAAACCGTCAACAGGGCTCTTAGAATCTTTACCAGTACCCTCGACTCCCTGGACTAGAACCTCACCACAATAAAGTTCATCAGGATCAGAATCCGATTCATTCTGTATAAAAACTTCCTTCACACGTTTGTTTTTCTTGTATATCTTCGCTCTACAAACTTTTGCTTCATGACCTACTTTCCCACAATTTTTGCATTTAGAGGATAAAGCAGGACAAGACTTATCATTGGCCAGATGACCAACCGTGTCACAGCAATAACACTTCACAGTGATTGTTTTCTTATATTTTACAGGGAAACTTTCACTTGGTTTAGGAACATTGGACTTGATCACACTTTGTACCTTCTCACCACTGGTACAACTTTCCTTTTTTATTACCTCAACACAAACAAGAGAATGAGAAAAAGCGTTTTGTGTGAACTTTCTCTGTAGATGTCCAAAAAAGTAAACATCAAAGGTTGATGAAGTATATATGTTGGCGGGGTTACAATTGACGCCTCTCAAAAAAAGATTCCGGACCCACGATTCAAGGAGGAACATCTACAGAGAAAGTTCACACAAAACGCTTTTTTCTGAATAAATTTCTGCCCTGATGAAGTTCCTTTAAAGGGAACGAAACGCGTTGGCTGTTGTTTTTACATGTTATATGAAGAATAATAAAGTACTACAGTGAACTTATTCGTTCTCACGTGATTGTGACTTCATACCTGGTTCCACCTCCACTTTTTCTCATTTGTCGTCTCTGGTTTTCCAGTGGGATCCAAACACAGCAGGTCTCGGAGTTGTTTGGCACAGGACCTATACGAATATGGGACTGTGATACTGATGTGCGCATTATCAGTCGGCTTTGTAATCTTTGGGTTTTCTTACAAACAAGAGAATGTTCAAGATATTTTGCAATAGAGATAATCTCTTCCAATTGTGGGTCATCCTTCTGCCACAATTCATCCTTGACCTTTTCTATGTTGCAGCCCAGCATAAATTGATCGCAGATGCGTTCCTCAAGTGTACTCTCGAATTTGCAAGTCGAAGCTAACTTTCGTAAATGCGTAACATATTCTTCAACAGACTCTTGTGGTAGTTGCATACGTTTTACAAAGTGGTATCCCTCTAAAACGGTACTCACTTTAGGAAGATAATGTTTGTCTATTTTCTTTAGACAAATCTCAAACTCATTGAGGCCAGTAGATTCTTCATCATTCAGTTCTGGTAGATGTTCAAAAACGTCCTGACCCTCCGAGCCCAAACAGTGTAAGAGCAAAGCAGACTTTCTCTCAGCACTTAAAGACACCCCACATACTCTAGCATAATTGAGAAAAACCTACTTCCATTTCGACCACCGAATGGAAGGGGAGAGATAGTGAAAGGCATGCTGAACATTAGGTTATTACAACCTATTTGTGGATTCACTGTAGGTAGTCACACAAAGGGAGCTGAGGTGTGTCCTGCATATCCTGATGAGCCATCACCAGGATGATGGGTCTTCCTGAGCTAGACTGGTGGGAGGAGGTGTCACTGACACCTGAATAGGGCTGTGCCTGTCTTTTCGCAATGCTGTCTCCACCCCCTGAAGTGTGTCTGGATCCAAGACTGGACAAGGCAAGAACTTTTAAATAACAAAGACTTTCTTTTGAAGGATGCAAACTTCAAAGGCCAAAAGGAGTATAAGTATTGGACCTAAAACCTTATACTTTTAGAACGCTTCTGGACTAAGAGGACCCTGCCAAGAAGAGCTGGAGAGCTGTCAGGAGGAGTACTGCCCCTTTGCTGTGTGCTGCATTGCTGGTTTGACCTGCAGTTGCTGCTTATGTCTGTGGGAAGTGGAAATGACTTGACTTTGCTGTATCCTACTTAAGAAGATTCTCCAAAGGCTTAAAGTAGAGTTTGCCTCCCGTTAAGAAGTCCCAGGGAAACAAAGACCTCAACTGCAGCCTCCTTGAACTCCACTGCTGGGAGTTATGACCTGCCTTGTGGTACTAACTGTAGTTTTGGGCCCTTGGAGGTTGTTCCTAATGCATAAAGCTACACGAAAGCCTGAAATTTAACACATCACCCTTCCAACGCCTGTTATTCTGACTCAGCACCACCATGCCGAGAGAATTTCCACATACTGCCACCGTGCAGCCGAAGAAAACAACGCAGCTCCTATCTGCAGCTGAAGAAATCGCCCCAGCCTGAGTTCAGTGCACCAGTCTCCAGTGTCCAAGACCCCTGCACTGACTCCAATGCAGGCCCTGATGTGCGTCTGGAAGAATCAACATATAATTGGACCGCAGCCGAAGAAATTGACGTAACACCTGTTTGCCACCGCATCGAACTACAGAGCATCCAGATTTCTACGCATCACATCTGTGCAACAAGTTTTTCCGACGCATCACCTGCAAACCAGAACCGTCTTGGATTTCAGCGCATCACTTCCCTCTATAGTTCGGGTTCGAGACAACACTTCTCCTGTGTGCAGCAGAATTGATGTATCGCCTGCCCAAGGAACCAATGCATTGCTGTGTTTTCCAATGCTTCCCTCATCTGCGGCTGTTTTGCCTTGTGAGTTTCAAAGCATCTAAAGGTACTTTTTGTAAAATCGCAGAATCCATAGAGTTCTATGGACAGACCTGCTAGAACCTACTAAAAGTGATATTTTGAGTTGTGTATTTTGGAATTTTGTCAATTTGGTCTTGTTTAGTTTAGGTAAAGATTGTTTATTTTTCTAAGCTGGTGTGGTGTCAACTTGTAGTGTTTTAACTGTGTGTTATGTACAAATACTCTACACATTTGCCTCTGAGATAGGCCTGACTGCTCGTGCCAAGCTACCAAGGGGATGAACAGGGGTTATCTTGGGTGTGTAATCCCCTTATCCTGACTAGAAAAAAGGGCCCCTATTTGGACCGGGTGCATAACACTGCTAATTAGAGACCCCCACTTCTAAAAGTGGCAATCTATCCTCCTCCTGGCAAGACTGAAATTACACCACCCTAGACTTTGTTCCAGCTACTATATTACTCATCACACGTGTGACCTGTCATTCAACTTAAAAAAAGGACCAACAACACATGCTTTGTGTCCTGTCATCAACATTCACTACTCCTCTGTCCATACACAATACTCCCATGTGTACTTTTGATCATGATATTTCACCCCCAATATCTACTCTTCTCCCACTGAACATGTGCTGGTACGTACGATTTTAAGCACCTCCTCCATCTACAGATACAGCCATGACTCATATCATTTGAAGTAATTATAGACCCACCTTAGTCTCTGCATGCAACTAATCTGTATTACAACTTAACCTCTCTCCTTAATGACTTCCCATTAATTTTTTATGATAACTAGCCAGCTGGCATTCATCTCTTTGTTTCTCGGCACTTGTGCACTTCCAAATGTCCCCATTTTGATCTTTGGATTATATCTCCCATAATCCAAAAATATATGCTCTCATTCTCAAGTGGATGAAGGTCTGAATCCTGGAACACCATACCTCTTCAAGTTCACATTAGTGTTCAACTTTAAAAAATGATTTACCCCCAAAGACCATATCACTTTCAACATTGGGCTTGAACCCTATCTTCCCTACTCTTGAGCCCTGCATATTGATCAGTTTGTTACTGCTCACAAAATCTCCTTAATGCTTAATGATTGTACAATGATTGTGAAATGATTTCATCTATTTTGTGGTTTTATATGTTTTCTGTAATTTTATTCTAGTAATTATGCTTGTATGAACTGTATTATCTAATAAACCTGATTTTTTTAACCACAACAATTAACTTAGTACCTCGTAATTTTACAATATTTTCAGTTAATTGGAAACTTTTTACCAACAAGAAACTCTCTCTGGGCACACAGGCACTTTTTGTAGTAGTGAGCTTCCAGAAGCTGTGCTGCTCACGCAGGCAAGGCAGACTGTCCATAATATATTCAGGCTTCACCTTTCCTGGAGGCCACATTTAGAAATTGATATTATCATTTATGGATCAAAATCATGGAGCAGGTGTACAAATCTTCAAATGTTATGCTTTTCATAGAGTGCATGTCTACATAACAAAAATATAAAAACAGTGCAAAGTGGCAGCAAACAGTAAATACCATTGAGAGCAGAGGTGTAACGGGCACCTGCCCAAACTGATTCAGTACAGGAAACACGGGTGAGAAGGAGCCAGTCTAGGGGTGGGCAAGAGAGGCAGGGAAACAAAACTTCTGCCACCTCCTATGGTGAGCAGCGGATGACATGTCAGTCTGGGTAACCACCCAGGCTCCCATGATGGTGTGGAGACCAGGTCTAAGGATCATAACTGCAAGCTCCCAGGGTCTGCATGGATAATGTAAGGATAATGTAAGGAAGTATGGGATAGAGACAGGTCAGTTAGCACTCCTCCCCACCCAACAATAGGAGACAGTACAAAATAATCAGTTAGGCATACTGGCACAGAACTGTTCAAAGGATATCACTTGAAGTCTGAGGAGTCACCGTCTCACCACCTGTAACTCATTAGTTCTCAAGCAGATGATGTCTAATAAAGGAGGGTCTCTTATAGGGGAGTGATTCAGTTTAGGACTGAAGAGGCTGGAATCAAAGATAAATTACAACAGCACAATGCCTCCCAGACCATGGAATAATGGTTATTTCATCAGTGAAGATCTCCACTGTCCTATTGAACTGCTGTGCCACTTATTCTATATAGTGGATCATGTGTGCCCTAATGAATTCTGAAGTCGGGACCTATCGGCTTTTTGTCCTCGATCTTACTCTAATGTGGGGTCCTGAAAGAGGTAAGAGTAAAGATGTAGAGATTCTTAACTGAGCCATCTAAATTGAGCTTAGATGTTTGGTACTTTTACACAATATTTTAAACATAGTGTCTCTTGGTCTCAGAAGATGTATGCCGATGCGTTTCGACCTTCATGGTTAGACCGGGAAAAACTTTTTGATAGAAGGTCTTCCTCAGGGCTGGAGGAACCTTTGTAGGGCACTGTAATTACATAATGGAGTACATAGGGGTATTATATAATTAGACTGCTTCATAGTTGCTGTATTAGCTAATGTTATTGTTCTTGTTACATAACACATACTGTTGATGTACCTAAATAGTTCCGAAGCGAGTGTTCGGAACCACAACTTGGACTGAACTTTGTCAGTGAAGGAGATATGGGGATCAGGTGTCTTCGCGTTTGTCTGATCCTTTAATCTTTGTCCTTTGCTTTCGATTTTCTAAACATTACATATGGGGATATAAGCTTTAGACCATACTCAACTGGACTTCTCTATGTGAAAGATCATCCATGCAGGGTGCTTATATATAATGAGTGAGCTTAAACACTGTGAAGTTAGTGCCAATTCAAGCAGAAAAGGTTTCCTGTTTATGTGCCATTCATGTTGTGAAAAGTAACAGTCTTGGATGAATGGCTCCCACTTCCACTTAAGTGATCTTGTGAGCTGTCGGCACAGTGCTATAATTTCAGGTGATGGGAGGCATGCTTGTGTGTCTATGTAGCTATTTACTCAAGAGTCTTGTGCGCTTTCTTATGCTTAGCGAAAAGGATAGCGAAGTGACAAATCACGGTTGCATGTGATTGCTCCAATAATCTTTTAGCGGGTCTCCAGCAGGGTCGGGTCCGGCAGCTCCTGTACTCGTGGTGGTGGCTTTCTCCGAGTCAGACCTCTTAGCTGTCTTCATTTCCTTGTTAGCGAGGCATGCATGATGACGTGTGCAGTGCATCATCGCGGGTCGCCTGACTCTTGCCTGACTTCCATGTGTTGGTGTGAGCCATGGTAGTCATGGAGGCAGGAAATTTGTTTCGTGAAATGCCTGTCTTCGTCTGGAGGCCGGGTTAGCTAGTGTAGGCAAAAGACCTGCAGGAACAAAGCTGTGAATCCATGTGTCCATGTAAGACTCTGTATCAGTTCTGTCGGTGTTTTCAGGGAGGACCTCCACTTGGATGTTGTTCTGTCTGGACCTCCCTTCTGCGTCCTCTGCCAGCTCCTCCAAAACGCAGACCCTGTCTTGTAACACAGTGAAGTGAGTCTGTGGGTTTGATGTTTGTGGCTGGAGGATTGTTATTGATTGTTCCCTTGAGTGTACCATATCCGATAATTTATGATGATCATCCCATAGGAGAGTGAGGTCTGTGGTGATAGCACATATGTTTGACTCCATAGAGTGACATGTGCACTCAGTCACTGCCATGACCACATCCAGTTTGTCAGGTAAAGATTATGTGTTGGTTGGAGGGACAGGGGATCCAGAAGAATGCTGTCATTTCGCAGGGGGTGTAGACAGTTGGGAGCCTGCAGTCACAATGCCAGTTCTGGGGTGTACCATTGTGATAGAGTCCAGGGCCAGTTGTCCTGACTTAAAGGATGGGTACAGTGGTCAAGGGCCCGCCTATAAGGGCCAGGGTGGGCCTTGACCACTCACAGCATGAGCAGTCAGATGCAGGAGTCCTGCTAGGGAAGGATTCCCGAACAGTGATGTATTTTGCAAGGAGGCGGTGGAAGGAATGAGGTAGTGCATGCCGGAGAGTTGCCAATCAAGTTGCCAATCAAGTGAGTCTCAGTTTGATGTGCCTCTGCGGTGGAGTAAGTTGGCATGGGTATGACATGAAGAGGCAGGGCAGCACTGGCGTGAGGTCACGTAGTGCGAAGCAGCAGGCAGTGGGACTCACAGGCGATGAGGGCCTTTCCACTAAGGAGCAGTGATGGGTTCCGGTCCCTAGAAGGATAAGGCAGCGACCCCTCAAGTTGCAGAAGGTTTGTGCCAGTGGATGACTCGAGGTAGAAATATCTGGGGGGGCAGTGGACAGTGGATAATCTTAAATTGTACTCCCCCGATGGCTCCAATCCGGCGTTTGAATCTTGAGGCATGGCAACGGCAGCAATCATTCAGGAGTAGAGGCCTCCACGCACAGTCAAGGAGACAGTTGAGGAAAGTATTGGAAGGAGTAGGCTCTGGGGGAAGTCACCAAGGCCCCAAGAGGGGTAGCTGGGCAGAACTGAAATGTTTCAGGCTGCCGTTGATGTATCTCCACTGAGGGCCCAATGAGGGAGACAGAGAGTGTCCAACATTCTGGCTGGCCTAGGCCCTGACCAACAGGCCCGGAGCGAGTCTGTCAGGGTGTGTCCCCTTTGGGTCAGGAATTAGAAAAAGGATGGGATAGGTACCCAGTGTTTCTCCTTTACGTCAAGATAGGGCAGGGTGCATTCCTATTAGTGACCTAGCAGGCAGTGCTGCAGGCTTGGTCCAAAGCAGTATGTCAGCAGCAGAGGGGATGCAGAGTGCCCCGCACTTGAAGTGTATTGGGGCCGGCCCTTAAGAACAGGCCAGATTGAGGGAGGAGCACCTAGATTCTGAGGCCACTCCAAGGTGGCCCTGGAAGTCACGAAGGGCCTGTGTGCATCAGGCTGTATCTGTGCAGGCCCAGTGAACAGGGCCAGTCAAATTGTGTGTCAGGAGAGAGGAGTGGTGGGCGGGGACCCATTGTAAAGTAACAAAAGAGGCAGCACTGATTAAATCCTTTTTGTTGTGAATACTTTATTGTCAAGTAGCGACACTTATGGGAGTGCGTCCTCATTCAACGGAGATCAAGCTGCAACTGGCTGCAGTTAAATTCTGATTTCGTTGAGAAGGAACTGTCACACGAGGCGCATGTTTAAGTACAAACATGTTATTGATGGCGGGTGCCATCCACGAGAACATACGTCTAGAACAAGTAGCGTGACACACAAAATATGAACATACTAAAAGTAGCATGTATAAGAACACTACATCTTCTCCCTTTTTTACACCAGAGAACTTAATATACAAAAAAAATCCCTAAACCTGGTAAGTAAAGAACAACTACCTGAAGACCCGGAACCCCCGGGCCGTGCATTCTCATCCAACTCTCCTCTTGGTCCTCAATTGCAACAGAGAAATTTGAATCTGTCATTTGAGAAGCAGCCAAATTGCCTAAATTGGAGTCAGTAATACCTCTCCAAATGTCTGGTAATAACTCACAAATGAAGTGAGCAAAATTATCTGTATTATCTTCAGTAGTACTTTTACCTTAATGAATCTTGACTGCCTGTTCAGGCATCAGCTTAACAATCGCTCTTCTATTCCACCACCCCTTCCAATCCAAAAAGAGTGACCCTCTAGCTGTTTCAACACTTGTACAGGTAACGAGTATCTTGATGCACCCTTCTTGACCCAGATGGGGTTTGTGACCATGATCCAATCACCCACCATAAAATCCTGTTTTACATTTGTGTAGGGTCAAAATGTTGTTTCTGTATATTTTGCTAAACTAGAACATTGTCTCTCATCTTCTGCTTATCACTACAAGCAAAACATGGAATACATTGACTTTTCAAGTCTTTTAACCAATCCGGACACATATTCCATATAGGGTCTCTTTTCCTAAGTAATCTAAGAGGAGATATTCCAGGGGTGGAATGTGGAGTAGTTACATATGACCACATTTTCCTACGTAAAAAAATCATCAACAGGTATGTTGCAAGCCAAGGCAGATTGTATTGCTTCCTTCACAAATCTATTTATCCTTTCAACAAGACCATTTGAGGAAGAGGAATACAATGCAACTTTAAGATGCATTGTAAGATGTTTTAAATGATTACGAAGAGGAAAATCCTTCATTTTACATTAAGCAAAATGTGTGCCGTTGTCTGTAACCAATTCTTTAGGGCAACCCTCCGAGTTAAAAATCCTAGACAATACATTAATTACAGACAAGGTGTTCGAAGAGAAAGTGAACTCAAACTCCACCCACTTGGAGTAATAGTCTATCAACACCATGATATACTTCTTGTTACTGGGTAACAGGTCAAAGGGACCAGTACAGTCGAGCACAATCTTGGACCAAGCTGTTTCAGGAAATGGCACATTTTGTAAAGGTGTCTTGATGGTTTTCCAAGGCTTGTCAGATGCAAGGCAAGTTTAACATTTATTAATCCACTGAGACACATCCTTGTCCATGGAAGGCCACGAAAAATGTTCCTTCAGCTTCCTGCAGGTACCCCCAATTCCTAAATGTCCCTCATGAGTTTAAATTGCAAAGGAAGCAGAAGGACACAAAGATCACCTGCAATGAGTATGTCCTTACCTCGGATAATTGATCTGAAATTTGAGCAAAAGATTTTAAAGTTGTAGGAAGCAACCGTTCCTTGAGCCGCCAGTCACAACCATATTTTTAGCAGATTGAAGTACTTCATGTTTTCTAATAGCATCAAGCCAGTCCTCATAAGAGAAAGATCCTCGAGAACCAGACATGTCCTCAAAGTTAGCTTCCACACATTTAATTTCATCAAATCCTTCATACAAAGTGGTATGATTTAAAGGTAACCTAGACAGACAGTCCACCCTAAGATTACAGCCCACAGCTTTTTCCTGTACCATTACCATTTATGTAAAGCAATAGCCTCCCTTTCTATGGTACTATAGTGACTTTCTGCATCACTCAGGGCTCTGGAAGAAAACCCCACCGTGTGTTCTTTGCCATCAACCCACTGACAGAAAATAGCACCTAAACCATTTTGACTGGTGTCAACTGTTAGAAATCACTTCTGAACAGGAAAAAATGAGAATAGTGCTGGAGCATTGTTAATTAAATTCTTAACCCCCTAAAATGCATTGTCTGCTGCTTTGTCCCATACGAAGGTCGACCTCTTTTTAAACAAAGAGAGTAAAGGTTGGACAACTTGAGCATAGCCGGCTCTTAATCTTGAGTAATACTCCATCATGCCTAAAAATGACTTTAAGGTGTCCTTATCCTTGTGGTTGGGAACTTGAGAAATAGCTTGTGTTAAAGAAAAGTTTGGCTTAATACCTAAAGCAGAAATCATATGACCTAGGTAATCAAGACTTTGTGTAAAAAATGTGCATTTATCCAGTCCTAGAGTAACACCAACATCTTTAAATATGGTCAAAATATTTTTAAGTGTGGACAAATGATCCGATTTGTTTTTGGAAAAAATCAACACCTCATCTTGATATGCCTGTACTCCATCAATCCCCCCAAGAATATGATCCATGAATTTCTGAAACACACAGGCCCCAGAAGCTAGACCAAACGGTAACCTCATGTATTTATAAGCTCCAAATGGAGTAACAAAAGTGGTTAAATCTATGGAATCACATGTTAATGGAATTTAATGATAAGCTGACCGTAGATCCAGGAGGCTAAAATAATTAGAGCCACTAATACCAGCTAACAAGTCCTGGATTTTAGGTAGGGGTTGACAAACCACTAAAATGTTTTTGTTACGTGTGCGCAAGTCCGCACTCAAATGAATGTCTCTGCTCCTCTTGCAAACAACAATAATGGGACTAACCCATTCTGAGGAGTCAGGGAGTCAGTAGACTGAATAATCCCTTCACTTACCAATTTATCCAGTAACGTTTTGAGGTTTTCTCTGACACTCGAAGGTATTGCTCTGGGTTTATAAGCAATGGGAATAGAACACATTTAATTAAATTTAAATTTAGTTATTTTTCCAATTTTGGCAATGAAAAACTCAGGAAAAGCCATTAAAAGAATATGTAAGTCCTCATCTTCAGAATTTGTCACTAATGCCACACTTACGTCACTCAGCTGAACAGGATTATCTGAGCCAGGCACCAGCTTAAGTCCCATTTTGGCTCAATCCTGCCAACCTACTAGGTTCTTACCTTTAATAGCTACATAAACCTTGATGTAGACATGTCTGCCCATACAAGTTAAGTTCTCAAAAAAAATCCCAAAATGTCAATCTCCTTATCACTGTATGCCTTAGGGATAATGTCTGTATGTTAGAGAGTGACATTTGTGGACCAGTGTTTTGTGAAAAGTTGATCAGATATTATGGTCACAGGGGCTCCAGAATCCGCCATCATATCAATGTCAAGCTTACCCAAGGTAACTTGACAAAAGGGGCCTTTGGCTTTCTGGCTATGAAGACCAGTCACATCAGCATCAATGGTTAAAATCAATGTATGGAAATCACTTGGTAAACACACACCCTGTCCTACATTTTCTGTATCATTACACTCCTGTGTTTTTACATTACTAACTTGAACCACACTTTTACCTCTACACACAGACTGGAAATGATCAGTTATGCATTTTTGACTGAAGCTGAACAAACAGGACTGTTACCCAGTTGTGTCTTTGAGCCACTAAAACACATTGTAACAGATTTTTTCTGAAAAGATCTATAACCTTTATTTTTAAATGTTACTGCGTTAACTGAGAAATCTTCAAGAAATGAATTGAGGAAGTAATAGCAGCATCCACTAAAATAAATTTCGAACAAATACATTTCGAAAAAATGATGGCTCTCTCTATACTTTTTGCCACATCAATTACACATCAATTACTTCTGCATGTAAAGCGTCTCTTTAACTTAAAATATGTTCTTGTATCTTTTTTGATTTACAACTATACAGAAATTGGTCTCTTAAATATATATCTAAAGCAGATTCAAAATTACAGTTTGCTTAAGGCAGAGATATACTCTTCAACTGACATATAAGAATCCTGCTTCCTTTTCATAAAATTTAATTTCTTAAGTATGACACTGGGTTGTTCTATAAATTTCTTGTTGAGCCTTTGTACGCGTCTGTATATACATTCCATCCATCACCATCTCCTGCATGAGGTATCGACACTGGAACATTGTCAAATATTTGCTGACCCTTACTGCCCAAGTAATTAAATAGAATGACCAATTTCCTTCTAGAAGAATATGCCACCAACATTTTTCAAATGAACGGAACCAAATTTTCCAAGGTGTCTTTGGTTTCCCAGGGACTGGTAAAAAATGATTCAACTGAACCACTTGTTGATTAGAAGCCATATTTGGATTTAAATATCAAAGAATATATATAAGTTTAATGCTCACCAGTTGTTCTATAGAAAGTCAGGAATTCAATTATTTATGTTTACCAGAAGGAAAGCCAGGGCAGGATAAAGAGCTGTGTTCAAATTCTACAAAACCCGTTGTATTCACAGCTTGAACAACGTGAAGATAGCTGCAAGGAAAAGCAAAGTGGCCTATTCAAAATGGCCGCCATAACGTGCTAAGACCGATGATGTAATCCCAACAAAGGTAAAGATAGCTGCAAGGAAAAGCAACGTGGCCTATCCAAAATGGTGGCAGAGCGCGATGATGTCATCTAGACACTCGGCTGTGGAGCTCAGCAGTATTCAAATGATGCTGACGATGCTGAGAGGGGAAGAAAGACCTGGGCATGTGCAGAAAATATCAGGAAATCAGTCGCACCGCAGGAGCCAAGTCTTTAGGAGACAGGATACTCCGCACAGCAGATCCAAGCGGAAAGCGTCCAGGAAGGCTTCAAGATGCGTTGAGACCAAGTAAGAAATCCAATCCCTAAGATCCAATCTCTGAAAGTGCTCAAAATTGGTGCACAGCCACTGAGGTCGTCGCTCGTCACTGGATGTAAGGTACCAAAAGAGGCAAAACTGATTAAATTCTTTTTTTGTGAATACTTTATTGTCAAGCAGCGGCATGAACACTACACCTCTGCAGGTAGCATCCCTCCCCTGGTGATCCTGGGTGTCATGCGGTAGGGGCTATGCAACCTCCAATAACCGCAATCGGGTTGCTGCTGTCGCATCCCTCGTGGCCACTGTGAGGTCGGTGAACTGATCATTCGGTCACCGCATTAGACTCATGTAGGCCCGTCATGCCTCCTATGGTTTAGGCAATGAGGCTGGGGGCCAGATGATCTCCCTCCGTGCAAGATAATTGCGATATCACGTCCGCCATGTTAGCCTCCTAGGCCACGCCCCATGAGAGTTCTAAATCTTGATGCGAGGAAAAGTTGTTAATCAGGGAATTTGAAAGCCTTTTTCAGGCATACCATGAGAGACACATTCCATCCAATGCTATGAAGTCACAGCACCCACGTTCCATGCAGTATGATGTAGATTGACAAGTGGCAGTCAAATCTCACATTACCTCTTACATAAGAGAAATCCACCACACTAGACTTTTCAGTGAGTCAGCATGAGCACTCAAAAATTTGAAGCAGCTTCTCACTTAGTTCATAGAAATGTAACTAAACCACCCAAAAAAGAGGAAGTCTTCATCTACTTGTAAAACCAAATGTCACTCCTACACTACTCTGCAGCCAGCATGCCTGGGAGGGCCAAATCTGAACAATACTGCTATCAACCTTTTCCTTAATGGGTCTGACCCCTCAGTATGTCCTTTTTTACGAGGAAGCTTTTAAACACTGGAGAAGCAGTGCTTAAATCATTACTCTCAGCTTAGGCTATTTGGATTCACTTTCATCCTGGGAGATGTAATCACCCTTGTAATTCATCACCAGCTGTAAAAATATAAAAAGTTAAAACCTATTTATCTGAGTGACCTTTGATATCTTCATTGAAACTGAGTGTGAACAAGAAAAAGAGTCTGATTTACACTTTGGTGAAAGGGCTTCTCCATCACAAATGTGACTGCTCTCCCGTCCTCCTTATTACAAGTACATCACAGCCTATGGCACATGTAATAAGGTAAGTGGAATATTCATCACATTATGACTGAGTAAACCATCCACCAAACTCTAAATCAAGTTCAATGTCCTTCATGATAATGAGTTTCAGGAACCCATTTCTCAGTCAGTGTGGTTTTAGAAACAGCGAAGCTGAACTCCAAATGTTTCTCTTGACAGTAGAAAGGTTTATGAGATGCATTCTGAGTAAAACATAAAATTTGTGGAAAAAAACTCAGCCACTGTAATAAAAATACTGCTTGGAATTAGCTCCAGGATGTGTATGGCTCTGGATAAGGTAACAAACAAAGCATGGTCAAATTATTCCAAGAAGTTTGCTCATTTATTCCTCTATTTTCTACCACGAGATGGTTGCTGTGTCAACAAGACACACAAAGATTTTTCAGTAATGGCTAAGTAATGCAATACTCATTCCAGTGCAAAAGCCCCTTTACATCAGCAGTAAGATAAATTGGATTGGATAGCTTGAAATATGCACCATTCACTCCTAATTACTTATAAAACTGTTTTCCTAATATCAATGGCCATGCCCAGAAGTAAAATTCCTAAAGCATCCATGAAAGAATCCATGACATTCAGAGTGGCTGTCTCTGATGTCTGATGGCCTCCTCTGTGACTAAAGGCCACCACTCACATTTTTTTTTAATCCCTTCCTTCTGGTTGGTGTCCTTAAACTTGGTTGGCGTCCCTGACATTTGGTGACCACACTAGAACAAATCAGCATCCTTGTTATGATCACTATTGGTTTAAGGTGAGAACTTTCAAATTGTACCTCTGAGATCTTATGATACATCAGATTCTGATTTCTAATAGTGACTTCTGCAGGCAATTGTCATATAGCATTAATTTCGAGCATGTGATCCAAAATGTGATGGAGATCCCTTCCGGGCCATATACGGCCTTGGGGACCACCACCTCCCAGGGGCCAGCTTGTGCATAATAAAGAAAGGGGGCCTCACGGCCCCCCTTCTGAGTACACTAGCGGCTCTGGGGACTGCCACCTCCCAGGGCCAGCTCCTGTGCCCACCCTCGGGAGTTAGCTGTTTGATTTTGCATCGTGGGAGCAGTAATAGCTCCTTTAGAGTGAGAGCGAACACTAACTCTGCTCCCAGCAAGTGGATGCTGTCAAACTGGTCCCGCTTGCTGGGAGTGGAGTTTTCATCTGTTTCCCTGCCCGCTGTCATGCAGGGAGGGAAACAGATGAAATGATTGCTCCCACACACAGGAAGCTGCATTTCTAGCATTCCCCACTTGTGGAAGCAATGCTGGCTCCTGCAAAAGGTGGGGAGCCAGATGGGACTGCGGCATCATTAATGCTCCCCCCGTGGTCCCCGAATGATACACACTGGGTGCCCTCATGGGGCCAGGGCACCCTGGTAGATTGAGCAGGGCCAGGCGCTGTCCAGTGAGTGAAGGTGTCTGTAAATGTTTCTGAGACTTACAGATTTATAGTAAGCTACTGCATTAGTGAATTTAATATTCTTTCTAAACTAGTAATGAGTGATACTGCTTCTAACATGTCATCTGAGTGAGTGTGTGACTGTCTGCATCAGTGTGGAAGTGGGTGTCTGAGTGCTGCATGTGTGTCAATGGGTGTGTGTGAATCGATGTGTAGGAGAATAAGGGGGAGTGTGAGCAGCTGTATGGGTGTGAAAGTGACTGTGTGAGTGGCTGTATTGGTGGTTGAGTGTGATTGGCTGTATGGGTGAGTGGCTGCCTTATTGCTATATTGGTGTGGGAGTGTGTGAGTGGCTGATTTGGTGTCTAAGTGGCTGTGTGACTGGCACTATGGGTGGATAAGTGGGTGTGTTAGTGACTGTATGGATAAGTCATTGGCTGCTTGAATGGATGTATGAGTAAGGGAGTGTGCATGAGTGGCTGTTTTGCACAGTAAGTGTATGTGTGACTGGCTATATAGGTGAGTGAGTGGGTGTGTGACTGCTTGTATGTATCTGCGTATGGGTATGTGAGTGGTTAACTGGATTAGTGGGTGCATGTGTAAGTAGCTGTATGAGTAAGTGAGTGGCTGTGTGAGTAGGTGTATGGGTGAGTGACTGCTAGTGTGAGTGGCAGTATGGGTGAGTGAATGGTTGTGTGAGTGGCTATATGAGTGCATGAGCGGTTCTGTGATTGGCTCTATGTGTGAGTGAATGCTAGTGTGGGTGGCTCTATGGGTGAGTGAGTGGGTGTGCGAATGGGTATGTAAGTGGCAGTATGGGTGGGTCATTTGCCTGAGTTAGTGGCTGTATGTGTGAGCAAATGGGTGATTGTGAATCATTGAATGGGTGTGTGAATGGGTATGTGAGTGGTTGTGTGGGTGTGTGAGTGGATGTATCAGAGGTTACATGGGGGTGTGTGAGTGATTCTGTGGATGATGTCATCAGTGATATCGTCAGTGATGTCATTTGAAATGTCATCAGTGATGTCATCAGTAATGCCACTGACGATGTCATGAGTGACATAATATGTGAGTTCATAAGCAGTGCATTGCAGGAGCGTAAGTTATAGTTAGCACAGGTAACTATAACTGCTGAATTTCAGTGATTTTGTATGAGTGAAATCTGAGCCTAAATATAATGTCCCTGTAACCTTTGTTTTTTTTCATTGAAGACATATATAAATTTGAGGCGGTGCGCAGCCGCACACCACAAGCCTTGGAAGGCCCAGTCACCATCACCAGGGGATGGGGACAGTGGCCTTCACCCCGAGCCTGTCTGAGGTTCAAGGAATCCCATCCCCCAGTGCTGTTACATCATTTTTATCGGGACGCACCCAGCCCCTCCCTAAGCCTCTCTGAGGCCCAGGAGACCCCATCCCCAGGGGCTGATGCATTTATTAATTGGGGAGAGGGGTGCACAGTCCTGCTCCCCAAGTCTCCTAAGGCTTCGGGGACCCCATTCCATGAGGTCAATAGTTTTTAAAAGGGTAGGGCATGTGGCCCCCTTCCCTGATCATTGATAAACCCCGGGAACCCCATCCACTGGACTGGCTCACTTGAGTCCCGGGAAGCCCACTCACTGGACACTGTTTCCCTGCCCGCAAGAGCGCATCACTCATAACATGGTCTATGACATCATTGATAATATGACTGCAACATCTGAAATTACTTAACTGATGACAGTCACTTAAGGCATAAATTATAGTTAGTAGAGATAACTGTAACTGGTGAATTTCATCAGTTGTTTGAGTTTAAAAGTTTACATTTTCATTTAAATATTCACCTAACTATAACATAACTTTAACCTTTGTTTTTTCAGAAAATAGGTAGTTATTGTTAGGTCTGCATTTCAATAGGAAAAGCAATTTGGATTTCCTCATAACTTTGCTGTGCTTCACGATTGGCCACAAAACTTTCCCAAGAAAAGTCTTATCGACCTCAACTCCTTCCTGGAAAGTTTCAGTTTAGTCCATTAAGCAAGGACAGAGAAAAAGGGGGAGGGTCGCAGACTGTGTTTTCCTCATTCAATTTTCCATAGGAAAATTGAACAGCGGTACAGCAAAAACTGGTGAACAGAATTGCATCAAATTCGGCAGTAAGCTCAATCTCAGTGCTTTTTGTGATTTAGTGACAATCAGCAGTTTTGAAGAAATCTTAACCGCTTCACTGCGGCGCACATTTCCCCGCTGTGCGGGCGAATTCTACGCATGTGCAAATCGGACGGCCCCCAGCCGTCCGACGCACACGCCCACCGTGACATCAGATGGCCCGGGGGCCTTCCGACGCATGGAAGCGGATAAGAAAAATCTGATTGGCTGCGCCGATATCAAGTGAGTCACAAGTCTGAAAAACAATATTAGAAAAAGATATAATTGTGGGCAGGGAGCAAAAACCTGCCCTGCTAGGTCTGGTTGGGGGTCCGAGAGGCCAAAAAGTATTTTTTTTTAATGTCACCACTAATTCGTTTTGGATCCATGCTTTAGAAAAAAAATCTCCCCCTACTGGGATGGGCTAGGGCCCTGGGAGTGACACAATATGTTTCATACGGGCGGCATGGGGCCACCTTCCCTGAGTTTCTTTGGCACCCCAAGGACCCCATCCCCAGGGCTGATATTTAATTGAAGGGGAGGAGATGTTCTGCCCCCCTTCCTCGAACCTCTTTGATGCCCTTGGGAGCCCATCTTCTGAAACCAAAATTTAATTAAAGGGGAGGAGGTGCACATTACCCCTCCCCAAGCCTTCATCAGGTCCTGGTGTTCCCATCCCCTGTGGGGCTGAGTCATGTATGATGTCTCAGGGACCCAAACCCGGGGCGCCATTGTTTTCTTGCCTGCGAGAGCAAAAGCAGAGATCTGTCTTGTGCCCCCACAATGCAGGAGCAGAAAACTGCTCGCACCAGGTAAGAGCACATAAGTTTCCCAGCCCTCTCTTTCCAGGGCAGGGAAACATAGAATTGCTCCCGCCCAGTAGGAGTAAAAGTGAACTGCTTCTGCAGTGTGGGAGCAATGCCGTCTCCAGCTGCACCTGGCTTGGGTGCACGCAGGGGAGCAGACAGGGTTCTGTGGGTAATGGTCCTCCCTGGGCTGCTCCCAACACGGGATATGTTGTGGGGTGCCCTGGGTGGGCACTGGCGTACTCCACTGACTTTAAAAGAGGCCAGCTCCTGCAGTAGCTGGGATCCGACGGGGCCACAAGAGACCTGGGGCTTCCCCTGGGATGGCCAACTAAAATAATGGTGTGTGGTGCTTCAGGAGGGCACAGAGCCACCCAAGAGTATTAAAAAAAATAAAGAAATAAAGGAAATACATTGCCAGCTACTGTGCGGCCCATGGGCCATTTGCAGGATGCCGGCTGGATCAGTAAAGACCCACAGCCCCCAACAAATAATAAAGATCTGGGTCAGGGCACTGTGAAAACCAGAAAATAAATTAAAATAGAAATACATGAAGAATATATGAGAGCCCAGAGCCGCTTGTTAGACGCAACACCCATTGATTCTGCTGCATTCTCAGATGTACAACGTTTCGTAAACCTGGGAAAGTTTCAGAATCATACGCTAGGGGTGGCGTAAGGAGGCACAACGAGGAGAAATACTTTTATTTCTCCTTGTTTTTCTTTTTTCTATGCATGCAAGTTCTAAAGCTAGCAAAAATGGGGCTCAGCAAAAAGGCACAAAACTCCATGTGACTCTTCAAAAGGGCACATTTTCAACAGACCATAATAAGATAATTTCAGTGGCGTAGGAAGGGGGGTGCGGGCCACCCCCGCTGTCATCACTGAGGGGGGTGACAAAATGAAAAAAATATATGTGGTGGCCGCGTCCTCCTTCTCTTCACTTCCCATGTGCTCTGACCCCTGAAGAGACAGAGGTGCCCCGGTCTGGGAGCAGTGCTCCTCGGGAGGCCGAAGGCCAAGCCCTGACAAGTCTGTTCACTATTTACTTTTGTTAGAGCGCCGCATACGCTCTCACGGTGTCTCTGGGCGCTATTGAAATATGACAGGAAGGTTAATGCATGAGACGCACAGCCGCTGAAGGTAAACAGCCAAGTGCAAAGGTGTCTCTGGAATAGGATCTACGCAGGGATGGTGGAGTGGGGGGTGGAGACGAGGCTGGGTCCAGGGGATGCTGCGTCCTTGGGCACGGTGCGGGTGGGCTCTCCCCAAGTGAGCTCCAGGTGAATAGAAAGTCATCGGTGCAGACTGTGCCCCTTTCAATCCAGGCCTTCAGCACCTGCACTGCTCGGCGAGGGTGAGTTTCTGAGTAAGTTTCGAGGGTCAGCAGTGAGTAGAGCGTGACAAGGGATGTAAAGGGAAGCGCAGAAGCGGTTTAAAGTGTAAGGGAGAGTCAGTGAGTGGGCGAGTGAATGAGTGCTGTGTATCTGTAGGGGTGTCTGCCAGAGAAAGAAACAGTACACATGGGTCTGGGAAGAGGAGCACAGAGAAGCATGAAACACTATCACTTCCCTACTGTTCTCTGGCTCACCTGTTCCTGTCCGGCGTCCGGCTCTGCAGCCTGCGGTCGGGGTTGGTGGCAGCTGGGAGTCTGGGAGGAGGGAAGCTCCTTGCAGTGGTTTGTCGTCTCATTTTCCACTGCAACTACCACTGCACCTGTCCCTGTCTCCTTGCGCATCTCTCCCTCTCTCTGTACCCTACCGCCACTGCACCAGTGCCTCCTTGTATCAGTGCCTGTGTCTTCTGTGGCACTGTCTGTGTCTCCTTGTATCAGTGACTGTGTCTCCCTTAATCAATGTCTGTGTCTCCGCGTGGCACTGTAAGAGTCTCCATGTATCAGTGGCTTAGTCTCCTTGTTTCAGTGTCCGTGTCTCCCTATGGCCCTGTATGTGTCTCCATGTATCAGTGTCTGTGTCTCCCTATGGCCCTGTATGTGTCTCCATGTATCAGTGTCTGTGTCTCCCTATGTCAGTGGCTGTGTCTCCCTGTACCAGCAAGTGTCTCCCTGTGACATTGTCTCCCTGTAATAAAATCTGTATCTCCCTGGGGCTCTGTCTGTGTCTCCTTATGTCACTGTCTGTGTCCCTCTAAGATCATGTCTGTGTTTCCCTGAATCAGTGTCTGTGTCTCCCCGTGGCTGAGAGTGTATGGATAAGGAAGGGGAGGGGGTGTTTCTTTCCGGTGGGGGGGTGACAAGAAATTTTCCGCACCGGGTACCAACTGACCTTGCTACGCCACTGTCTCCCTGTATTATTATCTGTATCTCCCTGGGGCCCTGTCTGTGTCTCCTGTGTCACTGTCTGTGTCCCTCTAAGATCCTGTCTGTGTTTCCCCGAACCAGCGTCTGTGTTTCCCCATGGCCGAGAGCATATGGATAAGGAAAGGGAAGGGGTGTTTCTTTCTGACGGGGGTGACAAGAAATTTGCCGCCCCGGGTACCAACTGACCTTGCTACACCACTGGATCATTTAGACACAGGGAGGTAGCCCAACAGAGGAATCACTTCAATAATCAGAGCTCGTTGCCTGTCAGTGGAGCAGTGCTTAATTTGAGCCAGAGCTTTCCGGTGCTGAACACCGGCACTTAATTGGTTTCTGGTACTTGGCACCGGCACCTAATTGTCAACATCACACTTAGGGCAGTCTGCCACAAGGTGGCGCTGCTCGTGTAATTTGGAGATGAGCAGATTGACAGTTGTTTAGGAAAAACAATACACATTAAACAAGCATTTGCCATGCAATAGGTCTCGCATTTTATAAACTTTGACCTATTGGTATTGTAATTGACAATGCCTTTTATTATTGCAGGTTTTTAAAACACAAATTAAAGGCGTTGTCGTTTAATATACCAATAGGTCAAAATCTCGCAATTGCGAGACCTATTGCATTGCAAATGCTTGTCCTGTTGTGCCATAGAGTCTACCATGTTCAACCTGAGAACAAGGTCTGCTTTGCGGCATCCTGCCCATCTCAAACAATGTTCTCAAAGTGATCCCATAGGCAATACAAAATAGGCACGACCATGGGCATCTTCTCCTAGAGTGCCTGCGAGTACCTCAACCTTCCTATCACCTTTCATATCTGGCACTCACACCCAGCATTGTGGTACCTTTCCAGGATCAATCATCTCTACTCTCCTATTCAACTTCCACCTAACCCTCTTAACTGGACCCGATAAGCTTGTTCAACCGTACATGCTACAGCTAGGCAGATGTAACACATATTCTAAAAATGGATGCCCCTGAAGAGTTCCACAAGTAAAGACTTGGTCACTGCCCCCGTCCCTTTGATGCAGCCTACAGACATATGGCCCCTGGAACCTGATTAGGCCTGGGCGGTAAATTCCGCTCCGCTCGCGGAATTCGCGTAATTTGCGTAATTTCCGCGGAGAACGCAAAATTGTTCAAAAGTCTGCTTTTTGCTTGTTCGCGTTCTCAAAATGCGTGTTCGCGAGATATTTCTCCCCGAGCACGCAAACAGCAATTGTGAACAGGAAAAAAGCATCGCGAACAAGCAATTCCGCGTGTTCGCGGAATTTCTGCGTGTTCGCGGAGATTTTTTACCGTTTCACGGAGATTTGCGTAACGCAATTACGCAAATTCCGCCCACCCCTAAACCTGATGGCAGCTACATCAAGATAACTGAGAAACCTGGCAGCAAGTATGGTAATCACATCTATCCGAGATACCGCATGCTAATAAAGTCACAAGGAGCACCTATTAAACAATGAAAACACTGGGATGCATCTTTCCATACCTTGGATGCCAACATAAAGTACAAGCTAGCCTAACTCTTGTGATCGTCAAGCCTGACTGTGCCTGCCGTCTATAACTTGGTGTCCTTCTGTTTTATCATTCGCCTTTACTCCAGTGAACACGATGCCAGACATGCAAACACGTCACTAGTTACCTGCACGTAGACGTTCAATGTTCAAAGCATTTTGCATCGTCCGTAGAGCCTGCAAATGGAAAAGGAACACTATACCAACAAATTTAATTTTAACAATACAAACAAAATATGACACTTCATTCCAGGCTAGTATCACAGATCGTTATACCACACAACAATATGAAATACAATGAAGGCTTTGCTTTCATAGTACAAGTCGCAAGCTCATCTAGGCTGTTCCCAAGATAATTACATCAACTGCTGACTCTGGGAGAGAACCCAGAAAAATAAACATCTACCAATATAAACATGTCCACAGCCATGAACCAGCCCCAGCAGCACATCAGGCCATATTGTGTTAAATGGACTTTTAAAGCACTCATATCCAAGCGTCTCTTGGCACTAGAATAAAACAAAATTTAAAAATCAGGTAAACATGACTTTTAGTAGAAGAGTAAGCTTGTTAATTGTTTTTTGGAAAAGAAGATGGGAGTATACAAGTTTGATACCCTACAGAATACCATAATTTTGGGGCTAAAACTGAAAAAGCATAACCCACAAGTGAAGATCTATGAAAAGCTGGTCTGTAAGAGGAGAGCGGAGGTGATCGAAGACTGCGAGAAGGGTGGTAATTGCACAGTTTTGGTGTGTAACCCCACCAACAAGAGACGGTGGCACCAGACCAAACTTGGGGAACTCGCCCCTTCAACATAACCTTGCAATGACCTTGACATAAGGTTAGAATATAATTGCATCCAAACCATACAATTTGCCTCTCCAACCAGTACTAGAAGTAATCGCTTCCACTCTGTACCTGAAGACACGCAACCTACCGAATGACACATAGGATTCTAATTACAAAATGGAGGACAGTTACTTTTGCCTTTCTGACGGTATCAATTTGATATAATCCATTTTACCATATGATATGATAGACCATTTCATTACCTCATCGTCAAAGGGAGAGGCATATTATGCATGACAGGACCCACTGATCTCTGACAGATACAGATACAGGCTATACTAACCCACTTAATTAACCACTGAGTGCTAAGCAGACAGGCCTGCCAATCCACAGAGATCTGATATAAATTGCTGGTCATAGGAGGACTTGAACAGTGTCCAACCTGCAGGTCTCCAATAATCATATATCCAGAGCATAGACATCCTATAATGACAAAAATAATAACGATAATGCAGTGCATTTTGACCAATCGAAATAGTCCAGCTTCTATAGGGCCTTGGACTTTATAAGGGTTTTGGTTGGCTGAAAGTTGATGTGTTGCGAGATGCTTTATATAATTAGAAGTTGGATGCAGAAAATGTAATTGGTGAGTTGAAGTGCATTCCCAGGTTTCAGGGGACGTGGGGTCATAGGGAAGGAACACAGAGACGGAAGAAGATAAGCAGAGATGTTGGTTGTATACAGGGATAAGATTAGTTTGTATTTTAGAGAGTGAAGGGACATCCAGTTAAGATGAATGTGAAGTAGCCTGATTTTGGCCTGGAGGTGGCGAGGAAGGATGAAGTTGGGAATGGACAAAAAGGTTTGGGTGTCATATGAAAACTGCTGTTCCATATGAAATAACAAGATTAAGTAATCGAAAGACATGGTCTACAGAACAGAGCAGAGGTCCAAGCTTTGAAGTACTTCTACTGCCAGCAGAGTGGCTGATGGGTAGTGTCAAGTGGTGCTTAAGGACAGTCCAGAGGGACATAGGAACCTGTGCTAGAGCCGGGTCTGAGATCTTCAGGAAGGTCAGGAGCACAGTTTGGTTATCTGTGTCAAAGGCGTAGGAGGAAAAGAATAAAAGTGCATGAAGAGCAAAGTAGATGTAGGTTGAGACTCATGTTAGAAACATCCCTGAGGAACGGAAACAGCATAATCCAAACTGGAAAGAGTCAAGAAAGTTGTGCGTGGAGAGAACGTTTATTGAACACAAATTGTTTAGGTATTTTAGAAGCACAGATTAAAGGGAGTTTGTGCATGATGGGAAGGAATCATGGAATTATTAGTAAGGAGAAATGGAATTAATGGGAGGGTGTGGAAGGAACAGCAGCTCTCTTACAGCAGATGAGACATTCCCATAAGTAGTGACTGCTTGAAGAGTTCTGTGTGAAGAGCCTATGGGCTTTTCTGCCCTGAGAGTCCGCCCTTCTTTCCACTTCCCAAATCCATAACTACAGTCCACTCCCTCGCTCAGTACTCCTCTCCCAATGTTATTCGCACACCTTATCCTTGACAATGACAAAGGGACGCAAAGCAATTCCCCGCGAAGCGGTGAATGTTCCACGACCCGTGTGAGAGAATCTTTACACTCCCCTTTCTCATAACCCTTCATGTTTTGAGTGAACACACCAGTCAGTCATGCCAGGGGCACCGTCTGCTGTTGTGATGGCCTCACTCCCACCTCTTGGGTTTCAAAGCAAAACAGGGCACAGTGTTTACTATGTAAGGAAATATCCAAGAAAGAGAATAAGCAGAACAAGCGCTGACATTTATATATTAAAAGGAATGAGGCACCCACCCCATCATGAAGACCCTCGCTGACCACAGCAAGCCACTTTAGGTTTCAACTCCTGCTTCAGTTTCTCAATTTCAATTATGGACTCCCCTTGCTGCTTAGAGCTCGCCATGTATCAACCTTCCAAGTTGTAGTGACGGAAAAGTCTGGCCCATCACTCTGCCCGACTGCGGTCATCCTATTTGGTGCATGCCCCTCCTTTACGCGGCACTCTTCAAATACACCTTTGAGGCCATGTGTACTTCCTAATTGTTATTTTCTGTATTGTTGAAGCATGGACGCAGCACACACAGGGTCACCGCGGACTTGTGAGCTTTGCATCGAAACAAATGCCAGCTCTAAGTCCCGTGGGAAGATTATCTCAAAGCAGCACCTACAAGAGGCTAAGAGGGGAGGGCATCTAACAACAGACTGTGGGAGGCGTGCCAACCAATCATGTAAATAAAGAGGCAACATGGCGCTTGTGGACTGTGTACACAGTGCCATAAAGTTTAGCCTTTTGGTCCGCATCTAAATACAGAGCCAATATATGGCTCGTCCAGGGTAGTGCATCTAATTATGGCGGCAGCAGGGTGGCCCACTGAATTGGACTCACTACCAAACCAACGGTTACATTAGGGTCACGAGTTGAAACTTCAATCTTTAGGAAGGTCGGTAGAATGGATAGCATTACATTACCAAATTACATGGAGCAATAGTAAAAACAAGCATTGGCAATGCCAATCGGTCTCGCCATTGGGATCTTATATGTATTTAGCAGTGCCGCACATTAGCATGGGTGCTGAATCACTTTCCCACTAGAAGTCAGGGTAAGTGCGTATCAATAAAGAAGGTGCTTTTTGAGGCAGCAGAAGCTCTCCGCAGACATTAGCTAAAATGCCGAGTGTCGCGCTCCCCCTCCGCTAATGTACTGCATAGCTAAATACATATAAGATCCCAATAGCGAGACCGATTGGCATTGCCAATGCTTGTTAACATATGCATGCTGTTTTATAAACCTGTGAAGTAATTATCTGCGGTTCCAAGAAGAGGGACGTGAAGCCAGGCAGCTCCTTTAAAGTATTTTGTTGCTTTCTGGACGTGAAGCACACGATTTCAAGAAGACCTGTGAAGTACTTGGGTGCAGCTTTAACACCAAGCCAAGCAGCAAGTTTGTAATTATATGTTTGTTTGCACTCTGGAAGCATATAATCAAAAGGAGACCTCTGAACTGTTTGACTGCAGCTCCACCAAAACGGACGCTAACACAGCCACCAACTTTGCAAAAATAAAAAATAAAAGCATGTTTTTGTGTGCTGCAAATTATAATTACAAGTACTGCAGCTTAGGGGATTTGTGTGCGTGTACTTTAATACATGTGTAAACATCTTTCAGGGAACGAAAGGATGTCAGCCTCAGTGAAATAGCACAAATACCCACCAGCAGTGAGGAAAGGAGTGGGGCAGCAGGTGCACAAGACTCTCTTCCAGGCCTGGTATCCCCCGGAGCGAGCAGCCCCTGTACCCTGCTGGTTGGAGGGCCGTGATTACCACAAGAGCATCCGGGCAGCTTTTGACAACCGCAGGACAGGCTGCCTGTGTCTGCAAAAGCCCTGGAGCTGAGATGTGATACCGCCTGCCCTCTCCGGCTCTGGCCAGCAGCATTGTGAGTTGGCGCGTCCCCCTAGATGTGACCGCACACTGGGGCAAACTTTTGTTCTGTCGTCCTTGAAATTGCGCTCGCTCCAGGCAACTACCTGTAGCTTAAAAGGGGCATGTCACGCATGTTTTGTGGAAAGCGCTCTTACTGTAAAACAAGCGCCGTGTGGGTGGGAAGCAGCAAGGTGGGAGGGAACCAAGCTGTGTGTTTTCTACGAGGCAGCACCGAAGTGGATGCCTGCTTGTGCCCCAGGGGGACTGCCGAGTGCGTGCTCCAGCGGCGTCTATAATTGCTTGTTTTTAAATGCGTTTTTCCGGAAAAAAACGAGGCAGGAAACAATTAAAATAAAATAAGCGGGCACCATGCTAAAATGTTACGTGCGGTGTCCAATTATGTGCATGGTGGCCGGTGAAGCAGGCGCCATTGTGATAAAACAAAACAAGCAACAATGGGGCAAATGAGTGGAAAGACGCACCAGTCAGCTAGGTGTTGGGGTGAGACGGGCGACAAAGAGGAAAAGAGAGTGAGCCATGCTGAAGAGAGAAGGGTGGGAGGGAGCCAAGCTGTGTACTTTCTACGAGGCAGCACCGAAGTGGATGCCTGCTTGTGCCCCAGGGGGACTGCTGAGTGCGTGCTCCAGCGGCGTCTATAATTGCTTGTTTTTAAATGCGTTTTGCCGGAAAAAAACGAGGCAGGAAACAATTAAAATAAACTAAGCGGGAACCATGCTAAAATGTTACGTGCGGTGTCCAATTATGTGCATGGTGGCCGGTGAAGCATGCGCCATTGTGATAAAACAAAACAAGCAACAATGGGGCAAATGAGTGGAAAGACGCACCAGTCAGCTAGGTGTTGGGGAGAGACGGGCGACAAAGAGGAAAAGAGAGTGAGCCATGCTGAAGAGAGAAGGATGGGAGGGAGCCAAGCTGTGTACTTTCTACGAGGCAGCACCGAAGTGGATGCCTGCTTGTGCCCCAGGGGGACTGCTGAGTGCGTGCCCCAGCGGCGTCTATAATTGCTTGTTTTTAAATGCGTTTTGCCAAAAAAAACGAGGCAGGAAACAATTAAAATAAAATAAGCGTGCACCATGCTAAAATGTTACGTGCGGTGTCCAATTATGTGCATGGTGGCCGGTGAAGCAGGCGCCATTGTGATAAAACAAAACAAGCAACAATGGGGCAAATGAGTGGAAAGACGCACCAGTCAGCTAGGTGTTGGGGAGAGACGGGCGACAAAGAGGAAAAGAGAGTGAGCCATGCTGAAGAGAGAAGGGTAGGAGGGAGCAAAGCTGTGTACTTTCTACGAGGCAGCACCGAAGTGGATGCCTGCTTGTGCCCCAGGGGGACTGATGAGTGCGTGCTGCAGCGGCGTCTATAATTGCTTGTTTTTAAATGCGTGTTGCCGGTGTTCTAACTAGATGTGCTCCCCCTTGGGTTTAAAAGTGCAGAATGCGCTTGCGTAGCCTGATGGGCATGCGCACACACGCGGGGAAGTGCTTTCAGATGGTGAGCTGGAAACGACGAAACACCGGCCAGGAAGAGAGCACTCATCGCATGCCGCTGTTGTGATTAGTCCGTGCACCAGAAGAAAGTGCGTGAGTAAAGGGGTCAGTAGCCTTGGAAGGATACAAATGACGACATAATCGTCATGAGGAGGGACGAACAAACCATGAACCAATCGGAATGCAGCATTACTGACCTAAGCCTATGAAAAAGATGGGCGGAGAGTGGGCGGAGCTTCCTCGAAGCTTCCACACTAAAGTGTATACTGCATGTCTCGGAGAGACAGCGCAAGCGCTGTCTAGGCAAGACCTAATAATGGCAAAGCCAATAAGTGTGGCTTGAATGTGCCGACGCAGGTAAATACAGGTACACATGTTCATCACATTAAAGTCTAGCTTACAGTCTTTGCCAGTGATGGGGTAAAAAGTAACAACAAGCATTTTCAATGCAATAGGTCTCGCATTTACGCGAGTTTGAGATATTGACATTGCAAATGACAATGCCTTTTATTTTTGTTTTTAAAACCTAAATAAAAGGCATTGTCATTTACCATGCCAATAGCTTAAACTCGTATAAATACGAGACCTATTGCATTGCAAATGCTTGTTTGTTGCTGGAACCGTAATCCTGCCTTCCTGTCCCTGCTTAGAGGGCAGCTAAGGAATGAGCTTCCCAGAGATAAGCACCTGATTTATGAGGTCTTTGAGCTCCACATGAAGGCCCCTTGATGTTTACAATCCCTTGTGTTCGCACTGAAAGGGGGGGGGGGGGGTTTATGGCCTTCACAGTCGCCTGCTAGAAGCTTCTTATATGTTAGCTGTATCTGGGCCCGTGTTGTAATTGTGCTGCATGCAAAAAAAAAAAAAAGCATTTGCAATGCAATAGGTCTCTCATTTACGCTTGTTTGAGCTATTGACATAGCAAATAATAATGCCTTTTATTTTTGTTTTAAAAACATAAATACAATGCATTGTTATTTACAATGCCAATAGCTGTAACTCTCGTAACTGCGAGACCTATTGCATTGCAAATGCTTGACATCTGTGACACTTCCGCTATCCACCTTTGCTTCGCCCCTTCCTTCAGTGGCACAGTAGATTGCACTCTGGCTGCAGGGAATTACCGCTGAATAAAGTCACTGTGTGCCCGTCTCCCTCCTCACAGCCACAGAAGAGCCATCTCACTTTAAGAGGGGAGAGGGTGCTGCTTTAGGGCTAGAGCGAATCACACTCCGTGACGAAAACCTCACACGTTCTTGGTGACAAGACGGGAAGTGACATGCAGTTCTTTTGTCCTGGGGTGGGGGTGGGGGGAGCACCACTCGAGATGACATCATGAAAGGAGTAAACAGTTCTGGTTTAAATATACAATACATTCTGCATATTACTGATACAGCTCACTGACACTTCTAGGCACTACAGCCCTATCTGTGTAATTGCTCAAAATAATGATTCATACACGTTAGATCAGAGGATGTGCAAAGACGTTATTGGGGTGACAGCAACTCCACAGAGGAAGGAAGTCTATCTGGCAACTTCATCATTTCTAAAAGCTGTCAGTTCAACGATTTTGTATACACGTGGAAGTAACGCACACAGTAAAATGTGAATGACAATCAGAAGCGCAACTAGAGCCAGATTTCGGGGGGGGGGGCTGAGCAAAAATTTCGGGGGGGGGCTGAGCAAAAATTTCGGGGGGGGGCTGAACTTTAAGCAATAGGCAGAGTGGAGCTGCAGGGGCTCTTAGAAGGGGTGAAACAACAGCGAGGCCTCATTAACATGCAAATGGTCTTTTAAAGACCTGTGAAGTGCTCGGGTGCGGCTGCTTTTTTGCCCGAGAAGGTGTCTCATCCCGGGCTGCCACACACGACGGGGGGGGGGGGGCTGAAGCCCTGTGAGTCCAATGGGTGTTGCGCGCCTGATGACAATACAGGCAGTGACTTTTAAATTAGCCCCTTTCAAAATACAACTGTATTTTGCCTCCTGTTTGCTGCTGTGTGTATAGCAGTTGGGGAATGCCACGTCTTAAAATAAATCGCGCCGCCTTGTCTTTTTTTTTTTTTTATAGAAACCGCATGTGCGTTTAAGTAACATAAAATAACAGCACTCAGTATGGGTGTACATACTATGTTTTCCTTGTCAGTTTGTTGGAAGGGAACTTCATTTCTAAAAGCTGTCAGTTCAACGATTTTGTGTACACGTGGAAGTAACACACACAGTAAAATGTGAATGACAATACAGGCAGTGACTTTTAAATTTGCCCCTTTCAAAATACAACTCTATTTTGCCTCCTGTCTGCTGCTGTGTGTATAGCAGTTGGGGAATGCCACGTCTTAAAATAAATCGCGCCGCCTTGTCTTTTTTTTTAATAGAAACCGCATGTGCGTTTAAGTAACATAAAATAACAGCACTCAGTATGGGTGTACATACTATGTTTTCCTTGTCAGTTTGTTGGAAGGGAACTTCTTTCGAACAAATAAAATGCAAGCCTAAACCGTTTGCAAGTGTGTGAGGGGTAGCCCATACATTAGAACAGAGTACATTCTTTCCCAGAACTGTTTCACCTGAAAACGTTTCTTTGTATGCTGTGGTTGGTGCAAGAGTGTGTTGTAATTTATGTAAAACGCGCACGAGGCACACATTACAGCGTCTTGACACAATGTGTACATTGTATGTTTAGACTGTTTAATTGTAAATGAAGAATATAACGATGCTGTTTTCTTTTAGAGTGCTCTTTGTACACGCAGGCTGCCACAGTGTGAAAGTGATCGCGATCACATCAAAGCGGCCGTGCCACACTTCAAAGCGCGGCTGTGTGACAGGCGAAAGTGAAAGACGAGTGCTTTCAGGCTGCCAAATGGTGTGCGCGCCCGGCACACATGCACAGTAGTTGGCGGCCTGAAAGCACTCGTTTGCACTTCCAAAAGTGCTTACTATAAGTCTCGCCAGAACAGCGCTAAAGCGCTGTCTCAGGCGAGACCTAAAAAAGGATTACTTTCTGGCGAGGATGCCTACAGGAGATAAACTAGTGAACGTGACAAGCAGTGTGATGATGGAGTGTACTTTTCTAATGTAAAGTAGTCCCTCGTGCATTCCAAAGAAAGCACTACCTAGAAGGCGGTACGATGCACCAACTAGCCAATAGGTTGATGTGAAAGAGCAGTCCTCGAGCCAAAGCTGTAGTTTAAAGAGCTGAAAACATTAAGTCCTTGACCGCTCCACTGGCAGCTCAGACCTAAAAACAGTTTATTATTGTGGGTAATCCACCTAAACACAGTGATAAGAGCATAGCTTGCAGACATTCCAATTACAAAGCGCACCAGAGGGTCTAATAGGAAGAGCTTTTAAATACAGAGGGGCAGATTTACAAGCCCCTTGCGTCACTTTTGCACCGTCGTTGTGTCACTTTTGTGACGCAGCGGCAGCGTAAAAGTTGCGGCCCATTTACAACGTGACGCATCTAGGGAGATGCGTCACGTTGTGAAGCCCTGCGCCACATTAAACCTGCGTCAGGTTTAATGTATGCAGGGTGGGCGTTCCGTCGCAGGAAGCCCCGTAAAAGTGACTCAGTGAAATCTACAAGATTTCACTGAGTCACTTTTACATCCATGCTGCGTCAAAACCCTGTGCCTGCATGAAGCAGGCATAAGGAGTGACGCAGCATGTTAGGCATAGGGCTCCCCTGAGCATTACTGGAGTTGCGTCGTGCTTGCGACACGAATCCAGCAATGCGTGACTTTTCCGTCAACAGATGCGTCAGAATTTCTGACGCATCTGTCAATCCTTGCGCCATGGTGCGCCGTATTGTAAATACGGCGCATCCATGGTGACGCAAGGAATTGGAATGTTGGCGCAGGGAAAGTGACGCATCTCTACAGATGCGTCACTTTCTTGTAAATCTGCCCCAGTGTATATGTAGTACACTAAGGGGGTAAAATAATCTGTCACCCATAAAAGAGGGCGAGGGGACAGGTATGTAAATACCGTACTTTGAGGGGAGCTTCTCAGCAAAGCATTTGAACAGTGAATACTGCACCAAGAGATCGGACAGGAGGTGCAAGTGTGAAGGTCTTGGGGTAATAAAACGCGTTCAACACAATTTTAAGGCAATGTCTCTAGCAGGCCTGAACATTACTGCTGAAGAAAGCAACCGCAAACAGGCCGGTGATGTTAAAAACAGCTGTGCGCTGAGCAGGGACATCTGTGTCCTGGAGATGTGTCTGTGAGGCAGAGGTGTGCACTCCGGGAAGGATGGTGGTCATTGGTGGAAGATATGAAAGGACGTCTCCACATTCCAGACACACAAGCAGGTAGGCATGTGCCACTCAGAAAATACCAACATTCTGTAGGCAAGTACTATCACAGTGCCATGAAAATCTTTATTTTTCATTAGTAAACCAAGCATTTGCTGTCCACCTCACAAGGAGCACAGAAAACGCAGACCTTACGAGGGTGTGACTTTATGTTTGTTGTTGCTGCAGTTTTATATCGCGCGAACTCGACCCGAAGATATTGGAGCGCTTTACATGAGCACCAGAAACATTACACAAGAACACATTCATTTTTGGTAGGCATGGGAGATTTTTTTTTTCTTTTTTTTTTGCACATTTATATAGCGCGAACTCGACCCTAAGGTATTGGAGTGCTTTACATGAGCACCGTATTTACATCACACATTCAGGCACGGGGTGATTAAGTGATTTGCCCAAAATCACAGGATGTGGACGTGACCCCGAGGCTCGAACCCTGGTTTCCAGCACCAAAGTCGGCACTCTAGTGATTTGCCCAGAATCACAGGATGGTGAGTCGACGCCAGACTCCCAGCTCCAAAGTCGGCAGCTCTTTATTCAAGAGACTGGCCCTTTGGGGCTGCGTGTCGTCCATCGATTGCAGATCGATGGGTTTTGCCTTGCTGCTTTATCGCCACATTGCACGCCAATGCCACATTTCTCCACAAGGCATTTAGAAAACAAAATAATAATAAAAAACAGTACCTTGGCGCCTTACAGGCGCAGCCCATTTTTACTGTTTCTGTAGTTCAAGTATCAACACATTTGCGAGAAATGTCAAAGCAACTTGTGTTGACAACCACGGAAGGAGGCCGAAGACAAGTGACAGACATGTTTCTGTAAGCGTTGGATCCGGGGACGTGCTCTGTCAGGAGGATGCTGGCGTTCACTCTAAAAAGGTAAACTGCTGTAATTACCGCAGCCAGAAGCGTCAGAACCTTTTATATTCCGATTACATCCTGGGGCTTCTTTTACGACATAACTGTTTACAACCCTTCCCATCCATCAACGCGTCTTGTAAAATCAACACCCCCCCACCCCCGTACTCCTCATTTATGATGCAAAAGCGCCCCCTCCTCTGCCACCCAAGAAGGGTCAACTGGCTGGGGATGGGAGATGGAGGTCGGGAGGGGAGTCTGACAGCCAGCAGAGTCGCTTCTGTCAACCAGTTGCAACTTAGGTCGAAACACTTTCAGTGTCACCATCGAGACCTAAAACAAACATTGGTAAAGCCAAAAGGTCTGGGCTTATTGTAACAACGTATGCAATGTCAACACATCAATTCATTCTTATAAGAATAGGAGTGAGTCAGCAGAATCGGTCAGAAACGGCTGAATTTGTAAAGAAGTCCCATGACGGTCAATGCAGGCACTGGAGTGGTGGTGGAAGGATACACCTAACAACCATTGTGTTAGGTAATATTATGTTATTGTGATTTTTATAGCGCACAAATCACCCTAAAGGGTATCCGAGCGCGTGATAAATACTCCTGAGGGCCGAGCCAAAAAGTGATTGACACTGACAGGGTCTAAAATCAATGGCTGAAAGAAGCTGTCGGAAGAAAGCCTGAGACTGAAAGGGGCAGACGCAAAGCCCAATCTTTGTATAGTAGAAGTAACAAGTCTTTTTGACAGCAGAGCTGTCAAACCTCAGACCAAACGATGGATGACGCAGAATGAGACAAAACACCAACAGAAACCCTGCACTTCCAGTTCCATAAACAGACACTGCTAGTGCAGAAATAGTACAATTAATCATATCTGTACATCTGGATCCCTGAGAATCAGAACATTAGATTATAACATCTGGGAGAGCAACTTCGATGACCACAATGCTATTGTGATCACCCTTGTTTGCAGCTTATGTCGGGCCAGATTCCCTATAATCCGACCTCGTGTTCTAAAGGGCTTGGAGGGAGGCAGAAGTCTGCAGGGCTATAAGATTGATGCCACTGCAGCCTTAAAACCAGAGCAAAGCAGTTTAATTGTCATATTATGGTATTTTCATACCAAACCCGGGGTGGCGTGCAGAGGTGCAGCGCATTTTGCAGCTGTTGCATCCGCTGAGAGCGTGAGCCCGAGAAGGGAGCAGTTTAATCAGGGAGATGCTAAACCGGTGTTAATGAAACTGCCAAGCAGAAGTGGCCTAAAGGCAGCGGGGCTCCGCAGAGGGAATAACCTTTTCCAAATAAATGACTGGAGGGGGCAGCGAGGCAGTGATGATCCCGCCAATAACAAGGACAAAGGAGGTTGTGTGTGCGCACCTGCAAACTAAATCCCCTACCATGGACATGGGGGTCAGGTGAAACCTAGGGACAGGGCAGGGATGAAAGAAACATCAGCGTGCGCATGCGTGCACATTCCACTTGCGCGAGCCACCTTCTGTGTGCATGGAGGTGACGTGCGCATCACAAGTGCAGAACGCGCCTCAGAGAAATAGGTGGCATCTCGGCTCCTGAACATTGACGTCATTTATCGCATCCTTGCATATTTACAGTGTAGGTAAGGAACCCCCTATGCAGCGTCACACAAAGCTATTATTTCGCATATAAACATGCTATGAAACAGGCCACATGGCGACCTGAATCAAATCAGTTTTGGTTCGCACCAGGAGAGAATTCAGAGAGGGCCATTAAAGAAAGAAACACCCGTGCGCGACTTGCGCTAAAGAAGGAGGCAGCAGGGGGAGGGAAGACAGAAGGGGGCCTGTGCCTGTTTCCCTTCCAGGAACGAGCAGGGGCACCATATGTTTGCAAGTTAATTACAAACATATGGTGTCAAAGCTCGCTCTCATAAGGGAATCGCCAGACGTGCACGCGTTGCCATTAAAAGCAATGCAACGCGTGCACGTTTTTGGCTGAAAAGGCGCATCAATGGCTAAAGGTCTTTCTCCTACGTAACGAATGTGCGCTGCGTAGGCGAGACCTAAAAATTACTAATAACTGCCTCCCCAGACATTCCTTTAGCTTTGGGGACCTGGAATAATCGGAACTGTCGCATTTACATGTGAGAGAGATAGTTAGTAGTTGTTTTGGCAGCAATGACAGGGGCGATGGGTGGTGCAATCTGCAGAGGCCTCCTGGTCAGAGCCCTGGCACTTAATATTTTACAAATTAAGCACTGCAGTGGAGATCATTGTGGTGACACTGCACTGACCGAGGAAGGGAGCTCTTTCTTGGTGGCCAGGCAGCATTTGTTTTTTTACTGAAATAATTCAGACAGTGAGGATTTATTACTGCAAAAAGATAAAAATCGATGGCACGATAAAGGGCATTGAGATTTCTCCTCGTGTGTGGAGGCTTTTGCTTGTTTTTCCTGTCTGTGAAACAAGGTAGTTCTGGGAGAAAAATATGCAAATGTTGCATTGACCAGGCAGACTTGTAGTGAGAGAACTACCGGATCTTAAGTTTAGAACAACAAAGACAGCTAATAATGATCCTTCGCCACGAATCTATCGGTACCCACTGAAAACTGAGGCAGGCAAGGGAATGGTGAATTTGATTGGACAGCAGTCTTTCCAGTTTGTGGCAGAACTTCTACTCAGCAAATCGTAAGTGAGGGTTGAAATCCTCTATTTCTTGCCATTTAACGAAGGTTTATCTTTTTATAGTGCAGTGAAGTGACAAGGATGATACATGGCGTTATGTAACGCTCCTAAATAAATTGGTCTTTGCCCTCAAATTGCTGATCTGAGGATTACGATGAAGAATGGCAGCACGTCCAGAAGGATGCAGCGTTGAACTTGACGCAGATGTACAGGCCGGCGTGCTGTTCTCACAACGCTGAAAGGGAAGGACATGCGTGTAGAGTGTTCACGGTTTTTGTGCTGCACCATCTTCCGTAGCTGCTTGCCACGCATGCTGTCAAAGAAAACACCCGAGCTCATGATGGCCTGACATTTTGTCTGTGTCCAGTGCTCCCCCGATGATGAGAATGAAAAGAAGATAACGATGATCAAATATTTTGAAGGATCCGTCGCCTGCTCTTGGTACAACATGACCCAATATGTTTCGCATATAGAAATCACTTTAGCGTGAGCGGCCAATGTATTGGCAAAACCTCTTTAAATGTAATTGATCTGATGAAAAGATGAGCTCAGTGCCAGCAAAGAAAGTTACTTCGATGCCGCACACTACATTAGACATGATGCAGAAGCACTTTAGCTACAGTGTGATTTCAGCATGTTTAGGGAGTATTTTGTTTTCAGGTTGCAGGAACTCTGCTAGCGGCTGATCCAGGGGCAGGGAGGGAAAGGGAGGGAGGTGTTCAAGTCTGCAGCTTTTGTACCTGCTGCAGCTCTCCTGGCTTTCCTCTGAAAAGGACAGCAAAGAAAGGAGATTGTGGCAAGACTTTACCTATCGGAAGGCCTGCATGGTATTAGTTAGTGAGAGATGCTCAGACGTGAGTCCCTTGCTCACTCTGCCACTGGATTCAAGCAAGCCTGGCTGAAGACGGCTGAAATGCCAGAAACCGGTCCTAGGAAGCTTGTTTCCGGTCCAGGGAAGACATGGCTTGGCAGTTCGGGCTGGACTGTTCCCATGAGGCACAGGGTCAGACTGATTTGCATATGGCCATGTCTGAACTGGGGTGGCAGAGTGGGCTAAAGAACGGTGGTGGATTAAACCCAGATCAGTTGACTGGGGGTGAGTGCTTGCAATGTTCAACACTCCGTCCATCATTTCCTTTGGTTTTTAAAATGTTATTGTGACATACATTTTAACATTAAATCATATTTATGCATATATTTAAGTATTTTAATTAGTTTCATTTATTGGAACATTATTTCCTATTTATTTTTATTTGAAATCTCTACCTCCATGCTGCTCAATCTACTCAAAATATGAAAGTGGAACTAATTTTACAGCGTAAATTCAGCACTTGCTAAAACTTCAGAATCAATTTGCCTCCTTGGCATTAATAGCTGTGAAGTGTTTAGTGCTGTCACTGAGAGCACACAATGACACTCACATTACAAATTGGTACATTTCAGTAGCAAAATTAATCTCAACGAGAAAATTTGTATTACACTCTCACAATATAAGTAGAAGATAAAATTCACAAATTGACCTATAAGGGTGCTACAATCTGGGGGAGGCGGGGGGGGTAGTTGGAAATATATGTGTAGGTGCATTCCTATTCTTGATAAATGTCTGACTTTTCACAAATTCACAGAAGGTTCTAGGAATAATCAACAGTCGTCATTTTCCACGAATAGTTCTACCATTATTTCATGAATACCCAGGTTCCTCCTATGCAAAAGCATTATAATTTATGGTAAGCGTACAAAAAATAGATGTTCATTTACACATGCAGAAATAATACTCTGCAATAATGTAATTTCTATATAAAAGTTTTTCCTCCTTCCTGGAATAATAATTCCCGTAGAGAAAAAACACTTCCTGTACAACCGTTACTAATTTTGCAGGTATTACCTCTTTATTTCAATTATAAATACAGACATTTTCGTACTATTGATAACAGTATATCTTCACTCACATCTGTGATGGATATTCTGCATAAGTTTGTAAAAAAAAAAAATACACACTATTGGGTGTTGAACTCCTTTCCAACGTATTTCTGTCCTGCAATACCTACAGCCCACCCCTGTAAGCAGATTTGTTCACATGTAATATTTGAACACAGTAGTCAGTACGTGGAAGTGAGGGTGAACTCAGGACTTTAAGTGGGATGAAAAAAACTGGGGGGTCTCTCAAAGGGGCGTGGTCAATGTAATTAAGGGTGTGGCTTAAAAACACTTAAGCTAACAATCTGTGCTTAGCATGGTGTGCCGCCCGACTTGTATTTTGCTGTTTCTTTCACTGCATCCAGATATATGATACACCAAGTAATATCATATCCACAACAAGTCAGGCCTATTGGCTTTGTCAATGGTTGTTAGTTGCATAAGATAAACAGGCAGCAACTATGGCTTGTATATTATATTGAAAAAGCTTCCACTTAAAGCTCTGGTGAAACCACAACAATGTTGCTGCTCCTGAGTTTCAAAAAGAGAAGGGAAATCCAGAGAGAAAATGACTCTCTTTAAAGGATTTCCCTTCCCTACAACGCTCGCCTGGCATGACCTCATGCCGTAACTTAACCACTAGTGAGAAGTGAGCAGTGTGAGCACCGCACATCAATGTGCCTGCTGTCACTGCAGTCCGGAAAAAAACGGACTACCTGTGCCAGGGCACAAAACAGAGCCCGTAGAGACCCGTTTCGAGGCCCCCTTTAAAAAAACTGCCGGTGCTCAGCACCGGTGAGACCCAGCACACTTAAAGCCCTGGGTGAACTCATGTGTTGTGGATACACAACCTCAGTATTCAAAATACAAGGCATGTGCCTACCTAAGTCGATTTAGGTGAGCAAAAGACTTTGTGAAAAGATCCGAGGCAATGACGTATTTCCCTTCGTTTTACTCTCGGAAAGAAGTTTACACCCCAGTGACTCTCTTCAGTTCTGTTGAGAACGTTAAATGAGCCCTGCTCCTCAAGGCAAGGTAAAAAAAAGTTCAGAATAGCAGAAATCACAATGCAGACATCCCTGGTCCACAGACAGAACTTTGAGAACTAGCACACTGGAGAGAAAGAGATATTGACAGCAGGACCAAAATGAAAATGTTACTGACGGACTCCTGTGGTGCTTCCCGAATATTCTATCAGCTTTCTACCTTCAGCAATGATGTAGGCTTGTTTCTGACAGCGGTCATTCACCTACACTGTTCTGTACCTTCACCCTCGAAGTTGGGTCCAAAAATGCTGGCTATATGAACAGGTGTAAGGGGCTTATTTACAAGACCCTTGCGCCGCTGATGAATCACTTTTTTACCATATTAAACGTGACAGCGTCAGCGGAAGGGGTCTGTAAATAAGCCCCCAAATCTTTTGTACCCCTTTGATAGGCGTGCCATTGGGGACGCATTCTTGCACTGCTTAGAGAAGTGGACAATTTTCTAAGTCTGACACTGGGGTTAATTGTGGCATCACTAATGTGGTAATTGGCACTGTTTTAGAGAGGCTTCTTATTGGGTGTAAACGACTCGCGATGTTTAGTATTTTTGTTTGTTTACTGATTCCTTTGTTTTCTTTCCTTACGTCGCTCCCTCCCTCCTCTCTATGATCAAGGCCAACTGAAACTGAAGAATGCGATGTGCACTTTTCACGAACAGAAGAGTTAAGAGGGAAGGTTTTTTATTTTAGTTTAGCGTGGCTATTATTGGTTTTCTGGTGAGGCAGGACTCCCTCAATTGAGTACGTATGGAAAGCGAGGGAAGGGCTCAGAGTAACCCTGGGCGTAGTTCGTGTAGGCGCGCTACACGAAGTGAGCTTTGCACTACGTCGCGCTACGGGTAGCTACGTGTTTTTGCACTGTGCTACGTGCGATTCACGTAGCGCGTAGTTGCTCTCGCTACGCACACTCCGCGAGCGTAGCATAGTTTTCCGCCGAGGGTTAGCTCAGAATAATGCGAGTATGAGCAAGTAATTGAAGCATTCATATTTCATACCTATAAGAGGTACATGTGGAAATGTCCGTCTCGCACCGAGTGTCGCAAGTCTCCTCATGCACACGTTTGTTTCCCCATTTCCACACATGAGACAGTGGGCAAAACTTGTTGGGGACGAATGATGTTGGGGAGAGGACGTAGCCTTTCGGTTAGAGCCGTCGAGTCTCGGCAACGATGCTCAACATCCTGTGATTCTGGGTAAATCACTTAGGGGCATATTATCAAGCACGGCGTTAAAATTATCGCCGCTTTAGCGGCAGAAAACTGCCGCTAAAGTGTCGATAATGGGCTTGATAATATGCCGCAGAGAATTCCAATAGAAGCCCATGTTGACACCAGAACATGGGCTTCTATGGGAATGCACAAGGGCATATTATCAAGCCAATTATCGCCGCTTTAGCGGCAGTTTTCTGCTGCTCAAGCGGCAATAATTTTAACACAGTTTCTTGATAATATGCCTCTCAATCGCCTGTGACTAACAAAAAATTATTGTGTCCATCTGTAACGAAACTGGTGCTCATGTAAAGCGCTCTGATACCCGATGTCTCGGGTCTAGTTCGCGCTATATAAAACTATTAAAAAAAAAAAAGAATGACAATTCAGTGTACAAGGCAATGGAACATATTTTTTTTTCAGAGTGCACATTTCATATAAAACAACATTCACAATTGCAACAACTAACTTATTAAGCAATATGGGTCTGACCTTGAGTGCAGCCTCACTCCTGCGTAGGAAAACCTGTGTGTGTATGATTTGTTGTATCTGACGTTAATTGCTTTACCCCTCTACTTGCACTTTCCTCGAATTAAAAGTGAGACAGATTTGTAGCACTGAGCCTATCGCCTACTACCTCTTTGCTGCATACTGAGTTACTCTGGATGCAAGAAGTGTTGTTCGAACGACATGGGTGGAAGCAGCTTTGACAATTTTAGCGAATAATTGCCCTGCTTCATGAGCACGTGCTCTGCTTTTCCTAACCCTAATGACTGTTCCTGTGTTTTAATGATATCCCGGGTTTTCAAATCTAACCTCATTACATCATTTACATAACTAGTTTAAAATGTTGAGGTTTACGCAAGAGGTCCTCAGAAGATTATTTACAGGAAGGAAAAAAGCTTTTTGTGAAGTTAAGCTTCAGTGGGACACAGTTGTTAGGTCAATTTATAGCCGTCTCGTCGCCATGGCAACGCGGTGTCTGCTTCACAGTTCAAAACACATTCATCCTACAGATTTCATATAGATGAGTCTAGAGCACCATCTGCATGCTGAATGTGTCTGGTAATTGTAATTATTCAGGAGTGCTGTACCGACCGATAAACTGCGCCAAGGGCTCTCCATCCATTAGTCAGTTATTTATCAGTATTATCAGGAAATATCACTTATTTTCGAATATAATTGTTGGCCTTCTTAAGGAACGCTTTCATATAAAAGTTTGATTTTTTAATATACAAAAAAACAGTAGTGGTTAAAATCCATCTGCTTTTTTTTCTATGTACATTCTAAAAGTGTTAGCATTTTGTGTAATTTACAGCACTATTCTAATATGACTTTATAGCCTGCTGCCGAGGACTATACCAGTTGTTAATGGCCCAGGGAAAGCCTTCAGCAAACTTACAGCCCGAGGGCAGAAGGGCTATAAGTCTATTAGAATATTCAACCCACTGAGAGTAGAATGTCCTAAATTAGAAAGGGAGCAACAGAAAGACCAACATTGGAATGTTGGAGAGGAAGGTTTCTACCAGCCATTATTATCCCTCAGCCCCTTAATTGTCTGGAATGGATCTCTCAACATTCCATTGTTAATGCAGCCTTAGAGCCCGCTGTACCGGCCATTAATGGCCCTCTCCAGCTTTAAAGGCATGAGACGGGGCTTGTGGTAACAGGCTCCCAAACCCCATCAGGTGGATAAATGATTGAACTGTATTCAAATACATCCCTAAAATTGTAAAAAAAAATCAAATTACTTTCCATAATGCTATTGTGGTTTTGGGATGTGGGAAAGGTATTGCTTTTGGTAAGCATTGATGGCTAAAGAAGCTGCGGCTCTTAATTAGTGAACATCCATCCATACTTGTAAACTATATATAATTTAAACATTTACTGTAGACATCCGCTATTGTTATGTTATGATTTATCTTCCTATAGTTCGACTGTATGAAGAATGACATTGTTATGCAAAATAATCAACAAATATTACACATTAAAGCACTAAAAGTAAAAACATTTGATGACCTGAATGACATACTTTGATAATTTGAAACGTTTATTCAAAATTATAAACAAAATATTCATCATCTTAAAAACACTGGTGCCCAAGATAGCCATCGGTGTCTATATTTGAATGAGGAACTCTTCCATTTTTTATTCATATAGAACAAAACCTGCTCTACACATCAAGGTATATATAGCAGACATTGTTTAATAAACAATACCCATAATGCAATAGCTCCGGATTTGAATTTCACCTGCTCAAGATTTGCTTGCACATTTTGAGATCACTGCATTTTTTATCTCTGTCATGGTTTGAGGTTCGGTTATCCAAGCCTCAGACAAGCCTTTTGTATTTACAATGGTGTAGTCTTTACTCCTGCCTGAAGTCTGTATTACCCTGAACCTGGCCTGACTCTGTGTCACATTATAGGTTAATTAGAGGAGTACAGGCTGTTTGGTCTAGTAACAGCACTGATGGTTTTTGTGGCAGGATTGCTTTCTTTAAGCCAAATATGTCTTGTATGTTATTTCTGTGCTCAACAGAACGTTGTCAGGACCTGCTTAAAACCGAATTTCACCTAAATAAATTGGGGCCTAGTTTCAAAATCTATGTGGCAGAAATTTAGATGGGAATTCCAAGGGTTATGAAAATTAGGTCAAAATGTTCAAATCCCAGAAATAAATCATGTATTTCATGTGGGTAAAGGGTTATGAGAGCTTACCTTTTAAATTTCACACATGTACATTCCTGATCATCTTCTCTGCTCACATCTCAAAAAGGTCCCAGTTAAACCAATATTAAGGTACAAGGGATAACTTTTGCCTTGCTTAAAACCACCAAATGAGGTATGGATTGTCACACATACTTTGCTGAAGTCAACCATGATTTTGCTTTGCATAGGAGTGACTTACTCTTGTAGTGCTCCTGTCCTACACCCATATTCCAGGAGTAAACCAGAAATATAGATATCTTTAAAAAAAATCTTTTTATTGTCATCAGGAGGGCATATCTCATACATCATAATTAGACAAAAAAGAAGTAGGAACAGGATAAGAAAACATAAACCAAAAAAGGCCTTTTCCTATGGTTTCAGGGTAACATAACATCTCAATTGAGGAAAACAACCCAAATGAGGCTTTAATAAATGTCTCCAATACTAATCTTATCATAACGTATCTAATGCAAATTGTCCCCATATTGCCTCCAATTTTACCAAGGAGCGGGCTCCCCTTGCTTTAGCCAAAGCTATTTCCATACCATACGTTTCCCTGACGACAGTCCACCAATCCCTTATGGTTGGTGGTTCCAGAGAGACCCATGCCCGGGCAATTGCAAGTCAGGCAGCGACTAATAGAATTGAAAAAAGTCTTGTAAGTGCCTGATTGCCCTCCTTATAGTCCATCAAAATGTCTGTAGCTGTTGGAGGAGAATCTATCCCCAATTTATGATGAAGCACTTGGCCTATCTTCTGCCAAAAAGTACCCAGTTCTGGGCAAGTTCAGCTGCATATGTACCACATTTAGGATATTTTGTCCGATCCACCCGCAAGCCCCCTTGAGCCCATTTAGCAATTTTGTCCGGTGTATAGCATACATATAGTGCGGAATTGTTGTAATCTCAAACTGACCGAATGAACTGAATCGTAAATCGTTCCAAGAGCATGTTTAAAAATGATAGGTGTTACCACCAACCTCAAAGATTGACTCCAACGCACCGCCAACCTTTCACTATCATTCTGTCTATAATTATTAGGGTGTTTATACATTTCCCTAATCAATGACTTCGTCTTTCCCCCTTGTAAACAGTCCCAAATCTCAGAGTCAGTTGTTGTAGTCAAAACCAGATATTTTACAAAATAATCACTGATCTGCAAATACTTAAAATAAAAATGGTCTGGTAATTTAAAATAAAGTTGTAAACTCTCAAACGCCGCAAATCTATTCTTATCATACAAATCCCCCAGACATGAAACACCGCACTTAGCCCGGTACTTGCCAGCATTGTCATGAAGCACCTCAGGGAGCCTAGGGTTGCCCCATAAAGGAAGTTTATCGTAGTATAACGATAAATTGCATCTAGCAGCCATTGCCTGTCATATGTAGATGCTATCTCGAATAGTCTTAAACCTGACTCTTTTAAAATAGTTTAGATCATTGATCCGATAAAGAAACATATGACTTTCGCTTCCCAAAATCAAGCAATAAAAAGAGTCTTTCTGGTCGAGACTTAAGAGACTACGGAAACGCCCAGAGAAAGCTGTCCAAAAATAGATTTTATAATCAGGGAAGTCAAGCCCTCCTTGGTTGTATGGGAGCTTAAGCAAGTCTATCGCACGTCTGGCTTTTTTGTACCCCTAAATGAAACTACACAACGCACCCTCAAGTTTCTTAAAAAATACATTACGAACCCGTAGAGGAATCGATTGAAATATATATATAAATTTAGGTAATACTTTCATTTTAATTAAATTACAGCTCCCTAGAATTCCTATTGGGAGTTTGTGCCAATTCTTTAACTGCTTAGCAGTCTCTTTCAATAATAATTCATGATTTAAAGCAAATATACGATCAATCTGAGCTGAAATCTTAACCCCCAAATACATAGCGACAGGGCTTTCAGGTTTGAAATTGATAAGCACTTGCATTTTCTTTACATTCAATTTATATCCAGACAGAACATCAAACGTAATTGCTTCCTCCTCAATAAATGGTACCGCCATGGCTGGACTAGTTGTTAAAACCGCAATATCAACCGCATAAGCAGTGATCTTAAGCTTGGTTATCTCTGACTTTAATGGAATTATTTTTAAATTAGATTGTAATGCACAAATGAATGGCTTGATGTAAAGAGCAAACAAAAAAGGAGAGAGAGGGCAACCCTGCCTGGTGCCACACAAAATTTGAAATTATATTGAATATAGTTCTAAGTATGATAATTTAGCTTGAGGTTTATTGTATAGAGCTTGAACCCAGTGCCTAAACTGTCCTCTAAAGCCAAAAGTCGCCAAGGTAGGCCATAGGAAATTCCAGCCCACCCTGTCAAAGGCCGTTTCGGCTTCCAAAAGGATCATGCCGAGGTCCATTGACAGCTTCTCGGCCATATCGAAGGCCCCAACTGCCATATTAACATGAGCAGTAGTATCCCTGCCCATGATAAAGCCATGTTGGTAAACGGACACTAATCCGGGCATTATTGTAGCCAGACGATTTGGCAAAATGTTTGCAAAAATCTTGGCGTCCGCGTTTATAAGCGAAATCGGCCAATATGAACCACACTCGGTAGGTGGTTTATCCTTTTTTAGAAAAAAAATATCTGTATCATATTCCATGAGTCTGGTATCTTCCTGTTTAAGCCGGAATGTTGTATAACCATACTAAATGGTATAATCAAAACCTTTTAAAAAACTTTATAAAATTCTGTAGGTATAGACTCTTCCCCAACAGCTTTCCCAGAAGGTAGCGCAGATATTGCCATACTTATTGACAGGAGATTAGTATCCTGGAGATACTGTAACATATCTCCCTTGTCAGATGTAAATGTTTGTGTATACAGCTTCTGATAATATATAGAAAACTGTTCTAGAATGGCTTGCGGATGAGTGTACAAGATTCAATTTTTTCCTTTATAGCATTTATCTTTGTTTTAGCCCTTTCATCTGCTATTTTAAAAGAAAGGACCCTACCGATTTGCTCGCCATATTCATATTGCGATAACCAATATTTGTTATACCTTACTACAATTTTGTCACTGAAGACTTCTTCATTGCTGTCTTTGCATCTATTAAAGAAAGGAGCAACTGATCCTGATCCCTAGTATCCCGCCTAAATGCCTCAGCATGTTGTTTTTCAATATAACATAAGGCTTGAATAAGTACCTTACAGTCATCTTTCCGCTCTTTGTTCTGCTGCCGTATATATTGTTGAGTAATACCGTTAACAAAGCTTTCAATGTATCCCAAACAGTAAGGAGGGACGCTTTAGCCAGGTATCCATTATTCGTAAGCAAATATTTAGGAAAGGGAAAAGGTCTAACTGTTTTACATTCGGCTGTGGCCTGAAAAGATAATATAATAGGATTGTGGTCAGAAGTAACCCAAGGACATATTTCCATATCTGACGCCAGTATTACATTATTCGACACCCATGCCATATCGATTCTAGAATAGAGCTTGTGAGGGACAGAATAAATCGTGTAAACAAGGAACGGCTGAATACAACTGCCTCCATGCATCTCTTATGGACTGCAGCCGTGCCACTTCCAATACTGCAGCATGCGTCCTTCGCATTCTGGGAGTAGCTCCCTGTCTTGTTGAATCGATACTATAGTCCATAACACAATTAAAATCCACCATAACCAGCCGCTCCCCCTCCCAATTAAACATTTCCAAATTTAGTAAGTCAAAAACATAGGATTGTCTGTGTTAGATCCATAAACTGAGCAAAACACATACCTCTTGCCTCTAATTCCTAACTGTGCAAGTGCCCATCTCCCCCTCTGATCAGCCAGTGTCTTATATGTTGTGCATGCAAACCTTTTATCCTTTATTATAGCGGTGCCCCTTATCGAAATAGTTTGTATAGTACATACTATTATTTCATACCCCAAATGTTTAGGAAAGTTACGGTCTTTGTATGCAAGATGCATCTCAGTTAATAATACTATCTGGGGCGATATATTTATAGCTCCTCACACTCTAATTGTCACGTATTTGCGCTATTCAACCCTGTGACATTCCATGCTAAACATTTAATCCAATGCATAATAAAGACTGTTCTTGTCAACCAAATTGCTTATACTCCAAATGCCCTTCTTTATTCTTACACGTCTGTCTAATTCCAACATTCTAATTAGCATCTTCCTGGCCAAATCCTGAAATGCCCCCGATGTCCTTTTTCCACCCCTCGAATTTCTCACAGACCAACCACCCATCTCCCCATAAACCCCTAAAAAGAGAATCAGGAAGGATCTCGATCTAACTCCCCACTCCCTTTCTGCATTGCTAGAATCTGAGTATCATGCCTCTGTGGCAAACTGGCTGTTAGGGTGGAAGACTCCTCTGTATCAGCGACCCTCTGCTGTAATTCTGAAATGACTTTCGTGAGCAACCCTATTTTAGTCGTCATCTCTTGTAGTGACTGTTGTATACTGTGATTATCCGCTCTAGCCTGTGTGTGATGCTCCTGAGCATCAAGTCTTTGATCTTTTAAGGCCTGAAGAATTAGAAGAAGGGATAGCTCCTCATGATCTTGTGCCTTCACTAATTGTTTCTCAGTTGTCTGTCCCCCCTAAATTTGTCGGAGCGGATATTAATGTCAGGGCTTGTCCTAAAACTAGCACAGACTCTAGCTCAGGCTTCTCTCCCACTGCTCCACTGCCTTCCATACTGCTAAATGTAGGACCGTCATCTGTAGGGCAGCTATCTATAGGGCTAGTACCTGATAATAACTTTTAACTTTCATCTTGAGGATCCCTCGGACCCCGATAATTTGAGGCTGAAGCAAGTTATGAGCGGAGGGGACCTTGAACAGCTTGTAGAAGGCCTCACTCATGTAGCAGGGCACACTTTAGACAGAATTTTTTCTAACAATCCTAACCTTTCCCTCACCGAGGTACTGCCACTCCCCTGGACAGATCATGCCGCCATTCTATTTAAACTAGTGCGGACTCCTATCATTAACAGAAACCAGAGCCCAAGGACAAGATAGCAATACGGGCCTGGAAAAACGTTAACAGTCTTGATTTAGGGAATCTTCTGAAAGCAACAGCCCCCAGTCTTACAGCCAGAGTGGAGGAGGCTACGGCTGCATACTCGGGATGGATTGAGGCCGCATGCAGTAAACTAGCCCCGGTTAAACTATACCCCCAAGCGAACCCTACCTTCAGCCCCCTGGTACTCTGAAAACCTACAAAAGCACAAAACTGATTGTAAGCAGCTGGAACGGGCCTGGAGAAAAGAGTACAATATTATCGATAAAGAGGCTTATAAAGCAAGTCTCTCACTTTATAAAAAACTACTCTTCAAAACTAAAAGGGCATATTTTGCAGAGCAGATCAACGAGGCCAAATCCTCCTCCAAAGAACTTTTTAAAACTATAACTAAACTTACGAACCCTGCTGGGGCCAACACACATAACAGCCCAGAACTCTGCGAATCTCTAGCCTCCTTCTTTTGGCAAAAGGTGGAAGTTATTTTCTCCTTTATCCATTAACAAAGAGAGGACCCCGAGGTTTTAGTTAGGTTGGCGCCCATTGTCACCAAATCATCACCTATATTACAGGGCTTTATAGCTCTAGAGACTAAAGATGTAATCAATCTCTTGATGGCAAAGCGATCCGGATCTCCCCAGGACCCTTGTCCAGTGCCTGTGATTAAACACATCCCTGATGTAATTGGTTCTATACTTACCACTTTGTTTAATACCATGTTCAAGTCAAGTCATTTTCCGAAAACCTGGAAATCAGCTTCAATACTCCCTTTGATAAAAAAGCCAAACCTGGATCCAAATGATCCGAACAACTAAAGACCTATCTCACGCCTCCCATTGCCGGCAAAAATGATCAAGCGGGCCATGAACGTTCAACTTAGCACGTTCTTCCAGACCAACTGTTTACTAGATCCCACGCAATATGTTTTTCGTGCTGAACACAGCACTGAACTAGCCCTGATTAAAGCTACGGTGGAGGTATGAGACACTGTGGACCTAGGAGGCGCTGCGATTCTGATTATGCTGGATCTGTCAGCCGCCTTCGATACGGTACATCACAAAGTGCTGATGGACCATTTATCGACAGCAGGGGTTCAGGGTAAGGCCTGGAATCTCCTAAAATCTTTTCTTGCCAACAAAACCCAAACGGTGGACGTGTGTAGCGATAGGTCTAAGCCTTTTTCCCTTCCTTGTGTAGTGCAACATGGGTCGTCCCTTAGTACTACGCTCTTTAATATATATGTGTCCCCCGCTGGCAGCCCTGATAAGATCATTTGGGTTCCAACTAACATCTTACGTGGACGACACACTAATTGTGCTGTCCCTCCAGCGAGGCAAAGAGGCGGAAACGGGATCAAGATGCCATGATTGCATGAAAGCCATTGCAGGCTGGATGTCCTCGAACTGCTTGAAACTCAATGCAGGTAAAATGGAGGTCATCATATTTGGCAATAACGCTAACCTCTGGATGCCGGATTGGTGGCCTGAAGAAATGGGAACGCCTCCAGCCCCTACTTCGAAATCCAAGAACCTGGGGGTGATCATGGACAACAAACTTACCTTTGGCAATCATGTCAACGGGCTGTCTCTACTAGTTTCCTCCTCCCCAGAATCCTGAGGAAAATAATATTCCTTCTCCCAGAAGATACCTTTAGGACAGCAGTCACAGCGCTCATTTTGTCACAACTGGATTACTGTAACAGTCTGTACTTGAACATCCCAAAAAACATCTGAACAGACTCTAGCTAGTGCAAAATGCTGCAGCCAGGATTCTAACGGGCACACCAAGGTTTGTCTCAGTGAGAAAGGGACTTCGACATCTTCACTGGCTTCCAGTAAAACAACATGCATTATTTAAAGCGCTCTGCACGGTCTTTAACTCCTTGAAGTGCAGTGGCCCTGACTACCTGAGACAACGCCTACAATGGTACGTCCCCGAAAGAATGCTGCGTTCCTCAGAAGCAAAGCAAGTGACAGTCTTCCTGAGTCAAAAAAAGCCAATTGGGGTGGTGGTAGTTTCATTTTTTGTGCTGAAAAAGCTTGGAACAATCTACCAGTGCATCTAAGAAAATCTACCAAGCTCCTTTCCTTCAGGAAGGGGCTGAAAACCTGGCTCTTTTCTGAATAACCACCTCCTCTTTGGCAACCATTTAGGCAGTGCTAAGCGCCAGGACACCCTTGGGTAACAGTCGCGCTTTAAAAGCTTCATTAACATGACATAACATAACATAATCGTGTTATCATTGTCTTGACCTCTCCTTTTGCCTGAACCCATCTGCGGAGAGGGCTACCATCCGAAGCAACTTTGGCTCACAAGGGCACCAAATTTTATTGCGAATTGTCAGATCCAAAAGGTATTCCCTTCCCAGATCTCGTTATTTTGGCCTTCTCGTTTGACTTTTTGCCAAACAATGCATTAAGTGCATTAAAAACAGTCCCTGCTCTCTCTGCTGTGCCCTTAGGGACTGCTGGCAAGTCCTTCTTTCTTTCTAGGAGCTTGGGATTGTCAGATCCCTGACCAACATCTTGTAATGGTAATGCCTCCCCATCTCCTTCCATACCATCGCCATCGCAATCACCACTCAATGCCAGAGTAGCTGATTGCAAAATTACATCACCGTCTGAGCTTCCATTAGAAAAAGTCATTGCCTTATCCTCTAAGTCTGTTATTTTTACGACTTTCGATAAAAGACTTAACAGGATCAAAAGTGGCTTGCCAACTTTAGAATTACTCTTGGAAGTATTTGCCTTCTGAGCCATTAATCCCTACTCTATAGTGTCAATTTCATCCCCCAGAGCTCCTACCATGTTCGCTGGAATCCGGCCAGCCTGTGTGCTTCACAGAGCCGTTTTCGGAGACACCATGTCTCTCATTGCGGCAAACGCTGAAGCTGGGACTAGGAGCAGTCTCGACCAATAGACCTCCAAACCGCATCGAAATTTCCAGCGTGCGAGCCGAGAAGTAAACAACAAACGTCGCTTCTTCTGGCAAGATAAAAGCAACCTCCCTGTTATTTATCTGAACCTCTCTGTAGGCAATTTAAATTTCATACCGCCTTTCAAATCTCTCCTCTCTCAGCAGTTTCCCTGGGTTAGAATCGCCCGGGTAAGCGGGTGCCGAGGAGCCTCTCCTTAAGTCGGTGCTCTGCGACGGCGTGAATCCGCCATCTTGCTCCTCCTTCAGTAAACCAGAAATTCTACAATAGTAAATCACATTGAAATCTTTGTGAATCAGACCCTTTGTCCCTAGTAGGAGATGCCTCCTTTTTAGCACAGTAGAAAGGAATAAACTTTTTAGTAAAAAGTCACTGGACTAGTAGTCAAGGTGAGAATTTCTTAGCAGCAACAGATGTTTGTCCTTAGTAAGCACATAATTTCCATCTTGTGCTTCAAAGAAAATGCTGTGAGAGCTTTGTTCAGCCATAAAGCAAGTCTCTGAAATTCAGTTACATTACACTGCTGTGAAAGTGAGAGAGGGATAAATAAGGGAGAGCTAGGAATTGATTTAATATTATCTACTGACAACATAATATGATGTACTCTTCATATGCCCTTGCAGAGCACACCCTTTCTCAGCTCAACTGTTGAAAAGAGAGGGGAAAATGAAGAATCCCTGGTTTTGCCTGAAGGTTGAGACTTTGTTTGCCTGCTAGAAGACATACCAGGAGAGTAGTACTAGCGTCAAACTTCAAACTCTGTTTTGATGGACTTGCTTTAAGGATGCGAAACACTAACTCTTCAACAGACTCCTAAGTATATTATGTAGTCTGCTTATGACAATATGCAGTGTTGTGAAGCCTATTTATTTCTGAACTTTAGGCGATTGATTTGATAGGTCCTGGAGTACAGAAACCCACCAGATTACTTGGGAGCCTTTTTGCACATGGGAGTTGGAGAAACTTGTAAATTACAGTGTGATTGAAGAAGTTGAAGGGACCGAGTGGCTGGCTCTAGTGGTGGTGGCAAGAAAAAGTATTGGAGAGGTGAGGTTATATGTAGACCTGAGAGAGTTGAATGATAGGGTTGTGGTTGATAAATATCCAGTTTCTAACATAGCAGACATACTAACATCATTGGGGGGTGCCAAAGTGTTCTCCTTGATTGACTTGAAATCAGCGTATCGTCAGAATGAGCTGTATGAGATTTCCAAGGATTTGACAGAATTTGTGACACCAATTGGCACATTAAGGTACAAGAGGATGCCTTTTGGATTGGTGTTGGCGGCCTCTGTGTTGTAGAGGGCAGTGGAAAGGGTATTGACAGGGCTAGATGGCATCAAAGTTTATCAAGACAATGTACTAATTTGTGGTTCCAATAGGGTTGAACATGACAAGAGGGCAGTTCTAAAGAGGTTACAAGCAGTGAACCTATCAATAAAAGGTAAGCAGTATAAATTCAGGCAGACACACAGCATATTTAGGACACAACATTTCTGACAAAGGTATAAAACCCAAAATGAGTCTTGTGGGAGCGATCACCCAGTTGGTCTCACCTCAAAACAAGGAGATTTTTGGAGATGGCTGAATATTATTGTAACTGTATTCCCAATTTTGCTATGATGAGTGTAAAGTAGAGGGGTTTGTTAAAAAAAGGGGGCAGATTTCTTTGGGGACAGTGAATGTGAAGAAGAGTTCAAGTTAATAAAACAAGGATTAACTGCAGGCCCCAATTTGCATAGTTTTAATCCTACCATGAAATTCACCTTAATTACCGATTCGAATATCAAGGACTTGGGAGCAGTATTGTTCCAAGTGAAGAGAGCAGTACCAAGACCATCATGTTTACTTCGCGAAGTTTGAAGGGTCCAGAATCAAGGCACCCCAGTCATTGAGAGGGAAGCCCTGGCAATTTATTGGGCTTTGAGGAAAATGCAGACCTTTTTGTGGGAGATCAAGGTTACACCTGACCATAAGCCTGTAAAGGAGATTTTTCATAGAAAAGGCATTGATGCAGTGGAGAATTACCAAGGAGGTTGCAGGGTTGCAAGAAAATCATTTTGTGGTGGAATACATATCAGGAGTCAGGAATGTAGTGGCTGATACTATATCTCAGTTTGTAGATAGCGTCCAAGGAATAGAAGGTGAAGATGATGAGTTTGAAGAAGAATAGGATGTTTGTGTTGTCGAGGGTGATGCTATTTCGGAAGAGGAATGGAAGAAAGCCACTAGTGATGATGGCGTGTTGCAGGCTGTGCTTAAATTGTTGAATCTAGATGGTGCAAGAATGAATGTGAGAGTAAGGAATGTCAAACATTTTGGAACTTAATGGTGAAGTTGGCGGAGAAGCAGAGACTTTTATTTGGAGGTACAACTTGGTTCCATCCGTGGTTCTAAGAAGTTTGCTGTTAAAGTTGGCACATGAAGATCATCAAAAGACTTCAAAAACTTAGGAGTAGTTAAGGACAGCTGATTGGTGGCCAGGGATGGGCATGGAGACAGAAAGGTTAGTTAGGGAATGTGTACAGTGCATGATAAGTGATAAAGTCTTAAAGCCCAAAGTGCAACCCATGGCAGTGAGGAAGTTTCCGGAAGGTCCATGGGAGGAAGTTGCCCTAGCTATTCTTGGGCCATTCACTCAAAGGCGGGGTTCACATATGGTGTGATATTGATGGACTTATTTCTGAGGTGGCTGGAAGTGTCTTTTGCACAAGGGGTTAAAACAAGATGCGTTGTTTCATTTCTTAAAGAACTTTTAAGCAGGAAAGGTATCCCAAGGGTGTTGCTCATAGACATTCGTCTCAAAAGAAATGGAGGAATTTCTGGATGAGAGAGGGATTAAACACAAGAAATGTGCTTTGTACTAGCCAGAGACCAATGGCGTAGTAGAGCTTTTTAATAGAGTGCTTAAGTTGACCATCAGAATGTCCAAGGATAATGCTGTGGAGTGGAGGGAAGAAGTGTAGAGGAAAGTTGATGTGTATCGACTTACTCCTCATTCCACCACTGCAAACTCCCCTTTTGAGCTGTTTAGAAAGAGGAGACCTAACTGTGTGATGACACCCTCCTTGGTAAATGAGAAGTGCAAGGAGAGGAAGTGCCAAGATGAGATAGAGTGAGTGCCAAATTTTCTGATCTCATTCGTGTAGAGAAACTCTTCAAGAACACTGTAAAGACCACAGTCTGGAATCTAAGTATAGTAGGTGTGGTAAAATATGGCAAAGATAGAGAGGGAGTAAAAGAATTTAAACTGTGAGAAAAAAACTGATTTAAGAATGGGCAAGAGCAATAGAAGAGAGAAGATGAGTCTGGGTATAAGAAGGAGTTTCGGAAAGGTGAAGGCTCCTAAGCTTTTGGAGGACTGTGAGAGAGATGGGTGATGGGGTAGTGTGCATGGAGTAAGGATGAAGTGAAGCTTTTGTCATGATGCATTACACGTATATTTATTGTATAGAGGCATCATAGTTATGTTTTAGGTGCAATTTTAGGCACTTATGGCAGTGCTTTAATGTTGTACTATGTGGATACAATTACCTATGTTTGCAATAGTATCTCTTGTTGTTTATATGAGAGGGAGGTGTCAAAATGCCAGGAGTAGCAGAAATGACATTACATGTTGTCTGACCTTTTGATGATATTGCATGATTCTTGACCTGATCATATTACAGTAAGTAACATCACACAAAATATAACTTACTAATAGAGTATGGTGACACTGTGTTCTTGTCTGGTGCATTTTATCGCAATTCCAGGCAAATGTTAAAGGAGGTAAGGTGGAAAGCCCTACAAATGACATACTCTCAAGTTGCCCTTATTTGAGAGGTATAACAACCCTTATTTTGCTAAAACTTTACCATAAATCTTAGCTGAAAAATGTTTCTTTCTGCGACCTTCAAAAAGTCATCACTCGGTCCAATTATTTTCAATAGTAAATTTGAATTACACCAACACTTCAATATCAAAGGAACCATCTTTACAGACTGAGTAGCATGCTGTGCCCAGTTATGGACATGTGCAGTGCAATACAACTCTTTCTTGGCATTCGTTCGGAATCGGATTACAAAAACGTGCCAAATGCAATGCACTAAGCACATGACAGCCAATTACATACAATGCATGGAATGCATGACACGTTTCTTTGAGCAATTATTTTTAAACTGGGACGCCTAGTTAGATTCATAGCACTATGAAATGCTGCAGTGAAATTCCTCTTCAACTTATTGTTGTCTAATTCAAAAAGTGTATGATGCAGCTCCCTAAGCATTACATACCAACTATCAAGTTAGCCTCATAAATTTTGTAATTTTGATCGACAACAAATAATATTGATCTAGTGCATTTCAGTAATAATTTATAGATTCACTTACATTTTAATAGGAATGATATACAAAGCATACAGATTGAGAGCTATGCATAGAGTCCAGTTAGAGGAAATGCAGAAGGCAGTGTTTCGTCCCTTGAAGAAATATGCTTAGTACTGGCTTAGTTCTAAACAAGACAGCATGCCACCCAGCACCCACTTTAATTATAAACTTCATGACATTCTGTTCATTTGAAACGGAATAATGCAACATGCAAAGCAAAACACATAATGCTCATTTGAAAAGCATTAATATTACAATGCTCTAAGAATGTGACTGTGCTTAACATACTAAATGATGTACGATATTTGGTACTTAGAGCATACACTGATCAATGCAATGTGGCATATAAAACCCAGCTTGAAAGCATCTACAATGTACTGGTCCAAACACATGTTACATGCTGCCTATTTAATATAACTTCAAAATTCTGTACATTACAAATCAGTATCAAGTGACCCCTCATGCTATAATTTCAATTCTATTTGAAATAACACATTTTTACTGTTGCCATCCAATCCAATGTGTTTAAAACATTTATTTCAAAGAGTTCAAGGTGTACCCAGAAATCCCTCATTAGATCAACCATAGTGTGAAAGTCATGAATAGTCTGCAGTTTTTTAATATTTGCACAAAGCAGTCGATATACACTGCTCATTTTTAGGTCATGTGTGGGCAGTGCATGGGCTGCTGCGAGGCATGCTGTAGTGGAGTATGGACTTTAAGCCCCGCCCACTCTCCACCCATATTCAAAATTGGCTTGTGTCATTGTCCTTCCTGAACTCTGGCTTCAGCTCCATTATTAGGCTTGTTAGTCCCTCCTTGAGACCGCCTTGTCTGCATTTGTTAGTGTCCATAACGACTGGACCTTTTACTTGTCCTGTTACACAGTCTGCTTTATCTAGGCTTTCAGCACCATTTTATATTGCCCACTACCTCGCAGCACACTGCCTGCTTTCAATGCCACCTTCCAACCCGCCTCTCACGAAACAACGGGAGGGGTTGGACAGAACCGGCAACGTAAACCTAAAATAAATTTCCTTCCCAGGGCATGGTTTGCGCTGAGAGCTATGTGGTTTCAGGCAACCGGGAAGGCGGGGAGGAGATGAGCACTCAAGCTCCAGGCCTGGCCCTGTTGCAGGGATTCTGCTCATTGACAGAACTATGCGCAGGAAAGCAGGACCTCAGTGAATTGTGGTGTACCAAAAAAGTCACCTCAGTACCCAGAACCCCTATCCGACTAGCATCAGTGTCTCATTCGTTCTCCGTATCATCTCGAATCTACCAATGATTAGACAACCCAGAACAAGCGACTTAGAGTACTCTCAGGAATGGTGGGAATCAGAAACACCTTTTCGTTATTATTCTCATATCAGTCCACAACAAGAGTAATCAGAGACACGGTAGAGCTTAAAGGTGCAGTACTTTGGCCAACATAGGCAGACAAATGATTAAAAACAAAACATCTGCATTGTTACAATACCATAGAAAATCAAGGGAGAAATCATATTACAAATCATAGTGGAAAATAACCACCCTCCCTTCGCTAGTAAACTAGTTTTATGAAACTAATAGAAGGTCTCTAGGCTTGAATGGGGAACCCCATACCGTAAATATCAGCTTAGGTGAACCACAGGATCAGCACTGCTCTCTGTGTCTGGAAAGGTTTTCTCCAAGTGCCTGAATCATGCATGCAAATACAATATTAAAGGCACCCGAGTTTCAGATATTTGCAGCTGTGTGCGTGTTGTGTCTAGAGCGTGGGCCGATCAACCTGAATTCAACAGCATTTGACCTTGAAGGCTTCTGCACATAGTGTTCAGAGTAAGGTCGCGGTGTACGTCTAGGGCTGTGAACAACAGACTGTTCTCATGTGAAGAAAAAGCAAGCAAGCAGTTTTTCTTGTAATAACAGCTACCTGCAGTGTCGTGTGCAAAAGCAGCAAAGTGGCAAGATGGCGTTTTACATCTAAAGCGCTTATGCTAACATAGCAATGTGTGCACATAGAACCCCGTCCTCACTACAGCCCCTTCTTTATGCTTGCTAAGTATTGTAGCCCTGCTGCCCTTCTGCTCACGTGAAAGCACTGTGCTCGGAAAGGTTATTCTTTCTACTTCAGCTCTATTTTTATTTATTTATTTATTTAATACATTTTTATATAACGTGGACTTTACCCGAAGGTGTCAGAGCGCTGTTACGTTACATGAGAGAAATGGTACAAAATAAAACGTTACAAATATAAACAGGAGAGGTAGAGTAAAACCATAAAGGCAATAACACAATATCAGACTCTATTTCACCTTCATCGATGATCGTCCTATGTCTTTAAGTCTGTTGAGCAGGAAGGTACCACTGACCGGCCCATTTCCTCACTCTTTGTCCAATCCTCATTTTACAGGCGAGACGGCTCCCTGGAGGAAGTTTTGTCAGTGATGCTTTGCGCACCGTTCCCCAGGCTTAGAGGTTTTCTGCGGGACTGGGGTCTGCTCACTTCCATTTCCTTAATGAGATTTGTTTCACTTTTAGTTCTCCCTGCACTAGCCACTTTGTTATCAACGCCGCACTGCCCTGTAGTTTTCTGGGTTACATGACAATATGAGCTACTGGTGTTTAGAAAATATATATTTTCTGTTTTGAAACCATTTCATTTTCTTTTAAAAAAGACATGCATATTGAGACGATCATGTACCATAAAGACAAATACTGTAAACCGGGATCCAGCAAACAGAACACTTCAACTTATCAAAAGGGCAGGGGACACGAAGTTATGAGCAAAGGCGAAATGCATACAAAAAGCGTGTGAACTGTGAATGCTTTGATCAATGGGGGTGGGGTGAGTGAGAGTGGGGGCGAGTCTAAGGCGTGACTAAAAAACAAATGTACTGAAACTTTTTTTGGTCTTTTACCTTCAGCTAGCTACATATAAAGTAATGCACAGCATAAATAAAAAACAAATGCAAGTTGAATTAATCAATGGGAAATCCACTATCGTCTATTATGAAACCTCTGTAAGTTGATGCACTGCAGAGGTCTGGGCGTGCAACCAGAAAGCCACAGCATTGAAACCTGGTTGGTGCAGTGGATAGTAGTGACGTGTATGTTTAGATACCACTCAAAACAAAGGTGCCAATTACGATCCTGTAAAAACCGGGTACGAACCGTCGGACGGAGCATATTCTCCGTCTGACGCGTACCCGGTCGTAACAATATACAAACATGGAAGTACGATTCGCACGGAAATACTATTTCCGTACGAATCGTACAAAACCCCGACCGACGAAAAAAAACATACAAATGTGATCCGGGAAAGCGCCGACGTGACGTCGGGACGCACGCAGCCTGCCTTTCACGAACCAGGAAGTACGATTCGCACCGACGTCATCCCGCACGGAGAATATTTTCCGGCAGCCAAAAACTGCCGGGAAATCAGGACGACGCGAACAAGGAGAACCTGCACGCGACGGACAGACATGGACCCGAACCTACGTGTCATCCCGGCCCTCATAGCAGTCGACCTCCTCTACAGGTTCCGACGCAGATGCCGCAGAAGGTCAGAACAACAAAGGGAGGGGGGAAAGGGGGGGGCAGGAGCAGGGGCAGGCCACAAAACCCCCACCCAAGTCACACAGCACACATGCCCTGGACATACCTGACCCCCAGGCCCTGGTCACCATGAGGGGGTGTGGGCGTGTCCAGCAAAGCCAGCGCCCACCACAACGGAAGTGGTTGACGACGCGAACCAGTAACACAACAATACAGGTACGTCCCGTACCCACGCCTTAAGAGCGTGGGTATGAGTCATACCACGCCCACACCTACGTCACCCCAACAATGGCGGGACGGCTCGTACCCACGTGGCAAAGGCCTGGGTACGGCCCGCACAAGCATTCCACAGCGTGGGTACGGATATGTACGGACCGTACCCCCACCCGCGTATGTACGGACCGTACCCCCACCCCCGTATGTATGGAGCGTACCCCCACCACAACAGCGTATGTACGGACCGTACCCCCACCCCCATATGTATGGAGCGTACCCCCACCACAACAGTGTATGTACGGACCGTACCCCAACCCCCGTATGTATGGAGCGTACCCCCCACCCCAACAGTGTACATACGGACTGTACCCCCACCCCTGTATGTATGGAGCGTACCCCCCACCCCAACAGTGTACGTACGGACCGTACCCCCACCCCCGTATGTATGGAGCGTACCCCCCACCCCAACAGTGTACGTACGGATCGTACCCCCACCCCCGTATGTATGGAGAGTACACCCACCACAACACCGTATGTATGGACCGTACCACCCCCGGATGTATGGAGCGTACCCCTCACCCCAACAGTGTACGTACGGACCGTACCCCCACCCCCGTATGTATGGAGCGTACACCCACCACAACAGCGTATGTACGGACCGTACCAACCCCGGATGTATGGAGCGTACACCCCACCCCAACAGTGTACGTACGGACCATACCCCCGTATGTATGGAGCGTACCCCCACCACAACAGCGTATGTACGGACCGTACCCCCACCCCCGTATGTATGGAGCGTACCCCCACCACAACAGCGTATGTACAGACCGTACCACCCCCCGGATGTATGGAGCGTACCCCCCACCCCAACAGTGTATGTACGGACCGTACCCCCCCTTATGTATAGAGCGTACCCCCCACCCCAACAGAGTACGTACGGACCGTACCCCCACCCGCAAATGCATGGAGCGAACCCACACCCGTGTATGTTCAAAGCGTACATATCCTGATATAGGAGGGTTGGGTGCAGAGTCCTCCCAGCAGTGCCCAGACACAGGAGGGGTGTGTGCAGAGTCCTCCCAGCAGTGCCCAGACACAGGAGGGGTGTGTGCAGAGTTCTCCCAGCAGTGCCCAGACGCAGGAAGGGTGTGTGCAGAGTCCTCCCAGCAGTGCCCAGACACAGGAGGGGTGTGTGCAGAGTCCTCCCAGCAGGGCCCAGACGCAGGAGGGGTGTGTGCAGAGTCCTCCCAGCAGTGCCCAGACACAGGAGGGGTGTGTGCAGAGTCCACCCAGCAGTGCCCAGACGCAGGAGGGGTGTGTGCAGAGTCCTCCCAGCAGTGCCCAGACACAGGAGGGGTGTGTGCAGAGTCCTCCCAGCAGTGCCCAGATACAGGAGGGGTGTGTGCAGAGTCCTCCCAGCAGTGCCCAGACACAGGAGGGGTGTGTGCAGAGTCCTCCCAGCAGTGCCCAGACACAGGAGGGGTATGTGCAGAGTCCTCCCAGCAGTGCCCAGTCACAAGAGGGGTGTGTGCAGAGTCCTCCCAGCAGTGCCCAGACACAGGAGGGGTGTGTGCAGAGTCCTCCCAGCAGTGCCCAGACACAGGAGGGGTGTGTGCAGAGTCCTCCCAGCAGTGCCCAGACGCAGGAGGGGTGGGTGCCTAACACACCCAGCAGTGCCCAGACACAGGAGGGGTGTGTGCAGAGGCCTCCCAGCAGTGCCCAGACACAGGAGGGGTGGGTGCAGAGTCCTCCCAGCAGTGCCCAGACACAGGAGGGGTGGGTGCAGAGTCCTCCCAGCAGTGCCCAGACACAGGAGGGGTGTCTGCAGAGTCCTCCCAGCAGTGCCCAGACGCAGGAGGGGTGTGTGCAGAGTCCTCCCAGCAGTGCCCAGACATAAGAGGGGTGTGTGCAGAGTCCTCCCAGCAGTGCCCAGACACAGGAGGGGTGGGTGCAGAGTCCTCCCAGCAGTGCCCAGACGCAGGAGGGGTGGGTGCCTAACACTCCCAGCAGTGCCCAGACATAAGAGGGGTGTGTGCAGAGTCCTCCCAGCAGTGCCCAGACACAGGAGGGGTGGGTGCAGAGTCCTCCCAGCAGTGCCCAGACACAGGAGGGGTGTGTGCAGAGTCCTCCCAGCAGTGCCCAGATGCAGGAGGGGTGGGTGCCTAACACTCCCAGCAGTGCCCAGACGCAGGAGGGGTGGGTGTCTAACACTCACAGCAGTGCCCCTGGAAAGAAAAGGGTGGAGTACCCACAGATCCAATGCCCACAAATGTCAGTCAGGTGCACAAAGATCCTGCAGTACATGTACCACATGTGTGCGAGGCTGGGAGTATACACATGCATAGCGCCGAAAAGAAAACATGTCCACATGAAGTCATGTCAACAGTCTACATACACAAGTACAGTGACCACCAAGGACGCCACGTATGATGCAGGTGGAGACATCGCTCAGCATGCATGGCCAAAGTCTAACGAGTCTGTCACACACCCAGCCAATGTAGACACAGCTCAGCACCACATATTGGAATGACCCTGCAGGGAAGATGTCAGGTTACACAGAGGAAGGAACACACCTTGGGACGATGTCACCATACAGTAACTGCTTACATGAACAAAGTTATGTACCCAACAGCTTGTGATGGCACACAGATACCAGGGTCCACCCTATGACCAGCACAAGACTACAATTCCCACACACCCAACACATCATCACCACCCAAAATAATGGAGCAGGTCCACCAACAGCAATACCAGATAAACAGTAGTGTACTAAGGAAAAAGAAATTGCTTTATTCAGCATCCAAAAATCTGTTAGTCCCTTGAAAGTTCAAAATGTTCAATGCCCATAGGGGAATCCAAAGTTCTAATCCAGGTGGGGGACACAGTGGGACGCGTGTCCCCTAGCTTGCCTGTACAGTCAGACTCCTTTGTCTTCCAGAGGGGGGGGGCATCATGTGGGGGGGAAGGACCAGGCACCGCAGGGACATGAGGGTGAAGGGTAGGCGTCGTGGGTGCAGGGATGGAGGACTCCACCACAGGGGGTGGGGCAGCGCCAAAGGCGGAGGACAGGATGGCGCTGCACACCTTAGCAAGGTCCTCCAGCGACTCCCCTGCACCCGAAGGAACCACAGGCCCCAAGGAGGGGGGGGGGGGTCGGAGGGATGGGTCGCAGCGCCACTGGGGGAGGGTGTGGACAGGGGGGGGACTCAACTCCCCTGCCGGTGTCCTGCCTCCACCGCTTGCGGGGTGGTGCCACACTGGGGCTGATGGACAGACTGGGCAGGACGGACCCTGTATCGGACTTTTGGCCAGGAGAGCTGAGGGGAGGGGATTTGGAGGGAGTGGATTTTGTGGAATGCGGACTCCCACTCTGGCTGCGTGTCGTACGTTTGCCCCCCGACCCAGTGGGTATGCCTACTTCACCCTGTGTGTGCGTGCCAGGAGGTGTGCGTTTGACCTTCCCTGCTGGTGTGGTGCCTGTGTCTGTTGTGGTGGGTGCATGCTGACGTCTGGGTGTACGTGGGACAGGCATGGGAGTGGGAAGTGTGGATGGGTCAGGGGTAGGGGGTTGGACGAAGCGCTGCAGGAGACTCACTGCTGCAGTCAGTGTCGAGTCAATGGACCTCAGCAAGTTGCGTTGGTCAGCCTGTGATGAGAAAATGCCCTCCAAGTATGCCTCCATGTTGTTCAGCACTTGGCTGTGGCCATGGAGGACATTAAGCATCGCAGCCTGACCAACCTGCAACTGCCGCTGGATGTCCACAGACTCGGCATTGGCGGCAGCAGTGGAGACAGGGGCAGGGGGTGCGGTGCCTGGCAGGAAGGAGACATGTGGTGACCGGGCACGCTGGGAAGGGACACGAGCAAGTGGGAGGCGGCTGATGGCAATGGAGGGGGCAGGGAGAGATGTTGTGCCGCTGTCAGCTGGTGGTGCAGCCTCCGCACACTCGGAGAGCTCTGCCTCGGATCCGTCAGCTTCATAATCTGTGGTGGCACTGGACAGGTCCTCGGCCTCACTCCCCTCCGCCTCAGTTCCACTCGATGTGCCAGCCAAGATGTCACCGCTGGCACTGGTGCTCGGTCCCTCCGCTCGGTCTGTGCTGATGTCTCCCTCCGTGTCCCCCGACGATGCTGTGGGCAAGGTGAAGAGACAGGAATTAATCATACACCTGTATACATATGTCACATGAGTCCAATCTACATAGGTTACAGTGCATAGCCTGAAAAGAAAGATGAGTAATATCTACAATACCAGGTACATATGTAGGCCCTGCAACACACAGTTAGTTGACCCACCATGCCACTGAAAAACTATGGAGAGCATTACACAATTGCAAATGACATAAAAATAGATATTGACAGAGGAGCCAGGCCCTGGGGACAATCCAGCACTGCATCTGCACCACACAGCGTTGCCGAAAATAGGGATGAGCAGGGACCAAATCCATGAACTTGAGGCACATGCTGCATAGGTAATACTGAAAACATGCCCACCATGACTGGCTCACTGCACCTTGAGTGTATGTCCAGACAAATATCACACACTGGCCAGACCTAGCAAGGAGATTTCAGGTTTTGACATGTAGGCCTTGCCCGCACCAACCACCCCCTACATGAGACAATTTGTTGAGCCACAGGAAGCACTTACATCTCTTAGTCTGGGTGAAATACACATGGGCTGGAAAAAATCAAGATTGGACACAATACCCAAGGTGCGCCTGTCCAAATAATCATGTACAAATGGGCATCATCAGATGATTGTAACAAGACACACAGGCACTGGCCACCGTGAGTATGAACAAGGAAAATCAGGTCAGGCTGTACAGTGGACACTTGTACTACATTTTATGTCAATATACATGGTGCCAGGGGACAATGGCACAGAGCACAACCTATGCTGTAGACACTGAGAGTGTCCACATTTAGTGATGACACACATGACACCTAGGAAAATATGCCCCAGGGACAGTAGTGGCCACACAACTCCATGGTCCTGAATGGGAATGACTGCAACACACGCCACCATCCCTGCACTATGCGTATCATGTCACAGGCCACAACATAGGACATGCGTGCTGTAAGGCATTACACTTGAGAGACTAACTCCCATGTCTGGACTCAGCATCAGTGCCAACTGACATGGAACCCACCAGTACTGAACTGGACAGGGCAGAGGCAAGGTCCCAAAAGCTGTTACATACCACCCCCACACATGATGCTACAGGCATTGGTCACGTGGATTAACTGCCAGCCTAGATAACCTTGTGAAGGAGTGACTACACACAGACCAGGGAACACATTGCAAGGAGGGGAAGGGAGGCAGGAGAGCACCGCTATACTGTGGGTAACAGGATCTGCACAGCACATTTAAACCCTGGCAGTGTATCCATGCAACTGTGCACTTACAAATGCTGGTGACACACAACAAACACACATGTACCTACCCCCTTCCTGCTGCTGCTTCTCCTGTAAGCGCCTGTCCAAGTCTGGAAAGACCACCGCCAGCACACGCTTGTGGATGTGGGTCAGACGGCGGCGCCCATGGTTCTTATGGGTCTCAGGTGAGTCCCCCAGCAGGACCCGTGCGATCCTCCGCGTCCAGCACCGGATATCCTGCCAGCGTTTTCTCACCTGGGCCAGGCGCCGCTTGCGACCATCCGTCCTCCTCACGGCACTGACGGCGTTCATCCAGATCTGCTTCTTGGCAGAGGCGCCTACCTGTGAGGATGAACAAGTGACACTACATCAATACACCTGGCACATGTCACAGAGACACATATTAGAACAATTTTGCTGGTTACAACAAGGCATAGTATGCAGCCAACGCATTGCACCTTTGTCATAGGGACATTATCCTCTGGGGAAGGGCAAAAGCAGTACGTGCCATTGAAAGTACACAGGTGGAATGAGGGCAACGACACAATCAATGATCCAGGCTCACACTGTGCATCACAAGCTACACCAGGATTATGTGCAGCACCTCAAAGCAGTCACATGCCACAGGCCACTGACGCTACCTCAGCAGAGTACACAGACACACACAGGCACAGGACATTCACCTGCCATTGGCAACTACAGCTACAAACCTCACTCTGCACATGTACCACTAGACTGGGTGGGGTAACAGGTGTGGGGATGGCTCATCACGGCAGACACACATCACTGTTCTGTGCACACAGCAGATGGCCAGGGTATACCCATCCCTCATGCAGCTGGGGTGCTACCCTCCACATATGCACCCACCCACATGACAGGGGACTCACACACACACCAATGTCCAGGGTACGAACACATCATGTGGACACTCTCAGCACAGCTGCAAGACACAAACACACATCTGTGGGTACAGTCACCTGTCACACTGGGGTGAACACAGAATCACATGAGGACTGTAGAAACAACATTCCAAGGAGGATTAGAGAGGCAGAATGTGGCATGCACCATGCAGTGATTGTCACTGTGAACACAATGCAAGTGAGGACAGCAGACATGCACCACAGCATGTTCTGGCTGGGAGACATCAGGCACCCCCCCCCCTGGGACCCACTCTACAGTACAATGCAAGTGTGTCACACCTGGACACAATGCCAGAAGTGACAGTCACATAAAAGGGACACAGTCTGTGCTAGTGCACTCAGCACTCACCTGATACCCTGGCCGGCCATACAGCAAGGGGTACTGTGGGAGGATGACATCCAGCAATGCCAGATTCTCCTCCAGGGTGAAAGGCTGGGCCCTCTCCACAGACCTTGACATGGTGCCAGGGAATCACAAGCAGCAGCAGTGTAGTAGAATCCAAATATGTGCAGGCAAGTGCTCTCTCATGGGACATGGGTGCCTTTTATCAGCCTTGCTGGCCTGTTGCATGCACAGGAGTACAGAGTGATTGGTCACACACTATGGGTGTGCTCGCGTATGCGTACCCATAGTGATACGGACCGTACACACGCCTGTACGCTCACTATCACTATGGGTGTGCTCGCGTATGCGTACCCATAGTGATACGGACCGTACACATGCGCGTACGCTCACTATCACTATGGGTAGGCCTACGGCAGCACTCCCATAGTGATGGGGAATGTACACACGCCCTCAGGGCGAATGTACGGTGCCTTACACACATAACAGTGGTGACAGGCAGCACACAGAAAGGAATAGAGCTGACATACTTGTCCATGGATGGACATCAAGGCATTGTCCGGCCAGTACTACATGTGTGGGGCACAGGTGTGAAAGGCTGTGAGGTGGCACATTACTCCTGAGTTGTGAAGGCAATAGACGTATGATGAGAAGTGTACAGATGTTATGTGTGACGGTGCTATATGTGCCAAACATGCCCTTCACTCCTTTGACATGTGTGCATGTCGTACAGCACACTTGAGATGAGCGTCACTGGCGTGGCACAGTCAACAACACACGCAAGTGTCCCCTGATGCCCGCTACAGGGGTTACCACACCAGACATGTGACTACCCACGGTGCACGATGTGACTATGTCATGTGTGTGGTGTGTTCACATTAGCTTGATGTTGGTGTTCCCTCAAAAGCATCTGCTGTTGCTGGAACCAACATGTGTCTGTGTGTAGATGGACATGGCACACTGTTACGCACACCAGGCCACATGTGGTATCGGATGTAAGGTGTGTATGTATGCATGGGACACGGAGTAGCGTAACAATGACCTGTCTGCATCCTCTCAATGTATGTGTGGTCAGTCATGACATGTACACCTTCATGGCAAGGTGTGTGGGATGTCCTAGTGTAATGTTATGTGACCTGTGGCTCTAGTGTTCCGCTACCTGTCTCTGCAATCAACATCCTACTTCTGCTGATATGTTGATGTATGTCACTCCTGTATTGCGTCTGGCTGTTCACTTACACTGGGACACAGCTAGTCCCATGCCATGGGATGTGGAGGTTCACAATCTCCGTGTGTAGCTGGGTCTTGGTAGGAGTGTCACCTGGAAGCCATACGTGTCCAGGGCATGTAGCACATACCTGACTCCCTATGTAGCATATGTGTATTGACAGATTAACATGTGCTCAGTACATATAAATTGTTGTTGTAGTGCACTCACTCTTCCTTGTCACTTCCAAATTACTGCAGAGCGCTGCCTCTTCCCCGACCTATTCCAGACTTGGCTGACATGCGGGAGAATGACTGTATACCGTTGATTGAGGAGTTGACGGTAAGGCTGGCACCACACCTGCAACCGCTGCACAGGTATCCTACGGCACTAACACCCAAGCTGAAGGTAATGGCAGCCCTACATTTTCTTGCCACGGGTACCTTTCAATATACCATAGCTCATGTTGGTGGCATGTCCCAGAGCATGTTCAGCCGTGTGCTGCATGATTTTTTAGAGGCCATGTTGCTTCACCTGGATGAGTTCATCCATTTCCCAACTCCTGAACTGTTGACTGGTGTCAAGCGTGGATTCTATGCCCTGGGAGGGATGCCCCATGTCATTGGGTCCATAGATGGGATACATGTGGCTTTGGTACCACCACAGGCACAGGAGGTAGAATACAGGAATCGCAAGCACTACCACTCCATCAATGCCCTTGTGGTGTGTCTGTCCAACATAGTGATTTCACATGTCTGTGCTCGTTTTCCAGGATCAGCACACGATGCCTACATCATGAGGCGTAGCAGGGTGCCTGAAATGATGACGCAGCTGCGCAACGAATGAGCATGTGTTGTTGGTGGGTACACTCTGTCTGTCCTGTATTTTGCGTAGACTTCCAGCCCAACCGCTTCCCCTGTCCTACTTATGTCCATGTGGTTTCCATGTAGGGGACGCTGGCTATCCCAACATGCCATGGCTGATCACACCTCTCCGCAACCCCATCACGCCGGCCCAGCTCCGCTACAACACCGCCCATGGCCGGACAAGGCGAGTGATAGAGAGGACATTTGGCCTCCTGAAGAGCCGATTCAGGTGCCTACACAAGACCGGCGGCGCACTCCCATATGCCCCGGCGAAGGTCTGCAAAATCTTCATGGTCTGCTGCATTCTGCACAACATGGCAGTTGAGAAAGCTGTGCCACTCATCCTGGATCAAGATGATCAGGACCATCCACCCGTGGAGGACGAAGGGCTTGGCAATGGGGCTAGTGATGTGGAGGATGTGGTTCCGCAAGAGGACATCCGGAGTCGCCTCATACGCAACTTCTTTGCTTAGTGGTGAGTACCAGTGTCTGAGTGTGCACGCATTGGTCCCCGTGTTGCATGTGTTGCGATGTGTGTGTCCATCTGCATGTATGCCACGTGAGTCAGAGGTGTGTGTGGATGTGTCACTCGAGTGATGGTGCCAGTGATGAGTGTATTTCCACAGTCATAATTGTGACCTAGCATGTTGTCATCCTTACACGTGTCGAGTACATGCACATGCAAGTGGATGTGCTTTTTGTGGCTGACTTCTTGTGTGTCTCTCATCCCCAGGTACTTGCGCATGCCGTCTGCTGGTTGCATTGTTGTGGCACTGCTATTCCGCATGGACACGTCATCGTGTGCTGACTCAGCGTTACACGCACGGACAAGTTTGGAAGTCTCCTTAGGGTAAGGGATGCATCAGGGGTGTATTGGGTGTGGCAGTTGTTCACGATGTGTGCACACTGCCCCTGTCGATGTTTGGTTCCTCTGCAGACATGTCGCATCACCATGGGACACATGACATGTAGGTGGATACACCTGAATAGATGGTCAGACTTGTTGACAGTCATCTGTAATGGGATAGTGGATTGTGATGATGGCATCAATGTGTGTAACACTGCCCTCGGACACATACGGTTTGTATTGGCTTGACATGGCGTGGGACTTCCACATCAGAGGATCTATGTTGTATGGCAGCCTCTCCGTGAGCAGCAGGGGGTGTTTAGCTGTTACCCGACACTTGTGTGCCAGTTCCATGGATATCAAGCATTTATGGTGTAGAAGGGGGGTGCCAGTGTTGGACCCACATGTTACTCAACATGACCTGTGTATGTGTACTCCGAGTTGCCTCTGCATTCCGGAATACATGACTAATAAAGGTATCCCTATGCCTCCAAGGTGCCTCTTCTCAGTCAATGCTGGTGTGTTGCCACAGTGCATACGGCATGTCTGGCATGGTTTTCAGTGATAGTGGCTATGTGTCTATGTGTAGAGTAGCAAGATGCAAGCTGTTTGTCTGGGATTAGACTCTGTATTGTGCATGATGTCCATGACTGTGTGGGTATTTTGACATGTGCCATCCCCATGCATCCAACGTTGGCCAGGCCACCATTCTCTGCATCCACCTGACTCAAGCTTGCAGGACATGGTTCTGCCACCTGTCTACACATACCTGGGTGTCCCCCAGGACACTCCACATGTCCCTGACCTCTGCGCATGACTGTTGCTGTACTCACTATGTCTGTCGGCACGGTTGTGCGGCCACCCCCTCAGCTGGTTGGGCACATCACGGGTGTGTCTGGTGCTCCATGTCTGTCTTGCCTAATACATTGTGACCCATGTGTGTCCTGTGCCAGACTCAGGCCCCAGGGTATGGATGGTTGAAGTCATATGGGAACTCAGGCATGGTTAGACTTTTCAAGACACATGTATGGTAATAATGCAAAATGTAGCCATCATCTCTTGATCGTGTAAGTTTTTATTTGTTTTGGGGTACATGTTGGGGGGGGAGAGGGGGGTATGACAAGAGGGGCTTTCCGGGTGTGTGGAATCCAAAGTCCACTGGGGGAGTTGGTATCCTTGCCATTGGAAATCATCAGAGTCGATGGCACAGTCTTTGTGAACATTGGTCAGACATTGACCAGCAAGTCCATGTGGCAGAGAATGTCATTTGCTGCTGTGCTGCTGTTGGGCCAGTGGGCCAGGTGCCAGGCCAGGTGTCCTGGGAGATGGTGCTGTTGCGCCGACCCTCATGGTCTTTTCCGTGGACGACCCGCCCTCCTGCGGGGACCCTCAGAAGCAGGCCGTGACGATGTCTGGGATGCTCCGTCGGATGTATCCTCCTCCTCCTGATCCCTCCCTGTGGGTGGTGATGTTCTTCGCCTGGTGGCACAGGGAGGGTTGCCCATGTTGTCGGCTATCCGACGGATTGAACGGTCAATTCCCGTGAGCACCGTCACAAGCTCAGCCTGTCTGTCCTCCATCCGCCCTTGGTGTTGCAGTAGACAGGCATGTTGCTCCTCATGTTGCTGGGCCTGCTGGGTCTTGATCTCCTCGAGGGTCCCCTTCATCTCATTGAGGGTGGACACAACCTGGCTCATGCCCGTGGTGTCCTGCCGGTATGTGTCCAGGATGTTTCGGACATGTGAATATACCGGTTCCGCAGCCAACTGGTCAGGCTCGCGCCTCCGCCGTCCTCCACTCCCACCACCCCTGCCCACTTGCGCCTGGCCTGCCCTTGTGGGCACATCGGGTCTCCGGGACCCCTGAGGGGTGGCATTTGTGTTGTCGCCTGCCTCCTCCTGGGTGCCCGGTACACCGTGTCCCTCCTGGTCAGCCTGGCTGCGTTGTGGTGGTGGGGCAGGGATCCTGGGTGTCTCCTGGGATGTGGCAGGAGTGGGGGTGGTGGTTGGCCCAGTTGTACCTGACGCAGGTGCTGCAGGTGGTTGGACACCAGAGGGGCCAGGTTGGTCGGGGTCGTCCACAGAGTGGTGAGAGGCGTCGCTGCCGGTGGGCTCGTCATCCGGCAGAGCCAGGACCTGTGAGTCTTCCCCCCCAGTGTTGGGGAGTGATCCACGACGTTGACCTGTGTGTGAGAGAGACAATGTTATTATTGTTCCATGCAACATCCATGTTTCATTAGTTTCAAAGTTTGCACATTTCCTCTGGGTATTTGGATATGTCTTGCATTCCACTCACAGTGCACTTGTGCATGGGTATGTCCCTTGTCCACAGCTTTTGAGACTTTACCTATGTGTGACACAGTCTTAGTTGCTGCGTCAATTGTGACTGCAGTCAGCAGTGGAGTGAGCAGGTGTGGCGAGCCATGCATTGGCGCCTTCCGTGTTGCACTGTACGTGGGCACATGGAGTTGTTCCACACACTTATATAATGCAGGTAGCTAGCGTTGTGCTCTTGCACAGGTTGAGACATGGCCCAGTGTTTTGCCATGGAGAAGAGAGGGGGATTCAGGCACTGGCCACCCTTGTCTCCATGCACGCAGTCCACCTGCTGACGAGCAGACATTCCCACACCAGCCAAGGCTGGATTGGTCTCCCTGTGTATCCCTTTGTCACTCCCTCTCTGTCCCCCTCTCCCTCCCTCCCTGTGTCAGCCTCCTCCCTCTGTCCGTCTCCCTGTGTCTTCCTCCCTCTCTCTCCCCCTCTCCCTCCCTCTGTGTGTCACCCTCTGTCACCTCAGCCCAGCTTCCTAGGCACACACTTTTTGAAGATCTTTGAATGGCCCTTGGCTTGTTCATGTGAGTGTGTTTGTGATCTCCAGGCACCCATTGGGTGTAGTGTCTGTGTCTGTGCTGCTGCTGTGGTGGTGTGTGCTGCCACTCTTTCACAGTGTTGGCTGTTCATTGGCTGCTGTCATGTGCAAAAAGGTGCCTTCAACCCCATGTCTTAATGCAAGGCGTCCGCCATTTGCAGGCAAGTCTTTCCTGTGTGGGGACAAACTGTTTGTCTGGGTGTGACCTAGGCCATATGGGCAGAGGGCATTGTTGTCTGTTTCTGAGTTGCACTATGTGATTTTTGAGGCCCACACTCCCGCCATCCGGGTTACCGTGTCTTGTCTTGGTGTTTTCTGTGGCCTGTGACTTGGGATTGTCTAGCTGGGTGCATGGGGCATGGTGGCGCTAGTGGCATGTGCGTGTTTATGGAGTGTGGTTGAGTCATGCGATAGCTTTGGGGTGGTTGCGTGCATGATTGTGAGTTTGGTTGTGGATGACGTTCCCCCCATGTGAGGTGAGTTGTTTGTGTACTCACCAGGCTCTCGGAGTCCTTCTACTCCGTCCACTGCCACCACCGGCAGTATGGCCATCACCCTCTCCTCCCAGGGATGGTATTGTACGCGTCTGCGGGGCGGCCCTCCTCCAGTGATGTTGGCCTGGGTGGGGTCCTCGGTCATTTTGGCTCGGACCCTCCTCCGCAGATCGTACCACCTGGCTTGGCATTCATGCCTGGTCCTTCTGGTGAGCGCAACAGCTTTCACAGCATCGACAATCCTCTGCCACATGGCTGTTTTTTCGGATATGCTGGTCTGTCTGACCAATGTTCCAAAGAGGTGTGGCTCGACTCTGAGGATTTCATCGACAAGGACCTCCAACTCTCGGCTAGTGAACTTTGGATTCTTGTTAGTGGGCATGGTGAGGGGTGTGGGTGTGGATGGTTGTGGGGGGTGTGGGTGTGGATGGTTGTGGGGGGTGTGGGTGTGGATGGTTGTGGGTGTGTGGGTGTGGTTGTGCAGGTGTTTGTGAAGGTGGTTGTGTGAAGGTTTGCAGGTGTAAGGTGTAGTGGAGGTTGTTGTATGGTGCAGTAGTTTCTCTGTGTGGTCTGGCAGCAGTGGGTCTGTTGCAAAGGATCATGGTTTGTGTGTGTTGGGCCTTTTTATTGGTCCATTGGTGGGTGTGGCTGTGTTTGAACTTTGGGTGGGTGGGTTATAAGGTGTGGTTGTGTTTTGGGCCTCTGTTTGGGAGTTTGGCAGTTGCAGGTCAGTGAATGTGTTGTATTTGTGCTTGTTGGACATGTTTTGTGGCTTTGTGCGATTCGAATGGAGTCTTCTTGTGTATTTTGGCTTTGTCCTGGTTGTGTACGTGTGTTTTTAGCGTGTGTACGGTGTGTACATCGGCCATTTTATTGTACAGTGCTGTTCTTGTCTCTGGCTTGGTACGACTCGTACATGCGCGATGTTGGGTGTAGGTGCTGGTGTTGGGGCCTGGGGTGCGCTCCGTACTTAGACTGTTGGGGTCAGGGTATGCTCAATCCATGCGCGGGTGGGGGTACGGTCCGTACGTACACTGTTGGGGTGGGGGGTACGCTCCATACATACGGGGGGTGGTACGGTCCGTACATACACTGTTGGGGTGGGGGTACGCTCCATACATACGCGGGTGGGGGTACGGTCTGTACATTCACTGTTGGGGTGGGGGTACGCTCCATACATACGCGGGTGGGGGTACGGTCCGTACATACACTGGTGTACATACACGGGTGGGGGTACGGTCCGTACATACACTGTTGGGGTGGGGGTATGCTCCATACATACGCGGGTGGGGGTACGGGCCGTACATTCACTGTTGGTGTGGGGGTACGCTCCATACATACGCGGGTGGGGGTATGGTCCGTACATTCACTGTTGGGGTGGGGGTATGCTCCATACATACTCGGGTGGGGGTACGGTCCGTACATACACTGGTGTACATACGCGGGTGGGGGTACGATCCGTACATACACTGTTGGGGTGGGGGTACGCTCCATACATACGCGGGTGGGGGTACGGTCCGTACATACACTGGTGTACATACGCGGGCGGGGGTATGGTCCGTACATACACTGTTGGGGTGGGGGTATGCTCCATACATACGCGGGTAGGGCTACGGTCCGTACATACACTGGTGTACATACGCGGGTGGGGGTACGATCCGTACATACACTGTTGGGGTGGGGGTACGCTCCATACATACGCGGGTGGGGGTATGGTCCGTACATACACTGGTGTACATACGCGGGTGGGGGTACGGTCCGTACATATACTGTTGGGGTGGGGGTACGCTCCATACATACGCGGGTGGGGGTACGGTCCGTACATACACTGTTGGGGTGGGGGTACGCTCCATACACACACGGGTGGGGGTACGGGCCGTACGTACACGGGTGTATATACACGGGTGGGGGTACGGTCTGTACGTACGGGGTGTACATGCACGGGTGGGGGTTCGGCGCATACATACAAGGGCTGGGGCGTGGTTGTGCACGTACATACGGGGGCTGGGGGGGTTGTTCGGCGCGTATGCAGGCACATGTCTCCATGGTTGCAATGGGAGTTCGGTGCGGACGGTGTTTTATCCATACGGTTGTAACATCGGACGCACGGGATGGATCGTACTTGCGCGGTCGGACTTCACTTTTCACATTTGTATGGTAAATCGTCCGGGGACGTGTCGGACACATTTTCCGACCCGAGGACGTGTGGGGAAATATTCCCAGTGCGATTCGTATGGACTTTTTCCCATGCGAATCGTACTTGGCAGTTTGTACGGCACTTGTACGATTCGTACGGTAAAAAGACCAGATACGGGTCTTACGGGGAAATATTTTCCAGGATCGTAATCGGCACCAAAATGTGTGTCATAAGGAAGCTTCAATTGATTCTTTTAATTAAAGCCAACAGTGGCTTCAAAACACCCTTTACATTTGCAGCTTGACCAGTTGCGCACCTTTACATTTTTAGGTCGAGCCTGAGTAGCGCATGCGCTGCTGCGAGGCATGAGGTAGTGGAGTATGGACTTGAAGCCGCGCCCCAATCTCCGGCCATGTTTGTAATTGGCTTGTGTCATTGTCCTTCGTAAACGGTGGCTTCCGATTCATTATTAGGCTTGTTGGTCCCTCCTTGGTACCACATTAGCTGCATTTGTGACTGCCCATAAGGACTGGATGTTTTACTTGTCCTGTTACACGGTCTGCTTTATCTTGGCTCTCAGCACTATTTTATTTCATAGGCTACACCTCACAGCAAACCACCCGCTCAATTTATTTACCAATGGCGGTCCGCATTAACTATAGCGGCCGCGTTTAAAAAAATATTTATTTTAACACTGCGGTCCACTTTCAATATAGCAGCCACGCTTAATTGTTTATTTATTTATTTTGTTTACTAGCGCCCATGTGGCGCTTTCACATTCATAGAGGCCGCGTCCCTTTCTTGACACAAACAGCGTCTAAAGAAAGGTGCGTGTCTTACATTAAAGTGCAGCATGGGCGCTTTTACCCCAAAAAATCCCTCTGTTTGTCAACTTGACAAACAGGTGCTTTTGTTTGTCAAGGCACCCATGCCGCGGTTTCACTTTAATGTCGGACACGCCCCTTTCTTTAGGCGCGGCTGGTCTAAAGAAACTGGTGCAGCCTTCATAAATATGAAAGCGCAGCTTGGGCGCTAGCAATTTGCAATGCAATAGGTCTCACATTTGCGAGAGTTTAAGCTATTGCATTGCCAATAGCGCTCGTTCTCGTACATGCGAGATCTAGTGCATTGAAAATGCTTGTTCTAATGCTGACCATGATCCGAAACACATACTTAACAGTGCAAAACAAAAACTAAGAAAACACTGTTCTTTGACATTCAGTAATAAGCAGACAAAAAATTGCACTACACAATGTCCAGGTTTCAGGCTCTATTAAAATTGACTCGGAAGTCTCCATTTTCCTGAAACGATTGCCATAACATCGCATGAAGTAAATGGTTTTTGCTTTACATTCTTTTATTTGTAAAATTTGCAAAATCTTGTTGTATGTACAACCCATGTTGCGATTCTGTAATATGTTACTGAATCACTATTTTGGTTTGCGTGTACATACTGAATCGCTATTTGGAAGGGGTGTGTTTAGGGTGTCCATTTAAAATAGCAATTCGCAATCAGTTGTATTCATGTTTTGCCACCAAAATCCAGACGCAAAATATTAATAATTTACTGACTATATAATAGTAATGGTAACACATTCACAAACAGAAAGGAGCATCCAAGAGACCCCCTCCCCTTTGTGACTATTGACAAAAACATATTTAGCAGTAGGCAGTGGTCTGATGGAATACAGCCTAGTTGTAAAAAAAGTGTGTAAAACATTTTAAGGAAACCAGGCTACATAAAAAGGTTAGTCTATTTAAAAGCAAACACAGAAATGGTGACCTTTTTGTGCTGGAAGTCCACCATTTATGCAATGTCAGCGAATCGTAGTAGATCACAGTTTGTGACCTCCCTCATTAATATGCATATGATATGTCAAATTGTGACCCACTTTGATACATTTTTGGCAACACAACCTATTAGTAGATAGGCCAGGTCACATATTACTGTTAGATTAACCAAATGTCTGCAATTGCAACCATTTTTAGCAAATACTGGGGCTTGTTTATAAGAGGGTTGCTTCATGTTTGCACCACGCAACCTGGTACATGCGTGACGCAAACCTCTAAGTCAGATTCTTTAAACCACTTTGCATGGCTCTGAGTGGGTTTAAAAATGGAGTAACGAAACACACCACAGATCGCTGCTTTGCGTTACTCTGCCCTGTGTCGGTGTTCCATGGGCATTCTGTGGGTGCTCCCATGCAACTCCCATGGATTGTGGCGCATCCCTAGATTTACAAGAACTAGTAAACCTGGGAATGCGCCAAAATCTTACACCTTCCCATGGGAAGCGTAATGAGGAGAAAGATCTCTATTTCTCCTAGTTTTGTCCTCTCTCTATGTGCTGCATTCTGCTGCACAAATAGAAAGAGCAAGATGCCTCCCAGGACTGTTTTTGTGCAGGAAGGTGCACCGGGGCACGGCAGACAGCGAAAGAACAAGTTGTTCCTGAAACTCAGAGAGTAAAGCCGCCCATTCCACGATGGAGGCGAATTCCCCCCCATTTTGAAGTTGTAGACACAGTCGCATCTACAATACGTAAGTGTCTGAATATGTTCACTTGAGAAGAAGGGTAAGTGCACTACTTGCCCCAGCAAGTATTCTCAATTCAACGTGCGTTCCTTGGTCTTGAAGAAAGCCCAGAGAGACAATTGGGCACAGGCGGGCTGAAACATGTCAACCATTCACATACAGGTGCGATAGAACAGTAACACTTCTAGCATTGCACCACCATGTTATTTTTAACCTTTGCCCCATCTACGACAGAATAAACACTGGGTCGATAGATGTAGGCAATTTTAGCTTCACTGCACTTTACTTTGACTTTCCCTAATCACTACTGTCAATACCAGTTGGTCCTCCTCCAGGTGGAGGAAAGCATAACTATAACCCAATGATGATGCTTTTCACGTAATCATTCCTGCGGAGAACCAAAATACACCACACAAACTGTTAATACGTGAATGAGGGTTTTTTAAGATGATCCAGAACCCTGACCCTGGTAATACACAGGACAAGGGATTAATTCTCCCTTGATTATACTGATCAGTGATATTGACATTGATGTCATTGATGATGTCATTTGAGATATTATCAGTGATGTCATCACATTGATCATGTCATGAATGATGTAATATGTGATGTCATAACCAGTGCAAAGCAGGGGTGCAAGCTATAGTCAACACTGTCAATTATAGCTGGTGTATTTCAGTGATTTTTTGGTGATTTGCTTAAACATTTTTAACTGTACACAACTTTAATGTCACTTTAACCCTTTTTCCAGTAAATTCTAGGACTTTCTTAACCTAAAGTAACCATCTGTAAAGAGGATGTTTCCTCATTTGCATGGGGCTTGGCCCTATACAAATGATGGAATCACTTTGCCTCTTGGCTCATGCCATGTTATTGAAGTGAGCGATACCAAAGGGGATGATGGACGGAGCGTTTGAGCTAATCAAACACTCACCCCCAGTCAACTGATCTGGGTTTAATCCATCATCATTCTTTAGCTCACTCCACCACCCCAGTTCAGACCTGGCCATATGCAAATCAGTCTGACCCTATAGCTCATGGGAACAGTCCAGCCCGAACTGCCAAGCCATGTCTTCCCTGGACCGGAAACAAGCATCCTGGGACCGGTTTCGGGTTCATAACCCTCCTCAGCCAGGCTATCTTGAATCTAGTGGCAAAGTGAGCAAGGGACCCACGTCTGGGCATACCCTGTCAACTTAGGGTGAACAAAGCGATACCAAAGGGGATGATGGACGGAGCGTGTGAGCTAATCAAACACTCACTCCCAGTCAACTGATCTGGGTTTAATCCATCATCATTCTTTAGCTCACTCCACCACCCCAGTTCCGACATGGCCATATGCAAATCAGTCTGACCCTGTGCCTCATGGGAACAGTCCAGCCGGAACTGCCAAGCCGTGTCTTCCCTGGACCAGAAATAAGCATCCTGGGACCGGTTTCGGGTTCATAACCCACAGCCAGGCTATCTTGAATCCAGTGGCAAAGTGAGGAAGGGACCCACGTCTGGGCATACCCCGAAACCGGTCCTAGGATGCTTGTTTCCAGTCCAGGGAGGACCTGGCTTGGCAGTTGGGGCTGGACTGTTCCCATGAGGCACAGGGTCAAGACTGATTTGCATATGGCTGGCTTCAAACTGGAACGGCATTGTGAGCAAAAAAACGATGGATTTAGGCCCAGATCTCTGTACTGGGGTGAATGTATGACATTTTTCTGCATTCTGTCCATCAACTGTTGTTTTTGCATATGTTATTGAAGTGGGCACAGATTCAAACATGCCCTTAGGAGGTGCACTGGAAGTGTGCCACAAAATGGTGCTGCACTGTCAGTGGGGTCCCTGAGGGAAGCCCTCTTGAGGGATGAAACCGGGTCTAGTGGACCCCTCAAACATCCCCTTGCAGGTGGGTGCATTCACTCACTGCACCCACATGTCCTTGATTCCTCTTGGATCTCTAATCCCTTTTGATAGCGCAGAGGGGTTGCCGTCTACTCAGAGAACGGAGTCAGCTTTTAAACAGCTGCACCTGATTTCTTTTGAATGTGCTGCCTGGAGGACAGCACATTCAACATAATAGGGCACACTTTACCTGTTTGCACCCAGAGCACCTTCTTAAAGGTGCAACGTTGGCCAAAAAGGGAAAGTGTGCCCTATCTGTAATAGGCCCTGACGTACATAAATATTGAACCGTAAATTCTCAAAAACTAGTGAACGTGATTACACAAAATCACAAAACACTTGGGGCCATATGTAGGAAGCCCAATACCGGTCGGTAACGGCCGATTTTCGGTAAATATCCCGTTACCGACCGGTATTCAGGCTTTTGGTATGTAGGGGGCACATTTCAGGATTCGGTAATTTACCGAATCGGTAAAATTACCGATTCGGTAATTTTACCGATTCGGTAAATACCGAATCCTGAAATGATATGTAGGGGGAGTGTGGGGATTCGTTATTTACCACCAACTAAAAGTTGGTGGTAAATGACGAATAGCAGGAAAAAAACATTTTTTTGCACTTTGAAGTGTGCAATGTGGCAGACATACATGCCCCTAGGGCATGTATGTGTGCCACATGTGCACACATGCAGGAATCAGGGGTGCAACAGGGTGTCACTGTGACACACTGCCACCCTTGATTGTGCTCCCCCCATTACCGAATCGGTATTTACCGATTCGGTAATGGTAACTGGCTTCCCATTGATTCCTATGGGCCTCCTGGCCCATAGGAATCAATTTCCCACCAAATCAATTTCCCACCAAAATTAGGTCCAAACTATAACTACATATATTTGTATTTATTCAGAAAAAAGTGGGAGGTGAACATTAGCTGTACAGACATAGGGTCTATCCCCCTCTACCAAACCGCAACACTTTTTGTGCCTGCTGGGAACCTAGAGCATTCCTATCCCTGTGGGAAGTGAGAGGCACTTTGGATTTGTTTGGGTATAGTTTCGACATCTGAGCTGGCAGCTGGGATAAATCCCTATTCCTTTTCAATTACCTTGCTGAATGGCTGCAATATGAGGGCTTGGGTGTCTGCCAGAAACCTGGACATGTCATTACCTTTTTTTTACACAGATGGCCCTGTAAACTTCAAACTTTGTCCAAAAACATGCATTTTCCTCAGATTGCTTGAATCTGTGGGGAACAACAAAGTTCCTACTCCCTAGATTTCCCACGCTTCTCCCAGCAAACATAGAACCCCACTTGTGCTGCTGGGCCTAGTGCCTGCATCAGGAAAGGTCCAAAAATACAATGTGGGCACACCAAATTTTCTCCATTAAAATCGACCCAATTTGGTAATGTGAGTAGTTGCAGTGTTTGGAGCTGGGTTTGGGAGGTCACCCAGGCAAACCTACCAAACACATACATTTCTGAAAAACACAGAGGGGTCCAGGGTAGTGGGAGATGTAGCAAACCTTTTGTTGATGCCATTTTTAGATAAAAAAGCCATACACTTTTTGCACTGCACGTTTTTCCATTTTGCCAAAAATAACTCTGAAATGTTGCTATATTTTGGCTATTGTCTCGGCTGAAACTTTGCCATGGATGCCTTTTGTGAAAATATGATGAAGGCTTAAGCAATACCTATTCCAGTTGTCTAAAAATGGGGAAAAAGGCTAAACAACCAATTGGTTAAGCTGTATTCCCTAATCCTTTTCTATCAAGAACCAAATGTTTATTTGCTAGTTATTACCTGATCTTGACATTTACTTACCTTTTTGAAAAGTCCAACACTTTAAACTACATTTTTGTTTTAATGGATGCAGATGTAGGCCATGAATCACTGCTTTATGTGCTCAGACTTTACTGGGTCTCTGTTGCCTTAGCATCTCTACAACAAAGTGCAATTTCCAGTTATCCAAAACATCTGTGCTTCTATTGTTTTGGGAGTTTTCAAAATACCATTTTTCCATTTTGTTCAGTTTAAAAATGGGATGATTTGTGAATTAACTGCACTATTTCACCTCTACATGTAAGAAAGGGCCACCCCTTCCTTGCAAAACAACTCTGCATCCGATGCATTAACACTTACAGAGAAGCACGTTGTGGAATTTATTTATAAGCAAGGTATTGCATATTGCATCAGACTTTCGGCTCTAAATTAAGTTCAAACCTTGCAATGCCTGCTTGCTTTGATGCATAGACTTCAGAAGATCATTTTCTGTGTGCACTACAAAGGCAAATCATATCAATTGGGTATTTAGTCAAACTCGTTTCATGGAGGTGATTCAGTTAAATCATAAAATGCTAATTCTAAAAGATATTTGGGAGACACCAATTTTTGAAGACGAGTTTGCAGCGGGTGATTTCATCCCTTGCCATTAGTGATTGCCTGTTTACGGATTGTTCATTACTAAGTGCATTAGTGAATACCCCTCCTTTACAACCCAACTGTGGCGGGAGGATCCACAAACATAGCAATGTTACCGTTAGCACCGGAAGCCGGATTCACACATCTGTTTGTATATATACCCATGGTTTACAAGTGCAAATAGTCTTTTTAGAATTCATATTTTACTAAGGTTGTCATGTGCATACATCTACGTCACCACCTTGTGTGAATCACAGCATCCTCCTCATGACCATGAGTGAGGGGTGGGACATTGTGATTATACTATGTTATGGATTGTAAGTATATTATGTCATTTTGCGTCACTGTTATGGTAATTGCAGTGGCAGGGATGTACCAGAGTGGTGGACCTCAGAGGAGACTGCCAGAATGTTGCAGCAGTCCACCCTTTACTACTTGTGGGGCTGGGAAAGGAACATTAGCGCAACTTAAACAGTTATTTGCTATGGATTCGTAAGCTTACATGTTAATTAGTTGGCCTTAGGGTGTAATACACTTGCAGGGACAGCGATAGCTAGGCCAGTAGTATAATGTGGCAAAGCCAGCATTGTTTCGGGTGTAGAGATAGTGGAAGTAGGAGTATGGGATATGTCACCTTATGTATGGTGCTTTCACAAACTAGTATGTTTTCCCTGGCAGTGAAGTTAACACTAATAACTCAATTCAATTCAATAAATCTTTATTCAGATATAAAATATCCATAAAAGCTCAAATAACATTTGGGTGACTCATGTTTAGGATTTTGAACTGTATTTGTCACCAGTGTCTTTGAGGTACCTTCTCCCTTTCTCTTTTCCATTTTCTAGTTCTTATTTTTCCAGTTTTTCTTTTCTACTTCTCTCATTCTCCTTTTTCTTTTTTTCTTTTTGCCTTTTCTCTTTTTCCCCTTTTTCCAGTTCCTCGTTAAATGTCCAACTTCACCTCATCTGAACAACTGTTGACATAACTGTTGACATAAGTACAGACAAGCTCATCAATTCACTATCTAGACTCTTTTGTTTTTTTCCATATTGGGGATTTCAATAATTCCCTACACGGATACCATTCTAGAAAGATTCATTTTGGACAACAAGGTATTTTGCAGTAGCTAAACAGCTTTGTGGGGTATAACTTGGAGTTTGTAACACTTCCCTCCCTTCTTTTAAGATATATTGTGAGAAACTCACACTGCCTTCAGCCTTATCTCCAGAACTCTCAGTTTTCCCCATAATGACATCCTTCCACTCCTTAAACTCACCCAGACACTTGGAGGCAACAAAGTATGCATTGTACAAAACTGGTTTGCAGGGGTGGCTCAGCGTCGCCCCAGTCGTCTGAGTCAGTCACAGAAAAAGAAAATGATAATAAAACAATATTATTTTCTTTTTCTTTGACTGGCTCTGGCAGCATGCATGTAGGGTGGGGACGGGCCATGACAAGGAGGAGTGGTGGACACTTAGAAGTGCTCATGTCAGTTTGGCCGGCATCTTAGGCTGGGAGAGAAGCACTGAGGCAGTCATCTGCATCAGAGGCAGCGGCAGCAAAAGGTACATTTTTAAATTTTTTATTTTCCCCTAAATTCTCCCCTCCTCTCTGCCCCGTCCCCCACACATCTCCACTTTCGTTTTGTGGTGGCACCACTGCTCGTTTGTTTCAAGAAGAAAAAGCTACAGAAGCACAACATCATAAACAAGGCAGTAGACCTATTGAACATTCACCAATCAGCCATGCAACATACTTAAACCCTTAAAGGCAGCACACTATTGCCAAGTGCTCAGTGCATCAACCACATTTACTGTATACACCAACTCAAAATGTCAATAATGGTGCATCAGGAATTCGCTTCAATTTATTTACTTTTGAACCAGTCAGGTTACTCTGCCTCATGCCATCTCCCACCTCTCTGTGCTCACTTGTCCAAGGTTGGGGGTATGTCCTGAACACTTCCAGTCAATTGCAGGACTGTCGAGAATACAAAGCAGCACACCCACACAAAGGGCACTGTGCAGCCACCACCTGCAGTAGAGCCACTCAACCAGAATGTTTTTAATGACAAAGAGCAAAGGAACAGCCAGGGCGTTCATTAAGCCCCACTCTTTTTAAAATGTATGTATCTCCTCCCCACATTTGATCAGACCATTTGACTCTCTGCCATGTCATACACAGTTTACACAATGGTATCCATCTCTGATAGGACTCAAGAAGTGTCTTAAGCATAATCTGCTCCTCCACTTGATGGCAACAGGAATTAGGAACCCTTCTGGCCAAACCAGCAAACAATATGGGTGTGGTGGTTGATAACATGCTTACCTTTTCCATCCAGACTAGCAAAGTCATGTCATCACCGTTCAAACTTATCAAAATGCTGAAGAAAATCTTTCCCTTAATTCCTATTACTTTGTGTAAATCTGTTGTCTTAGCTCGGATGTCTCCATTCATCAATTACTGCAATGCTCTTTATCTGAACATTAACCAGCACTCTCTTAACAAGCTTCAAACAGTAGAAAGCGCAGCCACGCGACTGATCTTAAATAACCCTAAATATCAATATGTCTCTCAGGAACTGATTACATTCTGGTATGGAAGCAAATTATGTTTAAGGCATTATGTTCAGCTCAAAAAGCACAACACAACACTGGCCCATGGTCTATAAGGACTACATTTCAGTAGGACATCCCCAAGCAGACCCTCTGCTCCACTGATAGGAAGAATATTGCAAAGCCCAGTGTGATGTGCAGCAGCTGGGGCACTAGATCCTTTTCTTTGCCACTGCCAATTCCTTGAATTCTATGCCTCTTTATGTTTGGTACTTTGAGAGCCACAATCAACTTTGAAAGTCTCTCAAAACGTTGCTCTTCATAGCCTACTCTCAGCCTTTTTAGTCTACTATCCTGTGGTGTCTGACCTTTCATCAGGTGGCTACTCAGTGCCTAGATGCCTTAGAGTATTAGTTAAGGGAGGGTGGAACTTGCAGGATTTCATTCTGCAAATAATATATCCTGTTCGCTGTACTACAGTGCATCATTTATATTCTATGCACTGTCTGCTGTAATACGGCAGATGGCATTTGTGTTATCTACCAAATGTCAGGTGGAGTATCCCATCTGCCATGCTCTATCAGCCCCTAAGTTTGGACTCAAGATAGATTTGAAGAGGGAGTCAGAGAATAGCAGAGCCATTGGAATTATAAGTTAATAACATTACATGCTGCAGCTGCCTCAAAATATTCTGCAGAGTAAGCAGACCAGCCAGCATGGCTCTGTTAATGTTGCATAGTCAAGTATTAATTGTGCAGTATATACGTAATATCATTAATGGCAGCTAACTCAGTAATTAACACACATAAAGTGTCCATTCAGTTTCACTATGAAATCCTTTAAATTACAATCACTCTTTGATTATGTTGGTGTTCTGGCTTAATTCCTTGCAGTCAGCACAACTGTCCTATGTGATGCAAGGGAGGAAAAAACTTGGCCCAGGCTGTGACTAATCATTGCATCCAAATTCAATTCAAATGACCCTAGGGGACTTCCAATGTTCTGCTACTGTGCCACTACAGACAGTATAAATAAGTGAATATATCAATGTCTGGTGGCCTTAGATGAGGAAGAGGAGGAGGCACTGGCCTCCAGTTACTTAGGACGCCAGGCTCGCCTCCAACTTGACCACGCCAGTGCAGCTGCCACCTGCAGACGGGGTCCATTGCCACCTGTTACACTACTAGACCCCTGTCTTTGTTATCATCCTATTACCTTCTCCACCACACTCTACTTGAGCTGGCACTGCTCAGTCACAAAGTGGAGCTGCTGAGACCCGGACAGCAGAACCTGGCGCGGGAGGTGACTGACATTAAAAGTGCACTGCTGCCCTCAAAGTTCTTTTTTATTGAATATTTGTTTTGGTGGGTGTGCCTGTTATAGGTGGAGAGAATGGGAAGGGAAGGTGGAACATGGAACATTTGTGGTTTTTGCTGGGGGTGGGCCTGTTGTGGGTGGAGAAGGTGTGGAGGGAAGTTGGGGAAAGGTAAAATGGACTTTGTTTTGCTTGGAGAGGGGGTGGGCCTATTGTGGGGGCAGAGGGTGGGTTTCAAATGTAAAAAGAAATAAATGGGCTTTAGTTTTTTTCTTTGTCACTTTCTATCTTTGCATTGCTAGTTAAGGTAGCATAGCAATGTGGTTTTGTGACGAGAGCGAGACGTGAAGCTGTCCCCTGAAATGGTCACACATTATACTGTGCATAGACTTTTCCTCCTAGACATTCCCACCTGTAGTCCCTTGCCATGTATTTATTCATCAGTAGTTTACTTACTTCTTCCTGCATTCCATAGATTATACCCCACCACCAGAGTGGCACTGGAAACAGAAAAAATGTTAATTCTATTTCACTAGCCATACATCAATGATACTGTATACTAGTTAGTTTAGTTACTGCCCTTGTCCTACCCTCTGTAACTATTTACCACTAATGGGATCTGCCAACAACATACATAAAATATCAATTGTATCTATTGTCCCTTCCTAAGAACAACTTCAGTTCTAAGTTAATATCTAGTTCTTCTTACCTGAATAGTTTAAGTAATGTCTGCTACCTCTCTCAATCTTACCAACTTTATAGCAGAGTTTCCCAAAGGGCCTTCTTAATGTTGGTGGTAGTAGTGGGCTGGCGCTAAGAGGAAAGACAACACAAAGTGAATGGATGGGAAAGGGGAGTTGGGCAAAGGTGAGACAAAGACAAGCACAACATTCATCAAGTTGATTAGCAGCTCATCATCATCACATCTGTTGTGGGAGCATCTCAAATGCTTTGCAACCAGTCCTTTGCCTTAGAGTCTTAATGTATCTAATTGTTATGTTACCTAGTTTGAAAAATAAAAAATATGAAGGACCATACAGTTTCACTTATTGTTAAGAAAAGAATAATGATACTGTGTAAATGCAAAATGGATGGTGCAGCTGCATTCTTTTTCTCAGAATGTACTTCTTGAGTACAGAGCTGAACTGGCCCATTAAGCAGGAGTGTTATGGAGATTTTGTGCAGAAGAATAGAAGGCTTGTGGAATGCAAAAAGTAAATGTCACTATTGTAGAGTAAAAGAGAGGGGAAGGTTCTTGGTGGATGAGGACCATATTAGCAGAGCACAGGCTGGTGCAGTTATGTGGAATTAACTAAGAAGTGGTAACAATCTTTTACCACCAATCACAGACAAGTAACTGATGTCACAAATGTCAATTGACTTAGAATTTAGCTGAGTGCATCCATCATGTGACATGTATCCAGTGACAGTCCTTCCCAGACCTCAAACATTTAAGTCGAGGCTTAGGACAGTTGAGCCAGCACACTACTTGATATTTCCCATATCAATGCATCTAACCAGTCCACAGGACTGCGTAGGCTTCTTTGAGTCATGTTGTTTCCTATTGAAGTAGATTGGCATTAACTTACTTTTTCTGGCTGTTGGGGTAGTCCCGTACTGACTCACAGTCCTGACCCAAAAGAGATTGAGTGAGATAGACCTGCAGTGTTGATGAACAAGAAGAGCAAAATTATTTGAGCATTTGTGTAGTTTTGTTAACTAAACTGACTGGTCTCTGATTAACCTGAAGAAATAGAAGTACAAAAAAGGGTTGGACCATGGGGGGGGGGCTAGAGGGCACATCGCGAAATGGGCGCTCTTTAGAGCTGCTCCCACTGCCGCGCTCCAGATCTGGCAATTATCCTTGCAATTCTGGCCGTTATCTGCTTCCAACTGATGTATTTGACTCCCTAACAGCTGCTCGCTATAGTGGCTGGAGCTTTGGAAGAATCACAGCGTCTCTCCAGCGATATTGGTGTGTGAAGCTCCGGAGGCGGCGCAGACAGCATTGCAGCTCCGGGCGCGCTCGGGCTGGGCTCTTCAGGTAGGTCGCGGCTTATTGCTGGGTGAGGCCGGGGATGCCGGGCTGGGTACGGACTTCTGGTCCGGCTTGCGGTGTGCGGTGCGGCGGCTCCGGGGGGGCGGCGGCGCTCAGCTGCTTGTACACTGTGTGCTGAGGGCTGTGCTACCTCGGAGCATAGCAGTACAAAAGGGGGTGGTGATGGACAGAGCATCAGAACCAATCAAACACTCACACCCAGTCAACAGATCTGGGTTTGATCCATCACCGTTCTTTAGCTCACTCTGCCACGCCAGTTCAGACATGGCCATATGCAAATCAGTCTGACCCTGTGCCTCATGGGAACAGTCCAGTCCGAACTGCCAAGCCATGCCTTCCCTGGACCGGAAACAAGCTTCCTAGGACCGGTTTCTGTCATTTCAGCCGTCTTCAGCCAGGCTTGCTTGAATCCAGTGGCAAAGTGAGCAAGGGACTCACGTCTGAGCATACCCTGCCAACTTATGGCAAACAAAGCAGTACAAAAGGGGGTGGTGATGGACAGAGCATCAGAACCAATCAAACACTCACACCCAGTCAACAGATCTGGGTTTGATCCATCACCGTTCTTTAGCTCACTCTGCCACCCCAGTTCAGACATGGCCATATGCAAATCAGTCTGACCCTGTGCCTCATGGGAACAGTCCAGCCCGAACTGCCAAGCCATGCCTTCCCTGGACCGGGAACAAGCTTCCTAGGACCGGTTTCTGGCATTTCAGCCGTCTTCAGCCAGGCTTGCTTGAATCCAGTGGCAAAGTGAGCAAGGGACTCACGTCTGAGCATACCCTGCCAACTTATGGCAAACAAAGCAGTACAAAAGGGGGTGGTGATGGACAGAGCATCAGAACCAATCAAACACTCACACCCAGTCAACAGATCTGGGCTTGATCCATCACCGTTCTTTAGCTCACTCAGGGAAGGCATGGCTTGGCAGTTCGGGCTGGACTGTTCCCATGAGGCACAGGGTCAGACTGATATGCATATGGCCATGTCTGAACTGGGGTGGCAGAGTGGGCTAAAGAACGGTGATGGATCAAACCCAGATCTGTTGACTGGGTGTGAGTGTTTGATTGGTTCTGATGCTCCGTCCATCACCACCCCCTTTTGTACTACCTCGGGGCATAGGCCGTGCGGCCAGCCAACGGCGGGACTAGTATTGATCTGTGCTGCTTCTCTGGGCCTAGCGTCTCGCTGGCGCGGGGCTGATGGCCTGCTGCGAGCTACTAGGTGAACCGAGTGTCAAGCTGGACTGCCGAGGCTTAGCAAGTGGGGTTGGCCTGCGCATCGCCTTAGCATTGGCTGGAGATTCTTCCTGCTGCCATCGGCCCTGAATATTCTGTGACAGCGGAGGTCATAGTTGTATGAGGGTGGCCACATTCCCTCCTCTTCCGTTGCGGTGCACTCAGTAGGATTGCTGCTGAACTACGAGACCCCTGCTACCAGCCTGCGACGTTCCACCTATTGTGTCTGCGGCGCTGTCTGTGAGGCACTCTAACGGCCAGTGTCTACCCTTCCTACCTTCCACACCAGCACTACAGATAGCGACGTCAGCACACAGGCGCAAGTTTACTGTTGGGGCCTGGTGCTCTGGCGCTTCCTTGGAACAGCGCAGACCTGAGGTGCGGGCCGCTTGCTCTGGCTTTGCCATTACCATTGGTATGTGCTCTTCTCACCTGTCGGCCGCTGCGGCGAAATCACTCTGCTAGCTGAGCCTTTGGAGGTATTTTTGGTGCTGCAGGAGCTTGACCTGTGGGGGAGCTGGTGATTCATTCACGTTGCTGTCTATGAGACATCCTCAGCTTCTGGCGGTGCTGTGGTGTTACAGTCGCTGTCGCGTGGCTGCCATCTGGGACAACAGTCTCTCACCTCCTTATGGATCACATGTCATCCAAACTGGACAAACATGCGCAGCGTCTGGGGGAGGCGGAGACACGCATCTCAGACGCAGAAGATGGGCTACAGCAGGTTACTCAGAAGACGACTTCTATGTAAAAGGTCCTTGCTGTCATTTAGGCCCGTAATGAGGATTTGGAAGCTAGGTCGCGCTGAAATAACGTGCGCATTACGGGCCTGCCAGAATCCACGAATATGGGACATATGGAGCCTTACATGGAGAAGCTCATCAGTGATATCTTTGGTCTGGAGCAGTTCTCTCAGGTCTTCATTATGGAGCGTGTGCATCGCTCACTGGCTGCACGACCCCCGCCGGGTGCCCCGCCTCACCCCATTATTGCCCGCCTATTAAATTATAGAGATCGGGATGTGATACTTCGCCTTGCCAGGGAGAGGGGTACCATCACCCATAACGGCAACACCCTTGCTTTTTATCCCGATTTTACAGAGGCAGTACAGGAGGCCAGCCGCGAGTATCAGCCTGCAAAGAGACTACTCCTGTCTGCGCAAATTCCGTATGCCATGCTCTACCCCACCAGGTTGCGTGTGGAAGACGGCGGGAAATAGAGGATCTTCACATGCCCTAAGGCAGCTCTAGACTTTGCAAAGACTGTGTCCCGATGCCATCGATCCCCCAAGGCAATGGGAGATTCAGCTGTTGGGGACCCGGGAGATACGGCTGCAGCACATGGCCGACGCTGACACCACTAATTTGCAAGACTGCTCTGTCATTGTTCTCCTCCCTGTTGTTGCCTTATGTACATGTTTGCTGGGATTGCTGGAGGGTGGTGCTGTCTCCCGAATTGATGGCAGCGAACTTTTGGGTGGCCAGCAGCCTGAAAGTTATATTGGGCTTAGATGACTATACTGCCTGTACTGGGTGGCTACCTATTTGATGCATTGTAGGCCACTTGATCACGATAGCTTGGCTACCTCCTGCTTACACCGGGAGGGAGTTTGCACTTGGCACCCCCCTATATGGGTGTTCCCCGCCAATAGTTACTTCCTTGGTCCTCTGCGGAGGATGTGGTTGTGGGTGTTCGGGATGGCTTTGGTGTGTTGGGGTTGCTAAAGTGGGAGGGGGATGTGTGGGGGGAGGGCAGGGTGTTTGGGTATTTCCTTTGGCAGGACAAATAGTCATTACATTGATGTTTGCTTGTATTTCTCTCTATGCATCCAGGACGAATGGTAGATTCCGTCAATTATATGCTTCATGTTTGCCATGCATGGTAGTGGGGTGACTGTTCGTTGTTTAACATGGAATGTGAGGGGGTTAATTTCACCGAGAAAGATCCGTCAAGTGCCAGCTCATTTAGATCGGCACCATATCAGCATTGCTCTACTACAAGAAACTCACTTGACGCGATACACGGATCAGCAAGTCGGGGCCCGCTGGTCTCACTTTCGTCTTGCCTCCTCTTATTTCTCATATAGTCGAGGTGTTCTCACTCTAATTAGGAAAGGTCTCTCTTTTACAGCCCATCGCACACACATTGACTCGGAGGGGCGATATGCTATTGTCCATGCTACATTGGCAGGCAAACTGGTCACAATAGTCAACTGCTATGGTCCAACTTTGGATGACCCTGGGCTATACATGACCCTTTTAGCATTATTGCGCAGCTGGCCTGAAGCAGCGATCTTGTGTGGGGGAGACCTCAACATGCACCTAGACCCCAGGAATGATAAGTCTAGTGGCAGGGATGGGCAGTCACCGCGAGCAGCACAGGTGGTAAAGGCCGGATTGGAAGAGTTTGGCTTGTTAGACATCTGGCGACATAGGCATATGGACACCCTTACTGGCACACATATTTCTTCTGTGCACAGCAGTTGATCGCGCCTTGACTACTGGCTGGTGGGAGACGAGGTGGCGGGATGGGTGCTGGAGGTGGAGAATCTACCGCACACGCTCTCCGATCACTGCCCTGTCCAACTCACATTATGCATTCCTACGGTACTCGTGCGGCCCTTCACATGGCGATTCTGCTCTGAGTCCCTGTTAGATCCTCTCTATTTGGAAACAATTTGTAAGGCCATCACACGCTACTTCGCAGAGGATACGGGGACGGTAGTATTATGGGAGGGTTTTAAAGCCACCATTCGGTGCACGTGCATCTGTACGACGGCTGGCATGTTAAAGGATCTTCGGGGTCAGATAGCCAAGGTAGAAGCTACGCTCACTCGGCTTGAATGCGATTACGAATGCGCACCCACTGAATTGACTCTGGCGTCTCTTAAAGAAGCCACACTTGAACATGTGAAGTTGGCGGAGGAAGAAATGAGATATATATCCAAGCGCTATGTAGCTCGCTTGTACAGAGAAGGCGGACGCCCTGGGCATCATTTAGCCCAAAAAATCAAACACCGTATGAACCGCGACATCATCACCAAGATTACAGATGAATCAGGACAGGATCATTATAGCATTCCTGCCATTGCGGGACAGTTTAGGCAGACCTACGAGGCACTGTACACATCTCGAGGCGAGACTGACCAGGTGGAATTAGATGCATATTTGGCACAGGTAGCTATTACCTGGCTGTCAGATGGGCAGCGGGAATATTTGGGTCGTCCTATTGCGGTGGAGGATATACGTGTGGCCATTGCTTCTCTCCCTAATAAGAAGGCCCCGGGCCCAGACGGTTTTACCTCTGAATTTAATAAAGCTTACGCGGAAGAGCTTGCCCCTTTTTTGTTAGAGATGTATGCGGATGCATATGATTCGGGTATCCTCCCTCCATCTCTTTGCAAGGCCTTAATTATCACGCTCTTGAAAAAAGATAAATCTCCTGAGTATTGCGACTCTTATAGGCCGCTCCCCCTAATTAATACAAATGTAAAAATTCTAGCAAAAATCCTGGCCACACGTCTGCAGCCACTAATGCAGAATCTGGTCCTTCCAGATCAGTCAGGATTCATACCTACACGTTCTACATCTTACAACCTCCGTACTTTATTTGCGCTGTTTCACACTCTCTCACCTGACTTACCTGATGTAGCTGTTATGCTGGAAGCCGCTAAGGCGTTTAATTCAATTGAATGGGGCTATCCATTCTTCATCATGCAACGCATGGGCTTCTCCCCTTTTTTTATCAATTGGGTCAAACTACTGTATATGCGACCAATGGCCCGGGTCAGGGTGGGGGGTCATACCTCTAGCCCGATTACCATCACTAGGGGCACTCGGCAGGAGTGCCCCTTGTCACCGCTGCTGTTTGCCCTGACGCTAGAGCCTCTGGCCTGTCTTATTCGACAATGCCACAAACAAGCGGCTATAAATTTGCATCATCGGCCTCTTATCATTTTGCTTTATGCAGACGACATGCTGCTTTTTATCCGTGAACCGCGCAATCATTTAGCACCGGTGCTACGCGAATATATTCGGTTTGCGCGTTTCTCGGGGCTGTCTATAAACTGGAACAAATCGGTGGTACTGCCTTTGACCGCCTGCACGGCGCCCCATGAATTAGACTTCCCTATTGTGTGGCCGTTGGAGTCGGTCAAGTATCTGGGAATCTGGGTGCACCGCGATCCAGATATAGTCTTCCAGGAGAATTATGGAATGGCTATTACGTGGTTGGAATGCCAGACAGACAAATGTATTCGCCTTCCACGTTCTCTAGCGGACCGACTTGCGCTTATAAAAATGGTGGTACTGTCCAAATTTTTATATTTATTTAATAACGTACCTATTCCCACTTCTGCAACATTTTTTTAAAACATTGCGGTCGATGTTGCTTCGCTTGGTCTGGGGTGGGAAGCAAGCACGAGTGAGCTGGCAGATGCTACTTCTTGACTATAAACATGGGGGCTTTAATGCACCTGATTTCTATTTATACTACTTATGTGCGCAGGCGCACTACGCACATTTTTGGTTCACCATTAAAACTTCATCCCTCATGTAGCGGTGGAGCATTGGGACGCACATCCCCTTCCGTTGAACTCTCTCCTTACACATAATCGTCGCCTCACCCCCATTAATGAAATATATACTGTCAACTCGACAATCGCGGCGTGGCAGGCGCTGGGTCGGCTGGCTGGCAAATTACCATTATATTCGCCACTGCTCCCAGTTGCTTGTCATGCGAACATCATGGTAACGCATGATGAAGGCCTTATGCGCATTTTGGCACAGGTGGGTATTGAAAAGATGCAAGATCTATTTCCTGATGGCTCGTTTTTTACCTCGGCGGATACGGAATATAAACAAAATAAAACCCTGTTGTTTACTTTTACGTTGCACAGATTGAGAGGGGCAGCAGGGGTCCATTTTCCCACATTCCCAATGGAACCTCCAGCATTAATGACTTTACAGACCTTGCTAATTAGCCCCACCAGGCACAAACTTTTCACTAAACTCTATCGGGCCGCCAGGGCGGATAGAACATTTCCTAAGGACAAGAGTCTAAATAAGTGGAAAGAGAACTTAGACCCACCACTCTCTAGCGAAGATTGGGAACATTGCTGTACTCTAACTGGTGCCCTCACATCTAGCGGGAACCTTCGTATTATACACTTCAAGTTTCTTCACCAACTTCATCACACACCACAGCGACTTTTTAGTAGGTCTGGGCGGCAAATTCCGTTCCGTTCGCGGAATTTGCGGAATTTGGGTAATTTCGCGTTCCGCGGAGTACGCGAAATTGCCCAAAATTCCGCTTTCCGCGACTTCGTGAAATTTTTGCTTGTTGGCATTCTCAAAATGCGTGTTCGCGAGATATTTCTCCCCGAGCACGCAAACAGCGATTGTGAACAGGAAAAAAGCATCGCGAACAAGCAATTCCGCGTGTTCGCGGAATTTCCGCGTGTTCGCGGAGATTTTTTACCGTTTCGCAGAGATTTGTGTAACGTGATTACACAAATTCCGCCCACCCCTACTTTTTAGATATGGACTGCGAGAATCAGATAGGTGCACCCGCTGCGGTACTTTCGCGGCGGATTTTTGGCATCTAGCCAGGTCATGTGACACGGTACGGATGTACTGGACTGCGGTTATCACCACATTGTCTAGAATCATTGGTGTCGCCCTGGTCTGTTCACCCCAGGTATGCTTGTTGGGCCTACTCCCCTTTTTAAAAGGTGCTATAGGTAGACTAGCTAGAGTAGCATTGCTCATTGCAAAACAACGAGTGGCGATGGTATGGGATAGCAAACGTAAGTCCTCGGAGGCACAATGGCTTAAAGATTTGGCATATTGCAGGGAGAATCTGGTGTTGTATGCAGAAGAGCTGCCGGTGACCTCTGCATTATGCCCCTGATATAGCAGCTATATAACTGCTAATGTTGTCTTTGAATATGTTGTATTGGCATTGTACATATGTGGCAACCAGTGGAATCTACCTTGCTATGAGTACTTAATACGGCCTCTTTTCCTTTTCGTTGTCATAATGTTTGAGGATGTTAGCCCTTCTTGATAGCCTTTCATTGTCTGCATCGCCCTTATAGTGCATTATTGTCGATGTGTATTGTGATGCATTGTGAAAATCATAAATACATTTTTTTTTTAAAATTAAAAAAAGGGGTGTACCATGTTAGTAAAATTACAGTAAAGTGTGAAAGCAGGACAATCATTCATGCAGAATCATCCATCAGGCCCCAAAATCAAGTTTGCTCCACCCTCCCAGCCACCACACAAATCATCACTCATTCTATATATTACTCATTGGTGCAATAGTTTTATGTTCCAAGCTTGGTGGACATTTGTCTATTGTATCTTCTCTTTTTTCAAGGAAGCAACAAACAATGTCTGTCTTGTTTAGATATTGATCTTTACTGGCAGCCCAATTGGGAATGGAAAGAAAAGAAGCATAGGGATTGGAGGCATTGTGTTCATGTCATTTAAGTGAATGGGGAGGCTTCTTCTAGGCACAATGGTCCAACTCCAATTCATAACTGTAATAACTGGAGAAGCTGCATAAGTCACACACCAAATATATAAGCAAACCAGTTAGACGATAATATATGAAAGTTCTGTTATGGCCTACTTAGTCATGGAAGTAGACTTTGTCCTCAAACTCAGGGGGTTTGCCCTGAAGTTGATCTGCTAACACACTTGAGCATGACCAATTGCCCTCATTATGACTGTGACCACTGTGCCCGCTGCAGTGACTACATGCTCAGAAGGCACATTGCCTACCGGACATGCCAGATACTTTATTGCTACCCTGCTGACTCTGGCCATTGTCGCAGCTTTGCATACCAATAGATCAATTGGTTTTGGGTCATCGAAATAGTCTTAGACCATCCTCTGAATGGTCGTTGGTGCTGCCACTTCCTCGACTTCTGTTGCCTTTGCCGCTGAACTGGACTGAAACCCTGCCACTTGAAACCAAGCCCTTGCAAAGGTTGGGTTTGATTCTTCTGATCCGGTTGATGTATGAGGGCTTTAACCCGTTCTCTACTAGCACGCCGAATAGTCCTCAACTGCTTTTGTACTTTAAAAAAATGACTGAAATTAGTAAAGATTCTTCAAAGACTGGCCGGTATGTTTTATTTCTTTAGAAAGTCCTGCACAATCAGGTTGATGCAATGCACCAAAGACAAGACACTGGAATATCCACAATCTGCCTTGGACCTTGCTTATATTACTGCCATTGTCTATGGCAACAAATTCAATTATGAGACTTTTGGTAGAAGCCATTCAAACACGTTGCTGTTAAACTCTTCCAAGGTGTTCACAGCTGTATGGGATTTCTCCATGGTGAACATCACTACTGTTGCATGCTGCCGAATGCCCTTAAAACTATCTTCAGCACTGAGACCTGCAGATAGCTGTTGCCTAACCTCCACAAAAGAGATTCAGTGAGCAGTGATACAAACCTTGTCAGTTTCTTGACAACTGGTCCACATTTCTGTCATCTGGGGAATAGTGTGAACTGCACTCTACTGCATAGCTTGCCCAACTAATTGCAGCACATTATGGTGGAGCACTGGAACAGAAAACGTGGAAAAATAGGTCCGGCTGGGAACCTTGCCTTTTGGACAGACGGATGCCATATATTCTATAAATACCACTCAATCCACAAAAGAAAAAGAGAGGCGGTCCAGCACTAATATTTTATCCAGCCTCTCATTTGTACAAATGTGCCATTGGGTGTTTGTGTTCATAGGGCCCCTCCTGCCTAAACATTTCCAAAATTGTATCTTGGGTTTTTTCATTTTGTGGTGCCACTGACACAGGTGACTTCTGGAGAGAACAAGGAGGTAGTAAACTCAACATGCATCTTGGGGGAAACACTGTATGCGGCAGAGGTGTCGGCTTCTCAGTCTTGTGCATTTGGAGGTTGCTGATGCAGGTGATACTGGCACACTAGATGGGACAGGCCTGCTTTGTGTATGCCATCATCCCCTTCTTCCTCATGACCAACATCTTCTTCTATCACTGTCGTCTTCTTCCCCTCTCTCATCACCATCACAACTACCAGCTATCTTTTTTAGGTGCTCCTCTCATCACATAGTGTGATGTTTTCTCAGATGAGATGCTTGGCCTCCAGGATAGTATTGCGAACCTGGTTAGCTTGACGAACACTCACGTGGCAAATTGAGCATATCACAATGTTATCCTCCGGCTTGCTAATCATAAGGAAGTCCTAAACTGGGAGGTTTAATTTCTTATTATGTCACTGCCAGTGTCTGAAGAACTGTAGGTTGGCGGTGTCATTTGCCTCTCAGTAGGACGTACTTCGACTGTGGCAGTGATGGATGTAGGTCTCAACAGGGGTCCTACAAATATGGAAGACGGCGGTGGTGAAATCACATCTCTCTGAGCAGGTTAAATAGGAGGAGTCATCTCAATGTCCTCTGAGCCATCCTCCATTCTGACAATCACTGTCTCAGCATCCTCACTGTCACTTTCCATAATTCAGGGGGTTTCAGGAACTTTCCCTTTCCCTTGTCTCTCGGGGCAGGTCTCAGACTTGGTGGGGGTCCAATCCATGTCCAGATCATCAGAAGGGGGGCTTGGAGACAATGATGTAGAGGCATTTCTTTTTCTTGCTTGAGATTGTGAAGACAATAATTTAAAATCAACATCTTGCTTAGAAGGAAGGTCAACCTTCTGTTCTGCTCCTTTTTCAGGAAAACATTTGCTGGCCGCTGCTCCTGTTGTCTACCTTTCTGCAACAATTGGATACTAGTTTGCGGCTGAACAAAATCCAGCTCAGACTCACTACTCATCACCATGACTGCAGTGGCTGCATAGCTCAAAAGAATGCGACGTTGTCAAAATTGCACACATCGTAATAATATGATATGTGGAAATACCATACAACATCCTCACACCGGAAAAATGATTAAAGTCAAACATAATGCAGACTGTAATTCAAAAAATGTAATCTATGGCATTAAATGCCCATGTGGATTACTATACATAGGAAAAACCGAACGCAAAATAAAAACATGTATTTCAGAACATAAAAGCACCATTCGTAATAACAACACCAAAAGTAGTTTATCAGTACATTGGATGAAATTCCGTCATACAATAGGTCAACTAAAGTTTCAGGTAATAGAAAGGGTCGAGCCCACACCAGGTAGAGATCTCACGAAAACCTTACTCCAAAGAGAGATTTTTTGGATTAAAAGACTAGAAACTCAGGATCCAAAAGGGATCAACGATAAAGTAGACCTAGGTTGCATTCTGTAATGTACCATATGTTCAGGTAGTGAGGTGTTAAAAAACCTAGAGAGGTGTAAAAAAACAGCACAGATTCCCATAGTTCAGTGTTATTATAAACACAAATTATTTCTGACTGTTATCATGTTATTGCATTGAGCATTGTGTAAAACAATAATGTGTTTTTACAGTCTTCTACAGTCTTTACTATTCATTTATTTATTCTTTCACTCTATTTCTTCACTCTACTTTCGCCGTTACTCTGCACTAGCACTTTTGTTCATGTGGTTATTGTGAATAGGGAGAGTTTTTGATAATGATTATCTTTAGTGTACGCGAAATTAAGGATTTTTATTCAGTTCTTGGCTATTTTTGTCAGTAGTTCATCAACACAGCTTCGTATTGCACCATTCCAATATGGCCCCCTAAATTCCTTCTTCCAGTAGTCCTTCTTCTTTTTTATACCGCGTCTGAGTTCTTAACATGCACTCTCGGCGTTATGTGGATGAACAACTTCCGGAATCGAGCCATGTTGGGTTTAGACGCGCCAGACTGGATTAAATTTGATGAAGCATTTTCTTCGTAACTCAAGGTAAAACAGAGTTACTTCTTGAACTCACTGTCTCGAAATAGTTTCAGTGTTTAGGTAGTCATGGCGTTTTTCGTTTTTTCAGGTTTTTAAGTTGAGGCAATTGTGCAACGTTCAATTAGCATGCCGGTTTACATGCAAGAAGTTTCGTGAGATGAGTTTTTGGTTTTTTTGTACCTCTAGCGGGCATCACATGACTTTTTGGTTATTCAGAGGTTTTTATTGAGGTTTTGGCCACTGGGTGTTAGCGCGAAAGTGGTGCTGGTTAACTTTTCTCGTGTTCACGAGTGGTTTCTCTTTCTAATTTCTACTCTTTCACTGAGGTTTGATTCTCTATTTTAAGAACTAGTTACAACCCAGCAATGTGTTTTCAAAAAACATTGTGTTGTTACACATCACCTGATCATTTAAAAAACTGTAAGAATTGAATTGTATTTTTTTGTTCCCCTGCGCATTATATGGAAATAATGCATAAACTTAAAATACTCTATTGTTTGTATGATTTACAGATCTTAGCCCCTGAGGTAGGGCCGATGGGGCCCGAAATGCATTGGGCATGCTATTAGAAGGGCATTAGAAGAAAATAATTTCATGGACATTATGTATTGATGGAAAGATATTATGTTCAAGAAAGCATCTGTGATTACAACGGATTAAAACTTACAATATTGAAGCAATCATCATATACTGCTTCTGTTGTATGATGTTTTATGCCATGAATGTTCTGATTTACATTTGTGTTACTTAGTAATGTATTTATATTATGGTTTAGAGTGATATAGCAATAGCTATAAGGATACAGTGCACAGAGGTCAAGTTGAAACACTTGATATAGTTTTAGTTGATCAATGACTTGTTTAGGCAGCACGTCAGCCTCTGCAGCACGCCACATTTAAAAAGAGTTATAAAAAGAGTAAAAGAGTTCAATCAGGAGTGCTCCTCTTTCCAATTAATTCCATGGCTGATGTGCACCTATGGCAGGCGGTGAATGCAGGGAGAAAATTGAATAATCCTTAAAGAAATGATTGCAGGTGTGTGCCTATGACAGGCAGGGGGTGCTGGGGGGGGGGAAGGAATAATCCTTAAAAACAAATATTGCTGGTGTGCACCTATGGCAGCGGGGGTGCAGGGAAAAATCAAATAACTGAAAAATAATATTTCTGGTGCCTCCCTAGGGGCTATGAGAAATTCTATGGGAGGCATAGACATACTACAATATTCCTTAAGTACATTAAGCTTGCATCAGGGAAAAAAATGAAGAAAAAATAAAAAGGTATATGCCTCTTCTCTCGAAGTCCCTAGAAAATGGCTACGAAACTGGAAGAAATGGAACACACTGGCTACACAAAATGGCCAGACTGGCACATAGTCACCAAGGGCAAAGGCATGAACAGCAATGAACACATGCAGGGCTATGGCAAGAGCAAAGCACACTGGCTTCAAAATGGCTGCCGGCCACATAGCCACCAAGTGTAAAGGCATGGACAACAAACAAAGAACACATGCAGGTCTATAGCAAAATCAAAGCACACTGAATACAAAATGGACGCTGGCCACATGGCCACCGAAGGCAAAAGCATGAACATCAAAGAACACATGCAGGTCTTTGGCAAAAGCAAAGCACACTGACTATAACAAATGGGTGCCGGCCACTTGGCCGACAAGGGCAAAATCATGGACAACAAAGAACTCATGTAGGACTATGACAAAACCAAAGCACACTGACTACAAAATGGCCACCAAGGGCAAATGCAAGGACAACAAAGAACACATGCAGGTGTGTAGCCAAAGCAAAGCACACTGACTACAAAATGACTGTCGGGCGACATGGTCACCAATAGCAATAGAATGTAATATCTCCTTGTTGTGCCTTCCCTATGCCACCCCTGGGGATGTGTATGCTTTTGATGGATTCCCAGGTTTACAAAATCTCGTAAATCTGGGAATGTGTCAAAAGCCATGGGTGTTACTTGGGAGCATGGACCGTAACACCCATGGCATGCCTCCCAATTTTACGGTGAAGCAACACAGCAACTTGTGCTGCGTTGCCTCAGTTCATATCTACAAGGGCATGAAAACCATGAAGGGTGGCTTTACGTGGCCTTGCAGATATGGCTCTGCAGTGTGTGCTGTCAGACCTTCACTGAAAGTAACGTCCCAGTGGCACAGGGGCCTTGTAAATGAGGCCCTATACCTTTTACCACCCTCAATTATCATTGCAAAAAGTATATTAGGTCTATCTACATGTTTAATTTTAAGGATTGTACGACATAACCACACATGCGATTACCACACATGCCTTAACAACGCCACCTGTACAACGCAATAGTCATTACTACGTATGCATTTTGTACACAAATTTTTACAATGCATATGCCTTTTTTATACGTATGCCTTTACCACAATAATATCATTGTAAATGCATGCTTGGTAAGGGCATGTAGGTGCTCCAAATTTGGCATGCGTCGTAAAGGCATCAGCTTGGTGATGGCATGCGTGCAGTTGGGGCACACTGGCATGAGCATTCGAGTTGTAAAGTACTTCTCCCCACATAATCCGCTCACAGTGCTAAATAGACACTGTGAATGGTCTTACATCTACCGATAGGACAGAGAGTCCAAAACCGAAGAAAATCGGCCACTTCCGCAGTACTCTGACCAACCCTGAACTAACCCTAAGTCCGCTGGTCCAAGAGAGAGCCTGAAGGGGCAGAGGTGAGTTCAACGCTGTGCATATGCCTTTATCTGGCCCTTAGCCCTAAAACTGCCTCCTGGTGCAACACCATGCCCGGCCCTCAACCCTAAATCAGCCCCTTTTCTTGGCCCTGAGCTCTAAAACCACCCCCCTGCTGCAGTACCCTGTCCGGCCCTGAGTTCCTAAACCCTTCCCCTAGCCTTTCGCACCTCCTGAGTTTAGAACACGGTCCATGACCATTACAACGCATGCTTTACAATGAACATGCCTTTACTACATATGCCCTGTTTGTATTAAAGGCATGTGTGGTGAAGGCTTATTCATGGCGAATACTTCATGTTAACGGACATGCGTGGTAAAGGCATGTTTAAAGGATGCGTGGTAATGGTCATGAGCGGTGATGATTTTGCTATAATGGCTTTTTCCCAATTATAAGTGAAGTGCCATGTTGTTAATGACAGAAGTAACAAAACATGCCAGCTTAAAGAGCAGGAAGACCTAGAGCCAGGTTAAGGAGTACAAATAGGGTTACCAAAATGGAGACTATCACAGTGTTCAAGACAACCTCAGTGTGAGTAGAACGAGGTAAACTGTGTAGGTCAATTTGGCATAGTCAGTGACGAGCAGCGCATGAGACCATTGGTATGCACGGATAGTGCAGTACAAGGGACATATTTGTTATATCGAATCAGTTTGCGACTCATTTGCAACACACCAAACGTTCATATGAGGCTCTGTGTCTGTGTGATGGCCCCTTCCTCATCCCTTGAGGAGGCTCTTAAAGATGCCTTTTGAACATCTCCAAAAGTCAGGACGCAAGATGCCCTTACACAGATACTAACAGTGCAAAATATTTCCGCACATTAGAATTATAATGACTTTGGCCTGTGTTTTTAAATGACGTAAAATACAAACATAGAAGAGAAACTATGGATAATGGCTCATGAAATGCACAAAATTGGGAAGTTTGTGCACAAGTGCATATAGTGTATCAGCTCATCTTTCAGCAGACTTTAGAAGTAAAGCTGATTTTAAAGTTTGAAAAGACATAACAGGCGCTCATTCAGTAAGAACAGCATCTGCTACTAAAAACCTATTTAACTACTTTTAGAACTATCCAGTCATTATTGCAAGATGAGAACGGAGAAAATCGGAAAGTGTTATTCTCTAAGCTTTCGCACAAAGATAATAAATAATACACGAGGGAGAATAGCAAAATTATAATTTCGAATTGAACTGCAGATTTACTTACTTGGCACTAAAATGCAGATGCCCAAAGGAAATGAGGTTTGAACATGACCGCTTACTGCTAGTGCATATAATGATTGTTTCTGTGTATGTTGATCTGTGAGGTTGCAAATCAATGTTATGCAGATTAGTTCACACATCTGCGATCTTTGGTTATAAGAGGCAAGGCAAATTTCTCTTCTTGATTATTAATTTATCAGGAAAATGGAATTTCCAACAATGTCAGAGGAGGCTGCTTTTAAAGTTAGTTTCCCAACTTTGCACATTACCTTGCAATATGCACTATAGTTTTGCTCGTACTAACTAATAACATTATGCATGACATGTCATACTAATACAGTTGCTGGACCACAGATGAAACGTTTGCGCATGCATTCATCAAGACAGTTTCAATTTTTAAACAAATGCCGGGATTTACTAATGCTTTGTGCCGGGATTGTGCTACTTTTTTAATGCAAACACAATTGAAAGTGTTATGCTGGAATTAACCATCCAAATCAGGATTTGTGTTCAAAAGCTTCCCAGAGTAAAGTAAAGTTGCGTTACGCGCTGCTCTGTGTTAGTTTGCGTCAACAGGGCATTCCATCGGTTGTACGTAGCAGTTTCTATGCAACCATCCAAGGAGTTTGATGCAAATCCTTATTTGCAAACATTTGCAGACAGGGATTTGTGCCAAAATCCTATGCCTCCTTGAGGCAGGCATAACAAGTAGAAATATTTTCATATTGCCTTGTTGTTTAGGTCTCGCCTATGCAGCGCGCATGCGTTGACATGAGGACCTTTAGCCGTCGTTCAGCTCTTTTTGGAAGCACATACTCGTGCTTGTGGCACCATACACCTTGCGGGAGCGCGCAGGGGCGCGCCACAAGCACGAGTATGTGCTTCCAAAAAGAGCAGACTGTGCGGGCACCACTCACGAGCTCACCACCTGTACTTTACATGTGTGTTGAATATTTAGAGAACGGCTCTTAAAAGATGCATATTTTGTCGAGCTCTGCCTGCAACAACCGGCACAGATTAAGCACTTTGTCAAAGTGCAAAGATGTATCTAATCCACCCTGACTATAATAATACAGCGGACCACAACTCCTGTCTGTGCTACTGATGTGTCTTCTCATATATGTCAACACAACAAAGAAACATACGCAGGTTCTTTCTTGAGATATTTCAGTTTTCGCCTATGCCCAAAACAAGCAAACAACCTGATCTTAGAAGCCATAATGTGAGGCAAGGGGTGTGCATGCATACGTTTGTTGCAGTAATGGCGTGTATTTTTTGATCACTTTGCAAGGGAATTTTTTATTTCAAAGTACACGGCTGGTTTGTTTTTCATCATATATATATATTTTAACCCTTGCTGCTTCAACCTCTTGGGTCCTCAAAAGCACACACAGAATTTGGCCGCAGCAGAGTGAGCATAATTCATCTTGATTGTCACTTTTATACACGGTGTCCCATAAGCTTCATACGTTTTCCCTGACATATAAAACTCTTTCTTGAATAAGGCATTCCGTCAATGACGTCACATGAGTGCTCGAAACCCCAACATACTTTATCATAGAAAGGAGCATTCTAGAACGTGTATTATAAGATAGTATTGCTGATGTGTGATTCGGTAAATAGTAGAGCTCTGTTTTTCTCTTCACTGGATTGACATACAACACCATTGTGTGCCTGATGAGCCCTCTGTGCACACGCTGCTGCCTTCCTTGTAAGGGTCTCTCTGCTTTGCCAAATTATTGTTCGTCTTTACAGGTTCTGAAATCATCAACACATCAACGACCGCTCTCCATCTCAGTTATTTTTTAATGGTGAGGTGGTGAAAACTGACACTGCATGAGTGAAAACATTTGTGAGGCATTTGTCATATCCAGGCCACTGGAACTATGCGATGCAGCGCCAATTTTTGCATAACCATGGATCTGCTGCATTTTCTCCATAATCGTCATCTGCATAACCTCCTACTTTTAAAACAATACAAATACATTACCGTTTCTAGGTCAAACAGGTAACAGTTACTAAAAACGCAACAATGTGGGTTTGCAAGCAGTGGAAGGCCTGTTGCAAAGGTTAACCAGTGATCTTTGTGTTCCTTTTTCCAGTATTTATTTGGTTGTTAAACTGGTACTAATGAGTGGAAGTCTTTGCCTACTATTTTCATTCAAGCAATGGCATAGACAATAGGTCTCGCCTTTGGGACCTTGTAAGTATTTAGTTATGCATCACAATATCATTGGTACAACAGCATCAACTGTTGCATGGCTAAACAATTATAAGGTCCCAAAGGCGAGACCTATTGGCTATGCAAATGCTTGTTCTACTTTACATGCGTGCAGCGTTCTGTAGCTCACACACAAAGCAGGACAGGTATTAAAGGATAGTTTTTGTACTGGAATGATCTCCTCCCAGTACAAATACGATTCCGTACAGAACGTACAAACCCTTGCACTAGGGCACAAGGGTGTGTGCGTTGGCGCATGGAAGCCTAAAGTGCACCAGAGGAGGGAGGGAGGAAAAGAGCACCGTACCTGAATAGATCTGGCACACGTCTGCTCTTTCCCTTTCACCCAAAGCAGCTCAGCAACTTGAGTTGCTGCTCTGCGAAAATGTTTCTGAAATCTGAGCCAAAGTATGCTCACCCCTACTGATGTTCTGCAATAATTGAAGTGTTCCTGGTGTCATAGTAAAAGATATTGACCAAACATTTAACAGGTTTCAACATTTGAAAAATCATAAGTTTGATATTCTAACCTGCCTCACATTATGGGAAGTTTTATAGAACAATATTTTTCTACGAGTGCTACTAGGGAATCTCATTACTTAGGTCTTCCTGTATTAAATATGAGCTTGTTTGTCGTAAATCAATTGTTTTCAAAACATTCATAGTACGACCACAATTATACAGAGAACCAGCCAATAAAATTGCCCATCTGAGATACAAGGGATGTGACCTATCATGTAACAACAACAAATGCAATATAGAAAGGCAGGTCAAAATTCCCCTGCTCCTTCCCTCAAAGAATAAACTAACTAAAGCAATCTCTGGAATCAACTTAAAACAGGTCATGCCTCCTTCTCAGCCCAATTAATTGATTGTCAAATTTCAATCAGTTTGACCCGTGACCCTTCTCCCTTCCATTAACAAGAAAATAAAGTCAGGGCCCTTAGTCACCATTGGCAGGTTACATTTGGCAGGCCCGTTGAAAAGTACGCCATGAATGCAAAGTTGCTCCGTCAGCTCAGTCTCTCCATCGCCAGGGCATTCCACAGTTGCTCGTGCCATTGTGGCATGGACAGTGGTTCTTTACATTTCCAATTTAAAGCTAGCGCCACTTAGGCAAACACTTCCACAGACTTATCTTCTCAGCTTTCACCTTATATTTCAGGATTACTGATTGGCCCTAAAGAGAATCGAGCCTATGTCATTTAGTATAGAATAAATATGTCTGTCATTGATTTCTCTGGATTTCCTCCCACAAAGGTTTTATGCGTGGGCAGCCTCACCAGATGTGGGGAAAATTTCCAACCAGCAATAGCTCCTTCAGTAATGCAGCTGTGCACTTAGGTAGGACACTTACACCAATTATGCATTACTTTACAGTGAGCTTACAGACAGGGTGTGCTAGCAGATTCCTTCACCAAATCAGGCCCAACTTGCTCAGGTCATGTCATCTGACTCCATTATCTTGTTTGGATCCCAGTGATCTCTGTAGTGTTAGTCTTTATAGGAGATGCTGGTAGTAGCTGACGGATAGAGGAAATAATGTGTTTCAGTCCTGTGGTCTTTTTCATAAATTTGTCAAAGGGGTATTGCTCTCTGTTTCATAACAGTGTGTAAAAGCCAGTGTCTAAATTATGTATTGTGGAACCTTTTCTCCTCTGACATCTCAAGTTCTACCTTACAGGTCTCAGAAGATTTAACATCTCCTGATCAAAACATATCAGAGAACATGATACTTCTTCCTTTCTTGCACCTGTCAAAAGGCCCCAATAGTTGTGCTGCAGAGAAGGTAGGACCAAAGTGAATTTGTATGTAAGGGGGGGGAACATGCCATCAGTCATGGGTGTCTCACAGTCGTATCCAAAATGCTCAGGCAAGTGCCTACATGTGTGCTATGGTAAATATTGGGCCATGGGTTCCCACTAGTCTTCCAGGGCAGGTCTGCAAGGTTGCCTTTTATGGGTTCACGCTTCTTGTGCAACCATAATTTGTCAGTCTGTTGCATAGATAAGTTCACCAGTACCCTTGACTGTGCAGCTTTGTTGCATAAGTGTAAGTCAAGGAGACTTACACTCCTCCCCAGCCCTAAAATGCACAAAGCAATTTGTACACCAGTCACAGCCTCAGACCATGGCAGATAAACTTGTGGACATCCCTTTGAAGGTCAAAGAAGAATCTCTGCTCCAACTGCACTGGGAGCGCTTGAAAGGCACATAGGACCCTGTGAAGGCTCTTCATTTCTACAGCATTAATGCTGCTCAGTCCTGAGAGACATAATGGAGACCCCCTTTTTAAAGTCTTCCTAAAGGTGTCCAGAAAGTGAGGATAGTTTTGCCTAATATAAATCAGTCAATGGTGAGGTAATATAGATTCCTAGATAATTAATACACTTATCAGCCCATTGAGTCCTTTATTGAAGTTTACTAACCTCCTCTCTTCTGAGAGTTATACTAAGTATCTCAGACTTGCCTACGGTAATTTATAGCCCTGCAGTTCTGTAGGAGAGATATAGCTGCATCATCAATGCTGGAAGGGATTGTCTGGTGTCAGACAATGTCAAATGGATGTCATCTGCAAAAATTGACATTTTATGGACGTCAGGACCAAACCCAATTTATGCAATCTCTTAGCCCTTTAATATGTGAATATCTCGAAGTTCAGTGCTGAGGGCAGACGGAGGTGGAAGAGGACACTCCTACCTTATACCCTCCCAAAACTGAAAGGTTGAGACAATCCACCATTCAGGCATATTTTTATGGTGGGGTGATAATGGGGTTTCCATCACCATCACTTTAAGCAAAGGGTTTATACCACCCCTAAAGAGTACTTGTTTTAAAATACAGACCACTGAACCCTATCAGAGCCGTTCTTTGCATCTAGTGAGACCAGGATCGCTTGGATAGATCTGTTTTTGGACTTTTCAATGTGGTGTACTATCTTCCATATATTATCATGTCTGGGTCCTAGAATAAATTGTAACTGGTCAGGGTGGATCAGGACAAGCAAGAGGTGCTCAGGTATCACGGGCAGAATCTTCTTCAACAGTTTCACATCAATATTATTGTAGGAGAGTAGGATCTGCACTTATGTTCCCCCCACTTTTTTTCTGATGTATACACTGGTTTCTGGCTATAGTCTGGCTGGGTCACTGCTAATCAGGGCCCCAGTCTCTCTGTTGTCTCTAAACGACTTGGTGTGCATATTAGATGCACTAGTGATTGGATACTGTGGTACCTTATGAGCCCCTAGTATATGATACCTTAGGTACCTAGGTCATAGGCACTTCACAGGCCTACCAGGGGCTGAAGCATGTATTATGCCACCCCTGGGAAGCAGACTAAATCTGACACCACAGGCCTGCTACTGCAGCCTGTGTGAGGTAGTGTTAGCACTCCTCACCGAGATATAGGTTTCTATGTCTCACCATACACACACATATAAACCTATCAGCCACCCCTATGGCAGGCCCTATCAATCCTGAGGGCTGGGTGCGTGGTTTACAATGTGAGGGGGTGCCTCTGCCTGAGCAGGGCCCCTCTGCAGCTACCAGAGTCTATTTCCTATGGCTGTTTGTGGATGCGGTTAAACCATATGCTAACTTTGGAATGACTGCATCAAAACATGTCGTGTTTGGTGTCAAACAACTTGGAATCATACCCCCACATCAGTCCATGATGTGGGAGCATGATCCCACCCTTCTAGAGGGGGACGGCATGTAAAATGACAGAAATCTGAAAGAGCCCTGGCATCACAAAATGGATGCCACCAGCACAGACACTGGGCTGCCCTCCTGCTGCTGACTGAAACTCGCAGTGGAGGAAGCCCAACAAAAGGCATCCTGTCACAGGGAGGTGTCACCACCTTCCAGACAGGATTTAGTGTATTGGGGCTGGGTGGGTGCACTTCTAGAGTGCTTTGAAGTCCTGCACTGGGGGAGCAGTAGGCTCCTCTGTGCATATGCCAGCTCAAACCGGTTCAGGGGCTACCTGTCCCAGCTCTGGCATGAAACTGGACAAAGGGAAGTGGGTGTAACCACCCCCTACCCTGACCCTCCTAGAGGAGTGGTCATAGAGCTAGTCCCTCCGCTATCTTCACCATAAGATAGCAAGCTTTGTCATTGCAAATCAGATAACCCTGGACGACGCTCTACAAAGAAGAATCCTGGCCCTTCGATGTTCCACTACCTTTGGAAGACAGAAGAATCTCTCTTGGAGTCAAGGAGTGACTCCCCTGCTTGGCAGGCACCAAAAACCTTAATCAATGGTCGCAAACTTTCCCGCTCTCGCCAGAGTTCGAAGTCCCTGCAGCCCCAGAAGTAGATTTCCTGACATCTCGGCAACCATTGTGAGTCTCCAGCAAAGCTGTGGTGAGTGGACCCCACGAGTGACGAGGAACAGCAATACCCAGGGATTGTGCACTATTGTCAAGTGCAACCCCTTCACAACATTCTACGAACTTGTGCTTTGGACCGATTGTGGCCCATGCCTCCAGCAGGTTTTGCAGTGAAAAGCAGAGGCCTACCCTGTCCCGAGTGACCGTGGGCTCCTGTGAAGCATTTCCTGAAGAGGTGTCTTTGCGATCCCTTCCCCATTGGCTTGCGGGTCCCCTGAAGACTTTCTTATCAACTCAAAGGACTCCCCTAGTTGCTCCAGGCCTGCCCTCACTTAACTTTGCTGGGTGAGTCCCTCAGACCTTGCTGGTCTGCACCATCAACTTTTTTCACTCTACACAAGACTTGCAGTTGCCAAGGCTTGTTGGCGTCAGTCCGGTTGCCAACACCACCATCAGATGCAGACGTTGTGGGACACTCCGAATCCAGCTGCTGGTCATCGTTAATTTCTTCTGGACCTCGTGAGCGAAGAGTCAAAACACCATCGATGACCTGAAATCACCCGACATCTGTGGTCATCCATCTTCCTGGACACCGGTCACTGACAAGTGACTTTGAACACTGTCCCTTCAATTTTCAGGTCTTCAGCATCTTGAATCCACCCTTGGATTCCACCGGACACTTCTTCAGTCGACGCAAGCAGCAAGTCTTCTTTGGTCTCCATAGAAAACAGCGACGCGACCCGACACCAAAAGACACCTATGCACCCGACTTCCCTGGGTGAGGAAACTCGTGCACTCCAGTGCCCTAGTGTGTGTTGGCCCTCAAATTACTTACCTTGTATGTGGCTTGCTTGTAGACTTCCTCAAAGTACCCTAAAACTTTAAAAATCAAACCGCTACTTGCTCCATTATAATCAATAGGAAACCCGCGGCTGTGTTCAGACACTGCACGCGTCTCCCGTGGGCCTACTACTTACCTGCTTTCACTGCAGTGGTGAAGCCCCAGCGATTCTACAGGCCCTAGGCCTAGTCATTTTGCAAGTCGACCTTCTTATACCATGTTTTTAGTATATGGTCTGGTACGTCCCTAGGGTTCCAGCCATATTTGTGCTTAACTTATTGAGAAACGTTGAATTTTGAATGTGTATCTGGCTTCTAATCTCATAAAGAGATTAGTAGAGTGTGTCTAGAAATAAATACATATATATTTGATATATATACCTGTGTGGTGTCATTTCATTTGGTAATTCAAGAGATTATAAAGTAAAACAAGCTGCTTTACATTCCTCTGAGACTTAGTCTGAAGGCTGCTCTCCACAGCTACCACTAGGATAGCTTTCTTAAAAAGGTTGTCTTAAACCTAGTACCATAAGAGTTGAATTGGACTGGTGCAAGGTGGCCACTATAACTAGTGACCAGCATATGCCAGGCCAACTTCTCACAATTAGTCAATGTAATGGGTCCATGAAAAAGGACTTTCAGTTGTTCAGAGATACTGATATATATTTGGAAAACATTTTGCTAAAATACATTTCAAATGGTTGCAATTTGAATAAACAAACAATTGGAAGAACTTGGATTTACAGATGAATTATTGAAGTTGGGCTCCACCCATATCATAGCTATCAACTTCACAAACACACTCTTGATAAATGTAAATCTTTGATTATCAAAGCTCAACATTGACTTTAATGTATCATATGAATATGCTGAGACAGTACACTCATCACAGACTTATATTTGTAAGTCAATATGCCTCAAATATACTCATTCATAGCATGCCATTATTTACTGTGCAGGTCCTGTGTTACCAGTCCCTCTGCCAACTCTGCCACTTGCTGCTTGACGGCGCTGTGTAGACTAGCCTCAGATGATAAACTAATGGCGGAACCTGGCAAATCACCCTCCATGTTAATTGTGAATGGCCTAAGCATCGCTCCCTCTGCATAAGTGGTGAAAATGTGAATCTATTGCACACCAGGTCTAATGGATGGGCTTATAGTCTGATGTGTGTGTCATTACGTCACAAAAAGCGACCTTCAATTGTGGCACTCCACTGGTAAGCATATGTAATAGGTCTTCTGTCATAGACTCAATTTGCCCTTGACCTCAAAGCAAAGAGTGATATATACATGGTCACAGTATCTAGCACTCTATCACAGTACATCAATGTCTGTCTGTATCTAACAACAATCTCCTCGTAGCTGTCACCAACCCACTCATGTGGGTGGGTGTTTCTTTACCTCACAAAACTGCCACATTCCCATATCCTCATACTTTTTATTTATTTCTTCACAGCTGCAGTGATAAGACAGCCCCTGCTATCCACATTGTGCACCACCCATGAGACCACATAGGTGGGTATCCGTCAAGCAGAAATTTGGCTCTGTACCATCCCTCGGTCAGATAAATTTGAAAAAATTCTATGTAGACTCATATCTATATCGATTTGTAACTCATTTACCCCCTTTATTATATCGAGCAAATGTCTGTCCACTGATCAATTTTTACATGTGAAAGAAATATCCTATATATCTATTTTATATTTATCAGCATGGATATCATTTGTTGCATCTATGACAGTTACACTCTCTCACACCAGTGGCGTAACGAAAGTTTAAGGGGCCCCCCTGCAATGTACACAGAGGGGCCCCTGCTCCGGATTTTAGCCGGAGCGCTCAGACCTGAGTGCTGTGCTGAGGGGGCCCCCTGCAACTGGAAGGCCCCCCCGCACCGCGGGGGATGTGGAGGCCAGTGGTACGCCCCTGTGTCACACTCTTAGAATTGCAAAGTTTTTCATTACTCTTTTCTGCACCTCCCATCAACCCTCCTGCGTCCATTGCACAACCTGATCCTCAGTTCACTGTTAGGACAGTACTGCATTGCCAGGGACCCGGATAATTTCAACCTTTCCCATGGTAATGAGCAGAAACCATCACCACTATGAAGATTTCGGCAACTAGTCATTGTCTGGTTCACAACGCACACTCTGACAGTAATATTTACCTTTCCCACCAATTAATACATAGATGAAATATATATTTTTGAATTTTTTTTAATAAATGCCAATTGCAGGTACCTTCTTCCAATGGGTCACCTCATGTTTGTCTGAACCTGAAGATGGGTGTATACAAGTAATCTGTCTTCGTTGTGGTGCACACCTTTTTAAGGAAGATGAACTTTATTTTATTTCTTTTTTCAGAACTGTATTTAATATTTTATTTTATTATTCCATTATTTCAATTTATTTTGTGATATATTTCTAAAACTGAAATAAGTCGAGTTTTCGGAAAAATCCCTTCTCCAAGGGAAATCAATATCATACCTTGCTATCAGATTTTCAGTGGGATTTCTGCCTGAGAACTGGAAGACACTATCAGTGTTCAGATCTCCTTGCCTTCCATAAAAACATGGCCACAGCACTAGGACTCACACACACATCGAAAAGGAGTGTGCAGCCTAAAATGTGGATTTCCCATGTAAATTACCATAGGAAACGTCCGTTGCAGTTATAGAAAAAACCGCTGAACGGAATTACACCATAATGGGAAAAAATGTAGAACTTTACTAAAACAAACGTGCGATTGGATGTAAGTGAAGTCATATTTCGGAATATTATTGTTTAAAGAGCAGCTCAGGTTGGGCATGAAAGTTTAAAAAGATATGAATATCTGGACTCTTAGGGCCATATGTAGGTAAGTGAAAAATACCGATTCCTAAATACCGAATTTTACCGATTCGGTATTCAGAAATCGGTATTTTGTATGTAGGTAATTGTTCGGTAAATTTTACCGAATCGGTAACATTCGGAAAAAGTTTACCGATTCCACAATACTGACCGGTATTCCAGAATCGGTATTTACTGAATCTGCATTTACCGATTCGGTAATTACCGATTCGGTATATACCGAATCGGTGTTTCAAAACCACAGCCATTGAGGAATCAGCCAATCATGTGGAAACCACCACCCCGCCCAACCAGGAAGTGGCCACACCCAGGCAGGTGCACACAATCAGAACCCTCTGAAGAGGCTGGGAGTGCTGAGGAGTGCTACAGAGCCAGTGCCTGAACATTTGCAACTGATCCTGCACAATGGCCAGCCAGGACACAGATGGAGGTGAAAGGAAGAGGAAAATGAAATTCAGCGTGAAGGAACTGCAGGTACTTGTGGAGGAGGTGGTGAAGCACCACAACAAGCTTTTTGGAAAGCAGTCCCTGCAAGTTGCAGAGTCTGAAAAAAGAAGGATCTGGCAAGGAATACAGTTGCAGGTAAATGCAATTGGAGTCACCCCCCGGGACATTGATGTGCTAAAGAAGCGGTGGTACGACATCCGGATCATCACCAAGAGGAAGATGGCTGAGCTAAAAAAACAGGCCAGCCAGACCAGAGGAGGAAGGAACAGGGCACCTGATCTGACTGAACTGGAGCAGCTCGTGGAGTCCACCATCGAGCCTGAAAGTGTTGTTGGGATTGGGGATGCAGACAGCTCTGCCAGAGCTGCTACCAAAAAAGGTAAGAAGCATGTGCAGCATAGTGCCCCCCCTTCCCCTATTCCAAATCCCCAATTGTGCTTTTGAGTCCCACTCCAGTACAGGTGTTAGGTCAGACCAGCAATGCATTATGGGTGATGTAGTCATTGAAACCCCTATCATGACAGGATTGGCACGGAACAACAGGGCATGCGACACACATCAGCGAGAATGAGGCAGAGGACAAAGAGATAGTGTTGCACAAATGTATTATGAGGTGAGCAATGTAGGCCTGCTGATACACTGAGCTAATGTAACGTTTCTGTCCACAGGCGAGACATCGCGCAGGACTGCTCAGGAGAAGGGGGAGAGGGCACCCAGGAAGCACATCCACGAGAAAGCCACCACGAGTGCAGGGCACACAACACCACCACAGCCAGCCTCACCACCACAGCCAGCCTCACCACCACAGCCAGCCTCACCACCACAGCCAGGCTCGCCAACACAGCCGGCTACGTCACCACACCCAGCATCGCCGCTACTGATAGCCTCACCAGCATCCACACCACCAGCAGTGGTGAGACCTAGGAGGCGTGCTGTTGGCAGACTGCATGTGTCCGAGTCCTCCTCAGAAGACTCGAGGGGGGATGAAACAACCAATGTGCCAGTGGATCATAGCAATGCTGGTGTGCTGTCCACCGTTGAGGGAGCGAACACAGGTGCCAGACGCCGCCGCAGGGCTCGTGTCAGCAGTCCACCTCCTCTGGGTGAGAGCCATGGTGTCTTTGGAGGGCTGGAGGCAACCATGGTGAAGGTGCAGCGCCTAAAAGGCAAAGCAATACAGTCAGTACAACGACAAATGAAGTGCCTAAATGACAAAATGGGTAATATTGACAGGAGCATTTCATCAATGGCTGAGGGCATGAGGGAGATGGCTGTGGGCATGCGGGACATGTCGCAGTCTGTGATGCTGCTGTGCAGTAAAATGGAGGAGGACAGAGCAACACGTCGAAGGGAGAGGCAGAACATTGCGCACCATACCAGGGCAGTGAACCGACTAGCTACTGCCACTTCTCTGCTCTGCAGGCGCTCGATGGCCATGCAGGAGGGGCTTACACACTGCAGCACTGATGTCACTGGGGGGCTGGTTAAGGTGACCAGTGCTATTGAGGTGCTGCTGACGAGCCAGTCTGCCAATACTGGTGCTGTGGATGTCGTGGACAGCGAGGACACGACCAGTAGGAGCAGCATTACCCCCCCTGTCACAGACACACGGAGGAGCAGCAGACGGCATGGGGCTGCCATTGGTCCCACAGCCAGTGAGGTCAGTCAATCAATGGCATCCCGCACTGTAGTGCGTGGGCGCAGACGCTGATGCAGCACACACTTACAGGACACAGTTGGGTGAAGTAACCCATGACTTCCAACTATGGATATCACCTATTTGATAGGCCATTTTTTCCGTTGTGTTGTGGCGTAGTGCCCGCAAATTAAAACTACGTCATTGCATCCAACTGCTGGCTGTGTCCCCTTACTTACTTAGAAATAGTTGCATGTGATCTCTGCCCGTCTCTCTCTCCCATCTGTTGCTGCTGGCACTTCTGCTGCGTTGGGCTCTGGCTGTGCAAGATCATCATCATTGTCCTCAAAATCTGTTATTTCCACCTCTGTACCAGTCTTTGTGGCAAGGTTGTGCAGCATTGCACAAGTGGCAATGATCTTGCAGCAGATGATGGGTGTGTACTGGCGTGCGCCTCCGCTTTTGTGGAGGCAGCGGATCCTGCTTTTCAATAGTCCAAACATGCGCTCCACCACATTGCGTGTTGATTTGTGTGCCACATTATATCGTCTCTCACACAGGGTTGATGGGTGTACGTAGGGAGTGAGGATGAATGACCGCACGGCATATGCACTATCGCCTAGGTGAGGAAGAGAGTACCATTAGTCACATACACCAATACACATTCATATGCGGTAAGTATTAGGGAGTGTCACAGTGATTTACCTAGCAGGTATCCTTCTCCAAATTCTCCGGCAACCAGGCGTGTGTAGATCCCACTGTTCTGGAAAATGTAGTAGTCGTGGGTGCTCCCAGGAAACTTTGCTACGATGTCAGTGATTATGTTGCCAGCATCGCAGATTACCTGCACATTTATGGAGTGGGTGGACTTTCTGTTCCTGTAGATATGCTCAGTGGCTGCTGGTGGGCAGATTGGAATATGTGTGCCATCAATACAGCCTATGACATGCGGGAACTGTGCCATCTGGTAAAAGTCGGTCTTTGTTTTCAGCAGTTCAGCCTGTGTGTTTGGGAAGCTAATGTAGTGTTGCATTCTCTGCATCATGGCATCCAGGAACTTCCTGAAGAAACGGGACAGGCAACTCTGGGATACCCCGCCTACCGCAGCTATCACCCCCTGGTAACTGCCAGATGCCAGTAGATGTAGGCTACAGAGCACCTGCACATGTGGAGGTATGGCATGCGCCCTTGTTGTTGGATGGTCCAGGAGTGGGTGCAAGTCCCTTATCAGGTCCATGATGGTTTGGGGGTGTAGCCTGTACCTTTCATGTATCTCAGCCTCAGTCTGTTGAAAGATTGTGATGCGCTGTCTGTAAATGCACTCCTCCCGTCTCCAAATCCTCAGACCTGCTGCCTGTAGACGTAGGTGCCTTGCAATCACATAGAGAGCCGCCATGGTGTTCACGCTGTTGCATTTTGGGATTGCTTATATGCACTGTGGCTGATTACCACCTGCTTTCACTCTGTGGTAATTACCGACTCTTAAATACCGAATTTCATGGAATTCGGTAATAACGAATTTACCTACATCTCTTTTCTCGTTTTACCATTTCATATTTACCGAATCGGTAAATATGAATTCGGTAATTCTGATTCGGTAATTTAGAATTCGGTAAAGATGAATCGGTATTTACCGATTCATAATTACCGAATCCTTCTTTTTGGACTCCTACATCTCATTCGCCTAAATACCGGGCGGTAACGTGATATTTACCGAATTTCGGCCGTTACCGACCGGTATTTAGCTACCTACATATGGCCCCTAATGTCCAAATATGCCTTTGTTGACCACTTTAAAGGGGTCTAGTCCTGCTTGGCTGAATATAACCTGAATATACATATTCTTGTAGCCATTATAGGACTCAGTGACAGCTGCCGTCCATGCAGGTAACAGCGGTGGGGCCAGGTAAGGGGGGATTTCGAGGGACAATCTTAGGGGAAAATTAATTATTTATTTAATGTTCCCTCTGCATCGTCCCTTGAAATCCCCCCTTACCCGGCCCACTGCCCTACCGCTGCTACCTGCATGGACCGCGGCTGCTCAGTGACATGGTACCTGCATCCTGAAAGTGAAACAAAAAACATATAAGGGGCATGTTGAGAACACCCTGACCCCAAGGGGATTGGCTGCTACAAAATGGACAACATGTTGAAGCAGCCATTGCAGCCCAGTCACCATTGAAATGCATCCCATGGAAGGGTGATAACAGACTTTAGTCGCAATATGAATCATTTGTTAGTGGTACCATGCTAATTTTAGCAACTGTAATATGTTCTAAGATATGTTCTGTGAAAAATGCTGATCCTCTGCTGGTATATGATGAACCATTTTTGAGAGAAAACAATTTTCTCTCGTGATTCTTTCACAGAGGTGCCCCAGCAGCTAAAATGACAGCAAAGTTTCTATACATTTGCACTATCTTCCTCAGTCATGCAACAATAAAGTCTGATATTCTGGGAAAAACATTTATTTTCATGTTTTGCCTCACACTCCCAAATAGAAGAAAGATAGCACTCCCACATGGAGGTACACACATGGCAAAGCAAGAAAACACCCGAAAAGGGGTTTCATTCTCATAAAATGAGACACATCAAAAGACAGTTTTCAGAATAAAGCGTGGGGTTTTATTTGTGCAACACTCTCCAACAGAAAGGCTTTCACAGATGTCAAATGAAACAATATGCAAATGTATATATTATGTGCAATCAATAATAACACACTTCAAATAAAAAAAATCAAATGTATATATATATATATATATATGTGTGTGTATGCGCGAGCAATAATAACACACGATTCAAATGCAACTGTTAAATGCATGGGATAAAAATACAAGCAGATAGTAATGATAATAATACTAGACGCCAACTGCAAGAAATAGGTACTGTTAAATGCAAGTAATCAGTGAAGGAAAGCATGGAAAGATATAAGTTATATACACAGAATACATCAGATGATTATGACCACTGGAGACTTGAATGTGCACAGACACTTTCACACATCACAATACCAATAATCAGAGAAAATACCTCACCAGCTGCAATAATTTCCAATCCAATCCAAAATAGCTTTATTCGACAAATGTGTTATCAACGCATACTACATAATACATAAATTTGTTTTAAAAAGTTAAAAGTAGTCATAAATACAATAAAAGAATACACAATTACAATATGGTCAAAGTTGATAAAACTAGCAAAACGTTGTTGGCATCGTTCAATTCATCATCTATAACACAGGCCACCCTACATGTGGCCAGCGTCTACAGTTCAAACAATGAAAAATAAGGAACAATAGAAGCAGCCATCAGCCTAAAGAGAGAACATGCGATCTAATGGCCCAAGCCCAACTCAGATACTTTGCTAAGGCTATAACAATGGTGCTAGATGTAGCAGAGTGTAATAGTCTTAGGGCAACCTCAAACCTTCTGGTGCCTAAAGATTTACAAATTGGCATCAGCCATACTCGACGAGGGGCAGCATATGCTGGCCAAGCAAATATTCAGTGAGCTAAAGACTCTGGGTGAATGAGACAGATGGGACAAGAGTTGACTTCTGTATTTCCCCATCTTGCTGTGAATGATCTTACTGGCAATGAGCCCACCCTAAATTGAAAGTAAAGCTTCCGATCATGCGGCTTGGTAATAGTGTCCCAGTAGTAGTAGTAGATTAGCTTTATTCGATTTTGTTGCATAAAATCATAAAAGCAACAATTCCTATATATACATATCAGTACAAATCATTACAATAAATAACATTTAATTAAAACAGTGTTAAATCAAATTAAATGAGTTCGCTAATCTCCAAGTTCCGTTTTCTAAGAACACTTTTTAAAAAACCGGACATAACCATAGTACAGGTAGCATTTCCCAATTGCTGCAGACTAAGGAACGCAGGACGGCATTGGCGACAAGCACCTTGCTTCAAGTACTGTTTGATCCACCTATTACGCTCACTCCCATATAATTTACAGAACAATACTACATGGCAGGTGGATTGTGCAGAAATACTATCACAAGGGCAAGGAGCCAGGGCTCCAGACCAGTCATTTTTGGTTGGATATGTAACTAACCGATGAAATAGGTTAAACCTAAATCTTGTCAAAATGAATAGGTCGAAGCCCAGATTGCACATGGTTAGATATGGCTGGATTGTGTAGGTGGTCAGTGACAATTGATGTTCTCTCACTGTTTTCTTTGTTAATTCTCCTACACACCTGAGAAGTTCAAAATGGGCCATACATAACCTCTTTAATTCTGATTTTGAAATATTCAAAATTGAAGCTGGGATGCTGAAAAACTCCGGCCTTTGGATATCAGTAAATATTTTCCTGATATACTCAAGCCAGGGTATACTCTTGGCGTTATCTAGGCCCATGACATCTTTTATTATTTCCTGATTTAAACCAAGGGCCACTGAGACCCATACTCTGCGCCAGAGTAGGACAGGTTGCAGTTTAATCAGGTCGGATATATAATCCATCCCCAATTCCTGATGGCAATTAAAGACTATATATATATATATATATGTGTGTATGCGTGAGCAATAATAACACACGATTCAAATGCAACTGTTAAATGCATGGGATAAAAATACAAGCAGATAGTAATGATAATAATACTAGACGCCAACTGCAAGAAATAGGTACTGTTAAATGCAAGTAATCAGTGAAGGAAAGCATGGAAAGATATAAGTTATATACACAGAATACATCAGATGATTATGACCACTGGAGACTTGAATGTGCACAGACACTTTCACACATCACAATACCAATAATCAGAGAAAATACCTCACCAGCTGCAATAATTTCCAATCCAATCCAAAATAGCTTTATTCGACAAATGTGTTATCAACGCATACTACATAATACATAAATTTGTTTTAAAAAGTTAAAAGTAGTCATAAATACAATAAAAGAATACACAATTACAATATGGTCAAAGTTGATAAAACTAGCAAAACGTTGTTGGCATCGTTCAATTCATCATCTATAACACAGGCCACCCTACATGTGGCCAGCGTCTACAGTTCAAACAATGAAAAATAAGGAACAATAGAAGCAGCCATCAGCCTAAAGAGAGAACATGCGATCTAATGGCCCAAGCCCAACTCAGATACTTTGCTAAGGCTATAACAATGGTGCTAGATGTAGCAGAGTGTAATAGTCTTAGGGCAACCTCAAACCTTCTGGTGCCTAAAGATTTACAAATTGGCATCAGCCATACTCGACGAGGGGCAGCATATGCTGGCCAAGCAAATATTCAGTGAGCTAAAGACTCTGGGTGAATGAGACAGATGGGACAAGAGTTGACTTCTGTATTTCCCCATCTTGCTGTGAATGATCTTACTGGCAATGAGCCCACCCTAAATTGAAAGCAAAGCTTCCGATCATGCGGCTTGGTAATAGTGTCCCAGTAGTAGTAGTAGATTAGCTTTATTCGATTTTGTTGCATAAAATCATAAAAGCAACAATTCCTATATATACATATCAGTACAAATCATTATAATAAATAACATTTAATTAAAACAGTGTTAAATCAAATTAAATGAGTTCGCTAATCTCCAAGTTCCGTTTTCTAAGAACACTTTTTAAAAAACCGGACATAACCATAGTACAGGTAGCATTTCCCAATTGCTGCAGACTAAGGAACGCAGGACGGCATTGGCGACAAGCACCTTGCTTCAAGTACTGTTTGATCCACCTATTACGCTCACTCCCATATAATTTACAGAACAATACTACATGGCAGGTGGATTGTGCAGAAATACTATCACAAGGGCAAGGAGCCAGGGCTCCAGACCAGTCATTTTTGGTTGGATATGTAACTAACCGATGAAATAGGTTAAACCTAAATCTTGTCAAAATGAATAGGTCGAAGCCCAGATTGCACATGGTTAGATATGGCTGGATTGTGTAGGTGGTCAGTGACAATTGATGTTCACTCACTGTTTTCTTTGTTAATTCTCCTACACACCTGAGAAGTTCAAAATGGGCCATACATAACCTCTTTAATTCTGATTTTGAAATATTCAAAATTGAAGCTGGGATGCTGAAAAACTCCGGCCTTTGGATATCAGTAAATATTTTCCTGATATACTCAAGCCAGGGTATACTCTTGGCGTTATCTAGGCCCATGACATCTTTTATTATTTCCTGATTTAAACCAAGGGCCACTGAGACCCATACTCTGCGCCAGAGTAGGACAGGTTGCAGTTTAATCAGGTCGGATATATAATCCATCCCCAATTCCTGATGGCAATTAAAGACTGAGGTACCTTTCGGTAGAGCTAATAAGTATCTGAAAAAATTATTTTCTTCAACTTGTATCGCCGATGTATCCTGGTACCCCCAGATCCCTGCCCCATATAACGCAACACTTCTGCATTTAGATTTATAAATCTTTAGCATGATCTCAGGGGGTCTTTTGCCAAGCTTAGCGGCGAAGTGCTTTAATGCTCCTATGGTGCGTTTAAAGGATAGGGTCCTATTCTTGGCCTCAGGCCCCCAGGAGCCGGAACCCTCAATTATAACCCCGAGGTATGGAAAAGTTTTAGTATGCTCTATTACAAGCCCCGACGCTCTAAGATTTTTACAGCTTGGACGAGCCTTACCACACTGCATCACATATGATTTTTTAGCATTTATCATAAGGCCCCTTTCTTCCATAAATTCAAGATATTTTGTAAGGGCTTTCTTTGCTCCGACCTTCGTTCTCGTCATTAGTACCGCGTCGTCCGCGTACAGAAGCGATACAATTGACTTGTTGCCGTACTTTGGGGAGTCTATTTTACAAGCGCCCAGTTCCTTCTCAAGTTTATTCGTATAAAGGGTAAAAAGAAAGGGGGCCAATACACACCCTTGTCTTACCCCTTTTTCTATCCTGAAGGGGCCAGTGCACTCCCCTCTCAGCCCAAATCTAACTTTGGCCGTTGCCCCTGAATAAAGTTGCCTTAGAAACAGTACCATGGCAGGATCGACCTCCATTTCCTCAAGAATTTGCCACATCTTGGCATGTATCACGCAATCAAAGGCGGCAGAGAGGTCAACAAAAATGGCATATAATTGTCCTTCCTTAGCCCGGGTGTATTTGGCTTGTAACAAAACAAAATTTAGGACGTGCTCTACCGTGCCCATCCCTTCACGAAAGCCATACTGTACAGGGCTCAAAATATCATGTTCCTCGGCCCACAGTTGCAATTTATTTAAGACCACCCTCCCCGCCATTTTCATGAGGGAGTCTAATAAAGAAATAGGTCTATAATTAGATGGGCAATCCCTGTCCCCCTTTTTGTATATCGATATTATGACCAATTCCGACCAGGTACCGATAAAACCTATGGCACAACAAGCCTGTAGGACCCGGGTACAAAGTGGGGCCCACAAATCTATATTTAATTTATAAATATCATTAGGGATCCCATCCGGTCCCGGGGCTTTGTTACTGTTACTAGCTTGTAGTGCCAGCTCTACTTCTTGTAGGGTAATCCCCATGTTAATGGGGTAAAAATCACTCCCTCTCAATGAACACCCTATCAATTTGTCCTCTTTCATGGGAGACCCCTCGACATTTTTATATACCTTTGAGAAGAAATCAATCCAAGTTTTTTCATCAATAGTGATGTCCAACCTTTCTGCCTCCTTCTTGGTAAAAAAGGGTGCGTTGACTGCCTCCCAGAAGGCCCTAGCGTCTTTGCTCTGTGAGGCAGTCAGAAAGTTCTGCCATGCTACTTCTTTGATTTCCTTTTTCCGCAGGCACCTTGCCTGGGTATACACCTTCCTACATTTTCTAATTGCCTTGAGGTCCCTTGGTTTAAAGCTCAAGGCAGCCTTAAGGGCAGTATACGCCTTGGTACACCTGGAGTCAAACCAGCCCACCCCTTTATTGAGTTTGTTCCTCTGTACCCTGGTTAGATTATCCTGGATCACCTTAGTAATTCTACCAAAGGCCTCCAAGGTTTGTTCTTCTGAGGTACTCTCATCCAAACATGACAATATATCTGTTAGAGCCCGAGTGATTATTTCTTTAAATTTTTTGACCGAGTCTACGGTGCTCCACTTAAGTGTCATCCCATTATAGCGAGCTAAGGCGATATTTTGTGTCCAAGTGAGTGACTCGATAGTAGTGATACTACTTAGCTCTCCTGTGGTTATGGTCATGCTAAGAGGTAGGTGGTCACTTAGGCCAATGGCTGGAATCACAAAGTTTTCTACACAATGTGAAAAACTATTTGACACAATCACAAAATCAATAACGGAGTGGCACCCTCTAGCTAGAAATGTGGCACTAAATTCCACCTTAGGTGTACACATTAGGTTTGCAAAGCCAAGGTCCAAATTGGCCATAATATTATTTAGTACCTCTCCTTTTACTGAATGCGTAAAGTGACACCTGCTCACATTTTCCCCCCTGCCATATTCCTGAAATTCACAGCTTTCTTGGTCACAAATGTTCAAATTAAAATCCCCTACCCATACCAACATTTTGTTTTCCCCCCTCAAAAGATTCTGAGTATTTAATTCCCCTTGCAGGCTACCTAGAACCTCTGCAAAAACCCCATTTTTTATGTTATTATAGAAGTTAACTATTAAAAGCTCGACCCACTGATTTAAGATAACTGAGACCATCTGGTAGTTATGTGTATTACTTCTTCTTACGATTTTAGCAACTTTTAGCAGATTAGAGACATAGATACAAATCCCTCCTTTATGTCTTCCAGACAGGGAACGAACTGCTGGAGTATGAAAAGTTTTAAAACCAGGAAGATGTATCTCATTAATAAGCCAGGTTTCTGGTACACATAGGATGTCAATGTTTTGGACAAAATCTCCCCAGATAGTATCGTGCACTTTACTCTCTAACCCACATACATTCCAGGAAACAATCCTCACTAGACCACCCTGCTCCCTGAATTTATTCTGTTTTGGCAACAATTTCTCCTTGTCGGTGTTCACCCCAAGCAAATCCGGCATGAGGACCAGGCCGACATCTTCTTGCTCATGCCTTAATTCTCTGTTATCAGTCAACATTAGGTCAGTTTCCCTCCCACCCCCAATATTGACTAACATCCCAGAAGGGTTCTCGTGGAGAGATTTTTTAATGAGTCCAAGTTCCTGTACGTTGGGATTTATTTTCTTGTGCATTTTCCCTGTTACACTTTCCCCATGGATTATATGATCGTGTGGGTTATGTAGTACAGGAGACTTCCCCCCTTGAGAAGTATCCGTGAGTATCAATGTGACTTTATCTTTTCCACCGCCCAGTCAGTCACACTCATTTAAACCAGAAAGGGCTATAAACCGATTTGGTCCTACCAAAGAAGGTGTGTATCCCGATTTCCCCTTTGTGTTCGGAGTGGGTGACATAATTGTCTCTTCCTAGGATATTCCCAGGGCTGACTTAATTGTGGGTATGGTAACCTATCATCCTGATTTAGAAATGGGGACCTAAAACGGTCATTTTGTTGTTGAAATTGGGGCCTGATGTAATCATCCTGGCGTTGGACCAAGTGCCTAGAACGAGCATCCTGATATTGAAATGGGGGTCTAAAACGATCGTTCTGTTGTTGGAATAAGGGCCAAATGCCATCATCATGATGTTTGGAAGGGGGCCTAGAGCAATCAACCTGATAATGAGAGGGGGGTCTAAAACAATCATTCTGTTGTTGAAATAGAGGCCTGATGACATCGTCGTGATGTTGAAAGGGGGGCCTAAAGCAATCATCCGGGCGTTGAAATAAGGGCTTGAAATTAGTTACAGGAGCCAATAGGGTTCTGGGTAAAAATAGGGCAATTCACGTGGAGTGATTACATTACCACCATTTTGAGGGAACCAGTTTAAGATGTATCTAACTGCTCTATCATCTCTAAAATTAACAATGATGATATCCCTGATGTGTCCTTTATTCTATGTCCCAACCAAGGAAGACGCCTAACGTGTAATATCTCGCCGTTAATATTTGGAGGAAGTGGTCTATTTTGCCTAAGCCAAAATATAACTTTATTTTTAAGCTGGTAATAATCTTCTCTCTTATTATCCTCTAAAGCGGGCACTCCAGTGAGATCTACCACAAACGGAACTCATTCCGGAGGCAGTTCTACATTGTTTTCTTTGGGGACAATAACCCTATCGGGGTAATCACGGCCACTTAGTTTTTGCATATTTTCTGGGTTATTAGATATTACGCCTACCGCAGGGACTTTATCACTAATTCCAGCATTTTGCCGTGTTGTTTTAGAGGACATTGATTTCAAGGGTTTCGGTTTCTCCTGATTAATGGTTTTTACTCCCTTTTGAGGAGTATTATTTAAAGATAGTTCTATAGTTGTAGGCACTATTGGAAGCTTTGGCACATCCTTCATTACCCCTTTAATTTCCCCAATTGTCTGCTCTACGTTCCCTAGCTGTTGAGCTAATCTTATTGATCTCTCTATTAATGGCAATATGAGGGATCGGATTAATTGTTCAATGCCTCCCATTAAATCAGATAGATGTTTCTTTTAATGGGAGGTGTGGTGGGATAGCTGTGGCAGATATTAAGGGTACATTGGGGGAAGGGCTCTTAGAGTTACCTGAGTCAATTTGAATGATCTTATTTTTCTGTTGTCCACTCCCCCTCTTTCTCCTTTTTTTTGGCGGGGATCCTTGACGTCTCCTTTTTTTTTGGTGGTGGACCTTGGGGTCTGGAAATTTTTAAAGATTTATTAGATTTTTGGGCAGTCTCTACAGTTTGTAACAGGATATCTACCAGGAGTTCTACCTCTGGTATTGAATTACAAAAAGATGCAGAATCGATTGTATTCAAATCATTGCTTCCATCTGGTAGAAATGATCCATCCTGCAAAAGCAATGGGATGCTGTCATTAAGAGATACCTCAAATCCCTCAGCGTCGGATGGTATACTTGTGTGCGTACTGACAAGCGGTGAAATAGCTAAGTCTAACGGGCCCAGAGAAGAACGCCTGTTCTTAATAAGTTCAACTGAACGGCGTCTCTCGGCCCGTCGCTCCGCAAGAGCAATGTCCCTATCAATACCTGTAGTAGTCCTAATGACATAATTGTCTAGCGTTCCTCTATTTCCCCCCCCCCCTGACAATGAAGATTTTTCTTTAGGGGGGAGTCATAATGCGTACATACACAATAGGGGACAAAATCAACCACTCTGGCCTTTAAAAATAACACCAATAGTTTTAGCAGACATACGTTAATCAGACATAGTTGTCGGTAAAATCATATACAATGTTAATACAGTGTCTGCTTACTGGGGTGTTGGCCGAAAGTCCTCTCCGAAATTCAACATGTCAAGGGGTGACCCGGCCCAGCCCAGCCTACTCTGGCATCCTCTGGCCTTTGAGGGCCTAGGAGAGCCCACACTTTGCCCGGGGCTTCTCCCCGCGCGCTCCCGCAAAGGGGGCTCCCCCCGCTGCACCTCAAGACGCCGACGCCACTCTGTGCAGGCCTCCTCAAGGGTAAAGCAATGGAAGAAAGACTCAGACTCAGTGATTGGTGGAGTTCTGGACACTGAGGCTAATTGAGAGCTCCTTTGAGGTATATGAGGGATGAAAGACCAAGACCTCTGTTTCTTGTTGTCTGATTTTTGGTATTTGTCATGTCGGTAACTGTAATTTCACTGTGTCTGTTGATTCAGTTAGAAGTGTAAAGCTGATTACTTTTTCAAATTCTGAAAATGGCCGGCGGAGTGGGTGGGTGTTGTGACGAGCTAAAGGAGCTGAGGAGCTGAGGAGTATCCTGCCCCTCCCCCCCCGGGCTCCTAGTTCCTGCTCCTGCCGCAGTGATTAAGCCCTTGTCCAACTTATCATTGGCGTTTGCTCTTGTTCAGCTTGTTAAGCTCGATAAGCTTGTTAAGCTTATACTCTTATGCCCACCACAATCTATCACAGCTCACTGTTGCCTCTCCCCCGTGACAATTGTCTGGTCACCTCTGTTAAAGGGGGACAGGCTGAGGCCAGGCTGGGCGGCCGATTCTCTGCCTGCGGGGAACAGTCCAGGCCGTCCTGGCAGTCCTGGCACAGTTCGCAGTTTACTGTCCACAGCTCGCTGTCTGGCGGCGGCAATCGTGGCGTTACCTTCTTTTTCTGTCGCTGCTCTCGTCACTATTCTCGATGTTGCTCATTCGCCGCTGCTGCAGCACATGCCAGCTCCGCTCTGCACTGGCCCGTGACACCGGCGCGCCACCAACGCGGTACCAACGCGGCAACACGGCAGCACGGCTTCTATTTGAACCTTTTTTCCGATTCCCGATTTCACCAAAACTCGATGGATCTGTGCTGCCGCTACCGCTGCTCTCCGGCTCTCGCTACGGGTTTCACGCAAAACCTGGGTGTCCCAGTATTGCTCGAGACTCGGTGCTGGCTTAACAGCAAGGAAACTCCCTGTAAGGGAGGAAGTGTCACAGTTACTATAAGTTAGTGGAAGAGGTGTGGCGCAGCGGCCAGGGTTCCTCACTCTGGACTACAGGGTTCACGGTTTGATCTCCGGTGCCGGCGGCAGGTTAGCCCAGCACCATGTGACTCTGGGCAATAGCTTGCTTAATCTTCCCGACGGCCCCCAGCGCCGGGACACCACTTCGGTGGTAGCTGTGCGCTTTACAAATACTGGTATTTCATTTTATAAGCACCTTGGGCCACCCATTCCCAGTATTTAGCTTTTAAAACCGCTTTGGAGGGGGACGGAGTGCCTGCCGGATTTTCCCATAAAGGGGCCATACCAAGACTGATCAGGGAAGCTCTGATCCCCCGCAACCATTTAATCTTATGGAAACGATCAGTGTTGATTAGGTCCCTGAGGCCTGCAGCATAACTGGCCAGCTCTGGGGTACACCAGATTCTCCGCCAATAAAGCAAGGGACGCAGTCTTGCTATATCAGCCAGTGCCTTCTTACCTAGGTCGTATAGCAGTGGGCGCACTGGAGTACTTTGTGGGAGGCTGGTGATCTTGCGGAGGAACCTGTTTTCTTCTATTGTTATTTGTGAGAGGTTCTCAAAACCCCAGAGCTCGGCCCTGTATAGGACAGATCTGACCACGTTCAAGTCAAATATTTGGAGTGCTGAGCTTACTGGTTTTGTAAAAGAGGAGCTAAACTCGGATTGCAAGATACCGGCCTGTTGTCGGTGTTTCAATGATGGATATCCACAAGACAATCCCTATGCAACTACACAATGGTACAATACTATTACACAGTATCACACAGATATGATTGAATCCCAAAGTTTGTCACATTTATTAAAAAAAAGGTTTACATGTATCACGGTTAAAATCAATCCTCCGTTGTTTCACAACATTTTAAAAAAAACACATCATTTGAACATTTATGAATCAAAAATACAAATCAAAATACAAATCACAAACTGTTATGAGCCCGCATAACAGAAAACATAAACAGACAGTGAACTTTGTCATTGGTAACACATCCTATATGACCATCAATTTGTATCCGTAGTTTGGGATATGTACAACCCACTTATATCTCCAATTCTCTACGGCGGTCCCTTGGATTATGTGTGTAACTTGCGTCGACGCGTTTCGATGGTTTTTACATTATAGAGCCATCTTTATCAAGACGATTCATAGGCTTTATTTATACCGGCTCGATTTGAACCTATAAAGACATAAATGCTTTTAGTGAACTTAATAGAAGTTCTACTAGCAAAGACATAAGATGTTTCATCAATATTCGTAGGTATTTCACTAATTGTCTTATATTGCTAAATACATTTTCCTGCATCACATTATCCATGCAGTTACATATTGTTGCCATAGGTGCTCCCCTCAGTATTAGTTCCCTCATAGATGGTTCTCTAATGCATTTATCCAATCTAATTAAACAGAACCGCTAGACACCCTGCATAATCCCAACATGCTAGGTCAATGCCTGGATAATTCGTACTAATAAATCTAAAAAGTGCCTCAGGTGGAGCGTATCGGCTAAATGTTGCTCTATGTGTCTGCATTGCCTACACCTATTTACAATGGCTATCCCCCATGTTTTATACTCAATGAGAGATCTACTCCTCACCTTTTTAAGTCTTTTGACCAAACTTCGTATAAATGTTGTTGGCTTTGGTTTTTAAGGGCTCAATATTTCAGTTGAATTGGCTGGAGTTCACAAACGCTCGTTGCTACGAAATAACATAACGGCATGATGTTATTATAATGGCTCATATAAGCCTTAACAAGCCGCATTGGAAGAATGCTTACCGTTTCTTTCGACACGCTCGTGAAGCTGTAGCCGAAATGCGCGTGTCGCTTGCTTAATATAATCAAAGGCGGCGGGGGTCCATTTACATCACCCTTGTATAGCGTCACCTATTGCATAAATATATGAATGATAGAAAGCGGGTATTAGCACGAAACCGAACTATTTACACTAATAACTCCCCGCATGACTGTTATGTTGTGGCAGTAACGCCACCCTTTCTCTCTTTTGTCAAGCGTGCTGCTGAAATCTCACCTTACGGTTTGTTGATTGTTTCGCCGGTCTGGGAGTCCTCCAGCTCCGTCTATCCTGTTCCTATCTGCCTCGTTCGCCTATTTGTTGCTATGACTCTAGTCTCGTTATTGGCTAGATTTGTCACGTGTCGCCACCCACGTGTAATAGCACTATCGCGCAGCCAAGTACGTTCATTCTTATTGGTTCCTAACCACGATATCTATTGAAGTATTTCTGTGTGTGTTTTTTTAATGAAAAAATATGACGCGTATGTTTACAGCGTTCTCTACATTTCTGTTTAAGCTCACAGACGTATATCTATGTATATTACTATACTACTACTCATGGAATCATTTCCTAATGGAACCCCTTGTTTGCCTTCATGTGCTACATACAAATGCAATACAACTTTATTGTTCACATCTCCGACTTACAACTTCTCCTTATGGCTCCTAGTTACATTACAATGTATATTCGAGGTGGTGCGTCTATGCAAGTGTATATTAAAAAATCAGATTGATAGCACATCAAATGGAGAAAAAACTAAACAAACTGTTATCAACATAATTGTCATTCAAATTAGTACATAACATGGTGTAGTTCGCCAGCTGAATTGGTGCCATTACGGACATATCTCTTTAAATTACACCCAGTTTCACATAATATCAAATGTATCAGGTTTGTACCGTAGATCCCGTAATAAAGCAAACTACATCAAAGGGAGATACAGTCTTGGTACATAAAAATATATGCTCTCCACAAGTCTTACACATATCATCTTTATGTTTATATGGAAATTATGCTCATCCAGTCTTCTTTTGAATTGAGTCCCCTATCTACTGTATTTAAATAGCAAATATGCCATTGTTCCCTCTTTTTCCTGATTGTGTTAGGATCACCCCCTCTTCTGTTGACAAATATTTTCTCCAAAATAAACCATTGGATCTGATTCCATGATGTCAAATTAAGTTGCCGCTTCCAGCTAAGGTCTCTCTGTAGGGTGAGCCCCAGATATATAGAGTCCATGACTTGTTCTAAGGGCCGGTTATTCAGCACAATGCCACCTTTAAAAGCTTTATATGGGTTAAAAGACAAAAATGTCATCTTCAACACGTTGATTTCCAATCCCCTTAATTGGCAAAACTCTTAGAAGAGGTTGAGGGTTTCGTTGCAGACCACTTGGTGTTTTTTAAGTGATCAACGTGTCATCTGCGAACATTAAAATTGGGATTATAACACCTGCTATCCCATTTATAAATAGAGAGAATAATGTGGGAGCCATTACACACCCTTGTCGCACACCTCTCTCTACAGGAAAGGGAGTGGTGATTTCGTCCTGAGCTCCCCACCGAATTTGGGCAAAGTTGACATCATGGAGTCTAACGATGAGGGTTAACAACTCCGGAGACATCCCTATTTCTTGAAGTACAGACCACAGTTTACTACGAGAGACGAGGTTGAAGGCTGATTTAAGATCCACAAGGCAGTCTTCCAGTAAAGCATGATAAATCAAAATACCTGATCAATGGTTCTAGTACACGCCCTGAAGCCTGCTTGTAGTGGGGATAAACTATCTGTCTCTCCCACCCAATCCTGCACTTTATTTAAAACTAAACGCCCCATTATCTTTTGGAGTGAATCTATTAGGCTAATGGGCCTATAATTGCCAGGCTGGGATTTATCCCCCTTTTTAAAAACAGGCATGATTTTGCCCCTTTCCAAGAATCAGGAGCTAGAGCACCCTGAGCGATTGCATTAGCCAACATCGCAATGTAATGGCACCATTTAGATTTTTCATGAAAATATATGTTTGGTGGGATACCGTCTGTGCCCGGTGCTTTACCCCCCATTACTGCCCCCAGGGCCAGTCTGACATCAGCATCATCAAAAACTGTACCTATGTAGTACTGGCACAGGAGCTTCTCTTAGATCCCCTCGTCTGAACTACATGCATATTGTAGCTTGAAGTGGGTGATTCATTGGTCCTTTGATATATGGTTTTGCGGCTGGGTCGGCTGGCCACCCCTATCCCACTTAACTATATTCCAGAACTGTTTAGGGTTTTTATTGATGGATGCTAGTTTAAGGTCCTGCCACCTAGCCTTGTCCCAGGATTTATTTCCCTTCACTTGTGCTGTTCGATAATTCTGCCTTAATTGCCGTACATTGCTGGTATTCCCCTCATTAATCGCGGCTCCTAATTGCCTACGCACCTCTTTACATTCCATGTTAAACCACTGCGGGCCTTTCTTAGAATGAGCACGCTTGGCCTTATGTTGTCTAATGAAATGGGTAAGTAACTTGGCAAAAAACCTAACATGGGTGCCAATCACCGACTCTAGAGCCTTTGTGTTTGCCACGCATGCTTCCAACTCAGTGATCGCCCTTTCAATGTCCAGGAATATCGAAGCTAGAGCTTCGGGATGCTCAAGTATATTAACCCATTTTAAACATCTCATATCGTTTGTTGAGACCGCATCCCTCGTAAGCAAATTACTCCCTGGTTGCATGTGTTCCCGTTGTGGTAGCAAATCAAAGGTCGCACACAGGGGTTGTGGTCACTCTCTGGCCGCTCTCTCACTACCCTATCCCTTAGAGCATGCCACAGCCGCAGGTTGATTAATAAATGGTCTATGCGACTAGCACAGTGGCCATTATTAAAGGTAGTAGCGCCATGCCTATCAGATAGGGATCTGCCGTTAGCCGCCCAAAGTCCCTTCTCCAGCCATGTTGTGTTGATTTGAATTGCCACATCAGACTATTTTTTTATAGGTGGCAGTTCTAACTTTGGGATCCCCCAATGCTCATCTTCATCTACAGTGAAATCACAATGTTCGGAGGTAAGGGGCTCGAAAGTTGCATTAAAATCTTCCGCAATCAGGATATTTGAGCCATGGGAGTAAAGGTCTAGTAAGTCATCGAGAGCCGCTATAACTTCCGACCTTTTACCCTTTGAGCACCTGGCATAGACGTTATAAACGTCCACAGTCCCTTGTTGGCCCCATTTCAATCTGACTGCGAGGATATCACTGCTCTGTGTTTCGAGGACCTCGATGACAAAGCCAATAGCTTGACCTGAAGGTCGACCCTTACCCCCACAAATTGCAGGAATGTAATAATTTAAATAAGCTGAGCAGTATAGGGGGTCGGTTAGCCAGGTTTCCTGAAAAAGGCAAGCATCAAAATGTTCAATAAAGGTGAACTAATCGGGAGAGATGATCTTCGTCTTCAATCCTGCTACATTCCAGGATAGCATGGATGTCCCATGGGTAGTAAGTTGACTTAGCCTATGGCCATTTGTGTATTTAGGTAAGCTAGGAACCAAATGACAGTTGAAAGGGGGGTGGCCCTGCCCTGCTTCTTCCTGGCAAGGACGGGCCCGCCCTTGGCCCGGGATTCGCCCGGGCATGTCCCGCAGCGCGGAGTCAGCCGGCGGCTTTGGAAGCGCTTTGGTGGTGTCGCGCTCCTCCCTCCTGGGAGAGCGCTGTATCTTGGGGCTTGGAGTCCCCCCAACCAGCAGGAATCAAGCAGTAGGCACATCCCCTCTCCTCTGGTCACGCACTCCTCCAACTGCTGCCACCACCCTTCAAACAGTGACAACACTACAATAATTTCATATCAGCCCACACCAGACTGCGGGATTCACAGTCCTGGGGTCAAGAGACTCCGCAAGCCGGGAACTGCCACACTGAATAGATGCGTCCATCCTTCATGTCCAAAATCCCGCTTTCCAAGTCAAGAAACCCCATTTTTATCATCTCAATACACTAGAAGGTTCCAAGAAGAACTCTTCTGCGCCAAGGAAACTTACTGGAGTTGGCCGAGCTCCATGCAAGCATTCCAAAGACAAGGGAGTTCTAACGTATTCTCCTGTGATCCCACCCGTTCCAGTCCCTTGTCTTAGTGAAACTTGAAAAAGTAGAAAACATCTCTAACAGTACAGAAACCAATCTTAGATGTGAATAATCTAAATACCATGACTAATCTGGGTGCCTGCATGCATGTGCAAAACTCAGGAGTCAGATTTCAAGATAACATGAGAGCATGCCAAAGCTAATAGTAAAAACTTCATAATACTTCCCAATGTACAACATAATGCACATTTGTCTTCCACTGCCTATTGTACCACACACTTCATTTCCCAATGTACAACATGATGCACATTTGGGTACCACTGCCTATAACACTGCACTCCAAGATAGAGAAGTACATTCCACACCTTTCTCTCTCTCATGCTTTCAAACACACATCCCACACGTTCTGTCCCTGGCAAGGCTGTTCTCCTCTGTGAAACACTCCAACTCTGAAGCTACGAAGAGACACAAAATGAAATCACAAGGCAGAGTAAATTAAAAGACAAAAAGTAAATTAAAACAATGGTAGTCAAAGGTTATCACGTGGTCATCATTTAGGAGTGGCTCTGGCACTACATTCCAACAATAGTAACAGCCTGGCTGCTGCTTCCCCAGTGTTCTACCACAGCTCGCCAGAGAGTTCTAATGAACAACAAGAGGGTTCACATTCTATATTTTTGACAAAGTGTTGTACACATAAAGCTAACTGGATGGAATCAAAACTCTAAAGCATAAAGGATTTCCTTTAGAAATGATAATAATGGAGGGGTTCATTTTGTCATTGTAATGATGGATAGTGCCCTATAAAGTTAAAATGAGGGCACATTTTCTATGACTTATCAAATATCTTTCTCATCCATGTCAGCAAACATTCTGACATGCAGACTGAAAAAATGTACTTTCAGCACCAGCAGCCAACTGTCCGTTAACTTCCGAGTGCTCTACTGGAGCTTTCAACAGTGTTCTAATGAACAACTGGAGAGGACACCAACCATCCAGATAGAGCTAACTTTTCACTATTGTTAATCCCCATCATGCCCAATCCGAGGGCCTTTTTAAAGGCTGATTTCTCAAAAATGGCTGAAAGGATTTGCACCAAATAACAAAAACCACACTCTATCAGGCACATGCATCAAGCTAAAATGTGCTCGCAAAATTAGCGAATAGCTATTTGCGAGCGCATTTTAGCATTTCCCAATGCATCAACCAACTATCACAAAATCGCAATTATGCAGAATCGCTAATACCGGGAAACAAGATATAGCGAATCCTTATTAGCGATAAAAAAAACTGCAGGAGCAATTAAAGATTTGCTAAAAAAACTCGCAATGCAATGCATGAAAAATCGCAAATAGTGATTCCCATGAAATTCGCAAAATAGCAAGTGCAGTTTAAGGGGAATCAGAAGCAGGTGGTTAAAAAAAATTCCTTACAGCTGCAAAGCAGCAGAGGGCTATTTAAACTGACCAATGAGGCCATAGAGGCCTTACACAATGGCGGCACTCTACGTGTTTGTGAGGAGGATGAGGATCCATGCAGCAGGCCAGGCCAGAAGGAGAATCCAGGAGAGGATATTCTGCCTGCGCATCACTCTGTCGGGACAAACTGCTGAGGACATATATGATAAGTACCGGATGAACGCTGCTATGATACTTTACCTCATAGCCGAATTGGAACCACTAATGCAGTGCCAGACACGTAGGACCCATGCAATCCCTACCCATGTCCAGGTGCTATGTTGCCTGCACCTACTTACATAAGGAAGTTTCCAGGGGGTAGTGGCAGTAGCTGGAGGGGTGTCACAAAGCTCCCTCTCACGTTTCTTCAGATCCTTCCTGTCTGCCATGATGACTCTGATCCACAACCACATCACCTTCCCCACAACCCAAAGGGAATTGAACCAAACAAATCTCGAATTCTATCGATTAGCCCAGTTCCCTCATGTGATTGGATGCATAGATTGCACCCATGTAGCCATATGTCCACCAGCAGTCAATGAGTATATCTTCCGTAACCGGAAATCGTATCACTCAATCAATGTCCAAGCAGTGTGCAATGGGAAATACATCATAACCGACATTGTAGCGCAATATCCTGGGAGCACCCATGATTCATACATCTTCCGACACAGTGGCATTCACACACGCCTGCTCAGGGGGAATTTGACGAAGGGCACCTGCTAGGTAAGACAATATACTCATGCACACAAATTTATTCTGAAATGGCAATGCATACCTGACACTAACACCGTGCTTACTACCCTGTAGGTGACAGTGCATAAGCCGTGAGGAACTATATCATGACTCCATACTTGAACCCAGCCTCCCCACAAGAGCAGCGGTACAACGCAGCACACATCAGGACACGTAATGTGATCGAACGGACATTTGGATTGCTCAAAAGTCGCTTCAGCATCCTGCACAAAACTGGTGGAGCGATGCTGTACCAGCAGGAAACCTGCTGTAGGATAGTGGCAGCACGTGCAATGTTGCACAATATAGCTACAAGGAGAGGCATACCCATAGAGGCGTCCGACACTGAGGACAACCAGCCCCCTGTACACCCACGACACCCGCATCCTGCAAGCTCAGCGGAAGGGCAGAGGAAACGTGCAGGGATCACCCAACATCACTTCTGAGGTACGTAATAATGAGACAAAACACTCGCATTCTTGAACTGCAAAGTTTTTATTTGCACGTGAGCAGGTAGTGGTGTGTGGCTAAACATAGATGTTGCTTAAGAGCACATTCACTGCATGTACCAAAGCACAAATTAAATAAAGTTTTGGACTTCATTCCCAGTCACTATGAATGTCTTGGAGATTGTCACGCCACCATGGAAGATAGTCCGGAGGTATGTTTATGTTCAGCGCTTCCTCCCACGCACACCGAGACGTCTTTCACCTGCATCTGCATCCCCACTCATGGATGCAACTGTAGGTGTTAAACGATGTGTACTGCACCTCCTGCCAGTGCTGACTGGCGCTGACATGCTGCTAAGGCTGGATGCCCCCTCACTCCCCTCATCTCCTGTGACATTGCTCTGCCCACCAGTACCAGCCTGGAGCTGTTCAACAGCAGTGGTTACTTGGCCAAGGGCCCTGGCCACATCCCCACAACAATGGCCCATGTCAATTTGCATTGCCGCCGACCTCCGTGACAGCAGTGCAGTTGTGTTGCACAACTTATTGTTCGATGTGGTATAGCCAGCCAAGCGCGCCATGAATTGGCGATGCCTCCTCCTCTCTGTGTTGTGTCCCTCCTGCATCACACGTGCATAAGCCGTGAGGAACTATATCATGACTCCATACTTGAACCCAGCCTCCCCACAAGAGCAGTGGTACAACGCAGCACACATCAGGACACGTAATGTGATCGAACGGACATTTAGATTGCTCAAAAGTTGCTTCAGCATCCTGCACAAAACTGGTGGAGCGACGCTGTACCAGCCGGAAACCTGCTGTAGGATAGTGGCAGCATGTGCAATGTTGCACAATATATCTACAAGGAGAGGCATACCCATAGAGGCGTCCGACACTGAGGACAACCAGCCCCCTGTACACCCACGACATCCGCATCCTGCAAGCTCAGCAGAAGGGCAGAGGAAACGTGCAGAGATCACCCAACATTACTTCTGAGGTACGTAATAATGAGACAAAACACTCGCATTCTTGAACTGCAAAGTTTGTATTTGCACGTGAGCAGGTAGTGGTGTGTGGCTAAACATAGATGTTGCTTAAGAGCACATTCACTGCATGTACCAAAGCACAAATTAAATAAAGTTTTGAACTTCATTCCCAGTCACTATGAATGTCTTGGACATGGTTACGCCACCATGGAAGATAGTCCGGAGGTATGTTTGTGTTCAGCGCTTCCTCCCAAGCACACCGAGACGTCTTTCACCTGCATCCCCACTCATGGGTGCAACTGTAGGTGTTGAACAACGTGTACTGTACCTCCTGCCAGTGCTGACTGGTGCTGACATGCTGCTAGGGCTGGATGCCCCCTCACTCCTCTCATCTCCTGTGACATTGCTGAGCCCACCAGTACCAGCCTGGAGCTGTTCAACAGCAGTGGTTACTTGGCCAAGGGCCCTGGCCAAGTCCCCACAACAATGGCCCATGTCAATTTGCATTGCCGCCGACCTCCGTGACAGCAGTGCAGTTGCGTTGCACAACTTATTGTTCGATGTGGTATAGCCAGCCAAGCGCGCCATGAATTGGCGATGCCTCCTCCTCTCTGTGTTGTGTCCCTCCTGCATCACATGCGCAAGCTCCTGCATTGTGGCGTTAGTGTGCCTGTTGCCTTCCACAACCGCTTGAGTCAGTTCACTCACGCGATCTGCCATGACTGAAATGTTCTTGTTCATCTTCGTCATTTGCAGGTTGATGGCTCCCATATGTCGTGCTTGCAGATGCTGCACCCTCATCATCTGCGACTCCACACCTCCCCACACATTTGGAGTTGATGCCTCCTGTGCTGCTATGTGGCTCCTTGACCTGCGTCTTCGTGTCATCCGGACCTGTGCCTGAGGTGTCCTGGTGGTCCTCATACTAGGCTGGCTTGGCGCAGGAGCCCTTTCAGGATCCTGATCGCTCTCCATTGTCTGAAGAGTAGGGACTGTCGCCCTGCGTCTTGGGCGTGCCTGGGATGTGCTTGGTGGTGTGACAGGTTTCACAACGGCAGTCTCTGCAGTGGTCTGTGTCCTCTCTCTGCATTCACTGTCATCAGTGTCTACTTCTTCTGCACCTGTGGTGTGAAACAGTGCAACATTAATTTGTGTTGGTCCTAATGTTTTGCCACATAAAATTTTGTTTGCTCTTAAGTTCTCACAGTCTGTAATCACTGACTGCAATGCAGTTTTGGAACTATGGCCTCACAATGTGGAATTTGACTACCAATTTGGATCAGGAGACTACAACTCCTATGATGCATTAGGATCTCTATGTGAAATGTGGACTGGAGTTGATTACAGCTGAATGGCTTTTAATTACAGTATGTGCACAATTAGTATTTACATTGATGTGTATATTTTTGTGCCTCTTACCTTGTGTACTACATGCCGCACCGGATGTATTCAGCTGCGTTACTCCCACAGCAGCTTCTGGCAGGATTGTGCCCTCCACCAGGTCCTCCAGGGCTGTGTTGTCTGGGACTATTAAGGGTCCTCCTCAAGTGCTCTTCGCCTCCTTCAGCCTCTGTGCAATTCTCTCCTTGGCCCGGCTCCGCAGATCATACCACCTTTTTTTCAGCTCTTCTATACTGCAGTGTGTCACACCCACAGCATTAACTTTGTTCTTGATCCAGTTCCAGATCCTTCTTTTTTCTGCCTCTGGAACTTTTAGTGAGAGTTTCCCAAAGAGCTTATCATGGCTCTTTACCACCTCTTCAATGAGGTACTCTAGTTCCCTCTCACTGAATTTTCGCTTTCGCTTTCTGGCCACTGTCCCCTCTTCTGCTGATGTTTGGGCCATTTTTGGTATCTGCAGGTGTCTGGAAAACAATGTATTTCTTTTCACAGCTCTCCCCCAGCGCTCTGTTTCCTGCTCTCACTTCCTCTGGGCACAGACTGCAGCATGGGCTGACTCACTTCCTGGTTGTGAGGTCATCAGCCTGCTCCCAATGCGACTCAGTAAAATTGCGATCTCGCTAATTGCGATCTCGCAATTTGCGATATCGCAATTGGCGATATCGCAAATTTCGAGATCGCAATTTGTGTGTTGCACAGGATTTGCGATTATTTTTGGTTTTATCGCTAATATGTTTAGCGATTATTTGCGATTCATTATTTAATGGCTATCTGCATCATGCATAGGTAATAGCGATTCCTTATTTGCGAGTCCCTAAAAATCGCAAATAAGGAATCGCTATTTTTATGCTTGATGCATGTGCCTGTAAAAGTACAATTCAAACCTTTTGCCAAATATGGTGTAATTCCACTTAATTCACATGGTGTGTGATGTAAATTATCCTGGTGTTCTATTAGCCCCACAGCCCATGCTGCTACTCTTGGTTCCCCAGCAATCACCCATCCTCGGTGCGATGGGAGCCAGCTGCTACTTCGCTTCCGCAGCATTTTTCTGTGCTCCCGCTGTGAAGGAGCAATGTTGACTTCCCTGACTGGGAGAGTGTGGGCAGCAAATAAAGTTCACTGCCCGAACTCTACTGGGTAGGGAGCACAGCAGTGTATTGGGGTATGGAGTCCCCGGGATATTGCGCCCATTAGGCCCTGCAGAAAATATGGTCTCCGGTGCCGATGTACAGCTCAGGGAGAAGGGACATATGCCCTCCTCCCCAAAAAGTAAAACTTGGCCCGGGAATTGGGGTCCTTGGGGCCTCTATTAGGGGCTAGATATTTTTAAGCAGTAAATGTTGACACGTGGTGTATATCTATTTATCAATCTATTTGTTTATCTATCTATCTATTTCTCTCTCTCTCTCTCTCTCTCTCTCTCTCTCTATATATATATATATATATATATATATATATATATATATATATATATATATATATATATATATATATATATATATATATATATATATATAAAAATATATATATATATATACACATACATACATACATAGATATAGCATGCCGATCTCCTGCCATCCTTCAACCACATCCACCTCACTGAGTCAGTGTGAGAAAGTGGGAGCAGGATGCACCAAGGACCCTGTGTGTCACATGTGACACAGGAAAAAGAACTCTCACTCATACCTCATCTATGCAGATATGTAAGAATGCTAAACGATGTCACAAACACGCAAATGTATGTGATGTTTGTTATGTTGTATATGTGTGTTTATGATGATGACGTCTTGTTTAAAGGGCACACATACATGAATTACTGGTATTATGGCTGTGTGCCCCCCTCTCACTTCATATTGTGGCTGGGCCCCAGGAGATGAGGTTCCCCAGGGCCAAAATTGGCCCGGGGTTAGGGGCTGCATGCTCTCCTGCCCCATAAAAGAAGCAATGAGACCCAGGGGATCTATCAGGGTTGTGGTCACTGAAATCATTTTCCTGAAAGTGTCTACCTACTGGGTACTGTGGATCAAAATGATCAATGGCCCTGAGGTATTCCAGGACCCATTTTGCACAGAAAGCGTGGTGCTGCTTACATATCTCAATTGGTAGAGACACTCTAATATATATACCACAAACTGTGAACTGCAGGTAAGAAACTATGTAATTTTGTTGGGGTTGCCATTGGGGGTGTGGTATTCCTTCCTACTACAGCTATGTTTGCAAATTTTTCAACAGGTGCACAGAAAGAAGCCCTGAAGACTCAGTTCTCATCTACCTTTGGTGAGAGGGATGTCACTGTGGTGCAATCTCTCAGTGACCTTCCTCTGCAAAAGGTAATACTGGGTTTGCCACCAATGGTGTTCCCAATGGTGGGCTCACACTTCAGAATATCCCAATTCTTTTTATAAAATATGTCGACTAGATTTGGAACAGTTGTTATATGTCAGTATCAACCTGCCAGTAAGTACTTCTGTCTCTTTCTCCTTCTTGTTGTCAAGGAGGATCTGCCCTCTATTAACCTCCTTCATTCTGTTGATGGCCTTTTTGAGAACCCACTGGGGGTAGCCGCATTCCCTAAATCTTTCCATCATAACATTTTGCTCCTTCCTGTATGTCTCATAAGTACTGCAGTTTCTTTTTGCCCTCAGTAGTTACTCATAGGGGATACTCCATTTCAAGGTGTGTGGGTGTCCAATGAGGGCATGAAGTATACTGTATATTTCCTGAATAAACTGGTGTAGATCTCGTTTTAAATAATCTCTGCCTTGACATCAAAATACTCTATTTTGGTTTTGCTGATGAATACTAGATTATGGGTATTGTTATTGAGTTTGTTGACAAAGTCAGATACAAAAACCCTAGTGCCTTTCCAAATAATAAAAAGATCTTCAATGTACCTGAGCCACAGAACGGCATGTTCGAGCTCGATAATGAGTGAAGTTATCAAATACTTGTTCCTCCCACCAACTAAGGAACAAATTGGCAAAGCTGGGGAGAAGCATTTACCCATTACAGTACTAAGTTTTGTCTGTACAGCGTACCATCGTAAATTAAGATGTAGTTGTGGAAACAATATCTTATCATCTCCATAATCGTCTCTGTATGGGCTAGTTATTTAATGGTCCACTAAGAAGGGGGACCCCTGAGGACGGATAAGGGCAGGCAGAACAGGGGAACATAGAATACCGAAAGAAAGGAAAAGTGCCTGCCACAAGTTGATAGGGGAACAAGGCCCTAAATCGGGTCCGGACAATTAATACCCACCGCCAATAGGCAGACCCAGACAAACAGGTAATGATACAGATAGTTTTATAAATCTTTTGATAATTTTTTTATTTTTATCCTTTTTATTCATGCAAATACCGTGATTTTTTACGTGTGTTGGTTAGCATCAAGGACCAGAGATGGATATCTATACATTACTAAGGGGCACATGCATCAACAATGCCATTTGCGATTCCTTATTAGCGAAAAATAAGGAATCGCTAATAAAGAATAGCAAAAGGCTATGCATGTAGGAATCGCTATTCAAATAGCGATTCCTTAACTTTCCTTAATTGTGACTAGCAAATTGCAGTAGCAATTAAGGAATGCCGTCCCAATCATTCCTATGGGCCTCCAGGCCCATAGGAATGAATTGGAGATTGCATGAGCAAATTGCGAGTACCAGTAGGTTCTCGCAAATTGCTCATGCAATTTCAAGGGTGCAAGGGTGTCAAAACGACACCCTATTGCACCCCTGAAATTGATATGTGCACATATGTTGCACACACACATGCTCTAAGGGCATGTGTGTGCGCAACATGAAACTTTGAAAAATGCACAAAAGTGCATTTTTCAAACTTTTAGCAAAATACCATGCAGTTCATCTTCATGGTAATTTGCTCCCCCTATTAGCGAATTCGCTAATTTTTTAACTTTCATGCATTGCATTTAAGGAATCTCAATTTGGGATTCCTTAAATGCAATCGCAATTTAAGGAATCGCTATTTAAGGATTCCTTAAATAGCGATTTTTGTATTTGGGTTGATGCATTGGGATTAGGTTTTATTTAATCGCTAACGGGTGTTATTAGCGATTCGGTATTTTACCGACTGGATTTTGGCTTGATGCATGAGGCTGTAAATTCCTATACATGAAATTGCTAACAGTCCCAAGCAAAGCTCCTTCAAGACAACACAATCATACTATCAGTCATTCAACAGCATCATCATTCACCACATAACATAAATGCACAAAAATGGAAACATATACGTAATTCCACAATTCAGATTCAATGAAAAACTGTTTAAAAAGCACAGATGAGCACAATTTAAGTAGCCAGGATAGGCTTAAGAGCGCCAACGCGCGTTTCGGTGTACAAGTCCCAGCAGGGGCTGCACCTTCATCAGGGCAAAGGAGGACACGTAGGGTGGGACTGGCACACCTATAGATATGAACAAAATTAAATATATCACATGAAGAAGAAAATAAATATACAGATGTATGAATGTACAAATTCAATTGCCCAAGTACAATTAGAAGTCAAGATTTAAATAAATAAATCATACACAGTAGGATTCTAATTTACAATCTGTCAGTAAGGTATGCCAAAAAGATCAATAAAATCCATAGGGAATAGATCATTTGTCAAAAGGAGGTTTGCCATCGGTCAGTAGGGTTAAATAAGAAGGATAGAGGGTTATATTCAAAATTGGAATAAAGTGCAGAGAGAAGAAAAACACATATGTGTGTATTTTTTTATATATAAAGACAATGAGTGAAAAAATAAGTGAAAAAATAAGAGTCAGTGTGCAACTAATAAGCGAAAGATAAGAAAAACAAGAAAAACTTTTTCCTAAGTGCAGGACAAAAAGTAGAGGGTGCAGGAAACTGAATGAGCCCAAATACAAGAACTGGTCAAAAACCTGGATCAGGGCCACAGAGGTTGACCATTACTAGTGCCACCTTATAACCAATCAATGAGGGAGGAATATAGCATAATCAGTATATAAAAAAATTACTGAATGCTCTCAGGGAGGGGGGGGGGCAACAAGTACCTAACGGTTGAAGGATTTTCCACAGAATATGTAAATGAGGTGGTTCAAATCTGGAGAGCTGGTTTCTGGGAAAGGATGAAAGCCTGGGGAGGTAATAGATCTGTAAAAATTACAAAAACAAAATTTACGGTCTAAACCCGACATACATCGGAGGGAGGTTATAGTAAACGAACAAGGGGCAAGGGGCACTAACAGGTACCTACCCGTAAGTTGTTTAGAAATCAATCCTAGTTGCGACGGGTGCGAGGGGTTATTCGTCACCAATAAGTAGAAGCCGAGGAGGGTTTCTCTCGTTAGGTGAAAAAACACGAGATCCAACAGTCTTCCCAGAGGTAGAACGCGATATAGATATAAAAAGGGAGGTAAAGCACGCGTTGTAACCTGCGGGGGCAAGAGGGATAAGTTTCAAACGTACTGTCAGTCAGTATGGGGGCTTCCTGTGCCCCCAGCATTGCATGTCTCTACATGGGACATTTCGAACATAGGAACATCTACAATGAAATGGCCCCCTTTCATGAAAATGTTCGCTCATGGGTCCGATTCATTGATGATATCTTTTTCATCTGGGAGGGGGATCAAACCTCTCTTGATGTCTTCTTATTGTGGATTAATGCGGCGGATATTAACCTCAAGTTCACGGGCCACTCTAGCAACACCCAATTGGAGTTCCTTGATGTTTGGATCAAACACAGCGAGAATAAACTCTATGAATCTTTATTTACCAAACCTACTGCAAGGAACACCCTTTTGCAGTATGGTAGTTATCACCCCCGCTCCCAAAGGGACAGCATTCCTTTCAGTCAGTTTCTTCGAATTCGAAGAAACTGCTCCAACATCAATGACTTCCTCGACCAAGCTGATGTACTTCGGAGGAAACTCATCCATCGGGGTTCCCCCCATAAACTTATAAAGGACTCCCTCAAGAGGGCGAGATACTTTAACCGTGACTCCATGTTTCTCCCCAAGGAAAATCAACTTGCTGACAAAATAGTCTGTGTGACCAAACACTCCAACATTGATCACAAATTGAGACAGACGATAAATTCTTGCTGGTATCTCCTCAACATGGGCAATGAGGATTATACTCTCCCCAAACCCATTTTTGCATTTAAAAGGAATACAAATTTGAAGAACCATTTGGTCAGAGGTAAACTTCAGGAACCTCCCTCTCTTCACCAAAAAGCTGTCACTGGCCTTGGACCCATCTTGGGCAACCACCGGTGCGGCAACTGTCAGGCCTGTCCTAATGCTATTACAGGAGATACCATTAATACCCCAGAACGCCAGATCAAACTATCCAAAATGACCAATTGCCGTACCTCCAACATTGTGTACGTGATCTTGTGTCCATGTCGCTTGATCTATGTTGGAGAGACCGGACGGGAATGTAGGACCAGAATCGGGGAACACAAATCCAACATCCGAACAAAGAAACTGTCTGCCCCATTGGTCCCACATTGACTTGAAAAGAACCACACTGAACAGGATCTCAAGTGGTCTATCCTGGAGAGAATTGTCACCCCCCCCCCGGTAAAGACCCTACACAGACCCGCAAAAAAAGAGAGGTATTCTGGATATACCTCCTCAACGCAGTAAACAAGGGCCTCAATGAACATTGCCCCTGGGAAAACGCTATTACATGACCCCACCCGCCTATGCCCATATTCGTCCTTTACCTTTTACATCCTGGGATTCCCCCAATTGGTCTAAATCTCTGTGTCTCCTGAGTCCCCCTTGTGTTACCTGACCTCTCCCTTGTGTGAATGAGGCTTATTGGCCTTTCCTCACCTTCTGATCTTAACTGATCTCGCCCATGTTTGATGGATCCTGTGCCTTCTGCCTAGTTTTCCTTCATTCTACATTTTTCATATTTATTTTTTCGCCCTTCTTACTTCTGTTATTCTCCACCTCCATTCGTTATAATTGGGAAAGGCTGGAAATTTTCTGCTAGGACCGGGTATATTCTACCCTTGTAACATGGCCGCCGTGTTGGTTCCTTATTATCTTCCCTTTTATCCTTTGTCTATTTTTACCACATATCGTCGCGTCAATCACTCTGGGCCGCCGATTGGCCACCTCACTTCCTACATTGACTTATGAGGAGACGAGGCCCCCCTCCCTGATATTCCCTTGCACTAAGACGCTACATCCGCGCTGCATCAGAGAGATCTATGCTCCGTGTCTTACTGCTGTTTCTGCTGGCGAACTCAGGTAAGCAGCCGGCTATCTATCCGGACCCCCACTCCCCCCCTTTTCCCTTCCCTCTCTTTTTCCCCCCCCTCCTGTGGCCAGCCGTGCGCTGACAGTACATTTGAAACTTATCCCTCGTGCGCTGACAGTACGTTTGAAACTTATCCCTCTTGCCCCCGCAGGTTACAACACGTGCTTTACCTCCCTTTTTATCTCTATATCGCGTTCTACCTCTGGGAAGACTGTTGGATCTCGTGTTTTTTCGCCTAACGAGAGAAACCCTCCTCGGCTTCTACTTATTGGTGACGAATAACCCCTCGCACCCGTCGCAACTAGGATTGATTTCTAAACAACTTACGGGTAGGTACCTGTTAGTGCCCCTTGCCCCTTGTTCGTTTACTATAACCTCCCTCCGATGTATGTCGGGTTTAGACCGTAAACTTTGTTTTTGTAATTTTTACAGATCTATTACCTCCCCAGGCTTTCATCCTTTCCCAGAAACCAGTTCTCCAGATTTGAACCACCTCATTTACATATTCTGTGGAAAATCCTTCAACCGTTAGGTAAGTTGCCCCCCCCTCCCCCCCTCCCTGAGAGCATTCAGTAATTTTTTTACATACTGATTATGCTATATTCCTCCCTCATTGATTGGTTATAAGGTGGCACTAGTAACGGTCAACCTCTGTGGCCCTGATCCAGGTTTTTGACCAGTTCTTGTATTTGGGCTCATTCAGTTTCCTGCACCCTCTACTTTTTGTCCTGCACTTAGGAAAAAGTTTTTCTTGTTTTTCTTATCTTTCGCTTATTAGTTGCACACTGACTCTTATTTTTTCACTTATTTTTTCACTCATTGTCTTTATATATTAAAAAATACACACATATGTGTTTTTCTTCTCTCTGCACTTTATTCCAATTTTGAATATAACCCTCTATCATTCTTATTTAACCCTACTGACCGATGGCAAACCTCCTTTTGACAAATGATCTATTCCCTATGGATTTTATTGATCTTTTTGGCATACCTTACTGACAGATTGTAAATTAGAATCCTACTGTGTATGATTTATTTATTTAAATCTTGACTTCTAATTGTACTTGGGCAATTGAATTTGTACATTCATACATCTGTATATTTATTTTCTTCTTCATGTGATATATTTAATTTTGTTCATATCTATAGGTGTGCCAGTCCCACCCTACGTGTCCTCCTTCGCCCTGATGAAGGTGCAGCCCCTGCTGGGGCTTGTACACCGAAACGCGCGTTGGCGCTCTTAAGCCTATCCTGGCTACTTAAATTGTGCTCATCTGTGCTTTTTAAACTGTTTTTCATTGAATCTGAATTGTGGAATTACGTATATGTTTCCATTTTTGTGCATTTATGTTATGTGGTGAATGATGATGCTGTTGAATGACTGATAGTATGATTGTGTTGTCTTGAAGGAGCTTTGCTTGGGACTGTTAGCAATTTCATGTATAGGAATTTAGTAATGTATAGATATCCATCTCTGTTCCTTGATGCTAACCAACACACGTAAAAAATCACGGTATTTGCATGAATAAAAAGGATAAAAATAAAAAAATTATCAAAAGATTTATAAATCTATCTGTATCATTACCTGTTTGTCTGGGTCTGCCTATTGGCGGTGGGTATTAATTGTCCGGACCCGATTTAGGGCCTTGTTCCCCTATCAACTTGTGGCAGGCACTTTTCCTTTCTTTCGGTATTCTAGTTATTTAATGGGTCTAGCCCATAAAAAATTCTGACATGCTGCTATTCCCCTCTCATGTTGAATGATTGTGTATAATGAAAGGATACATTGTGTTCCCTATTATTGTACATTCTCTTTCTAAGGCTCTTGAATGCTCTGGTAATGGCATAGTTGAATATGTCAATGTTGTCACGTGGCATGGTAGGTAGGAAAGTGGACTGGGGATTGAAGCCACCAGGGTACATGTTGGTATATATAATGCTCAGATTATCTAAAAGCGTGTAGATGTTTGTCGGGATGTTACCCTCTGATTCACAAGTTTCTAACTCATGAAGCGTCATCAGTAGGTCAGTGTCACCAATGTTTAGATTTTGAGTGGCTTCATCAGTTCCACTGTTATATGTCATGTTATCCCGTCCCACACTGAGGCTCTGCCATTTTGTAAGTTTGAGTTTTCTGAAGTACATAAACCTGCCATTTCAAAAGTCAACAAAAATAAAACCCCGAAGGGGACAGAAAGGCATAATATTTGCTTATCCATATCTGTGAGTGTTCTGTCAGATAACTTTATGATGTTTTTATTTATCAAGTCCATATCCATTATAGTTCCACAATGGGGCTTTCTGCGTTGTTTCCCATGCACCCCTTGATCTTGTTTTACCTCTTCTGTTCCCTCTGGCGGATTATTTGTCTTCTTTGCCAGACTAGGGCACGCATGGTCCCCCAAGTATCTGAGTGTCGGCACAGTTGTATCTCACTATGGAGAATATGGGCGTGCAGGCGGGCACGTGGAATAGGTGAATGGGTCGGTGTGGTGGGGGTGAGAGACCAGCAGGCCCCAGGTAGGTGTGAATTATCAGGAGGGGGCTCCGGCTGTGTGGGCTTGCACAGTAGACAGCTGTGTGGTGTCGGGGGTTGTCACGCTCGTGATCGAGTCGTCCTGGGACTGAGACTGTTTGAATTGGTGTAGCAGGAGCGCCCATTCCAGGGAAATTGGGGGTTTTCGTATGCCTTTTGCTTCCTCCTCCCGTAGGGCATCCTCCTCGGCTGCAGCCCATTTGAGCACCGCCCCCACTCATGCTGCAATCGGGGGGCCTGAAGGGGAGCGCCAATGCATAGCTATGCAGCGTTTAGCCAGTGGGTGAGCAAAGGAGACAACACGTATGGGCAATTTATGACGTTTCCTCCGACCGATTATACCCAACGCACAACACTCCCATGTGGCCAGATGGGGAAGTCCGGTAAGATCGCGGAGTGTCGTGTGGATAGATGACCAGTAGGCCTGGATACCCGGACAGGCCCAAAACATATGGTGGAAATCCGCGCCCTGCGCCTGACTGCGGGGGCAAAGGAAAGTTGTGTCAGGATAAAAACGCTGCAGGCGTACTGGTGTCAAGTAGACCCTATGTAGAATGTAAAATTGTATATTCTTGAAACGGGCATTCCTAGACACTTTTTTGGGGAATTCGAGTGCCCTCTCCCACTCATTGTCGTGGAATGCCCGTCCTACCTCTTCCTCCCAGAGAGTCCGAAGGGATTCTAGTAGTGGAGGTGTCAATTCCCTAATTGATTTATACAGCCATGTGGTGAGATGGCGGCCCGCTCCCATTCGTAATATCATGTGGAGGACGGGGTGTGTGGGGGGTTTCCCTAGTGTAAGATCATAGTACGGTCGGTAGTGGCTGAGGAGTTGACGGTGCTGCAAGAATTGACCTGGGGGAGGTCGTAGTCGTCAACAAGTTGTTGGAATGGCCTAAGTTGGCCCTCTTCAAACAGTATTTCTGCTTCGGTGACATCTCTGGATGTCCATTCCCGGAGCATGGCAGGAGTAAAGAATTGGGTATTTTTAGGCCAGCCCATCAGTGGCAGTAACGGTGTATATGGGGGTCGGTCTGGTGTCATGCGGTGTATGCATTGAATACATTTCCTGGCCACTTCCACCAGGAGGGGACAGGTCCCTGTGGGACGAGATACCGGTATGAGTAGGCGGCGCAGCTCCGGGGCCGCCACCCGGCGCGCGACTGTGTATGTTTCGGATGTGTACCTGTCAGCCATCCAGTAGGAGAGCCACTGAAGCTGCGCCGCCAAGAAATAGGCTTCGAATGATGGTGCACCAAGGCCCCCCTGTGTCGAGGGTAGTTTTAATTTTGCCAGCGCGATCCTTTGTCGTCCTTTGCCCCATATCAGGGAGCCAAGAAGTGAGTCCAATTCTTTAAAAAAGGATCGGGGTGGGATTACTGGAAGGTTGGTAAAATAATAAAGTAGTCGTGGAACCAGAATCATTTTTGCGAGAGCTACACGACTGATCGGGGCCAGTGGGAGACTCCGCCAAAACCCGATGGTGGATCGTATACTGGCGAGTGCCCTACGATGGTTACCCTCGAAGATGTCGGTGGGTGAATGATATAGGCGAATCCCCAGATAGCGAGGGGCTTCCGCGGTCCAACTTATTTTCTGGTCACCAATCCAGACCTCCTGAGGGGTAGGGTTCGGATGTAGGGGGTACACCGTGGATTTATCCCAGTTCACTTTCAGACCCGAGGCGTCGGCAAATTCGGTCAAGGCGGTCCCAAGCAGGGTGAGATCTGCTGTGATGTCCCGTATATAAAGGAGAAGGTCATCGGCATACAGTGATACACAATGTGTGGTATCTGCAAGCAGGATGCCCCAACCCTGTCCCTCCCGGTGGAGACGGATAGCTAAAGGTTCAACGGCAAGCGCGAATAACAGGGGCGAGAGGGGGCAACCCTGTCGTGTACCCCTATGGATCGCGAACTCCGGGGAGACGTACCGTCCAATGCGGATCCGGGAGGTGAGTTTAGTATGCAGAAGGTGGGTGTTAGCTATGGGCTTGGGACCAAGGCCAGCCCCTCGGAGAACCGGGAACAGATACTGCCACATTAGGGTGTCAACAGCCTTTTCGAGGTCCAAGACCAGGCACGCCGCTCGGGGAAAGTGATCGCCCCGGCTCTCTGTTGGATGCATTCCCATCTGGCCACCACCTTAAAGCTGTCCCATTCAATTAGGATTGAAGATGTGGTCCCCGTGTTGTGATTAAAGTATTCTTGAATACTACGTCTCTGCCCGTGCGTGAAGACTGGGTCCGTCAGACAGTCTCGGGATAGGCGCCATGTGGGGACAGGGGGATGTGGGGGCCTCCATTGAAGGCTTAAGAGGTGTGCATCATGATCGGAGACGACCCTACCTAGGTAATCTGAATGGCATACCTGCGGGAGAAGTGTTGCTGTACATAGAAAATGGTCCAGCCTGACTCGTAAGTTGTGGGGGACGGAGTGGAAGGAGTACATACTTGTTTGAGGGTGGTGTAGTCTCCATGCGTACGCGAGTGACCAGTGTGCGACCCATGCCTTGAATCTCTCTATTTGTCTGTAAGTGGGGGAGTGCGGGAGAGGGGGGTAGGAACGGTCCAGTCCTGGGTCCAGAATACAATTGTAGTCCCCCCCGAGTATCCAAGGTACGTGTGTGAATTGGGCTAGGGTTTTCGTGAGTCTGTCCCAGAATTTGTCTTGGTCAACGTTTGGGGCATATACGCTTCCCAGGAGGACGGCCTGACCATCCAAAAGTCCCTCCAATAGGGCAAATCTGCCCTCTCCGTCCACCACCCATCTGAGTTCCCGGAGCGGAGTTCCTGGGCGAACCCAAGTCAGCGCCCCCGCGGGCAAATGATGAGTAAGTTGTAGCACATATAAGGCAGCGCCACTTTGCGTAGGCATAGAATGTGTAGCGCTTACGTGGGGTGTGGAGGCAACATGCATTTAGTGTGAGTATGTGAACGTCTGCGTTTTTCGCTAACGTCGCCATGGGTAGCTTATGTTGTGTGTGGGTCGGGTGAGATGCCCGACAGAGCAGTCGGTAGATGGTCTCCTAGGGATACGCTGCGCGTGAGAAGAATAGAGGAGAGGTGAACCTGGCCGCTCAAGTGTTCGGCTTTGTGGGGGTGGGGGTCCATGATAAAATGGGACGTGTATGAACTGGTGAGCCACTTTTGGGGTGAGTGTCAGGTGTCCGCGCGCAGTGTTGGTCCGTCCAGTCATGTGCCGCCTCTGAGGTCGTGAAGAAAATGGAGGAGCCCTTGTGGAGGATCTTGAGGCGGGCCGGGAAGAGCAGGGCATATTGGATGTTGTTTTCACGCAGTCTCCGCTTCACGGCTAGGAAGGATGATCTTTGTTGCTGCACCGCTCGGGCATAGTCCGGAAAAATCATTATCTGTTTTTCCTCTACCCGGAGCGGCGCCGCTTGCTGCGCCGCCCGGAGTACTGCGTCGCGATCCCGGAAGTGGAGGAATTTAGCTAGTAGTGGCCCTGGGGCTGCTCCAGGTATGGGTTTTCGGGCAGGCACCCTGTGGGCTCGTTCAATTGAGAAGAACGCTGTTCGGTCTGCTGCTGGGGTGAAGGATTTGAGCCATGTGTCCATATAGTCTATGGGGTTTGCCCCCTCAATGCCCTCCGGCAGTCCCAGCACTCTGATGTTACAGCATCTCGAGGGGCCTTCCAAGTCCTGTGCTCGCTCCTCCACCGCAGATAAGCGAGTGAGAATTCCTTGGAGTGTCGTCTGGTGTTCTTTTAGCGTAGGCTGCATTTCCTCCAGTGTCCGTTCCTCCGCCCTCACCCAATCAGCAAGTTTGAGGTGATCGTCTCGGAGAAGATTGACCTCCGTCGTCAGCGTACCGAGTCTTTCTTCCATCATAATCCGGGACAGTTCAATGGCGGCAAGGACTTTGTCTAATTTGTCCGAGATTGATTGGTCTGATGAAGGTGCTGTATTAGAGGACCAAGTTGAGGTTTTCGGCATATTTTCCGGGGCAGTTTCCGGTACGGCGTTGTGCTGTGCAGGCTTTGGTTTCCCATCTTCGTCGTATATGGGAGGGAAGGACCGCTACCGCCGGACGGGACCCGCAGGTCCCTGAAGGTGCAGTGCTTCAGTAGATGCGATAAGCAAAGGCCCTGCGATGTCCGCAAACAGCGAGGACACGTCCCCACAAGGAGGCAGTCCTTGATAGTATGCTGGTTCCCACTTCCCGCCAGGTAGCCCAAGCAGGGGGTGGCGCAAGATGATCCAGGTGCGGGGAGCGCCACTGCCAGGGATGGGGGTTAGTGAGTGATTTGCTCCAATCGTTAGGCCACTCTCTTGAGACACGTTCTCTCGGTGGTACCAGTGGAGCAGACGCCCGTTGGAGGTTCACAGGTGTCGCTCTAGTGGGCGGAGGGCTCACCCCAAGCAGACCGAGGGGCTACGGCTGCCACCCTCGCACAATCAGGGCCCTCGTGGAGGACTTGCTGTGGAGCCAGATGTCACATAGGCGGCCACACTGGGGCCAGGCAAAGGGCGGTTTCGGCCGGCGGTGGGGTCCGGGATCGCGGCGCCCCCACCAACAGCCGCAGTCTCTCCCGCTCCCCACTATGCGCAGACCATACTGGGTACCTGAGGCGTTCTGCGTGGAGTCAAAGCCCACCGGGTGCCGACTCCCTCCAATGGTGTGATCCGCCGCGTCGGTCCTCCACGGCACCCGGTGTCGCCCGAGTCCTGGGGGGGACCCAGGGGCGATCCGCCGCATCTCCTCCTGTGGTCCCACCGCCGCGGTGTGTGCAGGATCAACGCCCCCGCTGTGGGTAGTCAGTGCATTCAGGCGGCCATGCGAAGGTCAGGCAATGTCCCACACGCCTGCCTGGGAAGGCCCGGGACCACCGCCGAGCCTTGACGCTGCCCCGCGGCCCCTCCAAACGCCAACCTCAGCGGGCACCTTGGATGTCCAGTAAGGGGGGGGCCGCCGAGCCCGCTCCAGACCCGATGCGCTGGATGGTGAGCGCCGTAGGGGCGCCGGTCCTCGCCCGCACCCAAGTCCGCGGCACAGTCCTCCGCCGATTCACCTGAGGCTCGCAGTGTCCAGACGCCGTGTGAGCCGGGCGCGACTCGCCAACACTCCCAGCTCTGTCCCCACACTGTTGTCGGGCCATTCAGAGGGCCGCCGGCGCCATCTTGGAAGTCGGGTCACGGCACGGGAGGTTCCGTGTACTGTGGTCCCGCTCGGGGACCGCGGCTGTGGACGTCCTCAGGTCTCCGCACACATCGCACCCTCAGCAGATCAGGTTCCGATGGATCTGGGGCCGTTCATCGGCCTCAGTGACGCTCTAGGATTGATATTAGAGGCGCTCGAGCCCAGAGCCTCAGCAGTACAAGTCCGCCATCGTGGCTTGCGTAGCCACGCCCCATTTCATTGTTGTACTTGCGACTAAATGTCAAAATTCTGCCATTCTCATATTCATAATAGTCCCTTTGTAATTTGTGTTGTTTGTGTGCTTTGATTTCTTCATCATGTTTGTCTAATCTTGTGTTCATCTCAGTCATGAATCCTCAATCACTTCTTTTTTGGGTCTCTGATCTAATTCCGGTTTAATGGATGTTATTTTTATAAGTAAGGCTACCCTGCCAAAACAAGCGTATTTGATGAGGATTTCTAGCATCCATGTTGAACGGGTGGCTGAATTATCTGATCACTCCTCCAGCATCCTTGGGTTTGGTGAATCGTAGGAAGGCTCTATATACATTTGCAGGTCTTTTGGGAACATACCCTTGTCCACATAATTTTGGAAAGACATTGCATCCCACCATTCAAAAATCTGGTCAATTTCTCAAGTTTTTTAAGCTTCTTGACCAATTCTTGTCCTTTGCTCATGTCCTTCAGTGGGCCACGGCCTATTGGATGGACACTTGAGAAGAGAGCTAGTGTCACCACTCTCCTCTGTGCATCTCGACTTTCTGTCATGTTAGTATCTGAGTTGGTAAGTAAGCCCTTGTGGATAGTGTGCTTACAACAATGTAATTCCCCTATACGAATGGACAGGTTCCACTTACCGCAAGTCAAAAGGGATAAGGTAGAAACTGTACAGGAAAAAGCAGTATTGTTTCTCTCACAGATAACAGGCTGTAAATGTGGCTATTCAGAGACGTGAAGTATACACTGGTGGTGATAGCGCTGGTGTAGTTATAGTTAGGTGAGACTTACCATAGGAAAGGAATTTTTTAATTTTCTTAATTTTGGTGCAGCTCTTAAATTCTGCAATAAATGTTCTTAAATATGTGCATGTGTTTGTTTGTATATACATGTTTATGTGTTTTTGTGAATTAACGTGTTGTAATGTGTTTGCAATATTTGTGGTCTGAGTGGTAATAATAAATGCCAATATATGTATGTAAAAACTTTGTGGGTGTAATCATTGTTTACATGCATGTTAATGTCTTGCATGGTGCTGGCTTAAGTTTTAGTAACATATATTCGCAGAGGTGGGATTACACCAGATAGTTCAGAGATAGTTCAAGGGTCCATCTCACCCTTCATGCAGATTTTTCTTATAATCACTCTTTGGAAGATGAGGGCAAAGTCACATGGCATGCTACTTTACACCCAAGTGTTGTGGAGAGCTCTTTATTCGTGGAATGAGTAGCTACAGCCTCCTTGGTGTGATTTCCCCAGTCTTTTTGCCTCTACCTCCTGTATTTTTGACTATGTGCTGGATTTTGTTTTTGCTGATATAGGTACTCTGGGCACTTTGGCACTGCTGATCAGTGCCAAAGTGCAAGTGCTCCCTGCATAAATTGTGATTATGATTGGTTATCCATGATTGGCACATTTAATTTACTGGTAAGTCCCTAGTAAAGTGCACTGTGTATGCCCAGGACCTGTAAATCAAATGCTACTAGTGGGCCTGCAGCACTTATTGTGCCACCTGAGGTCAAATGTTTCTTAGACCTTCCACTGCAGTGTCTGCGCGCACAGTTTTTCTGTGCCATGCTGACCTGGTAAGTGCACCCACTTGCTAGGCCCTGCCTTTCCCTTTGCTTACATGTAAGTCAGCCCTCAGGTAGGCCCAAGGTACCCCTATGGGCAGGGTGCAGTGTATGTAAAAGATAGGACATGTAGTGCTGTGTTTTACACCTCCTGATAGTGAAGTTCTGTGCATTTTGTTTTTCATTATTGTAAGGGCTAGCTCTCCCATAGGCTATCATTGGAGCTGCCTTGTAACATTTTACTAGTGTAACTTTCAATTGGGAACAGCTTAAGATTTGGAGTTTGGGCTCCTTGAGCTCAGAATTTAATAATATATATTTTAGTAAAGGTGGTTTTTAAATTGTGGATTTGAAAATGCCACTTTTAGAAAGTAGGTATTTTCTAGTTTAACCATATTGTGCCTTTTGTATCAATGTCTGGTTTTAGAGTGACAGTGGCTTGTTTGTGCATACACTCCAGGCACTTACACAAAGGGAGCTGAGGTGTGCCCTGTATATGCTGATGAGTCATCCTGGGCTAGAATGGTGGGAGGAGTTGTCACTAGCACTTGAATAGGGTGTGGCTGCCCTGCACAATGCTGTATCCACCCCCTGTAGTGTGGCTGGACCAGGGAAGGCAGATCTGGTTTTACTGAGCACGAGGGATGTTATGAACAAAGACTTCAAAGTAATAAAGGGGTATAAGTATTGGACCTAAAGCCCCAGAACTTTAGATTACTTCTGGATTAAGAGGACATTGCCAAGAATAAGAGCTAAAGAGCTGACAAGAGGAGTACTGCTCCTTTGCTGTGTGTTGCTTTGCTGGGTTGGCCTGCAGTTTCTGCTTCTGTCTGTTGGCAGTGGAAAAGATTGGACTTTTGGCCTGCTTTGGTATCCTGCTTAAGAAGATCTTCAAAGGATTAAAGTAGAGCTTGCCACATGCTAAGAAGTCTCAGGGACACAAAGACTTTACTTGCAGCATCCCTGAACTCCACTGCTGAGAAGTCTGACCTACCTTGTTGTACCAATTCCAGTTCTGGGCCACTGGAGGTTTTTTCTGGGCTGCCAACTGCAACAAAAGGATTCATGACGCAGTCTTCAATGCTTCTGCCTGCACCAATGCCGTGGTCACCGCTCACTGGGTGAGCGCAGCACTGACCGCAACGACACTGTAGCCCTGTCTCCTATGCCATCTACGTATTGACTCCAACGTCATCATCGAGGCCATTGTGTGCACCCGGACACAGGGCACCACTCGTGGTGCCCACGAAGCACTGCTCATCCGCCAGCGCCTCCTTAGCACTATCGCAGAGCCAAGAACTGACGTGGGTGACATCCCAAACTCATTGGCACCACGCCATCATACGGAACCAATGCCTCACAACTGACACTGCCTCACTTCCCCTACACAGCCCAGACTCCACACCGCACTTCTTCTGTGGCAGTAAGGAACTGACGCTGCCTCAGCCCATCGACACCTCACCTCTGTGAAGCTGTGCAACTTCATCAATATCTAAGCTACTGTTTTGGGGGTCAATGTGACTCCATGACTGGCCTGCGAACATTGCTGTCGGCCTCATACTGCGGATTTGTACCTTTCAAGACGTCGAGATAGCCCCGGTTGGAGCAATTGTCTTCTAAGAGCTACATTTTTGCAGTAATCCTTTTAAAAGTCATATCTTGAGTTATGTTTATTGGATTTTTGTTGGTTTGGTCTTGTTTGGTTTAGATAATGAATGATACTTTATTTTTCTAAACTAGTGTGGTATCCATTTACAGTGTTTTCACTGTGTTATTGTGTGTGAAATGTATACATTTTTTACACAGTGCCTCTGAGGTAAGCCTGTCTGCTCATGCCAATCTACCAAAGGGGTGAGTAGGGGTTAGCTAGGTGTTTAACTCCCTTATCCTGACTAGTAGGCAGGGTCCAAACTTGGACAGGGGGCATACCACTGTTAACTAGAGACGTCATTTCTAACATTGGTGGTCAGCATTAAGGATTAGGACTCGTTGTTGTACTTTGACATACAGTGATCAGTGTGCACTACTACCGAGTGCAGACCATACAGCGACCACATACTGATGTGTGAATATTCTGTCCTATGTTTGTGATAACACTTGAAGTATCCGCTAACCATGTCTCTCGGTGGTCATCCAGTGTTGGAAAACTACTCACCTGAATCCCAGGTTTGTTCCTTTCGGGAGAGATGTTAAAAGCCCACACCACCTGCGACCTAATTCGGCAACAATGTATGGAAGAAACACTATCACCAAGAAAGGTCCCAAGGGGAGAGGGGAATGGGAAGAGATAAACAAACAAAGAAAAGAAAGACCAGCTTCGGACCAGGCTTTCACAGGAACAGGGATACATCTTCTTGGGTCTCTTGTGTAGAATGGGACAGGATCGGGTTGTGCTCCAAATGAAGGCAGGAAGGGAACACAGTGACTTCGTTACTGGCATAGCGCAACTCTACTTGAAATAAATAATTCACCGAACATTGATCTTGTGCTTTCACTTATAGTCACTAGATACATTGAGTCTGTCTAAAGTACACTTACATTAAACACGCGGAGGGAAGAGACTTTCCAGGATAGTTTTCTATTGAGGATTGAATTCAGAAAAATCATGTGTGGCACGGTTTCCTGTAACAACATTTATTGTAATGAAAATAGATACAATTATTAAAGCTGTCTTCTGCTTACTGTAAAGAAGACAAAACATAAAGATGACAAAAATAATAATAATAATTACTATTATGCTTATGACACTTTGTGCAGGCAATACAGTTTGTGTCCAAAGCAAAAGCTTATTACTCTTTCAGCTAACAATAAAGTTCTTGTCCCAAGTTGAACAATAAAAGTGTTCTTTACAAATGCTTTTCTCTGTAGCTGACTAACAAGAAATTACATGTTTGCTCTTTGTATCCAAAAGAAAGTATTCTGTATGAGTTTACAGATGCTTTTCCAAAACAAAGTCAAATAGCAATGATAAGTCTTGACGCCTTTAATAGCAAATAAATAAATTTACTGTACCTTGTTATTAATAAAAATGTCTCTACCTTGCCGGAGATAATTATTTCCGCTCTGTTTCTTATGTTTTTTTAAGGTTTCATCTTGTCGGAAGTCGGAGAATGCAGGAAAAACAACAGCAGAGCTGAAGCAGATGTGACGTGCTGCTCTGGATGGAGACGCTGATCATTTTACTGGAATCCGGGTAAGCACCAATGATGGCAGCTAGGCGGCCTAAAATAAGGTCATAGAAGGCGCTGGAAACGATGCATTTGCAGATGAGCCTGTCGAGGGTTTCTGCACGTGCGCGTGTTTGGTGCAGAGTCAGCAATTATGAGTCATTCATGTGGAGCCGGGGAGCTGCCAAAATTAATGGAAGGCCGTGGCATAATTGACAGGGAACTGAACTTGTCAATATATTTAGCGATGTGACAAGTGCAGTTCATAATTAAACAAATAAAATATAAGGGAAGAAACAACTGGGAAATAAAACAAATATCCTGCATAAGTTAGTCCTGGTGTGTTAGTATACATGACTTCGCATGAAGTTACAGACAAACTTTATAGTGCCTAAGTAGAAGAATTCCCAAAGTTGGGAACTGAGGCGTGCCATACTGTGAGGGCGACAGTGAACGCTTACAACCAGCAAGTGAGGTTGCAGAGTTGAAATATGAGAATGAAATGTTGCACTCTTACATAGTAGATCAGCTCAAAGAATTTTGCAGATAGTTTGGATGTCCCATGAGAAACTCCGCTGGGAAGGAGGAGCTGACGAAGGCCGTGAGTGCCTGGTGGGCAGCCTGAGATTGGGAAAGTGGATATGGATCTGGATGTGCAAGTGGAATTTAAGCTCTGTTGGAGCATCTTCTATAAATGGCAGCAGTGTGTCATCAAGGATTCTGTCCCCAGAGGAGCTGTAGGACAGAAGTCAGAGAGAGTGCATGGGAGAGAGCTTGAGAAGCTCAAGATGGAAAACAAAAAGTTTGAAATGGAGCAGAGGCAACAGGAGAAGTCCCTTGTTCTTGAAGAAAAGAAATTGCGTTTGGCTCATGAGCTGACATTAGAGCCGAGCAGGCAGAGTCTCGTTCAAATGGATTGGTACATAATTTCAAGAAGGGGGATGAATTATATATGCTTGGATTTTAGCTTATGAGGCAGCACTCCACATGCTTGAGATCCTAGTGACTAGTTGGGGGGGTCTGTAAAAACACTTTGAGATTGAGGGGAGAGATACATTGACAGCCCTAGGAGACTCCTCAAATCTTCACCTACACTATCATGAACGAGGTCCTGTGCACCAGGTATGGGCTCACCCCAGAACAGTAGAAGGAGATGATTAGATCTTTTTAAAAAACAGATTCTCATACTTTGTTGGCATGCGTTAATTCTTTTTCCTGAGCACTGGATGGTTGGATAAAGGGCAGCAAGGTAACAGACTTTCAGGGTCTCTCTTCGAGAGACACATGAGCCAGTGTGACATCTGTCAGGGGTCAATTGGTGTCTGAGGAACATATGGTCCCCAATGTACTGCACCCTGTAGTTGCAGCAGACAACTCTGAGCACCTGTGTATGGTATCCGTCTCAGAACAACAGCACCCCCTGTGGTGAGCCGGGCATTGATGAGGATCTTTTCCCCTGTGAGTTTCCCAAGAGAGGTGGAATCTGACCGGGGTACTAACTTCATATCCAAGTATATGACGTCTCTGTGGGAGTAGTGTGCTGTAGCGTACAAGTTTACCACTCCTTACTGCCCCCAAGGTAATGGGTTGGTTGAGAGATACAACTGAACCCTGAAAAGCATGATCATGGGTCTTGCAGAACACATGAGGCGTAAGTGGGGCATCCTCTTGCAATGCCTTCTGTTTGCTTACATGGAGGTACTGCAGAAATCCTAAGGTTTCAGTCCCTCTGAATTGCTGTATGGGCAACTTGTAAGAGGGCCTCTTACTCTGGGGAAAGAAGGCTGGGAGAAAGCTCCCAGTAAACCTCTACAGGATGTATTTAGCTAGATGCTGGTCTTTCAGAAACCAGACTGCTCACTTCAGGAAGCTCACTCAGGAGAAACTGGAAGCAAGCCAGGAAGAGATGAAAACTGGTATGACGCAAATGTCACTCAGGCTGAGTTTCAGCCTCGCCAAAAAGTGTGGCTCATGGCCCCAGTAGAGCCTTGCGCTCTCCAAAACAAGTGGACTGAGCCTTTTGAGGTGGTGGAGCGCAAGAGTTATCTCACCTATCTGGTGTACTTACAGACTCCAAGGAACCCTTTGAGGGTCCTGCATGTGAACCGCCGCAAACCTCACTTTGAGAAGTCTGAAGTGAACATGTTCTTGGAAACAGATGATGGGGAGGGAGAGGAGAGCAAACCTCTTCCTGACCTCCTGTCTGCAAAGGAGCAAGATGGGTCAGGGGAAGGTGTGAACTTCTTCCCTGAACTGACCACAGAACAGCATAGTTACTGTCGCAAGCTGTTGGAACAGTTTGTCACTCTGTTTTCCCTGAGCCCAAGTGTCACCCATTGGTGTATCCATGATGTGGACACTTGGAAGTGTCCTCCTGTAAAGCATACCATTTACAGATTGGGTCAAAGCCAGCATCAAAAAATAAGTTTCTAAGATGTTGGTGTTAGGGGTGAAAGACCCCTCCAACAATCCTTTTGCCATCTCAGTGGTCTTGGTCCCAAAGGCTGCTGCACCCGCTGTCACGTCTGAACTGCGGTTCTGTGTAGACTACAGTGGGCTTAATGCCATCACCAGGACTGATGTGTACCCTATCCCCTGAGTTGATGAGCTTGGAGCTGCCAGGTTCCTCAGTACATTTGACTTAACGTCTGGAGACTGGTAGACTGCCTTGACTGATGGGGCCAAGGAGTGGTCTGCATTCTCAACACCAGAGGGGCACTACCAGTTCTGGATGAGGCCCTTTGGGTTGAAGAATGCCCCTGCCACCTTTCAGAGGTTGGTCAACCAGGTGTTAACTGAACTAGAGGATTTCAGTGCTGCCTACCTAGATGACATCACAATGTTTAGTTCCAGCTGGGAAGAGCACTTGCACCACCTCTGAGAAGTGGTAAAGGTTCTGCAGAAGACAGGGCTCACTATCAAGGCCAGTGAGTGCCAGATAGGGCAAGGGTCTGTGGTGTACTTATGGCATCAGGTAGGAAGCAGCCAGGTGGCACCCCTACAACTTAAGATTGACACCATTCTGGCTTGAAAGCCCCCCAAAACCCAGACTGACGTGAGAGCCTTTTTAGGTCAAGGGATATAGCACCAGTGTTGCCCTCTTGACTAAGCTGACTTCCAGTAAGCAGCCAAGGAAAGTGATTGGGACTGATGCCTCTCAGACTACTTTTGATGACCTGAAATCAGCCATGTGCATGGCACCTGTGCTCAAGGTACCCAGCTTCTCCCAAGAATTTGTTGTGAAGACAGATGCTTCGGAGAATGGTGTGCAAATGGTACTCTCACAATTGAATGATGAGGGCCTGAATGAAGGGAGTTTAGGTTCCTCTGTCCTATAAAATGCCGGGGCTTTTTATGGTATATGAATTATCAACCATGTTAACAGTATTTTAGTATCCATTTGTTTCCTAATTGTGGCACGTATACTACATTCCAGAGCACAATAGTTTAAATAAATATTCTAAACTTTCTTTGTGACTCCTGGTTATTTCATTGTGGACAAGTACAAGAGAGTGAGTGAAAGGGTGTGTCCTGTTACTGCGATCCCTGAGAGGATGGAGAGTGTTGTCACCTGGGGTGCCAATTCACTTGTTTCTTTGGTAAGGTTAGGAGGGCAAGTGAGGCACTCTATCTAATCGGACTCGGACGACTCAGTCCCTACATACTGATTTTTTTTATTGTTCAAACCATAGTTCTGTTCCAGAGCAGAATCCCTGCAAGAAGACCGTTTGCTGAATAGCCTACATTTCCCAAATAACTACAAACTAATGCACCTAACCCAGTCCATTAACAGTGTCCAGTGGCCCCAATCTGCCCCATCATTTTTAGTTGGGTGCACCTCATTGTTTGTTAGGAAATTTCAGACTCTCAACGTATGTATGCGCCGTACCCCCAGCCCCGTATGTACGCGCCGTACCCCCACCCCAGCCCCGTATTTTTATTTATTTTAGCGATTTATAAAGCGCCTGGTGACCCAAGGGCATCCCCGCGCTATAGAGGTTTATGATCCAGTTGAGGGAAAGGAAGGGAGGAGGGACGATTAATTAGGGAATAGGTGTGTTTTCAACTTTTTGCGAAATGCCAAATAGTTGGGTTCAAGTCTGAGGGAGCGTATGTACGGCGCGTACATACGGGGCTGGGGTGGGGGTACGGCGCATACATACGGGGCTGGGGTGGGGGTACGGCACATACATACGGGGCTGGGGGTACGGCGCATACAGAAATAAGCTATTTTCTGAGTGGACAATCTATAATTTAATTAAAGGATAGTAATTTATTTTTTATATTGTTGAAATAACAAAGTGAACTCTCAAGAAACTGATAAAACAGAATATTAACTATGACTTTTTTTTACACTGGTTTCCTTATCTTGTATTATCTGGAAATAGTGTGACGTTTTTAATTAACTTATGACAATACATTGAATTGACAATAGAGTGGATGATGGATGATACGGTCCTTAGGCAGAATGACGTCACCTATATGGAAGGGCACCAATGGATGAAGTGGACTGACCCCTTGCTCCATGCTGTACGATGTAGTGGGTAGAAGGAAAATGTAAATGCCACTGCAACTGACTAATGGAACAACAGAGCTGGCTGAAGGCCCCTGTATGTATGTCTATTTATGTATTATATAACTTTGTTTTGAAAAACAATAGGCCTTGATAATGGTGAATCTAAATATTCGTCTTGGTAACTTAACTACTATCTTTGTTAAAGTGAAAACGCATTTTTGTAAAAATGTATTAATTTTTGTTTATTTTTTCAACAATCAAAAAATAGAAATGTCACAGGCAAAAACAAAATACTTCAACAAGGCAACATTCATATTCAACATGGCTGCTTCTGCAAGGGTTGAGGGCGTGAAAACTCAGGACTACACCAGAACAAGAAACATCGGATTCTGATGCCAACAACAACCAATTACCCACACTCTGCCCGCAAATACAGGCAGCTTTTCTTCTACTTTCACAATGGTGGCCAATATTCTAATGAAAAATTATTTGAGTTGGTAAGATTTACAGGCAAAAAATTAACACTTTTAGTACGTCCAGGAAAGCAATCTTCGCCAAATATCAGTTCTTCCCTGAGGTGATCCTTCACATGGTTGCATGCTGGAAGCCGGAGCTTGAATCACATATAGCCTGCTTCTGGGCCATCTGTGCACATTTCAAAATAATGGCATCTCACAGGCAAGACAATCTCGCTGCTTGTGACGTACTGAGTGAGATGCATCATCAGTTGGTTGCACCACTATATTGCCATGCCACAGTCACTGGCGGAAAGATGGTGGCAAGGGAATTCTGTCCCATGACCCCCAATTGTAAGATGTTATTAATTGGACCCAGGTGGCACTTCACCCTCCCCACCACACGAAACACAGTTTCTGCAACAGATCCTGTTGGCATCCATCAACGTGCAAGCAGTCTGCAATGCCAATGGCTGATTCACTGATGTGTAGGCCGCCTATCCCAGGAAACACACAACAGCTACATAAACAAACAGTCACATCCTGTTAATCAGTTTGTTGCTGTTGAGTTAAGTGACCTGTGGCGTCTAGGCAAATAAAACTAACTCACACTTGCATTGCATGTGCATTTGGGCTTTGGCATCTCAAACATAGTCTTACCTTCACCACACCACATTAGAAACACAAACTACTATTAGTGAATACAATTATGCATAGAGTATGTAGTTTATTTTGAAGTAGATCATTTTATTGCAAATATCACATCTTGGTCTCATACGATGCAAAGTATGTTCTCATCCCCATCTCCTCATCCCTTTCCGATATCCAACAGCCCAGCCTCAACAGAGGAACAATATGACATGCATATGTACACAAACCATCATCAACGCACTTTATCATTAAGTTGAGCTTCGGATGAAGATAATTTGGGGTTTCTCTTGCACCCTGCACAAGTTGTGTGCAGGATTATTATAGCCTGCTGCATGTTGCACAAATTCGCCATGTGACAGTGCGTACCTCTAGACCTAACCCTTGATCTTCAACTGCATCCAGGGTCCAGGTGTGGGAGATACAACAGAGGTCTGGATCTGGAGGTGTGTGATCAATTGATTCCTTTATTTTTTACCTGAACTGCTAGCCTGGTTGCTGCATCAATGTGGTTGGACAGTGTCCAGTCAACGATGAATGGTGGACTAATACACCGTACACAAATCCTGAGACTACACTGTTTGACTAACATGATGTCAAAACTAAAACAGACAGTTTAAATGTAATATGCAGGAACTAAGACATCACTCACTCTGGAATTAATCTATTGTATATTGTTAAAAAATCATCAGTCACAATCAAGACATAATTAGCTAAACATAATTGTTTTAGCCTTTAAATGTTTTTACACATATCAATCAAGTTCCATAATGAGTTCTCTGCCTCTACTAATCTTTGGAGATCTCCGTCCTTGAGGTAGAAGTTGCTGCACCTGGGTGAAGTGTGGAACCAACCACTATAAACAGGAAATGACATACAGAAACAGGAAGAAGGCCATTCGTGAGACATCTATTCATGGGAACACAGTCCTCTTCAATCCTGCTGCTCCTTTAGTCTTAGTATCCCTCAAAATGACTGAAGGACGTGAAGATCAGGTTTCCAGCTTTGCAAAGAAAGAATTCGAGATAATATGTGAGGGAGTACCTCAGTTTAATTGGGATCCAGATTGGTCCCTCAGCTTTAAAGTGCGCCAGATAACCAGCTGAGCAATGTAGCATGAGCCCAGAACTGGAGCGGGATCGCCATGAGCTGCAGTGCAGTGAGTTCCCACACTCACAGAAGGAAGGAGTATCGGAAATGCTAGGAGCCGCTCTGGTGCTCGGCCTGCCTGAAGACACACAATTTGTTGGGGGTATCCCACCAGCCATATTTTTGAAACCCCACCGTGAAACAACTGCACAAGTGGGTCCTTAAAGCACTCTTGGCGACCCTTCATGAGGCATTTTAGAAGCAGAAAATCTGTGATGTGGTGGGCAGAAGGAAAATGTAAATGACATTGCAACTGACTAGTGGATGAGGAGAGCTGGATGAATGCTCTGTATGTATTTCAAAATGATTTTTTGAAACACAAAACTCCTGGCTGATGGTAAATCAAAATACTGGATTTGATAACTCTATTATATTTATTTTTAAAAGTATAAAATGCATTTTTGTAAAACTATATACATTTTTGTTTATTTTATTAAATATGCAAAAATAGAAATGTCACTACCCTACCAGCCACATTTATTAAACCCCACACTGACATCAATGCACAAGTGGGTCTTTAAAGCACACTTGGCGACCTTCCATGGTCAGCTGGCAGCATTTGGGCAGTAGAACAGCGTTGAGTCTGATATGTATCTGAAAACAGTGTGAATCTATATATATATATTTTAAGTGTTCTCCTGTTTACTGTTTTTGGTTCTGCCCATGTTGCCTGTAACATATGTTGTCCTGTCAAATGAAATTGTGAAATTATTTTTTTCATTGATTTGAATCCTATTGTGGAATCACATTGATGAAAAATGTGATAGAGATGTGTTGGCAGAATGGAACTTTAAAAAAATGTTTCTGCGAGTTTTGTGCATAACCCATATGATCTATGTAATTAAAATTGAGCAGATCTTACATGATAGATAACAAATGTCTCCGCTGTATTGATATTATGTGATACAACTGATGCCCTTCAGAAATTGGTGAACATAGAATGACCACTCACAATACCTGACTGCCCAAGAACAGAAACTAGCCAAGGTTGCTATACCCATCATTGAACACAGTTTGGCCATTCACTGATATCTACGTTCCTGTTTGCCAACATACATTTATGTAAGACTGTCATTGCACACATTATTCTTGCTATCCCATGTGCAGGGGTGTTATTTTGTTGTGCCTAAGAAGGATGAATGATTGAGTTTGGGATTAATGTTACATTTTCTTCTGATGAATATTCCTTGATCATATTAAAAAGACTACACAAGTACATTTGCAGCATTACTATTTCCATGATAGGCAGTAGGTGTAGTGGTCTGGTAGGTTGAGCTAGAAAGGTTGTCATGAACCAATATTACTCATGTCGCTCCATTCTTAGGAAAGATACTGCATGTTGTTTCACTAATGTTAACATTTTCAAGTTGGGACATGAAGTTTTGGATATATACACTCATCATTTCTTTTCTTTGTCTCCATAGCTTTCTCAGCAGACAGAGCTGTGAAATAACAAGAGAGAAGGACCAGGGGCGAAATCACCCAGATCCTCAGCTGTCAGGCGGATACGTCCAATAAGTATCCACAGTGAGGAGGAGGAGGATCAAGTCAGCCAGAGTCTCACTTTCTTTGCTACAGAAAGAATCTGGACAGAGGCTGTTGTAGCTACTGAGGGAGTGAAAGCCTTGGAAACTACATGCCAGAAGGAGGTAGAAGATCAGGCTCCTCCTGGTCAAGAAGGTCTTACAGTGGTGTCACGTGCACAGGCCCCAGCGTCATCTGAGACTGCAGCCGTTCCTTCCTCCACTCCAGATGAGTTCCTACCAAGAGGTCTCCAGCTGCAATCGCTGCTCTACCTCCTCCTCCAAGCATCCGCCTAGAAGAGCAGCAACCCGAGTGAAACATTAGCCTGATGCCCTCATACTGAGTATGCCAGAATGGCTGCTTCTAGGAGGGCATGAGGGAGATATTTGCTGGCTAATTAGGTATCTCTCGGGAAGAACAAGAGAGCAGTGTAAGTACATATAAGTAATGCTTGTTGAAGCTGTAACCTTCGAGCTAGCAAACATTGAAGATTTGTTTTCATCGGTGAACACTGACCCTGAGACCAGAAGATCCACTAGAAATAGTATAATTTTTATCAGTCACATTTTTTTAAACATGGAGCACGGCCTATAATTTGTTTGAATTTGTTATTCATTTGTTTATTTATTTGCTTAATTTATCCTAATCAATTTAAAATTGTTAGGACCCCTAAGAGCACCTTTAGAGGTGGTGAGTAGGAATAAGTCCAGTAAGTGTAGGGGGCAACTTGGAGGAAATCTCAAGTGATAATGGCAGGGATGGGAGTCCACAACTGTTGTGTTATACCAGATATAATAATTTAAAATAAAATAAAGTTAATATTCATCACACTAAGATTTACGCCTGATTGAGTCGGACACTCTGGCCATCTGGATCCTGTCAGAACCTGCTGAGGAGAACACAAGATCTTGGCTCAGTGTCAGGGAGTCTGAAGAATGTTAGATAAAGAAAAATAATGAAATGTGTGGTCTTCTCAAGGAGGAAGGGGCAAGGGTGTAATGCTGCTGCTGTGCAGATTTGGAAAGGAAAGACAGGTTATCTAGTTCTAATTGTGAGTGGATGATAATATTTCAAAATGTCAAATAAAACAATGGTCTGCACTGGCACGGTAGTCCTAAAAATCTATCCAAAGCAAGGGGAGTCAAAAAGAGGATTTAATAAGCGCTTCTTTTGATAATAAACTGAAGGAACACATTAGATGCGTTATTAAATTGTTATACTAAAAAGCATTTAGGAAGTTTAATCACTAAACTGCTGCATCAATTAAACGAATGCTGGTGTATCATTTGCAGGGGATTTAATTAAAATGATCCTCTGCCACCGGGTCTGTCTAGCCAGATGCCTGAGTGGAAGTATTTCCCCTTGGGCTGGAGGCTTGTACCTGCTTTAACAAATTACCTCTAAACAGAAACAGTAATAGCCGGATCAAATGCTGAATCCTGCTTGGAATTTTTCAGTGTTTCTCCGGAGATTATTTCCCAGGTTTTTGTCGTTTCTCACATAAGACAATACACATATTTCTGCTCATGCTCACCTCTCACTTGGACATGTTAGAATGCATTTTAAATGAGGTGTCAGACTAAAAGAGACGAATACATATCTAATATTTATTATAACAAAAGAAAGTAATATTGTCAATCATTACAACATATCCTTAAATTAATATATTTGGGAGTACTTTATACATTCATGAACCATCTGTCATCCAAATTGCTGTGCTTTATATGTAGTGAACGGCACATGCTAAAACACTGTGTGCTAAATTAGCACATATCTCTGACATAGAATCTGCTAAACACAAAAACAAATGATGTCAGACTGTGGTCGGTGTAGCATTCATAATAGTCCGCTAATATATGAAATCCGAACTAATCCCTCACAGTCCATCGCAAGTAGCACATTAATACATCAGCAAGTGCTGATGACGGTTATTTAGCAGCGGGGACTAACAGAAAGGCACTCTGGTGGAAGTGGATGCCCAGGTCAGAAGATAGCTTTACAGGTAACAAAAATATACACAGGGCAGAAAGCAGGAGAACAAGGTTAATTACCCCCAGGTCCCTTATGTCCTCGTCCCATTCATTACAAAGTGGAGATGACCATCTCCCGACAGAAAAAAAACAAGAGGAATGCTGGGACCCTAATACTGCCCCTCCCACCGGGAGTACATAAGCAGTACTTATCCAGCATCCCGCCTGTTCTTTTTTTCTGTCTGTCAACAGAATGGATGGTGTGCTGGTGCTGCTCCTGCTGGGCTGGAGTGGCGGTACCTCTCTTCTTCCCTCGCCCGGCTGTCTGGCTGTGCGGGCGTGGGGTTTCCGTGGGCTTTCTCCTGGCCTGTTGGGCTTGCTGGGAGTCTGTCCCTGTTGGAGCCAATGTCCTACTTGACCTCCTGGCCCTTTGCAGCTGGGGCTTGGTCTTCCGGGTTTCTTCCGGGTTGCTTGCTCCTCTTCCCATGCCTGGACGGGTAGAGGTGTATTGCTTGCTGTGTTCCTGCCGGTCTCCTGGTGTCCTGGCCATTGGGGGGGGCCTTGTTCCTAGGGTTACCCCCCCCCCCGGGTGAGTGCCGCTTGCCGGGTTTTTGTTTCCTTCTTGCATGTCTGGTAACGAGCGCTGGGGAAGCGTGTTCGTTTCCGGTCTTTCTCAGGGTGAAAATGAAGTTACACTGCTAAGACCTGTTCCTGCTGTTCCCGGTGGCGGTGGGGGCCTTGTTATGCTGTTTGGCCCCCGCTCTGGATGTTTTCGCTCCTTTTTCTTCTGGAGCCTCTGTTTCCGCCTCTGGAGCTGGTGCCGGTCCTGGGGTACGGAAGCATGGCGCACCGGGTGAGCGATTCTGGGCATTCTGCCGGTCACGGGTGTCCTGCTGCAGACACCGGACCCCGCGCTGCTCCCGGTGTGCGTTGCCCTGGTCGAGTGCACCTTGGATTGGGGCTCTGCTTCCTGTGTGTGCGTGATCTGCCGGCCCCTCTCGGGGAACTTCCTGTCGGGGCTGCTGTCCTCCTCAGGGGTTGCCTGCTGCGACCTCCGTACTCTCGCGCTGCTCCCGGCGTGCGCTGCCCTGTTTGCGCACGCCTTGGATATGGGCTGTGCTTCCTGTGTGTGCGCGGTGGTGGGTGCTTGTGTGTGCCTGCGGTTGCTCTGACCTGGTACTCTCTGGGGCACTCTGGCCCCCACTGCCCACCCCACACCTGCGGAGCGTGGATCTCTGGCTGGTGCTGGACAGTTGGGCACTGTGGTTCCGGGTTTGGTGCTCGTCGTCGGCGCAGGTTCCTGTGTCCTCTCCCTTGGTCTGCGTGGTTGGGGTTTTAGTTGCTTGCCTGCGGCCATACCACCTGCACGCTCCTGTTCTTATCTGATCTCTGAAGTTATGCCTGCCACGGGGCTTCTCCCTTTGGGTCGCTACTTCGGGGGGTGCCTCTGCTCCTGGCCATGCGTGCTTATGTGTTTTCATTTCGGGCACTGTTGGGGGGGTTCTCCTCTCCGTTGTGTTTGTTTGCTGATTCACTGTGCTGTTGGCATTTGCTCTTTCTGTTTAGTGGCCTGCCTTGGATTGGCGTGGGTTCCTGTCGCCACTGTGGTGGCTGCTTCCATTTTCGCTGGCTCTGTCTGTGCTTGCTCCTGGGGTTCCATGTGTTGTTGGGGTCTCCCTGCCTGCTTGCTTACGCCTGCCCTCTGCTGCTCTTGTATCGGGGTCGCCTCTCGCTTCCTTGTTGGCGGCCTGTTGGGGTGTGCTTCTGTTCCCCCCTACATCAGGCTCCTCCGCGGCTCCCTGCCCCCGGCTGGGGGGGTCCTGTTGGCCCCCCTGGGTTCCTGTTGTCCTGCCGTGAGTTTTCCCCGCTTTTCTTTGCTGCCCCTCTGCATCCCTGCTTCTCGGGGTGTCTCGGGTGTAGGTGTCGTGGCCTGGCCTTGGTTGTGCTGAGTCCGCCCTTTTTCTGGTGGCCTTGCCTCTGCTGCGGGCTGGATGTTGTGTTGTGGCCTCTGCTCCGCTTGTGTATTCTGGTTGTTCGCCTCCTCTTCCTGGCTTCTGCGTGGTTGGTCGGGGTTTGGGGCATGGGAGCTCCTGGTTCCTGGCTATGTTCCTCCCATCCCTTGGGCTGTGCCTGGTTCCTCTTGCAGCTTCCTGGTGTCGTGCCTGGTGCTCTCTGGGGTTCTCTGCCCCCTCTGCCTGCGCCTGGGTGGCTCGTGCTGCCTTGGGTTTGGCTGTTCTGTTCTCCTGTGCTCCGGCCTGGGGCTTCGGGTGTTTGTCCCGGGTCCTTCTGTGTGCTCTGGTTGCTTCTGGGGTCTCGCTGCTTCTGTTCTTGATTGCTCTCCCTGTGCTTGCCTTTGGCTTGCTTCAGGTGTTTCGTGCCCGCTCCTCCTTGTTCTGACGACGTTCCTGCCTGGTTTGTTCCTGGTTGGGGCCTCCTGGGGGTGCCTGGTGGCAGCTTCTCTGGCTGGTGTAGTTTGGCGCCTGCTCTTCTTTTCCTTGGCGCCCCCCCTGGGTTGTGTTTCCGGTGACGGTTCGCCTTTTGGTCCCTGGGGTTCCTGCAGCTGCTGTTTGGGCCTGGCTGTCTTTTGCTGCTGCCGGGTCCTTTGCGTGGTGCCTGTTTCCCCTCTTCTGTTCTGCAATTCTCCCGGTTGGTGGCCTGTGGCCGTGCTCCCCTGTCTGCGCCTGCTTTCGTCTGCTCTCAGTAGTTGTGCATGGTCGGGCCGGGTTGGTGCCTTCATGGCCGCCTGGGTCTGCCGGGTGCTGTTGGCTTCTTGGTCTGTCTGCACTCTGGTGTGTTTGCTCCCTGGGAGGTTCTGGTCTCGTCTTGTTCCCGTGGTGGGTGCCTGGCTGGGTGTCTGCTGGGGCTTTTCCACTCCTACATGTTGTTCTCCTCTTTGGGCTCTGCATCCTTGCCTGGGCTCTCTTTTTGTGTCCTGGCGGGCGCTCTGCAGTTGTGGCCACGTCCTGGTGGGTCCTTCGGGGCCTTCTCCTGCCGGCGGTTCTCGTCCCGGACTTGTTTCGCCTGTGTTGGTGCCTGTGTGGGGTCCTGTGCCTCTGGGTCTGCTGGCTTCATGCTGGTTCGGGATGGCCTTGGGCTGTGCCTCCTGGGCTTTCTGACTGTGCTGTCGCTTTTTGGCCTGCTCTAGGGAGTGTTTTGCTGGGCGTTTCCTGGTCCTTTCCTGGTTCTGGTGTCCTGGCTCGCTTCTACCTCCCTTGCTTTCCCGGGCTTTGTTCCCGGTGTGGGTCTGTTTGAGTGCCCCCCCCCCCTCTGGTTGGGGTGCGGTTCTGTGGTGCTCTTGCCTCTGTTGGGTCCTTCCTCCTGGCTGCGGGTTGTCTGGGGTTTTCCTGCTGCTTGGCCCTCTGCCTTCTCTGCTTCCTCCGGCTTCCGCTTTGGCGGTTTCCTCTGTTTCTTTTTCGGCCTTCTGTGTGGTCCGGCGGTGGTGTGCTGGGGAATCCCTGTTCCTCCCTGCCCTTTGCTTTGGCCTGGGCACTGCATGGGCTCCTTCTGGGGTTTGGTTGGGCCTGCGGGTCCTCCTGCGTGGTCGGGTTGCTTGGCTCTGGTCCTAGCTTCCTGGTTCCTTTGGCATTTGTTGCCTTGGTTTGTGCTGTTTTCTTGGCTCCTCTCCGGCGTTGCTGGGGTCAGGCCTTGTGGGCTTTTGGTCTGGGTGCTGTGCGCCCTGGGGCCGTTTCTTTTTTTGGCTGCTCCTGCCTTGCTGCTTGCTTGACCTGTGTGGGGTGCCTGTGCGGTCCTCTGCCGTGTTGGCGCCTGGTTTGTTCTGCCCTCTGTGCTTGGTTAGGGGGCTGCTGGGAGTTCCCGGTTGCTCTGGACTCCCATCCTGCCTTCTTTTCCCTCCCTTTTGGGGTTGGGGGTTTTCTGGGAGTTGTGGCCGGTGGCTCTGTCCCGCCCTTGTTGGGCTTGTTCGTTGTTGGTTTCCGGTCTTGTAGGCCTCTCCTTTGTTGGTCGGCTTTCGGCTGGTTCTTTCTGGGGGCGTCTCTGACCTGTGGTCTTTGGGTTGGCCTCCTCAACCCCTGTGTTCTGGGTTTGGTGGCCTTCCTGGTTTCTTTGGTGGCCTCCTTCCCTGTGGAGTTTTTGGCCTCCTGGGGTTTTCGGGTTTCTTTCCCCTTGCCTGTCTTTTCTGTTTGGTTGGTGTCTCGCTCCTGTTCGGCTCCTGGGCTCTTGCTGCTTCCTGGCCCTCCTCAGCGGGGTTTGGTGGGTTTTCTCCTCTAGGCTCTCTGGGGCCGGGTCATTCGGTTTGGTGGGGTGGGCCAGTTTCTGGCCTGTGCTTTCCACCTTCCTTGATCGGTCTGGGTGCTTGTGCCTGCGCTCTGTTGGCCGTTTCTTTCTTTGGCCTTCTTCGGGGCTGTCTCGGTTTGCTCTGTGTCTGTGTGGCTGCCGGGTCCTGTGTGCCTTCCCGGTGGTTCTGGGCTAGGCGGTCTTGTCCGGTGGGTTGCTTTGCTGTGTCCTTTGGCTTTTGTTCCCAGTTGCCCCGTCTCCCGTTTCTCTGGTTGGCGGCCTCCTTGTTGGGGCCTTGGCCTTCTGTTTGTCTCCGGTCCTTGTTTGGTCCCTGCTGTCCTGTTCTGGATTGCGGACCGGTTGTTTCCTGTGGTCCCCCATTCCCTCCTTCTCGGTGCTCCCTTGTGTTGCTGCTTTTGTTGTGGTTTCCTGGGTGTGCTTGTGGGTGCAGAAGGCCGGTTTTCTGCTTTGGTATTCTCCACTTTGTGATGAATGGGACGAGGACATAAGGGACCTGGGGGTAATGCTCTATTACTTACCGTAATCTTCATTACTCCGGGTCCTGTTGTCCTCGTCCCGTTCACACGCCCCTCCCTCCCTCACGGATGGCCGGCCTTCCTGTCTGGGCTTCGTTGTACAGGCGGGATGCTGGGTAAGTACTGCATATGTACTCCCGGTAGGAGAGGCAGTATTAGGGTCTCAGCATTCCTCTTGTTTTTTTTTCTGTCGGGAGATGGTCATCTCCACTTTGTAATGAATGGGACGAGGACAACGGGACCCAGAGTAATGAAGACTACCGGTAAGTAATAGAGCATTACTGCACCCTGCAGCCATTCAAGGTTCACCAGTTATGAGGGCAAGATTACGGTTTCATCTCCTCCAAACAGAACCTTCAAATGGATTTTCTTATTTTCTCAAGTTAAAAAAAGATCAACCAGCAGACTTTCCTAAATGGAAGTGGAGTTAGAAGAGTAGGATGTTCTGATCTCTCTTGAAGAAACGTTGGTAAGCATTCCGTCTAATGTATGGGGTATGGAGTTCAAGGCTCTGATTGAAGGCCCAGAAAAAGATAGATTTAAAGCTCTTGCTTTTTTTGCATGTTGAATTTTCCAGGTGAACTGTGTCCGTGATTCGCTGTCCTTAAAGGTAACCAGAGATGGTCACTTTTCCGACTAGTTAGATGGTATAGCCTTCATTATTGCATGCCATATAGAATCCACCTTTCACACCTATAGGAAGTCAGCTGATCAGGAACAATGTTGGAGTGATGTGCATCAGATCAGATGGCTGTCATACAGTGGCACTGAGGGCTGATTTTAATGAAGCAGGGTGAGATTTTTATTTGGCAACTGTCATGCAGCACAACACATAGTGGAACTTGTAGTATTACTAGATTTTCAGATTCTACATTTATTATTGAATAATTAAAACCATTACAAAAAGGAATGTTATAAAAGTATGCATTTAAAAATGAAGAGTACATATGGCTCTAGACGTAGCATAAATTGGCAAGCTGTTATATATGTGGATAAAATGTGGACCGGTTTCACCTCCTTATTCTTCAAGTATGCAGTATGGTATGTATGATTACTCCTTTCCATTCTGAAGCCAGAAACCAAGATAGTTGCAAGAAGCTACTCAGTCAATTCTGGGTTTCTCAATTGGACTTCGGTTTAAAGGTCCTCAATTTCTTGTTGACGACTGCTACTTTTGTAAAATCAGCTGATGCTCAATGAAAGAAAAGGTGAAGTCGGAGGGCTTGACCTATGCCTTTATTCACAAAATAAGTTATTAAATGTTATTTTTAAATAAGACATAAATCATATTTTATGTCTTTTTAACATCAATTTATGTTTATTTATCTTTTTAACTATTTTAAATACATTATATAATTTCACATTGTTTGCTGTGGCATTTTATTTCAAGCCCCTACCTCCATTTTGTTTCTATGGGAAAATGTACCAGTGGTTGGCCATGTGTGGTGCTGGACTTACTACAAAAGTGTAAGTTTTTACAAATTAGTAAGTGTAAGAAATTGGGTTGTTGCTTGACTAGGATGTGAGCCCTGGTTAAGAGCAACCATAAAACTTGCCAGGGGGAAGTGCAAGCCAACCCTGAATTAACCCGTGTTCAACCCTCTGGCAGCTAGGCACAGAACAGTCAGGCTTTACTTAAAGGCAATGTTGAAAGTATTTGTGCAACAAACAGTAATAAAGTGAAAACACCACACAAAAAGGATCACACAACAGGTTGGAAAAATATAACTTTCTTTAATAAATAAAACAACCTGTTGTGTGCAGATTTAGATTCCGTATATAGGTTTCCCGATTTATGCCCTTATATAGGTACAATTCACCTTGCCCTTATTTGGACATAGAAATCCAGCCCTTATTTAGACATTGTCCGTACAAACCAAATACAGGTATGGACACCTACATCCGTCCATCCACGTCACAACGAATTCTTGGAAAACCAGACCCATAAGCCTTTAGGAATTTCCCTCAGCTTGAATATTGATTTCTCCAAGAACTCATTAAGTATGCATGAACATCTATTCCTTAGGGGTTCATTCATGACGTTCCTCTGCCCGACTTTTACGTCAATACTGGCAGTCCTAGACACCTTCAAGGTATAAATATAGCAGCACTTGCCCATGCAAATTGCGGTTCCCGGAGGATTCGATCCAACCCCGAAGATGCACTGACCTGACGCTGCCATCCTCCTCGCAGAGAATCCAGCTCCAGTGCTCTCTGACTTCCCTTGCGGGTGGTTAGACTATCGAGTCCAGAAAAGAGATTCCAACCTCTCTCATTCTAAGGTATGGAGCTGACTAGAACTTAGAGAAACTTTTGGCAACCCTTGGCTAAACTGAAATATAGCTAGCTATATTTTAGAAATAGCACCTAATTCAAACCTCGTACTGCACTTAGGTTAGGTACACTGGGGTAGAACAATTTAGAAGCATCAGATGAGTATTACATTTTAGCTTATGTTATTTATGTATGTATTTTGATTAATTTATGTCATAGCTACAAACCATGCTATTGCAGTATTATTTTATCTTACTGCTAACCTCGTACATATTATACTTCACAGTCTGTTTTACGATTGTAGCAATTCATATCTCTTGCATGAGAAATAAGACTGTTCAATAAACCTTTTCCCGTCTCTCTATTTCTGTGCAACTCTGTGGAAACGAAGCATGCACGATTGACTGAGTGAAACTGTTATCTATTGTTTCCACGATTCTGAGACTGTTCCGATTCTAAAAGGAAACAAAGTTGTCATGTTTATGCGGTTGTCAGAGACTAATCCCTTCTTGTATATTCGAGAAGTTTCTAGAGACCTCTGAGTTCGCTGGCACACACAAGTAATTAAGTTTATTATACTCGATAGAGACATACTGACCTTAGTCCCATGTCAAATCTATAGTGTATGTTATTCCAATGCGCAGAGCCTATCAGGGATATAGGAACTACACTACAAACCAAAATGCCAAAAATCAATCAGTAGAACCGGAGATATGCAATTAAAATAATTCTAGAGAAAATAACACCAAAAAGCACAAAGCGCCAACTGTGAATATCTGGTTGCGCTAGACCAGGACAAAGTCACAAGTTCAGGCCAATCGCGATAGAGTGTGTGCAGGCTACAGGGACTCAGTTAGGCCCGCTTAACAGAGTAACTTAAATCCTAGTTTGCAGAACATTGCGAGAATCAGTGTCAAAGATGTATCGTGCAGCTAAAGCAATGCACCAGTTCTGAGATGTGTTAAGGCTGCAATGCGAGTACCTGCATCATCGTCGAGTACCCCTTTGACTGGGCTTGCATTGCAAAGGACGGCATTGGGGATGCGGTGCATAGTCAGATCAATGCGTTGGTTTGGGAGAGCTGAGAGTCTGCAATGTAGAGTACGGCGTTGTTGTCGATGCTGCCATCGACAAGGGATGCGAGGGCTTGCACCTGGGATGCATCTGCAGGGGCAGGGGCAGGTGCGATGGGCTGCAGTGGCGATGCGGGTCTTTGCGATGGGTCCAATCTACGCAGCAGCCAAGATGCGTCGGTTCTGCTCATGGTTAAGATGAGCAGCAGAGGAGATACACCAGTTCTGCTGGATCCATAGTGGCTGGCAGAGCACCTTAAGCCTACTTACAAGGGTCCAAGACTGGGCTGGCACCACTTGGCAGGCTAGACTCACCTATGGCGGAGTCCAGGTGCAGGTGCAAGGTATTTGGAAGCAAGCTTGTACTTTCTGAGGTCTCCAGATCCTCCAGAAGCGCCAACACCCTTCTCTTGTAACTACAGAGATTCCTCAAGAAGAAAACTTACAATCCAACCTTCTCGGGGATGGCTCCAAGAATTTGGAACACCTTGTCTCCTGATGTCAGAATGAATCCCTCAACTATTTCTTTCAAGAAAGAAGTGAAAGTACTCCTTCTGAGCAAATTCCTTCCCTAGATTCTAGGATACCCTACTTCCCTCAACCACAGTATTGACTACTCTCACCGACGACTTCTTGGTTCTCAACTTATTCAGTTCAGACTCTATCGTCTTGTTTACTGACATTGCTTATTCCTATAGTTTTTACTCAAAGCTACTTATGGCCTCTGTTGATATTTCCCTCTACTGCACGAACCTGTAAAGCATTCCCTCCATTTCCTGGTTGACACCTATACATTGATATTGATTGCATTACTTTCCCTGGGCAGCCTCTGTAAATCTGAAAATCTGTAAAGTGTTCTGATACCCGCAAGTGTCAAGTTCGTGCTATGAAAAACTATCTAAATAAATGTAAAATAATTTTGTCCCTGAAACTTGAGATAAGGAGGCCAGCCAACTAGCCCTTGGAATCACTCTGGATTCTGGGTTCAAGAGATGCAAGGCCAGTCCTTCTCACCCAGGCAAGAGGGCTACAGGAATCAGGTCAGCACAGCAGAGGAGCTGTTCTTTCAGAGCAGCAGTCCAGCAGAGTGTCAGTCCCTTTGGGAGCACAGCAGTAATTCCTCTTGGCAGAGTATCCATAGGCATGTCAATACATTTCTCCTCTATACGACAGAGGGAAGGGGGGGGCACTTGGAGCTGGTGTAGGAGGTCCAGAGCCTCTGCCCCTATGGGTAGATCAAAGAATCAAAAAAGGGGCTTCTGTTCCTGGGAACGAGAAAAAGTGTTACTAACAAGTGTATCTGGAGCTGATAGAGGAGGTCACAAACTATCTTTTAATAAGCAGACCACCCTGTGAGAGATAAAAACCTATAACAGGCAAATGCTAACTTAGAGGTCTAAAAGGAACACTGGAAGTGAGTGTATAACGACTATGCGGGGAAAATACCCTATAGTCATGAGGTGAAGGCTTTACTCTGGTCTTGATAGTTTGTGACCTCCCCCATCACTTTTAATCCACAAACCCCTATCAGTTTTAACCCAGTACTCCACCACACCAGTCACCTCACTTGCACGAATCATACAACATCTCTTAAAAAGATCTCCACCAAAGTGACCCTTCGGGGGACCCGTAGGGCATTGCAGCACCGGCCCGACGAGGAGCACCACCCTATGATGAAGCATGACATCCCCTTGGGGATGTGTGAGGGCAACATGAGACAATCTTGTTGACTGTCCTCATGATATAGGTCCAGATACTCCTGTTAGTAACACATTTTCTCCTTCTTAGGAACAGAAGCCCTTTTTTTGATTCTTGGGGTATCCATAGGCCCAGAAGTCTACTGAAGTGGTGAGGTTTGAGATTAAGTATATATATTCACCCAGTTGTGCCTTTGAAGGGGGAAGTCAGTTCAGGAGTAGTAGTAGTAGTAGAAGTAGAAGTAGTTCAACAGAAATACACAAAGCACAACTGTCAACTACACCCAGTCATGTGATATTTTCAGAATTCTAAATTAAAATCTGACTCTACCGCGAGTTAGGATTTTTAATTTTGATTCCAGAAACACCAAACATAAAGGGGTTACCTGTTCCCATTTAGAAATCACACTTATAAAATGTGATAAGGTTACTCCTGTGTTATCGTATATGAGTGGTAGACCTTATAGTAGTGGAAAACTAATGATAGAGCATTTCACTAAGAGGGCATTTAATACTTATAAATACATATACTGTTTTTTAAATACACTGCGCCCTGCTCTGCCGGCCCGTCCAAAGCCAACCCTAGGGGTGACTTATATGTACAAAAAGAAACTTAAAAGTCTAAATGTACTCAAAAGTGCAAAGCCCCTTGTGAACCAGACCTTTAGTGTGCAGGACGGAAGTCCCCTGAGTGGGCTACTTCCTCCAGGATGCTGTATTAGACAGGGAAGCGTGTCCCAATCGTATGGTGTATAGTATGGGCCCGATTCACAGAACTAACTTAAGACAAAATTCTAAATTTACTACCATTTTGGTATTGGAAGAAGGCACTTACTCATTTTGGTATTCACAGAAATCACTTACTCATTTCGGTATTCACAGAAGTTAGGAGTCCTAACTTTAGGACTCCTAAATGCCTTCTGTGAATACCGAAAGTCTTAAAGTTAGGATTTTTCTCAGTTTAGGAGTAGCAAAGTTAGAACTCCTAACATTAGGACTCTTAAATGCCTTCTGTGAATACCGAAAGTCTTAAAATTAGGATTTTTCTCAGTTTAGGAGTTGTAAAGTTAGGACTCCTAACTTTAGGACTCCTAAATGCCTTCTGTGAATACCGAAAGTCTTAAAGTTAGGATTTTTCTCAGTTTAGGAGTAGTAAAGTTAGGACTCCTAACTTTACTACTCCTAAACTGAGAAGAATCCTAACTTTAAGACTTTCGGTATTCACAAGATGGCATTTAGGAGTCCTAAAGTTAGGACTCCTAACTTCTGTGAATACCGAAATGAGTAAGTGCCTTTTCTGTGAATACCAAAATGAGTAAGTGCCTTCTGTGAATACCAAAATGGTAGTAAGTTTAGGATTTTGTCTTAAGTTAGTTCTGTGAATCGGGCCCTATGTTTTTATCCTAGATGCAAAATGTACGGTTTTGAACACAGGGAAATAGATATGTAACATGCTTTATGTGGTAGGCAAAAATACATTTTGAGCCTTGACAGCCCCCAGTACAATATTCACTATGCGTTCCTCAAATAACACTTCAAAATAAACAACAGCTATATAACAGAGAGTGCTAAGCACCACGAGTATGTGGTTCTTCCAAATAGGTGCAAGTGTGTGAGCATATGATCTTAAATCAACAAAGTAAATATAGTCAGCAGGCCATACATTTAGACCATGAATAAGGGCCTCTAACAACCTTATTATGGCAACATTGACGTTATATTGTTGTGCTTTGTAAAGCAAGATATGATGCCAAACTTATGCTTTCTTTTTGAAAAAAACTTTGTGTGAGATGTTTCATGAAAGTCTGGCTTTCATACCAAAATCTGTAATTGGTCAGAGTTTGGGGATTCACTTCACAGACAATTGTACTTCTGAGTCCAACTTATATTTGTAGATGGCTTTACTTACAAATGCACTTCAAAGTATTCACTAATAGCCTGATTTGGTATTTGGCGAATGGGATAATGCCGCACAAATGTGACAGATACCCAGTCCTCTGTTTTACAAGTTCATTAAATCCAACAGGTCTTATAAAATGGCTGACGGGGTGTCTACCACGTTTGTGCTAGAGCTTTTCATCCATAAAACAATAGGGGGCAGATTTACAAGGACTGGCGCATCCCTGCATATTTGCAGAGATGCACCAGTTCATTTGCGTGACTAAAAAATAGCCTTGCGCACCGTGGGGCAAGGACAGACAGGTGCGTGATGCATCTCTTGTCGGAAAGACAAGGCATTGCTGGAGTCGTGTCGTAAGCAAGTAAGCGCGACGCAACTCCAGCAAAGGTCAGGAATGCCTATTCAGACCATGCTGCGTCACGCAGTGGCGTTGTAAAATTCACTCAGTGAAATCTTGTAAATTTCACTGAGTCACTTTTACGAGGCTTTCTTGCGACAGAACGCCCACCCTGTATACATATACCTGACGCAGGTATTATGTAGTGCAGAGCTTTACAACATGACACATCTCCCTAGATGTGTCACGTTGTAAATATGTTGCATAATGGCGCATTGTTTACGACAACGCTGCGTCACAGAAGGGATGCAATGGTGGCGTAAAGTTGGCACAAGGGGCTGTAAATTTAACCGGAAAATTGTTTCCCAATATTGCAAACTATTCACAAAAAGGTTTAACATTATGCATGAGTAAATTCTGCTACTGGGACAGGTAATGGGTGTTAAAGTGTATCAATGCTTTTGAAAGTTCTTGAACACCCACAAACTAGAGACTTACAGATATTCACAAACATATTCAAATCTCTTTCTACCTTGTGAAGAACAGAAGTAAATCTATTTCAAGGGGGTGAGGGTAGTTGGGGGGAACGGAAATAAACACCTCCAAAATTAGTGTTTGTGTAGGAAAAGAGATTAATTTTACATGGGAAATTATTTTCCGTGAAATGAAAAATGAAAAAAGAAAAAAAAAGTGCACCATTCCATATTTGAAGGCATTTCTTCTTGCACAATTTTACGGTATGCAAAATGGTGTATGATTACATGTCTCTGCATTGTTATAGTTTAATTTTGGCAAATGTTTTTCAGCACTGCACCTGGACAAATTTGTTGGTGGAGCTTTCAGGCATATCATAAGAATCATTTGTGAAATTACTTAAATTCAGAAATCTGCACCTCTGCTAGATTCTAGGCCTTTGGGTACAGATTCGGGATTTCTTTTGTGAATTAGGTCCCATCTCTTTCAGTGCTGTCCAGATATTTTGGTAAACGATTTAAATATTACATCTCAAATTTTGTGGCAAGCTCATATTTGAAATACACTGGAATAAAGTTGCCCAGGAACTTATAGTGCTTAAATAAGCTTTCTTGTATTTGGTTCTTGAAACAGCTTAAAAAAATCAGGATTCCCTTGCTTGTTACTTTTCTTGTAAACTTAGAACAGCCTCACTGATCTCTCATAGTTCTGACATTTCTACGATGCACCGTTTTTAATGAACTCGCCTTCTCCTTTGAACTCTACAAATTCAAGGGCTCTATTGATTCCTGATTCTCTAGCCTAGCAGCCTCTCTCTTGTGACCCCTGTCAGCTCTTCTTTCTCCCACACTCCAATCTAATTTAAAAACGATTTCGTTTTTGCCTTTGGCTAGTCACACTGGTCTGTTCTCATTAGATCAGCTACAGCTGTTTTTAGTCGGACATTTTATACTATTGTAAAAAAAAATGATGGTTGTCAGAACGTGTGCTTTGCATAAAAATTTACAATAGCCGCAAAGTCCATACGAATGAAGTTAACACAGTCACAAAACTTCAAAGACCCAAATATGCATGTATTTGAGTGCACCACTGGTAGGGGTCAGCAAGCAGCTTTACGCGTGCAGCGGAACAGGTCATGTTCCAGGATCCAACACAAGATGGCAGCCTCTTCGCTGTACTGCAGTGAGGAAGAGTCGGTAGAGAAACCACAAGACTGTGGCAAAGGATGCTTCTTCTAGAGCCTATTCCTTTGAGTGGCCTATCAGTCTTGTCTTGGTGTCCCTAGGGGTCATCATTATTGTCAACCATTCCTTTGCCCCTCGAATAAATGGAGACTCTGGATATTGCCCCCAGTTCTTCAAAACCAAAAAGGTGGAACCTGAGCCCTGTTAATGACATGTCTATAGCCTGGTCTGCCCAAGAAAGACAAAGATTACAAAGCATGCAAAATCAGGAATCCTGGTAATAACTGAGCCCCACGAATCCAGATCATATGAAACCAGCATTGAAAGCTCTCACTATCCACTGATAGAATTCATGATTGCAATCAGAGCCTTATGGATAATTCACAAGAGGTGTTGGGGCAAATACCCAGTATACACAGGCTAGGCTCCAATTACATTCCAACTAGAGATCTTCAATTAGCCACATCAAAACTAGTTTAGCAAAATGGCTTAATTCAAATAAGTATAAATGTTTTTTCCTTTGGACTTGTTGTTAAAACCCGATCTTTCACTATGTGGATGCTTAATTATCAACCCAAGAACAACACATAGAACTTTGATGTAAAAAAACAACAAACAATTATGCTCCAACCACAGTATTTAGAATCTCATTTATATTTAATAAAAGGCACATAAAATCCTATTAACATGTGCTGATATAATATATTATCCATTAGAGCAGATACATCATCAAAAACATGTGATCAGTGTCCAACAGCAACACAAGCTGTTGTTCCTCTTTCTAAAAAGGAACACTGGCTTTTGTTCCTCAAAAGGAACACAAGCCAATGGCTTTTGTTCCTGTTGGACCTATATTGGTTTGGCTGAGCCCTATTCCCTGTACCTTTGTAAGAAGGGGTTACTCTCTAAATTGTCATGCTATGTTATGATATTTTAATTTATTACGCCATCGAATCACCCCCAAAGGGGTATCTCAGCGCAAGACCAGAGACAACAGATAGAAGAAGCTATCCTTTAAATAGATGGGTCTTGAGAGCTTTCCTAAAATGAAAGTGATTTTCACAGGTGCGCAATTGCAGTGGCAGTTTATTCCAATGATGTGGGGCGAGAAAGGAGAACAATCTGCAACCTAACCTGGTTTTTCTGCACCTGGGGACTTCCTTGAGCCATGCATTGTCGCATGATTATAAGAGTCTGGAAGGGGTGTAAGGGGAAAGCTTTGATGCTAGATACATGGGCCCTTTTCCATGTAGAGCCTTGTGAGTTAAACAGCAGATCTTGAAAGTAATTCTGTTTCTCACCGATAACCAGAGCAGGGACAGAAGAAGAGGGGCAGTTTCCGTACCTCGGCGGAGATTACAAACAAGACATGCAGCGGTGTTCTGTACTACCTGAAGCGTAGAGAGCAACTTCTCATTTATGGAAGCAAAAAGCGATTGCTATAGTCCAGACGGCTGATAACCAGAGCATGGACTTGTGTTTTCCTTGTGGAGAGTAGTAATAGAGGAAAGACTCTTCTCAGCATATACAACATGTAAAAACATGAACCTGTAATAGCAGCGGTGTGTTCTTTCATAGTAAGGGATTGATCCAGCCACACTCCCAGATTTTTTACCACTAATTTGTGTATAGGGGCCGTAACCAGTTCTGATGACCACCAGTCAGGTGATCAAAGAAGTTGGCCCTTCGAATAGCATAGGCTCCGTTCTTGAGGTGTTAAGCTGGAGACTGTTTTCAGACATCCAGGTTGCAATGGCTTTCATCCCAGCAGAAAAAGATTCTTTAGTTTTGGTCCGATTTGTCTCAGAGGAGAAGAGCAGCTGCATATCATCCGCATATGATATAATCTCAAAGCCAAAATCTCTAATAATTTTGGCGAGGGGGGCCTCATAAATGTTAAAGAGTGTATGGCTGAGACAGGAGCCCTGAGGGACTCTGCTGTCCAGTGACATGGTACTTGACTTATAAGGTTCAAGAATGACCATTTGGGTTCTATTTGAAAGGAAGTCAGGTAACCATTGCAGAGCCATTCCATGGATCCCGATCTCTTTTAGTCTGCCAAGAAGCCTCTGATGGGACACCGTGTCAAATGCTGCCGACATGTCTAGCAGTACGAACATTGTGGGTACATTTGCAACGAGGGAGCATTTTTTATGCGGTCAGTCATTTTTAATGATTAGTTTGAATAATACATAAAAGAAAATGCCTGAGAGTTCAAGTGCCCAAACTCTAGAACAAGATGTGTGCCCTTCAGGGAAGAACGCAATCTGTGCTTTAGAGAAAATGTATGAAAACTTAATTTTTCTTCAGAGCTATCAATTAAGCATCATTCCTAGGGTAGTGAACGAAATAAATAGGACACAGATTCCTGGCACCCTGTTGAGCTCAGTGCCCATGAACTATATTGTTTTGCCTTTATCATATTTTCAACAGAACTCCAAATTTTCTACAAGCTGACGTTGTCAGCATTTGTAAAATTCTGAACATAATTTAAAAACAGATTGGGGAAATACATTTTCTAGAGTCTATAATAAAGGATCTTCTTAGCAGAAAATATCAGTTTTGACAAATAACCATTTTCACACAAAAGACATATTAAACCTTGTTTTAATCGTGATATGCAAAAAAGCCATGAAAAATAGCCATGAACATTTATTAATCCACCTAAAAAGATGGGAACAAAGTTTAATATTTTAAAACAATGAAAAACTATATGGCAGCAGAGAAAAAAGATATTGGCTGATGGTTGCCTGTTTTCTACGTTTATCATGATCTTTAGGTAAAAAAGTGCCATAAACAGGGCCTGGAAAGAGACGATAAATAGGAATGGGTAGAAAGGAATGTGGTCAATTTGCAATAAGAGGTGTTTTGAGGAAGTGGAATTTAATGAAATGCAAAATGACCATGAAGAAAATATTGGCAAGATAAGGAAGACTGGAGGGGCAAAGAGGGAGGAGGAAAAGGAGCACAGGGGAATAGAAAGAACACTGGAACGAGTGTGAAGTGAATCAGGTAGTCCTGCTCACCACTTCCCAGAAAGGTCCTGGGTTACAATTGGAGATTAGACAATAGCTGTAGACACCTCTCAGTGAAGAATAAACCCCAAATGAAGTCAATATCAATTCAGACAGAAAGTCAAAAATCTATATACAGAGATGTCTACCTTACCTGGGAGGTAATCTCCTGACTTTCTTCTTCTCACAAACATACTCTAAAGTAAGTCTGGAGAGGTGTGCCAGGTGCAAGTTTCAAAACTTATTCATAGTAACGTCATGTGTCCTTCCCAGCAGGAACCTAGTTTCCCTGTATGGTATTCTCCATAGATTAAAACTCTACAGAGGTAAAATAGAATACCCTGTGACAAAGCACATAATTTTTTTCTGAGTAGAAAATATTTTCCCCATGCAGGAACCTCATCCCCTACACCATTACAAAATCTTTGAGTTTCCTGAAGGAAAGTAAATTATTAATTGGGGTGAGTGATAGTTAACCACAAGGAATAAAGTCACTGACATTTTAGGTCCAGGCAAAGATTTCCATAATTTAAACCTGAGCTCAACCCCGATTAGGTGTGTCACAGAGCAGACAGGTTTAACTATGAGAAAATGTGTAAACACATTTTAAAGTATCAAAACAGTTAAAAAGTCGAACACAAAAATAGCACTGTCATTTACAACAAAAAAATGTTATCAACAAAGTGACACCAAAATGACAAAAATCTAATGAGAGGAACTGGACATAATAATATTTAATTTTTTAAAGTAAAAAGCACCAAGAAGTAAAGCGCCAATCAGTAATCAGTGTTCTTGGATGCCAGGGGCCATGTCATGATTTTGGGCCGTCCGTGATGAGCACAGGCCAGATACACCAAGCAGGTGCGTCTAAGTCGAAAATGTTAGTTTCTGACTTAGTCTCTGAAACAGAAGTTAAAATCCTCTTGTTGGGGAATCTAGCTGGCTGCCTCCCTCAAAGTCCTCTTGAAGGTGAATATCCACTGTACGAGGTCACACTGAAGCCATTGGTTTCAGCAGGAAAAAGCTCTGCACTTCAGGAGTTCAAATCTAGTGGCAGAAGAAGTAGCCAGTAGGTGAGGAGTGACACCAGAACACTCCCTAACCGATAGGGGTAACAGTACCCACATTTTCAGCCGTTCCTGTTTGCCCTCCTGCATACAATCCCACAATGCAACTTATTACTAAAATCCAAGTTGGGGGAACACGTCTTCCCTTGTTCAGAGTCCATATGCCTAACCCTTGAGAGTGATTTGCAGGTGCAGAAAAATATGCACTTGTGGTGAAGATTTCCTCACATGTAAATGGGCCTACATCTGTTAGCAATTTTTTTGTGACTTAATGGTAGGCATAATAAGGTACATTTAGTTAGCAACATAGGCCCTGATTCCGATGTGGGCAGAAAGGGCTCGACCCTCGGTCGGAGCCCTCCTGCCCGCATCGTGCACTGCTGTTCGGATTCTTTTCTGACCGAGCCATTCTAATGGGCTCAGTCGGAAAAGAATCCGACTCGGATTTCCAGATGGCTTCCGACAGGCTCGGAGAGCCCGTCCACCATCCGGAAACCCTTCAGTACTCCACCGGCCAGCTCTTTCCAGCCGATGGATTACAATGGCAGTTTCCTAAAGCCTTTCTGTGCCAGCCTTTCCGACACAGAAAGGCAGTGGGAAACTGTCTTTGGGGGGGCCCAAGTGGGGCCCCCATGGTTGCGAGGCTGCCGAATGGTGGTCTAGGGGGCACCTATGGTGCCCCCTGTGCATCCCTGCACCTGGTGGCAGGCACCTTGGGGTGCCTGCCACAAGGTGCAGGGATGAACTGCACCTCTGCACTTAACAATGCGAGCATGAATTCTGTGTGGAATGCATGCTCCCATTGTTATGTATAGGATTGAAACTGAACAGGGTTCGGTCGTACGGTTCTAGTTCCTAACTGATGTTGGATGGACTCTGGTTGGTCTGACACAGGAGCCAGCTCCTTAGTTGGAAACTTCCATTTAGGGTGCAATTTACCTATGTGAATAGGGCCCCTTGTTTCACTCATATTAGGCTTCATCAATGATGGTCATTCAAGAAGCTATCAGCAAAGGCCACTTAGTGCAAAAATACAATACATTTGCAACCCAAGTATAGAGCTCATTATTAGATGTTGCAGTACCTTATCACCAACTAATTACCAACACTTATTGGTCAGGAATTTGAAAACAAAAAGCACATTTTTATTAAAACAGGAACATACATTGAGAAAAAAAATAAGCCATCATACAGCAAGACCTACATTAAGAAGTGTCATTTAGAACTATGTAAAGTAGGGCTTAATAGTACTGCTTCATGCACTACAAAATGTAATTCACAAACTCATGGCCAAAAATCTTTACGTCCAACTCTCCTATCTTATCTGTGCGGAGATGTCTACCACAGTGGAGTAGATTTCTGCACACATAAGTTTAGGATTTTGCATTAAATGTAGAAGAAACAAAGGGGAATGGTGATGGGATCGATTACTACAGAAAAAAATGGCTAAATGACACTACACCAAATTTGGCGAAAAGTTTAAACTTTACTCAGAAGGCATGCTTGTTGTTACTTGTTGTAAATCCATTTTTGCCAAATTATTATTTAAGGAAGTGCTTGGGGTGGGCATGAAAGGATTAATGCTGGTAAAATGTTTTATCTTTGAGGGCATATTTACGGATCCCTTGTGCCACCGGCGTGCCTATTTTTGTGATGCACTGGCAGTGCAAATCACAAAATCATATCTATGAGGCCATGCAAAGCCACTTTGTGTGGCGTTGAATCGCCTCATAGATATGGAGTAAGTCAAGCCAGCGAAAATCATTTTTGCCGAACTCTGCGCTCGGTAGGCGTTCAACGGGTATTATGGTGGGTTTTCCCATGCAACACCCATGGATTTTGACACTTCCCCAGATTTACAAGAGCATGTGTACCTGTGGAAATGCCAAAACTGTACGCTTCCCGAGGTGAGGCGTAACGAGGAGAAATAATTGTATTTCTTCTTGTTGTTTTCTCTTTCTCGGTGCAGAAGAAAATGCCTCTTATGGTTGTTTCTGTGAAGGAAGGTGGCCCTTCCTGCACAAAAATAATACTGCTGATAACATAAACCAGGATGTCAAAACAGCGTCAGCATAGGAGTATAGGACAGGAGTGCACCGTATTGCAGAAATATGTTGCATTCCTGCCCTTTCAGTTTGGCATAGGGCATTACAGCAAGCTGACTTGCTGTTTTGCCCTACACCAAGTCCCCGTAAATAGGGCCCTTGATGTCCAGATACACTCTGATTGGCACATTTAGACCATGATTGATTGATTGATTGATTGATTGATTGATAATTTATGATGGAATCATCCATAGGATTGGTCTCTGGTGTATATAAAGAATTATAAAACGTGTGAAATTCTTTTAAAATTTCTGAATCTTTAAATTTGGGCATCTGTTGATCATCAAGAATTTAATCAATATTACATTTGTTTTTTTAAACTTTGAGGTAATTAGCTGATAATTTGCCTGATTTGTTGTTACAGCCATAGAACTTTGCACTAGACTTAAGCAGATACAGGGAAGCGTTATTAGTAGAATCTTTTCTAACAGATCTTTTAACCCCTTCTGTGCTCATGACAGCCGGGAGCCGTAATGACACACAGTGGGCATGTGCTCATGACGGCTTCCGGCCATGATGGCACCCACCCATGGGGTTCCCTCTACGCAGGAACGTCGGCCAAGCTCCTGAGACGACTGGAAAGCATCCAGAACGCCTCGGCACGTTTGATCCTCGACATCCCCCGCCACAGCCATATCTCACCCCACCTGAGAGACCTGTTCCCCATCAACAAGAGGATAACCTTCAAGTTCCTCATCCACGCACACAAAGCTCTCCACAAAACCGGCCCAGCATACCTCAACAGACGACTCAGCTTCTACACCCCCACCCGCCAGCTCCGCTCCACCAGCCTCGCCCTCGCCACAGTCCCCCACATCCGAAGAACGACCACCGACAGCAGATCTTTCTCCCACCCCCCCACCAACCTACGGCAGACCCAAGACCTACTGGCCTTCAGAAGACTCCTCAAGACCTGCCTCTTTGATCTGTAGCAGCGACCCCCCCCAGCGCCTTGAGACCCTCACGGGTATGTTGTGCGCTTTACAAGTGTCTTGATTGATTGATTGATTGATTGACCATGGAGAATATGGTGTTACAACCATTATAATATACAAGTACTTAGTCCAAATAGATCCATATTACATCGGTAAAATATGAATAAGTAAATAATCAAGTAAAATTAAAAATGGAGATAAGAATTGAACCCTAATCAATTTATTTATTAAGGTCACAGTATTCACCCTAACATAAACATTCCTAATGGAATGAAGAGATGCAGCACACATAGGAAAAGGAAAAAACAAGGAGAAATGAAAATATTTCTCCTCGTTGTGCCTCCCTAACACCACCACTGGGGTGGTATTAGATTCTGACAGAGTCCGAGGTTTACTATTTCTCGTAAATATGGGAATGTGTCAGATTCCAAGGGTGTTGCATGGTAACACCCACAGCAACACCCATGGAATGGCCTTTTCATTCAGTATTCTGCTTAAAGTGGCGTTACGTGGTCTTGTAAATATGCCGGGACAAATTGCACCACCGGAACGTCAAAAAAGTGACATTCCGTGGCACAAGGGGCCTCATAAGTGTGGCCCTAAGGGTTTTATTTCACAGCAAGATATACCCTCTCCTCTCACATGCTACAGCATGAGACAGATTTTGACAGGCTGCGTCATGACTAACTGTGTCAGAAAGATCTCAGACAGTGCCAGTGAGTAGTTTTCAAAGAGATACACGTTCACCTATCTAAAAGAGAGTGAGAGTGAGAGAGAGAGAGAGGGAAAGAGAGAGAGAGAGAGAGAGAAAGAGAACACAAGTGTTCAGGGGGTGGCTGAGAATACATGAAAGTGAGTGAGACATACCTATGAGAGGGAATGGGTGAGTTAGGGTGAGTGGGGAAAAACGTGAGATGCGAGAGGATGAGAAAGTGGCAGTAAATGAAAGTGAGTGTGAGAGAGTCAGTGTGAGTGACTGAGTGTGAGAATGAGAGTAAATTATTTTAAATCAGCATGAGTGTGTTCCTCTTGTCAGTTTGCCGCTGGCCTTGGAACACTGGAGGTTATTCTTGGCCTAAGGGGACACATGGAAAATGCAGCCACAGGTATATTGGTGCTAATTTGTGGAATACGTGGCAAAATTCTGGCACTGGATCACAAATGAGACGCATGTGTCAAAATCCTGGAGCTGGTGTACTGGACATACTGTACTATAGGAGACCCCATAGCAAAATGCTGACTCTGACACTGACATTTTGGAAGGTAGATATTGGCATATGGCGTACACATTACAAAATGTAGGAACTTGCATAAAGGGGTAATTCATGACTTAGAGGGAACCCATGAAAAAATTCTGGAGCTGGCACATTTGATATAATTCTTTGTGTCAGAAATTGGGGGTATTAATTAAGGTGGGGTCATTAGCCACCTTAAGCAGTAACCAAAGTATTTGTCAAGGTGAAGCAATAAAGTCATTATATTAATCTGAGGCACAGAGATTACAGGTTCAACTTAGAGTCAATGTGTAAGGTATTTATGCATTACTAATGCAGTGATAAAGTCAAAGCACAGCACAAGAAAAATCCCAAACAATTCAGAAGGAATCCAGTAAATTTTAATAAATAAAATGACACCATAAAAACAAAAGCCCTATCATGGAAACTGGAGAGATGAATTTTAAAGGCTGAGGTTCAAAATAGCGCTTGACTGGTACTTAGGCATGAGTTAAGGTTGACTGTGACGGATGAAGGGTTAACCAGGTTTGACCGGTTTACCTTTGGATGCAGGGCCGGCTTTAGTACTTGTGGCGCCCTGTGCGACAGTGCTTGTTGGCACTCTCCCATGACCACCTCGCCATGGATTCCCTCACTACCACAATTTGACAATGCCCCCCAAGTCTCCATAACCACTGTCTCTTAGATTCATTTAGTTTTATAGCGCCACTCATACCAGTTTAAGGTGTCAGAACACTTTACATCACACATCACACTTTACATCACACTTTACATCACACACTTTACATCACCATAAGACAGAGGCCTACAAGGTGTCACATGTTATCCATATCGGTAGGCAGTATAGTTTAAGAGTCATTGGTATGGAAAAGGCCAAATTCAGAATTTAAAAATGTAACACCATTGTTAGGGGTTTTCTTTAATAAGAAGAATTGATTTCTACACAAATGAACCCTTTTTGCAATATTAGTATAAGGAAAGACTAGGTAAAAAACATGTTGACGTAATATATTCCTTGCAGTTTGCATGCAGCTCTTTGAGGACAGTTAATAGCTCACTGTTCTATATTAGGATTTTAACTTTTAAACTGCAAGTATATGCACTTTTTTGATCTCAATGGGACATTTTCATGGCATCAGGTTTATTAACCTTCTGCACTATGATGAGTCAATACTTCCACTACCAGTCAAAGCTCAGGTCTCTCTCCAGGAAGAACATTAATAACCGGAGTTATCGATGCTTGAAAATTGCTGAGACAAGGAATGTGGCATCTGGTGCTTTTAAAACAATAAACATGGCTCCCCCACCTCAAGTCAGCACCCGGTGTGGTGGCACTGATCGCAATGCCCTAGAGCTGGCCCTGTTTGGATGTACTCCCTGAAATGTAAGTCAAAAGCCCTCAGCATAGCATGCGGTGTACCTGTAGTTTGAACAGGCCTTATGACCGTTGGAGTACAGTTCTTTGTCCTTGGTAACAAGAGTAGGTCTCATTTTCCAGGCTCTTCTCAGGTCTCAGGTAGGAGGTTCAATCATATTCTGATATTTTGCAGGTCCAGTAGTATCCTGAGGATGGTACTGTGGGTGCCAAATTTATGCCAAGCACCAGTGTGAATGAGTACTGGCTCCTCCCTAAACAATGGTATAAAAGTTCCAAGGGGTTACCTTGCCCACTTTTACATCACTTCTTGTGTGCCCTACTGCAGACAACAACACAGTGCTCCTCTCTGCCTAAATCCAAGATAATGAAACCCTTTTAACCTTGTGAAGAGCCTATGTACCCACCCCAGAGGTGTAACCAGGGAACTGATCAACCCTTGCTCTGTAGTCACTCTAAACCAGGGGCAGATCCTATGGTACTGTGTTTGGAGTCTGCCTGGTTGTGGAAACAAAGAAGGTCTCTGCCCGGGTGTAAGCTAATATTTGCCTGTGACAGCGTAGGCATCTTTGAAGTTAATCAAGTCTCTGGGCGTAGCCGAATGGTCATCCTGCGAGAGGAACAGAAACATCTCACCACACCATTGGCGGCTGGTAATTTTATCAGGGAAGTGTGCGGGCGGGGACGGCACCCAAGGACATATACACCTCACTCAGACCCATTCATTCACATGCATACACACCCATTCACAACACTCACTAACAAATGCACATACATTTCTACATAAACACAATCACTAAACAAAACAAAAAAACACATAAAACCAACCTCGACAGCTTCTCTCTGACAGGGAAGCCTTGGAGGTCCCAGGAGGATTGGGACTGTTGCCTTCCCTCATAGGCTGATCTAAGGTCAGTCAATGAGGGAAGGCAGCAGTCCCAATCTCGTGCCAGAGTGGGATGGGGTCAGTGTGACTGCTGACCCCACCCCATGCTGTGAAGAGGTGTCACGGATTGATTTCAGGGCTTAACACTGAAGCAATCATTTGCCTGTAACAGCAAAGGCCTCTTAGAAGTTAATCACATTCCGGGGTAGAGCCTAAATGGTCATCCTGCCAGGGGAACAGAAACATCTCAAAATAGCGGGGGCAGTAATTTTACCAGGAAGGGGCATGGGGCGACACCCGTGGACACATACACCTCACTCACACCCCTTCATTCACACACACACACAGATTCACAACACTCACTAACAAATACACATACATTTCTACATACATGCATTTACACACTAAACAAAAAAACACATAAAACTTACCTCAACATCAGCTGTACAATAGGGAAGCCTTGGAGGCGCCTGGAGGATTGGGACTGCTGCCTTTCCTCATTGGCTGACCTTAGGGAAGGCAGAAGTCCCAATCTCGTGCCAGAGTGGGATAGGATCAGTGAGACTGCTGACCCAACTTCATGCTGTGAAGAGGTATCACTGATTGACACTCAGCCATGAGCATTTCAGGGGTTAACGCTGAAGCGCCCAGGTCCCAGGCATTCGATGACACTCCACTTTATCATGAGGGGGAGAGCCTCAAGGCACTTTTGCCAGGCTGAGGAGGTCACGCCTACAAACTGTGAAATCCTCAGCCTGGGAAAGTTCAGCTCAGGCAGCCAGGAGTCTGCACAGTAAGAACATGTCAGGCTGCCTTGCTGCCTGACCTGAACCAGAAGAGAGCCTGTCAGGCCGACCTGTGTTCAACTCTTCAGACACTCATCTGCCTGGAAAAAGGTGGGGGGCATGGCCCCTCAGCCCATACAGGCAGGCCACTGCTGCCCCACACCCAACCCTTTGTCTCCTGCCCTGTGACCAATTTTCACACCTTATTCAGGGATAAGCACACAGAGTGCTGGAAATACTAACTAGCCTCCAGCCACTTTAGGCAGGGAAAAGTTAACTTTCTAAAAGTAAATTTTCTATAATAGTGATCAAACATCTGATTTCACCAGTTTTTTCACTGTAATGACATATGTAACATTACATTCCTACATGTCCTCCTTTTAAAATACCATACACTCTACGTTATGGGCAAGGTGGCCACCTAGGGGTGACGTATTAATCTGAAAAAGGAAGGTATTTGACCTGTCTAAAAACAAGACAAATTGACAGTTTAGATCTGCCACAGCCAGCCTACAAATGGTAGGCCTGCAGTCATATTTGCACTGTCGCTGTAGTGGATGGCACAATGCGTGCTGTAGTACCATAGTGCCATTTAAAGTACGGGCCTGGGTACACTTTATACAATATACTAGGGATTTATAGGTAAGGTAAATAGGTGTTTAGAGGTATGCCAATTTCCTCATGTTGAAAGGGGTAGCACAGGCACTTTACCTCTGACTAGCAGGGGTAAAGTGCAAAGAGTGCCATAACCAGTAAAAACAGATAGGGCAAACAATTGGGTACACCTTGAAAAAGATGGTCATAGCCTACAATTGGCATATGGGGCATCCATGGCAAATTTTGGGATCAGGGAAGGCAACCACAATATGTTGAGTGGAACATCAACAATATCAAAGGGGAGAGGATGTGGCCTAATGGCTAGCGGTCAACTTTAATTCTGGGAAACCGAGTTTCTAGTCTCGGCAAGGATGGCAACATCCTGTGATTCTGGGCAAATCACTTAATCTCCCCGTGCCTAACAAAAATGAATGTGTCCTCGTGTAACGCAACTGGTGCTCGTGTTAATAGCTCTGATACCTTCGGGTCAAGTTCACGCTATATAAAGCTCCGTAAAAAAAAACGCTTACACTAACATACTAGAGATAATTCTTGATAAGTGGCTCACATCTGGTTCTCGGCATAAGGGGGCACCAACAGCCTACATCGGTCATTCCTGACGCTGGAGGTAATTAGTGATATCTAGAGTGCACCCATGGCACATTTTGAAATAATGGGGTCTATTCCTGCAGATCGTCAGGCTGCTAGTGTGTTAGGACTTTTTGTCCAACATTATCAATGTCACCTATAAGAAAGGCCTGATTGTATGTTGACCATTGAGCCATTGAGCTCGTCCCTCGCTAACGGCATCCACCAATCGGTTGGACCGAGACGTATTCAACGTCTTGGAGGTTTTGTTCCCCTCAATTGGCGTGAACCGGCACTGCTCGTATCAACCCTTCCAGTTTACACGCCGCCTAAATCTTGGTTTAAGGCATATCGAAGGCACCGCCCCTCACTCGGCGCTCACCACGGATACCTAGGTTGCTGTAACAACGGGACCCAGCTCATCCTTCCCCGAGACCCTAGGATCAAGCCTTGGTTCATGGTAACTGACGTTGGCTTATTGATTCCCCAATTTCAATCATCTATTGTAATTCTGTCCGTATCGACTAGGCAATTATTGTTTGTCCTGATGATGATCCCGCTATTCTTGTAAATGGGATCGAAACGTCGTCGACCTTTGTAAACAACGTGTACACTGACCAATTTTGCCCATACTAGTGCCACGTTTGTGCTTATCATCACACTTGTTTTATTGTCTATAATTATAACGAGCCCTTTGTGTTTTGTTTTGCCTAAAATGTTTTTGTTTTCTTGTGTCCCAATGTCACAAACTACCTCACCCTTATGTTTCTCCACTTTGTATATACTGTGCCTTGTTAATTTAAAATAAATTTGATTAATTCCCTATCCGGCTGGATAGCAGAAATATAGATTTGATTCCATTCTATATTGATTTGACTTGAATTACTAGTTACAAGGACCGTTGTCCATGTAAAAAAACTGATACCCAAGGTCCTTGTGTACCTAAATTGGGTTCCCTTGTTTCTGTTAAAACATGCTAGTGTGTAAGGACTTTTTGTCCAACATTATCCATGTCACCTATAAGAAAGGCCTGATTGTATGTTGAAATGATTACATTGCCATTCATGCACAATTAAAGTTAAAAAGTACTGGTGCCAGAGTGGAGTACGACACACAGACCGGTTGCTGAGGGGAGATGATGATTGACCAAGTTGCAACAGCAGGTTTAACAGCAACCTAAGGGATAAAGGAAACTATTCATGGTTTGGAACAACATAAGCTTAGTAGATACATCCAGTCATATAGTTTGATGGCTGACCATAGTTCAGGCATTTTAGGTAGGGAATAGGTTAATTTGTGAGGTTTGTGTGACAAAATATGATTGGGGGTTATCTAATGTTCTCCCTAATTTGGATAAAAACTACTGAATTGAACAGAGTACTTACATTCATTGTAATATATATGATTTGTAGACAAATAGAGTATAATAAATATTCCCACTGTGTAAATTACCAATGATTGTGTGTGCATGCTGATTTCAGTGTGCAAGGGATCTACACGTTTGTTACCTGCAGATAAAAGATTCTAAGATAGGTATATCTGGCTGCTACTACTTTCATCTACTAGAAAATAATTCACTATAGGAAGTGAGAGAAACCTTTCAATTCTCCTTTTGCTTTGAAAAGGGTGTCTTTTCTTTGGAGCTAAGTTGATATACCGGGTAAGGCTCCAATAATACTGGTGTGAACACAACAATACATTGGGTTTGCACACTATTGGCTTTTGACCAAAGTTTTGTAAGTCAAGCTTGCTTGTTTCACTCACTTGTTGGAATTTGGGGCAAGTACTGCTGACCTTTTCTCCGAACACAAGGCAATGCTATTTTCTTTGATATTCCGGCTTGATCCTTTACAGTGACCTATTCGCACACAACTCTGCAAAGCAGATCTTCTTAATTGAAAGAACGGAAGGTGCATTCACTTTTAGATTTTTCACTTCCCTTTCTAATGTCAATATAGACTTTGCCGCTGATTCTTCTATTAGGTAGCTTAAACAGTGAACAACACAATTCTCACACAACACATTAACGCTTAGAGACAAACTCCCTTTGCTGCCTGCTTCACAGACAAAGTGCACAGGTGTTAAAATCATCGTGACTACTCTTCTCATTCTCGGAGGTTAATGAGACCTTGTGTATTCCACAATAAGTTGTACCTCTCCAGGCTCTTTTCTCAATCCCTGCCATATAAAAACAATGGAAATCATTATTGCCTCCACTACATCTGTTCCAACTAAAATTAGGGCCTCATTACGAGTCTGGCAGTCTACGGACCGCAAGACTCTTTGGGGTGGCGATCTTCCGACCACCCTATTACAACCAAGGTGGTCGGACCATCCTGGGACAACTGCAACTACCAGGGATCAGAGATCTCTGGCGGTGGCACAGAAGTCTTGAGGCCGCAATATACTTGGCGAGGCCGCTGCTGTCCCACCAAGCATATTTCTATAACCCGTAATGAGGCCCTTAGTAATCTTTCTTTATCTCTGACAAGGTGCCACCTTGCAGGACAAGGTGTTGGTACTCCTCTTTTGAAGAAATCCACTGGTAATACTAACTTCATAGCAAATGCTAGAACTATTTCACTGTTACCAATTTCAGCTAAGATTATTGAAATCATTCTCAACTCTTAGCTTTCTGACTTTATTGAGGCAGTTAGCATTTTGGATCCTTATCAATCAGGGTTAGGCTTTTTGGCACAGAATGTGTTTTAGTATCTGAGACAAATGACATATATATGATTCTTGATGGAAGTGGTAACACCTCTTTAATTATGTTGAACTTCTAAGAGGCATTTCAGACATTCTCACTTTCCATTTTTTCAGAACGTCTTGAGGATATTTGAGTAAAAGTTTTGCTCTAAATTGGCTTTTCTTCTTTTTAGAGGCTCAAGTACAAGTTGTTAAACTATTTCCTCATTGAGTGCAAGAACATAACTTGTAGGGCACTACAGAACTCAGTTTGAAGCTCTACCTTCATTTTGAACATTTATGCTGAACTGCTAGCAACCTTGATAGGATATTCAGCATCAGATTTTAGGCATCTGTTGATCACACACTGCTCATGCTGCATTTGGATGAGATCAAAAAGTTGCTCCAATTTATGTTCAGTTAGCAAATCCAATTCCTATGCTTGAACCCTGTGCAAACGAAAACCTAGAAATATTCGGGAAAGCACAAAGTCTAACGTGTTTAATGTAAAAATAGCCATCAAGCATTCATAATAGACAAGGGAATTGTCTATTCAGTGGACCAGATCTTCACCCTCGATCAGTTGGAGAATGTGGTGCTAAAATCAATACATTTTGACACTACATCTATAAATCTTTCTCAATGCAAATGAATCAATACAATTCACGTCCTGTCTCAGTGGAGAAGGGGTGAGTGTGGGACTGTTGGTCCCAAGGTGCCCGAAACCCAGTCTCAGGGCCTAGTGGGTTCCTTAAGGGAACACCAGGTTGGGGGCCTAGACAGTGCTAGTAGGCCATTTGAGGAGGATCTCCTAGTGTCAGGAGAACCTGGAGCCTCTGTAAACAGAGCTCCAGTTGTTCTGGTGTTTGGCGGTACCGCTCCAGTTGGGAGGGTGCAGAAGTCCAGACTGAGGGGTGAGAGGGGGATGTGTTCCCCAGTGGGAGAACCAGTGGGTCAGGGACCAGCCAGAAGGGCTGAGTCCCCTAGGAGTGACCATGGTGACACCACTTCTGTCCTGGGGGATCTTCGCGCACTGTCAGGCGGACAGGGGCCGGGAGATCTGCGCCAGGCAGACTGTCACGAGACACATGAGTCATGTGTCACCCTCGGGGAGATACTGTGTGAGTCCCCAGAAGTCCTGGCATGCCAGGCAGGTGTGCAACTGCAGGGTTTAGTCCCTGGGTTGGGAGGCCAGGTTCAGGATCTGCCTGACCTGGGGGGAAGGACATCTGTAAGCTGTGTCCTGACCGGTTTGGCTTCCAGGGGTACCCCTCCAGTGGGGAGGGTGCAGCTCTCTGGAAGGGGGTGCAGAGGGAGGAGTCCTCGCCTCTGACCCCGGTTCACCTGGAGGGTGTAGACCCTAGGTTGGAGGGCCAGGTCCGGGGTGTCCCCCTGGCCTGGGATCGCAGTTGCAGGATAGAACCCCTGAACTGGTGGGCGAATGGTGCAGGACACCTGCCACAGGTGCCCTGACTATTCTAGAAGGGGGTACCGCTCCAGGTGGGAGGGTACAGAGCCCCAAGGAAGAGGAGGACTGGGTATGGAAAAGCCTACCCCAGCCTCCTGTCCAGCCACCGGATACAGGCCCGGGGCTGGTGGGTCAGTGCCAGGTTGTCAGACCCGACCTGACAGGAAAGGGAGTGGACAAAGGGTGCCGAGCACCTGGGGCTACTGCCCCCCACCTTCTGACGCCACAGGGGTTTGAGGGCCCTGAGAGGCATAAGGCCTGGGTCTCATCCCTGACCACTGTCACTGGTCACTGCGGCTTGCTGTCTGTCTGTTGGGACACACCTGTGAGCAAGTTAAGGCTAGGTGCTGCACAGTTGGTGTCCACAGGTGAGGAGAAGGGTTCCACATGGGTTGGCGTGGTGGACCCTGAGAGTATGGATGGAGAGATCCAACCGGGTTCAGGAAGGCATAGAACAGAAATAGTGCCCTGCTGTTTGGGCCAGTTTCCGTGTTCTATCGCCCTAAGCAGGGAATCCCATTGAGGTATCGCTTGGTCTACCCTGGCTTTAGGCTGGAAGGGGGTTGTGTTGGAAACGGCCCTTTTTGCAGGGTTATCCCCAAACGTTTTGCTTCTTCCTCCTTTATTTTTTCTGACCCGTGGTTGTTGGCAATAGGACTCTGGGCACTTTACCACTGCTGATCAGTGCTAAAGTGCATATGCTCTCTGTATAAACTGTTATATTGATTGGTTATCCATGATTGGTATATTTGTTTCACCTGTTAGCCCCTAGTAAAGTGCACTGCGTGTGCCAGGGCTGGTGATTCAAATGCTACTAGTGGGCTGCAGCACTGATTGTGCCACCCACAGGAGTAGCGCTAAAATGATGTCTTAGGCCTGCTTGCAGTGCCTATGTGCAGTCCAGGACTGCCATGTCGACCTGGCCAGTGCACCCACTGACCAGGCCTTATCCTTCCCTTTCTGTACATGTCAGGCATCCCTATGGTGGCCCTAGGTACCCCCCTGGGCTGGGTGCAGTGTATCTGAAAGGTAGGGCATGTACTGAGGTGTGTAACATGCCCTGGTAGTGAATTACAGCCATTTTCGTTTTTCACTGCTGAGAGGCTATCTTGCCCATAGGATAGAATGGGGGAGGCTGTTTACATGCCTATAAGGGCAAGATAGAAAATCCAAGTTTGGTATCTCTGTGTTCAGAATTTAATTATACATCTTTTTAGCAAGATGGTTTTTAAATTCACTGTGTGAGAATAGCACTTTTTAGAAAGTAGCTATTCTCCTGTTTAACCTTCCTGTGTGCCTGTGTGCTGGTTGGCTGACTGGTGTCATGTGATGGGCTAGGTGGCTCCAGGAGCCTGGATGAGTCAGCAGCAGGGTGAATAGGGAGATCTGCTTTAGATGGGTGGGAGGAGTAGTCCCTGGGTTTGAATAGGGCTGCCCCTGCCAGCACAATGCTGGCTCCACCCCCTGCTGGCCAGGCTGAGGACTCTGCCTCTGCTGGCACAAAGAAGGCTCCACCTCCTGCTGAGCGTCTAACGACCCTGCCCCTCACTCTGAAAGGAACGAGGTGCTCCAGGGCAGAGCACACCCAGGAACCGGTTTGAGCAGGGGAATCCCCCCACTGGAGCAAAGAGAGACAAAGACTTGGAGGGGTATAAGAAGAGGACGCCAGACACCTAAACTTTAGATCACTTTGGAACTAAGAAGAAACCTCTGCCAAGGAGAAAGCTGAAAAGAACTGAAGAGGAGAAGACTGCCTGCTTGCTGTTTTGCTTTGCTGCCAAGGAGAGGGGAAGGACTTTGCTGTGTCCCCTTCTTTTGATTCTGATCTCCAAGGGCCTGAGAAGAGCTGGCTCCCTGTTAAGAAGTCCCAGGAACAAAAGGACTTCACCACCAGCTCCCCTGGAACTCTGCTGAAGGAGTTCTGACCTGCCTTGGAGTGCTTGCCCAGTCTTGGGGCCTCAGGAGGTCGTTTTGCTGTGTTTGGGAGCTGGGAAGCAGAAGCGTGAAAAAGAGTAACTGGTACCCAACGCATCATCCGATTGCGTGTCGCAAGAACGAGAGTGCGAGGAGAATTTCATTGCGGCGTCATCGCAGCACCCGGAGTCCCCGCATCGCCGAGTGCGTCGAGCATCGTTCCGGTGCGAGAAGATTCCTGACACTGCGAGGGTCGTCGCAGAACCAGTTTGCGGGCCGCACCACTGCCGGTGCGTGAAAGTATCCAGTCGCTGCGTGTGTCGACGCAGAGTCCCGTCCTGTGACGCATCGAGGGTTGCGGCGCCAGAAGTCAGCGCTGCGCCGCGCATCGCGCCGCACCGAAGATCGTCGCATCGTACCTGTGCGTGAAGCTTCCCCCTAAGAAACCTACGCAACGAAAGCCAAAGTCATCGCATCCTCCCCCTACAGATCGGAGCCGACGCATCCACCTCTGCTGCGTGAAGCAGGGCTGCTGCAATGCCTCCCCAAGATCTCAGGAGTATCGCATCACCTTTGCCATCTTCCTTGTGATAGCTTTTGGGAACCTTATCGCAACTACAGGTACTGTTGGGCACGAGAGTGTTGCATTTTGTGCATTGAGAGTCGCATTGTGCAGGACACTGACTTTTACATCCTGGAGTACTTTCTGCAAACTCTTGAACTATCTTTTAAGTTACCTTTTTAATTGTATGTTGGTTTTTCTGTAGTATTTGGTCTTGTGAAGTTTTTAGTAAAGATACCTTATTTTTCTAATACTGGTGTGGAGTAAATCTGTGGTGTTTTCACTGTGTTACTGTGAGTGTTGGTACAAATACTTTACACATTGCCTTTGATAGCCTAGACTGCTCAGGCCAAGCTACCTAGAGGGTGAGCAGGGGTTATCTTAACAGTGTATCCCCCTTTCCCTGACTAGAAGCAAGGGTCCCTATTTGGACAGAGGTACCTACCCTGCCAACTAGAGACCCCCAGATCTAACATGCATGAATACACAAATTCCAGCAGCTGCCCTCTTACATTCCAAGTAGTTACCAAGACCAACAGATAATATTTTTGTTTATCATAGTTAATCTCTACTTAATTTTTTTTACAACTTTGGAAGATATTCTTTAGAGTATTTCTTAAATGAATTCAAGTATAATACAGAAGCACCATTTTAACTACAAATTTTATAAAAGTTGATTAATGGCCACAGAGTTTGGGAGGACAGGCTCTTAGATTATTCAAGGTCACTTCAAAATCTCTTATGTATGGATTGTAAAGCATTAGTGCAAGCACACATCTGCGTTTTAGCCCTTAATTTGTCTGATGTTTTGGGTGAAACTGGAATTATTACTTAGTTGAACTTGGACCCAGTTGGTTGAATAAAAGCTTCTAAGAGTAGTCAAAGGTTTCTCTGAAATTCCTCATTTAGTAAGTTTAGTCCAAAATAAATCTCTTTTGATAGAGTCAAATAGTTTCTTGAAATCTAGGAAACAAGCATATAGGTGTCTACTGGCATGGTTTACTGTAGGCATTCAACTAATTGGCGTGGAAGTAGTTTTTTTTCTTCTACTCACTTTTCAAGTCTTCCAATTAGTATATAATTGTATTGGTCTTGTTCATTGGCTGTTTTATGGAATCGATATGAATGGGTTCCTCACTAAGATGCAGGGAAAGGTCCTGTATTATAGAAAATCCAAAAGAGCATTTATATAGCTACTTCCCAATACTCTAGATAGCAGGTGAAATCCCATTTGGGCCTGGAATGGAATCATTTATGCATTTTATATAATTATTTTTAAATATCTGTTGGATGTTTACCCATTGAGTTTCTTATTGATTGGGCCTTGAGAGGTTTTATGTAGTCAGATTTGTTTTACGGAATTCTGCCTCCTTAGTGGATAAGGGTGGCTCTTTTAGGCATCCAAGGATTTTACTAATTCATCTTTATGTTTGCTTGAGTGTATATGGAACTTTCAAAATTGATCCATCTATCAACAGTAATACTATTGTTTATTGAGATTGTATTTCTGCCAGAGATTTTGCTCATGTAGTTCCAAAATTCTCTGGCATTCTTGGAAGTGCACAACTTTACAATTCTAGCCATTGCCGTTCTGTGTGGGATCGCTTAGCCTACAAAATACAATTTTTACACTGCTGTCTAAGAATTCTTAATTCAGTGCCTGCAACAAAGATGTAATTTATTTCCTTTGTATGGCTTTGTTTGTGAGTTCTCACTTCTTTTGTAGCTCCACTGAACAGTCTTTTTAGATGTATCTTTAGGTTGCCCTATTGCACTAGTTTAAATGGATCTTGATTTCCAGCCTTCACATTTAAATAGGTTGTAAAGTCTGATCCTGGCTCTTTTTCTTTTCTATAGTTGAGGACCACTTAAGTTTTGCAGTTTGCATACTCCAGTGATTGTTATAGTGGTTTTGTACAGGGGGTAAATGACTATTTATAGCCAGGGACATTGTTTACGATAGCTGGTCACTTTCTAATCAATGTTGAGTTTTTAGCTAATAAAGAAATAAAATAGTTCAATCAAGGTAAAGGTATAATCCAGTACCACATTCCTTGATTTTGCTATAGTTGTGTCACCCAGGGTACTCCCATTGGCTTCTCAAATTGAGTATTGTTGGTGATTACCTTAATTTGTTCCAAAGAAAGTCTTTTGTCTGTGATTTGGGTGACTGATCTTGAATGTTAAATATTAGATTAGATTTTTTTCAAAATGTGAATCATCATTGGGAGCTGGGACCTTGTGACATAAGGCTCCTATTAGTAAGATTGCACTTGCTTCATTTGCCTTACTATTGAGGATAGAACTTTAATCAAATGAACAATTTATGGTCCCTTATTTTTGGCTCTCATTTGGAGGTTACTATTTAAAATTGTTAAGAATGCATAACCGCACAATTTGTGCTGAAATTTCACTCTATTTCTATTTTTTCACTTTTTAGTTTAAATTTTGTTGCATAAAGGGTTGGCAAAACCCCTGATGATCTTACTTTATTTGACGTATTTGTTAGGAAATGTTCAAAGTTTTCAAATTTCTAGAGTTTTAATGCATTAATTTCCCAGGTTTACTGTAGACATATACAATAATCTGAAATGAATCTTATGCCTTCCTTATGACTGGTAACTTGGTCCTATCCTGCTATGTTGCAGGGGTATATCAAATTTTGCCTGTTGGTTTCATGCTCTATCTCATTTAAAAAGGTATTAGGAACTAGGTGTTTGTCTTAGTGGTTGAATATGCCTTCCGTCATGATCACCGTTTTCATACAGAATGGCTGGGAACCATGAGCAATCCTCATTTAGTTGAGATGATGTTATCACATAACAGCATCCGTTCTCCTGCTTGTTTGAATCAACTGTAAATTCAGATTTAATCCTTTTTCCTGGGCCAGTTGCTATCTTAAGAACTGTGAGTTTTCTCCCTGTGATTTGTTCATCTTCGGATCTTTGTGATTGATTATTGAACTATTCATAGAGTGATCACTGCAATCACTAACATAGTGATGGTCTTCGGTTACAGAACTGTTTAGATATTTCTGGTATCCAATAATTTTTCCAAAATTAAAAAGTTAAAGTGGATATTATTCTAGTTCTGGAAAGGATACTGAGATAGCCCAGTTTTCTAATAAGAGTTTGTTAGCAATACGCTTTTGAACATCTTTTTGCTTGGTTAGTGTAAATTTTGATGTTTCATTTATTTCTCTGTTTTAAATAGGCAGAAACAAGACATTTGTTATTGAATCTTTGTTATAGTCATTCAGTTAAAAGGGCTCTTAGCAATTTCAGAATATTCTCTTATTTCAATGTCTCCTTCAATCCTATAGATGTATACTGAGGGTTTAGATATACAATTAGAGATTGAGGATCAATAATTGCATACATTTTCCCTTTTTTTGGCAGATCTATCTTTATTTGATTGATACTGGCATGACATATAAAACCATTTGTCGTAGTTGGTGGGTCACTTGTTTGCTATGTAGAAATATTACAATGGTTGATCATTCCTGATGGGTTTTGACCTGTACAAACATTATTAGAAATTCTAGTTGGACATTGCGATAATATTTCCATTTCCAATGGGTTGTAATTTTCTTTTATCCTTTCAATAACTTTATTCAACAAAAAAAGTCATAAAAGCAACATATATATACAAATACATTATACATGTTAAAAAACAGTTATATAAATAGTTAAAACCTTTATCACCATGTTTAAAAATTAATTAAACTAGATACATTTTTTGCCGAAGTACTTTTGAGAATAAAATATAGGGGATAGATCACCTTGCATCACTAATTTAATTACAGACAACTCCGATACGACTTTTATCTTGCTGCTCAATTTCTTTTAATCGAATAAGCCATGCCCATTTTAAGAATGTTGCCATGGCTATTGCTATTAGGAGGCTAGGGTCTGTACACAGTATTCTCAATGCCTCCTCATGTTTTCGAAATCCGATTATACGACAGGTAGGTTTTATCCATTTGTTTCTTGGGGCAACATATAAGGGACAAAAGAACAAAAAATGGCTCAAACATTCTATCTTGTCTTATTGGTAAACAACCTATCCTAAATTGGAAATAGAGCTTACGATCCAATGGTTTTTCGATTGCATCCCAATACGGTTCCAGTGCAAATTGATATTGTTTATCGGTGTTTAGATTGATTGTTGGGTGGATATGATATTATAATTACTCGTTCATTTGATCCTGAGCCTATTTTTTGTTTGGCTCCAATCTTTTCTGCAAAGCTAACCTTTGCCAACATTTCTGGTTACATTTCTACTGTAGCTGGACTGGGAGTTTGTGTACGAGTGTTTTTTGAGTCTTTGACATCTTTGTAAGTACATGCTGTACTAGCATGATTTTCCATACTTGTCACCTTTGTTAGTAGTATAGGAGTAGCAGCCATACAGCCGCTTGTTGCTAAGCCCTCTTGTCCATTCTTGTTTGTATTTAGATAGCACACATTTGATCTCATTAGATGGTTTGAAAATATGGTTGATGCATTACAATATAAAGACTGGGCACCTTTGTTGGTAGGAATGTGTCCCCATTATGGGATTGAACTGCATTTTCTTTGATGTTAGAAGGGGTTAAAACTTCCTGTTTTTGATTAATAGCCTGCCTTGTCAATATTGGATAATTCACAGATTGGCTTGATGTTTTAAATTGGTTACTTTTGGAATTGTCCAGTAATTTTAATTTCTTTTTGAGTTTTTTGAGTTTTTCCTTTTTTTTCTTGAGATTAACCGGACAAAATTGTTGTTGTTCTCTGAATTCATTGGAACCTGTGCAACACGTGAATAGACTTTGGGCATTAGTGAATCATTTTCCGATGTGGCAACTATGTTGCTGCATTTCCAATGCTAATTTTCTAAGCTTCTCTCTTTTAGTACAGAAGGTAAATCCAATAAAGTTTCAGATCTGAACCTCTAGTGTAGAAAAATGCTGTTTTAATAATTTCATTACTTTGCACTGCTTTAGATTGACAGGCGTGCAGTCTTTTTAAGAATGGTGTGTGGTTGGCACACTAAATTTAGGTCTGCAAAAAGAGACTGCAGAATGATAGGTAGATTAGTTAGTTTGTCTAGAAACAGGGCATAAGTACATGAGTCCTTGGTGTAATCAACCTTTCTTTGGGCCCACTTTGTCAGAGCATTTAAGTTACTCATTTTCTTGTTAATGGCTAACATTGGCCCTTAAATTATATCCAAAGTGGTGGCTTGTCTTTCTTGGATAAGAGTTTGTTTTGACATGGCCGTAATCATAACAATTAAATACCACAGTCATTTTGAAAACAGCTTGGCCGTTTCCTCTGATTTATTGAATTGCAAGTTGTGAGACATTGAGTTGCTGGTTGACTGGGGTGTGAGCTCTGGTCAAGCAACAGCCACAATCCCTTGCAGAGTGAACCACAAAAAGTCACCAAATTAACCTGTGCTTAACTGTTGGTAGCTTGGCAGAGAGAAGCAGTCAGGCTTAACTTAGAGGCAATATGTAAAGTATTTATGCAGCACACAAACAGTGAAAAAGTGAAAACACAATACAAGAACAATCCTACACTAATTTAGAAAATTAGAGCATATTTTAATAAATTGTTTGACAACAACAAAAAAGAAATCCAATCCATAGGTCTGGAGTTATTCATTTTTTGCACAAACTACAGCCTAAAAGATGAAAGCACCAACCGGGGACATCTAGTTGTGCAGGAGTTGGTCAAAGCAGAAAAATATAGCCGACTGCGGTAAAATAACGGAAGAAGTGAATTGGGCCTGGCCAGCGATTACCTTCGGAATTAAAAGACATTTTTAAAAAATGTGTTCTGAGAAGGTAAAGTACAGCAGGGCAAGGCTGGAGGAGTTGTCTGATGAGAGAGCATCATTGTCAGGGAGCCTTGGGACAAAGATGCGGTGAAGATTTCTACATTGACACTTAGTCATTTTTTATGGAAGTTGAAAATCCCCAGCGGGATAAGGCTGAGGGCTGTAGCGGAAGAAAGTTCCAGGAGGCCGGATACTCCTCTGACAAAAGACCCCTAAACAGGATTTGCTGCTGTGGAGAAGAATGTAATGTGAGAAGCTGTGAAGTCAATCCGAACTGCGAAGCACCATCTTGGGCGGATAGGTGAGCAGGCTGTTCCCAGTGTCCTGGTTCTCAGAGTAGTTATTGGTCAAAAATGTCTAAGTCCTCAGTTTTAGGATTTGGACATCTGGGCACCTTTAGTTTCACAGCTAAGGGGCTAGGAATGGTGGTACACCAGTTGGGAGTTCAGGACTCACCTCACTCAGGCTTGGTCTAGGTGTGGGTTCAAGATGATGGGAGCCTTTTTTGTCCATGTGGCTATGAACAGAAGGCCAGCAAACTAGCCCTTGGAGTCACTCTGGTGTCCTGTGTTCAGGTGAAGATGCAAAGCTCAACAGGGCTGGCCTCTGAGGGTTCAAGGCAGACTCCAGGCAGCAATACAGTCCTTCCAGCAGCAGCAAAGCAGTCTTGTAGAGTGGAGAGCAGGTCACAGCAACAGGCAGCACTTTGAGTGTCATTCTACAACATCAGGAGTGAACCGATGGTCCTTTTTTATACCCTGGTGCCCTTCCTCTGGAAGGTGAAAGTAGTCTCCATTTTTGCTTCCAATGTGGTTTTAGTGATCAGAATGAAAAGAAGCACCTTTTTAAATTGGGCTGAGTGACTGCATAAGGTGGCTCTGCTGACCACGCCCTGGCCACGGTCCCGCGCATCCGTAGTACCACTTCCGGAGGCAGGTCCTTCTCTCACCGCGCCGCCAAGACCTGGAACACCCTCCCCCTCTACCTACGACAAACCGAAGACCTGCTGACTTTCAGGAGACAACTCAAGACCTGGCTCTTCGACCAGTAGCAGCAGCAACCCCCCCCCCCAGCACCTTATAACCCTTACGGGTAAGTAGTGCGCTTTACAAATTAAATGATTGATTGATTGATTGATTGATGGCTCAGTTCCCCTTATTGTGATGTGAGGAGGCCTGTGAATCAGCCCCAATGGAGTTCAAGGAAAGATTTTCGGTAGGCTTGGGTTTCTCCATTGTAGCTATAGTAGAGGAGGGCACTGAAAAAGTCAGTTGAGAGCACAGGTATTCTTCCCTGCCCTCAGGTCCACTGATAACATCCATTCTCAGCAAACATCATGAGGTCTCTGTGCTATGGTCAGCTGCCAGGTGCTTCCCACATGGTGCCACTGGCCAGCGCTCGTCCAGCCCCACCATAGGGGGTCAAAATGTTGATGTTGATCTTTGGCGTCTTTTGCCAGTAGAAATAATAGAATTTATATGTATATCCAGGATTATTTTGATGTATTTAGGACTCCTAATGTAGTTTGTTTTGTTATGTTATTGATTTAATACACCTGTATTCTCTTGTTACACTATTTTTATGTCATTGAGTTGTTCTTCGTATTTTGTTATGTAAATATATAATGTGTATTTGTCCTTTCAAGCTTTTTTGATATGTTTTTTTATCACATTTGATATGAATTTAATATATTTCACATGAGTCTCTTTAAGTCGAGTTGTTTTTTTGTTTGTATATCTATGGTCAGTATGGGCTGTATCATTACTTGAGGATCCTTCATTTGAGAGAATCAAAGGATAGAAACTTTTTCGCTATTAAGCCTTATTTTGTGTGGCAGAACCAATGTTTGTTTTCTGCCACCACAGTCTCAGGCACAGCAGTTTGTAGTAGCAGTAGGGAGGCAGGAAAGGTAAGCAGGAAAGGTACAGTGGCAGAGCTATCTAGTCAGGACTCTGTCAGCCTCCAACTACATCCCCTTCACAATTCCGGGGGGGGAGCAACTCTGTAACAATAGGGGCTTATCAGCCAAGGGAACCCTCCATGGCTCATTCCAGTTTGGAGGGGGGGAGGCAAAGATCAACGAGGCGGTGGATTGAAGGCCACCACTGACCTGGTGGCCCGTCAAGTTCTTGCTCTACCTGGAGGGGCTGTTGGAAGGAGCATAGTGACTTTACTGTTCCACACGTAGTCCATCAAAAACTGGACTATGTCCCAGGTGAGCCAATGGGTCCCCCCATTTTTCCACCCCCACCGTGCAAGTGTCAATCGGCATCAGCTATAGCACGCAGGTGCTAGGAGCACAGGGCCTATGGCAAGTATCGCCCACCTCTGGCCACACAGACAGTGCGATTCTAGCAGACCCCTGGCACCAGGTGTCTCCCAGCATGTTGACCAATGTAGGACACAGCAGGCACTAGGGGTGAGGCAGGGGACATCTCTGGGTTGCACCAAGTGGATACATGTGCATATAATCTCTGTCCTGAACATCCCAAACCGAGACTTCAGTACCTGCTAGGTCAAGTCTGGGGCCTGGTCCGGTGAGGCAGCACAGCTCCTTCCAGCACCGCCGGCAAATGAAAAAGAAGTCGCCTTAGCTCCCTGGCCCCGGCAGACCACCAGCAGTTGGATCACCGCTTGTAGGAGCAACTGACCAGGAGGAGGTGATCAGTGTCTTGGGGCGCCACTGGCTGTATTGGGGTAGGCCCCGGTCTAATTCCGTCAGACTTGCAGCAGATCACAGCCACGATCACTTCCCACCGTGGGCTATGCTCATTGGCTCAGCTCGGCCAGAAGTCCTGTTGTGGTAGCATCGTTGATGCATGCTATGTGCCCCTATGCCTCTTCAGAGCCAGACACTGGTCGGCAGTATCACAAGGGAGGTCATCCACAGTTTCCTCGATGCCTTCAGGTCGTAATACACAGGATCTTGTGGGATGCTGTGCGGACGCGCATTGGAGCTAGCTACAACACGTTCGATACGGTTGCCATCTTGATCATGCCCCCTGAAATTTCAATCATAATATAAAAAGGAGGACGCAATGCATTTCATTTCATGGAGAATGTTTTAAGGGAAAATTCAATCATGTACCTAAAAGGAGCAGCCAGATCGAGCATCTACAATTCAGGAGATGATGGAAGGGATATGGACCAATCTGATAAGGTTGAGCTGTTGTTATTGTGCTGAAAACCGAATATTTATAGATATAATAAAAAAGCATCGCAAGAAAAATCACAGCCTTAGTTTAAAATGTTGGCATAATGAGGTCCTGTTGGCAGACAGGTCAGGAGAGGGTTGCGGGGTTTGCGGGCGGCCTTGTCAGCCCAGGCTACTGATCCATGCAAGGTGTGAACCGAGCTGGTTCTGCCTGTGGGACATTTAGTTTCTTCACCGAGCAGCCCATACATTTTCCGAAACAAGCAGATAGTGTATAGTCAGTGGCTTGCAGGGACTGGTTCACAGCACTTCTGAAAAAGAAGCCATCATCACTCACAGGAGATACTGCCACTTAACATTTCTGCCATCTTTTCCTCCATGGACAGACTTTTCAGATGCCCACTAATCACAAACCAGTGATACTGCAATTGCATGGTCCTCCTCAAACTCCTCACTATGCATTTCTGAAGAGGACAGTTCAGGTGTAAGAGCCTTCATTTATTGTTCAGTATTGTCCATGGGCTCAAAATCCTGATGTTTATCTATCACTGCATGTCAGCACTGGCATGGTCCAAGAAGCACAGACCACTGATTGAAAAGAAGTGTGTGTCAGGTTGGCAGTGAATGAGTGATGTTTGTACAATTGGCCACCACAGCAGGTGACTGCATACAGTTAACATTTTAAAAAACATACCAAGGCCTCTTAATGGAATTCCATCATACTCAATATCGACAAAGAGCTGAAGTAAATAATTCCTTATTGTACTTGCATCACACATCAGGTGACCCCTCACCCGAGGGTATTCTCTTAAAAGACAATCATCTTATTATTCCATGAATGAATATAATTAGTAAATGGGGATTTAAAAAGCACCCTGTTGCCCAATCTTGAGTGTCCTGGACTAGAAATACCTCAGTCCAGAAGCAAGAAGACAAGGAAGGAAAAATGAAAGAGAGAAAAGGTAGATTTTCAACATTTTCCCAAAGTACTATAAGAATCAGTAAACCCGAAGAGATAGTGGAAAGGAGTTTGAGAAATTTTCAGTTAGACATTAAAAAAAGCAGTCGCCCACCTGGAACATTGAATATGGGGCATGACCAGATTTTTGGCAAGCGCAGAACGTTATGGTCCTGCAAAGGTGTATTTACTGAAGACATTTGCTAAATAATACAGACTGAAAACATGCACTGTCCAAAGACACAGGCATATGACCTTAAACCAGCAACATTTTGCAATAGGTAGCGAGTCCAGTACGATAAGATGAGAGGCATGGCAACATTTCCTGGTTAAAAATAGGACGTGCAGATGCATTCTGCACCAGCTGACGCCATTCAGGAAGACTTTTGAGAAGACTGACGAGAATAGAACTATAATAATACAGTCTAGATATTGTGTTAGATTGGATTACAATTTTATGATGTTCAAGGAAGAGAAATGCGAGGATTTTTATTTAACAGCTCTGAAGTAAAAAAAAAGCAAGAGGAGAGGAGTTTGCAAATGTGAAGTTCAAAAGAGTTACTGGTGTCAAAGATGACACCGAGAATATTGGCCAGTGACCCAGAATTTATGTTGTGGATGACTTACGTCTGAGTTAATTAGTCTTCATCCACTTGTTTATGGCAGCCTTTCAATATTTGCACAGGTCCTACAGGAAAGAGGTGTCGAGCCTAAGGATTAATACTTCCACATAAGAAAAAATCAAATGATCTGATAAGAAAGGCCAATGCGGCAACATACAGATTATAAATGTTCGGGCTCAGTGAAGGGTTTTTAATTCTGGGCAAAAGAGGGGCATGTGAAATGCCTGAGAATGATTGGAGAGATAATATGTACAATACTTAAGGGCCCTTGCTCTCAGTCTGTGGTCGCACAAGCGATCTATTAAAATTGAGTAGGGAACAGTATCAAAACTGCCAGTGAGCTCATGTTATGGAAGTGTCCTGCATCTTGTTGCATCAATATGTTATTGGGAACTGTCATTAGAACTGCTGGATGTTTGCAAAAGAAGTAAAGAATTTAGAGCTTGCAGGAGAAGCAGGATTGGACAGACATTTGTGAGATCAGAAGGATCTTTTTCATTGGTTTTCAAGAATGGCGCAACCAGAGCTTGTTTCTTGTCTTTGTAGTGATATGAAATAAAAAGTGTTAGTATCACCCTAAATGCACTGAACTATGCAGGGCTGTGCACAGCAGATTAAAACATGGTGGCGCTGAGCTCGTGCGTGCCTACTGGCAGACCTTTTTATGAACCAAATGCAATAAATCATGAAATAAATCACTCAACCTATTAAGCACAAGAGAGTTCGAGAGTGAAGCAATTCAGCAAACGCTTGGTATTCAAATGTTTCTGCATTGTTTGGGAACAGTTCTCTCAGCAGGCTGTGTGGGGTGAGGGCTTTCTAAAGAATAGAAAATTATTTCCTCTGCAGATGCCATTGATAAAAGCTCTGCCTCAGGTATTGTGAGTAAAAGCAGTAATAATGATAACCAGTATGAAGTGTCTTCGATCTAGGAAGCTGCTAAAATGTGAAGTGGCTCTTATCCACTGATGAGTCGAAATCTTTTTTTTAGAGATGATGGGTACTGGAAGATCTGGCACACCTGTAACTTTGCAAACAAAATGCAGCTTTTGATCAGATGTTCTCTATCATTCTCTGTTTTACTGAAACATCATTTTCACCCTTTCCTGCTATATTTACAGCCACTCTGACGGGGAAAAGTGGCCCCTGACAACTGGCCAGTCTAGCTTCCTGTAGGATTCCAAGAATGTGCAGCTGATCATGTGCTATAGTCATTTATCTTCAGGCCGTGCAACACCACAGGCTGGTAATTTGTCTCGACTGAATTCAATATTAAGGCACACATTTTCTGAATTCATTAATTGCCTATTCTCTGCCAATTTCTTTAATGCCAACATTGATAGTGTCCTTAACACGATTCAGGCTTATCTGATGGTCAGCACATAACCCCTGAATACTATTCTCATTGAGCAACTCACACAGTTTTCCTCTCATACAATTTCTCTCCCTTTGAGCCCCAGAATGGTCTTTTAAAAATGTTCTCATTGCCTTCTAGTTCACTCTTTTGTTTGATCAAGGGTGGGGGGGTATATGTGTGTGTGTTTGTTTATAAATGCACTTAGCCACAGGTCCATGTTAGAGAAGTTGGTATAGTGGTGAATACCACAACTTCTTTAATACTTTGACTAGGGGGGACACTGCGCACTGGTGAGGAGAGCCTGTGGGGTCACAGGCAGGGCTACAAGCCCCAGGAAGCCGCGGGGGCTAACAGCCGATCATCCACCCCTCCCCCTGGTATCAGGGGACTTTAAAACACTTCTTGCGTCTCCCGCTCCGCGGGAGCCGCTGCGCACTGGTGAGGAAAGCCTGTGGGGTCACAGGCGGGACTACAAGCCCCAGGAAGCCACGGGGCTAACAGCCGATCAACCGTCCCACCCCCTGGTATCGGGGGACTTTAAAACACTTCTTGCGTCTCCCACTCCGCGGGAGATGCTGCGCACTGGTGAGGAGAGCCTGTGGGGTCACAGGCGGGACTACAAGCCCCAGGAAGCCGCGGGGGCTATCAGCCGATCATCCGCCTCTCCCCCCTGGTATCGGGGGACTTTAAAACACTTCTTGCGTCTCCCGCTCCGCTGAAGATGCTGCGCACTGGTGAGGAGAGCCTGTGGGGTCACAGGCGGGACTACAAGCCCCAGGAAGCCGCGGGGGCTAACAGCCGATCATCCGCCCCTCCCCCCTGGTATCGGGGGACTTTAAAACAGTTCTTGTGCGCACTGGTGAGGAGAGCCTGTGGGGTCACAGGCGGGACTACAAGCCCCAGGAAGCCGCGGGGGCTAACAGCCGATCATCCGCCCCTCCCCCCTGGTATCGGGGGACTTTAAAACACTTCTTGCGTCTCCCGCTCTGCGGGAGACGCTGCGCACTGGTGAGGAGAGCCTGTGGGGTCACAGGCGGGACTACAAGCCCCAGGAAGCCGCGGGGGCTAACAGCCGATCATCTGCCCCTCCCCCCTGGTATCAGAAGTACTTCAGGGAGTCTTAGTCCCCGCCCCGCAGGACACGCGCGGCCGTGCGCCGGGCTAAGCCCGGGCAAAGGGTGGGCCGTCCGCGGCCATCAGAGGCCGACAGAGGCAGGGCAGGGCCTTGTCCCTTGGCGGTCTCCTACGAGCTGAATTATCAAGAGGACTGGTAAGAACTTTTGCTAAACGGACATAACGCTGGTTGTTTACCTCTACACCGTCGCAGTAAATTTGTTGTTTAAGTTAACAGTTGCAAATTGATTTGTAAGTCCGGTCATATAGTGTTTATTAACTGTTGATATCTTTGTAAAGAACTAACATCGATGGAGAAACGCAAGAGTACTGTGGGTACCCTGGACGCTTTCCTGATAAGAGCAGAATCTCTTCTTATTCACGAGATTCAATTAACAGAGCGTAGACTTTCACTTGACCCTTTACAATTTCCGCTGACCAGGGAGGAGGAACAAATTAGTTCTCTACCAGTGAATAAAATAATTTCTTTAATACCTTCTTCTCCTTCTGCGAATTCACAACCACAATCTCCTAATGTACGAGATAAAGGAGATTGTTATCCCTACTCCACGAGGGAAAGGCCCTCAAATTCGGGAACAAACTAAACAAACGAAAGGACGAGCTATGGGAATGAAACAGAAGGGAGGCAAGCAGGGCAAAGAGGGAAAGGAAACAGCCGGCCCTGGCTCTAGTTTACTGGGAATAGCCTTGCTACAAATTCAAACATATAAAAACTAAAGCTATCCTGAAGTTCAGTCAGGTCCCCCCACTAACAATTCTAAAGTAATTCTACAAGATCTAGGGAATCATATGGAAGGCCTTATAAAAAACATTCTTGAAGTAAAACTTTGTGAAATGACTTCACACTTGACTTCCCTCTTTGATGAAAGATTTGCTCGTATTTAGAATAAGCTGGTACAATTGAAAGAGGATGTTGTTTCAATTAGCGTTCGACTGGAAACTTTCAAGTCGATTCCTATTATTATGAACATTCCCTCATTACAAAGGGATAACTGTAATCAACCTAGCCAAGAGTTCCAGTCTGGTTTACAGAAGGTACTGCAATTAGAGAATCAAAACCTCGCAACTGAGGGCACTACGTTAAAGGTCACTGCTAGGATGGAGAATATTAGTAACCAGGGGCAGAAAAACATGAACCTTAATCCCACCAACTGTACTGCTCAATCCAATACAGATAACTTAAATTTGCCACCTGCATCTTGTCCCTACGTCTTGGTCCTAGCGGGGGCTCTACCTCTAAAACAGGGACTGACAGAATCCTGGTTCTCCTTCCGTAACAAAGTGGTGGATTGGCTGGTAAAACACAAGCATTTTAACCCTTAGAACATAAACCGAATTCTGATGGTCCGCAGAGTAGGATGGGTGGGTCCCTCCCAAAAATCCATTCAGGGTGACTGTATTGTTATAAACTTCAAGACGCCCAGAATGGTTCGTTTTCTTCTAGCTGACAAGGAGGAATCACCAATAATACCTACAGTAATCTTGTCTCTTCCTCTTGGTTTTTTCTATAAGCCGGTTCCTAAACCCAGTCCGAAAACAAACGGCTCTATCTTAATGCAGAACAGGTTCTAGCTTCTGTCATTTTTAGAGGAGGTGGACTGACAACCAACTTGTTTTCTGGGACCTGCTCCTCTTATATTTGAGAGAGAAAGTACTGACGGACAATTGATTTTAGTCTGTCATCCATCTCAGGAAGTAGTACAATTGGAAAATCCTCTGATTCCCCCCCCCCCCTAACCCTATCCCGGGCCCTTCTGCACAGGTTCAAGAATTCCCTGTAGACAATTATGGCCACAAGTTATATCAACCAAGCCCCCAAGTAACAAATGACTCAGATTTAGTCTTGGTGTCTTTAACGAATAGCAGTCCTCTAAAAGAAAGAAGCTGTTTAAACATAGCCCCCCAGTCTGATATTAATGCTTTAAGAGGGGCCTCTATTAGTGTTGCATTTTGGAATATTGCCGGTCTTCGATCTAAGTTCAACCAAGCAGGGTGGTTAACTTTTGTGCGGTCTCACGACATCCTGTGTTTTCAGGAGACATGGGCAATACAACCAATCCATTTAAATGGCTATAAAACATTTTTCTCCCCGGCACTTACTTCAGCATCAGGGCGTGCGAAAGGTGGTTTAGTGCTGTATATATCAAACTCAATTCAAGTGAGAGAAACAATCTCCTTAAAAAACAAGGAGAATTATCAGATAATTTCAATAGCCATAAATAAATCAGCCCACATCGTGGTAGTTAATTTTTATAATAATCTACAGCAAATAAAACTGGTGGAGATTTTGAAGGAAATACGTCATTTCCTTCTAGACTTTATTAATAACTACCACGGGAAAAATGGCATCATTATGTGGGGTGGTGACTTTAATTTATCTCTCTGTGAAAAAAACAATAACATTACATGTGGCCTTTTGGACGTGCAAGATAGTAATATTACCCATTTTCCCCATTCTCCTATAGGGGCGTGCATGAATGAGACGATTTCACTCCTCCAACTGGCCTTTGCTAATGAATTGTTAACACCCGCTGTTTCCTTAAGTCCAACCTTCAGCGGTAGAGGAGCCTCCAGCTGCATAGATTTCATTCTCATGGCAACTAGGGCTTCACACCTCATAACTAATTTTACAACGCATGATTGTGCATTTAGCGATCGTTTTCCGATCTCCATTACCATGCAACTGGCACGAGGTAGTATAAAGCCAACGACCTTGTACCAGGAGGAAAGTCTTACTATGAATCGACTAAATGGTTATGCAATAAAGTGGGCTCGTTCAGATCCTGAATTAATAACAGAAAAGGTTGTCAGAACCTCATTGCCCGCAATAAGCTTATGTTTGGCGGAGAGTTCAACCCCTCAGGAGATAGTAGACAACTTCAAAGTAGTAATTAAATCTGTAAATGAAGCCCTAACCATTATACCTAAAGGGAAAAGAAAAATAAAGACTAGCTGGTTTAATTCATCTTGCACAAAGGCGTACTCTGACCTTAAAGCAGCTCTTAAAAAATCCAATAGATATAGGAGAGTGGTTATCCAACTAAGGAAAGCATACTATAAAACTCTACGCCAGAGAAAGAAGGAACTAAAAGAGGAACTATGGGTCGCCTTACATAATAGCTGTAAAATTAACGACAGCACAGTGTTTTGGGAAGTCATAAATACACCATTACTCTCTGGCCAAAGGGAGAACAGCAATATAGAAGTTACAATCACTGAATCTGATTGGATAGTTCATTTCTCGCAGATATTTGGCCTAACGGAGGATTCCACCCAAACCCACAGCACTTCCGGGAAAAGGATCAGTAGCCTAAGCCCTTCTCCGAGCTCACTGGCCCTAGATTTTACTCTGGCCGAAGTTGAGCAAGCTTTGAACGCCAGCAGAGGATTTATATACATTTAAAATGGACCTATGGGCCCCATTATTATTCAGGGTACTAGAAGCCACGGGAAAAGCTGGTCTTTTGGCCTCTTGGTCAGAGTCCATCTTGGTCCCGGTCTTTAAAAAGGGCGATCGCAATAGTCCAACGTGCTATCGCCCTATTTCTTTATTGGACTCGTTGGGAAAGGTGGTGGGCCGTATCCTGCTAGAACGCCTACAGCACTGGACAGAAGATCATACCATCATATCTGACCTCCAGTATGGATTTAGGGAAGGCCTCGGTACCATCGAGCAGGTCTTAAATCTGTCGTTACTTAGGAGCAAATATGTACACGCGAAGGTTGGAAGACTGCATATGGCCTATGTAGACCTCACTGCAGCGTTTGACAGTGTGGGTCATGCAAAACTCTGGGACATCTTGACAGCAATGGGGTTGATACTCTGTTGGTTAACTATCTGCGAGAAATTTATTCAAATGCAACTGCGAGAGTGAGATATGGCCTGGGGGGCCAGTTATCCGCACCTTTTAGGGTGGAGCGGGGAGTAAGACAGGGCTGTGTCCTGGCCCCCCTTCCTTTTTACTCTTTATACAAACGGCCTGGAATTAGCCATGCTGGATGGGAGTCAGGACCTTCCCCTCGTCCAGAATCGTCCAATCCCCGCTCTCCTGTACGCGGATGACGCGGTTATCATTGCTCGCACTCCTTTCAAACTGCAGCGCTCTGTAAATCGATACAACTTATTCATGTCGAATTTAGATCTAAAAATCAATATCAAAAAGACCTTCATTATGACTTCTGGCCAAAAATTAAGAAGAGGAAAAGACATTTATTTAAGCAATTCTAGGGTAGATCACACTCCCACTTATCCTTACCTAGGAGTTGTAATTGATGAAAAGGGTACTTGGAAAAGAGCAATTGAGGTTAGAAAACTGCAGTTTTTAAAAGCTACAATGGCCTTAGTAGCATTTACTCAGAGGCTTGGAAAACGACTCCCGGAAGTGATGCTACTTATTTACCAGGCGAAATGCATGAGCACAGCCATCTACGGGGCAGGGGTTTGGGGGTATGTGCAGGTTGAATCTATACAAAAAGTGGAAACAGTTTTTTAAGATTCCTACTTGCAGTACCACAAAGTACGTCCACATTCAGCTGCCATTTAGAACTGGGCGTGTCCTAAATTTCTGACATTATAGGGATGCAACCAGTTCTATTATGGCATCGTCTTTGGACGTCTAACAAGTTAACGCTTACTCAAGCAGTCGTGACAGATTGTGTTCAGCTAGAACTCGCTCAGAAGATACAGTGGCTACAATATGTTAGGAAGTTCTTATCCGACTTGGGTATGGAGAATTATTTTCACAACCCCCATGAAATGGACCGGATATCAAGGAAGATGTTAAAGAATCAATGTCTAATGCACTTAGCTGGTCTCCGCCTGACAGCTGAAGTAAATAAAACCTCTGTTCAGCATTCACTGTCAATTCAATCAACTGTGATGATCCAGCCTTACTTAACTTGGAAGCTATCCAGTTTCGATAGATTTCTATTGACTCGATTCAGATTAAACATCTTCCATCGCTTTGTCACTTTTCCAGTGACAAATGATTGGTCTAAGCAGTTAACCCATTGTCCATGTGATGGTATATCCCCACAATCGCTCTTACCTGTAACCCTTTTTTGCAAATTTTATATTGAACCCAGAAAGCGATGGCTCATTCAGATTTTAAAAAGCATGGGCCTTCGCCAATGACGCCCTGCTTTTATGGTTCTCCAATTTCTGGAATCAGATCTTTTAGCCATAAATATAGCAAGGTTCTTGAAATTTTGTATTCGACATAGAACTAATTTGTAACTTGAGCTCTGATGTATTTTAAAGTACCGTTATACGTTTTTTAATCTACAATACTCTGAATGAAAAATTTTAACATGTAAATAACTCACTGTGATGATTTTAACAATAATTTAATGTCATTTCTTATCATCGGAAAATGTAATGTCTTTTGAGATGTTTGATACTTTTATGGTTTTTCTTTCGATGAAACCGAATAAAGTAAATAATGAAAAATGACTAGGGCTCAAACACCACCTGCCGATATTCGCTTTTAGTAGTTTTTTTTTCTTCCTCATATTTTACCCTAATGGAAGTGAATCCAATGGAAATCACTGACTAGCACTATTTCAGAGGGTTGTGGCATACCCAGTCATGGCACAGGATGTTAGAAATCAGTGACATGCTGTGGCATGTGGAAGGGGGTATGGTTTGTTGTGAAAGAAAAGCCTTAATTTGTAGAATGAGGTATAGTGGAAGAGAAAGAAAGAAGCAAAACCATGGTGGGCAGTGTCAAAATGAAAGAGAGGAAGCGTTATTTGTTTATAGGACAAGAGGTTTGCAGCATGTTAAAAAAAACAGCATGGTAATAGAAGAAAAGCTACTGCAATATTAATATCTTCTAAAAAGACATTAAGCCAGCTCCTAATCTAAATAGTGTACTTGGTTTAGTGGTCAATGAAATGCCAATCCTAACATTTAGCTCGGGTTCAAGCTCCACTTACAGGAATTAGGAATTCATTTTTTTTTTCAATTCTCATTAATTACAAAGTGAAACTGGATCCCTTTGGAAATCTCCCACTGGCACTGTCTGAGATGTTTGTAACAAAATCGGAATGAAGCAACATCAGAAATATGCGATATGCTGTGGCGTGTGCCACATGCCAGATTAAGGGCCTGATTCAGATCTTGGCAGAATCATTCCCGACGTCAATTTTCCATTGGATTCACCGCCCACCTACAGGGCAGTCTGCCCACTCTATTTAGATACTGGTGAGTTGCTGGACAGAAGACTGTTAGAGTGCCACAGTCTCTGCCCAATATTTTCATCCACATTGAGGGCACCATAGGCAAAAGCGGCTGTCGGAAGAAGTACAGTAACTTTGTCCAGTGGGCCACTCATGATGTGCCTTCCCGCCGAAGTAACTGGGGCAGGGAAACCTCCACACCTCAGTTGGTGGATTGGAATGAATATAAGCACAAAACTTACCTTCTTTCTGTTTGACACCTCCTTTTCCATCATGGAGCCGATCGTAGAAGTCCTGCCTTTGCTGTTGCTACTTAACCACAAAGCAAATCAACCCCATTATCACTGGAAATGAATGTAAGTTTGTATTTTTACGTGTTACCTTTTGACTGGTCTGTTTACTTTTGATCTGCACGCATTCATGTTGAAATCTCTCTTACAACTACTGACACACCAATGTGTAATGGATACGTGTGTAATGTTATTGTTTAAGAAATTTTAAAAAACACACCTGTTTTATTGCATTTTCAAATTTGGTGCAAGCTGCCTTCATGATAATGGATACTTAAACAAAAATAGACATCAATCAAAATATCTAAAACTGAGCATACAGGTGTGTTAACTTAATTTTCCTAAACTATAAAATCATTAACATATGCATAGCACATTAGTGGGTTAATTGTATAGTAATATAATGTAGAAATCTCACTTGACAAGGTGAAATGCTTGTTTTAAAATAACAGTAAATCAATGTTAGTTCCAAAATTTAACCAATTTAACATTTCCCCTTGTTTAGTCCTTGTCCTGTATTTTATTAAATGTAATTTGTGTCAGTATTGTTTTAAGGTGCAATGCTTATGTGTTTATTTTCATCAAGTATAAATAAACACATCGTATTTTCACTTAAAAATGAAAATGACAAATCCATTTGTTGGTCTATGTGTCCATCATCAAGATGAATACTAAAATGTAAATGTCCATCAGATACTTTTTTAGTAATGTATGGACTTTACACATTAGACAATTAAAAAACACTTGTATTTTCTGTCATAATTGTGAGTTAAATTATGTAAATCACATTTTAATCATTAACAGTTCTGGTATTTCAAAGAATAGTAAATGAAACATAATACTGGACAAACTTGGTAAAATTAGAATAATTTTTATTAAGAAATTAGATACTTCTCTCAAATCATTGTATTTTATTTCAAACATAAAAGAGTAAAAAAATGATATCACAAAGACATCACATGAGGTTGGGGTGTTGCCCGAACTCGCCTCCTACACAGACTGCCAAAGGCGAACTTCCTCAAGAAGGGGCATCAAGTGGGCACAGATTAGGCACCTCAAGGATCTTCCTTGGGAGGGTTGGGCTCAGATTTGAGAGGGGTTATGGACAGGTAAGATATGAATTCAGGAGAAGGGGTAAGAGTAGGAGGGATGGAAGAGGATTGGGTTCAGAGGTAGAGGGCGCTGCAGTGAGTGATGTGTGGGTCTGTTAGCTTTGCAGTTTCATGTGGGTCTGGTGTATGTTGTGTATGTTTCAGTGTTTCTTTCCTGGCAGGTGAATGTTGTTTGGTGAGTGTGTGAGTTTGTATTTGGTGGGGCTTGTGTGCAGGTGTGTGTTTGGATGAGTGTTCTGTTTTGGTGGTTGTTGTAGTTGTGGGTTCTGTGGATGTATGTTTTGCAATTGCTTGTGGGTAAGGTGTATGTTTGGATGTGTGTGGTTTCGCAGGTGTTTTGTATTTGGGTGAGTGTGTGTGCTTGGTGTGTGTTAGATTGTGTGTAGGTGTGTGTTTGGATGAGTCTGTTGTTGAGGTAGTTGGTGTGGTTGTGGTGTCTCTGTGTATGTTTTGCAGTTGCATGTGAGTCTGGTTTATGTTTGGATGTGTGTGGTTTCTCAGGTGTTTTGTATTTGGGTGAGTGTGTGTGTTTGTGTTTGGTGGGTGTTGGATTGCGTGTGGGTGTGTGTTTGGATGAGTCTGCTGTTGAGGTGGTTGGTGTGGTGTCTGTGTGTGTATGTTTTGCAATTGCATGTGGTTCTGGTGTATGTTTGGATGTGTGTGGCTTCACAGTTTTTTGTAATAAGTGTGCGGGTTTGTGTTTGGTTGGTGTTGTTTCGCATGTAGGTGTGTGTTTGGATGAGTCTGCTGTTGAGATAGTTTGTGTGGTTGTGGTGCTTGTGGGTGTACTGGAGATTGTGGATGTGGTGGTGGTTGTGGGTGCGCAGGTGGTTGTGGGTGAGGTGTTGGTTGTAGGTGTGGTGGTGCTTGTGGGTATGCTATTGGTCATAGTGCTTGTGGGTGTACTGGTATTTGTGGGTGTGGTGGTGTTGTACAGGTGCATGTGGTGCTTGTGCGTATGGTGATGGTAGTGGTGCTTGTGGGTGTAGTGTTGGTTGTGGTGGGTCTGGTGGTGGGTGCGGTACCCATGGGTGTAGTGTCAATAGTGTCTATATGTTGTTTCTGTGTTTGCTTGTGTTGATTTGTGTGTGTTGTATGTGAGTGTGCTGCTTGTGTGTGTAAGAGTGGGTGCCTGTTGCAATCAAAGAAAGATCCTCTGTAGTTAGGTCACGTAGGTTTTATGATCAAATTTATTAGAAAATAATCGCATCTGTTACAGGTTACTGATTCAATGTGGATGTGACATCAATGCCCCACCAAGAGCAGCCTCCTGCTGCTCAGCCTCCTCACTCCAACTGATCTCTCAAGCATACATAAACATTCTTCCACTATGACATCATGCATGCACACACTCTGGCTGAGCAGCAGGTAGCAGAGAACTAAGAAGAGAATGCATCATGCCAAATTCAAGATATAGCACATTTCCCCATTTAGAAATTACAAACCGTCATAAAGGGTATATTATGACTCTAGGCCAAAAAGTAAACAACTGGTATCTTTCAACCTCACTCAATCCCAACTTAGGGTATCTTGAGAGCACATAAAAGGGTCCCTTTTAACCACACATACACTACAGTAGGAATAAGGTATCTCACAACCCAAGCTCATCCTTGTAACAGGACACTACAAAAACTCAGAAGATGGGTCTCTTTTAACCACACACACAATACTGTAGACATAGGGTATTTCACAACCCACGCTCATCTTTTTTGTTTATATTTCTTTATTAGTTTTATAAATTTTCATGTATTACAACAAACAAGGCTTCATCATCAAACATTCAATTAGGATGTACACTTCATTGGTTGCAATAACATGTTAGCTCAGAAGGGGGAATAATAACAGGGTGGAAAGGTAAGGGTGGGGGGGATCGCATCTCACTAAATTGCCGTATTAAGCATAGTTGGTGCTGTCATTGCGGTGTATGTCACCTGCTACGTTGACCCTCCCATCGCTGGTGTTTCATGTAGTTATGTCTCAGTGTCAATGTCTGTTGTCTTGGGTACCTGTCAGGGGCTCGTGCTGTATGTACTCTTTGCAGCCTCTGGATTGATGCTCATTGGAAGGGGAGACCGGGGAAGAGATGTGAGTGAGGGGGTCCCATGTTATTGCTGGGGCCTCTCCGCGTCTTCCTGTGTCCTGCCCATCTCTTGGGATAGCCCTTGCATTTCCAAGTGCTCTTGCCACGCACCCAGAAGGTCTATGAGGATTGTGTCCCAGGCTACAGCCAGCGGCGTCTTGCGTATGCCTATGGCATCTTTACAACCCACGCTCATCCTTATATAGGACACTATAAATACTCAGAAGATGAGTCTCTTTCAAACCACACTCATCCCACCCGAGGGAATCTTGTTAACACATTAGGAGGCAAAGCAAAGGGTGTCTTTCAACCCACGCTCATCCCAACTTAGGGCATCTTGTGACCAAAGACAAGCAAAGTAAAGGTTATCTCTCAACCCAATCTCACACATCACAATAGTAGGCAAACAATAATCATGCATAACACGTTCTCACTACAGCAGTAGGCAGAGGGTATATCTCACCCTCACTGAACCCAATAGGATTCTAAATAAACTTGGACTCAATTTAAGAAATTCCCCCTGCCCCACAAACCTAGCAGGACCAAGGACCGTATAAACTCTACCCTACTCTTACAAATAGCATTTTTGCCGCAGCACATTTCTGAATTTCCAAATTTGACATAAATACAACATTGCTCCTTTCAAATAACTTTGCGCCATACTCCACATGCATATATACCATATAATTACCATATAACTACTATCCTGAATTACATCTCATGCAACTTCATAAATATTACTGGCAACTTTACTCAAACCCAACTTATTAAACAAAACATTGCAGGTAACACAATGTTCAGTACACCAGTGAGGGATCTCTCACCTAAAACACTCTAGGTACACAAAGAATGCCTTTCTCACAAGAAATTGACACCAAAGTCCATCTGAAAACATAATAAATCTAAAAATAAAAAGTGGTCACCATGGTCTGCGTTAATAATTTTCTTCCAAGAACAGCTCCTAACAACACAAAATTTGATTCAGTACACTTCCAGGCTGTACTCAGACTCATAGCACTGCTTGAATCCAGACATGCGCTGCCATGTTAATTCCCATGCTGCTACAAGCGTTCTCCAGAAATTATATTCAAAAGAAGCAAATTTCCTTTAAATGTTGACATCAGTGTACCACAGAAGTAGCACCATAAGCCTCGTGGGTATTTCAATGAACTGGCACACCGCACGGTCGCAGTGAAATAAATAATGCAGAGGCTTATAAGTCGTGTATCTACCGAAGACGCTATTCAAGGTGACAAGCATTGGCGCTGGCTAAAACAGCCTATTAGCATTAGATCACCAAACAGTGTAGATAACTAAGCAAGTTAACATCCAGTAGCCACAGGTTCAAGCTGTCACATCCAACTTAACAGTACATGCAGCTGCATCCAGCTCACTGTAAATGTTGATCCTCAAAACTGCAGGTTGATCCCAATTGAACGCTGCCATCTCAAATTAAGCAGGTTTAACACTTAAGCGCCCTCTGATCTGTAACTTCTGATCTGTATGATGCAGTGTAATCCAGGCTCCAAAATCACGATAAGGATACTACATACATTTGGAAGTCCAAAAACAGCCCTCACACTTGATTAGACTGTAGGCTATCGTTTGGAGATGACACTGGTGGGGTTTCAGGGCGGTTTTTCCTTTTTTTTCCTTTTCCTCTTTCTCACTTGTAGACTTTATCCTTCCTGTTTTCTTTTTGTATTCCGTTTCATGAAGACTTGGCCTATTCACATGTAGGTAATTTCTCCAACCATCGCCATTGTTGCACTCAAAGAAAGATTCTCTGTAGGCAGGTCACATAGGTTTTATGATGAAATTTATTAGATCTGTTCTGACCTGTCAAGCATACACAAAGATTCTAACACTATGACATCATGCACACACACATTCTGGCTGAGCAGCAGGTAGCAGAGAACTAAGGAGAGAACGCATCATGAAAATATCAAGATATAACAGTGCCTGCAAAGAAGTGAGTGTGCATGGGATCGGGCTGGAACTTTGAATTGAGCAAGGGACCTGAGCTGGGGCACAAGGTTGGGCCAGTTGGGAGGCTGCGGTCAATGAGGAGGCTAGTCCTGCAAATGATCTCTGCAGGCCAGACATAGCACTATGAATGGCTTCCAGGTATCAAACGATTTGTTGCATTTGGCAACTAAGGCCCTGGATGCCATTCAGGAGTGCAGTCTGGCCTACAAAGATGCTGCGTTAGAGGTCAATAGCCATCTCACTCAGCGCAGCTGGAGTGACAGGGGCAGGAGTGAGGTGCCTGTGGGGAAGGAGACCCCAGTCCATTTAGGGGGGAAAGTTTAGCCAAGAGTGAGTGTCTGTGGGTGGCAGACAATAATTCAGGTAGTACAGTTCCTGTAGGGTATGCCGCCACTAGGGACTGATGTGGTGGCCTTCGATGATGTTGATGAGCTGCTGGCCTCCTTTCAGTCCCCTCACCCTCCATGCCACTGTGTTGATCGGTGTCCAGGGTCTCACCACGCGAAACACAGTGGCCAGCAGCTTCCCCGCCTTCATGACCACTGTCCCCTTCGCCTGCTCCTGAAGATACTGAAAAGACATACAGAATAGTTTTATTGAATCTATGTAAATATAACTGATCATTAACTTTTTTCTCAAAACATTTTTCAAATTTTCAGATTTCACCTGCTTCAAAGCCTTCAAACTTTGGTTCATTATAATCATCCCATGCATGCTGGGCCTGGTGGCTTAGTTGACTAATGCGGCCACTGTAGGGGCCTGTGGTTGACCTCCTGGTCACAGGTTAAAAACCCGGCGGGTGCACTCCTCCTTCTGAGGTCAATAAAATGAGTACCATTGAGTTGGGTAACAATAAGGTGTCGATTACGATCCAGTAAAAAATTTCCCCGTACGACTCGTATCCGGTCTTTTTACCGTACGAATCGTACAAGTGCCATACAAACTGCCAATTACGATTCGCATGGGAAAAAGACCATACGAATCGCATTGGGAATCATTCCCCACACGTCCTCGGGTCGGAAAAAGTGTCCGACACGTCCTCGGACGAATCACCGTACAAATGTGAAAAGTGAAGTCCGACCGCGGAATCACGATCCATCCCGTGCGTCAGAAGTTACAACCGTATGGAAAAAACACCATCCGCACCGAACACCCATAGCAACCATGGAGACATGTGCCCGCATATGCGCCGACCCCACCCCAGCCCCCGTACGTACGCGCCGACCTACCCCCAGCCCCCGTACGTACGTGTCGCACCCCCCGTGTATGTACACCCGTGTACGTGTCGTACCCCCCGTGTATGTACACCCGTGTACGTGTCCTACACCCCGTGTATGTACACCCGTGTACATTAGAGTTGTACCCCCACCCGTGTATGTACACCCGTGTACGTGTCGTACCCCTCCGTGTATGTACACCCCTGTACGTGTCGTACCCCCCGTGTATGTACACCCCTGTACGTGTCGTACCCCGTGTATGTACTCCCCTGTACGTGTCGTACCCCCACTCGTGTATATACACCCGTGTACGTGTCGTACCCCCCGTGTATGTACACCCCAGTACGTGTCGTACCCCCCGTGTATGTACACCCCTGTACGTGTCGTACCCCCACCCGTGTATGTGCACCCGTGTACGTGTCGTACCCCCGTGTATGTACACCCGTGTACGTGTCGAACCCCCACCCGTGTACGTGTCCTACCCCCGTGTATGTACACCCCTGTACGTGTCGTACCCCCCGTGTATGTACACCCCTGTACGTGTCGTACCCCCACCCGTGTATGTGCACCCGTGTACGTGTCGTACCCCCGTGTATGTACACCCGTGTACGTGTCGAACCCCCTGTGTATGTACACCCGTGTACGTGTCCTACCCCCCGTGTATGTACACCCCTGTATGTGTCGTACCCCCACCCGTGTACGTGTCGTACACCCCGTGTATGTACACCCCTGTACGTGTTGTACCCCCGTGTATGTACACCCCTGTATGTGTCGTACCCCCACCCGTGTATGTACACCCGTGTACGTGTTGTACCCCCGTGTATGTACACCCGTGTACGTGTCGAACCCCCCGTGTATGTACACCCGTGTACGTGTCCTACCCCCCGTGTATGAACACCCGTGTACATTAGAGTCGTACCCCCACCCGTGTATGTACACCCGTGTACGTGTCGTACCCCCCGTGTATTTACACCCCTGTACGTGTCGTACCCCTCCGTGTATGTACACCCCTGTACGTGTCGTACCCCCGTGTATGTACACCCCTGTACGTGTCGTACCCCCACCCGTGTATGTACACCCGTGTACGTCAGAGTCGTACCCCCACCACAACATCCTAAGTACGGAGCGCACCCCAGGCCTCAAAATCACAACCGCATGTACGAGTCGTACCAAGCCACACACAAGGACAGCACTGTACAACAAAATGGCCCATGTACACACCGTACACACGCTAAAAACGCACGTACACAACCAGGACAAACCAAAACAACACAAGAATACACCATTCGAATGGCACAAAGCCACTAAACATGTCCAACAACCACTAAAACAACACATTCACTGACCTGCAACTGCCAAAAACAAACAGAGGCCCAAAACACCACCACTCCTTATAACACACCCACCCAAACTTCAAACACAGCCACACCCACCAATGGACCAATAAAAAGGGCCCACACACACAAACCATGAGCCTTTGCAACAGAGTCACTGCTGCCAGACCCCACAGACAACCTACAGCACCATACTAGAAGCTTTACCACACCTTACACTTGCACACCTTCACACAACCACCTTCACAAACACCCCCTCATCACATTCACACACACACCTGCACAACCCCACCCACACACCCACAGCCATCCACACACCCCCCCCATCCACACTAGGCCTGGGTGGTAAATTTCGTTCCGCTCGCGGAATTTGCGGAATTTCGGTAATTTCGCGTTCCGCGGAGAACGCGAAATTGCCCAAAATGCTGCTTTCCGCGACTTCGCAAAATATTTTCTTGTTCGCGTTCTCAAAATGCGTGTTCGCGAGATATTTCTCCCCGAGCACGCAAACCGCAACTGTGAACAGGAAAAAAGCATCGCGAACAAGCTTGTTCGCGGAGATTTTTTACCGTTTCGCGGAGATTTGCGTAACGCGATTACGCAAATTCCGCCCACCCCTAATCCACACCCACACCCCTCACCATGCCCACTAACAAGAATCCAAAGTTCAGTAACCGAGAGTTGGAGGTCCTTGTCGATGAAATCCTCAGAGTCGAGCCACACCTCTTTGGAACATTGGTCAGACAGACCAGCATTTCAGCAAAAACAGCCATGTGGCAGACCATCATCGATGCTGTGAATGCTGTTGCGGACACCAGAAGGAACAAGCAGGAATGCCAAGCCAGGTGGTACGATCTGCGGAGGAGGGTCCGAGCCAAGATGACGGATGAACACAACCAGGCCAACGTCACTGGAGGAGGGCCGTCCCGCAGACCCGTACACTACCATCCCTGGGAGGAGAGGGTGATGGCCATACTGCCGGTGGAGGCAGTCGAAGGATTAGGAGGACTCCGAGACCCGGGTGAGTACACAAACAACGCACCTCACATGGGGGGAACGTCATCCACAACCAAACTCACAAACAGGCACGCTACCACCCCAAGCTATTGCATGACTCAACCACACTCCATGAACACACACATGCCACTGGCGCCACCATGCCCCATGCACCCAGCTGGACAATGTCAAGTCACAGGCCACAGAAGACACCAAAACATGACACGGTAACCCGGATGGCGGGAGGGTGGGCCCAAAAAATCACATAGTGCAACTCAAAAGCAGACAACAATGCCCGCAGCCCATATGGCCTAGGTCACAGCCAGACAAACAGTGTGTCCCCACACAGGAAATACTCGCCAGCAAATGGCGGACGCCTTGCATTAACACATGGGGGTGAAGGCACTGTTTTGCACATGACAGCAGCTAATGAACAGCCAACACTGTGAAAGAGTGACAGCACACACCACCACAGCAGCAGCGCAGACACAGACACTACACCCAATGGGTGCCTGGAGATCAGAAACAAACTCACATCAACAAGCCAAGGGCCATTCAAAGATCTGCTAACAGTGTGTGCCCAGGAAGCTGGGCTGAGGTGACAGAGGGTGACACACAGAGGGAGGGAGAGGGGGACAGAGAGGGAGGGAGAGGGGGACAGAGAGGGAAGGAGACACAGGAAGACGGACAGAGGGAGGAGGCTGACACACAGAGGGAGGGAGAGGGGGACAGAGAGGGAGGGAGAGGGGGACAGAGAGGGAGGGAGACACAGGAAGACGGACAGAGGGGAGGCTGACACACAGAGGGAGGGAGAGGGGGACAGAGAGGGAGGGAGACACAGGAAGACAGACAGAGGGAGGAGGCTGACACACAGAGGGAGGGAGAGGGGGACAGAGAGGGAGGGAGACACAGGAAGACGGACAGAGGGAGGAGGCTGACACACAGAGGGAGGGAGAGGGGGACAGAGAGGGAGGGAGACACAGGAAGACGGACAGAGGGAGGAGGCTGACACACAGAGGGAGGGAGAGGGGGACAGAGAGGGAGGGAGACACAGGAAGACGGACAGAGGGAGGAGGCTGACACACAGAGGGAGGGAGAGGGGGACAGAGAGGGAGGGAGAGGGGGACAGAGAGGGAGGGAGACACAGGAAGACGGACAGAGGGAGGAGGCTGACACACAGAGGGAGGGAGAGGGGTACAGAGAGGGAGGGAGACACAGGAAGACGGACAGAGGGAGGAGGCTGACACACAGAGGGAGGGAGAGGGGGACAGAGAGGGAGGGAGACACAGGGAGAGCAAATCAGCCATGTGGTGTGTGGGAATGTCTGCTCGTCAGCAGGTGGACTGCGTGCATGTAGACAAGGGTGGCCAGTGCCAGCACCCCCCCCTCTCCTCCATGGCAAAACACAGGGCCATGTCACAACCTGTGCACGAGCACAACAACAGCTACCTGCATCATATAAGTGTGTGGAACAACTTCATGTGCCCACGTACAGTGTAACACGGAAGGCGCCAATGCACGGCTCGCCACACCTGCCCACTCCACTGCTGACTGCAGTCACACTTGACGCAGCAAGTAAGACTGTGCCACACATAGTTAAAGGCGCCAAAGCTGTGCCCAAGGGACACACCCATGCACAAGTGCACTGTGAGTGGAATGCAAGACAGATCCAAATTCCCAGAGGAAATGTTCCAACTTTGAAACTGATGAAACATGGATGTTGCATGGACCAAAATTAACATTGTCTCTCTCACACACAGGTCAACCTCGTGGTTCACCCCCCAACACTGGGGGGGAAGACTCACAGGACCCGGCTCTGCGGGAGGCCGATCCCACCGGCAGCGACGACTCTCACCACTCTGTGGACGACCCCGACCAACCTGGCCCCTCTGGTGTCCAACGACCTGCAGCACCTGCGTCAGGTACAACGGGGCCAACCACCACCCCCACTCCTGCCACATCCCAGGAGACACCCAAGATCCCTGCGCCACCACCACAAAGCAGCCAGGCTGGCCAGGAGGGACACGGTGTCCCGGGCACCCAGGAGGAGGCAGGCGACAACGCCAATGCCATCCCTCAGGGGTCCCGGAGACCCGATGTGCCCACAAGGGCAGTCCAGGTGCAAGTGGGCAGGGGTGGTGGGAGTGGAGGACGGCGGAGGCGCCAGCCTGACCAGTTGGCTGGGGATACGGTATATTCCCATGTCCGAAACATCCTGGACACATACCGGCAGGACACCATGGGCATGGCCCAGGTTGTGTCCGTCCTCGAGGGGATCAAGACCCAGCAGGCCCAGCAACATGCGGAGCTACATGCCTGTCTACTGCAACACCAACGGAGGATGGAGGACAGACAGGCTGAGCTCGTGACGGTGTTCACGGGAATTCACACTACACTCCGTCGGATGGCCGACCACATGGGCAACCCTCCCTGTGCCAGAAGGCGTAGAACATCACCACCCACAGGGAGGGATCAGGAGGAGGAGGAGGAAACATCCGATGGAGCATCCCAAACATCGTCACGGCCTGCTTCTGAGGGTCCCCGCAGGAGGCTGGGTCGTCCACGGAAACAACCGTGAGGGTCGGTGCTACAGCACCATCTCCCAGGACACCTGGCCTGGCACCTGGCCCACTGGAGCAACAGCATCACAGCATCAAAAGACATTCTCTGCCACATGGCCTTGCTGGTCACTGTCTGACCAATGTTGACAAAGACTGTGGCATGGACTCTGAGGATTTCAAATGGCAAAGACAACAACTCCCCTAGTGAACTTTGGATTCCACACACCTGGAGAGCCCCTCATGTCAACCCCCTCCCCCCACTAAAATAAAAAGTCACACCATGAAGAGAAAATGCCTGCTGGTTGCATTATTACCTTACATGTGTCTTGTAAAGTCTAACCATGCCTGAGTTCTCTTTTGACTTCAACCATCCACACCCTGGGGCCTGAGTCTGGCACAGGACACACGGGTCACAGTGTGTTAGGCAAGACAGACATGGAGCACCATACACACCTGTGATGGGCCCAACCAGCTGAGGGGGTGGCCGCACAACCGTGCCGACAGACATATTGCGTACAGCAACAGTCATGCGCAGAGGTCAGGGATCATGTCCAGTGTCCTGGGGGCACCCAGGTATGTGTAGACAGGTGGCAGAACCATGTCCTGCAAGCTTGAGTCCGGTGGATGCAGATAATGGGGGCCTGGCTAACGTTGGATGCATGGGGATGGCACATGTCACAATACCCACACAGTCATGGACATCATGCACAATACACAGTCTCATCCCACACACACAGCTTGCATCTTGCTACTCGACACATAGACACATAGCCACTATCAGGGAAAACCATGCCAGACATGCCGGATGCACCGTGGCAACACACCAGCATTGACTGAGAAGAGGCACCTTGGAGGCATAGGGACACCTTTATTAGTCATGTATTCGGGATTGCAGAGGCAACTTGAAGTACACATGAACAGTTCATGTGGAGTAACATGTGGGTCCAACACTGGCACCCCCCTTCTGCAGCACAAATGCGTGATAGCCATGGAACTGGCACACAAGTGTCGGCTAACAGCTAAACACCCCCAGCTGCTCACGGAGAGCCTGCCATACACCATTGATCCGCTGATGTGGAAGTCCCACACCATGTCAAGCCAATGCAAACCGTATGTGTCCGAGGGCAGTGTTACACACATTGATGCCATCATCACAATCCACTATCCCATCACTGATGACTGTCAACAAGTCTGACCATCTATTCAGGTGTACCCAGCTGCATGTCATGTGTACCATGGTGATGCAACATGTCTGCAGAGGAACCAAACATCGACAGGGGCAGTGTGCATACATCGTGAACAACTGCCACACCCAATACACCCCTGATGCATCCCTTACCCTAAGGAGACTTCCAAACGTGTCCGTGCCTGTAACGCTGAGTCAGCACACGATGACGTGTCCATGAGGAATAGCAGTGCCACAACAATGCAAGCAGCAGACGGCATGCGCAAGTACCTGGGGAAGAGAGACACACAAGAAGTCAGCCACAAAAAGCACAGCCACTTGCATGTGCATTTACTCGACACATGTATGGATGACAACATGCTAGGTCACAATTATGACTGGGGAAATACAACCATCACTGGCACCATCACTCCAGTGACACACCCACACACACCTCTGACTCACGTGCCATACATGCAGGTGGAGACACACATCACAACACATGCCACACGGGGACCAATGCGTGCACACTCAGACACTGGTACTCACCACTAAGCAAAGAAGTCGCGTATGAGCCGAGTCCGGATGTCCTCTTGCGGCTCCACATCCTCCACATCACTAGCCCCATTGCCAAGCCCTTCGTCCGCCACGGGGGGATGGTCCTCGTCATCTTGATCCAGGATGAGTGGCACAGCTTTCTCAACTGCCATGTTGTGCAGCATGCAGCAGACCATGAAGATTTTGCAGACCTTCGCCGGGGCATATGGGAGTGCGCCGCCGGTCTTGTGTAGGCACCTGAATCGGCTCTTCAGGAGGCCAAACGTCCTCTCTATCACTCGCCTTGTCTGGCCATGGGCGGTGTTGTAGCGGAGCTGGGCCGGCGTGATGGGGTTGCGGAGAGGTGTGATCAGCCATGGCATGTTGGGATAGCCAGCGTCCCCTACATGGAAAGCACATGGACATCGTTAGGACAGGAGAAGCGGTCGTGCTGGAAGTCTACGCAACATACAGGACAGACAGACTGTACCCATCAACAACACATGCTCGTTTGTTGCGCAGCTGCGTCATCATTTCAGGCACCCTGCTACGCCTCATGATGTAGGCATCGTGTGCTGATCCTGGAAAACGAGCACAGACATGTGAAATCACCATGTTGGACAGACACACCACAAGGGCATTGATGGAGTGGTAGTGCTTCCGATTGCGTGTGGTGCTACCTCCCGTGCGTGTGGTGGTACCAAAGCTACATGTGTCCCATCTATGGACCCAATGACATGGGGCATCCCTCCCAGGGCATAGAATCCACGCTTGACCCCAGTCAACATTTCAGGGGTAGGAAAATGGATGAAGTCATCCAGGTGAATCAACATGGCCTCTAAGAAATCATGCAGCACACGGCAGAACATGCTCTGGGACATGCCACCAACATGAGCGATGGTATTTTGAAAGGTACCCGTGGCTAGAAAATGTAGGGCTGCCATTACCTTCAGCTTGGGTGTCAGTGCCGTAGGATACCTGTGCAGCGGTTGCAGGTGTGGTGCCAGTCTCGCCGTCAACTCCAGAATCAACCGTTGGGGGAAGCGGTAGCACCGGATACAGTCATTCTCCCGCATGGCAGCCAAGTCCGGAATTGGTCGGGGAAGAGGCGGCGCTCTGCAGTAATTTGGAAGTGACAAGGAAGAGTGAGTGCACCACAACAACAATTAATTTGTACTGAGCACATGTTAATCTGTTTATACACATATGCTACATACGGAGTCAGGTATGTGCCACATGCCCTGGACACGTATGGCTGGCAGGTGACACTCCTACCAAGACCCAGCTACACACGGAGATTGAGAACCTCCACATGCCATGGCATGGGATTAGCTGTGTCCCAGTGCAAGTGAACAGCCAGACGCAAGACAGGAGTGACATACACCCACACATTAGCAGAAGTAGGATGTCGATTGCAGAGACTGGTAGCGGAACACTAGAGCCACAGGTCACATGACATTACACTAGGACAGCCCACACACCTTGCCATGAAGGTGTACATGTCATGACTCACCACACATTCATAGAGAGGATGCAGACATGTCCTTGTTACGCTACTCCGTGTCCCATGCATACATACGCACCTCACATCCGATACCACATGTGGCATGGTGTGCGGAACAGTGTGCAATGTCAATCTACACACAGACACATGTTGGTTGCTGCAACAGCTGCAGCTTTTGAGGGTGCTCCAACATCAACCTAATGGGAACCCCCCACACATACATGACATAGTCACATCGTGCACCGTGGGTAGTGACATGTCAGGTGTGGTAACCCCTGTACCGGGCATCAGGGGACACTTCCGTGTGTTGGTGTCCATGCCATGCCAGTGTCGCTCATCCCAAGTGTGCAGTACGACATGCACACATGTCAAAGGAGTCAAGGGCATGCCTGGCACACATTGCACCGTCACACATTACATCTGTACACATCTCATCATACATCTGGTGCCTTCTCGACTCAGGAGTAATGTGCCACATCACAGCCTGTCACACCTGTGCCCCACACATGTAGTACTGGCCAGACAATGCCTTGATGTCCATCCATGGACAAGTATGTGAGCCCTATTCCTTCCTGTGTGCTGCCTGTCACCACTGTGATGTGGAAAACCACCGTACTGCTGCTAAGAGGGCCTGTGTACGTTCCCATATCACTATGGGAGTGCTGCCGTATGTGTACCCATAGTGATGGTGAGCGTACAGGCATGTGTACGGTCAGTAAGTACGCATACGCAAGAACACCCATAGTGGTACGGCCCGTACACGCGTGCGTACGTTCACTTTCACCATGGGTGTCCTCGCGTATGCGTACTCACAGTGGTACGGCCCGTACACACGCCTGTACGTTCACTATCACTACGAGTACGCATACGCGAGAACATCCATAGTGGTACGGACCGTACACACCCCTGTACGTTCACTATCACCATGGGTGTCCTCGCGTATGCGTACTCGCAGTGGTACGGCCCGTACACACGCCTGTACGTTCACTATCACTACGAGTACGCATACGCGAGAACACCCATAGTGGTACGGCGCGTACACACGCCTGTACGCTCACTATCACTACGAGTACGCATACGCGAGGACACCCATAGTGATAGTGGACGTACAGGCGTGTGTACGGTCCGTACCACTATGGGTGTTCTCGCGTATGCGTACTCGTAGTGATAGTGAACGTACAGGCGTGTGTACGGGCCGTACCACTGCGAGTACGCATACGCGAGGACACCCATGGTGATAGTGAACGTACAGGCGTGTGTACGGTCCGTACCACTATGGGTGTTCTCGCGTATGCGTACTCGTAGTGATAGTGAACGTACAGGCGTGTGTACGGGCCGTACCAGTACGAGTACTCATACGAGAGGACACCCATAGTGATAGTGAACGTACGCACGCGTGTACGGGCCGTTGCTATGCATTTGGGGTGCCCTAGAGGCCCGGAACGCACCGTACCTGTGGGTGAAGCTCAATTTTACATAGGGGACACATGAGGGACAAGTATTAAGGCCTACATGCATGCTGGTTGTCATGGAGACCAAGTTTTAAGTTTGAATTTGTTCTGGAAGGTGCACAGCAGAAGTCAGTTGGAATGAATCTACTTTGTTGCAATGTGTTTGTGGGGTTGACATCATGCTGAAGAAAAAAACACAATAAGAACCCACTGACTGTGCTAGGTTTGAAGGGATTGGAGGAAACATAGGATGCAAAGGTGAGTGACCAATCACTCTGTACTCCTGTGCATGAAACAGGCCAGCAAGGCAGATATAAGGCAGCCAGGTCCCATGAGGGAGCACTTGCCTGCACATATTTCGATTCTACCACACTGCTGCTGCTCCTGATTCCCTGGAACCATGTCAAGGTCTGTGGAGAGGTCACAGCCATTCACCCTGGAGGAGAACCTGGCATTGCTGGATGTGATCCTCCCACAGTACCCCCTGCTGTATGGGCGACCAGGGTATCAGGTGAGTGCAGAGCTACTAGCACAGACTGTGTCCCTTTTTTTCGTGACTGTGACTTCTGCCATTGTGTCCAGGTGTGACACACATGCTATGTACTGTAGGGGGGGTTCCAGGGGGGGGGGATGCCTGATGTCTCCCAGCAGTGCCCAGAGGCAGGAGGGGTGTGTGCTGAGTCCTCCCAGCAGTGCCCAGAGACAGGAGGGGTGTGTGCAGAGTCCTCCCAGCAGTGCCCAGAGACAGGAGGGGTGGGGGCCTATCACTCCCAGCAGTGCCCAGAGACAGGAGGGGTGGGTGCCTATCACTCCCAGCAGTGCCCAGAGACAGGAGGGGTGTGTGCAGAGTCCTCCCAGCAGTGCCCAGAGACAGGAGGGGTGGGTGCCTATCACTCCCAGCAGTGCCCAGAGACAGGAGGGGTGTGTGCAGAGTCCTCCCAGCAGTGCCCAGAGACAGGAGGGGTGGGTGCCTATCACTCCCAGCAGTGCCCAGAGACAGGAGGGGTGTGTGCAGAGTCCTCCCAGCAGTGCCCAGAGACAGGAGGGGTGGGAGCCTATCACTCCCAGCAGTGCCCAGAGACAGGAGGGGTGGGTGCCGAGTCCTCCCAGCAGTGCCCAGAGACAGGAGGGGTGTGTGCAGAGTCCTCCCAGCAGTGCCCAGAGACAGGAGGGGTGGGTGCCTATCACTCCCAGCAGTGCCCAGAGACAGGGGGGGTGGGTGCCTATCACTCCCAGCAGTACCCAGAGACAGGAGGGGTGTGTGCAGAGTCCTCCCAGCAGTGCCCAGAGACAGGAGGGGTGTGTGCCTATCACTCCCAGCAGTGCCCAGAGACAGGAGGGGAGAGACAGGAGGGGTGGGTGCCTATCACTCCCAGCAGTGCCCAGAGACAGGAGGGGTGGGTGCCTATCACTCCCAGCAGTGCCCAGAGACAGGAGGGGTGTGTGCAGAGTCCTCCCAGCAGTGCCCAGAGACAGGAGGGGTGGGTGCCTATCACTCCCAGCAGTGCCCAGAGACAGGAGGGGTGTGTGCAGAGTCCTCCCAGCAGTGCCCAGAGACAGGAGGGGTGGGTGCCTATCACTCCCAGCAGTGCCCAGAGACAGGAGGGGTGGGTGCCTATCACTCCCAGCAGTGCCCAGAGACAGGAGGGGTGTGTGCAGAGTCCTTCCAGCAGTGCCCAGAGACAGGAGGGGTGGGTGCCTATCACTCCCAGCAGTGCCCAGAGACAGGAGGGGTGTGTGCAGAGTCCTCCCAGCAGTGCCCAGAGACAGGAGGGGTGGGTGCCTATCACTCCCAGCAGTGCCCAGAGACAGGAGGGGTGGGTGCCTATCACTCCCAGCTGTGCCCAGAGAGGGTGGGTGTGATGCACAGTGTGAGCCTTGATAATTGATTGTGTCTTTGCCCTCATTCCACCTGTGTACTTTCACTGGCACGTACTGCTTTTGCCCTTCCACAGAGGAGTATGTCCCCATGGCAAAGGTGCAATGTGTTGGCTGCATGACATGCCTTGTTGTAACCAGCTAATTTGTTCTCATATGTGTCTCTGTGACATGTTGCAGGTGTATTGATGTAGTGTCACTTGTTCATCCTCACAGGTAGGCGCCTCTGCCTAGGAGCAGATCTGGCTGACCGCCATCAGTGCAGTGAGGAGTGCGGATGGTCGGAAGCGGCGCCTGTCCCAGGTGAGGAAACGCTGGCAGGATATCCGGTGCTGGACGCGGAGGATCGCACGGGTCCTGCTGGGGGACTCACCTGAGAGCCATAAGAACCGCGGGCGCTGCCGTCTCTCCCACATCCACAAGCGTGTGCTGGCGGTGGTATTTCCAGACTTGGACAGGCGCTTACAGGAGATGCAGCAGCAGGAAGGGGGTAGGTACATGTGTGTTTGTTGTGTTTCACCAGCATTTGTAAGTGCACTGATCCATGGATGCACTGCCAGGGTTTAATGGTGCTGTGCAGATCCTGTTACCCACAGTATTGCAGTGCTCTCCTGCCTCCCTTCCCCTCCTTGCAATGTGTTCCCTGGTCTGTGTGGAGTCACTCCGTCACAAGGTTATGTAGCCTGGCACCTTCTCCACGTGTACAATGCCTGCAGCATCATGTGTGGGGGTGGTGTGTAACAGGTTTTGGGACCTTGCCTGTGCCCTGTCCAGTTCTGGTCTTGTGGGTTCCATGTCAGTTGGCACTAATGCTGAGTCCAGACATGGGAGTTAGTCTCTCAAGTGTGAGGCCTTACAGCACGCATGTCCTATGTGGTGGCCTGTGACATGATGTGCATGAGTGTGCGGTACACATAGTGCGGGGATGGTAGCGTGTGTTGCAGTCATTCCCATTCAGGAGCATTGAGTTGTGTGGCCACTACTGTCCCCAGGGGCATATTTTCCTAGGTATCATGTGTGTAATCCGAATATGTTGACTATCTCTGTGTCTACAGCATAGGTTGTGCTCTGTGCCATTGTCCCCTGGCCAAATGTATTTTGACGTGAAATGTAGTACAAGTGTCCACTGTACAGACTGACCTGATTTTCCTTGTTCATACTCACGGTGGACATTGCCTGTGTGTCTTGTTACAATCATCTGATGATGCCCATTTGTACATGAATATTTGGACAGGCGCACCTTGGGTATTTTGTGTGCAACCTTGATTTGTTGCATCCCATGTGTATTTCACCCAGACTAAGGGATGTAAGTGCTTCCTGTGTCTCCAAATAATAGTCTCATGTAGGGGGTGGGTGGTGCGGGCATGGCCTTCATGTCACAACCTGATATCTCCTTGCTAGGACTGGCCAGTGTGTGATGTTTGTCTGGACATGCACTCAAGGTGCAGTGGGCCACTCATGGTGGGCATGTTTTCAGTATAACCTAGGCTGCATGTGCCTCTTGTTCCTGGATATGGTCCCTGCTCATCCCTATTTCCTGCCACGCTGTGTGGTGCAGATGCAGTGCTGGATTGTCCCCAGGGCCTTGCTCCTCAGTCAAAATTCCATTCCATCTCATTTGCTATTGTGTCATGCTCTCCATAGTTTTTCGGTGGCATGGTGGGTCAAACAACTGTGTCTTGCATGCCCTACATATGTACCTTGTTTTGAAGATGTAACTCTTCTTTTGTTTCAGGCTATGCACTGTGACCTATGTAGATTGGACTCATGTGACATATGTATACAGGTGTATGATTAATTTCTGTCTCTTCACCCTGCCCACAGCATCGTCGGGGGACACGGAGGGAGACATGGGCACAGACGGAGCAGAGGGATCAAGCACCAGTGCCAGCGGTGACATCGGGGCTGGCACATCAAGTGGGACTGAGGCGGAGGAGAGTGCAGCCGGGGACCTGTCGACTGGCACAACAGAGTATGAAGCTGACGGGTCCGAGGATGATCTCTCTGAGTGGGCGGCGGCTGCACCAGCAGCTGACAGCGGCACTACATCTCGCCCCGCCCCCTCCATTGCCATCAGCCGCCTCCCACTTGCTCGTGTTCCTTCCCAACGTGCCCGGTCACCACATGTCTCCTTCCTGCCAGGCACCGCACCCCCTGCCCCTGTCTCCACTGCTGCCGCCAATGCCGAGTCTGTGGACATCCAGCGGCAGTTGCAGGTTGGTCAGGCTGCGATCCTTAATGTCCTCCATGGCCACAGCCAAGTGCTGCACAACATGGAGGCATACTTGGAGGGCATTCATTCATCGCAGGCTGACCAACGCAGCTTGCTGAGGTCGATAGACTCGACACTGACTGCAGCAGTGGGTCTCCTGCAGTGCTACGTCCCACCCCCTACCCCTGCCCCATCCACACTTCCCACTCCCATGCCTGTCCCACGTACACCCAGACGTCAGCATGCGCCCACCACAACACACACAGGCACCACACCAGCAGGGAAGGTCCACCGCACACCTCCTGACACGCACACACAGGGTGAAGTAGGCACACCCACTGGGTCGGGGGGCAAACGTGTGACACGCAGCCAGAGTGGGAGTCCGCATTCCACCCAATCCACTCCCTCCAAATCCCTTCGCCTCAGCTCTCCTGGCCACATCTCCCCAAAAGACTCCTTCATGGCTGCTCTGTCCCTGAGCCCCACAGTGACGCCACCACGCAAGCGGTCAAGGAAGTCCTCGGTCAGGGTGGTTGATTCCCCCCCCTGTCTACACCCTCCCCCAGTGGCGCTGCGACCCATCCCTCTGACCCCCCCCCCTCCTTGGGGCCTGTGGTTCCTTCGGGTGCAGGGGATTCCCTGGCAGACCTTGCTAAGGTGTGCAGCGAGCTCCTGGCCTCCACCTTTGGCCCTGCCCCACCCCCTGTGGTGGAGTCCTCCATCCCTGCACCCACGACGCCTACCCTTCACCCTCCTGTCCCTGCGGTGCCTGTTCCCCCCACATGATGCCCTCACCCCTGTGGAAGACGACGGAATGTAACTGTGCAGGCAAGCTAGGGGACACACATCCCACTGTGTCCCCCATCCAGCTGTGACTTCTGGACTGCCCTATGGGCTTTGTAAATATTGAACTTTCTACGAACATAAAATTTTGGATCATGCTGATTAAAGCCATTTTTGTTTCCTTTGAACACTACTGCTTTTCTGATATTGCTGTTGGTGGGACTGCTACATGATTTTGGGTGGTGATCATGTGTTGGTTGTGTGGGAAATGTAGTAGTGTGATGGTCATAGGGAGGACCCTGGGATCTGTGTGCCATCACACGGTGTTAGCTAGGTTTCTGTGTTCATGTAAGCAGTTGCTGCATGGTGAAATTGTCCAAAGGTGTATTCCTTCCTCTGTGTACCCTGACATCTTCCCTGCAGGGTGTTCCCAATATTTTGCGCGGAGCTGTGTGTACATTAGCTGGGTGTGTGACGGACTCCTTCTACTTTGCACATGCATGCTGAGCGATGTCTCCACCTGCATCATTCATGGCATTCTTGGTAGTCATTGTACTTGTGTATGTGGACTATTGACATGACTTCATGTGTACATGTTTTCTTTTCTGCGCTATGCATGCGTATACTCCCAGCCTCGCACACATGTGGTACATGTACTGCAGGGTCTTTGTGCACCTGACTGAAATTTGTGGGCATGGTATCTGTGGCTACTCCACCCTTTGCGTTTCATAGGCACTGCTGTGAGTGTTAGAAACACACCCCTCCTGACTCTGGGCACTGCTGGGAGTGATAGGCACCCACCCCTCCTGACTCTGGGCACTGCTGGGAGGCCTCTGCACACACCCCTCCTGTCTCTGGGCACTGCTGGGAATGATAGGCACCCACCCCTCCTGACTCTGGGCACTGCTGGGAGTGATAGGCACCCACCCCTCCTGACTCTGGGCACTGCTGGGGGGACTCTACACCCACCCCTCCTGTGTCTGGGCACTGCTGGGAGGACTCTGCACACACCCCTCCTGTGTCTGGGCACTGCTGGGAGGACTCTGCACACACCCCTCCTGTCTCTGGGCACTGCTGGGAGTGATAGGCACCCACCCCTCCTGTCTCTGGGCACTGCTGGGAGGACTCTGCACACACCCCTCCTGCCTCTTGGCACTGCTGGGAGGACTCTGCACACACCCCTCCTGGCTCTGGGCACTGCTGGGAGGCCTCTGCACACACCCCTCCTGTCTCTGGGCACTGCTGGGAGGATCCTGCACACACCCCTCCTGTGTCTGGGCACTGCTGGGAGGACTCTGCACACACCCCTCCTGTCTCTGGGCACTGCTGGGAGTGATAGGCACCCACCCCTCCTGTCTCTGGGCACTGCTGGGAGGACTCTGCACACACCCCTCCTGCCTCTGGGCACTGCTGGGAGGACTCTGCACACAGCCCTCCTGACTCTGGGCACTGCTGGGAGGCCTCTGCACACACCCCTCCTGTCTCTGGGCACTGCTGGGAGGACTCTGCACACACCCCTCCTGTGTCTGGGCACTGCTGGGAGGACTCTGCACACACCCCTCCTGTCTCTGGGCACTGCTGGGAGTGATAGGCACCCACCCCTCCTGTCTCTGGGCACTGCTGGGAGGACTCTGCACACACCCCTCCTGCCTCTGGGCACTGCTGGGAGGACTCTGCACACACCCCTCCTGACTCTGGGCACTGCTGGGAGGCCTCTGCACACACCCCTCCTGTCTCTGGGCACTGCTGGGAGGACTCTGCACACACCCCTCCTGTCTCTGGGCACTGCTGGGAGTGATAGGCACCCACCCCTTCTGTCTCTGGGCACTGCTGGGAGGACTCTGCACACACCCCTCCTGCCTCTGGGCACTGCTGGGAGGACTCTGCACACACCCCTCCTGACTCTGGGCACTGCTGGGAGGCCTCTGCCTCTGGGCACTGCTGGGAGGACTCTGCACACACCCCTCCTGACTCTGGGCACTGCTGGGAGGCCTCTGCACACACCCCTCCTGTCTCTGGGCACTGCTGGGAGTGATAGGCACCCACCCCTCCTGTCTCTGGGCACCGCTGGGAGGACTCTGCACACACCCCTCCTGCCTCTGGGCACTGCTGGGAGGACTCTGCACACACCCCTCCTGACTCTGGGCACTGCTGGGAGGCCTCTGCACACACCCCTCCTGTCTCTGGGCACTGCTGGGAGTGATAGACACCCACCCCTCCTGCCTCTGGGCACTGCTGGGAGTGATAGGCACCCACCCCTCCTGACTCTGGGCACTGCTGGGAGTGATAGGCACCCACCCCTCCTGACTCTGGGCACTGCTGGGAGGACTCTGCACCCACCCCTCCTGTCTCTGGGCACTGCTGGGAGGACTCTGCACACACCCCTCCTGTCTCTGGGCACTGCTGGGAGTGATAGGCACCCACCCCTCCTGCCTCTGGGCACTGCTGGGAGTGATAGGCACACACCCCTCCTGACTCTGGGCACTGCTGGGAGGCCTCTGCACACACCCCTCCTGTCTCTGGGCACTGCTGGGAATGATAGGCACCCACCCCTCCTGACTCTGGGCACTGCTGGGAGTGATAGGCACCCACCCCTCCTGACTCTGGGCACTGCTGGGAGTGATAGGCACCCACCCCTCCTGTCTCTGGGCACTGCTGGGAGGACTCTGCACACACCCCTCCTGCCTCTGGGCACTGCTAGGAGGACTCTGCACACACCCCTCCTGACTCTGGGCACTGCTGGGAGGCCTCTGCACACACCCCTCCTCTCTCTGGGCACTGCTGGGAGTGATAGGCACCCACCCCTCCTGCCTCTGGGCACTGCTGGGAGTGATAGGCACCCACCCCTCCTGACTCTGGGCACTGCTGGGAGGCCTCTGCACACACCCCTCCTGTCTCTGGGCACTGCTGGGAATGATAGGCACCCACCCCTCCTGACTCTGGGCACTGCTGGGAGTGATAGGCACCCACCCCTCCTGACTCTGGGCACTGCTGGGGGGACTCTACACCCACCCCTCCTGTGTCTGGGCACTGCTGGGAGGACTCTGCACACACCCCTCCTGTGTCTGGGCACTGCTGGGAGGACTCTGCACACACCCCTCCTGTCTCTGGGCACTACTGGGAGTGATAGGCACCCACCCCTCCTGTCTCTGGGCACTGCTGGGAGGACTCTGCACACACCCCTCCTGCCTCTGGGCACTGCTGGGAGGACTCTGCACACACCCCTCCTGACTCTGGGCACTGCTGGGAGGCCTCTGCACACACCCCTCCTGTCTCTGGGCACTGCTGGGAGGACTCTGCACACACCCCTCCTGTGTCTGGGCACTGCTGGGAGGACTCTGCACACACCCCTCCTGTGTCTGGGCACTGCTGGGAGGACTCTGCACACACCCCTCCTGTCTCTGGGCACTGCTGGGAGTGATAGGCACCCACCTCTCCTGTCTCTGGGCACTGCTGGGAGGACTCTGCACACACCCCTCCTGCCTCTGGGCACTGCTGGGAGGACTCTGCACACACCCCTCCTGACTCTGGGCACTGCTGGGAGGCCTCTTCACACACCCCTCCTGTCTCTGGGCACTGCTGGGAGGACTCTGCACACACCCCTCCTGTCTCTGGGCACTGCTGGGAATGATAGGCACCCACCCCTCCTGACTCTGGGCACTGCTGGGAGTGATAGGCACCCACCCCTCCTGCCTCTGGGCACTGCTGGGGGGACTCTGCACACACCCCTCCTGCCTCTGGGCACTGCTGGGAGGACTCTGCACACACCCCTCCTGACTCTGGGCACTGCTGGGAGGCCTCTGCACACACCCCTCCTGTCTCTGGGCACTGCTGGGAGTGATAGGCACCCACCCCTCCTGTCTCTGGGCACTGCTGGGAGGACTCTGCACACACCCCTCCTGCCTCTGGGCACTGCTGGGAGGACTCTGCACACCCCTCCTGTCTCTGGGCACTGCTGGGAGTGATAGGCGCCCACCCCTCCTGCCTCTGGGCACTGCTGGGAGTGATAGGCACCCACCCCTCCTGACTCTGGGCACTGCTGGGAGTGATAGGCACCCACCCCTCCTGACTCTGGGCACTGCTGGGAGGCCTCTGCACACAACCCTCCTGTCTCTGGGCACTGCTGGGAAAGATAGGCACCCACCCCTCCTGACTCTGGGCACTGCTGGGAGTGATAGGCACCCGCCCGTTCTGACTCTGGGCACTGCTGGGGGGACTCTACACCCACCCCACCTGTGTCTAGGCACTGCTGGGAGGACTCTGCACACACCCCTCCTGTGTCTGGGCACTGCTGGGAGGACTCTGCACACACCCCTCCTGTCTCTGGGCACTGCTGGGAGGACTCTGCACACACCCCTCCTGCCTCTGGGCACTGCTGGGAGGACTCTGCACACACCCCTCCTGACTCTGGGCACTGCTCGGAGGCCTCTGCACACACCCCTCCTGTCTCTGGGCACTGCTGGGAGGACTCTGCACACACCCCTCCTGTGTCTGGGCACTGCTGGGAGTGATAGGCACCCACCCCTCCTGTCTCTGGGCACTGCTGGGAGTGATAGGCACCCACCCTTACTGCCTCTGGGCACTGCTGGGAGTGATAGGCACCCACCCCTCCTGACTCTGGGCACTGCTGGGAGGACTCTGCACACACCCCTCCTGTCTCTGGGCACTGCTGGGAGGACTCTGCACACACCCCTCCTGTCTCTGGGCACTGCTGGGAGTGATAGGCACCCACCCCTCCTGCCTCTGGGCACTGCTGGGAGTGATAGGCACACCCCTCCTGACTCTGGGCACTGCTGGGAGTCCTCTGCACACACCCCTCCTGTCTCTGGGCACTGCTGGGAATGATAGGCACCCACCCCTCCTGACTCTGGGCACTGCTGGGAGTGATAGGCACCCACCCCTCCTGAATCTGGGCACTGCAGGGAGTGATAGGCACCCACCCCTCCTGACTCTGGGCACTGCTGGGAGGACTCTGCACACACCCCGTCTGTCTCTGGGCACTGCTGGGAGGACTCTGCACACACCCCTCCTGTGTCTGGGCACTGCTGGGAGTGATTGGCACACACCCCTCCTATTTAACAATATGTACGCTTAGTCCATACACGTGTGTGGGTTCGCTCCATGGGGGTACGGGTCGTACTTACACTGTTGGGGTGGGGGTACGCTCCATACGTCCGCGGGTGAGGGTACGGGTCGTACTTACACTGTTGGGGTGGAGGTACGCTCCATACGTACGCGGGTGGGGGTACGGGTCGTACTTACACTGTTGGGGTGGGGGGTATGCTCCATACGTCCGCGGGTGAGGGTACGGGTCGTACTTACACTGTTGGGGTGGGGGTTACGCTCCATACGTTTGCGGGTGAGGGTACAGGTCGTACTTACACTGTTGGGGTGGAGGTACGCTCCATACGTACGCGGGTGGGGGTACGGGTCGTACTTACACTGTTGGGGTGGGGGGTATGCTCCATACGTCCGCGGGTGAGGGTACGGGTCATACTTACACTGTTGGGGTGGGGGTTACGCTCCATACGTCCGCGGGTGAGGGTACGGGTCGTACTTACACTGTTGGGGTGGAGGTACGCTCCATACGTACGCGGGTGGGGGTATGGGTCGTACTTACACTGTTGGGGTGGGGGGTATGCCCCATACGTCCGCGGGTGAGGGTACGGGTCGTACTTACACTGTTGGGGTGGGGGTTACGCTCCATACGTCCGCGGGTGAGGGTACGGGTCGTACTTACACTGTTGGGGTGGAGGTACGCTCCATACGTACGCGGGTGGGGGTACGGGTTGTACTTACACTGTTGGGGTGGGGGGTACGCTCCATACGTCCGCGGGTGAGGGTACGGGTCGTACTTACACTGTTGGGGTGGGGGTTACGCTCCATACGTCCGCGGGTGAGGGTATGGGTCGTACTTACACTGTTGGGGTGGGGGGTACGCTCCATACGTTCGCGGGTGAGGGTACGGGTCGTACTTACACTGTTGGGGTGGGGGTTATGCTCCATACGTCCGCGGGTGAGGGTACGGGTCGTACTTACACTGTTGGGGTGGAGGTACGCTCCATACGTACGCGGGTGAGGGTACGGGTCGTACTTACACTGTTGGGGTGGGGGTATGCTCCATACGTCCGCGGGTGAGGGTACGGGTCGTACTTACACTGTTGGGGTGGGGGTTACGCTCCATACGTCCACGGGTGAGGGTACGGGTCGTACTTACACTGTTGGGGTGGAGGTACGCTCCATACGTACGCGGGTGGGGGTATGGGTTGTACTTACACTGTTGGGGTGGGGGTACGCTCCATACGTCCGCGGGTGAGGGTACGGGTCGTACTTACACTGTTGGGGTGGAGGTACGCTCCATACGTACGCGGGTGGGGGTACGGGTCGTACTTACACTGTTGGGGTTGGGGGTACGCTCCATGCATACGGTGGTGGGGGTACGGTCCATACATATCCGTACCCATGCTATGTGATGCTTGTGCGACCCGTACCCAGGCCTTTGCCACGTGGGTACAGCCGTCCCGCCATTGTTGGGGTGACGTACGACTCGTACCCACGCTCTTCAGGCGTGGGTACGGGACGTACCTGTATAGTTGTGTTGCCGGTTCGCGTCGTCAGGCACTTCCTTTGTGGCGGACGCTGGCTTTGCTGGACACGCCCCCACCCCCTCGTGGTGACCAGAGCATGGGGGTCAGGTATGTCCAGGGCATGTGTGCTGTGTGACATTGGTGGTGGTTTTGTGGCCTGCCCCTGGTCCTGCCCCCCCCCCCTTTCCCCCCCTTTCCCCCCCTCCCTTAGTTGTTCTGACCTTCTGCGGCGTCTGCGGCGGAACCTGTAGAGGAGGTCGACTGCTATGAGGGCCGGGATGACATGTAGGTTCGGGTCCATGTCTGTCCGTCGCGTACAGGTACTCCTTGTTCGCGTCATCCTGAATTCCCGGCAGTTTTTGGCAGCCGGAAAATATTCACCGTGCGGGATGACGTCGGTGCGAATCGTAATTCCTGGTTCGTGAATGGCAGGCTGCGTGCGTCCCGACGTCACGTCGGCGCTTTCCCGGATCGCATTTGTATGTTTATTTTCGTCGGTCGGTGTTTTGTACGATTCGTACGGAAATGGTGTTTCCGTGCGAATCGTAATTCCATGTTTGTACATTTTGACGACCGGGTACGGTTTGCTCCGTCCGACGCTTCGTACCCGGTTTTTACCGGATCGTGATCGGCGCCTAAATGTCTGTTATTCAGCGTTGCTTTACCAATGCACATGTTATGTAGGGAACATCGTCAGAAACCATTTGACCAATTGTTTTGTAAATTCCCATTATTGCTCCTATATCATTATTATCCTGTCTCTTAACCTTTTTAAATTCACTGCAGGAACAGTTTAACGCCTTTGACTGGTTTAGATTTGATGCTTAGAATACTGACCTTATGGCCAACAAAATGATATAAAGGAAAAAACCTTTATAGATTGTGTGTACAAGGCAAAAACAAGCTGGAATACATGTATTTCTTAAAATTCAAATATGAATCAATGTGTGTTAACCATTACTGGAATCTGAAAGCCTGTTACCTTCAAGTTACTTTAAGTATTTTTCAAATGTCAAAAATATTAAATGGAATCAGCACCGAAGTTTCTTTCTTATTAATGTATCACGTCCTATGTATTCTTCTATGCTGTAGAAGAAATTAAGGAATAATTTTTGGGGGATTTGCATATGACTTCTACAGCATAAGTGATAAGTGAATGCACAGTGCTCAATACATTTCTAATTCATTTTAGTACAGAGCAATCATATTTTTACATTTGACTCCAAAATATCTTACGTTATTTACAGTTTGTTTTCCCATTGTGAACATATTCCAAAGATATGCTGGCTTTCACTTTAGGCACAAATTGGTGCAAGATCACAGTAAATATTTCATACACTGACTCATATAAAATGTCTTATTCAAAAATCTAAATACAAATCACAATATGCAACAGATCAAACCTTGATGCATTCCGACAATTTCATAATGAGTCATAATTTGTGCCTGATTTTGAGTTTTCAAAATGTAATACACCGGCATATATACGTGACAGAACATTCCATCTGCAAAAGGCCTGTTAAATATCCTATTTTTGTTCATCATGGATTTACCATCTGGACATAACAAAGGACATTTTAAAAATATGTTTTGGATATGTGTTACTCTGTCACCAGTGTGTATACATTCCAGTCTGTTTTTTCCCAAAAATTTACACCTATCAAATTCTTTTTTTTTTAAAAACAGACAGGCTTACATGCACATTTGTGAATGAGTAAGACATCATGCTAATAAGTCACTTTTAACATAAATTAGATAGTTCTTTTGATTCAAAACATATTTGTGAGATGTTTTTAATCGAAAATGTAGGCATTTAATCTAATGTTTCTACTGATTTTGGCTCACATGCTTAATATTGTTTGTTTATACTCTCAAATGACCAATGTTACATTGGGAAAATTCACTGTATCATAAGTGCATTTAATGTTATGCCACCTGTAATAGGGCTAATGTAACATCCTTCAAAATTGTGAAGGAGCATCACACCTGGCACAATTATAACTTGTGGCCTGTTTGGTACACCTGGCCCTTAACACATAAGAACCTCATGTATATGTTTAGGCAGGCATGTGTCTGCTCAAAACAGTCCTTTGGTACGTAACAGAAATATAGTTTAATCATTTTCTACAAATAAAAATAAAAAACACATCATCATCATGCACCTTGTGCAAAATGCACATCTTCAAGAACCCTTTTTGTGCATTGAACTTGTGTCAACCTTCCTGATGATGCCATAAATTGTTGCTGTAACATAAAATAGTTATGTAACATGAAAAAACCCACAAATAACTTACCCCCTTGATGCTGCTGTTGAGCTTTCAACTGTCCATCAAGCTGGGGATAGGCCACCGCAAGTATGCAAGCCATTAAGGGGTTCAGGGTGTGGTGCATGGTGGGGGGACTTAACCGGCTTGACTTCAGCTCACTTTCTGGTCAAACGTTGTAATGCAATGGATGCTGCGCCGCTTGGAGACACCCAGGGTCCATGCCTTCTTGGCGATGGCCTTCCAGATTGATTTTGTTTTATGGGCGTTGACCTGCATGGATACAGAAAAAGAGAGAAAAAAAGTTTTGTGATTTTTAGTTTGTTTGTATGGATGTAACACAATTTTTAGAAATCAATCACACGCATTAGCAAAAACTTCCAACTGCATTTAGAAAAAAAATGTTTTATACAATCAAACAAAATTGTAGTAAGCTGTTGAATACTCTTATCCCTTGGCCTGTCCTTATATTACTAATCCAGCCCACTGAGATCATCTAGGCCAGGGGTATACAACACTTTCTGTTGTAGGAGCTACTTCTGATCAGTGAAAATCATTGTGAATTACTGAAGGCTAAACAACTTGCCTATTGTAACCAGACACCCTCACTCCCAGCTTAATTTACTCTAAGGCTAATGTCAATAGATCCAGATTCTATGGTTTGAACAACATACTTTGACTAAAGGCACTATGAAAGGGCTGGCATATGTGTCAGTGAGATCGTTGTCTTTGAGGTATGCCGCTGCTGCCTGCTCCCAGCTCCGTTGCCTGCTTGCTGCTGACTGGTTGCCCTCCTGCTCTACTTGTGCCCCTCGTTTTTTCTTCTGTGCCCGTTGTCCCCTTGTGCCCATTGTGCCCTTGTTATTTTTCTCCTATCTCTGTGTGCTCTCCTCCCGTGCCCCCTTTTGCCTTCTGTGCCACTTTTTCACGCCGCTCGCGCCCCCCGCGACCCCGCCCCCTCGTCACCCATTGGCCGCCCCGCTCCCGCCTCCCAGCTGCTCCTCCCTCCCTCTCCCCCTCATATGGAGGCCACGCAGCGGCCGCCCAGCGGCCGCGCCAAAGGCAAGCCCGTCTGCGCCCGTCCGCGCCTGGACCACGCCCAGCGCCAGGACCACTGGCCCTCGACGAAGCCTGCCCACCCGACTGAGTTACAACGCCGCCGCCCTCAACGCACTCAACACCGGACGACCACCCGCCTGCTACCAAGCCACCCCGAAGCGCACGCACGGACCCTTCACCTGCAAAGCATGCAAATACACCTGCCTCCGGACCGGCACCGCACCAGCCAGACCAGGCGCCAACAACAACCACCTCAAGTGTATCCTGCTCAACACCCGCTCCATTCACAAACAAGCCATCGAACTCTGGGACCTCCTCGACACAACAGCGCCAGACGTCGCCTTCCTCACGGAAACCTGGATGAATGCCTCCTCTGCCCCTGACATCGCCATAGCCATCCCGGACAGCTACAAGATCACCCGGAGGGACCGCGTCAACCAAACCAGAGGAGGCATCGCCATTGTCTACAGGAACACCATCCGCATCACGTCCAACCCAGACGACACCCTCACCACCGCCGAACACCTTCACTTCCAGATACACACCAACCCCAAGACCACCCTCAGAGGTACCCTCATCTACAGACCCCCGGGACCACGCACACAATTCAGCGAAGCCATCGCCGACTTCATCAGCCCACATGCCCTCGCCTCCTCTGACTACATCCTCCTAGGGGACCTGAACTTCCACCTGGAAAACAGCAACGACAACAACACCACCACCCTACTAGACAACCTCGCCAACCTCGGACTAAAGCAACTGGTGAAGACCCCCACCCACTACGCCGGACACACGCTTGACCCCGTCTTCTCCTCCAGCAACCACGTCACCTTCAGCCACTCCACCGGACTACACTGGCCGATCACAGCTGCGTCCACTTCAACTTCAGGAAAACCACGACTCACCACCACCCGCAACAGGTGCCCCGAAGATGCTGGAGCAAGCTCACCACCGACCAGCTAACAACTTCCCTGAGCCAAAACCCACCCTCCAACACTACGGACACCAACGACGCAGCCCGCAACCTCACTCAGTGGATCAACAACTGCGCCAACGCCCTTGCACCACTGAAGAGCCCTCCAAGCAAACCCGGCAGCAAGAAAGCCTCATGGTTCACCGACGACCTCTAAGACTCGAAGAAATCCTGCCGCACCCTCGAGAAAGCGTGGCGCCACGAACAGACGACAGATAACCTGACAGCCCTCAAGAACGCCACCCGCAAACACCACCAGCTGATCAGCACCACCAAAAGGACAACATTCAGAGAACGATTGGACAACAACTCCCACAACAGCAAGGAACTCTTCAGCATCGTTAAAGAGCTCTCCAACCCCAGCGCCAGCAACAACAACATCACGCCATCGCAAGACCTCTGCAACTCACTCGCCACGTTCTTCCACCGCAAGATCGCCGATATACACGACAGCTTCGGCGCCCAGACCACGCACCCAACCACCGAACCAACGCCCCCCACCACCACCTTCTGCGCCTGGACCCCCGTCAGCACGGAAGACACCACCCACGTGATGAACACCATCCACTCCGGCTCCCCAGCCGACCCCTGCCCCCACCACATCTTCCACAAAGCCGACTCCATCATCGCACACAATCTCCGGAACATCATCAACAACTCCTTCGCGTCTGCCACCTTCCCAGAGAGCTGGAAGCACACAGAGATCAGCGCCCTCCTGAAGAAACCCACCGCGGACCCCATAGACCTCAAGAACTTCCGCCCCAACTCGCTCCTCCCCTTCCCCGCTAAAGTCATCGCGAAGACCGTCAACAAACAACTGACCACATTCCTCGAGACGAACGGCTCCCTCGACCCATCGCAGTCCGGATTCCGAGCCAACCACAGCACCGAGACCGCCCTCATCGCAGCCACCGACGACATCAGAACCCTGCTTGACAACGGGGAAACTACCGCCCTCATCCTCCTCTACCTATCGGCTGCATTCGACACAGTCTGCCACCGCACCCTAATGACCCACCTCCACCACGCCGGGATCCAAGGAAAGGCACTGGATTGGATCACCTCCTTCCTTTCCAACAGAACCCAGAGAGTCCGTCTTCCGCCCTTCCGCGCCGCAGCCACCAAGATCATCTGCAGCGTACCCCAAAGTTCCTCACTCAGCCCGACCCTCTTCAACGTCTACATGAGCCCCCTTGCAGCCATCGCACGCAACCACGACCTCAACATCATCTCCTACGCTGACGACACCCAGCTGATCCTCTCCCTCACCAAAGACCCCGCCACCGCCAAAACCAGCCTCCAGGAAGGAATGAAAGACGTCGCAGAATGGATGAAGCTCAGCCGTCTGAAACTGAACTCAGACAAGACGGAGGTCCTCATCCTCGGACCATCTCCCTCCGCCTGGGACGACTCCTGGTGGCCCTCTGCACTGGGCACCGCCCCCGAACCCACGGACCACGCATGCAACCTGGGCTTCATCCTGGACTCCTCCCTCATGATGACCAAGCAAGTCAACGCCGTATCATCTTCCTGCTTCAACACCCTTCGCATGCTCCGTAAGATCTTTCGGTGGATCCCCACCGGAACCAGAAAGGCGGTCACCCAGGCCCTCGTCACCAGCCGAATAGACTACAGGAACGCCCTCTACGCTGGAACCACAGCCAAACTAAAGAAAAGACTCCAGCGCATACAGAACGCATCCGCACGACTCATCCTGGACATACCTCGACACAGCCACATCTCTGCCCACCTGAGAGACCTGCACTGGCTCCCCGTCAGCAAGAAGATCACGTTCAGGCTCCTCACCCATGCACACAAAGCTCTCCACAACATGGGCCCTAATGACCCACCTCCACCACGCCGGGATCCAAGGAAAGGCACTGGATTGGATCACCTCCTTCCTTTCCAACAGAACCCAGAGAGTCCGTCTTCCGCCCTTCCGCGCCGCAGCCACCAAGATCATCTGCAGCGTACCCCAAAGTTCCTCACTCAGCCCGACCCTCTTCAACGTCTACATGAGCCCCCTTGCAGCCATCGCACGCAACCACGACCTCAACATCATCTCCTACGCTGACGACACCCAGCTGATCCTCTCCCTCACCAAAGACCCCGCCACCGCCAAAACCAGCCTCCAGGAAGGAATGAAAGACGTCGCAGAATGGATGAAGCTCAGCCGTCTGAAACTGAACTCAGACAAGACGGAGGTCCTCATCCTCGGACCATCTCCCTCCGCCTGGGACGACTCCTGGTGGCCCTCTGCACTGGGCACCGCCCCCGAACCCACGGACCACGCACGCAACCTGGGCTTCATCCTGGACTCCTCCCTCACAATGACCAAGCAAGTCAACGCCGTATCATCTTCCTGCTTCAACACCCTTCGCATGCTCCGTAAGATCTTTCGGTGGATCCCCACCGGAACCAGAAAGGCGGTCACCCAGGCCCTCGTCACCAGCCGAATAGACTACAGGAACGCCCTCTACGCTGGAACCACAGCCAAACTACAGAAAAGACTCCAGCGCATACAGAACGCATCCGCACGACTCATCCTGGACATACTTCGACACAGTCACATCTCTGCCCACCTGAGAGACCTGCACTGGCTCCCCGTCAGCAAGAAGATCACGTTCAGGCTCCTCACCCAGGCACACAAAGCTCTCCACAACATGGGCCCTGAATACCTCAACAACTGCCTCACGTTCTACACACCTTCCCGCCAGCTCCGCTCCGCCAGCCTCGCCCTCGCCACCGTCCCTCGGATTCAGAGAACCACACCGGAGGAAGATTGTTCTCCTACCTGGCTGCCAAGACGTGGAACTCCCTTCCCACCCACCTATGACTTACCAAGGACCATCTCTCCTTCAGGAAGCACCTCAAGACCTGACTCTTCGAGCAGTGGCAGCTCCCCCCCCCCCCCAGCGCCTTGAGACCCTCACGGGTGAGTAGCACGCTCTATAAATGTTCATGATTGATTGATTGAAAGAACATGTGTGTGAATGAGTAGGACACATTTGTACAGGTGAGTGGGAGTCTTTTTTGTAGGTACTTTAGGCACAGGATATACCTTTCGCCATAAGTGGCACCATTACATGAATAACACAAACATATCATTTACGTTTTTTAAATGGGAGAACTTTAAAGTGCAGAAAAAAATCTGCCAAACCGTTTATAATATGGAACATTTTCCTGCTTTATTTTTCTACCTTTTTGAAAAATTGGCTCTGATTTTCTGGTATACTTATGGCACAGTATGTATTGGGAGTAAGGGGCCTGCTGTTTGTAAATGCAACATTTTCAAATAGGAGAAAATTGAAATGAAGAGTTAACTCACTCATTAAGGTAACTTTCCATTTTCAGTTTCTCCCATTTAAAAGCATTCAGAAACATCATTTTGTTTACAGCTCCTATACTGAGTTGACCAGGACTTTTATTTCAGAGCTACATACCTCAGTGCTTCTTTTTTTCAGCGCTGTGACCGAGCCCCAGGCTGGAGCATGAATCTGACTGTGCACTGCTCATTATCAGGCTGTGCTATCTGCAGCCTGATGATAATATTGTAAAAGGTGCACAGCCTTCCCTTAACATTTCAAGTAAAATATGACCTTGTGCTCTTTTGAAAAATTAACTCAAGGCTGTGGGCTACTCTGATGATGTCTGGGAGCTACTGGTTGGGGACACCTGATCTAGACTGAGTGAATTGTGGAATAATACAAATAGCTAATATCAAATCAATTTCTTTTTCTTAAAGCCCCCAATATCGCAATTTACATTGTTCAATGATGGACCCAACATTCTAATTGAAGCTACCTACTGATGTGACTATATACAAAATAAGTGCAAAAAAACAATGAGGAAATTTAATAACAGGTTAAAAAAGTTTTTTTTTAGTTAATGACACTAAAAACTTGAGAGGCTTCAGGATTTTTTCATGGGTTATAACTAGTTCTTCACACAAGCTATTTATAAATGTATATAGAGTTCCTCACTTTGGTTGAGGCCATGCGGGGTGAGAGTTTGTAAGTTTAAGATGTGACGGGATTCCTTTTGTCTCAATTTTCTTTCCCTGTCACCACCTCTCTCCTGCTTTTTTATAGTTTCAATTCCATAGAACTTTAGAATGTTGGGTTCATCATTGAACAATGTAAATTGCAATATTGGGGGCTTTAAGAAAAATAAATGATTTTCAAAAAAGCACTCTCCACCAGAGGAGTATAAAATGCTTAAAAACATGATGTATTGGAATAAGATGCCCATAAAAAATGATAGACATAACAGAAATGTGTAAAGAAGATCCAATTTAACACAGAGAAAAAATCTGTAAAAAAATTGTGACCATAAGTATGATAGAAATACTGAGAATGCTCGTGATGTGAGGAATATTATTGTTTTAATGTTACATTTTTTAAATAATTTTCAACCTGTTTGTAATTATGAATTCAAAAGATTGCACTACAACTCCCATATTGCCCTTGTGAAGTGACACAGGAAATTATGTAATCATGCATAAAAACATGTGTCCATAGAGGGGGTGTTACCGTGAGCAAGGTCTCAGTGGAGACGGAAACAAGTAGGTTTTGTTTTGTGTGCCCAAGTAATTGCAACCTGTTAAAATAAAGCATTCAAAGCTTTTTTGGAAAGACAATACCGGAGTGCGACCTATTATTTCCCTTCGGAAAGTGTGTGGCAATTTACGGCGGCCGGGCTCGCGAGGTAACGCACAGCTAGTAGAGCGCCTTGTCAGCAAAAGGAGCCAAAGGAGGATGTATGTTTATATATATTCACAGAAAAAACCATAGGTTTCAGGCACGTTATAGTTAGGAATTAGCATTTAAAAAACCTCAGAAATTCACTGAAAAAAACATAGGTTTCAGGGGTGTTATAGTTAGCTGGACTTTTCACTTGTACAAAACCATTGAAATTCCCCCGTTATAGTTAGTTCAGCTAACTATAACTCGCGCGCCCGCAATGCACTGCTGATGACGTCACATATTACATCACTCATGACATGGTCAGTGACATCACTCATGACATCACTGATGACATCTCAAATGACATCACTGATGACATCACTGATGACATCATCCAGTGAATGTGTGTTTTTCTGAAAATTAAATATGTTTTATATATGTATATCTCAAGGTCGATGGAAGAATAAATGGGTATATAAGTGTCTAAATGGATGATTTGTTTTTGATAAATTGATTGTGTAACTGACTGATTAAGTGTATCATAGTGAATACATGGCTTAGTGAGTAATGTTTAAATATGTAAATATCTGTATCAGTCTCTCACTTTGTGTATAAGTGGCTGCATGGGTTGGTGAGTAGCTACATGGGTGTCTATATAGGTTATTAGTTGGTTTTTTGAGTATCAGTCTGAGTGTCTCATGGTTCGGCGGGGGGTATTATGTAGTGCATAGGTGCATGAATGAGTGACTCACTGTTTGTATGTGTTGAAGACAGCATTTGTGCAGGACTGTATGGGTGGATGAGTGTGTGTATGGGTGTGTTAGTGAGTGAATGACTGTCTCAATAGTGTCTTTATGAGTAACTACATATGTTTTAAACTAGTATATGTGACTATTGGTGTATATAAGTGAGTATATGTGAGAGTGAGAGATTGAAAGAGTTCCTGTATGAATAAGTATGTGTTTCTATAAGTGATTGTTTAAAAGACTAAGTATGTGTAAGTTTCCATATAAGTAAGTGTGGTGGTGTGTGTATAACTGTATATGCAAGTAAATGTATGTTTGATTCTTTATTAGCATGAGTGACTATGTGTGTGAGTAACTCTATGGATGAGTGGCATTGTGTAACAGGATGTATAGGTGTATGAGTACATATGATGAGTGAGTACATGTATGAGTGACTTTATAGGACTGTTGGTGAATGAGTGGATGTGTATGTGGATCTTAGAATTACTGAAGAGGTTGTTGTAACTGGTATTGGTATGTCCATTGTTTTGAAAATTTTAGTCTCTATTTTTGAATGTGTGTATCAAAGGTTATATTAGGGTGAGAGGAGGTCTGCCACTCTATCACAAGGATGATGTCATCAGTGATGTCATCAGTGATGTCATTTGAGATGTCATCAGTGATGTCACTGACCATGTCATGAGTGATGAAATATGTGACGTCATCAGCAGTGCATTGCGGGCGCGCGAGTTATAGTTAGCTGAACTAACTATAACGGGGGAATTTCAATGGTTTTGTACAAGTGAAAAGTCCAGCTAACTATAACACCCCTGAAACCTATGGTTTTTTCAGCGAATTTCTGAGGTTTTTTAAATGCTAATTCCTAACTATAACGTGCCTGAAACCTATGGTTTTTTCTGTGAATTTCAAAGGTTTTTTAAATGCTAATTTCTAACTATGCCTACAGAGATAGGACATGTGAAGAAAGAAGAAAAAATGCACAGAAAGAAAAAAAAGAAGTGCAGAAAGAAGCAACAGAAGTCCTCAAAGACGAAGAAAAGTGCAGGAAGAAGGATAACGTGCAGAAAGAACAAAAAGAAGAGCAGAAAGAAGCCTTGTTGCAAAATCATCCTGTACCCTCAACTTTTTCAGACGGATACTGGTGGTAACTGAGTCTGACTAACCAGTCCTAGAGCCAGTGCTATGTTAAAAGACACTTAGAATACAGTGAAAACGCCTACATACACTAGGGAACATTATGCGTTGGGGTCCCCCTGTGATTAGCATGACCTCCTCTGTAAGCCCCTAGTATATAATAGGGCAGGGGGATTAAAACTACCTCTTAAAACAGGCCACAGGGCATTTTTGCACACGTTAACTCAGGCCCCGTCCCCTCCCTTCACCGCTGTGTAAACACGCCCTGTGTCCGTTTTTAGTTGGGAGATTAAGTTCATTTGAATCCTGAGGGTCCCTAGGGTCCAACTAGCCCACTAGGAACCTCCAGTAAGTGCCACAGAGCTGCGTTGCAGAGAGGTGTAAAAAGTGGCACGGCCTGGACCACCTCTCTGCAATGCAGCTCAGTGGCGCTTACTGGAAGCACTTGGTGGGCTAGTTAGCCCCCAGGGGCCCTCAGTATTGAAGGGAAATTATATCCCCAATTTAAAACGTGCCATAGTGCGTGTTTGCACACGTCACCTCAGGCCCCGTCCCCTCCCTTCACCACTGTGTAAACGTGCCCTCTGGCTGTTCTAAGTTGAGAGATTAAGTCCCCTTGAATCCTAAGGGTCCCTAGGGTCAAACTAGACCACTAGGTACCTCCAGTAAGCACCACAGAGCTGTGTTGCAGAGAGGTGTAAAAAGGGGCTTGGCCTCAGAACACCTGTCTGCAGCGCAGCTCCCTGGCGCATACTGGAGATGCCTGTTGGGCTAGTTGGCCCTCAGGGACCCTCAGTATTGAAGGGGAATTAATTCCCCAACTTACAACTGGCCAGGGGGCACGTTTGCAGAGTGCTGCAAGGAGGGGGCGTGGCCTCCGGCACGATGCCAGTCTTTTATTTATTTTAATTTTTTAAGAAGGGGGGCTGTGTGGTTTCCCTTCTTATTCTAATTTATTGGCCCTGATGGACCCCATCCCCCAGGGCCTGTCTCCTAATTATATTTTCTTGACCCCAATGCCCAGGGCTGGCCACTGTTTTTGATTATTTTTAAAAAAGATATATTTATAGACACACCTAGGACATGCTGGACAAACCGTACGTACCTATCACCATGACGATTTGCGTGATATTCATTAAAAGGCGACTATGCATACAATGAATCCACGTGGAATGTATTTACACCACTAGTGAAGCTCTGACATGTCTGATGCCCTACTGTGCCTAATCCCAGTAGAAACCCTTGTCGTTTATTTATACAAACATGGGTAGCTATTGACGGGCACATTTAATACACATGCACACCAAGCCATTCAAAGGGGATTCGACAAAATTTCGACCAAAACTATGCAAGAAACCCCCCTCACGGTTAATAAAACACACATCCACTGCCGGATGTGTAATACTTTTTATTTTACTCTCTGGAAAGGGGACGAACATCACTTGAGAGTCACAGCGCGCTCCTGGCAGAGCCCAATGCTGTGTTACACCCACCATTGCCTGCTGAGTGCCACACACCTCTGTGTTGTATTCCACTAGCTAGTGCATATGCTATGACACTCTCTAGCCCATGTGCACTGTAACACCACCCCGTGAATATGTCATGCCACACTTGTCTTCGCACGGGTTATATTGCCCCATCTAACGTGCCTTCCTCGATGCCTATGTTATAGCGCACAGTGCTATGCCATACATATTGCAATCTGGGATCCATATCTTTGTCACAGTGCATATGCAACGTTACACTCCCCAGCACATATTTTATAATACAACTTTAGAGACTAGTTAGGTTACACAACACTGCCATGTGCATATTACACTCCAAGGCGCATATCGCATAGCATTCGCTAGTGCCTGTGCTATCCCGTGCTCTCCAATGAATCTGTCATTGCGCACAATGTATTGCATATTATATTTCACGCCCGATTCATCTTATATCACACTTTTTGGTGCATAGTTTATACCATACACTATATCTAGTTTTCATTTTCAATCGTGCTCTCAGGACTATGTTCTATATAACACTGTGTTCACCTACACTTTTCAAGGGCATTACATTTTGCGATAGGGGTGGAGGGTCAAGGGGTGTTTCTGCCAAGTGAGCCCGGAGTCACAGTCACAAACGTCCTCTTCTTCCTGAATAAAAGTGAGATTATGCTGCATACTTGTTCATATTTTAAGTAGTTCGCACAGACACACGTTTTAAAAACAATAAAGTTCCTAATACCCGCCTTCTCTGAACAGTTAGCTTGCTGCCCCATCCCCCTCCTCCCTATCCTCTGTTGTGTGAATCCATGGACTAGCCTCCTCCCTCCTGCCATGCATCGTCTGATGTGCTGCCACTGCCCTCATTTTAGTATGATGTACCAGTCCACTCCTCCTGCCCTCCATTGCCCAATTCTATGCCCCATCATTGACCTCCTGCTTAAACTCTGTGCTAAGCTTGCTGCCCCTATTCTCCTTCCCCCTGCCCTCCGATGTCTTTGTGCATGCCCCTGCTCCATCCTTTTTGCCCACCATGTTCCATGGACCTGCCACTCCTATCTACTCTGAGTGTTCTGTTGAGCTGCCACTCCCATCTACTCTGAGTGTTCTGTTGAGCTGCCACTCCCCTCCCACCTGCCTAGCATTGTCAGATGACTGTAACCTGTCCCTGCCACCTCCACCCTGCCTGTCCACATGCCATGCCCCTATCCTCTTCCTCCTGTCCTACATGGTCCATTGTACTGCCACACTCTTCTGCCCTCCCTGGTCTGTTGTGCTGCAACTGCTCCTCCTGCCTGCCCGCGCGGTCTGTTGTGAGGCCCCTTCCCCTGAACTCTCTTGTCTGTGCACAGGTCCTGACCCTCCCTTCTATCCTCCATCGTCCTTTGTGCATGCCCCTGCACCCTCCTTTTTGCCCATCATAGCCATTGTGCTGCCACTAACCCTCCCACTTGCCATGCATGGTCTACTGTGCTGCCATGGCCCCTCCCACCTTCCCTGTGTGGTCAGTTAGCTGCCCCTGACCCCCTCCCACCTTCCCTCCATGGTCTGTGTGTATGCCATCACAGTCTCACTGTTGCTCTTCATGGTGTGTCTTGCTTCTAGTGCCCATCCTGCCTGACCTCCATGGCTATCTTGCTGCTCCTGCCCTGCCCCTTTGCCCCCAGCCCTCTGTTTACATGTGCAGACCCCTACTCCCTCCCTCCTGGCTTGTCTGTTCCATTGTAATGCCCCTGATCCGTCCCTCCTGCCCTTTATGGTCTGTTATACTGCAGCTTTCTCTCCTGTCTGTCCATTATGGTCAGCTAGCTACCATTGCCTCTTGCCCCTCTGTTCTCTGTTGTCCATGTGCATGGTCCTGTCCCCTCCCTCTTGCTTTCTATGGATTGTTGTGCTGCACTCCCGTCCCCCATGTCCTGTGTGGTGTATTGTGCTGATGCAAACCCTGATGCCTGCCCTGCAGGGTCAGTTTGGTGCACCTCTCCGTGTCCCTCCTGTCCTCTGTTATCCAAGTCCATGTCCCTACCCCATTTCCTTCCATGATCCAATGTACCATACTTGCGAACATTTTGAACTTGGTAAGAGGGAGATTTTGAAAAAAACTGGGGTATTGATTTTCCCCTTTGAGTTACTTTGAAAAAGATGAGATTGTAGACAGGAGACAGATCAAATAAAGCCCATTTGAGCTTAAAAACATTGGACGTTTCCTGGCTGAATCGGGTCTGTTGGCATGTATGGTTGTACTACCATTGCCTCTTCCTTCTGCCCACAATGGTCTATTACATTGCCACAGCCTCTCTTGCAAGTCCTGTATTGTTGGTTTGTTGCCCCTGCCCCCCTTTCCACTGCCCTCCATAGTCTGTTGTGCTGTCACGGCCCTTCCTGCCTGCTCAGTGTGGTTAAATTGTTGCCTTTGCACCCTCCTACCTGCCTTCAATTTTCAGAGTCCGTGCCCCTGGCCTCTGCCTCTCAACAGTATCCTAATGAACAACTAGATTGCTAACATTCTATATTTATTACAAAAGTGTGGAACGCCTGACGTCATCTTGATGTAATCAAAACTGTAATACCTAGAGCATTTCCTTTAGAAATTACATATATGAGAGGGTCTTATTGGCATCAAAATTATGGTTAGTGCTCTAAAAGACTAAAATAAGGACATATTTTCTGAGTTTTCAAATAGCGACAAAGCACTTTTAAATTATTTGTTATCTCTATGTTTTTTTATCCAGTTGACCACTTGATTAAATGTTGCACTTAGGGGAGAGGATGTGGTGTTACTTCCAGAACTGCAGACTTTGCAACTGGGGAACCAGGTTGGAGTTTCTGCTTCAGCTCGACATTCTGTGATTCTGGTCAAATCACTTAGTCTCCCCATGTCTACAACCAAAATGAATTTGTTCTTGTGTGATGTAACCAATGCTCATGTAAAGCACTCCAATACCTGACAAGTCTGCACTATATAACACTGCACAAACACAAAATAATAAGTGTTTTGCACACTTCTGTCATTGGGCTATATTTGGGCTACATCTGGGTGATTTTGGGCTACATTTGGGCTCTTTTGTCTCCACTGGCCATCTTGGGAGATTTATTTGTTATGAAGTTTCCTAATTTCCTCATGTACTGCAGTCTCCTCAGTAGGAAATGCTTTCAGTTTTTTACTTTGATTCCATCATGAAGGTATTCAGATATGTCACACATTTGCCATACATTCTGAATGTTAGCACTCTAGTTGCTCATTAGATCACTGTAGTAAAACTACTGTTCACCATGGAAGTCTACTCCTGGTATTAAAAGTTCATGTTTCAGTCTGCATGTCAGAATTTTTTAATGAAATAGAAGAGGATTTGAGAAGTCACTCAAAATGTGCCCTCATTTTCTTTCTTCAGCATTAATCATAATTTCTATGGCAAAATGAACACCCTCATTGTGTTCCTTTTTAAATTAAATGTTTTAAGTGTTACCAGTTTATTCCAATCAAGATGGCTTCAGGTGTGCCATACTTTTGTCATAATGAAGACAGTAAGCGCTCTAGTTGTTTTTAAGAACACTCTGGGACATTCTGTCATTGGGCTATACTTGGGCTACATCTGGGTAATATTTGGGCTACATCTGGGTGATATTTGGGCTACATTTGGGCTCTTTTGTCTCTGGTGGCCATCTTGGGAGACTTATTTGTTATGAAGTTTCCTAATTTCCTCATTTACTGCAGTCTCCTCAGTAGGAAATACTTTCAGTTTTTTACTTTGATTCCATCAAGAAGGCATTCAGATGTGTCACACATTTGCCATAAATTCAGAATGTTAGCACTCTTTTTGCTCATTAGATCACTGTAGTAAAGCTACTGCTCACCAGGGAAAACTGCTGCTGGTATTGAAAGTGCATGTTTCAGTCTGCATGTCAGAATTGTTTTAATGAAATAGAAGAGGATTTGAGAAGTCACTCAAAATGTGCCCTAATTTTTCTTTCTGCAGCACTAATCATACTTTTTATGGAAAAATGAACCCCCTCATTTTGTTCCTTTTTAAATTAAATGTTTTAAGAGTTACCACTTTAATCCAAGCAAGATGGCTTCAGGTGTGCCATACGTTAATCATAAGTAGGACTGTTAGCGCTCTAGTTGTTCTTTGGAACACTCTGGGAAGCTGCAGTAGAACACAAAGGAATCAACTGACAGTCTCTGCCCTTGTTGCATGTACATGTTTTACTGAGAATGTCAGACTTCATTCTCACATGACTGAGAAAGATAATGTGAATTTACAGAAAATAAGCTCTCAGTTTAGCTTATAGATCACCTTCCAAACCTCTGTGGGAAAAGCATGAGAAAATATTTTTCTCTCAATCATGATATCCCAGCAGAAGGCTTTTTCACATGGTGAAATCACCTTAGAACATACCACAATTCCTAAAATGAGTATGGTACCATCAACAAATGATTTATAATGTAACTAAAGTCTTAAAACCTTCTATTAACTGCAATGCTTTTTAACCCCTTCCATGCTCATGACGGAACGATTCCGTCATGAGCATCGGCTGAGCTGTGCTCATGACGGAACCGTTCCGTCATGGCCCCGCCCGCGCTCGAACCCTTCAGCACCGCGGGGGAATCCGCGCAGCGCTGAAGGGGTTAATGAGGTGCTATCATGTATATTGATCCCAAGATGGCTGCCAACACTTCTTGGATGAAGTGCTGACAGCCAATCAGATCTCAGGATGAGATGTGTGGTTAGGCTCCGCCCACATATATATATGATTTTACTTTTGATTTTCTCAGGAACTACTGAACAGATTTACACCAGACCTGCAAAAGGCACTTTCCTGACCTGAGGACTACCTCTCTGCCAAATTTCAAGTAATTCTGTTCAGCCGTTCGGGCTGCACCTTCGACAAATGGTCCTATGGAAAAATGCATGGGGAAAACGCGTTTTGGGACCCCCCTTTTTTCTCGGGCCCCCGCTTGACGAATCACCCCGAGACTTTCAGGGTAGGAGCGGAGCGGAGCGCCCCGCCAATTTTGAAAATTTTGTGAGGATTTGTCAACCGGCGCCAAAGTTATTCCAAATAGAATGTTGCGGATTTCCTATGGAAACACGGTCCTAACTATAACTATCTACTGGCGACTGCCAGTAGATAATATATATATATATATACATTCAGTGAAAAAACCATAGGTTTCACACATGTTATAGTTAGCTGGACATTTCACTCGTGAAAAACCAATGAAATTTTCCCGTTATAGTTAGTTCAGCTAACTATCACTCGCGTGCTCGCAATGCACTGCTGATGACGTCACATATTACATCACTCATGACATGGTCAGTGACATCACTCATGACATCACTGATGACATCTCAAATGACATCACTGATGACATCACTGATGACATCATCCAGTGAATGTGTGTTTTTATGAAAATTAAATATGTTTTATATATGTATATCTCAAGGTCGATGGAAGAATAAATGGGTATATAAGTGTCTAAATGGATGATTTGTTTTTGAAAAATTGATTGTGTAACTGACTGATTAAGTGTATCTTAGTGAATACATGGCTTAGTGAGTAATGTTTAAATATGTAAATATCTGTATCAGTCTCTCACTTTGTGTATAAGTGGCTGCATGGGTTGGTGAGTAGCTACATGAGTGTCTATATAGGTTATTATTTGGTTTTTTGAGTATCAGTGTCTATATGGTTCGGTGGGGGGTATTACGTAGTGCATAGGTGCATGAATGAGTGACTCACTGTTTGTATGTGTTGAAGACAGCATATGTGCAGGACTGTATGGGTGGAAGAGTGTGTGTATGGGTGTGTTAGTGAGTGAATGGCTGTCTCAATAGTGTCTTTATGAGTAACTACATATGTTTTAAACTAGTATATGTGACTATTGGTGTATATAAGTGAGTATATGTGAGAGTGAGAGATTGAAAGAGTTCCTGTATGAATAAGTATGTGTTTCTATAAGTGTTTGTTTAAAAGACTAAGTATGTGTAAGTTTCTGTAGAAGTAAGTGTGGTGGTGTGTGTATAACTGTATATGCAAGTAAATGTATGTTTCTTTCTTTTTTTCATGAGTGACTATGTGTGTCAGTAACTCTGTGGATGAGTGGCATTGTGTAACAGGATGTATTGGTGTATGAGTACACATGATGTGTGAGTACACGAATGAGTGACTGTACAGGACTGTTGGTGAATGAGTGGATGTATATGTGGTTCTTAGAATTATTGAAGAGGTTGTTGTAATTGGTATTGGTATGTCTATTTTTTTGAAAATTTCAGTCTCTATTTTTGAATGTGTGTATCAAAGGTTATATTAGGGTGAGAGGAGGTCTGCCACTCTATCACAAGGATGATGTCATCAGTGATGTCATCAGTGATGTCATTTGAGATGTCATCAGTGATGTCATGAGTGATGTCACTGACCATGTCATGAGTGATGTAATATGTGACGTCATCAGCAGTGCATTGCGGGCGCGCGAGTTATAGTTAGCTGAACTAACTATAACGGGAAAATTTCATTGGTTTTTCACGAGTGAAATGTCCAGCTAACTATAACATGTGTGAAACCTATGGTTTTTTCACTGAATTTGCAAGGTTTTTTAAATGCTAATTCCTAACTATAACATGTGTGAAACCAATGGTTTTTTCAGTGAATTTGCAAGGTTTTTTTAATGCTAATCCCTAACTATAACATGTGTGAAACCTATGGTTTTTTCAGTGAATTTGCAAGGTTTTTTTAATGCTAATCCCTAACTATAACATGTGTGAAACCTATGGTTTTTTCAGTGAATTTGCAAGGTTTTTTAAATGCTAATTTCTAACTATAACATATGTGATTCCCATAGTTTTTTAAATGCTAATTCTTACCTATAACATATGTGATTCCCATATTTTTTTTTATTGATTTTGTATGATTTTTTTATAATAAATTCTTATCTTAAATGTGTTTTTTTTTTAAAAAAAACAGGTTTTTTTTAAAACTTTTTATTCTCTTAAAACACTATGTTTTTTAAAAAAAATATATGCAATATATCAAGTTTTCTCTTTTTTTTTTTACCAAACAGGTAAGATATATTAGTATAACATAGAAAATATATATTTTTTTTTTATTATTTTTTTTTTTATTACGCGTACGGTAAGCGTACGGTAAGCGTACGGTTTACGCAATGTTCGTAATTTATCTACTCTGTTTGCGTATTGTTACGCAAGTTGCGTAGCCGCGCGTACTCTGCGTGGGGCGCGTAGGCGTGTACGCTACACGCGCACGTTACGCGGAAGTGTTGTAGAGTGACTGTTTTGCGCATGCGCGCGAGCGCGTGTCGTTTTTACGCGCATGCGCACTTTTACCGTAAGCGCACCGTAAGCGCACCGTAAGCGTAACGTAAGCGTAACGTACGCGCACGGTGGGTCATGTGATCATGAAACACAACTTTTGATTGGTTGAAACTACTTTCAGTTCTAGAACTCTCCTACACCACACCCATTCTCCTCATTTCTGCTTTTGATCCCTTAGGAGAAGGAGCTGACTTGTCTTTGTGATACGATGGCAGAACAGCACTCTTCTGCTGAGAGTGAGGCTAGCAGCACCACCATCAGGCAGAGAAGGAGGAAACAGAAGGGCTCTTTCATATGGGAGTATTTTACTTTTCCTGAGGGTGAGAAAAAAGTCAATGCTGCCTTGGTGACTTGCAAGCTGTGCAAGCGTGTACTTTCGCGAGGTAATCCCAACAAGAAGTATTCCTTCGGGAATCACACTATGTTGAGACACCTTGAGGATGTGCATCCTAGGACACATGCACGACATACTAGGGGCAACCCTTCAGTAAGTCGAGCGAGCACATCCACAGCAGCTCAGCCGAGTCCTTCTTCGGAAGCTCAGCAGAGCCCTTCATCTGTGGGGGCACAATCACCTTTTTCTGAACCTCTTGAAATGAACCCTCGGTTTGGTAGGGTTACTATGCGGTGTTCATTTTGCCATGATCTAATTGTTCACAGGGAGACCAGTGTTTCCCTCATTAACAACAGAATAGATCAGCACAAATGTCCAACCAGCTAATGTTCCCATACTTCCTTTCCTCTGTCCCTGCATGAACACAACGGCTCTTTTAAGAGCCAACCTTACCTCTCAACTTTTTTTTATTTTTTCTTTAAAACTTTTTTTTTTTTTTTTTACCGTACGCGTACGGTAAGCGTATTTTTTTTTTTTTTTTTTTTAAAAACACTAAAAATCAATTACCACATCTCAAGATCCTTGAGGAATTAATAACTAAATACTAAAAATCTTTTTGAGATAAAGAGGAAGAAAAGGACCATCTAATTTCTCACTTACCTGACCCACCCAACAATTTAATTTTTAATTAAAATGTAATTGAAATTACTTGAAAAATGGTTGGTTTTTTTTTTAAATTTTCTTTCACAATCTGAAAAAAAAGAAAAAAGTATTAATATTTAATAAATCAATATATTACACAGTACACGTATTTACATGTTTTTCCCAAAAAAAATGTTGCCTTTTTTTTGCTGTTTTCAGAATATATTGCATTTCACTATAAATTGTGAAAGCAATTGCATTCATCATTTAACAGCGGGCAAAAAAAAAATAACAATCTCAAAGATTGTATAAAAAAAGCCCAGAATCTCTTTTAACTTAAACATAACATTATAGAAATGCATAATATTCTAAAAAAAATATCAACTAATATCAAAACTTATTTCTTTAAAATACCGTCTGACATTTTTGTTTCAGAAGTATAATCACAAAAATATATCTCAAATAACTCCACAATACATCTGGTTCCATTTCCTTTAGGCCAAATAGTAATTTTAAAATTTATTTTTGATTAAATTTCCAATGGTAATCCAATAAAATTCTAAAGTTTAAATTGTACAGATCTCACCGATTCTCTGTAACATTTTGGTTTCCGAAAGATTAATTAATAATTAAATAAGTCCACAATACAATTGGTTACCTTTCCTCATGGCCAAATAGTAATTTTAAAAATCTTTTTTGAATAAATTTCCAATGGCAATCCAATAACATTCCAAAATTTAAATTGTGCAGATGTTACCGATTTTGTCAAAATTTTTGGTTTTCCAAAGTTTCATTAAAAATTTAAAAAGTCCACATTACAATTGGTTATCTTTCCATTAGGCCAAATGATAATTTGAAAAATCATTTTTTTTGAAAATTCCAATGGTAATCCAATAAAATGGTAAAATTGTTTTGTACACATCTTGCCAAGTCTCTCTAAAATTTAGGTTTCAGGAAGATTAGATAGGAATTTGCTAAATCAAAAGGCAAATGTTGCTTGAAAATCAATTGGGAATCATTACACAGTGTCCAGCCTTTTTCACATTTAAGATAAACTGTGTAATGTCCAGAAGTAACAGTAGGTCCTTCATGGAAAATTATTGCAACAGTTACAAAAGTTTTTCCTGAAATTGATAATTGCTGTCCTGTAAACTTCTTTATTAAAGTATCCAATTTTGAACCATCAGCTTTACATCGTTGCATGACTAAAATTACATATTGTCCGTATTTCTTTAAAAGTAACGTTGAAAACATTTCAGATTGACACTCACTGCATTCCATGTTATGATTAGCATCTTTAACTAATTTAGCAAAAGTGACTGTTTTACTTTCTGGCAATGTTAAATAAATAAACCTTTCAGAATCAACATAAGAGCCACATGTATTATAACAGTTTTCACAACTATGTTCCCATGTATAAGAGAGACCAAATAAATTTTCAATGGGAACCCCTTCTTCTTCCAGTACCTGAAGAAAAAACATCAAGAATTCCTGTGCGTCTTGCTGTACATTTTGAGAAAACTGTGTTCGTCCTGAACATACATCTAAAAGTTTTCTAATTTCAGTAGCACTTTCTATTTGAGTTTTATCATTACTCAGCTTTTGAAAAAGGAGACTCAACTCAGAACAGAATCTTTTTCTCTGATTTACTATTATCTGCTCTTGCACACTTTCCAGATAAAATGCAACATTCAGCACTACATTAGCGTAGCAGTTGACACCAGAGCTATTTTCAAAATGACATCCTACAACCTCTTCTTCATTTTCCTTTTTCTTTTTGCTTGCAATTACATCACTCCTCTTTTTTTTCCTCCTCTCTACATCTTCATTACAGATATTCTCATTTCTCCTTTTACGAGAAACTACACGTTTCTCCAACACAGGATACTGACCTAAATGAGGAGCATAGGTTCTTCTTAATCTATTATACTTCTTTACACAATTTGTATCAGCACTAACTTTTGAGTCATCAAAGTCTATCATGAATAAACCAGATAATGTTTTCACTCGTGACAAAGCTACATAAGCCATACCTTCTTTGAACACAGTTGAACCAATGTTCACAAAAGCACAATCTACAGTCAATCCTTGAGACTTGTGAATAGTTACAGCATATGCTAGCGAAAAAGGAAACTGCTTCCTACGTACATATAAGTCTTTCACAAGCATGAAACGAACTGAACAACGACAAATGTCTTTAACTTCTTCTATCTGATCAAATTTTATTTTTAAACATTCAATTCCATCTTTTTTCTGATAATTAATAAAACCCACAACTCTTCCCATAGCTCCATTAACTAAACCTTTTTCAACATCCAAATTTCTCCTTAAAAATACTCTACAGTTCATGCAAACATACAGATTTTTTTCTAATCCAGCTGTTTTGGAAATGTTCTTCTCTAGTGAATCCAATTTATTTTTCAGTGTGCCTGTTAATGTGATAGTAATTCTTCCATCCTCAATTTTGTCCACTGCTTCCAATTTCCTGATATCTTCCTTTTCCAATTTTAAAAGCTCCTCATTGAATATTGAGCATTCACGTAGAGTTGGCATTAAGCAAATGACACTTTTCTTTTCTGCAATGTTCTTGTATATCTTCTCTGCAACTATTTCTTCCTTTGGAAATAAATTATGTAGCAGCCGACTCTGTAATGCTTTTTTGCCAACTTCTGTGAGTAGTCCAATCCTGATATCTTTCAGAATACTTCCATATTCTTCATCGTTTGCTTGCCTCATATTAGTAGTAAGTTCCTTGTACTCAAAGAAGGACCAAATATTTGCATTACCAATGCTTCCCAATGACTTCTTCGTGTCTTCATGTGTCACAGTATTAAACACTGGTTGTCCTTTAACTGGAGTAAGCTGTAGAAGATCCCCAAAAACTATGACATGTTTTCCACCAAATAACACGTCATAGTCTGTCCTTAGAATTTGCTGCATTCTTAAATGCACAAAGGCAAGCATTAAGTTTGATACCATGCTCACCTCATCAATAATGAGAACTTGCATCTTCTTCAATACTCTTGAAACTTCCAAGCATGCTTCTCCAGTTAGCTTGTTGTATTGTATTTTGTTCTCATGCTCCACTGGTAACATTAGCAAACGATGTAAAGTGATTCCTTTTATGTTATATGCTGCTAACCCAGTTGGAGCAGTAACCACACAAGACAAAGTAGAATCCGTTTTTTGCTGTAGGTAGCTTCTGATGACTTTTATAAGGAAACTTTTTCCAGTTCCAGCTTGTCCGCTTACATACATCCTGATTGGATGAAATGATGTGCATGAGCACTCTTTTTTTTCATGTAGAAATCCGTGATCAATTTTGTTTCTGATCTCTTCATAAATTTGTTGCTGCTCTTCGTTCAGTTGTCTTTCCAAATTTTGTAAGTCTATAAATTCTTCTTGAGCTTGATTCATAGCTGTTTCCACTTCATTCATGGCTATTGATGCTTCATTTTCAACGATTGGTTGTCCTAGGGGATCTTGACTGAGTGTTCCTGAACTTTGGCTGTCCTGAGAACTGTCTCTAGCTACTTCTGCTGCAATTGTAGTTTCCTGTTCAATTTCTTCATTTAACATTTGCAGATAAGTTGTGAATGTATTGCATTGTATGCTGTCTTTGCAAGCATTAAAAGAATCTTCATAGCTTTGAAATTCTCCCAGTAGTTCATCCTCTGTACGCCAGGGTTTAAATAGCTGTAAAAGAGCCAAGTAGTAAAATTCCTTTTTGTCAGTAGTGTCGCAACTCAGCTTCCTGTGATTTATCAAACTTCCTTTTGTTTGCTTCACCAAACATCCTTCCTCACCAATGACTTTATATTTTCCATTGTTGATGTCTTCTGCAGCTTTCCGTGAATAAATGTAGTTCTGCAGCACTTCATAGAGACACATGTTCTCCCGATGTTGACTTCTCTTGGGATAATATGTGTCCAACATGTTTGATTTCAAAATATCTGTACTTTCTGGGTCATTCTCGGCCAAATATTCAATTTCTCCAACAGATTTCAGTACCCGATTTCTCATTGATGCAAGGCCTAAACTTGCCCAAATTATTCTTCTTGATTTCGAGTAGAGACTTGCAGAAGATAACCTATCTGAACATTCGTAGGATCCAATTTCTCGATGCGATAACATCTTTAAACTGAAACTGTACAGCTTCTTACTGACAGTCTTCTCGTGAGAAATCTCTTCCCACATTTCTTTCAATTCAGTTTTTTCAGATTTAGTAATGTAAGACGTTACATATCGAGCAACAGCAATGGAATTGTCAGCTACATACTGTATATCCATGTTAGCATTCCACATGGATAAAATGACTGGGTTGTAGTCATTTATATTTTTTGATTTTTCTTTTCTTTTTAGGTTGTAGGTATTCTTAGGTGATTTTCTTGTGATAGTATGTCTCACAGATGACATAAAACTGTTTACTCTTCCATTTGAAGAACAGGTCTAGGAAATCCAAATCGACATTTAGTGTAGTATTTTTCTTTGCTCTTGTATTTCCGTCAACAGTATTTTCCACACCGATGACTTTGGAAACGTAAAACTTGCTCCTTTAACTTTTTCTCTTCTGTGCTTCTTGGTATAGCACATGTTGCATATTCTTCAATGTAAGATAACACTGCTTCATCAGTATCTGTTCCAAACTTTGGGGCATCCTTGATCCACAACAGCATATGAATATGAGGAGCACCTCTTGCCTGGTACTCTTTTCTCCAAAAGAAATCCACTACTTCTCCAAGAGGTGGATTTTTTTTATTGCAGATGAACGACATCATAGCCTCAAATCTATGATTGAAATATCTGCAAACATTAACCGGATCCAATGAGCACAGTTCTCCTGCTGTCTTGTATTCGATGTTTTTAATGTTTGAATTTGCCTCTCGTAGAAAATCCAGTAAATCATCCCAAGCGTACTCAGCACAGCTTAGGGTAACGAACCATGTTGGTGTTCCTAAATTCCGTAACATGCATTTTAATTCACCATGGCGTCGGTACCAATATTCATTTGTCCCACGCTGACAAGCCATCAGATTGATCAGTTGTGTTTCCAAATGATCATCTCGGTGCTGCACTTTCTCCATAAAATCCTTAGCAGACACATTTTGTAAATGTACTCCACTTTTTAAAATGTGATTTACTGCATAAGACAGTGCAGACAAGTCGCTTTCAAATAAAAGATGGAACAAATAAGGAATACTTTGTCGAAATCTGGGATCTTCAGCATATAGTCTTGTAGTCCGATACTCATAAGCTGGAATCTGTTCTGGACGTTCATCGTATCGTCCTCCTTTTCCTGTAGGAAACAGCTGGGGAAAACATCGAGCTTCCAAGCTCTCCTCCCATACACTCACGGGAGTTCCTTTTGCTTTCTTCATCTGAAACAGATCAATATTGTCTCCCATAACTTCTTTTGAATGAAGAGGATGTATGCTAAAATGATCATAAATTTCTTCTTCCTTTGACTTGTCCACTTTTTCAATTTGTCCAGTTGGTGTTTCTGTGTCTTCTTGTAAATCTTCTTCTTCTCCTTCTATATAAATTGATTCATACCATTTGTTATTCCTTTTCAAATACAAATTTGCTCTTTGTACTTTCCGTACATCTACCAGCTCCTGCCAAATCTTCTTATTCTTTGTAGGTACACCATTAACCAGAATAACTAATGGTTCAGTTTCCAAAGTATCCGCATCAATAGTTTCCATATTTTTTTTCAAATCCAAGGGCAAATACACCACTCTACCTTTTAAACCTCTCAGTAAATCTGAAGGAGGTAATTTACCAGTTTTAGGCTCCATACGTACTATGGTCTGGAACGGATGAACACATTGAATAAGTATAGACTCATATGTATTTAATTCAGAAAGTTCAGCAGGAATAGCATCCAATTCTAAATTATTATGTACAGCTCTGGTCGGCATTCTATTTTCCTCTAACTTGTTGTAACAGTATTTACAAATACGCTGATCTTCACCCAATTCAAAACAATTTTCTAGAAATATATATGTGGCAAAATCTTTCCACTTATAATTATCTTCATTTTCACTCTTTCTGTAGAGATCAACATTCCTAGTTTGTTTTCTATAATGAGTTCTGCGGCAACAAATACAAATAATATTTGGTCTTTCATTATCGATTTTTTCAAATTTTGTTATTTGATCATTAAATGTCTTACTTACAGAGGGTTCTACATTCTCTTCCACTTCTTCCTCATTTACTGTGTCCTTTTCTGGACTGTTTTGTTCAGGACCAAAGTAACAAAACTGAATTTCATCAACAACCTTCCATACATCTGATACCGATCCACGGAACAGAGCCCTATTCAATTCATCTAACTTTATTGCTGGACTTTTAGCAAAATACAACCGTCTCACAAACTTTCTCATTTCAGTATGATGAACAGCCAGCATCCTAAAATGATGGAAAACACTATTACACACTTTTCTAGATAGACAAGCCAGAGAATGACCCTGCAAACCAGTATTCTCTCTCACTCTGCATGGATCTAGACTTTGAAGCACCTTAATCTTCTGTTTTACACTTTTTTTACTATATTCTCTTAGAAACTCACGAAATTTATCAATAGATTCCTGACGCACAGTGCAAATACTACTACAATTCCAAGTGTACACTGGGGCTTTAGGACGTCTCCCCATAGCCTCATCCGCCATCACTTGTACCTCACCTCTTGGAACCATTATCTCCTTCTCCATTATGCAACCATTTTTCACTTCATAAGCACGACCTCTGGTGTCAACTGCATGCAGCAAACTATTACTTTGAAAATAACTCTCTTCATTAAAAAAAGGTTCACTACTTGAACTATGCATCCACTTTCCTAAAAACACTTTACAAAAGTTTGTTCTGTTCACTACTCTTTTCCTTTTGCTTTGTGATTTCAGTACATTAACCATTTTATCTAATGTACGCATCCTATTCAAAATTAAAATGAATAGTTTCCTTTTTAATTCTAATGCCTTTGCTGCAATGGCTTCAATTTCTTTTTTTCTCTTGTAATATTTTGCCTTTTGCTTATATTTCTTCACATCCTTTATCAAATTGGACATAAGTCTTCTCTGAAACATTTTTCTACGTATCTCTTTAAACGCTGTTTTTCTGTTTAAGTCAATCTTTGTTGTTGCAGAAGGTATATTTGCATTAACTAAATTCTCAATTTTTTCCTGTTTTTTCTATTGAAAACATTCTTTCCAGTACAGACATTTTGTACATTTTTCCTTTTTATGAAGATGTTCTTTAAAAAATCTTTTGTCTGCTTACCAGAAGAGTTGTTCTTTTTCCCAACATGAGCATCTCCAACTAACTTAGGTCCTCCAGTTGTCTTCAAATATCGATTTTTTTTGTGGTCTTTTCTTAGTCTGGATTTTGTAGGCATCTTAAATTTTGTTCACTGCTCTTCAGCAATACCTGAAAAAAACTAAAAAAAAAATCCTTTATTTTATTGAAATATATTACTACATTTTTTATGATCTTTTCAAATCTTAAAATACTATGTACCCCTTTCCTACAAGTGAAAATCACAATAACACCATCACAAATTAAATATCTAAAAACAATTCCTGTATGCACACAGAGTCATGGTTTGAAATTAGGCAGAAAACGAAATTTCTTTGCCAATTGCAAAGCATACTTTCTACTACTTTTTTGGCAAGTGATAAGTACTTTTACAGTCTGACACATTTTGAATCCACTTTTCAGATTATGAAAACAGCACATGTCCAAACAGCTTTTTCAGACCAGCAACATGTGTAACCTGGGTGACTGACTACACTCCAGCAAGGGCAACCAGCCTTAGTGATGCTGAATGTATTTGCATTACTGACTGAAACCTCAAACCCCACTCGGTTGTGAATACTGTGCTTGATTCCACAGGATAAGCAGCTGGTTGTGTGCTAAGAGTCTGCTTCTGCATAAAAAAATAACACCCCCTTTCCATCTTTTGCAAATGTAAAATCACCAGAGCAATACCAAACACCTTTCTGAGACCAGCAACATGTGTAACCTGGGTGACTGACTACACTCCAGCAAGGGCAACCAGCCTTACTGATGCTGAATGTATTTGCATTACTGACTGAAACCTCAAACCCCACTCGGTTGTGAATACTGTACATGATTCCACAGGATAACCAGCTGGCTGTGTGCTAAGAGTCTGCTTCTGCATACAAAAAAATGGCTCCTCCTTTCCATCTAATACAAATGTAAAATCACCAGAGCAATACGCAATAAATCTCTGCCTGTAATTCCTATTTACACACAGAGTCATGTTTCCACATTAGTCACAAAACGAAATTTCTTTGCCAATTTGAAAGCACACTTACTACTCTTTTTTTTGGCAAGTGATAAACACTTTTACAGACTGACACATTATGAATCCACTTTTCAGATTCTGATAAAAGCACATGTCCAAACTGCTTTTTCAGACCAGCACCATGTGTAACCTGGGTGACTGACTACACTCCAGCAAGGGCAACCAGCCTTAGTGATGCTGAATGTATTTGCATTACTGACTGAAACCTCAAACCCCACTCGGTTGTAAATACTATGCATGATTCCACAGGATAACCAGCTGGCTGTGTGCTAAGAGTCTGCTTCTGCATACAAAAAAATGGCTCCCCCTTTACATCTAATGCAAATGTAAAATCACCAGAGCAATACGCAATAAATCTCTGCCTGTAATTCCTATTTACACACAGAGTCATGTTTCCACATTAGTCACAAAACGAAATTTCTTTGCCAATTTGAAAGCACACTTACTACTCTTTTTTTTGGCAAGTGATAAACACTTTTACAGACTGACACATTAAGAATCCACTTTTAAGATTCTGTTAAAAGCACATGTCCAAACTGCTTTTTCAGACCAGCACCATGTGTAACCTGGGTGACTGACTACACTCCAGCAAGGGCAACCAGCCTTAGTGATGCTGAATGTATTTGCATTACTGACTGAAACCTCAAACCCCACTCGGTTGTGAATACTGTGCATGATTCCACAGGATAAGCAGCTGGCTGTGTGCTAAGAGTCTGCTTCTGCATACAAAAAAATGGCTCCCCCTTTACATCTAATGCAAATGTAAAATCACCAGAGCAATACTCAATAAATCTCTGCCTGTAATTCCTATTTACACACAGAGTCATGTTTTCACATTAGTCACAAAACGAAATTTCTTTGCCAATTTGAAAGCACACTTACTACTCTTTTTTTTGGCAAGTGATAAACACTTTTACAGACTGACACATTATGAATCCACTTTTCAGATTCTGATAAAAGCACATGTCCAAACTGCTTTTTCAGACCAGCACCATGTGTAACCTGGGTGACTGACTACACTCCAGCAAGGGCAACCAGCCTTAGTGATGCTGAATGTATTTGCATTACTGACTGAAACCTCAAACCCCACTCGGTTGTGAATACTGTGCATGATTCCACAGGATAAGCAGCTGGCTGTGTGCTAAGAGTCTGCTTCTGCATACAAAAAAATGGCTCCCCCTTTACATCTAATGCAAATGTAAAATCACCAGAGCAATACGCAATAAATCTCTGCCTGTAATTCCTATTTACACACAGAGTCATGTTTTCACATTAGTCACAAAACGAAATTTCTTTGCCAATTTGAAAGCACACTTACTACTCTTTTTTTTGGCAAGTGATAAACACTTTTACAGACTGACACATTATGAATCCACTTTTCAGATTCTGATAAAAGCACATGTCCAAACTGCTTTTTCAGACCAGCACCATGTGTAACCTGGGTGACTGACTACACTCCAGCAAGGGCAACCAGCCTTAGTGATGCTGAATGTATTTGCATTACTGACTGAAACCTCAAACCCCACTCGATTGTGAATACTGTGCATGATTCCACAGGATAACCAGCTGGCTGTGTGCTAAAAGTCTGCTTCTGCATACAAAAAAATGGCTCCCCCTTTACATCTAATGCAAATGTAAAATCACCAGAGCAATACCAAACAGCTTTCTTAGACCAGCAACATGTGTAACCTGGGTGACTCACTACACTCCAGCAAGGGCAACCAGCCTCACTGATGCTGAATGTATTTGCATTACTGAGTGCAACCTCAAACCCTTAAAGTATTCCTTATTTTTACCAGTACACCTTAAATTTTCGTGAAAACATAGTCCATATTATTTTACATGTTCCTCACATTTAAATTTCTCTCAAAACAGAAAATAATAAACACAACTTCAACAAAAGGAATTCCAATTCTATTATTCATTTCTTAATTTACCATATACATCCCCTCTCAAACTCTAAACTCACCTTTAAAATTAGTTAGTTGTGAAAGAAATGTGGCACTCAAACAGCAGATTATCAGAGCCAGGATCTCTGTTCTCTACACCTCTCTCCTCTCAGCAGAACCAGATAATGGCAAAGTTTCCCTCTATTTTTCCACACATATACATGTAAGTTTCAAATCTCAGTGCTTCCCCCTTTTTTTCAAATGTAATCACACATTTCTATTGGTTGAAAACCAACCCTTTTCCAAAAGTACCCTTCCCCCAACTTGACTTCTGCCTAGTACCCTTCCCCCAACTTGACTTCTGCCTGCTACCATAGCAACAGCTCATGGAACACTGCTGTGTAGAGTCAGGTCAGAAGTTCACCAAACAATGTTTCATTTCCAAAGAGCAGGAGTGCTTGACTTTTCAAACCTAACAGCAAATCCATAGTACTGTTCTTTGGTAACACATTTTTCTGTACCAATACAAAACATGCTTCTATAAATTTACACATACAGCCTAGTTTTTATTCTAGAATGGTATGAAACAGCCAATCAGTTTAAAAAAAATAAAAATATGTTTGCCTCCATTTCCAAACTGTCTTTCATTTCTTTTTTCCATTCTACTGAATTACACCTCCTGAGAGCATCCAGTTCTCCTTTGAAGATGTTCACAGTGTGGATTGTAGGGCACAGCTATGTCTTCTGGAGTGAAAAGTATGCAGAGAAAACAGATATGGTGAGAGACCTTGCTTTGCCAAATGTAGACATTAAATGGATTGGTCAGAGAGGGTTAAAGTGGCACCAATTGATGCCATTGGTGAAATCCTTCATGCAAAACCAACACCCTGACCTCATAATAGTGCACTGTGGTGGCAATGACCTAGGCACTTTGACTGGGGTAGGTCTGGAAATGCTTATGAAGGAGACCTTTGCACAACTGTTTTCACTTTTCCCTAAAACTGCCTTTGTGTTTTCTAACATATGCCAAAGGCAAAAATGGAACTGGTCCAATCATTTCTGTCCACAGATTGACAAAGCAAGAAAACACGTCAACAAATCTGTTTCTGCTTTCCTCCGAGACTATGGTATGGGATCCATTTACCACAACAACTTGCGTTACGACATGCAAGACATTTATAGAGGAGATGGTGTGCACTTCAATGATGAAGGGAACAGAGTCTTCCTCTTGAACCTTAGACTCTGCATCGGTACTTAATTGTAGGTACCACTAAAAATCACTTCATAAACACAACGGCTCTTTTTAGAGCCCCCTAATATCTAAACACTTAAATCTGAATTTTTTTTTTTTTTTTATTTTTTTTTCTACCGTACGCGTATGGTAAGCTCACCGTAAGCTTACCGTACGCGTACCCCGCGATTTTTTTTAAAATCAATAAATGTTTTTTTTGTACTTTTCTGTCCTTCTTTGACCCCCTTTCAAATGTTAGGGGGTCTGTAACTCTCCTCCTTGCCCCCTTTTCAAATTATCACCCTTTTTTTTCTGTGTGAAACACACAAAATGGTGGCCGCCGCTTCCTGGTTTCGACCGATTCGAATGTTTACTAAGATCTAACAGCCAATCAGAATCGCGCTCGCGCACGCCACCGTACGCGTACGGTAAGCGCACCGTAAGCGCACCGTAAGCTGTCACAGATATATATATTGATTTAAATGCTATTTTCTCAGAATCTACTGAACAGATTTATACCAGACCTACAAAAGGCACTTCCTTGACCTGAGGACTACCTCTCTGCCAAATTTCTAGTAATTCTGTTCAGCCGTTCGGGCTGTAGCTGTGTCTAAAGGTCCTATGGAAAAATGCATGGGAAAAACGCGTTTTGGGACCCCCTTTTATCTCAGCCCCCGCTTGACGAATCCCCCCGAGACTTTCAGGGTAGGAGCGGAGCGTAGCGCCCCACCTATTTTGAAAAATACGCGAGGATTCGTTGACCGGCGCCAAAGTTATTCAAAATAGAATGTTGCGGATTTCCTATGGAAACGTGGTCCTAACTATAACTACCTACTGGCGACCGCCAGTAGGTAATATATATATATATATATATATATATATATATATATATATATATATATATATATATATATGTATATATATCCTTCCACAAAGTTAATCCTTACGAAGTTCAAGCCCCCATAGGAGGGGTGGCGCGGTCCGGCGGAGACAACCGGCAATTAATATAGTCACAAACGGAGTTCCAAACGTGCTCGTGGAGCAAAAAATCCATACCAGGGAAACGAATGGTCACATCAGCAAAGGTAGGTTTATTCACATCATAAACCGGCTGCAATGTATATATATATTCACTTAAAAAAACCATAGGTTTCACACATGTTATAGTTAGCTGTACATTTCACTCGTAAAAAACCAATGAAATTCCACGTTATAGTTAGATCAGGTAACTATAACTTGCGCGCCCACAATAAACTGCTGATGACGTCACATATTACATCACTCATGACATGGTCAGTGACATCACTCATGACATCAATGATGACATCTGAAATTACACATTGTGGATTGCGGTCGCGCAAGTTATAGTTACCTGATCTAACTATAACGTGGAATTTCATTGGTTTTTTACGAGTGAAATGTACAGCTAACTATAACATGTGTGAAACCTATGGTTTTTTAAGTGAATTTGCAAGGTTTTGTAAATGATAATTCCTAACTATAACGTGTGTGAAACCTATGGTTTTTTCAGTGAATTTGTACGGTTTTTTAAATGCTAAGTTATGTATTTATTTATTTAGTTTTTTTTCTGGTTTTTAACTGTGCGCACACCCTGCGCGCACGTTGCGCTTCGCGCACCGTGCGCGCGCTGTGGGCGCTCAGTGCGCTTCGCACACCGAGCGCCCACGTTGCGCAGTCCATGCCGTGCGCGCCTCGCCTTTTTTTACACAGTAACATTTGTTTTTTTCTCCCTTGTGGGTCCTTTAATTTATTTAATAAATGTAATTGTTACTTCTTTATTTTTTATTTATTTATTTTTTTCCCGTGCGCGTACGGTAAGCTTACCGTACGCGCACTCCGCGATTTTTTTTTTAAATTATTAAATGTACTTTTGGGTCCTTCTTGGACCCCCTGACAAACACTAGGGGGTCTGCAACTCTCTTCGTTGCCCCCTTTTCACGTTCCCCACCTTTGTTTCTCAGTGCGAGAGACAGAAAATGGCGGCCGACACTTCCTGATTTCGACCGATTCGAATGTTTACAGTCATGTAACCACCAATCAGAATTGAGCTCGCGCACGGCACCGTACGCGTACGGTAAGCTTACGGTAAGCACACTGAGCTCGCTTACAGATATATATATTGATTTAAATGCTATTTTCTCAGGACCTACTGAACAGATTTACACCAGACCTACAAAAGGCACATCCTTGACCTGAGGACTACCTCTCTGCCAAATTTCAAGTAATTCTGTTCAGCCGTTCGGGCTGTAGCTCGGACTAAAGGTCCTATGGGAAAATGCATGGGGAAAACGCGTTTTGGGACCCCCCTTTTTTCTCAGCCCCCGCTTGACGAATCCCCCCGAGACTTTCAGGGTAGGAGCGGAGCGTAGCGCCCCATTAGTTTTGAAAATTTCGCGAGGATTCGTCGACCGGCACCAAAGTTATTCCAAATAGAATGTTGCGGATTTCCTATGGAAACACGGTCCTAACTATAACTATCTACTGGCGACCGCCAGTAGATAATATATATATATACATGTATATATATAAATATATATAATGATGCCTCCCTTTAATGCGTGAGTTTTTATCATTGAATATTATGTGCACTTGGACCACACGATAACATGATGTTTTGAATGCTATTAATCAAAAACAAAAAATACAGACTGTATGTACACTAACAGGTGTAATGTGGGAGTTGTATTCTTTAAAAGAAAGTCACAAGGCTAATGGGATTTAAGACCTATATCACCCTGCACTATTACTCAGCTCACCTGTGAAGATGGCTGATTGTACAGCCGAAACTCGTCAGAGAAGGAAATGTTGCGAGTATGATGGAAATGAACACTGGTATTACTCAGATTGGGGCTTTGAAATGTAATCTTCATTGTGTGGTGATTATATATATATATATATATATATAGTATATATCTTTCTATCTATCCAACCAAAACTCGCCCTGATGCGAAGATGCCCACAACAGTGATTTCTTCATTATGTTTATTCAATAAAACCAGCACTTTGCAATCCAAAAGAGAAATTCAGCCGTTATAGTTAGTTGAGCTAACTATAACTCGTGCCGCCGCAATGCACTGCTGATGACGTCACATATTACATAATTCATAATGCCTGGGGGATGAAGTCCACTTCCGTCCTGAGGTCCTCAGGACACAAGGGGACTTCATCACCCCACCAGCAGTTTGCCAAGAGGCATGTTTGCAGAGTGGTGTAAAAAGGGGCATGGCCTCGTACCACCTCTCAGCAATTCCACTGTGTGGGGCTTACTGGAGGTTCCTTGTGGCCTAGTTGGCCCCCAGGGACTGTCACTAGAAATGGGGATTTAATCTCCCAATGTAGAGCGTGCCATGAGGCGCGTATGCAGAGTCATGCAGGGAGGGGGCGGGGCCTCCGGCGAGTTGCCGGTTTCTTTTATTTTTTTATTTGTATGGGAGGAGGGCCACGTGGTTCCCCTTTCCCCTTTCCCTTTCCCCTTTCCTCGTCCACTTCTGGCCCAGGGGACCCCATCCCCCGGGACCCCCCCTTTGATTAGACGTTCCGTCCGGACCCTGGACTAACTCGTAGGACACTGAGTCGGAGGACGAGGCGAACTCGGAAGTACTCCAGGTAGGACTGTCTGTGCATTCGGGGGTGGAGAAGTGTGCAACTCAGTGGAGAAGATCGTATTTGCGGATCTGTTTCTCCACACGATCTCATATATATATATATCCTGAGATGTCGTCGGACATGGTAAAAGAGAGGGAGGCGGCTGCTACGGAAATGTTTTCCGATACCCCTCAGACCACACGCACCCATAAACCTATTGAAACAGCGAGCACAGCTGAGACAGACTCAATTAAATACAAATTCAAATTATTAGAGAAGAAAATGCGCGCAGAACAAAGCAAATGGTGGGAGTCGCGCTCATTACAACGATATATTGAAGTGGGGAGGATACCACGAGGCTTGCGTATACTTACTGCCCCCACATATGAGGATCCAAACCCCGACCTCATGCGCGAATGGGCTGAATGTAATCTTGACTCCTCTCGGAAGCTCACACTCATCCTAATTAAATACGCGGACATAGATCGAGCAAGGTTACTGAATGAAATCGATGAACTTACTGATGAACTTGATAAGATTACTACTACCGAGGAAATGTCCAAACTACGAAAAGAGATGCTTACAAGGCTGAAAAAAGAGGAAGACAAAATTAAAGAACGTAAGGCCACTAAATTTATAAGGGACAAAAATGATTATGAATTAGGCCAAATCTTCACTTTTGCGAAAAAGTACGATGCCCTCAGAGTCTCTAGAAATAAAACGACAACAGCTGCACCCAAAACAAGAGTGACTATTGAAACGACACAATCGGATCTCAGCTCGGCAGCAGGAAGTGACTCCGAATCAGAAATGCGAGTACTTGAAGCCAGATCTGCACAAAACAAACCCTCCCCAGGGGAAGAACTGAATTTTTTGTGCGAAGAGAGGAGAGCAACTCTCAGACCAAGGGCGCAAAAAACTTTTCAGGACCAACGCCAACTTCAAACGAAGGCAGAGGCGGAAAGCGAACAGAAGACGCCGGCAACAAGAGGGGACGCGGCTATTGGAAACGAAAATAATATAATCAATAAGGATAATAACACCATTATCAATCTTTCCAAAATTAAATTAAGCCCTGAAGAGACTGAAATCTTAAGCCTTGGCCTCTCTTTTTGTCCACCGAAAAACTTTGACTATGCATCCACAAGAATGGATATATACAAAGGGGTGAGAAAACTCAAACTTAAAAAATGTCATATGCTTAGGGAGCCAGAGGAATACAACAGTGATCTAATGCTCACTAGTCATCAAACACATCAAGACAACATCAATGACACAAACTTTTCACTATCCCAGGAGTTACAAGAGTTGTGGGATGGTAGCCAAACCCCAAACACCTCACAGCATCTTGATAAGATCATGACCAAAAAATCGTCTACCAAGACTGCATTGACGCATTTTAAACCTAAATCCACCTTTAATGCTATCACTCTGCATGATTCCATCGATGCATTTCATGAAGCAGTCACAACCAAGATTAAGAGGCTCAATAAGACAACTATGATGGCCAAGAGACAATATCGTGAGAAAGAAATCAAGTATAATAATCTCATGACCAAACTCAAACTGAATAAAGAAACTGTGATTGGCAACAGCGATAAAGGAGGCAACATTGTCCTATGGACGCAGGAAGACTATAAAAATGAAGCGTTCAGACCATTGAATGATAGAGAATGTTACAGCCGCACGAACACGGCTCATCTCAAATCAACGTACCAGGAGTATTATAACAAACTAGCAGGTTGGAGAAAAAGAGATCTCATTAGTGAAGATGAACACACATTTTTGAGAAAAAATAATCCTACAACTCCATCTATCTATTTTATCCCCAAGGTGCACAAAGACATATCCAACCCACCAGGACGACCTATCATTACTGCAAAAGAAGGACTCCTAGAGAACACATCCATTTATGTTGATTACTTCCTCCAGGATTTCGTTAAAAAACTGCCATCATATGTTCGTAATACCAGTGATTTTATAAGAAAAATTCAGGGGTTTGTATGGCAAAAAGACTATCTCATGCTGGCACTAGATGTTTCCTCTTTGTATACTAGTATTCGACATTCTGATGGTATCAATGCAACTAGATTTTTTCTTGCACAGCGTGAAGTTGAATTTCTGTCGCACAATGAAATGCTGATTTCTATGATTGAGTTCTGCCTCACAAACAATATTTTCATGTTTAACAACCTGTTATTCCAACAGACAAGAGGTGTAGCCATGGGGGCCAGCTTTTCCCCTAGTTACGCATGCCTCCACATGGGCTGATGGGAAGAGCTGGTCCTCAACAATGAGTACCAACAGATTGTGGAGAGCAATATTATAATATGGCTCCGCTACATCGATGATTTATTTGTAGTTTGGAAGTGCAACACAGAAGGGGCACAAGAGTTTGTCAACAATTTGAATTGTAACCAACTCAATCTACACTTCACGTTCAATGTCAGTGACACCACAGTTAATTTTTTGGACACCCAAATATATGTGCACAATGACAAACTAGAGACCCGCATATACAGGAAAGAAACAGCTGGTAACTCTATCCTACATGCTCAGATTTCCCACCCCCAGTATCTTATAAATAGCATCCCATATGGGGAAATGCTCCGTTTAAAGCGGGTATGCAGTAATATCACTGACCTTTCGATAGCCCAAGAATCCAGTAAAATCAGATTTCTTGAAAGAGGATACCAACTGAAAATCATTGAATTAGCTATATCCAAAATGACAGTCATGGATAGAAATACTCTTCTCCAAGACAAACGTATAGCTATAAACCCTGAGGTCATAGACACCACCAACTGCACGAAGCCCAAGGAGGAATTCCGCCTCATTATGAGCTTCAGTAAACAACACATGGCCATTCACAAGATCATCCAAACATGCTGGCCTTTAGTTTTGTGTGATCCGGTAATTGGACCCGTGCTACCGCAGAGGGTGTCCATTACTTATAGTAAGGCTCCATCCATGAGGGATTGTTTGGTGTCAACTGACCCAGAAATCATGGAAAAAACCTTGTGGCTTCAAACACACAAAGGTTTTTTCAAATGCAAAACGTGCAAAGCATGTATACATGGGATCAACACGCTAACTTACACCACTCCCTTTTGTCAAACTAAATTCAAAATTACCAAACTTCTAACATGCAAAACTGAATTTGCCATTTATGTCTTGATATGCCCTTGCGGACTCAAATACATTGGGAGTACCAAACTCCAGGTCCATAAGCGCATTCTTCAACATCTCCGTGCAATTTCGAATGAAGACAATACATATCCCGTGGCAAGACATTTTAAAAAATCCCATCAATCTAACAACAAAGGGCTCAATTATTTTGTAATCGATGCCGTACCTCCTAGCAGAAGAGGTGGAGACCGTGAATACAAACTTAGAAAACTTGAGACAAGATATATACTACAACTAGACACTAAGCACCCTAACGGCTTGAATGTGACAGAAGATCTGTACACTTGCTTATAGAGCATTTGGACAACGGCGTTCTTTTATTAGTCAGTAACTATTTTACTTTACACTTTAGCCACAGAAAGACTTACACACTACAATTTTGGATATTTTATCCTGATTTACAGACACTGAAACTTTACCGATTTTAACGGTAGAAAATTAAACCTGTACAATCATTAGAAGTTACCTTTTACAACTGAGATTTTAATATATATATTTATATATTTATGTATTTATGTAGCTATATTTATATATTTATATATTTATTTTTCATTTTTGCACATTTCTCATATCTTTCACTCTATATATGAGAGGTTATGTAATAAGGTACTTTACAGGTTTTATATTTGCTATGACATTTACATAACAAATATTTTCAGTTTCTCTATTTTCACGAGCTTTTAATGTCTTTTTTCTGACAGGACATCAGTTACTTATGTGTATATCTGAGTTTATGTGTATGTGTCTTACAAACAGCTTAAGATCTGTGACAGAAACACATTGACGGGACGCCATGTCATTCACCATTCTTGTCTCAGTTTGTGGTACTTACCTTCACATGATTTAGGTGTAATTTACACCAACTTTTAGAAGAAGTATTTGATCTTAACTCATATTGGTTTTATCTTGTCCTCGTTTTAAGATGTATGATGTCTGATGGGATGTAATTCCAACACGGGCCTGCCAAACTGTATTTTACAATGATTCTGTAGCAGAGATTTACGGGGCTGACCCATGCGGATACATTTGATATCCTTCATTTATTATGAACTCTGTCTAACTTGTGCTCGCCAATTTTTAATTTGTAAGTTGATTTATTTGTTTTTCTTTCACCAAGATGAATGAGTTGAACTTAATCACATGGTTTATGCTTTAATTCAGCACTGTTATTTGCACATGTTATTTCTGTTTACCCCAAGCTAACCATTAATGGTTTTTGACATTTGGCGAAATATTTCTAGCGGGAGTACAATATTATGTAAATTATCAATACATCACAGTATGATGTTTGTATAATATATTTTGCAAATTGCTGACTGCTCTGCTATATTGTACTTTTTACATGTGAGCATACGCTAGTATTTTGTCCATGTCTATTCAATTCTAGAACACGTGGGGTAACACGTTGTTATGCACGGTCACTTTAAATTTACGCACTTTACGAATCCATGTTGAGTGAACAAGGCTCGTCCGAGCCGAAAAGCGTATCGACGACATATGGATTAATAAATACTGCAAGCACCTACTTCGGGTCTGTGTCCATCCTTTGGTTCTCTTGCGATTGGAGCCTTGCTGGAAAAAAGTGATATATATATACATGTATATTACCTACTGGCGGTCGCCAGTAGGTAGTTGTAGTTAGGACCCTCTTACCATAGGAAATCGGCAACATTCTATTTTGAATAACTTTGGCGCCGGTCGACGAATCCTCGCGAATTTTTCAAAATAGGTGGGGCGCTACGCTCCGCTCCTACCCTGAAAGTCTCGGGGGGATTCGTCAAGTGGGGGCTGAGATAAAAGGGGGGTCCCAAAACGCGTTTTTCCCATGCATTTTTCCATAGGACCTTTAGACACAGCTACAGCCCGAACGGCTGAACAGAATTACTTGAAATTTGGCAGAGAGGTAGTCCTCAGGTCAAGGAAGTGCCTTTTGTAGGTTTGGTGTAAATCTGTTCAGTAGATTCTGAGAAAATAGCCTTTAAATCAATATATATATCTGAGCCAGCTTACGGTGCGCTTACGGTGCGCTTACCGTACGCGTACGGTGGCGTGCGCGAGCACGATTTTGATTGGCTCTTAGATTTCAGTAAACATTTGAATCGGTCCAAACCAGGAAGCGGCGGCCACCATTTTCTCTCTCACTCTCTGAGTTTGGCAGCAAAAATGAAGCCAAAAAATGTCGAAAGCGGCAGTATATTAAGATCCTAACCACTCAGCATCGATATAGGGGTCCCCAAACAACCCCCAAGCCCAAAGAATTTTTTTTTTTTTTTTTCCTGAAAATCGCCGATTACGCTTACCGTACGCGTACGGTAAAAATTTAAAAAAAAAAAAAAATATCCACACTCTCTCCACCCCGTGAGCAAATGGTGTCCGAAGGGCACAATTTGTGCATGGCATTATTAAATTGCAAAATTAATAAAGAATACATTTCACAACGATGCGCATAATATGTCCCCCATGTGCGCACGGTGCGCGAAGCACATCGTGCGTACATGGCCCATCCCGCATAACGTGGGCACGCGGCACTAACTGTGTAAAGTGGGCGCGCGGCGCACGAAGCGCACCGCGTGCTCACTGTGCGCGCACAGTGCGCGAAGCGCACCGTGCGCGCACGGAACGAACTGCGTTAACTGGGCGCGCACGCCACGAATGGCGTAAAGTAACTTAGCATTTAAAAAACCGTACAAATTCAGTGAAAAAACCATAGGTTTCACACACGTTATAGTTAGGAATTAGCATTTAAAAAACCTTGCAAATTCACTGAAAAAACCATAGGTTTCACACATGTTATAGTTAGCTGTACATTTCACTCGTAAAAAACCAATGAAATTCCCCCGTTATAGTTAGTGCAGGCAACTATAACTCACGCGACCGCAATCTTCTGCTGATGACATATGTGTCTTTATGAAAAAAAAATATTTGTAATATATGTATAGCTAAAATTTAATGGAAGAAGACATGGGCAAATAAGTGTCTAAATACAGTATTAGCATCAGCAGAGGATTGCGGTCGCGTGAGTTATAGTTGCCTGCACTAACTATAACGGGGGAATTTCATTGGTTTTTTACGAGTGAAATGTACAGCTAACTATAACATGTGTGAAACCTATGGTTTTTTCAGTGAATATATATATATATATAAATATCACCATAATTCTCCTCCAAAAGAAAGAGCAGAGGCCGCACTGGGGAAACCAAGGAAACACCATTTATTCAGCAGTAACATCGGCGAATGCATTTCGGCTCCATCAGCCTTCATCAGCGCCAGGGGTATTTGGGAGGCATTTTCAAAAAACATCACTGTATGAAGGTCCCGCCTCATGCTGATTGGCTTGGCACCGCTCCACCCCAATTACGTTGGATCACCTGTTGCAGGTCGCGGGTTTCTTGTGGCCTGCAAGTCCCAGGATGCATTGCACAACCAGGTAGGTAGTGCGGGGGTGTTGATAAAACCTTGTGGCTATGCGGGCTTTAGCGGGACAGTGTGATGCTGAAAGTTGCTATACTCCTGTTTTTCTGTTGTTGAATGAATGCGCCTCCTCATCTCCCCAAACTGCACCAGCCCACGGGTTCAAAAGTCCAATCGGCGGGGACAGAAATGGAAATCCACCTCGCCCAGCGTGAGGTTAATAACCTCAACACCGCCCCTTCTCCTTCCGAACACTGGGCTGGATTCAAGTCGCTCCAATACCTCGGAGAACACAGGGAACGCTGCCGTAGCAGCAGCCAGTGAAGACAAGGACATCTTGTGATGCAGGGACCTCTGGAAAGCGTCTCTGGCTGACGCTTGAAAATCACCATAATTCTCCTCCAAAAGAAAGAGCAGAGGCCGCACTGGGGAAACCAAGGAAACACCATTTATTCAGCAGTAACATCGGCGAATGTAACCACCAATCAGAATTGAGCTCGCGTACGGTAAGCTTACGGTAAGCGCACGGAGCGCGCTTACAGATATATATATATTGATTTAAATGCTATTTTCTCAGGACCTACTGAACAGATTTACACCAGACCTACAAAAGGCACATCCTTGACCTGAGGACTACCTCTCTGCCAAATTTCAAGTAATTCTGTTCAGCCGTTCGGGCTGTAGCTCGGACTAAAGGTCCTATGGGAAAATGCATGGGGAAAACACGTTTTGGGACCCCCCTTTTTTCTCAGCCCCCGCTTGACGAATCCCCCCGAGACTTTCAGGGTAGGAGCGGAGCGTAGCGCCCCATTAGTTTTGAAACTTTCGCGAGGATTCGTCGACCGGCGCCAAAGTTATTCCAAATAGAATGTTGCGGATTTCCTATGGAAACACGGTCCTAACTATAACTATCTACTGGCGACTGCCAGTAGATAATATATATATATACATGTATATATATATATATATATATAAATATATATAATGATGCCTCCCTTTAATGCGTGAGTTTTTATCATTGAATATTATGTGCACTTGGACCACACGATAACATGATGTTTTGAATGCTATTAATCAAAAACAAAAAATACAGACTGTATGTACGCTAACAGGTGTAATGTGGGAGTTGTATTCTTTAAAAGAAAGTCACAAGGCTAATGGGATTTAAGACCTATATCACCCTGCACTATTACTCAACTCACCTGTGAAGATGGCTGATTGTACAGCCGAAACTCGTCAGAGAAAGAAATGTTGCGAGTATGATGGAAATGAACACTGGTATTCCTCAGATTGGGGCTTTGAAATGTAATCTTCATTGTGTGGTGATTATATATATATATATATATATAGTATATATCTTTCTATCTATCCAACCAAAACTCGCCCTGATGCGAAGATGCCCACAACAGTGATTTCTTCATTATGAAGCTTTATTCAATAAAACCAGCACTCTGCAATCCAAAAGAGAAATTCAGCCGTTATAGTTAGTTGAGCTAACTATAACTCGTGCCGCCGCAATGCACTGCTGATGACGTCACATATTACATAATTCATAATGCCTGGGGGATAAAGTCCACTTCCGTCCTGAGGTCCTCAGGACACAAGGGGACTTCATCACCCCACCAGCAGTTTGCCAAGAGGCATGTTTGCAGGGTGGTGTAAAAAGGGGCATGGCCTCGTACCACCTCTCAGCAATTCCACTGTGTGGGGCTTACTGGAGGTTCCTTGTGGCCTAGTTGGCCCCCAGGGACTGTCACTAGCAATGGGGATTTAATCTCCCAATGTAGAGCGTGCCATGAGGCGCGTATGCAGAGTCATGCAGGGAGGGGGCGGGGCCTCCGGCGAGTTGCCGGTTTCTTTTATTTTTTTATTTGTATGGGAGGAGGGCCACGTGGTTCCCCTTTCCTCGTCCACTTCTGGCCCTGGGGACCCCATCCCCCGGGCCTGGCCAGCCTTTACTTTTTAAAAACTTCTTTTTTGAGGGGGGCCGCGTGGCCACCCTCATGTGGCCAGTTATGGCCTGGGGACCCCATCCCCTGGGGCTTGGCCAGCCTTGTTGGGTTTTTTTGGAGGGTGGCTGCGTGGCCCACCTCCAGAGGCCAATTATGGCCCCGGGGACCCTATCCCCGAGGCCTGGCCAGCCTTGTCTTATTTTTGGGGGAGGGCTGCGTGGCCCCCCTCCTGAGGCCAATCATGACCCTGGGACCCCATCTCCCGAGGCCTGGCCAACCTTTTGTTTTAAAACACATTTTATGGGAGGGGGCTAAATGGCCCCCCTCCTGGGCCACTTTTGGCCCTGGGGACCCCATCCCCATGGGACAGCCCTCACGTTGGCTGGGACTGTGGGGCATTGGGGCTCCCCCCGCGGTCCCAGCTGGCTCCCCGCATCCTGGCATTGCTTTTGGACAATGGGAGCTGCTGACATGCAGCTCCCCTTACCCAAAAGCAATTCTGCTTCGCTTCATGGAAGCGAGAGCAGGTTTTCTGCTCTCGCTTCCTTGAAGTGAAGCAGAGTTTACAATGACAGGGCGGGAGCCGTGCTCCCGTTCTGCCATTGCAAACGGCAATAACCAGGGGGTGGGCACCCCAGGACATTACAGGAGCTGGCCCTGGGGGTGGGGGTCCCAAGGGCCATTGAGGGCCCCAGGAGGGGAGGCGCATGGCCCCCCCTCCCATCATTTGCATAGCCCCGGGGAGGTTGTGGTCCCCGGTGCCGGGGGTCCACAACAGACCCCCGTATCTAAATAAAGTTTCCACAGAGAGGTTGTGGTCCCCCGGTCATGGTTGGGAGGGGCAGGAGCCCCCCACACTTTATATATGAGAGGTTATGTAATAAGGTACTTTACAGGTTTTATATTTGCTATGACATTTACATAACAAATATTTTCAGTTTCTCTATTTTCACGAGCTTTTAATGTCTTTTTTCTGACAGGACATCAGTTACTTATGTGTATATCTGAGTTTATGTGTATGTGTCTTACAAACAGCTTAAGATCTGTGACAGAAACACATTGACGGGACGCCATGTCATTCACCATTCTTGTCTCAGTTTGTGGTACTTACCTTCACATGATTTAGGTGTAATTTACACCAACTTTTAGAAGAAGCATTTGATTTTAACTCATATTGGTTTTATCTTGTCCTCGTTTTAAGATGTATGATGTCTGATGGGATGTAATTCCAACACGGGCCTGCCAAACTGTATTTTACAATGATTCTGTAGCAGAGATTTATGGGGCTGACCCATGCGGATACATTTGATATCCTTCATTTATTATGAACTCTGTCTAACTTGTGCTCGCCAATTTTTAATTTGTAAGTTGATTTATTTGTTTTTCTTTCACCAAGATGAATGAGTTGAACTTAATCACATGGTTTATGCTTTAATTCAGCACTGTTATTTGCACATGTTATTTCTGTTTACCCCAAGCTAACCATTAATGGTTTTTGACATTTGGCGAAATATTTCTAGCGGGAGTACAATATTATGTAAATCATCAATACATCACAGTATGATGTTTGTATAATATATTTTGCAAATTGCTGACTGCTCTGCTATATTGTACTTTTTACATGTGAGCATACGCTAGTATTTTGTCCATGTCTATTCAATTCTAGAACACGTGGGGTAACACGTTGTTATGCACGGTCACTTTAAATTTACGCACTTTACGAATCCATGTTGAGTGAACAAGGCTCGTCCGAGCCGAAAAGCGTATCGACGACATATGGATTAATAAATACTGCAAGCACCTACTTCGGGTCTGTGTCCATCCTTTGGTTCTCTTGCGATTGGAGCCTTGCTGGAAAAAAGTGATATATATATACATGTATATTACCTACTGGCGGTCGCCAGTAGGTAGTTGTAGTTAGGACCCTCTTACCATAGGAAATCGGCAACATTCTATTTTGAATAACTTTGGCGCTGGTCGACGAATCCTCGCGAATTTTTCAAAATAGGTGGGGCGCTACGCTACGCTCCTACCCTGAAAGTCTCGGGGGGATTCGTCAAGTGGGGGCTGAGATAAAACGGGGGTCCCAAAACGCGTTTTTCCCATGCATTTTTCCATAGGACCTTTAGACACAGCTACAGCCCGAACGGCTGAACAGAATTACTTGAAATTTGGCAGAGAGGTAGTCCTCAGGTCAAGGAAGTGCCTTTAGTAGGTTTGGTGTAAATCTGTTCAGTAGATTCTGAGAAAATAGCCTTTAAATCAATATATATATCTGAGCCAGCTTACGGTGCGCTTACGGTGCGCTTACCATACGCGTACGGTGGCGTGCGCGAGCGCGATTTTGATTGGATCTTAGATTTCAGTAAACATTCGAATCGGTCCAAACCAGGAAGCGGCGGCCGCCATTTTCTCTCTCGCTCTCTGAGTTTGGCAGCAAAAATGAAGCCAAAAAATGTCGAAAGCGGCAGTATATTAAGATCCTAACCACTCAGCATCGATATAGGGGTCCCCAAACAACCCCCAAGCCCAAAAAAATTTTTTTTTTTTCCTGAAAATCGCCGATTACGCTTACCGTACGCGTACGGTAAAAATTAAAAAAAAAAAAAATTATCCACACTCTCTCCACCCCGTGAGCAAATGGTGCCCGAAGGGCACAATTTGTGCATGGCATTATTAAATTGTAAAATTAATAAAGAATACATTTCACAACGATGCGCATAATATGTCCCCCATGTGCGCACGGTGCGCGAAGCACATCGTGCGTACATGGCCCATCCCGCATAACGTGGGCACGCGTCACTAACTGTGTAAAGTGGGCGCGCGGCGCGCGAAGCGCACCGCGTGCTCACTGTGCGCGCACAGTGCGCGAAGCGCACCGTGCGCGCACGGAACGAACTGCGTTAACTGGGCGCGCACGCCACGAATGGCGTAAAGTAACTTAGCATTTAAAAAACCGTACAAATTCAGTGAAAAAACCATAGGTTTCACACACGTTATAGTTAGGAATTAGCATTTAAAAAACCTTGCAAATTCACTGAAAAAACCATAGGTTTCACACATGTTATAGTTAGCTGTACATTTCACTCGTAAAAAACCAATGAAATTCCCCCGTTATAGTTAGTGCAGGCAACTATAACTCACGCGACCGCAATCTTCTGCTGATGACATATGTGTCTTTATGAAAAAAAAATATTTGTAATATATGTATAGCTAAAATTTAATGGAAGAAGACATGGGCAAATAAGTGTCTAAATACAGTATTAGCATCAGCAGAGGATTGCGGTCGCGTGAGTTATAGTTGCCTGCACTAACTATAACGGGGGAATTTCATTGGTTTTTTACGAGTGAAATGTACAGCTAACTATAACATGTGTGAAACCTATGGTTTTTTCAGTGAATATATATATATATATAAATATCACCATAATTCTCCTCCAAAAGAAAGAGCAGAGGCCGCACTGGGGAAACCAAGGAAACACCATTTATTCAGCAGTAACATCGGCGAATGCATTTCGGCTCCATCAGCCTTCATCAGCGCCAGGGGTGTTTGGGAGGCATTTTCAAAAAACATCACTGTATGAAGGTCCCGCCTCATGCTGAGTGGCTTGGCACCGCTCCACCCCAATTACGTTGGATCACCTGTTGCAGGTCGCGGGTTTCTTGTGGCCTGCAAGTCCCAGGATGCATTGCACAACCAGGTAGGTAGTGCGGGGGTGTTGATAAAACCTTGTGGCTATGCGGGCTTTAGCGGGACAGTGTGATGCTGAAAGTTGCTATACTCCTGTTTTTCTGTTGTTGAATGAATGCGCCTCCTCATCTCCCCAAACTGCACCAACCCACGGGTTCAAAAGTCCAATCGGCGGGGACAGAAATGGAAATCCACCTCGCCCAGCGTGAGGTTAATAACCTCAACACCGCCCCTTCTCCTTCCGAACACTGGGCTGGATTCAAGTCGCTCCAATACCTCGGAGAACACAGGGAACGCTGCCGTAGCAGCAGCCAGTGAAGACAAGGACATCTTGTGATGCAGGGACCTCTGGAAAGCGTCTCTGGCTGACGCTTGAAAATCACCATAATTCTCCTCCAAAAGAAAGAGCAGAGGCCACACTGGGGAAACCAAGGAAACACCATTTATTCAGCAGTAACATCGGCGAATGTAACCACCAATCAGAATTGAGCTCGCGCACGGCACCGTACGCGTACGGTAAGCTTACGGTAAGCGCACGGAGCGCGCTTACAGATATATATATATTGATTTAAATGCTATTTTCTCAGGACCTACTGAACAGATTTACACCAGACCTACAAAAGGCACATCCTTGACCTGAGGACTACCTCTCTGCCAAATTTCAAGTAATTCTGTTCAGCCGTTCGGGCTGTAGCTCGGACTAAAGGTCCTATGGGAAAATGCATGGGGAAAACGCGTTTTGGGACCCCCCTTTTTTCTCAGCCCCCGCTTGACGAATCCCCCCGAGACTTTCAGGGTAGGAGCGGAGCGTAGCGCCCCATTAGTTTTGAAAATTTCGCGAGGATTCGTCGACCGGCGCCAAAGTTATTCCAAATAGAATGTTGCGGATTTCCTATGGAAACACGGTCCTAACTATAACTATCTACTGGCGACTGCCAGTAGATAATATATATATATACATGTATATATATATATATATATATAAATATATATAATGATGCCTCCCTTTAATGCGTGAGTTTTTATCATTGAATATTATGTGCACTTGGACCACACGATAACATGATGTTTTGAATGCTATTAATCAAAAACAAAAAATACAGACTGTATGTACGCTAACAGGTGTAATGTGGGAGTTGTATTCTTTAAAAGAAAGTCACAAGGCTAATGGGATTTAAGACCTATATCACCCTGCACTATTACTCAACTCACCTGTGAAGATGGCTGATTGTACAGCCGAAACTCGTCAGAGAAAGAAATGGTGCGAGTATGATGGAAATGAACACTGGTATTCCTCAGATTGGGGCTTTGAAATGTAATCTTCATTGTGTGGTGATTATATATATATATATATATATAGTATATATCTTTCTATCTATCCAACCAAAACTCGCCCTGATGCGAAGATGCCCACAACAGTGATTTCTTCATTATGAAGCTTTATTCAATAAAACCAGCACTCTGCAATCCAAAAGAGAAATTCAGCCGTTATAGTTAGTTGAGCTAACTATAACTCGTGCCGCCGCAATGCACTGCTGATGACGTCACATATTACATAATTCATAATGCCTGGGGGATAAAGTCCACTTCCGTCCTGAGGTCCTCAGGACACAAGGGGACTTCATCACCCCACCAGCAGTTTGCCAAGAGGCATGTTTGCAGGGTGGTGTAAAAAGGGGCATGGCCTCGTACCACCTCTCAGCAATTCCACTGTGTGGGGCTTACTGGAGGTTCCTTGTGGCCTAGTTGGCCCCCAGGGACTGTCACTAGCAATGGGGATTTAATCTCCCAATGTAGAGCGTGCCATGAGGCGCGTATGCAGAGTCATGCAGGGAGGGGGCGGGGCCTCCGGTGAGTTGCCGGTTTCTTTTATTTTTTTATTTGTATGGGAGGAGGGCCACGTGGTTCCCCTTTCCTCGTCCACTTCTGGCCCTGGGGACCCCATCCCCCGGGCCTGGCCAGCCTTTACTTTTTAAAAACTTCTTTTTTGAGGGGGGCCGCGTGGCCACCCTCATGTGGCCAGTTATGGCCTGGGGACCCCATCCCCTGGGGCTTGGCCAGCCTTGTTGGGTTTTTTTGGAGGGTGGCTGCGTGGCCCACCTCCAGAGGCCAATTATGGCCCCGGGGACCCTATCCCCGAGGCCTGGCCAGCCTTGTCTTATTTTTGGGGGAGGGCTGCGTGGCCCCCCTCCTGAGGCCAATCATGACCCTGGGACCCCATCTCCCGAGGCCTGGCCAACCTTTTGTTTTAAAACACATTTTATGGGAGGGGGCCAAATGGCCCCCCTCCTGGGCCACTTTTGGCCCTGGGGACCCCATCCCCATGGGACAGCCCTCACGTTGGCTGGGACTGTGGGGCATTGGGGCTCCCCCCGCGGTCCCAGCCGGCTCCCCGCATCCTGGCATTGCTTTTGGACAAGGGGAGATGCTGACATGCAGCTCCCCTTACCCAAAAGCAATTCTGCTTCGCTTCATGGAAGCGAGAGCAGGTTTTCTGCTCTCGCTTCCCTGAAGTGAAGCAGAGTTTACAATGACAGGGCGGGAGCCGTGCTCCCGTTCTGCCATTGCAAACGGCAATATCCAGGGGGTGGGCACCCCAGGACATTACAGGAGCTGGCCCTGGGGGTGGGGGTCCCAAGGGCCATTGAGGGCCCCAGGAGGGGAGGCGCATGGCCCCCCTCCCATCATTTGCATAGCCCCGGGGAGGTTGTGGTCCCCGGTGCCGGGGGTCCACAACAGACCCCCGTATCTAAATAAAGTTTCCACAGGGAGGTTGTGGTCCCCCGGTCATGGTTGGGAGGGGCAGGAGCCCCCCACACTTTTTCAACTTTTTTTAAGCCCCGGGGAGGTGGCGGTCCCCAGGGCTTGGGGGCCCGCAAGGCCCCCTGAACATAAGTAAGCATGCCCCGGGGAGGTAGCGGTCCCTGGGGAAGTGTGGGGGGAAGGAGCCCCCCACGCATTTTCCAAAAAAGCCCTGAGGAGGCGGTGGTCCCCGGGGCTGCGGGGGGGCCGTGTGCCCCCGCACATAAATAATAAAGCCCCGGAGAGGTGGCGGTCCCCAGGGCTGCAGAGGCCCCCATGGGCCCCCGCTACATAATTTGGGACTGCCCCCTTTTTTTCGGCTGGAGTTACACCGGGTGCACGAATCAGATCAAACTTTTTTCTTTAAAATGCTGCTTTTGGCCCTGGGGGTCTCTGTGAGACCCCCTGACCAGGCCTAGGGGTCAGGGTGTTTTTACCCTGCCCCTTTTCTTCTTTTTTAATGTTCCTCTCACCTTTTTCCATCTCCCTCAGTACAGAGTCACAAGATGGCTGCCAACACTTCCTGGTTTGAAGTGTTGGCAGCCAATCACAGGCAAGCTCATGCTCGGGATGGGCTCAGCCAATCAAATCTCACAATTCTCAAATATCGATATCTGTAAATCTTTAAATAGCTCAAAAACTACTAAAAGGAATTAAACCATTTAAAAATAGCATGCTTTCTGGACCAAGAGCTATCAAATTTTGTGTAATTCCATTCAGCAGTTCATGCTGTAGCAGTGTCTAAAGTTTCCAATGGAAATTAACGTTTTTGGGCCCCCCTTTTTCTCTGCCACCACTTGACGAATCACCGCAAAACACAGCAGCTGAAGTGAATAGGCCATTAGTTTTGAAACTTTCAAGACAGGAGCTGACCTGAGTGAACAATTTGTTTTGAAAATTTTGTGAAGATTCATCAAACGGCGCCAAAGTTATTGGCAAGTCAAAAAAGGCTTTTCCTATGGAAACAAGGTTCTAACTATACCTACCTACTGGCTACTGCCAGTAGGTAATTGTGACGTCCTAAGCAGGCCTTCTGCTGATGTCATGGTACCTTGGTTACTAGGGATTCCATGTTGGCTCCTGGTATCCTAGGTGATAGAATTGTATTTGTTCAAATGACTAAGGCTGTTACCTGGATGGGACCTGGATGGGTTTCTTCTTACTCTTCAATAAACCTATAATTCTGTACTTCAACCTGCTTCTTGTGTGATCCTTTCAGCTGTATTAAGAATCTTACACTGGCGTAGTCGGCAGCTGAAAGGAAAGAAGAACCCAACAAGCCTCAACTACTCCTTGGACATTTTCTACAGGTAGTGAACGGACAATCCCACCTCAGCAGGTACTGTCCATTTATTCTTAAGTTCTGCTGAGACTCTTTTTTTTAAACTAAAAAGGACAAGGGATTTTGAGCGATCGCCGTGTTATTTTCACTCTTCTGCCTTTATTGTGAGTGTTTAAAGTCGACGTGGGCTTGTCCTTTTTTTTTTTCTTCTTCATGACTGTTACATCGATGCCATTTAAAAAAAAAAAAAAGTATGAACTTCTGCCTATGCTGTGAGAGATCAGTGTTGTTTTAACTGCTAAACACTATGAATCTCTCCTTAATTTTCGTGTTGGCCGTGTGGAGGTCGCGAGAGCTTCGAGAGTGAGTCTTTGTAAGCCTGGAAGAGAAGCAAGAAATGCATTCTAACTCACGGGCTCCGCTTGTGTCTAACAAAGACTCTGGTGAGCCTACAGCTGGATGCACATTTTCCGGTACCTCTGTGGCCAGCACCATTGGCAAGAAAGCTGGTGACCTCTCACCTGCTTTCCAGGGCATTGTGCCTCCCAGCGGCAAAAGTTGAGGGTGTGTTGTTGGCTGCAGTGCTAGGAGGCAAGTGAGCTTTTTTTGAAACACGGCATACATGTACACGATGTACGTGATCGTCAGCGAAGATGGACCCGGTCCATTGGCTTTTGTACGATTGCCATCACACACGTTAGCCTGTGGCTGTTTCAGTCATGGAATATCACACCCACTACCTAGTCAACTTCCGAAGCAGCTGCCAGATAACAAATTTCAAGATGGTGAGGTCAGGCAGCTGCCATTTTAGATTGTGAAATAGTGTGTTTGTAAATGATAAGTGCATCACCACCACTTAAAATGGTGGCTACTTTGCTTACTTATGCAAAAAGTATTATGTAGTGCATTAATGTGGTTAGATGCAATATTTGTGCAGTATTGTTTTAACTGTTAACGGAATTTTGGAAGACAAAAATAATAAAAATCTGGATGTGTAAATAATACATTTAAAATGAATTATTTACACATTTAAAACAAATTATACATGCAAAAAGGTTATTTAAAAAATATCTATATGACACATATTAATGTTCTGTATAATTATGTTACAAAAATGTATATTTATTTGAAAACTAGATGGAATGTGTGTTTTATTTTACAATACATATACAACATTCTTAATATTTTAAATGCAGACATGTGAACCCAGGGAGAGTGAGGAGATGACAGCCTCAAGTGTTCACACCATTTCCAGACCTTGCCATCATGGAAGAACTGGATATTATCAAATAATTCAGATTGAATAGGCAAACAATGCTTGATTTATTGCAATAGGTGGATCTAGATCTTCTGCCTCGCAATAAGAATGGCACAGCAAAAACACCAATAGTCAAAATCATGACAGAACTACATTTTGTGGCCACAGGATCTTTCCAATACACTGTGGCAGTATCTGGTGGAATCTCACTAAACAAATTTTTAGTGGTGTGCTACAAAAAGTTCTCTTTTCAATGACAAGATACATCAACAGCTTCATCCATTCCATGAAATGAGGATTTTGCCAATGTGAAGGACCATTTTTATGCTTTAGGTTGCCTACCACATGTGGTTGGAGGAATTGATGGCACATATATTGCCCTAGTGCCACCACATGCCGGAGAACAAGTCTACAGTAATCAAAATCACTTCCATTCAATCACTGTGCAAGTTGTCTGCTTACCAGATTTGTACATCCTAAGCATGTATGTGTTTCTTCCAAGATCAACCTATGATTCCTTTGTACTACAGAACAGCAGTACACCCTGCAAATGTCACAACATGGACCTGGTTTGTTGGTAAGTACAATCTGTTAATATTTTGCTTGATTAATTTCAAGTTTATTGATCCAAAATACTGTTACATTTTTTGGCTAAAATATTTTTTTTCTTAGAGGAGACTCAACTTAACCTAACCGACCATGGTTGTTGGCACTGCTGAGGAATCCAACAATGCCAAGGGACATCTGCTTCAGTGAGGCCCATGGAAGAACACAGAGGCCGGTGGAGCTGGCTTTTGGGCTTCTGAAAGGCAAGATTTCGATGTCCGGATAAGACTGGTGGAGGCTCACCTGATAAGGTGTGCCACATTACCATGGCCTGATTATGATAAGATTTAGACCATGTGAAGGACCACCTGGTGAGGATGTTAAAATAACAAATGAAGATGATAGTGGTGAAGAGGAAGGAATTGACTTACGTCAAAATGTTATTGAGAACGTCTTCACATGAGTGTGAGTATATATTTACCGTTGATTACATTACCTGTTAAACCAATGTTTAATCTAACGAGGATGGCAGTCTGTGCTGGAAATACTTTAGAAAGGGCAAGTTAAGGAAAATACAGTGGAAATATGTTTGTTGATCAAAGTTTTGACAAGTACTCTGTTCATTTACGTTATTTCTCTTTGATTGTTATTAGAAAATGTGTCCTAAAAATTATTCATTTGTCATGTGAAAATGGTGTAAGGTCCTCAGCTAATTGCTTTAGTTTCTTAAACTGTTTTGGGTTCCTTCACCATGTCATTTTCATTTGGACATTTCAAAGTTGTGACATTTGCACTTATATGCTGCTGTTGCAAAGTACAAAGGGAACATGGTTTGATCCAGTGAAAGACAGACACAGGCTTTGAGGCTTATTTGCAAGCCCTGTGCGCCACTTGCACGTCACCTTTTTGGATGTTCAGGTGGAGTACCAGGCTTAGCCATATCTACTAGGCCATGGAAAGCCATCCTGCATGGCTTTTCATGGCCTCATACATATAGTGTATGGCAACACGTCGCAAGTCGCTGTGTTGCCTCACTCTACCTTGAGGAGGCATGCCATAGGCATTACGGTGGGTGTTCCCACATAACACCCATGGCATTTGACACATTCCCAGATTTACAACATTCTGTAAACCTGGGAATGAGCCAAAAGCCTATGCTTCTCAGGGGTGGCATAGGGGAGGCACAGTGAGGAAAAATAACAGTATTTCTCTTCCATATTTCCTCTTTTTCTGTATGCTGCATTTAGTAGCACACGGAGAAAGAGGAAATGCATCCACTGAATTTTTTTGTGCAGATAGATATCCCTTCCTGCATAAAAACACTCATGCCTACTACTCCGAGACCCTTGCACCATGGTGCAAGGGTGCCTGCGTTGGTGCAAAGCAGCCACTTGAGGGCCAGCGCAGTGAAAGAGGACAGGAATGAAACATCTCATAGATACAGTGCATTGCTGCCCTTTCTTTTGATGTAAGGCAGCGCAGCAGGAAGGCTTGTGGTGCTGTCCTATGCCAAAAATAAATAAATAAGGGCCCTTCTGTATACATATCTTCTACAAAGACAACTTACACAGTGATTGAATTGCCGTTTGTTTTCTGTGGAATGTTGGCACCAAGCCAATATGTGCGCTCTAAATTGCTCCAAACACATGTGGTAGTCAACACAAAGCATACTAATCTTCCTTCACATCTGCAAAATACTAATTTTGTGTTAAGTAACTGAGGCTGTTGATGTGTGTTATCATTGTAGATAGAATTTCTTGTAGCACAACAATTAAACGTGTTTGCAACATTGCACCAAATACTGCAACCCTGTATTGGATTGATCCTGTGCCCACTAAATGGAGGACTGCCCTGATTTTGAATATTGGCGTAATTGAGGTGGGATTTCTATTGTGACCCAGGAGATCTGGCTCCAGATGATGACATAGATCAATAATAGTTAGCCTCTGATGTATTTGAATATAATCCATTCTTCCATGGTGGCAAAGTCTGGAACAATAAATGAAAAAAAGACACTAAGTTTTTGGGTTTTGCATGTGTTGTAATATTTAAGAACTGTAATGAGTTTTTGCATTTTTTGCTCATTTATGACTAAACAATCATTTAGATGTTCAAATTTTAAAATATATGATGTAAAATAAATTAACCAATTGAGAAGCTAAATACAGCTATAGTTCTTGACTTTGTCAGTTTGGTTTTATTCAACATCAACAAAAATAAAAAATACACAGAATGACAAAAAAAAAAAAACTAAAAATTGAAACTGTCAATCATGGTGAATAAAACTATTATGCTATGTACCCCAATCTAGACCTAGGTAGCTACACAACCTTTTACCTATATTTGTCCTACCTTGCTCTGCATACTGGTTCTGTCACTGACCTATTAACCCAGTAATGTGCAGAATAAATATTGATCAGTTTCCTTGAAACTAGCCTTGACCCTGTCTTCAGGCAGGTCGCTCCCCTACGCCGCACAGCTCCACCAGCTTGTCTGTGTGCCCTGCTGCTTGACACCGCTGCTGCCACAGGTTCAAGGCCCTCTGCCTCGGAAGTCCGGTACTGCTGTTCATTTCTATTGCTGCCTCCTGTTTTCCTTGTATTGCTGCCTCCTATGCAACTTTGTTTCCCACCTAACTTCGCCTTTTTTCATTGTTATTTTGTGCCCCCCTTGTTTTGCCTTCTGTGTCCCCTGGTGCCCTTGCCTATTTCGCCTGTTTTTCCCACCGCTGCATCCCCTTGCACGCCCATTTGTCGCCCCACTCCCACCTCCCTGCTGCTCCTCCCTCCCACCTTCCCTTATATGGCAGCCGTTGCGCTGGCGCACCTAAGGCAAGCCCATCTGTGCCCGTCCGCAACTGGACCACGCCCAGCGCCAGACACCCTGGTCCCCGTGACCGCCACGACGACGACAAATACCATTACGCCGCCAGCACCCTCCACGCTCTCAACACCGGACGATCCCACACCTGCTTCCAGGCCACTCCAAAGCGCACCCAGGGACCCTTCTCCGACTGGAGCTGCAGCTTTACCAGCCTCCAAGCCAACAACCCGCCCACCGAGACAGGACGCAACCACCTCAGATGCATACTACTTAACACCCACTCCGCACGCAAACACGCCGTCGAACTCTGAGACCAACTCGACTCGTCCTCCCCGGACATCGCCTTCCTGACAGAGACCTGGATGAACGCCTCCTTGGGTGCTGACATCGCCATGGCCATCCAAGACAGCTTCAAGATCACCCGCAGAGACCACACCAATGGAGCAGGAGGAGGAATCGCCATCGTCCACAGAAACACCCTCAGGGTCTCGACCAACACCGACGACACCCTCAGCACCGCCGAACACCTGCACTTCCAGATCCACACCGAGCCCAACACCACCCTCAGAAGGACGCTCATCTACAGACCCCCCGGACCCTGTCCACAGTTCAGCGACTCCATCGCCGACTTCATCAGCATGCACGCCCTCGCCTCCATGGACTACAGTCTCCTCGGAGACCTGAACTTCCACCTCGTGAACAACGACAGCAACTCCACTGCCCTGATCGACAACCTCACTATCCTCGGACTCAGACAGCTTGTCACTACACCCACCCACTCCGCTTGCCACACGCTCGACCCCATCTTCTCCACAAGCTCCCACATCAACTTCAGCCACACCACCGAACTCCACTGGACCGACCATCGCTGCATCTACTTCACCTTCCGGAAACCCACCACGCACCACCGCACTCAACAGATCCCCGCCACAGCTGGAGCAAAGTCCAGCTCAACACCTCCTTCACCCGAAGCCCACCCGCCGACCCCACTGACACCGACACTGACGCCCGCGACCTCAGATGATGGATCGAAGACTGCGCCAACATTCTCTCCCCAATCAAGAAACCCTCCAAAAAATGCACTGACAGGAAAGCCAGCTGGTTCACCGCAGACCTCCAGGCCTCCAAGTAAAACAGCCAAAAACTCGAGAAGGAATAGCACCGCGAACAAACACCGTACAGCTATGCAGCCCACAAGAACGCTATCCGCAGACACCATCACTTCATCAGATCCACCAAAAGAGCCTCCTTCAAAGACCGCCTCGACAACAACGCACACAACAGCAAAGAGCTCTTCAACATCGTGAAAGAACTCTCCAACCCCAGCTCCAACACCAACGACATCCCAAGACCTCTGCAACTCCCTAGCCACCTTCTTCCACCGCAAGATGGCAGACATCCATGACAGCTTCAACACCGAGACCGCCCTGACAGCCACCAACACCTCAGACCCTCCAGCCAACATCCACATCAACCCCCTGCTCGCCTGGACCAACGTGAACAACGACGACACCATCAAAGTCATGAGCACCATAAACTCCGACTCCCCGTCAGACCCCTACCCGCACCACATCTTCAACAAAGCCAGCGCCACCATCGCACCCCATCTCTGCAAGGTCATCAACACCTCCTTCAAGACCGAAACCTTCCCAGAGAGCTGGAAGCACGCCGAGATCAACGCTCTACTCAAGAAACCCAAGGCGGATCCGACAGACCTCAAGAACTTCCGGCCCATCTCACTGCTCCCGTTCCCGGCGAAGGTCATTGAGAAGATCGTCAACGGACAACTGACCTGCCACCTCGAGGAGAACAACATCCCGGACCCATCCCAGTCCGGGTTCCTCAGCAACCACAGTACCGAAACCGCTGTCATCGCCACCACCGATGACATCCGGGCCCTGCTGGACAACGGTGAAACCACGGCCCTCATCCTCCTCGACCGCTCAGCCGCCTTCGACACAGTTTGCCATTGCACCCTACGAACCCGCCTCCACAACGCAGGGATCCAAAACAAGGCTCTGGAATGGACCACCTCCTTCCTCTCCGACAGAACCCAGAATGTCCCCCTCCCGCCTTTCCAATCCAAAGCCTCCGAGATCATCTGCGTTGTACCCCAAGGATCCTCCCTCAGCCCGACACTGTTCTACGTCTACATGGCACCTCTTGCCCACGTAGCCCGACTGCACAACCTCAACATCATCTCCTACACCGACAACACCCAGCTGATCCTGTCCCTCACCAAGGACCCCGTCACCGCCAAAACCAACCTCCACATAGGAATGAAGGCCGTCACCGAATGGATGAAGAACAGCCGCCTGGAGCTAAACTCTGACAAGACGGAGGTCCTCGTCCTTGACTCCACACCCTCAGCCTGGGACGACTCCTGGTGGCCAATCTCCCTGGGGGCAGCACCGACACCCACCGACCAAGTACGCAACCTGGGGTTCATCCTCGACTCCACACTCTCCATGACCAAGCAAGTCAACGCTGTCTCATCCTCCTGTTTCAACACCCTCCACATGCTCCGCAAGATCTACAGATGGATCCCCATCGAAACAAGAAGAGCAGCCAACTAAGCCCTCGTCAGCAGCAGACTAGACTATGGAAACGCCATCTATGTAGGAACCTCAGCCAAACTCCTAAAACGTCTACAACGCATACAGAACGCCTCGGCATGCCTGATCCTTGACATCCCTCACCACAGCCACATCACACCCCACCTAAGAAACCTGCACTGGATCACCTCCAATCTCCTCACCCACGCACACAAGGCGCTCCACAACACCGGACCGGCATGCCTCAACAGTCGACTCACCTTCTACATCCGGAACCGGCATCTCCATTCTGCCGACCTCACACTCGCAACCATCCCCCGCATCTGAAGAGCAACCACCGGCGGCAGATCGTTCTCCCACCTCACCGCAAAGACCTGGACCACCCTCCCCATCCACCTGCGGCAGACCCAGGACCTACTTACCTTCAGGAGGCTACTCAAGACCTGGCTGTTCAAGCAGTAGCAGCACCCTACCCCCCCCCCCCCAGCGCCGTGAGACCCTCACGGGTGAGTAGTGCACTTTATAAATCTCTGATTGATTGATTGATTGATTTATTATGCGTGAGGATTCTTAGAAAAGTCCCTGCACATGACGCACATAACAGGATTAACATACTGTGCATAAAATTCATGGTAATCTTCATCCTAGGGTGAAAGAACTACTTTGCATAATTGCAGGTATTGATTCAGGATTATTTACATAATCGTACTCACAACATATCGCTTATGTAAGAACCCGAGGTTATCTTTACGGTATAAAAGAACCATACCAACACTAGATATGCAGAAAAGAAGCTTCTGTGCTGACACAAGACGCTGAGGTCCCTGCACGCAGACACTCCAGCATGCAGTGCTCTCTCCCTCTCTCACTAACCTCAGACAGGCTAAGCAGCCAGACATGCTGCTCACTTCGTCCCTGATTCTTTAATTTATGAACTGGGTTCGAACACAACTAACTAATACTCGAGGAGCGAGTCACGCCTTAATTAACTCAGCTGTCCCTGCATTTCCTGCCTCCAAAATAGCACTTGACAAGACTCATGATGCCTTAAGTAACCGGGTGAATTCGTCATACCACTGCAATTTCTTCTGCCATTTAATTGCCTCACGGATTACTCTCCCTATTCAGCTTGCTCACCATATTTGTCCTGATGATGATCTCGAAAAGTTGAGATCGAAATGCCGTTGACCCCTTACAACATAAACTCTTCCTATTGTATAAAAAGTTTTGAAGAGTTTTCTACAACTGTTGTCAATGCGATGCCGTAATTTTAAAACCTCACTATAACTTTGCACGTCACGCTTCTTTCACTTACTGTGTGAGCACATGAATACTACTATTGTGGAAATAAATGTTTAACATAAACTGTTTTTGTCCCGATGTACATTGCTTTTGCTCCCTTAAAGAAAATTAATTTTCAAATCTCTAGTCATAGTGCTCTCCCCAGGATCACTTTATAAGGGGACCTTTCTTGGCCACACCAGAACCATTGTTCTTCTAACGCATTATTCGCCCCAGGTTCACATATTGGGGTACCCTTGTTTTTTCAAAACAACTCAAGACAAAGACGGGATCCTTCGTCCTATCCGATCAGGTAATGGGGCTGGCTCTTTCCTAGAGGATTCTTGACTTTACACCCACATACATGCTAGGTACACTTAGGTACACTTAGGTAGGGTTTACATCATAGGAGTACGCTTGAGTACTGTCATGTCTATATGCCTGCATATAATTACTTTTTTAGCACAATGGTAGAATTCTACCTTTTATTTACTCTGTTGGTGCTTGTAATTTTATACATCTGTTTCTATGTAATGGTTGTTGCATCAAACATGTTTTACACTAGAATGATGCTGCTTCAATAAATGCTTATTGAAACAATCCCCATTGTTTCTTCTGTGTATCTCTCTGAGACTAAGTGAGCATGATTGACTGAGCGAAATGTACTGCACTGTTTCCATGATTACTGATGGATCAAGGGTTGTTATGTTTGATAATTGTCAGAAACTATTCGTTCCTTGGTAAGGTTAGTGGGCTTCTTGTGGCACTGTAAGCTAGCTGGTTTAAAACCTAACATATCATTTGGGGGTGTCTGGAATAAATTTGGACACCAATCCATCAGTTTATGTTGTCTAAACATGCAGATCCTACATATTTTTAGGAACTACACAACAATTATTGCAGAGCCAAAATAATTTGAAGTCCAATGTCCAAAATACAACTAGCACCTGAAGGGTAAATGTGTTCATTAATCAGTCCACAGAGTGCATGGTAGTCACACACTGGAGGAAATTAGGTTTTGTATCTCTTGCTGGTGGTGGAAGAGTTGCCATCCTCTCTTGGTAGTCCACCTGAACGTCCCCTCCTGAGGTGGGGTGGTGGGTCCACAGTTGCAGGGACTGAGGTGGGAGTAGTTGTTTCTTCTTGTAGCAGGGCCTCTCCTTCCGTGGCTGAGGCAGATGTAGTTGGGCCATATGTAGTTGGACCACATAGAGGGGAAGATGTTGCTGGAAAACGCCCTGCCATATTGGTGAAAATATTATGCAGAACCCCAGTCAGGGAGCTGAAATTGGAGTTCAAATTCTTCATCTGTATATTGTGCTCCCTCTGCAACTGCTTCATATCCTGGAGCTCTGTCGGGACCTGGCCCATCATGTTTTCGAACTGGTGGAGGGATCCCACTTCGTTGATGGTGGCCTGGGTGACGGTGAACCCAGGGGTCTCACTTTTCTGGCCCACAGATTCCCTCACACAATCCTTACACCCACTACCCTGTGCCCTTGACCTAGTGTGTACCCCATGGCACTGGTTCCTGGCTGAACAGGAGGCAGTTATTGTGGTATATCAACAGCAGGCAGGACTGCGGGCACAAGATTGGTGTGATATTGGATTAAACACAGGAAGTGGAGGTATCCATAGGCTGAGGCATGGTAACAGCTGGGGTGGGAGGTGTGGGTGTGGGGCCACTGTAGCTGTATTCCAAGACAGGCCAGATGGACCAGGCTGCTCCTCAGCAACTGGACTTGCAGGAGTGTAGTCCTCACTGAAGGCTTGATCCTGTTCTGGAGTGAAGGTATCCTCAGTGGTAGATGGTTGTCCACGTACTCTGGCTGTTGGACCTATTATGAATTATTTAAAAAATGCAGCTGACCAGCTAGATGGTACACTCAACAATATTGTGGAGGCAATCAAGCCTATCCACCCTAATAAAGTTCCAAGTCCTGATTCGGTGCCAGGAGATCTCTATCTATTAGAGCCTTTTGTTTGGGGGCTCTATTTCCATACACTTTTCAAATCTATCTTGGGAAGTGGCCCTAATCCTAGGTCATGGCTGAAAGCCTCATAGTCCCAATTTTAAAAAAGGGTTTAAGAGATAACCCGAATTATTATAGACCAATCAGCCAAATTGATGTGTCACAAAATGTTTTTTACCGTCTTATACAGGAGGGACTGTTAAAGTGGGCACACGTAAATGGTATACATTCAGATTATCAGGTGGGCTTTAGGAAAAATATAAGTACAATAGACCACATTTTACGTTTCTGCTGTCTCTAGTGGAAAACTGCATTGGTGTATCAGGGCCACTTGTATGTGGTCTTTGTTGATCTCAAATCAGCATTTGACTCTATTCCCAGGGCAAAAGTCTGGGAAGTGTTGAAGCAGATGGTTGTCCCGGAGAAGTTATTGGCAATGTTTATAAAATTACACACCACAAGCTATGCATGAGTTAGATGAGGAAATAAAGGTGAATTAACAGACCCCTTTGTGATTGAGACAGGTGTGAATCAGGATGTGTCTTTTGGCACCAACCCTATTCACACTTTATATTAATGATTTGGTTAAAGCATTGAACTTCCCTGATAAGGATGCTCCGAAATTGGGTAACCATAAGATTTCCATCCTGCCAGTCTCAGACGACACTCTTTTAATATTGAAAACCATGTGCAGTGTGCAGGCCATAGTGGATGAGTTTGTGAAATTGTGCAGTAAGAGGGTACTCAAATTGGTCCTCCCCGTCTTGGATTTTGGAGGCATAGAGGACAGAGTAGAAGGCCCCAAAGGCATTCCTGATTCCTTAAAGATCTCAGAGAATATGCCCATTGCCATTCATAATTGCCAGGATGGCTGTCGCAGCCTTCCTTTGTCGAAGTTGTGCAGGGAATAATCTTCCCCTCTTCTCACTGCATTCATAATGATGGGCTTTGAGTTGATAGAGTATATACTCAGCTTTATATGTATAAAGTGAATTGAGCTCAAATTTAGCATTCTCCAATGCACATCTCTGTTTGCAGTGGTGGGCCTCACGGTATATGCTAGGGTGTGTTTTGTAATGTGTAGTTCTAAGTTGAGTTGCATCTGCATTGAATGTTTATTAGACAAGGCTGCATCTCTCATCAGTTGACCTCAGAGGGTTGATTTGGCCACCACCCACAGGGTTTGGGCCAATATGATAGAGCCTTGTTTGTCCTTTAGGGAGGCGAACATATAGGAGTGCAACTCCACTTTCCCCTGAGGTCAGTTGTACTTGGCTGTGTTAAGATGCCATGGGTTTGGTATTGATAGCTGTAAGTTCCAGTGTATGTGTAATTGACCGTGGCATGGTTGGAGAGAGAGCCCTCTAGGATGGTAAATTCCTGGGTGATCGGAGAGGTAGGTTGAGAAATCAGGAAATAGTCTAATTGGGACTTCCCACCATGTGCCGCAGAGAGAAGGATATTGGGTGAAGGAGACACCACATGTCAAGCAATCCATGGTCATCACAGAGCTTGTGCAAAAGGGCCCTGTCCCTATTGTTGGCCTTGTCTATGGGTCCTGTACGGTCTATGATAGAATCAGGTGCCAAGTTCCAGACTCCCTGATCCCAACCAGGACGAAAGACGTGGCAAGAAGTTGAGGGACGATTCTGAGTTTTGCAATGGCTTAGCACCCTTCACAGTCCATCCATGTTTTCATGGATGAGGATGGCCACTCCGCTCTTCTTAGTGCTTAGTGTCCTGTAAGGAGGTGAAGGTGGTGTAGAAGAAACAGCAGCTGAAGTTCTGCTGCTGTACATGCCCTTCTCATCCCAGTCTGTCCTGAGTTTCTCCATTTCCTTCTGGAATAGGTGCACCTTCTGAAGGAGGGCAATGTCTGCCTATTGGGAGGTGAGGTAGGGCAGTATTTTCTTGCATTTGGTGTAATTGGTCTGGCCATTCTCATTAAGTATAATGACGGTGAGAGTGCGAGATGTAATGGAGGTGGGTACGAAGATGTGTGAGTCATAATCAGCAGTGGTAAGGAAGGGGGGAAGTGGATTGAAGCCAAGGATTCCATAGTCCCTACGGATGGTGCAGAGCATATGGGGGCGGGGTTGTGAGGGATGCGATCGAGTGTAGCAGGCCGGGAGAGGCCAGGGGAGGTGGCAGACTCTAGTGGAGTGAAGGGTGAGGGGGCGGGTTATGGGTGGAGAACCATCCAGTGAGTGGACGCGGCAGTCAGGGTGGCTTAATAGGTCCATATCAGGCTGAGAGGTTGAGTGCATGAAGAAACAATAAGGGTATGTGCTAATGTTGCAACAGTCAATGATGGATCTAGACTTCTCCAAGGGATCAAAGCCACCATTGGGGTACTAGAACCAGTATAAAGCAGTATCTGAACACTGGAGCCATAGATGGAGATGGAGGATGAAAAGATGAAAGGGGGCAATCGCAATGGTTGCTATGGGGTGGGATGTGGCATGAAGTTGTCAGGATGGGGCTAAGAAGGCAGAGCACGGGGACAATAGGTGAGCATGTTAATGTCAGTGCTGCCTGTCTCCATTCGCTGGAGTATGCTGGGGGGAAGTGGTGGTAGAGTCAGGAGAGTGGGCTGGGCATTCACAAAGCGGAGAGGATTGCAGAGAGAGTGCCCTGGTCCTCTGTGAAGGATACCAGGAAGTGTAGGTCATTCCCAATTGGGGGCAGGGGGAAGGGTGGGCTTAGTAGCTTTCCTCGCGTCAATGAAGACAAAGGGCTATGTGCAAGGGGGTGAGGGTAGTCTACAAGTATCAGGGCATAAGCTTGGGGTGACGGAGGGGTGCTACGGTGGATATATCAATGAAGCATTGGGAGTGCCCATGGAATGCACAACAATGGTAATAGTGCCCTTGATAAAGAATGGAGCACACACCTATAATACTAGAACATAGTACCACAAAGGGCGAACATGTTACTGTAAAAAAACAATGATGAAAAACATCATGAAATATTAACACAAGCAGAACACTCACAACAGATTTACACCCCTCCTCCCCAGAGGTGCTGTACTTATCTGGCCAGGGGCCGTAGGGCTTGAAAGCTACATCCAGTGGCAAATTTAGAGTAGCAAGTAGTACGTTCCACCCAGACTGGGGTGGGGGGGTTTGGTATGATCTCGATATGTTCCGGTCATCACTGTTTGCCAGATCCTCTACAGTTTTGATCACTCGCTTTTGGACTGTTTACGGAGCAGATAGTACTGTTGTTATCTCCGCCATAGGGGGACATTGTTGGTTTTGTTAAAGACTCTGGGAGGCTGTAGGTGGGGTAGGTGAGGGTCAGTATTTAATTTCTCATTTACTCAGTTGTGGCGGAGAATGAGGCACGCCCGGCGTTTGGCATTGGAGTCTGGGGAGTAGTCCGCCCACAAAGAGTTCCTGCAACGCTCAAAATTATATTGACCGTATTTACGTGCCTCCAGAATAACTTGATCTTTGTGAACATGGTAGAGAAAACAAGCTATAATGGGATGAGGTTTTGTCTTCCCGTCCACCATCAGTTGTTTTGAGTATATTCCGTGCATTCTTTGGATTTCAAGAGAAGGAATGAGGGGTAAGATGGTCATTTGCATTATAAACTAGAGAAGGAAGGCTTGCACATCTGATTGTTCCATCCTTTCGGGAAGTCCATAAAATCTAACATTGTCACGGCAAGAGCGATCTTCCAGGTCAATCAGGTTTTCTTTAATGTGCCATATGTCTGGCCCAAAGTTCTCCAATTCCACCCCCTCCGCTGCGATGAGGTATTGATTCAAAGCATCCACTTTGGTGTGGAAGGTCTCATGTTAGTTTTGATGGTCTTCACATGTTGGGTGAGATCGGTTATTTTCCTGTGTCTGGAAGTGAGGCAGGTTCTGATGGAAGTGCTTTCTTCAAGGATGGCATCAAGCGATGCCTTTTATGGGGCCGATAATGTCTGCACTCTGTGGTGTTTGCAGTCTTCTCCAAATATTTCTATGAATGGGAACTGCCACGAAGAATTTCCAGTCGCCATTCTGAGGATTTGGTGGGTAGACTGTGAGACCACTGTCGGTAGGGACGGAGGCCGGGTGGCTGTGGGTGATGGCTGAACATGTGGCTGGAGAGTGCGGTTGGTGTAGTAAGCAGGTTAGAATGAGGGTTGGCTGATGAAAGGGGGGTCTGGGTAGCCCTAGCTAAGCCTCTAATTCATGCATCACTGCCTCAGAATGTCAGTAGTGGTAGAATAGGGTAAGGGTGGCTGGCTCCTGTGCCCAGCTCTAGGCCAGCTTTTGGGGAGTGATGTATTCTCCCTGGTCACACCCGTTATAAAGCAGAGGACACTACACAGACCTCAGAGGAGAGGTAATATAATATGGTGGTGAATAGGAGACCAGGCCTCGGCATAGGAGTTAGTTCTTAGGGCAATAGAGGCTCATGTGGACAGAGGCTCAGTCCCCTCACGTCACTGGTAGACCCCAAGGGCTGGTCAGAGAGAGGCTTCATGTCATTGGAGAGGAGCTAGATTGGCGGTCATTTGGCACCACTGGATATCTCAAAGGTCAGGGAATCAGCACCCGTCATTTGCGAAGGGCCTGGGCAGCAGAGACAGGAGTGCCAGTCTTGTGTTCTCCCCAGTGATGCAGAGTCTCAAGGGGAAGTGGCCATCTAAGCAGTGGCAAGACTTTGCCCTGCCTCCTTATTTCTTTTAGCAACTTTTCTGGTTGTGTACAATTTGTTTAGCACATCTACCCCACCTCCTAGATGTCATGTGTTTTCTCTCATGTGACTGCCTTGCCTAAAAAGCATCTTTAAACACGATATAAACTATATGTGGTCTTTCTTAGTCCTGGAACACCTCTTTCTCAAAATTAGAGCTGTCATGTTTCTGTGCACCTTCAAAAATCACCCTCACAATCTCTAGCTAATTGAAGGAGACCCAGTCACCATGGCATTTTCATGCTTTCATTGCATCTACAAGTATATATCTCATGGCACAAGTAAAATACAGTGGCAGCTGATGACATGTGAAAGTGTTGGGGCGTAAAAGTTTGGTATGACTTTTATGTAGTGAGCGATGAGAGCAAGCTAAACAGACAAATGTGGGGTCCAGGCTGGGTCCTCCTCCAGAGAAAAAAATTAAAGATTGGCAAATGGTGCATTTTAAAGCAAATTAATTTAGTGATAAAGCACGACTTATAAAGCAGTAGGAACTTATAGTCTTGAAAATATTAAAAAAATTAAAAACTGCCCTATATCTTACTGCATTAATCTGTTCAACATTTACTGTAATGAGCAAATTGTACAACATGACAACTTCAGCCTTTTGAAGTATGTCCCTGCCAAGTGTCTTGCATTGCATGCAGCATCGACTTTGGAAGAAAATTCTCTAACCAGACCTTGGGAAGGACCCACAGCAAATGACTGCAATCATTTATATAGAAATATGTGAAGACAGGTCTTTAAGTGGGATGAAAAATGTGGGAGCTCTCTAAAAAGGAACATTTAAAATACATTTCTGTGATTGCCATTGTGTGCTACCCAACCGGTATTTTGCTTTCTCTTTGAGATGTATTTGCATCCAGATATATAACACATCAACTGACCTACACCTAAAACCTGTCAATACGATTGGCTTTGTCAGAAGTTATTAGCTGTTTAGGAAAAATGAGTAACAATAAGGATTTGTTATAAATAATTAACCTTGATAATGTTTAAATTCTGAAATTTCAATAGTATTGAGGCCTGTGGAAGGTGTTTTAACCTTCAGTAATGTGTGCTTTATGTTTGATATGTGAGTCTTTTGTCTCTGCCTATCTCGTCCGTCTGCACATCTTCAACCACCTCTCTTTCCTCTTTAGCACCCTCTTGTTATTCTTCCCAGAATGCACTTCCTCACATCTCCTTCACTTCACCACTTCCATTCATACACTGCACTCACTCACATTTAAACAATTTATTTATGTGAGACTTGGCCCTTTTTGCAGGGTCATCTCAGAACTTTTTTCCTTCCTCCTGTATTTCTGACCTGTTGTTGGTGGTTTTATGACTCTGGGCACTTTACCACTCCTGATCAGTGCTAAAGTGCATATTCTCTCTTTGGAAATTGAGGTGATGGATTAGCGATTCCATGATTGGCTGGGTTGATTTACTTGTCAGACCCTAGTACAGTGCACCATGTGTGCCCAGAGCCTGTAAATCAAATGCTGCTGGTGGGCTTGCAGCACTGATTGTGCCACCCACAGAATCAGCTTGGAAAATGTGACTCAGCCAGCCATTGCAGAGCCTGTGTGTAGTCTGGGACTGCCATGTCGACTTGGCAAGTGCACACACTTGCCAGTCCCCAAACCTTCCCTTTTCTGCATGTTAGTCACCCCTAAGGTAGGCCCAAGGTGCCCCTGTGGCCAGGGTGCATTGTATGTGAAAGGTAGGACATGCCCTGGTGTGTGTGACATGTCCTGATAGTGAAATACTGCCAATTTCGTTTTTCACTATTGCAAGGCTATCTGTTCCCATATGCCAGAATGGGGAGTTCATTTATAACATCTTATAAATATAACTGATCCCATGAAACATCAATCAATCAATCAGGGTTTTATATAGGGGGGGCAGCTTCGGATCAGTTCTTGAACGTGTGCAGGGTCGGGGAGCGTCTGATGTTCACCGGGATCTCATTCCAGGTCTTGGCTGCGATGTGGGAGAAGGCTCTACCACCTGTTCTGTTTCTGCGGATGCGGGGGACCTCTGCCAGGGCGAGGTCGGCGGATTGGAGTTTCCTCTTGAGTGCGTGGAAGGATAATCTCTTGTTGAGGTATTTGGGTCCAATGTTGAAACTGGTGGAGGCGACGGCGTTGATCTGGCGGTTCATGGAGAGGGAGGAGTCAAGGATGATGCCGAGGTTTCGTGCGTGGTCTGTGGGGGTGGGCAATTTCCCAAGGGAGGCGGGCCACCAAGTGTTGTCCCAGGCGGAGGTGCAGGGTCCGAGGATGAGGACCTGGGTCTTCTCAGAGTTGAGCTTCAAACAGCTGTCTTTCATCCAAGCTGCCACATTCTTCATTCCTTCCTGAAAACAGAGTCTGGTGTCTTCGGGCTTCTTTGTAAGTGAGAGGATGAGCTGGGTGTTGTCGGCGTAGGATACGATGCTGAGCCCATGCTGTCTGACGATGGCGGCGAGGGGGCCATGTAGATGTTGAAGAGCATGTGGCTGAGTGATGATCCTTGGGGTACTCCGCAGTTGATGTTGGTGGGTTCGGAGAGGAAGGAAGGGAGTCTGATCCTCTGGGTACAGCCGGAGAGGAAGGATTGTATCCAGTTGAGGGCGGTTCTTTGTATCCCCGCATTGTGAAGTCTGGCTGTGAGTATGCGATGTCAAACGGTGTCAAAGGCTGTGGAAAGTCCAGGAGTATGAGGGTCGTGGTGTGTCCCTGGCCGAGTAGCATGCGGATGTCGTCAGTGGCGGTGAGGAGGTCGGTCTCGGTGCAGTGGTTGCTGTGGAATCCAGACTGGGAGGCATACAGGATGAAGTTCTCTTTGATGAAGGTGGTCTGTTGGGAGTTTACGAGTCTCTCAGTGACTTTGGCAGCGAAGGGGAGGAGAGAGATGGGATGGTAGTTTTTCAGGTCCATTGGGTCGGCCGTTGGTTTCTTGAGGAGGGGTTTAACCTCCGCCTGCTTCCATTCATCTGGGAAGATGCCGGACTTGAAGGAGGCGTTGATGGTACTTCCTAGTTCGGGTGCCAAGGCAGTGGCAGCCCTGTGGAATATGTGCAGTGGGCCGGGGTCCGTTGGGGCTCCTGAGTGGGTTCTCTTCACAGTCGCGGTGATGTGTTCAATGGTGGCGGGATTCCAGGTCATGATGGATGACATCCGCGGCGAGGGGGGTGTGGAGTCCGGTGTCTGTTCATTGAAGTTGTCATAGAGGACCTTGATCTTCAGATGGAAGTAGCAGCTGAGCTTGTCGTGGGGTTCTTGGGAAGCTGTGACATCCGTGGCTTCGCTGTGGGGTTTTGTGAACTGCTGTATGACGTTGAATAGTTCCTTGGCGTTGGTACCGTTGGTCTGGACATTGTCTCTTATGGAGGTCCGTTTGGTGACTCTTATACGCTGGTGGTATTCCTTCGGGGCGCTCCTGTGATTGTTCCGTGCTTCCGTGGTTTTCTGGTTTCGACAGGTTTTCTCTAGGCGCCTGCAGGAGCGTCTGGCTTCTTGTAGTTCTGTGGGGAACCAGGTGGCCTTCATGGGGTGTTGTTTGGCGGGCGGTGGAGGGGTGTGAGTTTGTCTGCACAGCAGGAGATCCAGCTGTGGAATTCCCTGGCTGTGGAGTTGGTGTCAGTCGAGGCGCTGGAGGGGGTTTGGAGGAGGGTGGTTTTGAAGAGTTCCTCAGAGACCTTGCTCCAGTTCCTTCGTGGCGGGCGCGAGAGAGGCTTGGGTGCTGTGGTGGTGTTGAAGGTGAAGTGGACGCAGTGTGGTCCGTCCAGAGCGGCTGGGTGGTGTGGCTGAAGCGGATGTTTGTCCCACCCACAAAGATTGGGTCGAGGGTGTGTCCAGCTTTGTGCATGGGCGTGTTGACCAGCTGTTTCAGTCCGAGGTTGGTGAGGTTGTCGAGGAGAGTGGTGGAGTCGGGGTCTTCGCGGTTGTCGAGGTGGAAATTCAGGTCCCCGAGTAGAATGTAGTCCATGTAGGTGATGGCGTGGGGTCTGTTGAGTTCAGCGATGGTAGTTGTGGACTGGGTGCAAGGTCCCGGTGGTCTGTAGATGAGGGTGCCATGTAGCGTGGTCCTGAGGCTGGTCTGGATCTGGAAGTGGAGGTGTTCTGTGTTGGAGTGGGGGTCACTTGTGCTGGATGTGGAGAGTCGGAGGGGGGTCTTGTGTCCTCCTCCTGGGCAGTGGGGCCGGCCCTTTCTCTGGATCTTGTAGCCTTCGGGATGGCAATGGCGATGTTGGGCCAGAGGTACTGTTGGTCCAAATTTCTGTGAAGACGGCGACGTCGGGCGAGAGGGTGTTGATCAAGTCCCAGATCTCTACGGCGTGTCGGTGGAGGGAGCGCACGTTGAGGAGGATGCAAGTTAGGGTTTCAGTGGTGCGTGCCTCATGCGGGCCTTCAGTGGTTGAGGTGGTTTTGTTGACAGTGAATGATCTGCGGCAGAGTCTACATGAGAACTGTCCATGGGTAGTGATGGGTGAGGATCTTTCGCAGTCGGTGTGTCTTCCGGGGTTGAGTGCATGGAGTGCTGCGGAGTTGTATCGGCGGGGTCCCGGAGATCCAAGGTTCCTGGCGCTGGCCGCGGTCGGGTCACGGATGGGCACAGACGGGCTTGCCCGCTGCGCACGTCCACTGCGTGACCAGCAGCGGTTGTCATTATGTAGGGGCGGGGGGAGGGACGTGCAGCTGGGAGGAGGGAGCGGGGTAGTCAGGGGGAGGGGTCATGGGTCAATGCAAAACAAGATAGGAAAATAAAGTTTAGTATGCCTGAACTCAGAATCTTTTAGTGAGGGTGATTTTTACATTCTGTGTTTGAAAATACCACTTTTAGAAAGTGGGTATTTTCTTTCCTAACCATCAAGTGTGCCTCTGCTAGGTTTGTGTATTGCATGTCTGGCTTTTGGATGACAGGGGGCTGGAGAGGGCTGTGGCTCCAGAAGTCTGATGAGTCAGGGCTGGGCTGAATAGACCTGGATTGCATTTGGAGTAGGGGGAGGAGATTTCCTTTTTACCTGAATGGGCCTGGTCTGCCTTCAACAATGCTGTCTCCACCTCCTGCCAGGAAGCTGTACCAGTGAGGACAGAATTGGTTTTGGCTGGGTACAGACACTCTCTGCCCACAGAGAACAAAGGATTTTGTAGTATTAATATTGGGGCACAGAACTTTAGATCAATTCTGAAAAATAAAAAGGGAAACCTTTGCCAAGGAGAAGAGCCGGATAAGCTGAGGAGGAATACTGCTCCTGTGCCTGTTTGCTGCCTGGGGTCGGCCTGCAGTGGCTGCTTGCTGCTAAGGAAAGGAGAAGAAGGACTTTGCTGTTTTTCCTTTGTCACCTGCTTGAAGAAAAAGATCTCCAAGGGCTTAAAACTGAGCTTGCCTCCTGTTCTGAAATCTCAGGAACACAAAGACTTCATCCTTTCTGTCTGCCTGTATCTAGAACTGCTGTTTTAGCTGCTACAGAAGGAAATTGCAACACCGACGCTGGCGAGAGATGCCGTAATCTGCACCGAAGCCTTGAACGCTGCTCCGACTTGCGAAGTAGACCCTGCACCGGCCGCCGTGCATATCGACGCCAGCGAGCGACACCGTAACCTGCCCGAAGCCATGAGCGTTGCTCAGACTTACAACGTGAGCCCAACGCCTGCTGCTGTGCCGAATCTACTCCGGAGCCAACTTCATCATCGGGGAGCCGATCCTTGACATGGGTGACTCCCCGAATCCATCGACATCGCGCCATTGTAAGGAACAGTGGTTTTGGTGCCATCGTGATGTCTTCGCCCCGACACAGTAAGGAACAGTTGTTTCACCTCCCCTGCGCTGTAGTAAGGAACAGAGTCTAGACTTCTCCTGGGGTCATAAGGAGTCGAATGCCACACAGCGCCAACGAAGCAGCACCTCCCCAACGCTTTGAACTGTCGTTGCTTTCATCAATTTCAAGGTACTGTTCTTTGGGGGTCTGCTTGACTCCGAGCCCAACGCCGCACACTTCGCGGTCAGCGCCTTACTTTGGGATTTCCACCGGTCACGACGTCGTTATAACTCCAAGTGAAGTTATTTGTTGTTACAAGCTTTATTTGAGTGAATAACCTATTTTTAAGGATATATTGATTACTGTATTGTGGATTTGTGTTGTTTGGTCTTGTTTTAAGTTGAGATAAAGATTACTTATTTTTCTAAACTGGTGTGGTGTCCATTTGTAGTATTTTCACTGTATAAGTGTATAAGTTTAGTATGCCTGAACTCAGAATGTTAAAGTGCATCATTTAGTGAGGGTGATTTTTACATTCTGTGTTTGAAAATACCACTTTTAGAAAGTGGGTATTTTCTTTCCTAACCATCAAGTGTGCCTCTGCTAGGTTTGTGTATTGCATGTGTGGCTTTTGGATGACAGGGGTCTGGAGAGGGCTGTGGCTCCAGAAGTCTGATGAGTCAGGGCTGGGCTGAATAGACCTGGGTTGCATTTGGAGTAGGGGGAGGAGATTTCCTTTTTACCTGAATGGGCCTGGTCTGCCTTCAACAATGCTGTCTCCACCTCCTGCCAGGAAGCTGTACCAGTGAGGACAGAACTGGTTTTGGCTGGGTACAGACACTCTCTGCCCACAGAGAACAAAGGATTTTGTAGTATTAATATTGGGGCACAGAACTTTGGATCACTTCTGAGAAATCAAAAGGGAAACCTTTGCCAAGGAGAAGAGCCGGATAAGCTGAGGAGGAATACTGCTCCTGTGCCTGTTTGCTGCCTGGGGTTGGCCTGCAGTGGCTGCTTGCTGCCAAGGAAAGGAAAAGAAGGACTTTGCTGTTTTTCCTTTGTCACCTGCTTGAAGAAAAAGATCTCCAAGGGCTTAAAACTGAGCTTGCCTCCTGTTCTGAAATCTCAGGAACACAAAGACGTCATCCTTTCTGTCTGCCTGTATCTAGAACTGCTGTTTTAGCTGCTACAGAAGGAAATTGCAGCACCGACGCCAGCGAGCGATGCCGTAATCTGCACCGAAGCCTTGAACGCTGCTCCGACTTGCGAAGTAGACCCTGCACCGGCCGCCGTGCATATCGACGCCAGCGAGCGACACCGTAACCTGCCCGAAGCCATGAGCGCTTCTCAGACTTACAACGTGAGCCCAACGCCTGCTGCTGTGCCGAATCTACTCCGGAGCCAACTTCATTATCGCGGAGCCGATCCTTGACATGGGTGACTCCCCGAATCCATCGACATCGCGCCATTGTAAGGAACAGTGGTTTTGGCGCCATCGTGATGTCATCGCCCCGACACAGTAAGGAACAGTTGTTTCGCCTCCCCTGCGCTGTAGTAAGGAACAGAGTCTAGACCTCTCCTGGGGTCATAAGGAGTCGAACGCCACACAGCGCCAACAAAGCAGCACCTCCCCAACGCTTTGAACTGTCGTTGCTTTCATCAATTTCAAGGTACTGTTCTTTGGGGGTCTGCTTGACTCCGAGCCCAACGCCGCACACTTCGCGGTCAGCGCCGTACTTTGGGATTTCCACCGGTCACGACGTCGTTATAACTCCAAGTGAAGTTATTTGTTGTTACAAGCTTTATTTGAGTGAATAACCTATTTTTAAGGATAGATTGATTACTGTATTGTGGATGTTTGTTGTTTGGTCTTGTTTTAAGTTGAGATAAAGATTACTTATTTTTCTAAACTGGTGTGGTGTCCATTTGTAGTATTTTCACTGTATAAGTGTATGTGTTCACAAATGCTTCACACACTGCCTCTGAGATAAGCCTGTCTGCTCGTGCCAAGCTACCAAGTGGGTGAGCAGGGGTTATTTTAGCAGTGTATCCCCCTTACCCTGACTAGAAGCAAGGGTCCCTATTTGGACAAAGGTACCCACCTCTGCCAACTAGAGACCCCCATTTTCAACAATTTCCTTTTTCTTTTTCCCTGTAAAAGTTTTGCCATCTGTCTACCCCCTTCACACTCATTTCCACAGAGTTGTAAATGCAACTGGAATACATGACCATTGTTTTGTGTGCTTTGCAGAGAGGCCAACCCACTGACAGGCCCTTTGCTTTGGCTTCAGTGTCAGCGTCAGAGCTCTCAATCAAAGCCCCTCATAAACACCTGGCACGGCTCAAAGTATGCACAAAAAAAATACAGAAGCACAACATGATTAAATAGCTAACTATTGAGAAAAGCAATATTAATTAAAACTTGAAATAAGAGAGAAACAACGTTTTAAACAGTCATTGTTCGTAAATCAATCCATGTTTTTGGCATTAATGTTGTTAAAGGCATGAAGATAGAGCAGTTTTAATGTCATACAGCAGATAACTGTCTACTGTAAGCATATATGTTTCGCTTTACGCTCGGCTCGGATATTTGAGTCAACTTCACAAGGGAGCAAGAAACCTGGCAAACTTGCCTTTCAGATCAATTTCACGGCAGGACAAATAAAGTTGCTTGATTTCTAATGGGGCCAACTACATGCAGCCAAAGCCTGAGGTGTCACAGTGGAGGAGGTTAGCGTGGTGAGGGGTCTGAGGACAAAATATATAACAGAATATTAGCATTCTAATAATTGCCATTACAGAGAACAAGGCCCTAAAACACACGTGCTTGCCTCTACACCTACGTGTGACGAATAGGAAAGGGTGGGATCTATGCCTGTGAATGATGGACATCTGCTCCCCCGCCGGGACGTTGACTCCAATGCCCGAAACCATGATGCTGAAAGCATCACTGGCTTATAATGCTCACTTTGCCACAGGATTCAAGCTAGGCTGACTGATGAGGGGTGTTACCCTGAAACCGGTCCCAGGATATTTGTTTCTGGTCCAGGGAAGACCTGGCTTTGCAGTTTAGGCTGGACTGTTCCCATGAGGCACAGGGTAATGACTGATTTGCATATAGTTGGGTCTGAACTGGGGTGGCGAAGTGAGTTAAAGGACGATAATGGATTGAACCTAGATACATCGATTTGCTTAGAGATATGACTGTATCTCTAAATAAATCGATCTATTTATTATTTGTACAAGTCAGCTATGGAACCTTCATCAAACAAACTGAAGGAACATTCGAAAGAGTGGGGATAGGGAGGGGGGAAGGCAGGGGAATAAACCAAGGTAGATTACAACACACCTTCCTGAGCAGGGAGAGGGACAATGACAGAACCTGTGGTGCGACCAGTGACAAGAAATGGGACTGGTGAATATAAGAGGAAGGAATAAAATGCATAGCAGAGAAATACCTGTGCATTAAGAACAGCAGTCCATAATGATTTCTGAAGCCTCCAAGAAACAACTAGGCAGATGAGGCCAAAAGGGTTACTCAAAGCTATAATCTTTATGCCACGCAGGACAAACATTACTTCTCGATGATCTCAGAGGGAGATTAGTTTTCCTTACAGATGGACTGCATGTAATACTGGATCCTCTTTCAAGAACTTGAGCTGCTTTTAACGGTACCAATTTCTCCATCCCCCATGTTTGTCCAATCTCGTGCTGAACAACGGGGAAAAAAAACAAGGTAGATTACAACACCTTCTGACATTCAAAGGGAACCAGAGCTACTGGGTAGTGGCTCCCACGGTTGTCAGTTGCAAGAACTTGGTGGAAGACATTAGGGACTACCTGCTCTGAAAATTCTAGATGACACCTGATGGTTTTCAAGCTGACTCCAGTGTCTCTCAGAGCCTTCACCCTCTGCTCATTAATGGTGACCTCCACAGTGAACCTGGACCCCACCCTGCCGCCCCAGCAAAAAACACCTGGTAGGCAGTCCGGCCCTGATCACAAAAGACCAGATCATCAATAGTACGTTCATGCACTTGTGTAGTTGTTGAGTGCCGAGACTTCCACCTACGTATAATCCATAGGCATTAGCGGCTGCTGACTTTTTTTCTGCCATTGAAGTTGTTACAACCTTTTCATTAACCCTGGGCGAAGTTTGCGTAGCCACGCTACATGAGGATATACGAAGAAGCACAAAATCTCCCCAGTGCTACGCGTAGCTACGAGAGCATGGGGAGTTGCTTGTTTCCGCATGCTGGCTTGTGCTCGCGTATGCTCACGAGATGTATTTGAAGTTCGGCAACGCGGATGATGTGTTCGGGGAAATATTGCGCGTACTTCACCACTGGTCGCCAATGGGCACGGCCATCTTGTTTTCCTATCTTTTGCATGGTTCTGGGGCCTGTTTTTTAATCCCTCTCCAATCTTTTCAATCCTTTGTTTTGTACACTGTTTTTCTGATCTTTTTTATTTATTATCTATCCCTCTCTGTCCCTAAGTCTATATTTTGTGTTTTATTTCTAGTTTTACTGCTTTTGTTTTACTTTTCTACTTTTTTATATTACTTCCTTCTTTACTCTTCTACTTATTCCCCTAACTTTATTTTTTCCTGCTAAATTTTCTTTTCCGCCCCCGCCCACCCCAGAACCGTGGCTAAGGAAAAGGGAACCGGCTCCAAGGGCAAGGTGCCTGCACCCAAGAGCCGCCTGCCTTGCGGCAGATTGCCCCCTGCAGGGGTGCAGGCCCGGTCCCTATTCAGCGAGGCGGAGGTGGCCGCCCTTGTTTTTTTTTTGCAGCGCCACCTCCCCATGACCTTGGCAGCAGGCTGCAAGCCTGGCTCCGGGTACGCTACCCAGGAGCTTCACCGCCAGTGGGCGAGGATGCGCTGGGCAGTGTTTCGCTGCTCTGGGTTCCGGGGCACCCATAACCAGCTGACCCACCGGTGGTCAGACATCTTGGACCGGGAGCAGGACCTGCTGGACCTGCTAGGTGTCGAGGTCGTGGGGTTTGGTGAGTAGCCAATACTATTGTGTGTTCTCTGGACTGTGTTACTGTTATTGGGATTATATTTTTTTCCCGAATAGCAAGAATGCTGCTACTTACATTGCAGGTAAATTAAGTTTTAAAATCTTTAGTAATTGTTCTTCTTAGACCAACAAGATGCCCGAAGCATTTGACAGGGCACTCGACATCACCCCTGCCATCCGGCATATGACGCAACTCGCCGTGATTCTACCACTTGTATTTCTTTTTTGCCGACGCGTTTCAGGGCACTGCGGCGCCTTCTTCCTGGGCAGCTCACAAACAACACTGAGGCTCACAATGATTCCTTTCTCGATTTTTATTGTCATCACATGTCCCTGCAGTGCCCTGTCACATGCTTCAGGCATCTTGTTGGTATAATTGTTCTTCTTCTAGACACAGGTGCTCGGCACTACTAATCTCACTTGTTTGCAACTTTGCGCTCGCTTGGGCTGATTATGTAAGAGTTTACTTTAGAGAACTTAAGTTAGGTAATGCTAGAGAGACTCTAGTCCTTTCTTTGTCCTCCTGTCACTAAGATAGTGGTGGACAGGTAGTTTAGTTTCTTAGTAACTTAGTATTAGTTGGTAATTTTTAAGTGGTCGGCGTGACGCATCCTCTGTCACGTGACTCACGTCACGTGCTGCTGAGTGCTGCTTACTCCAGTCCTTAGCAGAACCTTTTGTAGTTTGTTTAGAGAGTGAGTAATAGGCTTAGCAGAACATCAGCAGCAATCAACCAACAATTTAGTGTATGCAAAATGTATGCATGTGTCCTCTATCTATGTATTTTTGAGGACTAAAATAAATGGAAATGCAGACTTAGTGAACAATTGGCCCGTCTGAATAGGTGGGCTAGGTCAGGTGGCACTTAGGTGTAGTATTCTGGGATCAGAATGGAACACTGGATTAGTGTTCATAAATATTACCTAGACGATCCGCGAATCCCGCTTTACAACCAGTCGATCAGATTAGTTAGGTCAATTTTATTGCAATTGTTTTTAAAAATGTTTTTCGAGCGTTTTTCAAATATTTTGTTTGTTTCACATCAATCATCAATGTTTGTCTCTTTCGTTATTATATCTTACATGATCAGCACCCACGGGCAAGAAGACGGGGTCGGAGTCAGCGGGAGCAGATGAAGAATGCCAGGGCCAGGACCAAGACCGCTCCTCTACCGAGTGCTCTGCTGCTGTCCCCAGTAAGTCGTCCTCCTGTTAATATTAATAATTATATTTCCCTAACTTTTACTGCACCTTATTTTTCTCGAACTATTACTTCCGTTTCCTAATTCTATTTCACCAAATCTTCTTCGATCTAGAGTATCTTTTTCTAAATTCTTGTTATCCCTGCCTCTAACTGCCTCTCCTCTGACTCTCTGTACTACTACTATATTAGTCTGTCTGTAGCTAAGCTTGCCCAGTTGGCTACCCTTAATTTTTATTTAAAAGGTTTTAAAACTCAAATTCACCAATAGCTCAAGCCACTGAGTCCAGTATTTTGCATTGTCCTCTTCTAGTCTTCTTAGTCTTAATAGGCTTTGACAATTCCCACCAACAAAATGCCCAACAAAACAGGAACCTGTCGCAGAAAGTGTGGACAGATAGGTACCTTTACGCACATCATATGGGAATGCATGCATATTCAATTATACTGGAAGGAAGTACACGAAGTCTTAAGTACAGTCCTTTGTATCACTATTCACCCTGAAGCACGGAGATGCATGTTGAACATATGGGAACCAACTGACTTAAATACCCATCAAACGCAGTGGGCCACACTTGGGTTCGCAATAGCAAAAAGAAACATCGCTCAGGCCTGGGGAGCGACGATTCCCCCTACGTTGGAGGCATGGGAAAAGAGTATGGACTGGTGTATGTTCAGGGAAAAGACTGTATATGCTGCCCGTGGTTGTCCTAGAAAGTGGTCCCGCATTTGGACACAATGGAACTCATACCGTGGAGATATTTGCACCCAGTTATACCCTATTTCTACTGCCTCCCGAAAATTCACAAACAGCAACGACCACCTCCGGGACGTCCCATTATCTCTGGGATTGGTTCATTATTGGAACCTCTATCTAAATTTGTAGACGTGTTTTTAAGACCCATGGTTACCGAGATGCCTACATATCTGAAAGATACGGCTGATGTCCTCCGTATTTTACCTGAGGTTGAATTCAATTCCGATACCGATCTATTAGTCAGCCTGGATGTAGAGTCATTGTACACTTGCATTCCGCAGCTTGAGACCCTCGATGCAATCAGAGGACTCTTAGAAGCACGGTCTTTGGATAGCATCACCCCAGTGCCTTTTATCATGGAATGCGCCAGATTGGCCATGATGGAGAACTATTTCAAGTTTGAAGATCAGATCTTCCTCCAGACATCTGGTACTTCAATGGGCAGCGTTTTTGCGCCCAGCCTCGCGAACCTATATGTCCACTTATTCGAACAGAACTATGTACTCAACCACAGCAACCCTTATCGTCATCATGTGGTGCTGTGGAAGAGATACATAGACGACATCCTGGTGGTGTGGCGAGGCACAGGTGACGAAATTCTAGCCTTTCATTCTTGGCTAAACCAACAGAATGCGTTTTTACGTTTCACCATCGAATACAGTAAACATCGTTTGGCTTTCCTTGATATCTCCATCTTTGTTCATGAACACTCATTGTGTTCGGAACTATACAAAAAACCCATGTCTAAAAACTCTTTGTTGTCATTCAACAGCCATCATCCAAGGGCACTCCGTGAGAACCTTCCAGTCGGCCAGTTTCTGCGGATCCGCAGAAACTGTTCCACCAGACAGTTGTTTGATAAACATGCTGGAACACTAGCAAAACAACTACAATCGCGACAGTATCCTAAACATCTAGTACGAAAAGCCTGGAAACGGGCATCTAATAACCATCGTGATGCTTTACTGGATACCGCTGTGTCAAGGACTACCAGCGAGAGACTCACCTTTGTCACTACATTCTGCACTGTGTCCAACCAAATACAGAAGACAGTACGCAAGCATTGGCCGATATTGAACATAGCGTCGGGCAGTATCTCGCCTCCCTTATTTGCTTTCAAAAAGGGCCCAAGTTTGCGAGACAGTCTGGTCCACACAAGACCACTATCACACCCTGTCTGTGAGACCAGTACTTTGTGGTCCTTACCACCTGTTCGGGGCCATTTCCCCTGTGGCATGTGTAGTGTCTGTCCGCAAACTACTAAAACTACATCTGTGGACATAGGCACAGAACGCCCCTGGATATTACGCAATCACACGAATTGTAATTCGGATTGCGTAATCTACAGAATCACTTGCCCTTGTTCCCTACATTACATAGGGTACACCACACGGAAAGTCAAGCTCCGCATAAGCGAGCACAAAAGTACCATCCGCTGCATGAGACAATCCACTTGTTTGACCGAGCATTTCCTAGCTAAGAAACACAAAGCTGAGGACCTCAGGTGGATTGTCTTAGAACGTCCATTTATCCCCCAACATTTAACGGACGTTTCTCAATTTCTATTTGCCAAAGAACAAAAATGGGTTTATAAGCTTAAGACTGACACCCAAGGACTGAATGATAACATACCGTGGGCTTCCGTCTACACCTAAGACAGCCGTATTGCCATACTGCATGAATGTGTATATCCGGTTAATGACTGGGACGCATTTTACTAATCATAACACCCATTTATATCCATTGATTAGTTATCTGGATGGGCTGAACTTCTCTATGTTCATCTCCCTTTGGGTCTTCTGATTTGATGACTGAGTCATTCTATACTATTAAAAGCTAAACATGATTCACTAAGAACACTACTAGGGTACTGGATTACTCCTTTGGGAATCACTACCAACTAGATCCCCTGAATGAGGAACTGGTTGTCATTCCTGTACCTATCTGGCACGAGAGGGGTTGTAACTCTAGCTTTCCCAACAGGATTGATCAGTGGGCATCATGTTCACATGGTGACTTTATTTCACGATACCTATACATACTCTGCGTAACAGTGGCTCTAGGATTCCAAGCCACTGCGTTATAATTATTGACTCCGCTGTGAATCAACAGTACGATTCATCGCCAAAGCACTCAGGGTCAATACCTACACTCTGCTCTTGGTCTTTGCTGCTTTCGAGGGCTGCTCCATTATCACATTGATTCATGTGCACGCATGCGCTAGTAACTGCCACCTACTCTTCGCGCATGCGCGACAGACGAGCAATAATCCCATGAGAAGCGCGTTATTTAGTAAGCTCTCCGCACACTCGTTGAGCGGTTTCATTATGTTGGTGATCGGCTCTGCCTGATCACTGTTACAACGGCCGGTTTGCCAGTAAACAGGGTTTCATTTGCACAACGTGACAGCGCTGACACATGCGCTGTGGAGAATTGTGTCTCTGGTAGTATAGCTTTGAGGCGCATGCGCTCCAGCACAGACACGCTCACTTGTCCCGATCGAGACACACAGCTGATCTCGATCGTGGACTACAATTTTACACGCGAGCGCTATAAAAAGCCCCCTCCTGTTCCGGTCGATACCTCCCAGACGGCTCGTGAGTCAGTCAGAGGTATCGACGGACAGGTAAGGGAGGAGGCTGGGAGCTCATGCTATTTGTGCTTTACAAACAAATTATCTCCCCAGATGTAACAAGTAGAGCCTAGTGGACACTTATAGCCACTTTAATTATCCTTCACCAATTCCCAGTATTCCCTTAGTTTATATGGGCAATAACCATATACTATTTCACCAATTACTGGTTTCTTCCTATCACTGGTTTCTACTATGTTACTGACTTACTAAGATACATGATCCCATAATAACATGGGTCTGCAGAGATTTAGACCATAAATACATCCTGGGAGTTAGGAGTTCTTTAAGGTTTCGGACATTTTAACTATTGTAGGTTCTTTTTAATATGTTTGAAATACGTGTTTTTGAGATTAAAGCAGACAGGTATCAATCAGCAATCTGTCTGGGCTTTTTCTCCACATTCAAACAGAGCGGTGCCTCCTTCTCCGAGTAGTCAGCCGGGTGAGGTGAGGCTTTACTCCCACACAAAGCTGGGTGAGTTTTTTTGCTATTTTTCTTCCACTATCTTGATATACAAATTGTATTTTCAAACATCGCTTTGAGTTTGTCTGATAATCAAGGCACGGCTAACTCTAGACCTGCTGTTTTTCAACTGATGGTTTTGTTCTGATGTGCATGAGGTTTTATGTGTGTATTCTATTTTTAGGAATGAAGACATTGTCCTCACGCTCAATGCTTGAGCTGTTCTGGTAGGGTGGCACACGCCACACACATATCCCACATTTAAATTGATTTGCATGGGTTTATTTATTATTGTTTTTTCACTTTATGTGATTACTTTAAGCAGTAGCTCTCTTTCAATTTCAAGGTCCTGAAGAAAGCCGGGTCAAAGTGACCGCTCCGGCTGAAACATGTCGACCACACCTTTCTCACACGAACCAAAAATTAGCCTGTAAAATTCATACCAGACTATAGGTTCTTTTATATATGAAACTTGATTAATCCATATTAAACTCATTTTTGATCAAGTATTCATTTTTAACCTCACTTCACTCTCTTAGCACTGCACTTCACAGGAGCCCTCGACTATTTGGGTTCACACCCTTGCAGGAGTTTATTTTCCTTCTGGGTTTCACTAGCCTGTGCACCTGAGCGATCTGCTATCTCGGGCTCAGACAGTGATTCCCTGGAGTTCCAGATGACGATGCTCCGCCAGTAAGGGTGGGCTGATGGACTCCTTTCTCCTGCAGGGGTGCCTCAACTATTCGCAGGTTCTCGTACACACCTTTACAATAACCGTTAGTTGGCTATTTCTGTTTTGAATGGACTGTACTTCTTCTCTTTGTTCTATGATATTTGCACCCCCCCACAGAGTATTGAATTAGATGATCTGATCACTCACTGAATGATCCCTACTGTCTCACATTGTCATGCCTTGATTGATATTGTGAAACTTTGAAATTGCTTATGTTTCAACGCTTGTTTAATAAATAGATTTATTAAAAAAATTTAAAAAACGGCAAACCAGATATTTTACTATTATTGTTAGGATAAGACATACTCCTACTAGTGTCTACTCTACTCTAGTACCCGGTTTGTACTAGTGATGTATGTGGAATATATATGTATTTTAACTATTTTTTTAAATCTTGCTAGTGAAAAAGAATAAATAGGGGAAGGTGTATATGGCATCTAAAACATGTGTAATGTTTTTTCTAGGTGTACTGATCACCAGTGCCAGGGACAGCGGTGGGGCAGGCGACGCCAGCCAGGAGGGAGCAGCGGATGCAGCAGCTGCCACAGGGGTGGGTAAGGCAGCAGCAGTTGCAGGTGGTGGTAAGTTATACTTATATTCCTTACTTATTGACAATAGTTAAACACACACTGCAAGGGAGTACACTGCATGTTGAGAGACACTAAGTTGTTGTGAACAACGGTTGAAGAAGAACACACCCTTTACTTAGCATTAGAGCAATAGCATTAACAGTGGGAGTAGTTGAGTAACTAATGGCCTCTTCAATCTGACTTCAACTCAGCTGGGAAAGTTTTATGGAGAAGACTAAGAGTCAGGCGACCTTGATGGATGGATGAGAAAGAAGGATGGAAGGAGGAAGGACAGGCGAGATGTAAAAATATATGACTGGCAGAGAAGGATACGTGCCACGTGGGATGCATGCATAGGTGGCTGATAGGAAGGAATCAGCTGCATGGGTGGTTGAAGGATGGGTGGAAGGTAAAAGAATAAAAGATGCCTGCCTGGGTGGATAAAACTGTATGGGTGATAGCAAGAATCCTCTGGGGTGTTTCATGGGTCAAACTCAAAGGCAAGCAAGGAAGGAAGGACGCATGGGTGGTGGTTTACAAAAAAAATGTGTTGTTGTTGAGAGGTTAAGAAGAATGATAGACATGCTTACTTTGAATGGATGGATGGCTGGATGGTATTCATCATAGCATAGGTGGAGACTGTCACTGGATGAAGATGAGTCTTTGAAGAGAATGTAAAAGGAACCGCGCCAGAGTAGCACGCAAAGCCAGGGAGAATAGAAGTATGTTCAGAATACTCCCTTGACTCACAGTATTTCGCAAGCACAGCATATTTTGTGTATGTACGTTATCAAGTGCCTCCCTCCGACTCCGATGCCCACTCACTACCGATGTGAATTTATTTTTGACTGTTTCAGTCTGCCATGGGTGGCCTATCGACTGCATGGATTGTTAGTTACTAACTGGTTACACAATCAATCAAAATAAAGTACCTCATGTCATCCCATTGATATACATAAGCAATGATCATTTTGATAAGATATCATCTGCCTTGTTGTAGTAGGCAGGGTGAAAGTGAAATTGAGCAGTTGCCCTGGCCTTGATGGAACAGAGAGTATGGCCAGTGCCACCCATAATAGAAAAAATAAGACGATTGTGTAGTCAGCTTCCACACCTGCAGACAGTAGTAAATAAAAATAATGTGAGTCTGCGTCATGAGTATGTTTGTCTTGGGCGCAAGCTGACTGAGCTGGCATGCCGGCTGCAACAAGGTTACTTAATTTAGCTAAACAAGAGAGAAGAAGAAAACTGGTGTACTCGAGTCAATACTACCACAAATGTTATGTCATGTGCTTGCTAGTGCTACTGTGCCACTATGTGTAGAATTAAATTTGTGTTACTCTTTTGCTAACAGTATTACAATAGTCTTTTTTGATATAGCTACTCCTTCCCAACCAAAAGCAAGACCAGACAGGAAGGAGTTGGCAGCCATGGCCCGGCGCCGGAAGCTTGAGGCCATCCAAAATTAATATCAGCGGCTGGTGGCTCTGGCGGAGGAGGAGGAGGAGGTGGCAGCAGCTGCAGCTGCAGCTTCCTCCAATGCCCCGGGCCCAGCCAGGCCCCTCAAGTGTTACGGCACCACGGTCTGGCAGCTGCCCACCAAACTACATCCTGCAGCGCTGCCCCCCTTGTGGATGCAATTGCCGAGCTTTTAAGCACTGCATGCTCCTCCGAATGGCGCGCCTTGAGGAGCAGGTAAAGGAGGTCCTCAAGTGATAGCGAGCCTGCCGATAGACTGAAATCAGGTTGGATTGTCCCTTTTTTATTCTTTTTTTTGGTGGGTGGGCATTGGGCTACGTTGGGGAAAGGTTTGGGTTTATATTTATTTTTTATTATGGACAATTTTTTAATTCAACGGACATTGTTTGGACTATCTTTTTGGACACTGGTTGGGGTTAGGGAGAGGGGTGGGTCAGGTGTTGTGGGATTTTTTACAATAGTTTATTTGTTGCGGGATTAAATTATATTTATAATAACACTTTACATACGATGTAAAGGTTTTGGGGGGGGTTACTCTTTTATGTCACACTGTTTCCTTCCTTTGCTGCTGCAGGGCCGCAGCCAGTTTTTGATTTAAATAATTTGCCAATTTTGTAAACAATGACACAAACAGATAGATGCGGTACCCTCACTAAGTGACTTGCCCTACTAATACTGTCAGTCTCTCCTCCTAGTCTATGCAGTCTGCAACTGGACTCAAGGGTGTGGGTGTGTGAATTGATGAATCAATTAATTTCCATTATTAATTATGCCTCCCCCAAACTTCTCGTGCCTGTGAGTGATGTTTAAACTTGGGCACAGCGATGGCTGCATGGTGATGATGGTTTGGTTTCCCAAGATGCCATGGTTTTGGTGGTAGTAGTAGAAGACACTGGCAGTAGCATTTGCAAAAAAAGAAAATGAGACAGTCGGTCGCCTGAGAGAGACTCTGGAAGGAGTAGTAGAATGAAGTACTGTACAGTAACAGTACACAAGAAGACTGCCAAACAATAAACCATAATAATGTTGATTAGCAATGCTAAAGTAAAATAAAAAATAAAGGTGGCTGGGATCGCCTAGTACAACAAGTTACAGACTGTAGTTGTGTCGTTGTGTGACTTGCAAATATACTGAGCATGGGTGTGCAAGCAGAAGAAGATCCTCTCCCTGCCTTCAAATTGAATTAGTGTTGCTCTCACCACATCCGCCCCGGCAAGTGTGTGATCAATTATTGGTGTAAATTTAATTTTGTCACACCTCAATATAATTCACACAGCCTGGGGGAAGAGACTTGATGGTTAATGATAAGTAGCACTTACTAACTAGACTATTAGACAGTACAGGGCAGTAGTATATTATTAATTATTATTATGCAATTTGTCTTGCCTGTCAGAGAGACTCAAATTACATACATTTTATGTTCTGCTGTACCGGGCTTCCTTTTAAAGCTAGCAAAGAAAATTTAAAAATAGCTGTAGTGATCAATTATAAGCAATGAGCAACAATAAGTCCAATAACAACAACACACAGGTGTAATGATTGAAAAGAAAAAACTAAAAGATACTAAAGTTACTGTATGTTATCCTGGTCAAATTGGGGAGTTGCATCTCGGCATTACTCTTGGTCCTCCTGTCCATGTACGCTGCGTCCGTCAATCTTGGGTGACACTGCCTTCCTGGCAGATGCCGATTCGTAGGTGAGTGTGAGTTATATTTCTTTGTTTATTAGCACAAGGTAAAGCCGGCCTGGAAGTGTAGATGGAAAAACAAAAGGGCTATTGAAAAATCAAGGAGAAAATAAAGCATAAATTACGGAGGAGTGCAAACACTTTCAGAGGCGGCATGGCTAAATCATGTCTACTCTGTTGTCTGTTTCCAGCATTGACCTACAACAGCAACAGGACAGAGCAGGCCCACAGTGCCCACCCAACCTTCACTTAGCTTAGATGTTGACTGAGCCAGACAGAGCACACATATACAGCAACATAGCATTATCCAAAGTAAGTAACTCAATCAATGCACAGCTGTCAGTCATACCACTAGTACACTTGTGAGTCGTGACTTGACTCCACCACCACACAGACATGTAGGTCTACTGTGGTTGTTGCTGATTTATTTACCTTTTATGCCACTTATGAAAAACGCCCAGAGTTATTCCATCAATCATCTCCGATCCTACTGACTGACTGCGAAGATACTATGTCACTGTGGTCATCATCATCATGGTGTTGTCCAACTCAGTCCGCAGTGTACCGAGTGAGTCCAGATTCCATATTCAAAAATGCAATGGATCGGCCTGCAGTAGTAGTACAATTTTGTCATTAATCAACAAGAAGGGAAACATTGACTTGAGTCACTTTTAGTGTGTAGATTAAATACTAGTACACTTTGACTTTACTTCATGCACAACAAACAACAACAACACAAACACACATCACTCAGAGTCAGCGCATCCAATGCATGCCATCATCATTACCTGTTCCTTCTTATCTTAAGTTAAGGGGCAGTCTCTCTCGGCTCGGAAAGGAGGATAGCTATAGTCATCATGTTCCACTTCTTTTGGAGGGACTCGACGAGGCAACATTTCTTGTACCATTATCAATCCAATCATGCGACTTGAGGGAAATGGATTTAGGGTGAGTCAGGAGGATGGAGCAGGACTCCGAGGAGTGGACTTAAATTTACACAGCTGCATATCTAATATGGCAATAAAAAGAGAAGACGTTGGTGATGGATTTGTTGTGATTCGAACTAGAAAGACAGAGACACACACAAATAATAAAAGTAAATAAGGAAGAAAGAAAGTAACAAGTTCAAAGCCTAGTTGTCAGGGCAGTATAGCTCATCCTCAAACTCTGGTGGTTCAAGCAGAAGTAGGTAATCATGTAACACACTACTTCCGTCACCTAAGTCACTGTCCTCAGCTTCCTGCTGTGATTCACGTATATTGTAATTCGGTGGTATAAAGTGCTGATTCATTGTGATCATAGTTAACCTCTCCACGTTTGTGGGTGAGAGAATGGTCTTTTTCACTGTTACAAAGGCACCAGCAGCACTGAAAACACGCTAAGAAGAGACACTTGCGACAGGGCTATCCAGATAGTTTCTCGCCAGCCTGCTAAGTACTGGCCAGTGGCGCATTTTCCCATATCAATACATCAATGGGTTTTTTGATCAACGTAGACCTCTGTTGGGTCATCCAGATAGGCCTGGACTATCCGCTCAATGCTCAGGGGTGCTCCACTTTGCTGGGACTCTTTTGCCTTTGCATCAGCACTGGACCTAACAAGCCCTTGCTGTAGAAACCAATCCTGTGCCGATTTTACTGGGGCTGATAATCCAGTTCTTGCTGTTGTTTATAGTGTTGGTGACTGCTGTGAGCCAAACGCACTGCCCTCAGGCTCTGAAGTTGATCTTGATGCCCGATGCCCTGCTGCAGTACTTGTTGTGGGTTGGAGTAGCGGGCCTTTCCCTTTATTTACCAGCCGTTCCTTTTCCAAGTCACTGGCTGCCTCAGCTATCCAAGTTTTTTACTGGGCAACATCCACTTCTGAAAAAGGAATTATTGTCTTAGTGTTCAGTGCTGTATTGTACCGTGGATCCAGAATTGTGGCACAATTGTAACGTTTATCTGACACAATGCTAGTTTACACCCTTGTATTTTCAGCTAAGCAAAAGGCTAAGCTCTGCACCAACTTATATGCTTCTTGTTTTTCCTCCACACCTGCGTACGAATCCGACACCTTCTTCAGCTGTTGCTCTAGCATGTGCAACAATGGGATAGCTTGGCACAAGGTACAGTCCTCCTTGCAGACCTCACATGTGAAGAGCTCAAAAGGAAGTAGCATCTCTGTCAGGCATTTAATTAGGCCACATTGGTCCATCTGAATGGTCATGCCTTTCACAGTAGCATCCCCTAGTCTTTGCATGACATAGTCATTGATTGGTCTGTACTGATCAAACAGATGATCAAGCATGTAATAAGTTGAGTTCCAACATATTGACACCTCCTTGATGAGTGCTTTGACTGGCATTCTATGCTCACATTGAATGATCCTCAGCTGCTTCCGGGCTTTAAAAGAATGGCTGAAATGTGTACATATTCTTCTGCAGGTGGTCCGTAAGTTTTTTCAGAAAGTCTTGAACAATTATGTTAATGCAGTGTGCCAAACACAGGACCCTGAAATAGCCACCAGTGCACATGGTCCTAACTATATTACTGCCATTGTCCGTGGCAACAAAGCCAATTTTAAGCCCTCTTGGGTGTAGCCATTCAAAGACCTTGCTGCTAAACTCTTCCAAAATGTTTGCCAACACTTGCAGATATCTTTTGTCTAAACCCCGCAAAAGAGATCCAGTGTGCAGTGATGCACATGTAATCAGTGGCTTGCCAACTGGTCCACATGTCTGTTGTCAGGTGGATATTGTGAACAGCACTCTGCTCCAAAGCTTTTCCAAGCAATTCCAGCACGTCGTGATGTAGTGCTGGAACAGCAACTCTGGCGAAATAGGACTGGCTGGGAACCTTCCATTTTGGGCAGATGGCTGTCACAAATTCCAGAAAAGCCACCCCTTCCACAAAAGAAAAAGGGAGAAGGTCCAGTGCTAACATTTTCACCAGCTTCGCATTGTACAAATGTGCCGTTGGGTGGTTGCATTCATACTGCCCCTCCGACCTAAAGATGCTGACAATGGTAGGCTGGATTTTTTTCCTTTCTAGTGCTGCTGATGCAGGTGACTTCTTGAACCCAGTTAGGCTCAACGACACACTTATTTCATTGCGGAACTCTGTTGCCTTGGTGTCTCAGCCTGACTCTTACTACGGTGCCACTGAGATGTTGTTGAGGCTGATGCGGATGTGGGTGGTACCACTGCACTGCTGGGATCAGGGCACCTTTGTGTACCAGAGAAAATGTCTCCCTCTTGTTCAACTTCCACCACGACCATATCTTCTTCTACTTCTTCATCCCCACCAACAGCAATGGTGCAGTTTAATTTTTTTGGCCGTTAAGGTGCGCCTCCCACTGGATCATGTGGTTGTTTTTTTAGATGGGTTGTTTGGCGTCCGGTACCATAGTTTGTACCAAGCTTACCCCGACTAACACTTTGTAGACTAATTGAGCATATAGCAACGTTCTTCTCCTTACTGCTAACCGAAAAGAAGTCCCAAACTGCAGAGGTGAACTTTCTTGTGCTGCTGGAGGTGCCACTGGCAATGCTGGATTAACTGGAGGGTGTGTCTGGAATTTGACTCTGTGCAGTACCACTACCTACTGAGTTGGTGGTTGTGCTGGATGTAGGTCCCTGCCGGGCCTTTGCAAATGCAAATATGGAAGCTGGAGGTGGTGTTGGTGTTATCTGTGTTGGTGGTATCCGTGCCACATCCCTCACAGCAACTTGGGATAGGGTAATAATGTCGGTCTCCATCTCCACTGGGGCGGGAGTGATGTTCATGATGACTGGCTCGTCATCATCCTCCTCTTCTGCATCTACCTCCATAACTCTAAGGCTTTCTGGAACCTTCCTTTTCCCTAGCCTTGTTGCGTGGCGTGCCTTACTCTTAGACTGAGCTGGTGGCTTCCAAGTGGCATCTAGATCATCAGAAGGGAGGCTTGAAGAAGAAGTTGATGGACTAACCCTCCTTTTCCTTGCTGGGAATCTGGAAGACAATGGATCTTCTGAAAGAGTGGCTTGCTCTTCTTCTTCCTCTGCATGAAGCTCGATTTCCTGAACTGCCCCTACATCGGAAGGAACAACTACTATTGTGGGCGGTGGTTGCGGCTGTTGTTGCGAAAGTTGTTGCGGTTGAGGCTGTTGTTGCAACTGTTGTTGGGGTGTTGTTGCGGCTGTTTTTGCGGCCGTTGTTGCCCACTTATCTGCTGATTTTCCTCCTACGTTGATTGGGTACTACTTTGCGATAACGATAAGTCAATTTCGACATCACTGCTCGTTGGCGTTTGCACAATTAGACTGGCTACATCTGCGACACTCATGGGCTTGGGCCTAGGTTGATGGGGTGGGCCCACTGATGAAGAGGTGCTGCTCCCAGCTTACTCCCCGGACACCGCTGCTGCAGGCTTAATTTTTTGTTTCCCAAAAAACAACCTGGGCGGCACACCGGTCTTGGTAAGTGCCACGTCTTCCTTCTTCTGTTCCTTCTTCTCACTGGCAATTTTCTTGGAACTGGAGGACCTGGTACCTTTCTTTGGGGCCATCTTTGTCAGATGTCAGCAGGACGCAGTTGCACGAGTTGCAGAGATGTCTGTGGTCACATGTCACGTGGCAGTAGAACTGGTAATGATGATGACACCTCCTTCTCAGTCTTTTGTGCATCTAAAAGCAAAGAAGCCAGAAGAACATCAGTGAAATTTTGCATTTGTTGCTGTGGTTCAATTACTACTAGTACAAACAAACAAATATAATATATAACTTAGCGTGTGGTGGTCACACTTGTTAGTGTTATAACTTATATTATAAAATGTTATTAACTCAGTTATTACAAAAAACAAAACAACAGTGTAGCCATTTGTGAGACTTTGACAACAAGGGCTTTCATGATATACTGTGTACACTCAGGAACAACAGGAAAGAAGAAGAACAAAAACAAAAATACAAATGTAATGGAAGTGTAACCTGTTTGGCATTAATTTGCGCATCACGTCATTCAGGGAGCTGTAGATGGCAAAGGGGATGGAAGCAGTGAGGCCAAGAGGAACAAAGGAAAGACATGCAGTCCTATATGGCAAAAGCAGCATACTACTAAACTACCACCACAAAATGGCCAACAGCCACATGGTCACTCACAGTCACAACAAGCAGGAGGCCTGGAAAGCAATGAACTCAAGCAGGCCTATAATGGCCAGGCAAAAGAGGCATGCTAAACATCACAGCTTTAATGCAAAAATGCAAAAACGAAAATCCACAGGGCTAAACAAGGTTTGCACGTTACACAACAACAACTACACCACACACACACATCCAACAAAGGCATTTATTAAACACACACCAAAATAGTGAAATACACCCAAAACACATTTTGCAATTCAATCCAATGCCATCCGTGCCCTAAATGATGTTTAAATTCAACAGACACCACAGAGACAGTTGTTTCATGCACCCATGAGTAGCTCTGGGCCTACTGGCTGAAAGGCCTATATTGGCAGACTAGGCCACAATATTGCAGGCCAATGGCAAAAGCACACTGGCTGACTCCACAAAATGGCCGCCAGCCATATGGCCAGGCACAACAACAAGAAGAGGAACAAAAGAAAGACATGCAGGCGTATATGGCAAAAGCAGCACACTACTAAAGTACCACCACAAAATGGCCACCAGCCACATGGTCACTCACAGTCAAAACAAGCAGGAGGCCTGGAAAGCAATGAACTCAAGCAGGCCTATAATGGCCAGGCAAAGGAGGCATGCTAAACAACACAGCTTTAATGCAAAAATGAAAAAACGGAAATCCACAAGGTTTGCAAGTTATACAACAACCACACACATCTAACAAAGGCATTTATTTAACACACCAAAAAAGTGAAATTCCCCAAAAAACACATATTGAAATTCAATCCAATGCCATCCATGCCCTAAATAATGTTTAAATTCAACAGACACCACAGAGACAGTTATTTCCTGCACCCATGAGTAGCTCTGGGCCTACTGACTACCCACTATAAATTTTTAAAAACTGTTGAAAAGTACAAACAATTATAGTTGCAACTTGCAATGCCCCAACCAAACAAACAGCACCAATTCTCCAACTTTCTTGTAAAATCTAATATCCCAAAGTCCTAAAATCCAAAGATATATGATGCAGCAGACACAAAGAGTGATCCTCTGGGCACTCCTTCCCATTAAAAAAATTAAGAAAAAAGAAAAAGGACTACTTGCATAAAAAAGTACAGCCAAATGTCAATCTGAGGAGTTTTTTTCATCCAAATCATCATTTTCAAGAAGGTTTTATGCTACTCAAGAGATATTCTTCTCAAGATTGCAATTTATGCATGTTTGGCATCACGAGCTTCACTGAACTTATGCTGGATGTCCGATGGCGCGTCCAAATGACGTGTTTGCGATTGCACACTCTCGTGGGATCGTGCGGCCGGCTACCAAAATCTCGTGGCGCACGCAAATGGATAGGAAATCTCGTTGTCGAACACAGGGATCCTGGTAAGTCACTACCGTGCGTGTGAAAACGCATTTTGAAAGCGCAAAAAAGGAAACAACTCCACTACACCACGGATCGCTGAGTTTTTGGTAACTCCGAGTTGCGGAACATCCACAAACTCCGCGAGCGGAGCGGATTTTAAAACCCAGAGTTACTTTTCATGCACGTTCATTTTTGTGAGTACTTTGTCTCAACAAAAATGATTGACAGGAGACCAAGCCTAGTAAAACAATGGTGCTGGGGGTGGTGGGGGGCGGGGTTTTCAGTGATTGGAAAAAATAATTGAAAGCATTACAAGTTTCTAGAAGTTCTTATTGCGAGCTTGAAATAATTCTGCAGACAGGAAATAAATTCTGTTGAATTTCAGTAATAAGGCCAGCCGCAGACTCTGCAGGTAAGAGCCGTAGGTCGATGGGCCGTCTAGGAGGGGATTTTGACAATGACGAGGGAAAATTAAATAAATAACTAATTTTTCCTTGTCATCGTCCATCGAAATCCCGCCACCCCCAGCCGCCCCACCGCTGTTACCTGCACGAGCCACGGTTGCATAAGGCTGCAGTAGTAAGGAACTAATGTGGGACTTCCTAAGAAAGAATTTGCTTATGCCATAAGTGTAACATTGAATGCGAGGTAATCCCATGATGGTTGTCCTCTTAGATATCTCCAAGTAAAAACAAAAAAATGCCCTTTTTATTTTTTTTAAGCAGAAGCTCCCAGACTAACCTAATAAAAAAGGGTAACACAATATAGACATTTGTAGGACTACTATTAAAAAAATGCATGGAATATGTCACTCTCGTCTGAGTTACTTTGAAATGTGGTTATAAAGAAAACCTGCAGCATATTGTTCTGAAGATAATGTACATGGGGCACATGAATAGAAAATGGACGTGGGTTTCAACAAAACGATGATCACATAATGAAATAAAAAAATTCCGGGGGGGTTCCTTTCCGTGTATTCTGCATCATTTCAAGAAGATGAGGAAGTACCTCGGAAAGTGAATGCATTAGTAGGTGTAAGAATCATTATATAAATGCAATTAGAACATTAAAATGTTGGGACACCATTGAAGACAATGAAGTAGCTCCAGGCTTCTAATGGCTGGTAAAAGCCTGGAGATCCAGCATTGCAATGTTTGTAGTACACAGGTGATTTTAATTACCTCAAGCTTACTGATGCCTTTGTTGTATTTGTTCTGCTCCTGAGTGGCGGAATGTTGTAATAGCCTTATAGCCCTCCATAGCAGGGCTATACCGGCCATTAAAATCCCGCTCCCTTGTTAAAGCCCTTGACTTTGGCTCGGGTTTTTAACGCTGGAGTGGGCCTTTAATGGCCAGTATAGCTCACTACTGCGGCTATAAGGCAATATTAAATTGTTCATAGTAAACAGTTGAGGAAATATGGCGGCATATAAGAGTATTTTATAATCAAGCTAATACAAGCTAATCAGTGTGCTCTATCATTCTCACCTACCCTGATTTTCTCTTTTTCTTCCTTCCCTCCTTCTTTCCTTCTTTCCTTCTTTCCTTCCTTCCTTCCTTCTTTCTTTCTTTCTTTCTTTGTTTCTTTCTCTCTTTTGCTCTTTCTCTCTTTCTTTTTCTTGAAACCAAAAACAAATTTTTGCCTTTAGTCAATGTTTTTTTAGATTGACGAGGGCCCAGAAGCTTCTTGAACAATTCTTTTTTACAAGAACCATGACAAAAAAAACAATAATTGCCAAAGGGCTGCTGGCCAATGCTATACCTATTGAATTTGTCAATGCCTATTTTGAACAAGTGAATTTTTTTGCTTTCCTATATCTTTGATCGAGACAGCAACCCTAGGCAATACCAAAGAGTACCCTCTGAAACCCCTCTGCCTTCGTGGTCACGGAAAGGCATTTTGAGTACTCCCTTAGGTTCAATATCATACCTTAGGATGCAACTTTTTAGCAGTACTCCCAGCTCAAATTTTTCCACTACTTCTAGGATGAACGTTACTCCAGAATTGCATTGGAATTCACATTTATTGTATATTCTACACAGGAATTATGCACAGTATTCCAAATCCCACCAGTTTTTAGAGAGAATTTTGTCCTCCATATTGTCCCTGCTGAAAAAATCTGCCAATAATTCTGACCATATCTTAGACTCACTCTTGACCATATTGAAGCCATTCATGTTGGATAAAAGATCAATATTGATTAAATATATTTTTCTCTTACCCTTATGCAGTGAAGGTGGAAGTTGTTCATGGGCCGAGACACCTCAATCGGGTATCCATCAAGTTAATCCTAGTGGGATTTTTCTATGCGATTGTGGCTTCCGAGAACACAAGCTGGCTCTCCATAATATAGGGAAAAAAATAACGAATTCAGAGCCTATTGGAGAATGAGCAGATCGTCTGCCTGCAAAACCTATTTGAACCAAATCCTATGGAAGTAAAGCGAGTGTAAAACAAATAATATTTTTCCAGTCTTTCAGAATAAAGAAGTTCCTGCATTGCAAAGTCCTGCAGGCAAGAAAAGTAAGAACGGTAAAAAGAGCAATGTAGGCAATAAACAAAAAGCCACAAGGAAGAAGAAACTGCATAGAATTTGTATAAAATGTGCAAAAACACTCTGCCATGATTTGAGACTCTGATGGGGTGTGACAGTGGAGAGTAGAGAGAATCCCGTAATTGGGGAAACGGTGGTAACATCCTCGTCACAATTGTCTCCAGGTTTATTGTCATGCCCACGAGCACAGATACCTTTGCTACTCCAATCATGGCCTCCCCACAAGAGGTCACCACTTTTTCCCTGAACCCTCAGGCCAATGTATTTTCTTCCAATGGGGTTGACAATGTTATTTACATTTGGGATAATGTGGGGGATCACATCTTTTGTAATACATTGAATGTGCCTTTAATGCTGAAATTTACTGCTATTTTTGATCAAGAAATGTACTTGAATTGGGATCTCTCATTGGACTGTTTTTCTGAAATTGTCGAGCTACATATGGTTCAAAGTAGATATATCTCATTGGTCTAAATCGTAAACTTAGGGACAAATTGTAGGGCTAGAGTAACCTTTAACTGAAAAGTTGTATTTAATCTAATATTACTAAATAGCAATAAGTTATGCAGCCATGGCATTGATGTAATAGCCTTACAGGAGAAGGCTACTAGAGTTTCCTCGTTAGAAACTTTGGGCGAGGGTATTATCCCTCCAGCTTCCCCGCCCTTACACTTTTTGTCAAATGAGAAGTTAAATTATCTGCAGGATTCACCTGGAAAGTGGTACAGGAGTGTACCTCTGTACTGTAGGAAGCCGATGGAGAATGCTCCACACCCAGAATAAGAGTCTGGGATTTGGAGTTGGGTAGCAGGTTGTCCTGAACTCAAAGGGTCCTATTGGGCCAAACTGCAAAAGAAGCACCCAGTAATAGCCTTAAATGGGGGCCTGGAATGCTGCTTGACTACTGACTGGTAGTAATAAAATGACATTTCTGAATAGTCTCGCTACTGATGTAATATGCATCCAAGAAACTTAGCTGACTAATGATTTTGATTTAAAAGATAAAAGAAAAGTTTGTGAACGTGTTACCAACCCAACTTGGGGGTCGTTACGTTTTTAATTGTGTACAACTAATATTTGAGTCCTTTGAAACCTTGAAACCATTGATACATATGGATAGGAATTGCTATTTGGAAGGGACACCTACAATAAGAGGCTTTCAAATATTGATTCCTTATCAATTTCTAAAAGCATTTTAGGTGTATGCAAAAAGTTCCTAACTCCAAAAATGACATTTCGTCCATTGCTAAAAGCAGTTTTTCAGTCACAAACCTCAGATTTGATTGTTTGCCTCCATAAAACTGTTTTGTACAACTGACCCCTGATTTTTATGTTATCCTTTTAGTCGATGAGGTATTCAGGAGGGTTTTGCATCACTTCCTAAGGAAACCTTTAAAACAGAGAAGCCAGGTCACCAAACATAATTTGTACAAAGCTTGGTATTAACATCAAATTGTAGCATATGATGTGCTTATTTCTGATGCTGGCGCTATTATATTAAATAACATTTTTCACACATTTTTGTTGTAAACTTTTCTTTTTATAGACAGCTTGGTTTCTTTTCAGGAAAATGCATTGCATTTTACTTTATTGAAACGTGTTCACAGGCACAGTGGTCTGCTGACCCCAGCAGGCAACCATAGTTGTGATGGCATATAATCGGAATGAGTCACAATTTGCAACCTTTCTCTTTATGTTATGAGCAATTCGACTGTTTTGTGAGTGCTCTTTGTTTTTGGAATTTTTATATGAAAATATGATTGATTATCTGAGTCTTAAAATAGGTCTACATAACTGCCATCTCAAATTACTCGATAAGAAATGGATGAATGTATTATGTATGTCTGTGCACATGTGCAAGAGAATGCATTCTCTGGAATTAAGCCCCCAGAAGGAGGGCTGAAAGAATCGCATGACAGAGTAAATGGTAAAAAAAAACAGTATGAGACAAGGAAGTGCGTGCGTTTCAGTTCAAAGTAAAAATGAGAAGTGGGCGTTTGCGAATTGTGTATTCCTGTCTTAACCACTACAACCTCAACTGGCTTAAAAGATTTCCGTCTGTTCCACGGAGGTGTGTGTCAACTTTCTGCTGCCCTTTTCTGTTTTGTCCGCTGGCAAACAAGCTTTGAAGAAACGAGAGGCTTTAGAATAAAAAAAATCTAGCCAGTCTGTGTTCTGAGGAGTGCATGTTTTATATTTTCAGTCAATACGAATCTATCAGACGTTCAGGGATCAAAGAAGTGGAGTGAGTAGTTCCAGTTACAAACACTGCAATTTTCTTGGAAACTGAAAGATGCAATGTTAGAGTTAATTTCTGGGCACATTTGTCAGAAATATTCCAGATTATATTGGTTTTCTCTGCTGTTTTTGAAAAGCTATTCCTATTGGTTACAGTAAATGTGGCTAACATCCGTTTGTATATCCTTTCCCCTTATCCAGTTAGCTCTTTTGTTATCTAGTGTCAGCTCCCTCTTCCTCAGATTGGTGTGGGACAGGAACAGGACTTGTTGGACAACTCAGTTGACCAACATGGCAGTCAACTAAGGTGGCCGAAATAAGGGCTGGATGACATAATATTTAACCCTGGGCGTAGTTCGCGAAGTAGCACTTTGCGAAGCTACTCAAAGTGCAGTTCGCACTACGCGAGCTACACGTAGCACTTCGCGAACTGCGTAGTACCTTGTTCGCACTGTGCCAGATGTCGTTTTCAATGATTGCACAGTGCGGACAAGCAACCGGCACTGTGCAATCATTGAAAATGGCATCTTGCACCGTGCGAGCTGTAGTTTTCTGCTGCTCAAGGAGATTTTTACTCGAGCGGCAGCTTTCTCAACGCGAACTGGTAGTTTCTCATCGCGAGCGGTTGCGAGCATACGCGACCACTCGCAATGAGAAACCTGACCTCCTCGCGTTGGGAATCTCGCCGAGAGGTTTATTTTCCATGCTCGCGATTGCCAACTTGATGTTGCTGATCGCGAACAAGGAAAAAGTCTCGCCGGGATGTCATTTTGCTTGCTCGCGGTCGCCAACTTGACGTTGAGGACCGCGAGCAAGCAAAAAATGACCGCAGCACTACGCAACACTACGCTACGCGTGTTCGCACTGTGCTACGTGCAATTCGCGTAGTGTGAAGTAGCGCGAACTTCGCAAACTACGCGAGCGTAGCGTAGTGCTTTGCCCAGGCTTAATAATATTCAGATGACCTTAGTCTTCATTTTGTGAAGTTCACGTAATTTGCTTTCGCATAATTTCAAAATAATTGGGGAAAATTGCATGCAATAAGACGAAATGAAAATCCATTATTTTGCATTATTTGATAGTGCAAAATGCACCTTTACGTACATTTTTGGCACAAGCATGCATTTGAACAAAGTACCCTGAACAACAACTACTCAATTTCTGTTGTTTCCCTGCATTCACAGTAAACCTTTACTGTGAATGGTGTTGTTAGCAGTACATTTTTACCGCAAATGGTGTGTAATTGTGCAAAGTGGAACAATGGTAGAATTTGGGGACTTTAGCAGAACAAGTGCAACATGAAATTTCTGAAATTACGCAAATGTTGCCAGTGGCATTTCAATTTTGTCCAGGCCTAAGCTACCCCAGAGGTGATATTTGTGCTTTTAGAGGAACCACTGTCCCAAAGAGTGCGCTTATTTTTGAAAAAAAATAAATGACCCCCGCACCGAGGGTGTGTCTTCCCAACATGGGTCATTTATCTTTTTTTTCTGTCTGGTACCACCTGGCTTTTCCTGACAAATACAGTGGGTGGTCTGATTTTCTTACTCTGACGGCCTTCTCTGGTTTTCAGGGTAATCTTTCTATGACTGATCCAGTGGGGGAACTGCCGTCAGAAAGATGACTGCAAAAAGAACAATTGATGGACAGAATGCAGAACAATGTCATACATTCACCCCAGTACAGAGATCTGGGCCTAAATCCATCGTTTTTTTTGCTCACCATGCCATTCCAGTTTGGACCCAGCCATATGTAAATCAGCCTTGACCCTGCGCCAAAATTGAATGATGGATTTAACCCAGATCTCTTGACTGGGGGTGAATGTTTTGATTTGTTCTGCATTCCGTCCATCAATTGTGTGTCTTTTGCTGTCAGAAAGATGACAGCATGCTGACTGTCATATAGGGATCAGATGGTCACTTTATGTGGACAGGGTACTCTGCCATGTTTGTGATGGAGTATTATATCTGCCAAAAACGGGCTCCATGTTTTATGAACAAATGACAGTGTGTAATCTTCATAGAGGCCAAGTGACTGAGCTGTGATGAACAGTCCCATGAAAAATTGAAAAGGGATGTCTCCTCTTGCCCCCCATGCTGTTTGATGAGTCAATGTTATTTAAAATTAACAATTTGTTTGGAGCACTTAGATGACACGGGTTCTTTGGGAACAATTTCTGGTGATAAAAATCTAACACAGGATTTGTAATGAACATTGACTTTAGTATTTATCACCAATATTGAGCTCAGAACATGAATGTTGGACCTGGCCCTTTCTGCAGTCACCTCAAATTTTTGCCTTCCTTTGCCTTATTTACTGAACTTTTTATTTTTTTGCTTTTATGCAATTTTCCCCTTCTAATTAGTTGTAAAATGCTTGTGCTCTCCCTTGAAAACATGCTACAACTGCCTACACCTAATTGGTGCATTTAATTTACTTCTAGGTCCCTAGTATATGGTACTGCATGTATTCAGGACCTATGAATTAAATGCTAATAGTGGGCAGCAGCAGTCGATGTGCCACCCACTAAAGTAGCTGTGTAAAACATGTCTCAAGTCTGCCACTGAAGCCTGCAGTGCAGTTTGAAACTGCTATTCTGACCTGCAAAAGAAACATTCTGTAAGGCATAAACCAAACTGTTTTTAAACTTATAAGTCACTCCATAAGGCTCATAAGCCAAGATGCATGGAATTTAAAAAGTAAGACATACGGGTCTAAGTTTACATGTCCTAGCAGTGAAAAACTCCTATATTTTCTTTACTACTGTAACGCTTATCTCTCCCATAGACTACCACTGGATTACTTTATCAAACTTAATAAGTGAAAAATTCTGTCTGGGACCATATAGAGACATGCTGTTTCCACCCAAATTAATTGTGAGTTCAAATGCGCTTTAATGGTAAAATCAGATCATAAGTTTTAATTTTGAAAATGAAACTTTTAGAAAGTTGGCATTTTTTCTGCCCAAACCAATTGTGCATTACTTCCGGTGTTATGGGTCATATAACTGTAAATAGCCCTCTTGTTGTGAGTTGTGATTTATTCCAGACATGGGGACAAAAGGGACTTGGGTGTGGGTCAGGGTGTTTCTCTCCTAAGCAGAATGTTGTGTACTCAGCTTTCCTGAGTTTCAAATGGTAGCTCCAGGGCTTGCCCATCCCCTTCCTAACTTGTAAGGGCTGTCTGTCCTGCCACTGACAAAGGCATCTCACACCTCGGCCTGCCTGCCCTTTTGTTACCCTAGATAGTTTTGAGCCAAACCCAGGAAAAAGGTTAGACAAAGGGTCATCCCACACCACAGGCTGGAACCAGGGGTAAATGTGGAACCTTCAGAACATCTCATCAGAACACTCCTGGATCTGTGGAAGATTCAGAAGAAGGACTTTGTTGCTGAAGAAGGAAGATTGGCAGTGGTGGCTCCTCCTCTAAGGCGGAGGAGTGTCGCCCCACTGCTCTGTGAGCAGTAGTTAAAGAAAACTAAAATAATAATCATTATCATGTTAGTTTTCCTTTCCTGTTGCGGGCGGGGCTGTCAGAGCAGGGCAGGGGAGGAGTGGTTTGCCCACTCCAATGTGCGCAATGATGCCTTTGCATGTTTTGCACCCAGGCTGGGTGCAGAACAAGTCCCAAGCTCTCATTCCCTGCCTGAGCACGGCGATCAGACCAATCACAGCACTGCATTGCAGTGTTGTGATTGGCTAGGGAAGTCAGGAGCCTGGGTGCTTCCTGTTCCTGCTTCCGGAAGTGGCTAATTTCTCTACCCTCATATAGCGCGAAGACGCCTCGGCAATAGTGCGCTTGTTCCTGACCTTTGCTCGGTTATAATCGGCCTGAACATTGTCCAGGTCAAGTGTGACCAGGTGACCACTTTTGTTGCTCTGTTCTTTTTGGAACTATTTTCACTAGAAACTTGGAAAACTCATAACTCTAGTTCAACTGATTGGATTTTTGGTGTTTCGCAGTCATTTTATTCATTACATTTTCTTCTATTTTTCTAAACTGGGATTTTCCTTGTGTTGCATTTTCACTTCATTACTGTTTCAGTACTGCATAATACTTTACACATTGTCTCTAAGTTAAGTCTGACTGCTTTTGTTTCAAGCTACCTGGGGGTTAGGCACAGGTTTTTTGTGTGACTTTTGTGATTCACCCTGACAAGGTTTGTGTTTATTATTTAAGTGGTGCTTCCACTCCTCTCAACTAATAACTCAGTTCCTTACAACACCTTATTGGTACAGTGGCAGTTATTTCCTCTCTCTCTCTGTGAAGTGCAGTAAAGTGAGAGAGACGGATTTTGAGCATTGCTCAAACTGCATCAAGTGAATGGAGAAGCAATATTATTTATATGAAATTGTGTAAGACATACTATTTTATTTTTAGTGTTCAAGTGAAGGAAGAGAAAGGATTACTTAGTCAGGCAGGATATTTATTTTCCTGTAAAATTCCCTTTTTTAAAGAGTACCTACTAAAAACTATTTGATCTTCTTCTTTTAGGGCAGCCCACCACCGTCAGACACCTTCGCCCTTGGAGAAGGCTGGCTTCAATATTTTCTACTTTTTTCAACTAATATGCAATAAAGTCTTCTGTATTTTCAATTTTTTCCAACTTCCCACTTTCTAGTTTAGTGTCCACTTTAACCACGCATACCTGCGTCCTTGTATACTGTTTTATTCCCTCAGGTTCTGCAGACGACTTCCTCCTGCCTGTAATGTTTTGCTCTCCCTTGTTTGCTCAACCTCTTCCTCTCCCCTATTGTGTTGTTAACAGAAGAATGTTGGTAATGTAAAGAGGAACACAGGCCTACTATTTTCATGTAGGTTGTCAGAAGGACACGACCTGAGATATTCAGCCAGCCTGGGAGAAGCTGCTGTGGATGACCTACTACTTTGGTATTGAATAATGTAAATTGGTCTCCAAATGCACAGAAAGGCTTCTACTTTCTGTAAAATGCATGCTCTTTGCTGATAAATTGTAGCATTTTTTCCTATGTAGTACCATCAGGATTCTTTAGGTTAAGGTTTACCTGTAATATCCTTTGAGAGAGTGAGTTTATCTATTATGCTTTATTGACAATATTATGACCCACTGCTCTGTTTAAAAGCAAATATTGATTTGTTTGGATGACAACCAATAGATTTGTTCCATCATTTTAAACTACTGCTGAATTTATATACAAATGCACTAGATTACAAAACATTTTTGACAGGTGCCATTACATGTCCTTGGTGGTAACTTAAGTCAGTTCTTTCTCTAAGCACCTTTTGCCACCACATTATGAAAAGAATACTCTAGAGGTAGTAACATGTGAAATAAACACTTGTGCACATTTGCTGTGTGGAATTTTGTTGTAGTGGTGAGGTGTTCTCTCACAGAAAATGGGGCTGCATCACTTGTGGTGAGCGCAGGCGGTGGCCACATTTTTTAACTGACTGGTGTATTAAGTGGTTTAAGAGCTGAAGCAGGGCTATGTTTTCACCTTAGAAAGTGGTATGAGGTTGTTTGTCACAGGAATTTCAAGAAATGGGCTCCTTTTAACTGAAAATATAGCAGTATTTGTTGACATATGTAAAGTAAACAAATACATTGAACACAGTAACAAACACAAAAAAATAATCACACTACAATCAAAACGTAGCGTGGCACATCACAATAAAACAGTCAGAATAAAATGCAACACAGCAATTGCAGTACAACCAGGAACAAAACATTCCAATAATGCGGCATGAAAAGACATTAGCACAAACAAACATAACACATCATCAGCAAACAGTGCCTATATTTGCAGAAGAAGTGCTGGTGAGAAAAGCTCTGCTCAGAAGCCTGTGGTCAGCACTGGTGCACTGAATACCAAGGCTGCATAATCTGCAATCTATTTCATGCCTCTTCAATTAATGACCAGGCACTCCCTCCCCTTATTGTCACTCTTGCAGGTCCTCGCTTTCTCCCTTTGTGACAGTTTTTCTATCTTTCCCGTTCTTTCCCCTTGGTACATTTTCCCTCTCTTGATCTTGAGAAATGTATAATGAGGAAAAAGAGGACTGGTCTCATAAATGAGTGCCGGTTGGCCCCACCAGCAACCACTGGCTCAAATAAAGCACTGTCAGCACAAAAAAATGGCACACAGCAAATGTGCACAAATATTCTCTTCACAGATTTCCACCTCCAGAATCCTATTTTCAATTTACGGTGGTAAAGGGTGTTTACTAGTATTCCCATACCGTAATACAGTCCACATTACTCTAGGTTGAGGACCTGACTACATTAGTCAGTCTGGAGTCAGTGAACTATCTTGTGGTGAGGAAACAAATGAGCAAACGAAAGTCCTTTCCATAGTGTTATATATGGAAAACAAACTTGTGCCTCCACTGTTCACTCTTAGGCCGTTTACTAAGGATAATAAGGGCACCACACATGTGATGTGTTTGTAATGTAATTTTCATTAAGGAACGCCCAATTTATAAGATATTTCAAAGTTTTGTGTGCTGTGTGGTGTGGCAGCAAAAGTGAGACTCTAAACCAAACATTTAAGATAGGACAGAAAATAGGCCTGGGCACCAACAAAAAAAAGTGGCCACCATTAGTGAATCAGATAGCTACAAACGTGTAAATTGGAACCATTTTGAACTTGTAAAGACATGTTGTATAAGTGTTTTGCAAGGTATGGAAGACTTAATGAATTTGAGCTTTCTGTAGGCAGACCATAAAACAAGCCCACAAACAGCCAGAAAACAGCCCATTCACTGACCTGTCAGGCCAGCCAATAGGGCACTGTCTGATTGACATATAGGCCAGCACAACCCTGTTCACCTCAGATTAGTCTCCCATCTCACTAGACCTCTGGGTGACTGCGGTTTTTGCTAGCACTGCAAGTGGTCAGAGAACGGTGCTGCTAGTGTCAATAGGTGTTGCCAGCGTTAGTGTCATGAGAAAGGTTTTGGACACCATAATGTTTTTAATTAATCATCAAATCCAGCCTTCCATCAAATGTACTCCCAAATGATAAGACAAGAGGTGATGTAGCAGCATACTCTCCCAAGCAGATCTTCCATGTGTGTACGTAATACACAAAACACTACAGTATAGCCATTTGTAGTAATGTGACCCTGTATACTATCAGAAAAGCTCATTTGGTTTAGGCAGAAAAATGACAACTTCTAAAAGTAGCATTTTCAGGATAGTATCTTAATATTTGACCATACCATCAAAGAGGATTTTAAACTGCAACTCATTTGAGTAGAAAAGGCATTTCTCTATTTGTTTCCAAACTGAAAGTATCAGTTATTAAGTGTATTGAAATAATAATCCGGTATTCGGGATTAGTCCACGGGAGAGATAGACAGACCTACAGCAGTGAAAAACGACTTTAGGAGTTCTCAACTGTCAGGACATGTAAAACTTAATTATACATGTCCTGCATTTTAAATGCCATTTACCCACCTTATGAGCTTAAGGTTTATTTTGCCCGGTCAAAATGACAGTTTAAAACTGCACTACAGGCTGCAATGGCATGCCTGAGGTATGTTTTCCAGTGCTACTTTGGAGGGTGGCACAATCGGTGCTGCTGCCCACTAGTAGTGTTTAAATTACAAGTCCCGGGCACATGCAGTACTATGTACTAGGGACATATATTAGGGACTTATAAAAAAATTAAATATGCAATATTGGGTGTAGGCCAATTTTGCCATGTTTTAGCGAAGGAATACAAGCACTTTACCACTGGTTAGCTGGTAATGCCAACAAAAACAAGTTCAGCAAAACAAGTGAGGACAGAAAGTCTAACAGGTGGATAAAGAGAAGCTACGGACAGGAGGAAGTCACCTGCTATAGAAGCAGAGAATATAGCTAATATAGCTAACACAAAGAATGAACATTAATCAATGGAAATTGAGAAGATGGAAAATGCCAAAGGCCATAATACGTGGTTGTTGGGAATAGTTAGGCAAGAAATAATTAATAAACATGATGACTTACCTGTACCAGCATAAACAATTTCTGTGGCTGGGGTACCACCTGCAGCATCCCCCTGAGCCCTGGCCTTTCTGCTACTCCTAGAGGTGGTGGCGCTTCTCCCCATCTTGACCTAATACTTGGTTCTCTTTGGTTCTGCACAAATGAGGTAAGATAACATAACAATGAATAATTTAGCATTATTCTTAACAAAAGGTCATTTGTGTGGTATAAATTAACATTGCACTGTCTCATTAAACCATCCCGTACCTCCCTTTAACGTATAATCCACCCCAACATTAATTCTATATCCTACAAATTTGTTTGCTTCCTACAAATCATATTGCTACTCCCATCCAGTCATATTTGTTTGCTATTGATCAGCACAATCAGTCTCCCTTTGTGTCCTGCACCTCACGGAGATTGAGACTGTATTAGTTACACATTATCAAGTCACAGAGCAATGCAAACAGCCCTGATATCAGACTAGCCTAGTGATATCCCTTAACTCAGCCCAAGCAAGCTCCTGGGTCACTCTGGAACAGAATCCGGGCAGTGTGATTTACTTGACGTCCATGCCACTCTCAAACCTCCAGTCCTACACCCTCCCTGTCAGGCTGCCAGCAAGCCCCACAACTCTGCATCACATGAGCACTTTGCACTCTATCAAGTACATAGAGAAAGACTAAAGTATTACATGACTGTTTATTCGATACTCAGACAGTAGATACAGGCACTCTCTAATGCAAACGTTACATTAATGTGTGTAGGTGACACTATCAACTTTAAACATCTTGTGGCCTGTTCACTACAAATATTGTACCACATACATAAATAAATGTCTTTCTTGCACCAGAGAACACTTGTGTCCACAATCTTTGTTAGAAAGAAGTGGTCAAATAAATACATTTAAATTACTAAATATATGAGTTGTAGTTAGGATCGTGCATTGTTTGTTTTTGCTACAGTTTGATGAATCTTCACGAAACCTTCTAAAAAGACGTTTTTTCACATCAGCTCCTAACCAGAAAGTTTTGAGGTGATCCATAAAGTGGGGGCCAAGAAAAGGGGGTTAGATTTTGGTCCAGAACGTATGTTTTTGGGGATTTGGTGTAAATTCGTTCAGTTGTTTTGGAGCAATTAAGGCTAAAAAAATAAAGACATTTCACACTGCGGAGGATCCCTGGAGTTGACAGATCTCAAGATCTGCTTGACTGCCACCACATCAACAGCGATGTGGCGGCAGCCATTTTAGGACTCGGGACTCATTCCTGAGTTGTAGAAAAAGCATAAATACAAGATATAAAGGGGCAGTTGAGGGATACCCTTCCCCACAAGGCCTGGTGTAGGTCCCAGAGGGCAAAAAATAAATTGTTTTTTTAATTTTTTAATGAATTTGTGGAGGATCCATGAATCTTATATAAAATAAAGAAATAAAACGTGTGGGCTCATGTGTTTGAAATAAATTAACGAGGGTGAGCCAGGGCCCATGGCACCAGTGCAAATTGGTAATAGGGGGAGGGGACCCCATTCCCCGGAGCAGAGATTAATTATGGGGGAAGTGGGCATGTGGTGCCCATCCGTGAAAGACCAAAGACTCTGGTGACTCCATGCGCCATGGCCGGTTCCAATGATGTGTCACCAGGACACTATTTCCTGGCTAGCGAGCGCGTGAATAGAAACTTGACTGCTCCCACCCGGGGGGAGCTGCAGAAATGCATCTGCCGGGTGCGAGCAGGCATTTGCTTTCTTGCCCATGCTTTTGAGGGCACGGAAACAAAGGTTGCTCCCACCCAATGGGAGCAGAAAAAGAACCTGCTCCCACTGGGTGAGAGAAATGCCGGCTCTCGCTGCACCCAGAATTGATGCATGTCAAGAGCTGGCTGTGTCGCTGGGGCCCTGAGACTCCCCTTCACCACCAAGGTTCTGTGTTGTGGGTGAACCAGTAGGGACCCAGGACCCACCTATGGCACCCAGGGTATTGGGTCCCCAATATTGGATTGGGGGACTGCGTGCTCCCTCCCCTTAAGAAAGAAAACAATACGTGATCAGGATCTCAGGCTAGTAATGGGTTGGTGAGGGGGGCTGCATGCTCCCTCTACTTAATAAATGAATACGGCGCCAGGGGATGGTGTCCCCATGCCAGTTAAAGCTTGAGGAGGAGGGCTGCACACCCCTGCCAAATAATTGTAAAAGAGGTATAAATATAGTATTGCTGGCTCTCGCAGACAACTGGAATGGGTGTTGGTAGGGGAGCCAAGAGGGCTGCAGGGGTTCTGGGACTCTCCCTGCAGTCCATAGCAAAAAATAAGGATCTGGGTGCCCAAAGGATCTGATAAACCTAAAATCCATGTACAATTTTAAAACACAGATAATTAATGGCAGATAGGAGATGTTCATTCATTATTCTCAGTTTCTTCAAGGAGCTTCCAAGAACGCCTTGCAAGGGCTCTTTAAACTTTTTATTATTTAGACTTTGGTTATGTCCCTAGAAGGGGCAGGGGCACCACCAGGCTTTTTAGGTCGAGCCTAGAGTCAGCATGCATGCGCTGCTCTGCGAGACTTGCTGTACTGGTGTATGGCATAGAAGCCCCGCCCACTCTCTGACCATATTTGTCATTGGCTTGTGTCATTGTCCTTCATAAATGCTGGCTTCTTATTCGTAAATAGACTTGTTAGTCCCTCCTTAGTACCGCCTTGCCTTCATTTGTAACCTCCCATGGCCACTGGCCCTTTTACTTCGGTTGATACGCAGTATGTGTTATTTTGTCTGTAAGCACTCTTTTCTTTAATGAGTTTCTCTTCGTGCAGACATGACGTGTATGTAGTGTTGCCAGGTGGACCCTTCCACTGTCGTGGGGGTCCCTGGCCAAAGTGAAAGCATGTTCCCCCTGCGAGCGTGCCTCCTGTGGACGTGCCTGACGTCCAGGGAGAGGACACGTGGTATAAGCAAATAAAGAGCCCGGGACACCGGGCGTGGCAAGCAGTGTTCTAGCCACCAGTTGGAGACACGTGTGTTGTAGCCCCCATTATTTCTAGGCCTGTGGCCCAACACTACACTGGCGACGAGGTGGTCTCGCCACCCCATCGCGTGCACCGCCTCGCTGCGCTCTTGCCCAAGGAGCGACTTTGCTTTCCTCACATCGTGAGGAGTGGTGCCCCCAGCGTGGCCCCCAGCTGCCCTCGCACTACCTACCTTGTGCCCAGCCGTGCTGCGCCCATCCTCCGCCTAGCAGGGCCCTCCGCTGCCCCCTCGGCCTCCAGCGCCTGCCTCCGGGCTGCCCGAGAAGCTTCTGAGCCCGCGGAGCCTGCACGCGCGGAACATCGGACCCGACTGCCGTTTCCCACGCATCTCGCGTGCACCGGGTGATCCAGCCTTGCCGTTTCTCCCGCATCTCGCGTGAGACCCGTTTTTGGCAGTTCTGCTGCCTGGACTTGCCCCTCCTGCCTCCCAGGATGCCCCTGGATGCTGGGAAGGCCCCAGAGGGTCAGTACACGACGCCCGGAAGACGAGTGAGCCGGCCCCGAAAGGGTGAAGGTGAGCCTACCCCCGCTGCTGCGCCCGCCCACGACAACCATGGCCACCGTGCCCCCCCTGGAGCCGTTTGCAGTCACTGGCACACCCCCGTCGTAGGCGGCACGGTGGAGGAAGTGGGTGGAACGACTCGAGAACTACTTCGTGGCGGCGGAAATCGCGGCTGAGCGACAGCGCGCCATGCTGTTACACTTAGGAGGTGAGGCGATCCACGACATATCGAAGGACGTGACGGAGGCTGGCCCGCCCAGGACGTATGCCACGCTGCGCGACGCTATCACTGGATACTTTGAGCCATTTGCGAGTGCCGACTATGAGCGATTCTTACTGCGCCAAGCCCGCCAACTCCCGGAGGAGTCGGTGGATGTCTTTCACGCCAGACTAAAGAAGCTAGCCAGCACATGCACACTCCCCGACGTGGACGACGAGATCCGCGCCCAATTCCTACAAGGTTGCGCGTCATCAAAGTTGCGCGAGAGGGTGTTAGAAACGGACAACATGCCCATGCGGGACATCCTTGCGCTCGGGCGGTCAAAGGAGTTGCCTAAAGCACGTGCCGCCCACATGGAGCCAAGGCCGACAGTCGCGATCAAGACAGAGCCAGTGTGCGCCCTCAAGACTGACGCTGACGAGAACAACTCTAAGCAGCCTCGGCGGAGGAACCCAAGACCGGCGCAAGCACCCCCCGGCCGCGCGTGCGCGTGGTGCGGAGGAGCGACGCCCCACAGAGGAGCGTGCCCAGCACACGGCAAAGTATGCAGCGCATGCGGAAAGGCCAACCACTTTGCGAGCGTGTATCTGTCGGCACCCCGGAAGAAACAGAGTGGCCCGCCCAGGAGGGTTAGGCAGGTAGAGCCACTACCGAGCACATCCACCAGCAGCGACATGGATGACGATGAAGCGGACGTGGCCTCTGTCCATGTCGTGAGAGTTCTACACACCCTGGCGACCTCTCCATCCACAGAACCCATGTGCACAGTCAACGTACGGGACCAAGCTGTGGCGGCCCTGATCGACACAGGCGCATCAATCAACCTGATGGCTGCCAGCGTATACCGGACGCTAGAGAATGCCCCGGCGCTCCATCCCACGAGGGTACAGGTGTACGCCTACGGCACCAGCCGCCCACTCCGCCTGTGCGGGATGTTCTGGACGGACCTGTCCCATGATGCCACTCGACTACAAACCAAGATCTATGTGTCGCAAGAGGGATCAGGATTCCTGCTTGGTTGTCGAACAGCCCAAGACCTCGGGTTGATCCACTTCGCACTCACCGTCCAAGCCAGCAGCCTCGACCACCTAGTTCGGAACCACACATCTCTATTCGAAGGGATAGGCTGCCTGAAAGGACCTGCTATTCACCTCCACATAGACAAGTCGGTCGCCCCGGTGGCCCTCCGGCACCGACGCATTGCATTCCACCTGCGACCCAAGGTGGAAGCAGAACTGAGAGTACTTGAGCGGGCTGGCATCATTGAGAGGGTAAGCGGGCCCACCCCGTGGGTGTCGCCAATCGTGGTGGCAAAGAAACCGAAGCAGCCGGACGCGGTGCGAATATGCGTGGACATGCGCATCCCCAACCTCGCCATCAAGCGCGAACGCCACCTGACGCCAACTATTGATGAGATAGTCGGAGAGCTGTCAGGCTCAAAGCGGTTCTCCAAGATGGACTTGAGGTCAGGATACCACCAGATTCCCCTGCACCCGGATTCGCGTTCAATCACCACCTTCTCAACGCATGCAGGCCTCTGGCGCTACACCCGGCTCAACTTTGGAATCTCGAGTGCCGCGGAGGTGTTCCAAAACATCATCCAGAACGTACTACAGGGACTCGAGGGAGTTCTGAACGTCAGTGACGACATCTTGGTCCACGCACCGACTTTGGACGAGCACATCCAACGCCTCCAGGCCGTGTTCATCCGACTCCAAGACCAAGGGCTGACCCTCCACCGAGAAAAATGCGACTTCCTACGCAAGGACATCAGTTTCTTTGGCTACCAATTCTCTGACCACGGAATTGGCCCAGATCCAGAAAAGGTCAAGGACATTCACGCTGCTCCAGCCCCCACGTCGGTGACCGCGGTCCGCAGTTTCCTGGGGATGGTCACCTACTGCGGGAGGTTCATCAAGGACCTGTCTGACCTCACCGGCCCCCTCCGGGACCTCACCAAGGCGGCTGCCACCTGGGAGTGGGGCCCGGCACAGCAAGAGGCGTTTCAGAAGACCAAGGCGGCGCTCTCGGCCGACACCACCCTGGCCTACTTTGACCCCCGTAATGAGTCACAACTCGTGGTGGACGCCAGCCCGACAGGCCTAGGGGCCGTGCTGACCCAATGACAAGCATGCGGGGAGTGGGCCCCCATTGCATACGCGAGCAGGACCCTCACACCAACGGAGCAGCGGTACTCACAAATTGAACGCGAGGCCATCGCCATCCTATGGGGATGCCGGCATTTCCACATCTACCTGTATGGGCACCCTTTTGTGGTCATCACGGACCACAAACCTCTAGTCCCACTGTTCCAGGGATCCTCCACTCGCCCCCCGCCACGCATCGAGAAATGGGTGCTCCAACTCCAGGAATTCCAGTTCACGGTGGAGTATCGACCAGGCACCCGGAACCCTGCTGACTTTCTGTCGAGGCACGCACGTCCTGTCACGGACTCAGAGGCAGCTGAAGCCGCAGCCACGGAGGAGTTTGTCAGGATGATCGTCGAAAGGTCACGGCCACTACCGATCTCTCTAGAGGAAGTGGCGCGAGCCACCAAAGATGATGACTGTCTCCAGATTGCCATCCAAGCCGTCATGTCTGGCAACTGGAAGGACCTCCAAAGCCCAGCGTCGTTCCGCACGTCGGATGCCCAAGCAACTCTTAAAGCCCTACATCAAGTCCGGAACGAACTGTCCGTATCCCCGGAAGGATGCCTCCTGAGAGGGCCCCGTCTGGTACTACCTAGCTGCCTCACCCAACAGGCAGCCCTTCTGGCGCACGGTGCGCACCAAGGCATCGTGAAGTCGAAGAACCGCCTCCGGAGCAAGCTCTGGTTCCCCGGCCTCGACAGGGTGGTGGAAACAATCGTCCAGCGGTGTCCCGTGTGCCTAGCGACCAGCCTACCCAACCCTCCAGCACCTGTAATCACTGAGGAAGGCCCAGCGGCTCCATGGGAGCGAGCCAGCGCAGACTTCGGCAGCCTCCCCGGAGGGAAGTACATGCTGGTAGTAGTCGACGATTTCTCGCGATACCCCGAGGTGGAGCTCCTGTCCTCAACAGCCGCCGCGGAAGTGGTCCCCAAGTTGGAAAAGATACTTGCCACCCACGGCCTCATCGGGGAGCTGCGCACGGACAATGGGCCCCCGTTCAATGGCACCGAGCTGGCAGAGTACCTGCAGTCACACAGCATCAAACACCGACGCATAACCCCAAGGTGGCCGCAAGCCAATGGAGAAGTCGAGAGACTAATGAGGACTTTAAACAAGACAATTCAAATCGCACTGGCAGATGGCCAGAGCATAGAACTAGCCCTCTATCAATTTCTACGGGAGTACCGAGTGACGCCCCACTGCACCACGGGGGTTTCTCCGAGCCGCCTCTGTTTTGGCCGAACAGTCACCGACACTATTCCACACCATCCCCGGTGGGCGTCAGCACCAACCCCACCCAACCGGTCCATGGAACAAAGGACAAAAACTAATTGCGAAGCATCACGGAGAAGGAGAGCGGCTGACAGCCCCATCCAAGTGGGGGACCGGGTGCTAGTGAAAGACCGCCACCCCGGGGGAAAGTTCCGACTGCCTTTCGAGTTGGACCCTTGGACTGTCACGCGAGTCTGTGGAACCCTGGTCACGGCGGCCAGGAATGGTGAAGAAGTCACGAGGAACGTATCGTTCTTCAAGAAGGTCCCGGAAGGTGGAGAGGAAGAGGGTCCTGAGCAGGAAGATGACGGGCCATGACACACACGAGCCCCAGGACGGCCACGGAACAAGAACCAGCGGCAGCAGGAAGGACTCCCCGCAGCGCCGAAGAAGAGGTGAGCGCCCCGACCGCCTCAGCCCAAGGAGGTCAGGAGTCGCAAGAGACACAGAACCGCCCCCACAGAGCAGGCGCAGACTGTTCGGAGGATATGCGTCTCACCCCTCCCGATGGGCGAAGCCAAAGCAGGTACCACCTACGCCCATGCCCGCAGCCATCCCAGAGGTACCGAGACTTTGTGGCCCGCTGTCATCTCCCGAAGCCGAAGTGAGCTGCGCCTAGACCAAGTAAGACTGTTCTGTGTTGATGTTGTGTCTAGAAACCGGCAGAGACTGTGTTTAGAGACTCTAAAGAAATGTGTGGCCATGGTCGCTATGTTTATTGTTGTTTCTCAAGTTTTTCTATTCGTGGGTAAAGGAGGAATGTAGTGTTGCCAGGTGGACCCTTCCACTGTCGTGGGGGTCCCTGGCCAAAGTGAAAGCATGTTCCCCCTGCGAGCGTGCCTCCTGTGGACGTGCCTGACGTCCAGGGAGAGGACACGTGGTATAAGCAAATAAAGAGCCCGGGACACCGGGCGTGGCAAGCAGTGTTCTAGCCACCAGTTGGAGACACGTGTGTTGTAGCCCCCATTATTTCTAGGCCTGTGGCCCAACACTACAGTGTAGTGCTTCAGCTGTCCCAGCCAGAGTAGCCACCCCCTTCCTTTCCGTGTGCTTTGAGGCTCGGGCAACCACTCACTGGAGCCGTGCAACCCAGGAAGAGGCTAGAGCGCAGAGTGTCTCCCAGGCGAGCACACGCCCCGTCCCATTATCTTCATTCACCGTGCCAGTGCTCATTTCCTTGCTGTGCCAGTGCATCGATATCAGTGCTCCAGAGCATGGCCAATTAAACACGCATATGAAGTTGCCGCGCTTCGGGCGAGCCAAATAAACTAGATAGCTCATTGACCAGATCTTCCCCCATATTCAAGAACCGTATAAGGTTCCTAATTATCTGTAACAAAGCATTCATCTTCTTGTTGTTTCCGTGCAAAACCTCCGGACCCAGATGAAGCCCCCGTGTACTCTTTCCACTGTTTCGATGATATGCGTAAGGACATTGAGGCTTCCTGACACTTCTTGTGACTCATCAATAGAAATCACAAAAATAAATTACTACAGTCCCGTATTTTCATTTTAAGGGCAGGAAAGGGGAGCTGGCATTTACATCCCTTGACAGAATTAGTCGTGAAAGCCTGTTCTCTAGCTAGGATAAAAGAAAACCCGATTTCTCAGCGCTGTTTAGCTGTGTCTGACATAAGCAACAAGAGACGCTGTGTAATATGATACCAATGCTCAGGGGGCTGGCAGAGGGAGGAAAGACACAGGCAGCGAGGTGGGGGGGGGGGGCTGCAAGTCTCTTCTGAAAACCACAATCCCAGACTTGCTTTTCAACAGCTCATAATAAAGCAAACAATAGCTAGCTTCAGAGAACCCAACGCGCTAAAATGTGAAACTGCGCTCAATATCCTACTTAAACCTTTTTTACAGTCACCTTAAGGTGCAACTTATTGTAGCTTTAAAAGACCGGCAATTAGGCACTATGACAATAACATGGTTGCAGATCTATCTGTTCCAGGAGGGCTTTAGTGTTTTTTAAATTATTTTTATTTAACACTGAAATCGGAAGTGTTAGATCAGCAGATCTATTGTTTGAGAGCTAGGATCCTTAACCATTTGTTGACAATTACTCAAACGCTCCGTCCCTTGTTCTGCAGTGTAGAGTCGAGTGGTACTGAGTTACTGTACCAGGCACGGAAACCTTTGGCAAAGCCTTGACATGGATGGGTTGGGGTGGGGGCTTAGGGGTTGGAGGAGGGGGTAATAGGATGAGAAGGCAGCGGAAGTAGGCTTTGTTTGACACATGGATACTCAACATACGGCCCGGGGGCCGCATGCCACCCTCCTGACCTTAATATGCGCCCCCCGTTGTACAGCAGCACTGAACTGCTGTTTATTAGAAAGATACTACTAATAACAAGCATCTGCAATGCAACCAGTCTCGCATTCAAGCGAGCTTGAGCTATTGGCATTGTAAAGACAATGGCTTTTATTTATGGTTATTTATGGTTTTTAAAACATTAATAAAAGGCATTGTCAAATGCTTGTTTACAATGTTGTGCGGGTTGCAAAGAGTGTAGCAGTCCCACAGCCACATTAAAAAAGAACAGTAAGTCTCCTGGTTCATTAAGTCTGTGACCACATGAGAGCTAAGTATATTTTTTTAAAGCAAACCTAGCTGGAGCCATTCCCCCTCCCCCGCCACACCCCTTGTGGTCGATTCTATGGCTGCACTTTGCAGCTTGAAAATGTTTAAAAAATGCTCAAAGATATGTTGGTGTTTTTATTGTTTTTTTTTTTACAATTCATTCAATTTTCTTATGACAATCACTTTTATTAAACCTTGCACTGTGTGAATTGTTGAAATATACATTTTATTGTGATAATCTGTTATTTTTTAACAAGCAAATACCTGTGCTGTATATATGCTGATATCCTGATCCCTTCATAAAGACAATAGATCCACACCCAGGCCCTGTGCTCAACCTCCCCCTCCCCTGTCCATGGCTCAGGAGCAAAAGAGGGTTTGGCAGGCGAGGGGTTAGCCACAGGGCCTGGCCTGCGGCCAACACCATGCCCTTGTATGTTTGCAGCTAAATCAGGCTGGATCAGCGAATCCACAATAAATTGAGAAAAAGAATCATAGGCTTGAAATAAATAATCCATCCGGGTGGTCCAGGGTCCATGGGAGCAGCGCCAATATGGAATAGTGGAGGGGGACTATATCCCCCAGACTGAAATTCTTGAAAAGGAAAGGGGTTCAATCAGCCCCCCTCCCCGAGCCTTAACAAGGTACCGATTAATTCATCCCTCAGGTCAGCCGTTTACTTATGAGGGAGGGAGGCATGCAGCTCCCATCCCTGAGGGACCAATTTAACTGCACTACAGGCTGCAATTTCAGGCCTGAGGCATGTTTTAAAAGGTACTTTTTAGTGGGTGGCAAAATGAGTGCTGCTACCCACTAGTACCATTTAATTTACAGGTCCTGGGTGCCCCTGGGTGCCACTGGTACCATTTACGAGGGACTGACAAGTGAAATACATTTACCAATCAGTAGATAGCCACCTGTACAATGTTTAAGGGGAAGAGCAGAAGCACTTTAGCAGTGGCAAAATGAGTCCTAAAAGCCACCAGAAAACATAAAGGGTGAAGGCAAAAGGTTTAGGGGCGGCCCTGCAGAGGGGGCCTGATCCAACTGTAGCAAAATAGGCAAAGATGTCTATCATTTCAAGCAGTGATCTAGCTTCCTCACCCGTCGTCTGAAGGGTCTCATTCCGGATGCACTTTGAGCTGGTAAACAGCAGATGTTTTACTTTTTGGGTAAATTGACAGAATAGATGGTCCAAAAGTTGGCGGATACTGTCACGCCCAAGGAAGATTTTGTATACAACATTTCGCAGCCTTTCTTTAAAATGTTTTAGAGACCCTTACATCTCTGAATAATGCATCCACGTGTAGGTATAAAATATTATGTAACATTATTTGAAGATGTACATTTTGAAAAGAAGTTTATATAGGTTTCAGCTTATTCAAGATGTTAAAGACACCTTTTACTGAGATGTGTTCCTAATAAAACGCAGCTTGTTCTGGCCTCCGCACGACAGTGTGTTCATTGCAATTAGGTATACAATTTGGCAAATGGAACAATTGTGTATCGCTGTTTGAATCACTTTAGGAAAAAAAATGAGAAAAATGTATTTCAGCTGTACCTGTTGTTCGAATAATTTGTTCGAGGGCATAATTTCTTAATCACTCAGAGGTTTCATCTGTTCGAAAATCAATGTATGTTCACTTTACTGCCTTCCTCTGTCTATGGGCTGGGAAGAACCATCATGCACTCGGCAGGACCTTCACAACAACCCTACTGCCTGCACGCTTTAATGAGAGCTCGTGCTTGTCAAACCTGCAGAATAACGAGAGGGGCTGTCAGCCCCTCGCTGCTCATCACTGTGACGTTTATAGATCCTGGTAAAACTTTGAAATAAATTGCGCTGGCTGTGTGAACACAGAGCTGATGTCAACCTGGCAACTCTCTAGTAGATAAACAATTTGTAAGCAAGGAGCAGTAAATGATTGAGGAGCGTGTATTCTGTATGTGCTCCAGACCGGATGTTATGATCCAGCGCCCTTGCAGGGAGCTTCCGGGTCCTTGGTGCCAGCCAGTGGCGCTCTGTTCATAGCGCGCCTCCTGATTGAAAGCATCATTTAACCTGAGGAGGGATGGCCACCTACCGCTGGGCAGGAGAGGCCCTGCCTTCCAAGGCCCACCACCACATGTCAGATTCCCTGCAGTGCCAGCTGGGGATTTTCGTCAAAAATGACCCCATAGACAAAACACAAATATTTTCAGCAAACTAATTTATGTTGCTCTGCATTTTCTAATTCTCTGGAAATAACCCGAAGCAGTGGTTTGTTACTGGAAAACAAAAATGCAATGTTCTTGGTGTGTATAGAGTGCTCTCCCTGCTCATTTGAGATAGTTCACATTTTTGGTGCCCAGGCTTCCATGCTTGGCGAAGCTGGCCATGGCAAGAAAAATCAGAATCGAATGGTTCACCCTAAATAGGGAAGTCTTTCTGATGATGTTTGATACTAACAGCCTGTTTCCAATGGCCCTCCCAGCTGAAGCCCCACCTATGGATGCAAAGCAGCTCCCCCGCTTATAAATGTGGCACAGAACTCAGAAGGTGTGGAGACCGGGCTTCTGCCCTTTTATGGCAGATGCCCCACATCCACCAACTTTTATTTACCCCCTAGTAATGCAATCAACATAGCACTGGCACTGTGCTTTTAACTATGCAAAGCCATGTTCAGTGAGTGGGGCTGAGTCCTTGTCTCTGTGGGGATCTACATTCAAGTGGAGTTTACACTGGTTCATTGAACATTGTTTTGAAGACTTAATTAGCACGTGTATCATATAAAAGTGCATCGACTTAGCACAAAAATGGTTTATTTCAATAAATTAAATGAAATACAACACAGCTATATTGTCGTTTACAGCTAGTTGCACAGTTTGTGGTTAAATGTATTTTAAATGTATTTAAGTGCCAAAATCCGTAAAGTCAGGCTCAGATTTACTAGCGTTTTGGATTTTGGTTTGTCCACATATATGGCGCAGCCACAACTCAAATACTATTGGGAATTTGCAAAGCCATGATATTCTTGATTTGCATATCTATGCGCCACGATTCTGCAAAAGGTAACGCAAGGCAGCTTATCACTAAAGTCGGTTAACCAGGGTCGGAGCCAAAAATATGTCTCCTCTTTACTTCCACTTTGCATGTGTGGTGCATTCTGTACCATTCCGCAGCACAAGCACAAAGAGGAATGAGCCTCTAAAGATTGTTTTTGTGCAGGATGGGTTCCTTCCTGCACACAAACAAACCTGACCACAATGCAGGCACCCGTGCTCAAGTTTGCCAGTACAGGGGGAGAGCAGAAGTGAGCCATATCATAATAAACAAGGCAGAATTTCTGTTCTCTCCCTTTTATTCAACGCAGCACAGCAAGTTCCCTTGCTGCATTGCGTTGTGTAAAAGATTAGAAAACATGGGCCTGGGTCTCAGTAAATGAATACTAACGTGTTAGAAATGGGATTTCTGGGTGGCTAGGGCTTGCGCCAAAGCCAGGCAGAGACCACCACTCTAAGTCAGGGCTGGGGAGTTACACGCCAAAGATAACCCCTGATCACCCCCTTGGTAGCTTGGCACGAGCAGTCAGGCTTATCCCGGAGGCAATGTGTATAGCGTTTGCGCGCGCACACAGCAACAACACCCTAGGCCCACCACAAAAGGAACTCCACACAAGGTTATATATAAAAAATAGCCTTTGTATTATAAGAAACACATTAGATGATAATCACATAATTTACACTTCACCGGCTGGGGGGCGGAGGCAGGACTCCTCCGGTCGTTGCCCTGGGTGTCCTCTGGACTTGGCGGCCTGCACGGGACCCGCAGCACTTCAGTCGTGGCGCGGGGCTTCCCTTCACTTCCAGGGAACCCAGTGCTGCCGTCGGCAGCCTCGATCGCCGTTTCTCTTCACCCGGGCCCCCTCCTGGGACCCGGGACTTCTCCTAAGGGCTTGTGGAGGCGGGGTAGGCTCCCATCCTCCTTTTGACACACAGCCCTCCTTCCGGCCGCATTTCCTTCCCGCTTCCGTCCTGCAGGCCCCGCCCAGAAGCAGGCGGGCCGCGGATCGCGGTCGGGTTGGTTCTTTCCTCTTTGCGGCACAAGAGGGGTCGGCTCCCTCCGAATTTCGATATAAAAGCAGGGTGGGCTCCTGCCTATTAAAATATAAAAATAGGTGGCCATGTGGGGTGGGCACCCACTATTAAAGGCACCATGGGGGAATCCCTACGCTGGGGATTCCCCCCGGCAGCGATGTGCGGTCCCGGGGCAACGAAGCTTCAGCGCCCCAGGGGAATCCATGTAGTGCGCTCCCAGTGCGCAGAAAGAGACAGGTGCTCTTAAGAATACAGCAAAGCACGCACCAGGCGCTAGGGTTAAGTTCCTTGGGGAAAAAGAAATGGAAGCACCAAGCTCCCAGCAAAGAAAAAGTCCTCCAGTATCCAGGGCATCCAGGGGCTGGGCAGGGCCCAGGGAGGCAAGCCTTCCCCTGGGCCCCAGCAGCAGCACGCCCCTGGTAGATTAAAGTCAGAACGCAAGAACCTTTTCATGGGGTCACAGCCCCTCTTTTATACACAGAATCCTTTGTCTCCAAAGGTGCAGGGAAGGGGCGAACCAGATGCAACTGGTTACTGAGCACTTTGTTTTGCTCAGCCCCTCTCCCTATTCACAGGACAGGCCAGGGACATTAGACGCACCACAGGGGGTGGAGCCAGCATTGTGTGGGGAAAGCCCAGCCCTATTCAGGTCCCAGGTGTACTCCTCCCTGCCATCAACATGCAGCTCTCTCCATTCACCACCGGGGCAGACCCATCCTGACTCCTGGAGCCAGACACACCAGCCAATCGCAAGCCAGACAGTCACTGCACATTTATTATACAGACAGGCCAGCTTCTAGAAGTGGAACTTCTACACGAGACACCATAACGCCGCACACATCATTGCGCAGCATTCACTCCCACGAGTTCGCACATACCAAACTCGACCCTGCACTCCTCTCACATCAGGACTTAACACGGTCACTCAGATCCCCCATGCATTCCTATGGGAGGGCAGTTCAGTCCCACTAAACGTACACAGAGCGCACGCACTTTCCACTGGGACACAGTGTGAAAGCGCCTAGAGGCCTAAAACCACTAGTACAACATAGGAAAAGGCTAGGATAAATGCAAAAAGTTCTAGAGGTGAACTGGCCAGAAGGGCCAAGTCCAACATAACGTATATAGGTTAGATACATGCCCCTTATGCCCAGTGTTGCACTTAACAAACTCCGATGCCACTTTTCCTCCCATAGTCTATGTCCAGGCTTGGTGTTAGATCTGCTAAACACTCACCTAATGTTCTCACAGTGTGGCACTATGCTGAGGAAGCAGTTCGTATGATAGGAATAATATACTAGGGAGGCTCCTGCAACTTATTGCATTATGCTTATTTAATCGTCCTGGTATCTAAACTATCTTTCTTCCCTCTTTTAGTCTAACAAGAGGTAGTGCTAGCTTCCCTGCGTTCATCCACTGAACCTCTGTGGGGTACCAGTGCAACCCTTTCTACATGAGAGCATAAGGGGTGGTGTTGTACATCAGCAAAAAACAGCTGCCACCTGCATCGTCAGACATCCCCTGCATGAAATGAAAAGTGTTTCGTCACTGTGTGGATACACATAAATTCTCCCTCCTGTTATCTCTCCTTTGGCTCATCCCAAACCTCATTTTTCTACTCTGATTCTCTTTGCCCCTAATCCCTGCAGGCTCTTCCCTCCTCCACCTTTCCTTTACTCTTCCCAGTCCTCAAGTTTTTACTATGATCTCCCAATTAACACTCCAGGTTTTCTTCCCTCTTCTATCCCTCCATTACTCTATTCAATCCAACTAACAGACTCACATGTCCTCCGCTCAAATGAACTCATACCTCCCTATGCTAATACTATACTCATATTTCCCTATACTAATCCACCACTAATTTTGATTCCGGAGTACTCTGCTATTTGCCAAAAAGCGCTTTGATGCCTCGTCAGGGGTGCTACATAAATACAGTTACAATACAATACAATAAACTTTTCATTTTCTACATTAACCTTATTTTTTTAATATATGTACTTTATTGGATTTTCTTTGCCAACAGCATGCTCCAAGAGCCAGATAATGCACATACCAGCAAGATATAATATTGGCATATGTAAGCAGGAGTGACATTTTTGTATATTAACAACATAAGCAACGAGGAAAGAAAATCAAAACAAACTAGCTGCGATCAAAGTATAGAGGAGTAATATCCCAAATAATTGTCCATGTCTCTGAGTGTGTGGGGCAAGGCATCTAATTCCAACATTGTGGGCTGTGAAGTCAATGGGGTCAGGACAATTCCCCTGAAGGCTACCCACCGTTGCCATATGTGTAAGTGCTTTTGGGGGCACCCTGAGGATGTAATGAAGGCTCTTCCAATCCCATGTAGAAATCTAGTCCCCGCTTCCAAACCGCCAACAAGGGTGGGGAGTGCGCTTTCCAAGAGCGGGCTATGTCCCGTTTGGCCAGGGTCAGACCTAGAAACAGCAGGTGGCATTTGTGTCGATTGCCCCTGATGTCCTCAGCAATATGTAGCAGCGCTAACCTTGGTGTACTGTGTATGGTCCACCCCAGTACCTCGGACAGGCACCTGTGAATGCCCCTCCAGAACTTGTCAAGAGCCGGACATGTCCAAACAGTGTGGATAAAAGTGGCTTTGTCTGCCCCACAGCATAGACACGTTGGGGACGCAACAAACCCAGCCCTATAAAGCCTCACCCGGGTATAATAAACACTATGCAGGTATTTTAGCTTTATTAAGCGTAGTTGCAAGGAGATGGCAGCGCTCCTGGGGACTCCAGGGTTCCCTCCAGTCATCATTATCGATAGGGCCTATTTCAGCCTGCCAAATCTCTCTGAGGGAGTCCAGTGTCGATGCACTATGGGTGACGAGGGTTTAGTATATTTTGAAAATCTTATGATCAGCCAGGTCCCCCTAAGGAGTTTTCCCTCCAGCGGACTAAATTCAGGAAGGGCCGTGAGTCCCCTAAGGTATGGAGTAAGTGCGTGACAAAACTGAAGGTACTTGTAAAATTGGGTACAAGGCATGATATATTCTTTTTGCAAATCTGAGAAGGATTGAAGAGTGAGGCCCTGAAGAACGTCCCCCAGTGTGGAGATCCCAATCTGGTCCCAACCCTGGAAACCCTGTAGACGCTGCAGGTGTGGAAGAAGACGGTTGCACCACAGCGGAGCCTCACCTGTGAGGCCATTCAGCCATCCTATATGGCGGAGAGACTGGCGCCATAGAGTCAACACAGTGTTTGTAGCCGGAGGGAGAGCCTGAGTATTGGCACTGCTGCACAGGTATGTGTGCAGTGACAGATCTCCAAGGAGCCATCTCTCTGAAGTATATACAGTTCATCTCTTGGGGAATACCACCAGGCATTGAAGACTCTGGGGCAGATCTATATTGGAGATGCGCCACTTTTACGCCGCCGTTGCGTCACTTTTGTGACGCAGCGGCGGTGTAAACCCTGCGCCACGTTGCGCCATATTTACATCGTGACGCATCTATGGAGATGCGTCACGATGTAAAGCCCTGCGCCACGTAAAACCTGCGTCAGGTTTCACATGGGCGTGTCGACAGAGGGGGGGGCGTTCCGTCGCAGGAACGCCCCTGAAAAGTGACTCAGTCAAATCTATAAGATTTGACTGAGTCACTTTCCCAACGATGATGCGCCAAAACCCTGCGCCTGCTTGAAGCAGGCGTAAGGCTTGACGCACCATGTTAGGGATAGGGTAGGTTGGAACAGTGCTGGAGTTGCGTCGCGCTTGCGACGCAACTGAAGCACTGCGCCAACCTTACGCCATCGGATGCGTCACGCATCTGTTTATTCCTGCGCCATGATGCGCCGCATTGTAAATGCGGCGCATCATGTGTGGCGCAAGGGTAAACTTGCGTGACGCATCATTCCTGGCGCATCCTTGCTGATTTGCAGGGATGCGCCAGGAAACATAAATCTGCCCCATAGTATGATACAGTAACCTTATTTAAGATTCAGAAGAGTTTAGCAGGAAAAAAACAGGAATTGCGGAGTTACGGTATCTAGTTCTCACAAACTAAAAACACTTCAATTCACCAATTAAGGTACATACACAACTTTAACATGAATACACCTTGTACAGCACATGACCTCACAGTGCCTTATAGAGGCAGAGCCAGCTTGGCGGTACTTATCGCCCTACAAGGCTGGGTGTGAGGAAAATGGTTCCGGTTCCTATTGACACACACATGTGACAGAATGCTTGGAACTGCAAAGGGCAATGCTAATCGGGCTTTAGGGTGCAGGTAATAGGTGCTGGGAATAGACAAAGCTCAAGTTTCATGCCCAAAACCTACTAGACACATCCAGTGCTCCTCCCCGGTACCTAAATGAGTGCAGTTCTAAGACACTGGCCAGCTGAAGTGCTAATAGAGATGTGATATGTAATGATGACTGTGATGTCATTCATAATGTAATCTCTAACTTTATCTAGATACTAAGTGTGAGGACCTGAGCAGCGCATAGTGGGGATGATGGTCCAGGTTACATTACCTTCAGGGCCAGAGAGGTCATTTATTCCATCGGGAATTTCACGGAGGGGCTGTCGCACCTAAGACTGGTTTTTGAATGGCCAGGCCACTATTGCTGCCTTTGTCACCATTTCAGCTCCCCGAGGCCTGCCGGAGATAGAGGAGGGGGAGAGAGAGAGAAAGGAAAGGAAATAAAAGAAAAGACAGAGAGAATGAATTGATGTACACAGAGGTAGAGTGAGAGAGGAAAGAAAGTGAGGCTGTTTTCCATAAATTTCTACCAGCCCGACCTTGGCTGCCTTAACTGTTAAATTGCAAGTGTTATGTCTTGATTTCTCGGAGCACCTAGGTCCGTAAGGTTTTCTGAAAGATCCCTAAAACCTTAGTTATAGCTTCTCCAAATATTTCCTGTGAATTTCCAAGGTTTGTTGAATGCTATACCAGTTTCCAGTGTAGCTGCAACTCGTGGCCAACGGAGGCCTTCAGTATCGGACGTTGCCGTGCTCCGCACCCAGTCACATGCTCACACTACCTCTACAGCCAGCAGGAAACACAGCCCGCTAATTCTGCCGCAGTGCCCTCAAGACCTTACCTTTCACTGAGCTGTGTCCGCTTTTGTGCTCAGGGCGTGTTTTTCACACGTGCTCTTCGCCACGCTTCCCTGCACCCCAAACCGAGCATTACAATGATTGCAATCAATTTTATGACACTTGCACGTGAGTTGCCATATTGTATATTCTTATATTTAAGGACGCCGTTTGGGATTGGGTCATTGGGGGGGGGGGTCGTTTTTATTGTTCTACTGACATTCCTTGCTGCCTAATAACTGTCTGCAATTATTTTACAGAAATTGTAACAGTGCAATAGACATGAACATTTGTATTAAACTTTCCTGGTCGCAGTGGCCACGAGAGACTAGAATCACAGGACGTTTGCTGCTTCTGCTCTGGGCACTGAATTTATGAAAGTGGGAACATATGTAAAATGCTTATCAACGTAGGCAGTGTGAAATATTTCTGGCCCTCATTAGCCAATCCAGGGCATTCAAATGCTGATTGCACACTAACCATCATTGTTTGTAAACGTTGAATCATCCTAGATTTAAAGCGTTTTAATTCGACCATCATCTGCGGCCTTGCAGCAGGACGTACCAAGAACATTGTTCTTTGTTTTTTCTTTAAAAGGGCTGGACAAGAACTCACAAAACCTACAAAAGCAACTAAAAGCAGCTGCCAAATTCAGTAACATTTTCTAATTTTGCTTTTAAGTTATTCACTTACAATTTAATTTAATTTAAATTTGGGGCAATCCTCTTTGCAAGTAGGGCTGGCTGGTCAACGGTGCCCAGGGTTATTCCAATTATAAAACGTGTTCGTTGCAACTTGTCTCTGACCTTTGATGACAGAGTTGTAGAGTCCACTCATGCAATCACCTGTCCTTAAAGGTAATAACATGGAATCTAATGTGGATCGTTCGGTCCCCATTTCCTGTTAGGTCACGTGTTGTCTAAGAGTGCATGAAGGTCTCTTGCAACGACCATGCCTCTCTGCTGCTTGCCTTCTGCACCCTTGCCTCCTCGTTGCCTTTATCTTTTTAAACGCGAAAGGTTCAGTAGAGTTTGGGTTTCAGGAAGCCCCACTGATGCATCATTGAGCACCATCAGGAAAACTAACAACTGGTAATGTGGTCAGGGGGTAAACAGGCTTATCACTCTGAAACTGGGGCTCAGCACACTTTATATTCCCCTTGCCCAAAGTGACAAGTGATGGAAAAAGAGCAAAGCGCTGTCTCACACATGTTCCTATCCACAAAGTCAATACATCACCTGTTTCAAAAAGTTCTCAGCTCAGGAGAAATTAAATCGATAGAGTTGAAATATAAAGGAAACTGCAGAGGCTGTAACTAACTACTAAAGGGACAAATGTGATTAAAGGTAACCTTTATAGAAGTTTCTAAAAAAATATCTCATTTGTGGCTATTTCAACAAGCATTGGCATAGCCAATAGGTCTCGCTTTTGGGACCTTATAAGTATTTAGTTATGCAGCACAATATCCTTGGTGCGACAACATCAATCGTTGCATGGCTAAACACTTATAAGGTCCCAAAGGCGAGACCTATTGGCTATGCCAATGCTTGTTAACCTCTCTGGATTTCCCTTCTCTTTTTGAAACGCAGGAGCAGCAGTTCTTAATTCATGCAGTTTTTCTCTCTAGGTATCTCTGGGAGAAATGTAATATGCCAGATATATGAGTCCACGTGAATTTTTGGGCTGCGACCGCATTGTACCACATTCAGCCAAACACGGTGAAAAATGCATAAGGTTTTAAAGGTGCCCTCTTTCATTAATTTAGAGTTAAAAAATAGAGGCATCAAACAATTTAAACAACATCAGCTTTTTGCCAGGGTTGACCAATAATTAGAACCTTTATCTAAACGCACCCATCCTCCACAGATAAAAAGAAGTAAAAAATGAAGAACTCACTAGGGCTTTTTATGTTTCTGGATAAAGGATACAGAAATTTTACCCCATTTGCCATCATTTCTTTCGAGTCCTGATAAAGTGAATTAAAAAAACCTGGTGTGGGAAATGGATGTATGACGTTACTTCACATTTCATTGTAACGCATGCCTTTACAAGGCATGCGTTGCAACGCCATGATATCGCAAACCTTTACCACGCATATTTTTAGAACAAATGTACGTTTACCACACATGCCTTTACAACGAAGGGGCATATTATCAAGGCGGCGCTATGAAATTATCACCGCTTGTGCGTCAGTTTTCGGGCGAAAAGCGGCGAAAATTTCATCGCCTTATCAGCAAAGACACGCTATCGCGTGTCTTGCTGACTTAGAGCCCACTTCCAGCATGCCTAACTTTGCATCGCTAATGAGATGCAAAGTAGGCGTGGCTGTGAAACCAACCGGGAAAAAAAATCACAAATGCAGCTTCGCGATATTAACAAGGAAGTGTAGCAATTTTTAAAATCGCGTTAAGCATGCCTTAACGCAGGAATTTAACGTCTGTTAAATTCCTAACTAAGGCATACTTAACATGGGGGGTGGATTCTGTTGCTAAGACCACAGGCCCTATCATCTATGATATCGCCATTTTCCACCATGGAAAACGGCGATATTCACACTATCTCTGGAATTTTTATCGCCTCTGCGATGCGCGTTGTTAATAACACGCTAACCGGGCGATAAATTCCAGAGATAGCCGGAGATAAATATGCAAGCGCTAAGCGCGCTTTGCGATATTTATTGCCGGCCCTTGTTAATATGCAGCCACATTCGTTGTAAAAGCATACCTGATAAAAACATATACTTGTGGGACACCCCCGCGCCGCACGGCCACCAGCTGCTGCGTGTGCCCCCAGTGCCTGCCACTGCCTCAGCGCCGACTTCGCTGCCGCCTTGAGCGCTCCCCTTTTGGTTTTAGCCCGTTTCTGTCTGAAATTTGTGCTTGTTCTCTTTCTGTGCCCAAGATCGTTTTCCTACTGTTTTTCCCCCGTTTTGACCTGAATTGTTGCCTGTTTTTTTTTCTGTGCCGTTTTCTCTTCGTGTTTTGACCTGAATTGTTGCCTGTTTTTTTCTGTGCCGTTTTCTCTTCGTGTTTTGACCTGAATTGTTGCCTGTTTTTTTCTGTGCCATTTCCTCTTCGTGTTTTTGACCTCCATTGTGCCTCTCTCCTTCCTGCTTGCCCGCCTACCTCGCCGCCCTCCGCTCTCCCTCCCCGCTCCCGCTTCCCGCCATCGCCATTAGCCCCGCCCCTTTTTCTTCTGTACCCTCCCCGCTCCCGCCTCCCAGCTGCTCCGCCCACCCGCGCACTTGGCCTTAAATGGCGACCGTGCGACGCAGGTGAGTGTGACCCACTTGTGGGACACCCCCGCGCCGCACGGCCACCAGCTGCTGCGTGTGCCCCCAGTGCCTGCCACTGCCTCAGCGCCGACTTCGCTGCCGCCTTGAGCGCTCCCCTTTTGGTTTTAGCCCGTTTCTGTCTGAAATTTGTGCTTGTTCTCTTTCTGTGCCCAAGATCGTTTTCCTACTGTTTTTCCCCCGTTTTGACCTGAATTGTTGCCTGTTTTTTTTTTCTGTGCCGTTTTCTCTTCGTGTTTTGACCTGAATTGTTGCCTGTTTTTTTCTGTGCCGTTTTCTCTTCGTGTTTTGACCTGAATTGTTGCCTGTTTTTTTCTGTGCCATTTCCTCTTCGTGTTTTTGACCTCCATTGTGCCTCTCTCCTTCCTGCTTGCCCGCCTACCTCGCCGCCCTCCGCTCTCCCTCCCCGCTCCCGCTTCCCGCCATCGCCATTAGCCCCGCCCCTTTTTCTTCTGTACCCTCCCCGCTCCCGCCTCCCAGCTGCTCCGGCCACCCGCGCACTTGGCCTTAAATGGCGACCGTGCGACGCAGGTGAGTGTGACCCACTTGTGGGACACCCCCGCGCCGCACGGCCACCAGCTGCTGCGTGTGCCCCCAGTGCCTGCCACTGCCTCAGCGCCGACTTCGCTGCCGCCTTGAGCGCTCCCCTTTTGGTTTTAGCCCGTTTCTGTCTGAAATTTGTGCTTGTTCTCTTTCTGTGCCCAAGATCGTTTTCCTACTGTTTTTCCCCCGTTTTGACCTGAATTGTTGCCTGTTTTTTTTTCTGTGCCGTTTTCTCTTCGTGTTTTGACCTGAATTGTTGCCTGTTTTTTTCTGTGCCGTTTTCTCTTCGTGTTTTGACCTGAATTGTTGCCTGTTTTTTTCTGTGCCATTTCCTCTTCGTGTTTTTGACCTCCATTGTGCCTCTCTCCTTCCTGCTTGCCCGCCTACCTCGCCGCCCTCCGCTCTCCCTCCCCGCTCCCGCTTCCCGCCATCGCCATTAGCCCCGCCCCTTTTTCTTCTGTACCCTCCCCGCTCCCGCCTCCCAGCTGCTCCGCCCACCCGCGCACTTCGCCTTAAATGGCGACCGTGCGAACGCGCAGCGGTCTCGCGCAGCGGGCGCGCCGCCTGAGCGCCGAAGGTGCGCCAAAGGTAAGCCCGTCTACGCCCGTCCGCGCCTGGACCGCGCCCAGTGCCAGGACCCCTGGCCCCCGAAGAGCCCGACCGACCCGCCTGACGTACTCCGCCGCCACCCTCACCGCACTCAACACCGGCCGACTCCCAGAATGCCACCTAGCCGCTCCACGAGGTACCCACGGACCTTTCAGCTGCCACGCCTGCAAGTTCTCCTGCATCCGGACCAGCCTCACACCAGCACCCGCCAAGACGAACACCAGCAGCACCCACCTCAAGTGCATCCTGCTCAACACCCGCTCCGTCCACAGACACGCCATCGAACTCTGGAACCTCCTAGACGCCACAGCCCCTGACGTTGCCTTCCTCACGGAGACCTGGATGAACGCCTCTTCAGCTCCCGACATCGCCATCGCTATCCCAGAGGGCTACAAGATCGTCCGGAGGGACCGAAACGCCAACCAGATGGGAGGAGGCACCGCCATCGTCCACAGGAGCACCAGCCGTCTCACGACCAGCACCGACAACACCCTGACCAGCGCCGAACACCTGCATTTCCAGATCCACACCAACCCGAACACCACCCTCAGAGGCACCCTGATCTACCGACCCCCTGGACCACGCACGCAATTCAGCGAGGACATCGCCGACTTCGTCAGCCCGCATGCCCTCCCCTCCGCCGACTACATCCTCCTGGGAGACCTCAACTTCCATCTGGAGAACAACAACGACCGCAACACCAGCACCCTGCTCGACAACCTCGCCAACCTGGGACTCAAGCAACTGGTGTCCACCCCCACCCACCTCGCCGGACACACACTCGACGCAGTCTTCTCTTCCAGCACAGACATCAACTTCAGCCACGCCACAGAGCTTCAATGGACGGACCACAGCTGCGTCCACTTCACCTTCAAGAGAACGACGTCCCACCACCACCAGAAACAGGCCGCCCGCTGAAGCTGGAACAAGATCACAGCAGACCAGCTCGCCACCTCCCTGAGCCAGCACCCTCCTGCCAGCTCAGCGAACCCCAGCCAGGCCGCAGACAACCTCACGAAGTGGATCAACAACTGCGCGGACGAACTCGCCCCACTGAGGACCCCGCCCAGCAGACCCGGCAGCAAGAAGGCCCCATGGTTCACCGACGAACTCAAGAGCTCCAAGAAGTACTGCCGAGCCCTCGAGAAAGTCTGGAGAAGGGAACCGACACCGGACAACAGGACCTCCTTCAAACTTGCCACCCGGAAACACCACCAGCTGATCCGCGCCGCCAAGAAAACAGCTTTCAAGGACCGGTTGAACAACAACGCACACAACTGCAAGGAACTCTTCAACATCGTGAAAGAGCTTTCCAACCCCAGCGCAGGAAACAACGACATCACCCCATCGCAAGACCTCTGCAACTCCCTCGCTTCATACTTCCACAACAAGATCGCCGACATACACAACAGCTTCAACAACCAACCAACGCACACCATGACCGAACAACCACCCCCCACCACCACCCTCCACGCCTGGACCCCGATCAGCACCGAAGACACCATCCGCACGATGAACTCCATCCACTCCGGATCACCGACCGACCCCTGCCCTCACCACGTCTTCAACAAGGCCGACGCTGTCATCGCACCCCACCTGCGAAACATCATCAACACATCCTTCGACACCGCCACCTTCCCCGAGAGCTGGAAGCACGCCGAACTCAGCGCTCTTCTCAAGAAACCCACAGCGGACCCCACCGAACTCAAGAATTACCGCCCCATCTCGCTCCTCCCGTTTCCAGCCAAAGTCATCGAGAAGACCGTCAACAAGCAGATGGCCGCCTTCCTCGAGACGAACGGATCCCTCGACCCCTCACAGTCCGGCTTCCGAGCCAACCACAGCACCGAGACCGCCCTCATCGCCGCCACCGATGACATCCGAGCCCTGATGGACAATGGAGAAACAGCGGCCCTCATCCTCCTAGACCTCTCCGCGGCATTCGACACGGTCTGCCACCGCACCCTAGTACGGCGCCTCAGCAACATCGGCATCCAGGACAAGGCGCTGGAATGGATCATCTCCTTCCTCGACGGAAGAACACAGAGAGTCCGCCTACCACCGTACAAGTCAGAGGCCTCCGAAGTCATTTGCGGCGTCCCCCAAGGATCATCTCTGAGCCCCACCCTCTTCAACGTCTACATGAGCCCCCTCGCGGCCATCGTACGCAAACACAACCTCAGCATAATCTCCTACGCCGACGACACCCAGCTGATCCTCTCCCTGACCAACGACCCCGCCGCCGCCAGAGCCAACCTGCACGAAGGGATGAAAGAGGTAGCCGAGTGGATGACGACCAGCCGCCTGAAACTGAACTCGGACAAGACGGAGGTCCTCATCCTGGGCTCCTCACCCTCCGCCTGGGACGACTCCTGGTGGCCTCCCGCCCTGGGCACCGCACCCAAACCGACAGACCATGCACGAAACCTGGGCGTCATCCTGGACTCCTCCCTCTCCATGACCAGGCAAGTCAACAACGTCTCCTCGGCGTGCTTCAACATCCTTCGCATGCTACGGAAGATCTTCTGGTGGATCCCCACCGAGACCAGGAAGACCGTCACCCAGGCCCTCGTCACCAGCCGACTGGACTACGGCAACGCCCTCTACGCCGGTACCACCACCAAGCTCCAGAAGAGACTCCAGCGGATCCAGAACGCCTCAGCCAGACTCATCCTCGACATCCCACGAACCAGTCACATCTCCGGACATCTGAAAGACCTTCACTGGCTCCCCGTCAACAAAAGAATCACCTTCCGCCTCCTCACCCACGCACACAAAGCCCTACACGACCAAGGCCCGAGCTACCTCAACAGCCGAGTCAACTTCTACGCCCCCAAACGCCACCTCCGATCAGCCAACCACGCCCTCGCCACCGTCCCCCGCATCCGAAGAGCGACTACAGGAGGAAGGTCCTTCTCCTACCTGGCCGCCAAGACCTGGAACTCCCTCCCGACCGACCTGCGCCTGACCCAAGACCACCTCTCCTTCAGGAAGAAGCTGAAGACCTGGCTGTTCGAGCAGTAGCGGCACCCCCCCCCCCCCCCCCAGCGCCTTGAGACCCTACGGGTATGTAGCTCGCTTTATAAGTGTCAATGATTGAAAGGTTTCTGCATATGGCTTTACAATGCAAGCCTTTACAGTGAAAAGTTTGCTGGAAAGGCATGGTTGGTAAAGACATGCGAGACATGGACATGGGTACCCCAAACCCTTTCCCCACCTCAAGATCAGGTGCGGCTGGCTCGACACTTGCGCCACCCAGGCCACTGTCTACCACAATGACCCTGCGCCCCTAAAAGTCGATTCTGACATGGACTTTCAGTCACTTTTTAACTATACACCTCTCTCGGGCTGCACGGGTCAAACAGCCCGAGTCGGTGCCCTCCTTAAGCGTGCGCCAGTCCTCGAGGGGGTCTCCAGCAGCTGCGCAAGGAGGGGAAGAATGAACCTAAACTCTTACCTCCTTGTCAATGGTCCGCAATTTCCACCATATTGTATATTCTTATATTTAAGGACGCCGTTTGGGATTGGGTCATTGGGGGGGGGGTCGTTTTTATTGTTCTACTGACATTCCTTGCTGCCTAATAACTGTCTGCAATTATTTTACAGAAATTGTAACAGTGCAATAGACATGAACATTTTTATTAAACTTTCCTGGTCGCAGTGGCCACGAGAGACTAGAATCACAGGACGTTTGCTGCTTCTGCTCTGGGCACTGAATTTATGAAAGTGGGAACATATGTAAAATGCTTATCAACGTAGGCAGTGTGAAATATTTCTGGCCCTCCTTAGCCAATCCAGTGCATTCAAATGCTGATTGCACACTAACCCTCACTGTTTGTAAACGTTGACTCATCCTAGATTTAAAGCGTTTTAATTCGGCCATCATCTGCGGCCTTGCAGCAGGACATAACAAGAACGTTGTTCTTTGTTTTTTCTTTAAAAGGGCTGCACAAGAACTCACAAAATCTACAAAAGCAACTAAAAGCAGCTGCCAAATTCAGTAACATTTTCTAATTTTGCTTTTAAGTTATTCACTTACAATTTAATTTAATTTAAATTTGGGGCAATCCTCTTTGCAAGTAGGGCTGGCTGGTCAACGGTGCCCAGGGTTATTCCAATTATAAAACGTGTTCGTTGCAACTTGTCTCTGACCTTTGATGACAGAGTTGTAGAGTCCACTCATGCAATCACCTGTCCTTAAAGGTAATAACATGGAATCTAATGTGGATCGTTCGGTCCCCATTTCCTGTTAGGTCACGTGTTGTCTAAGAGTGCATGAAGGTCTCTTGCAACGACCATGCCTCTCTGCTGCTTGCCTTCTGTACCCTTGCCTCCTCGTTGCCTTTATCTTTTTAAACGCGAAAGGTTTAGTAGAGTTTGGATTTCACGAAGCCCCACTGATGCATCATTGAGCACCATCAGGAAAACTAACAACTGGTAATGTGGTCAGGGGGTAAACAGGCTTATCACTCTGAAACTGGGGCTCAGCACACTTTATATTCCCCTTGCCCAAAGTGACAAGTGATGGAAAAAGAGCAAAGCGCTGTCTCACACATGTTCCTATCCACAAACACCTGTTTCAAAAAGTTCTCAGCTCATTAGGACAAATTAAATCGATAGAGTTGAAATAAAAAGGAAACTGCAGAGGCTGTAATTAACTACTAAAGGGACAAAAGTGATTAAAGGTAACCTTTATAGAAGTTTGTAAAAAAAAGATCTAATTTGTGGCTATTTCAACAAGCATTGGCATAGCCAATAGGTCTCGCTTTTGGGACCTTATAAGTATTTAGATATGCAGCACAATATCCTTGGTGCGACAACATCAACCGTTGCATGGCTAAACACTTATAAGGTCCCAAAGGCGAGACCTATTGACTATGCCAATGCTTGTTAACCTCTCTGGATTTCCCTTCTCTTTTTGAAACGCAGGAGCAGCAGTGTTGTCGTGATGTCACCAAGGCTTTAAGTGGAAGCTTTTACAATTTTATATACATTAAGCCATAGTAAGAACCATTGACAAAGCTAATAGTTCTGGCTTGTTGCAGGCATGATATTACTTGTATCATATCTGGATGCAATGACAAAAACAGCAAAATACAAATCGGGCAGCCCACTATGCTAAGCACAGTTTTCTACCTTATGTGTGTTTAAGCCACGCCCTTGATTACATCGGCCACGCCCCTTTGAGAGACAGCCCAGATTTTTCATCCCACTTAAAACTCTGCTTATGGTCAAGAAGACCCTGAATAAAAACAACTGTCAACGAACAAACTTCTTGATTCATCTTTGTTGTTTGTGATTGAAGTAGCAATGTGCTGTTACACATGCTTTTTTCAAGTTGCCTCTCAAACTTTATGTGTACAAATGGAATTATGAATGGGCTACTTCGGTGGCTAGCCATTTGAGGAGCGCAATCAGCTACCCTTTGAATAATATAGTGAAAACACACGTAGTGGTGCGGCAGATATTTGTTCGGTCTCTTCCTTAAAACAGTTTTAGTTCCTTTGGATCGGCAGAAGCTTTGACAACGTTTATAAACTCATAAATCGTGCCAACAGAGCATTATTGTGCTGCTTTATGGCAAGTCAAAACGGACACTAGAAAAAACTCTGATCCCTCTCTCAAGTAGGAACATTATTAACAAAAGTGTGCGTGACATTTTTATTGCTACCTGAAGACTGGATACACAAGGAACTCACCATCTGTCGTTTTCAATTGTAAGTGATTGCTAAACACAGTGCTCTCCTGAGGTTAGAGCCCCCTCCCAATGTCGGCGACCTCCTACTTAGGTCAGCACCCAGTGCAGCTGCACTGGTCACACCAGTCTAAATCCAGCCCTGCACACACATTTACAAACACTCACATACCGTGATCCAGTATATCACAGGGTATGTGAATCATCTGTCTTGAATCAGCTCTGGAAATTGAATTCTAGATTTTCATGTTGGTGATGTTACATACGAGGTGTTTTGAACATTAAACATTCCTCTGTCAGGTACCAAGCTGCAGTAAAATGAGGGAAGCTGAACTGTCATTAGAAATTTATTTCAGGCTTAACGTCTGCAACACGTGGGCTCTCATGTATTGCAGGTCTCAGTTTTACTTCAAATGGTCTATTTCTGCAAACAGGGCATCACAACTTGAAAAAGATGGAGCCCCAACTGCACAGCAACTATTCAATGCCACTTTCAAACATAACCCACAGTCAAGAGACTTTCAGTCGCATCACCCCACAGTCCTACATTAAACCATATTCGATTTACGTCCTTCCCATAAATAAATATATTGTGCACTATTAATACTTTTTAACCAAATAGCGGTTTTAATTGAGGGTGCCATCTGTCTGTTATGTTTTCGTAGTGCATATGCCGGAATCCAAATATAAAATCCCACCTGGTTTTCTTAAGTAAAACAAGCCGGCAGTATGAAATGAAAACACCCCAAAGGAAGATTTCATTCAAAAGGAGAAAAAAAAAAAAGACGCAAGAAGAGCACGACCTGCGACTGAGCTCAAATGGCGCCACCACCGCATACCACTCACTGTCTCTGCCAACAATGCTGCTCAAAGAAAGATGAGAAAACAAAAGTAGCGCTTCACTGCAAAGTCTGAAAAGTGAGGCTGATATGTTTGGATGTGAATAAAACCAATGTGGCCACTTTGCAACCACTCTGTCTTGCTTTATTTAGTTATGTATTTATTTTTCATATTTAAGACCTTTTACTTCTCTCCATCCCGAGGCTGCACTTTGGAATAGAAAAATGTCAGAAAAAGGGCATTTCCCGCAAGAGTGTTTTTTCTTTTTTGGATCCATTTTACAGGGAAGCAACTAAATGAAAGAAGGAAAGAGAGGTTGTGAACCGTTTCTTCAAGTCACGGTTTTCAGTAAGTGAGGAGCAAGACAGAAAGAGATGGAATAATAGGAAGAGGGTGGGGGGTGGGCAGCTGCCAGCACAGAAAAGAAGAGGGCATTGTCCGTATCTTCGCTGGGCAGTAAGGAAGAGACAGAGTCCTTTTCCTTCTCTGCCTATCCCCGAACGTCCACGAAAGCAAGCCTAGCCATTTCTGAATGCCTTTGCTATTTCTGCCATCCTGGGACACAGTTTTAAAAAGAACAAGCGCTCGACAGGCAGCCGCGGCACCCGCGGCACCCGCGCTTTACTTTTAACATTAAACATTAAAAAGTTAAGGAAAAACAAGCATTGGCCACGTGCGCGGTGGGAGAAGCAGGAGTTGTGTGCGCGCACAGCCAATGCTTTCCAAAAAAACACGAAAGTGATCGCGATCATGATCGCTGTGAAAGCGAAAGTGATCGCGATGACGCTCTAAAGGCGTTCCTGAGTGCTGCTGGCTGGCCTAGCGCATGGCGGCTGCGCGCGTGCACGCTCACGTGCACGCAAGCGCTAGGCCAGCCAGCAGCACTTAAAAAAGTCATTTACAAAATGTCTCTCCGAGCCAGCGCATGCGCTGGGCTCAGCGAGACCTAAAAACGACTTTTTCAGAAATTCAATGTTCGAAAGGTATTTGTGGGAATGATTGAAAGACTAAGTCTTGGTTTATTTGCACAACCTTTCACAGTTCAGAAGATCTTAATTCATTGCAGTTTTTCTCTCTAGGTATCTCTGGGAGAAATGTAATATGCCAGATATATGAGTCCACGTGAATTTTTGGGCTGCGACCGCATTGTACCACATTCAGCCAAACACGGTGAAAAATGCATAAGGTTTTAAAGGTGCCCTCTTTCATTAATTTAGAGTTAAAAAAATTAAAAGGATCATTGTGCTTAGTTTGGGTTAGAAATATATAACGGATAGAGGCGTCAAACAATTTAAACATCAGCTTTTTGCCAGGGTTGACCAATAATTAGAACCTTTATCTAAATGCACCCATCCTCCACAGATAAAAAGAAGTAAAAAATGAAGAACTCACTAGGGCTTTTTATGGTTCTGGATAAAGGATACAGAAATTGTACCCCATTTGCCATCATAGCTTTGTATTTCTTTCAAGTCCTGATAAAGTGAATTAAAAAAACCTGGTGTGGGAAACGGATGTATGACGTTACTTCACATTTCATTGTAACGCATGCCTTTACAACGCATGCGTTACAACGGCAATGCCATGATATCGCAAACCTTTACCACGCATATTTTTAGAACAAATGTACGTTTACCACACATGCCTTTACAACGAAGGGGCATATTATCAAGGCGGCGCTATGAAATTATCGCCGCTTTTGCGTCAGTTTTCAGGCGAAAAGCGGCGATAATTTCATCGCCTTATCAGCAAAGACATGCTATCACGTGTCTTGCTGACTTAGAGCCCGTTTCCAGCATGCCCAACTTTGCATCGCTAATGAGATGCAAAGTAGGCGTGGCTGTGAAACCAACCAGGAAAAAAAATCACAAATGCAGCTTCGCGATATTAACAAGGAAGGGTAGCAATTTTTTAAATCGCGTTGTTAAGCATGCCTTAACGCAGGAATTTAACGTCTGTTAAATTCCTAACTAAGGCATACTTAACATGGGGGGAGGATTCTGTGGCTAAGACCACAGGCCCTATCATCTATGATATCGCCATTTTCCACCATGGAAAACGGCGATATCCACACTATCTCTGGAATTTTTATCGCCTTTGCGATGTGCGTTGTTAATAACACGCTAACCGGGCGATAAATTCCAGAGATAGCCGGCGATAAATATGCAAGCGCTAAGCGCGCTTTGCGATATTTATTGCCGGCCCTTGTTAATATGCCGCCACATTAGTTGTAAAAGCATACCTGATAAAAACATATGCGTGTTAAAGGTTTCCGCATATGGCTTTACAATGCAAGCCTTTACAGTGAAAAGTTTGCTGGAAAGCATGGTTGGTAAAGACATGCGAGACATGGACATGGGTACCCCAAACCCTTTCCCCACCTCAAGATCAGGTGCGGCTGGCTCGACACTTGCGCCACCCAGGCCACTGTGTACCACAATGACCCTGCGCCCCTAAAAGTCGATTCTGACATGGACTTTCAGTCACTTTTTAACTATAGACCTCTCTCGGGCTGCACGGGTCAAACAGCCCGAGTCGGTGCCCTATTTAAGCGTGCGCCAGTCCTCGAGGGGGGTCTCCAGCAGCTGCGCAAGGAGGGGAAGAATGAACCTAAACTCTTACCTCCTTGCCAATGGTCCGCAATTTCCACCATGCGCATTGTAGCGCACTCACCGCCACAGTTAGACTGTTACATCCGTTTCCAGGAACTAGCATCTCTGCACGTAGTCTTCCCGGGCAGCCACACGTCACTTCCCTGCCGCCTCTCTGAGCACCGATAGGGGCCGCTGAAACTAGGAATGCAGTCAGCTCGCCGTCTTCGCCAGACTTGTGCTGGGTATTTGGTGCTCGTGCTTCTCTTCCACTTCAGTACTAGAAGAGAGACACACAAAAAATAACAGGTGATCACGAATCCGCCATGGCCATTACCATTACCACAAATCCTTTGCCACAAACATGCCTTTACTAAGCATGCCGATTTAGTTCTAAAGGCATGCATAGTAAAGGTATGTTCGTGATAAAGGATTCGTACCAATGGACATGCTTAGTAAAGGAGCGTTCGTTGTAAGTGATTCGTGGTAATGGCTATGCGTTTTGACAGCGTTGTTATGGCTGTTTACCATGGGAAACATGCTTGTTATTCTGTGTGGAAAAGAGGTTTCCATCTTTAGGTCGAGCATTCGAGACCTCTTGTATAAACTTTAGTATATACTTATATCTGTGTATATTGTGGACTCTGGAGATCAGCCCTAGGACTTGTCTGCTTCAGCTGAGGGACTTTTTTTTTCTGTTCAACTGCCTCTATTTAACTGTCTTGATAGAAAACGACCAGCAGAGGTCAGTAAAATACCAGAATTGCTTTCTGCTGAGGAACTTTCTTTTTTCTATTTTTCTGGCAACTGCGTCTATTTAACTTTCTTGCTAGAAAACGACCAGCAGAGGTCAGTAAAATACCAGAATTGCTTTCTGCTGAGGAACTTTCTTTTTTCTATTTTTCTGGCAACTGCGTCTATTTAACCTTCTTGCTAGAAAACGACCAGCAGAGGTCAGTAAAATCACTTTAGCATCCTCTAGATTCAAGTCCATAGAAATTGTCTTCCACGAGCACCCGTAGACAATAATATTTTTTTCAAATCTTGTATTTTCAGTGATATGACCACCAAAGGCCCCGATTTTATATTAAAAACAGAGCTTTGGACTATACCATTTCCCGCGGAAAGGCAATATTTCTCTCCAGGTGTTCCCATACCTGGTGTGTCACGCAGTTTGGTGCTTACTGTCCACAAGGTGAAAAAACAGTAGCTGTTTCAGCACCCAGGCTAATGTGCTGCATAGCTAAATACATATAAGCCCCAAAGGCGAGACCAATTGTATTGCAAATGCTTGTTATATGAGCTGTAGCTGAACTTCCACACAATCGAAATAACCTTGCACCTAAGTAGTATCTTCAGCTGCTAACTGGCTAGGAAGTGCTGTCAGGCATGGCTTAATGGTTCGCCCTCAGGAGTTTTACTTTTACACTGCATCACTTTGAAAGTGATAATCTGCCAGCAAGGCAAATCTCCACATGATCAGATATGTAATCCCTATGAAGACTCCCAGCAGGACAATCCTGGAAAATATAACTACCGTTGCCACATCATCGTTGGGCACAATTGGAAAATAGACCACAGAGCCTTTGATACTTGGTTGCCTTGAATGAAATTGTTATTCTTCTGTGCCTGCAACATTCCTTTGAAAAGAAGGTGATTCTCTCAGGAAGTGATTCTTCACCTGTGGTCCAAGGACCCATGGGGGTCCGCGAGCCCTACTCAGGATGTCCGTGACTACTTAGAAAATTAAATATTGGTAACAGCTAATAAAGCATATATAAATAAAGAAGCAACATGTACAACTGCACATTTAAAATGTTTTGTAAATGTGAAAGAATTATTTGAAATTCATGAATAAAAGTTAAGTTAGCATGCTCAGATTGATTCTTGGGAGCTCTGCAAGTACTTCAAACATAACCTTGTATGGATGATGAGTGGCCTCAGTTGAATTTAGAAAAGCTCCAACCTTTCTATAAAAATGTGATTTTATTATATTTGTTTGTGAATTAAATAAAACATTGCAGGATCTGCTTATTTGTCTGATGAATGCTTGTTTCTGCATTTATTGTGATTCAGTTTGCATTTCAAATAATTGAAAATGCTTAGGCCGGGTCATCAGTTTCTAGTAATAAATAAGGACCCTATTACAATGTCGGTCGCACGAGTGTCCGACCGACACCGTAGCGGGATGGAATCCGCTCAACTATTAGTTGGCAGTTCCCCCACAGTATTAGGATGCGACCACCATATGGGCGGTCGGAAGCATCCATTTTTCTATTGCAGCTTGTGTGGAGGCAGAAAAAGGGCAGTAGCACAAGCTGCTATAGAAAAATGGATGCTTTCAAACATCCCTACACCGTGTGGTGGGGATGTTTAGAGGGGCACCACAGGCCCTCCCCAAACCCCATAGCAAAGGGCCAGGTGGGAAGGGAGCCCTGTACTTTCCGCCTGCCTTTTAATGGCAGATGGACTGCCATGAAAGGGAAGGCGAAAAGCGGCATTGTAATCCTGACGGCGGAGCCGAGGCTGGCTTCGCTGTCATTTTGGGATTACAATTTCACCTGCCACCCCAACAGGCTCCATGAGCCAGTCGGAAGCGGAGTGGAATTCCCCCACGGGTTTCCCTCTGACCACCAGTATAATAATACAGCAGTCGGACGGAAACCTATGATGTCGGACTTTCCGCCCCACATCATAATGAGGGCCAATGTGGAGGACCCCAGATTCCAATAATGATTCAGTGGGGGTTCCTGGTTTCCAAGAATTATTTAGCAGGGATCTATAAAAGTCAAAAGGTTAAGAACCACTTGTCTAAGGTGTCATTTTACAGTGATATCTCATCTAGGTAGGAAAAATCATCCAGGCCACAATAGCACATGGGTGCATGGGGAAGAAAATCTTGTTATCTGTGATGGCCAAGCAAGCCACTAGTACCCACTAGTCAAGTGAAAGGTTCTAAGTAAGTGAGCAACCCCCAACTTACCGATAAACTGGTTAGCTCTAGGGTTGCAAGCTCTCTGGTCATGTGCAACCTCCAAAGGACTGAGGTAAACCTTGCATATTCCACTCAGACTGGACCTGGAGACAACTGATACAAAAAAAGATAAAGTGGTGAATGGGCTGTTCTTGCTGTCCACTGTGGGCAGCAACCGTCATTCATCAAATGCTATTCATTCAAATAATTAGATTTTAACCACCCAAAGACAATCCTAATAACAGATGAATTGGTGTGCTGGATAGTTATTGAAATAACACATGCACATGAATTTCATTAAAAAATAAAAAATGATGAGGCCCATTAGCTCCTGGTCACTTGATTTATTTTAGATACTACCCCTTATGGCAGCTACGGCTATAACTCCAGCCACAACTGATGGGATGAGTAGTGAACTAAGGGTACGTTATGCCACAGTACACCAAAAGTGCCCTCAAGAGTACAACATGTGCTGTGTGAAGAGTCACTTGGGATGAGGGCTCCCACAAACTGTGCCAAAAATAATAGCTATGCAGGAGAATCCAAGACACAACATAAAACGGTGTGAAAAGAGCAGATACATATCTGGGCAGGGATATGAAACATTCACTCTTTCATTACCTTAGGTGGAAGCATTCAAAGTATTACAAGGTCTTGCAAAGAGTAAGGATGTCCATTTTGCCCCATGTCAGGCATGTATATGCAGGTGAGAGCAGCACTGTGTGTACTGGTGTTTTTGACAGGCCAGTCCATGCCGGAGGCTGGATCTGGTTGGGGTTGTGAGTTCACTGTGCTAAGCAGGTCTGACATGCCAGTAAGATGGACCCTTCAATTACCTCCATGTGTATGAATAAGTGAGAGAAGATAGACTTGTATTTAGTATTCTTTGAGCAGAATGCATTTGAAGGGAGTAAAGAATGAACAGTGTGTATAACTGTAGTGGAGCAGTAGAGGAGAGTGAAGCTGATAGGGAAGGAAAGTATCAGGAAGGGAATAGCAAATAATTTTTGAATAATGATGGTAGTAAGGTAAGCAACAGTTAGAAAGGGAAGTGTTGGACGTTTATGTTGGCTTTTAGTACTTTTTCTTTGCTAAACAGAGGTAAAGTGCTTGTACTCTCCCTTGAAAACATAGTAAAATTGGCATACATGTGATTGGTACATTTAATCTACTTGTAAGTCCCTAGTATATGGTACTACATGTACCCAGGGAGTTCAAATTGAATGCTACTAGTCGCCTGCTGTACAAATTGCATTGCAGGCTGTAGTGCAGTTGTAAAATGCCCTTCTGTCCTGACAAAGTTAACCTTTTGCCAGGACTGATCCTTTCTTTTTGGTACTTCAAAGTCACCCATAAAGTAGGGCCTAAAGGCTCTTGGGGTAGAGTGTACTGTATTTAAAAAGTAGGACGTGTGTTTGTCAGGAATTCCTGTAACACTATCCTTGGCTTGCCATGTGGTATTTGCCAACATACTTGTGGTCAAAAGATTAATCATGTTGCAGTAATTCAACAATGAATTAACTGTGACCAGTGGTTTCTTTCATTATTCATTTGTTGCTGTTTTCTGTGACCAATGCTTATTTGTATATTGTTTTCCTTTTGAACATTTGTTTTTGCCAATGCTTGTTGGAAGTAAGGCGACCGGAGAGCACGTGCATTTAAATTAGACAGCTGCTCTTTGCAGCTTAAACATGTGCTTGGTAACTGAATTGACACTTTGACAGAACATGTCCAGACAAAGCCCAGGATCCAGGCTATAAATGGCCTTGCTCTTCAAAGCACTGGTTGCTTGGCTTTTTGATTCCTGCACAGTCATTCAAGGATCCCACAGAGCCCTGCGTCATTCAAGCCTTCAAGGAAGAATTCCCCAGAGCCTTCTCTTCAGCAAGCACTGTGACCTCAGCCTGCAGGCATTTCTCACATCTTCAAGTTCAGACAGAGTTCAAGGACATTGCAGAGCCAGTGAATCACTAGGAAGAGCTAAGTTTTCAATCATTGTTTATTTTAACTTAGTCTTATTTCTGCTTCAGTTATCTCTGTGTAAATTGCTTGGGACTTTACATGCATTTTTGATGAGTGGAAATTTTGGGACAATATTGATCTTGTTAATACTATCCTTTATGAGGACAATAATTATTTCGTTTTTATGACTATTGCCTAACGTAAATGCACATGTTACTGGGCTGAGAATAGGCAATAATCATTCTTATTCTTGTAAAGTGTGTAATCCTGTTTGTACACGTAGTTGGCAGCGTGTGCGCAGAGAACAGATCTTGTACAGGACGCCTGATTTAGGCATACATGTTTTTCGTTTGTTTTAAAAGTGACTTTATTTAAAGGTGCAAGTAACTCCCTCTAAAGGTGCGCCATCCCCAAGTTGTTGGAGAATGCTGGCAGCGTATTAAGGAAGCAAACTGTATATACCATAGTCCTTACTGAGAGACAAACTAGTTGACAAGGCATCACACAAAGAAAGGTAATGTGAACATTAACCCACGTGTATGTTTTACATATAGTCCAACGATCTTGGAGAATGCAATGCATATGCGCTTTGTGTATTTCTTTAGGATATATCTCAAGTAGCTTGCCGAGTAACCTTTCAGAACCTGGCTGGCCCAAACGGCACATCCTCTTTTTGGTGAAGTACGAAGCGTAGCAGTCTCTCTCTCTTTGTCTCTCATCCCAAATCCCCTTCCCTCTTTGGGCACCTGCCAGGGCTTCTGTTTCTATCAGCAGCACTGAGAGGTGCTCAGGGTGGTTTGAGGAATAGTCATCGCCCCTGCAGACAAACCTGGTTTTCAGGTGAGTGGCTGGACTCACATCTTACATAAAGCCAAGCCACAACAATTAAGCCTGCCTGGGCGATGGATACCCCCACTGAAGATGACACCATGAGCGTACAAGATTTGTCTAGGCTAGTGTTAGGCTTACAGCAGGAAGTTGCCATGTTAAAACAAGAAAATCACACGCTAAACTGCGAGTTGTAATGATATAAGCCATGGGAAAATCCTTGGGTGACCACCTCGGTCAAAACTAAACCAGTGGTTCAACCACAGCGCTTTACCTTCACCCCATCGGGTACAGAAGGACAGGAGACAGCGTCTCAATCTTTTTTTATACTGCGGGAAGCCTTGGCATTTCGCCCGAGAATGTTTGACCAAGAATGCCCCCAAAAGGGCGGTCGCAGTAACTGAGTCCCCTCTCCCGCTTGTAGAATTTAAGCAGTCGGAAAACTCCCAGGCCCGATAAGGAGTGAGGTCCCCTTATCGAGCACAAAAAACGATTTGGCCTCTTACCATTTTTTAGGAAACACCATGACAACTACACCTTGCCATTGAACTTTAATTGTCACATTGCTCTTCTCAACTCAGACCTAGAAAGGTTATTCCCATTTTGTTGGATTCTGGGGCAACCGGAAATTTCCTGGACATAGGCCTAGCTAAAACTTTAAACATCCCAACTGTCAAGAAAGAGGTTCCTGAACCTGTGCGTGCCGTAGATGGTTCAGAATTATCGTCAGGTTTAATACTTTTCCAGACCTCTCTTGCAACCATGATCTGTGCTGATGGGCACACTGAACAGATCAAATTCGATTTAATTGACACCCCTGTGTTTGGAGCCATACTGGGAATAACGTGGCTCCAATTACACATCCCTAAAATTGATTGGTGCAAACGCACAGTGACATTAGATTCTGCACATTGTTGGCAGAAATGCTATTCACTTGATCAACATCCTATAACACCTTTGCACTGTGCCTCCGTGCTTGAGAATCCAACCTTGGTGCATGAGGGGGAATTTGAAATCACTCTAACTCAACAATACAACGATTTTCATGATGTGTTCTCTGAACAACAGGCAACTCAGTTACCAACCCACCGGTCGTATGACTGCCTTATTGATTTGCTCCCTGGAGCTACTGTACCTTGCAGTCGAGTATACACCTTGTCTGAACCGGAGACCCAATTTTGCGCGAGTACCTGGACGACTTATTACTGAAAGGATTTATTAGACACTCCACATCCCCCGTCAGTTCGCCACTCTTTTTCAATCCGAAGAAGAACAAAGAACTTCGCGCCTGTATAGATTATCGCGCCTTAAATAAGGTGACGGTAAAAAAACGTTATCCACTCCCCTTAATACCGGTACTATTAGATCAGGTATGAAATTCCACCATTAGAGTAAAGGATGGGGAAGAGTGGAAGACCGCATTTAGGACTAAATTCGGTCTGTTTAAATACACAGTGATGCCTTTCGGTCTATGTAATGCTCCTGCAGCATTTCAATTTTTCATCAATGATGTGCTGCAGGATTTCCTGGACGTCTTCGTAATAGTATACATAGACGATATCCTGATCTTCTCCTCCACCACCGAAGAACACATAGGACATGTCCGCACTGTGTTACAACGATTAAGGAAACATCAGGTATTTGTTAAGTTAGAGAAATGCGTCTTTCATGCTACCCGCATTGAATTTTTGGGTTACGTAATTTCTCCCAACGGCATAGCTATGGATGATTCCAAGGTTCAAGCCATTTTGAAATGGGAAACACCTGGATCACAGAAAGACATTCAGAAATTTTTATAAACGGTTTATTCCTCAGTTCTCTTCCGTGGTGTCACCCATTACCCAGCTCCTCAAAAAGGGAGTTACATTTCATTGGTCCTCAGCAGCAGAAGCAGCATTCCAAAAACTCAAGCGGGTCTTTACCGAAGCCCCACTATTACATCACCCAAACCCTTCACAACCCTTCTATGTGGAGGCTGACGCTTCTCAGGTTGCTGTTGGTGGTATTTTGTCACATAGAGATCCTACATCGGGGCATTTACATCCAGTGGCCTATTTTTCGAAAAAACTCTTGCCTGCTGAGAAAACTATACGGTGGCCGAACGAGAGCTGTTGGCCATCAAGTTTGCTTTTCATGAGTGCCGTCACCATTTGCTAGGAGCCTGTCACACTATAACCATTTACTTTGATCACCGAAATTTGCAATTTTAACAGAATGTCAAAGCATTAACCCCATGACAACTACGTTGGCTTTTGTTTTTCAACGAATTCAATTTTGTAATCACATTCAGGCCTGGAAAAGAACAGCAGAAGGCTGACATGCTGTCACGGTTAAATTTTCCAGCTCCAGACAAAAACACTGACCCACCTTCCACTATTATTCCAGAACACAAGATCATTGCCATATGTGCTCCCAAAGATTTCTTAGAACAGGTCCAGGTAGCGCAGCAAAAGGAGTCCACGCCTCCTTATACCATTAAACAAGGAGACCTGTTATATCATGATAACCGGTTCTACATTCCCACACAGGAATTGCGTGAAACTGTCCTTCACTGGCATCATGACACAGCATTTGCTGGTCATCCAGGGGTAAAGAAAATGATAGAATTATTGCAGAGAGACTTCTGGTGGCCCACCTTCCTATCAGATGTTAAAGAATATGTCAATTCCTGTCCAATCTGTGTACAATCCAAAACTCTTCACGTTGCACCTGCTGGTCTTTTACAACCAATGCCCATCCCACCTGCGCCTTGGCATACCATAAGCATGGATTTTATTACCGGTTTACCCACATCATACGGTTTTTCCATCATATGGGTGATAATAGATTATTTGACAAAAATGGCACACTTTGATCGTTTAAAACGCATGCCCTCGGCTAAGGCACTCACTAACCTGTTTGTACAAAATGTGGTCAAACTACATTGATTACCAACATCGATAGTGTCCGATAGGGTTTCACAGTTTATTGCTAGGTTTTGGCGCAGTTTTTGTTCCTCTATGAATATTGATGTTTGTCTATCATCCGCTTACCATCCTCAAACGGATGGTCAAACTGAACGCCTAAATCAGACCCTTGAGCAAACATTGCATTGTTTTCTCGCTACCATGACCACCAACTGGGATATGGTTTCACCACTAGCCGAATTTGTGTATAATAATTCAATCCATTCTGCTACTGGAGTTTCACCTTTTTATTGTATGCTTGGTTACCATCCCAGAATGCTCCCTCGGTTGCAGTCATCGGTTGTTAATCGGGTCCCAGCAGTCCATGAACATCATCGCCAACTAGTACACATTCAGACACAAGCTAAGAAACACTTAGAGTCATATCAAAAGCAGGTAAAGACACAAGCAGATAAACATAGACTGCCAGCTCCACAATACGCAATAGGAGACCAAGTATGGCTTTCAACTAAAAAGCTGAACATGGACGAATCTCGTAAATTAAACCCAAAATACCTGGGACCATTTACCATCACCAAAATGATCAATCTTGTGACAGTAAAATTAGAGCTCCCATTAGATTATCGGATTCATCCGGTTTTTCATGTTTCTTTACTACGACCCTACTCTCCTGTAGTGAAGACTGCTATCTATATACGTACAATGCTAAGTTAGCACAACCGCGTTAGATGTTAGAAAGCCATCTTGCCGCTTTTGCACACGGCGACTTTGCTTCACATGAGAACTGTCTGTTGTTCACATCGCTAACAGTGAGCAGCGACCTTGGTCTGAACATTGTGTAAAGAAACAGTCTGGGTCGCTAGACGGTGCATGTTGTTGGGTTCAGGTTGATCGGCCCACTATTTAGCCATAACACGCATGCAGCTGCAAATACCTGAAAGTCGAGTGCTTTTAATATTGCAGTGCTGCATGTTTTGCACACATTCGGAAGAAGAGCTTTCCCAGGAGCACAGTCTAGCTGATCCTGTGATGTGATTCCACTAAGCTGATCCTTACGGTATGGGGTTCCCCATTCAAGCCTAGAGACCTTTTATTAGCCTAATAATAACAATATTAGTTTACTAGCGAAAGGAAGGTGGCTGTATTCCACTGTCATTTTATTATGATTACTCCTTTCATTTTCTATGGTATTGTAACTATGCTGATGGTTTTGATCTTAATCATTTGTCTGCTTATGTTAGCCAAAGTACTGCATCTTAGGACACGAGGTTTATAAAATAAACTCTTTAAACTTTACCGTGTCTCTGTTTATTCTGTTGGGAACTGATATGAGAATAATTACGAACAGGTATTTCTGATTCCCACCATTCCTGAGAATACCCTAAGTCGCTTGTATTGGGTTGTCTATACATTGGGACCGCCGAGATAAAACTCGGATAACGAATGGGACACTGATGCTGGTCGGATAAGGAGTTCTGGGTTCTGAGGTGAGTTTTTGGTACACCACAATTCACTGTGGTCCTGGTTTCCTGTGCATAGTTCTGTGCATAAGCAGAATCCCTGCAACATGGCGCACCTAACGTTTGGTCGATTGATTTGAAATGCCTTAGTAGTGCTTATATTAGTCCACAACCCCCTCACTCTTGTTTCCGGTTAACGGGAGTGACAGGTTTAACCTACCTGTTTTTCGACTAATAGGTTCTTTCAAGCTTGATCATTAAAAAGGTTATTTTTACTGAACCCCAGTGCTACTGTTGATATCGTTGATACTCTTTAGTGTGTCCTTATGGCGGTTGATAAAGCCACACATAGTCGTGCACCTCTACACCGTCATTTGACGACGTATGGGGTGCCGGATGATGGGATGGCTGTTATTTTTGTGGTGAGCGCTGATGCGTCATACCCTTATGAGTTGTTTTACTCTTGGGTGACTTTTCCGGCGGTGGATGCAGATGATGATACGTTTCATTCCTATACCCCCACGCAGCTACCTGCGATCTATACGCCATATAGGACACAAGAAATTCCTATTTTCTGCCTGGCAGCATACCATTTGGTTTAATGGCGCCCTTCCCCATGCGGTTGCACTGGCTAGAATGAGCCCGTTGTTTATTGCAGGGGCCACATGGCCGGTGCTGACTGGATTTACGCCTCATCCCCGTTATCTCACGGTGGCGGTGGATGAGTTGCGGGTGCTACACACAGCCCTGATTACAGTTCATATGGCTTTAGTGCAGTACGTATCACGCTACGTGCAGGTGGGGGCACCTGCTGTTGCGGGACAACCAACAGACCACCATGCGGTGGTTATTAGTCCTGTTATGGTTAATTCGGTTATGGGCAAGCGCCCCCAAAGTAAGGATGATTTACCTTATTGGCTTGCTGAGAAATTTGACAAACTGGAGGCGGTTTTTCCGAATACCTCTCCTGTGGAGAAACACAGGATTCTCACCATTAGTTTGCCGAAAGACTTAGTCCCAGATATGGCCGATTGTGACAACTGGGGCAAGGTCTTTGCCGCGACCTACTCGAAGTGCTTCGGCACTCCGTCTATGTCTGTACTACCCTCCGTCATTAAACGTGTTCAAGAGAATCACGGAGCGGAGGCTGCTTTTGAATTCAGAATGAGGCTTGTCGGAGTGTTCGAAATGGTGGCTTCCATGGTAATGGGCAACCTCAAAGGCGATGCCATGCAGTTCCAAGTAGCTAATAAGCTGGACCGCGTGGATGAACTCGACAGGCCTAAGGAGTTCGCTAAAATAATTGCGCAAGCCTATAGGACCATAGGCCGTAGTGCCTTGGGTGTTAAACCAACTGTGATAATTCCTGATATAGTACAGCAAACTAAGGTGAGCTCGTCTACTAAAGACGAACGCCCAAATTTTCCTAAACAAAATTGGCGAGCAAAGAAAAAGGGGAAGCAGCAACAGAAACAGGGGTCTCGTCCTGCCTCACCCGTACAGTCTTCTAGCGAACGCACATATGATCTGCGCGATCGATCTAGTATTAAGTCACCTGATAGATTTCAGGTTTCTGAACAACGCTCTCCTCGTTCTTCACAGGAAACATCGGCTTCACAATCCGGTGGCGGAGACCGTGGGAAAGGAAGGGGTGCCCAAAGTCGTGAGCAACCCCGTCAGACTGACGGCAAAGGCAAGCAGGACAAGTCTGCATGTCAACGACCCCCATTTCAGAAGAAGAAAGTTGCTGCGCTAACAGCGAGGTATGCCACAGATGGTGCAGACGCAGCTTCAGAACCTGACATGGGCACTAACGCTGCTCGACAGCGCAGCGGAAGTTACAGTAGTGCGACAAGCACTGCGTCCATATCTGGTGGCAACAGCAACTGATGCGTTCATAACTGTAGAAACTGCTGACACTAGAGTGGCTCCCCCTGACAGACTGTATAATATAGTCCTTTTAATTGAATACAACGCACGATTCAAGGGATTTTTTGGGATAATCTGACCTCTTCCTATGATATTCTATTGGCAGCGGCTGATTGGCCCCCGGCTTTCATTTTAGATGCTCCTAGAGGGGAGGAGATGATCCTCCCGTCCTTTGCTCACACAGTGCCAAAGGACCAAGCTAAGAAGTTCGCCGAGGAGTGAGCTCTGGTGCTTGCACCTGCTTTGTATCGTAATCAGGTAGGCTGGGATAAATTGTCTCCCAGCCATGAGATTCCATTGCGGTCCAACCCCCAGCCACAACCCCAATATCCCATGCGTCGCGAAGCAAGACCTCACGTCGCTGCTATCCTTGAACAATTGGAATATCAAGGTGTAATTGAAACATGTGTGTCACCAATGAATAATCCTTTATTCACTGTGACGAAGTCTGATGAGTCGCACCGCCGGGTTTTGGATTACCGGCATTTAAACTCTCATTGCTGGACATGCGCAGTACAAAATACCCACAGTTCGGCTCTCGTCGATAGTCGTGAGAAAACGGTTTAAAACTACACTTGACATTTCTAATGGCTTTTACAGCCATAACCTGTCCTCTCTTAGTAGCGAGTGGACGGCATTTACCACGAGTGGCAAACAAAAACATTTCAAAAGATTACCGATGAGCTATAAAAACAGCCCTGGTGTCTTCGCCGCTCGTGTAGTCTCTCTATTGGAGAGCATAGACCCTGATGCGTACTCGTATGAGGATGATATTTATCTCACAGATGACGAGTTGTGGCCGCATCTGTGTCGCGTTGACCGCATTATTGTTTTGTTTGCGGACTTCGGTTACAAATTCAACTTTGCGAAGTCGCACATTGTGGAATATACAGTGTTGTTTTTGGGATACGAACTCAACAATGAAGGTCGAGGATTGGCTCCGCACTTCCTAGAGAAATGCGCATGCCTACGTGCTCCTACGACACTGAAGAAATTACAATCTCTGCTGGGCTTTCTGAATTTCGGTCGAACGTACATTCCTGATAATGCCCAGCGTATCAAGTCGCTTTATGCCTTGGTACAACCTACGTTTTCCAAATCATGTTGGCTGCCAGAGCATTCAGCTATATTGCAATAGTTGCAAGCTGACCTTGCTTCAAAATACTTACTGACGCGTGATAACCACACTAACCTGGTCATAAGAATTGTGCCGGGCGCAGTGGGTTTCACATACTTAACGTTCAATGAGGGCGACACCGTCCCCATTGCCTACAAATCACACCTGTACACTTAGGCTGAACTGCGATTTTCTGCTGTCGAGAAAGTTCTGACGGCAGGGCAGATGGCGATTCTGAAAGAACGAGCGCTATCGCAAGGTAAACGCATGTTGGTGGTAACACCTTATCCTGCCCTTGAGGCAGTGACGAAAGCAAGTGTATCTAATTGTAAGGCTTTGCATCCACGGTGGATACAATGGGCCACTTCCTTGACATCACCCAACGTCACATATATCTTTGACGCGGCTCTACAGACACGAGAGTTTTTACAGTATGAATTCGTTCATCCAGCTCCTCTGTCCTTGCGCCCGCTCGAGGATTACCATTGTGTCATTTACACTGACGGTTCTGCGCAACCGGCTACCGGATCGAAGCATGCTTACTCAGCGGCCTGCGCAATTGTGGTCGGTACTTTTGTGAATGGTGAATTCCAATCCGATGTCGTGCATACGCAGTCATTGGGTGATTGTACCGCACAGTTGGCGGAGCTTCGAGCTCTGGTGCTTGCACTGGAGTTTGCTGATCCTCGAGTCACTACTCTTATAGTGAGTGACTCGTTTTATTGTGTACAATCTTACAACAACAATCTACATTTTTGGTCTCGAAATGACTATCGTGATTCCAAAGGTAGCACAATTAAGCATAAAATGCTTTGGGTTTGAGTGGCAGAACTAAAGGAACATCTGCCTCTCGTGAATGTCATTCACACTCTTAGTCACCAACGAGTTGGTGTACATGCTGTCGGCAACAGCCTAGCTGACAAGGCAGCAAAAACAGCAGTGGCGACATACTTAGTAGCAGCAGTTACAAGATCACAAAGTAAGATCGATGATGACATCTTGGCAGCTATTGCTGCTACAGAGAAGGGAACAAAATATCCAAGAGGTTTCCCTTCTCGTTACCATTATCGCTTAAGTCCTGATAACGTCCCATTAGTGAGGATTAACAACGTTGGTGACAGATTGATTCCCAACATGGACTGGAGACCATCTTTGATATTAGCAGCTCACGAGGGCATGGCGTCGGCGCATGCCAGCGTTGCAGCTACTGTATCTCTGTTACAACAACGTTACTGGTGGTGCGGTTTATATAAACAAGCTTGCGCTTATGTTCTTAATTGTGACATTTGCCAGCAGATAAAACCTTCAACTGTGGCGTGCCCACCACAAACTCAGTTGTACATATCTAATAAACCACTGGGTTGTGTTTATTTAGATCATTGCGGTCCATTTACCTCTGATACTGCATACAAATACATCTTGGTTGCAGTGGATTCGTGCACACGTTTTCTGTGGGTGTGGCCACAAAGGAGTGCTGATTCCCGTACTGTCATCAAGGATTTGCGTGTCTTTGTTGGAAGTTTTGCATGTGGTACCTTTCATTCTGATCAGGGCCCTGCGTTTGCCTCTAAGGCGTACAAAGAAGCCATGAGAAATTTGGGGGTCCAAGTCAAATTTTCATCTCCATACCGACCTGAGGGTAATAGTGTGGTGGAGCGCATGAACCGTGACTTAAAGCAATCTTTGACAGCCAGGGTTTTAGGTACTGGCCGGAACTGGCTAGCCCACTTATATGACGTGCAACGTGCACTTAATAATCTCCCTAGAAGGTCTCTGGGTGGGTGGACCCCATACATGATGCTTGACCTTGATGGTCTAGACATGGCGGCGTCAGCCGCACCCTTTGACGTAGATGATCACTATGCTGTATTGCAGAATCTACAAGAAGCCAGAGACAGTCTAGCGAAGGAACACGTACCCTCCACATCTGATGCTGCGCTTCAGATTCCGGTAGTCGGCTGGCTACCTCGAGTTGGTGATCTGGTCCGTGAGAAGGTGGAGAACAAGAAGGAGTTCAGCCCCTCTTATCGTGCACCAGTACCGGTGCTTGGAGTACAGGGTACACGTACAGTCATTTTACCTCTACTTCCTGGTCGCATGGATAACAGGTACATCTCGATTGACAATGTCAAGCTACAGCGAGTGGCCGATTCTTCTTAGTATGACACCAGTGGTTTCATGCCCTTTGATGCTGAGAAATTCTGTTGTGGCCCCAGCTTCTAACACCTTGCCTGATGTTGCCGTCGAGATGCATATAGTTACTGGTCCTTTATTGCCACCGACACCTGGTGGTCTACCTGAAGATATTGTGTATGCTTATCCTGCGGATGTCCCGTTGCCTGTTTTACAATCCACCACAGTTACCCAGTCGCGTTACTCCTTTGACACTAATTCAATGACTTCCAATGCCCCATCGAAAGTTTTGATTTTTGTGGCCTGGTTCAAAAGAAATTTTTTAATTCCCCCTTGGACTTACATTTGGCTGGTGCTCATATGTATTTTTTTGTTTATGCCCATTGGTTTTGTGGTAGTGTTTTTTAGACTTATAAATGGACACTACCTGAAAGAAAGATCTACAATTAGACTAATTGATAGAACTTTGGCCCCCCACTCCTCATCACATATTATGAACAGGGACCGGACTTTTGTGAACATTTCTGCCTGGCCTGTACTGGATGGGATCGCTTGGGATGCTGTAAAATTTCAAATTCATGGTCCCACTGAAGTAATCAATGTGCCAAATGTATTTCGTGTTTCTATGGGTGATGTAGTTAAGCAGAGCATCCACTCGGATGATTGGGATGTACAAGCGATAGAAGCACTGTTTTCTGATTTGAAATATTATGCTGCATTTGATGCTGAAGATTTGTATTTAGATACTGCTAATTATGATGAGCAATTCTGCTATCAACATTATGGCACGCATTTCCTACACAAAGCAAATACTTTTAGAAATTTTGTAAATTATACACAATGGGAACACTGTCCAGCCCCTAGGCTGGGCAGCTCCACCACGTTAGTGGACAAATTCACATATTTTTCTGATTTCAGTGTGTCGAATCCGGCCTCCTTTTATTTTAAGATTGCGGCTGAGTCTGCTTCTAAAGTTAGACTGACACACACCAAATTGTTGTATTCCAAGTCCTTTATGGACGAGTTGGCAATCGGAGGCTATGATCTGTGGAGAGCTACTATCGATCTTAAATCGGTTTGGGGTCCTAAACCGTGGCAGGTACAGGGAACAGAAGCTTTGCATCGTGCCTGCCTCATCCCGAACCACATGGTATTTTTGAATTCGTCAATTTTTCAGACCAAGCAAAAATGGAAGGTGCACTCTGAAGAGAGTCAAGCTGGAAACGTGTTTAAAGTTCAGATCAATTCTTCTTTTATTCAAAAAAACGTTGTAAAAACAAGGCACACAGCCAACACGTTTCGTTCCCTAGTGCCACGGGAACTTCATCAGGGCTGCAACAATTTTAAAAACATTTTTCACATAAATATACATATATATATACATTGAAAAATACAGAGGACAAAGGGTTAATCCATAAGTCAATATACTAAACAAAAGATAATACAAAAATCATAAACACATTAATGATAACCATATACAAAAGATGCAGAAAAAGAAGAAAACCCAGAAACAACACAAGACTAATGTTAAAGATAACGAAAATAACACAATATAGTATATACCAATCAAAAATAATACAAATATAAAGAACTTTTAATAACATTTAAATTGACCAAATGCTAATATACATAAGATGTTATCGAAAGAGGAGAAAAGAGACAAAAGGAATAAAAAGAGAGGACAGTAGTTCCTTTAGAAAATATCAAACTATATGCATAATATTAAGATTCAATTGTGAACAGATACAAGTGGCAAATAGTAAATACGCCACCAAGGAATTATAATAACCATCCAGATCTGTGTAAGTGTAGTAAAGTTTAAGAGAAATAAGAGTAAAAAGAAAGTTTTAGACTAAAAGAGAAACCGCCAAAGACCAATAAATAAGCAAGAATATCTCACCTTGATAAGAATATTGAAACAAGTCTTAAGTGGACTTCAGAGGTTAGTTTCAATGTCTGTGATATATTCAACTACAGCTACGGATAATATAATTCGGTCAGTCCGTGTTTCACTACAAGAATGCATAAAAGGAGGTCGTATCACGAAAGGAAAAATATTTCACAATAAAAGGGAGCACAGTATGGAGAACATATATGTTTCTCGAATTAAGAACAGGATCCCAAAATACGAGAAAGAAGATCCCCAAATATTGGGTATTCTTGTATAGCACGGAGCAATTATAACATCTAGTCAGAGATAGTAACTCATAGGCAACAGAGCAAAAATTTAACAACCCTAAAGAAGTTAAATAAAACTCTCTAAACTTGCATGTTTTAATTAAAATTTCATTTTATATGTAATGTGCACCAAACACTGGTTAAAGAGCAATGAAAAAGATAGAGTCAAAACGGACAAAAGCGCATCCCTCACCTCAATAAAAAGAGAAATGAATACCAGCACAATATGTTGAGTAGTAGTAGTAGAAATAACCCGCAGGTAGTCAGAAACAAAAATCAATAGATTCCGTTATCGGATTTCTGAAAGTGCAATGAGAAAACATAGTAGTTCTACCAAGTCCTAATTGGGCAAATCGTAAGAAACAGAGATGTAAGGTCAAAATAATTTCGTACTTCTCTAATTATGAATGCTATAAGTGGTGATAGAAAGTCCGCCTAATGACACTACTTATATGGCTTGTCTATTATGTGTATTTTTGATTTGTATAATAAGGATGTTTATCATATAACACAGCTTGCGCGCGGTGGTTGAACAGAAAAACTCATCATGTAGTATATATGCCTATACATAATAAGTACATCAAATTCGCATAAGGAATTGTTTAACCAAAAGAACACGCCTATTACGATTATTATGTCTAAAACCATGTATAGCGGAAAGACGTATAACATAAGGAAAATCCAAAATCATAACCAGTATAGTACCCCAATGAATTATAAAAGTGGTCATAATTATAACCAGATATAAATAAATGACAAGACAAAGTGATATAGTATTGAGGCCATACGATATGGAGTCAAAACATAACCAATATTTCAAACAATAGAGACTGCCACCGACAGGCCGAACCCGCCACCATCCCCCGGACCACGCAAACCCCAACCACAGACGCAATCACGCACGGAGTCCCGTGAGCTTTGCATCGTGCCTGCCTCATCCCGAACCACATGGTATTTTTGAATTCGTCAATTTTTCAGACCACCTGTTTTGGATTGGCTATTTCTAAAAAATTAATTCTCCCTCCACTCCGGGTCTGGGTGCTTATCCTAATTGGGATAATCATACGGATCTGTCCCTTGCTACGTTGCAGTCATACATTTCCAACACATCCTTCAATATTTCTGAATTGAATCCGGAATGGTGGTTGGTATGGCAAACGAGCTCAGATTCCTGTCAACATCGGTTTCTGGATTTGGCACCGGGGTATACACAAGTTGGTGTGGACCCCCGTTTTGAATCTTCTCACACTGTAACTACCTACTCAGTAGGGAAGTTATGCCAGTCTTGGCTGCAACATTCCACCTTAGCATCGGTTAAACTTCATTTATCACAATTGAACGACAAAATAGATTTGAATGATTTTGTTAAGGGTCCTGCGGTTGGCAGGTCCAAAAGTTGGGTATATGCTGTTTACAACGAAGTTTGGAAGCTATCACAGATTGAAGCTGCATTCAGATTATGAGCTATTGATCAAGCCAATATGGAGAAGGTGTTGGCTGTAATAGATAATAGCATTAACACACTGTCTTCCAGAATTTATACCTTAGATAATATTGTTTCATCTGTGGTAGACATTGTTCAGGATGATTTGTCTATTTTGTATCATGGTCAAAATCAATTGCGTTCCATTATGTAGTTTGCATGGACGTTGCAAACGTTAAAGGCTGGGAATGTCCCTTGGGATTACATGAATACTTCATCTTTGTTCCTTCCTTTTAATTTGACTGCGAAACAACAGTTCATGTCCATGAAAGATGCAACATACTCATTGCTGCACATTGAAAAGTTTGAACCCTTACCTTTCTCTGTTGCCGAATTAAACTCCGCTGTGTGGCTTATCCACGGGTTGATCACATTACCATTCCCCCTGTTTAAGTTCAGTTCGTGCATGAAACATTATGCCCTTGGCAGATATGAAAAACTGGGTACTGCCTTCCTGCACGAAGTTTGGTCACTCCCATTCACGTACAGATGCGTGAGGGACGGAAAAGAGGTTTACTTAAAAGGAGAAGAGTGCACTTCCACTTCAGATCACTCTGTAGTGTGTAGGCACATTCAATTTCATGGTGCGTGTATTGTGCACGCTCCTAATTTAGCTTGCGTCCTGAAGGGGATCCCGGTGCCAGTTATAACACCGTCTTTTACGCTGCTTGCTAACGGTAGTTATTTGCTATTAAATAATGAAGCTTGCTGTGCGATGTTAGTGGGAATTCCCTACATAGTGACTGTATCGCAGAGAGTAGCCTGCTGTAATAACGTCCTTTTCCCACCCCCGCATGGACGGCTCGATGTATCCATCTGGCCTTCCATTCCAACCTTGAAAGCAGAGTTCAACAAGATGAGCAGAATAAGGGCTCTATTGTCTCAAAAAGAAGTCGCGTTGACTTCGTCCTGGGAAACCTTTGTCCTTCACGTAGCAAATACGCGCACAGAGGTGCAAGCGCTTTTGAATACTGATCTCCCACTTCATTTTGGGGCCCTGATTCCGTCTATCTTCAATGCCTCGTCAACAAGTGGCCTGGCGCATTTTTTTAAAATTGTGGGCTCCGGCCTCGTGACCTCCTTTCAAACTATTTTTGGTGTGATCCCGGCATTTTTTCATTCTATTTTTTCCAGCGTCTTCGGAGGTCTCCCTTTGATTTTCGCCCTTGTAGCTGGGGTGCTTTTGTTGATCTGCGTACTACGATATGGATGCACAACATGCGTCACACGACAGCATGTCCTGGCTGCTCCATCTTCGTAACCGGATGGTTGAATACTATGGCACTTTACCACTGGCAACTTTAAGCATAGCCTATGGATTGTCCTTCCGGTTTCCCTACTTTACTTGTGTGCAGCCTGTCTTTCATTGCCTAGATTGTCCGTTCCAATGGGCTCTGGATTTGTGCCTGTCGAACTCGGTGTCTCCTGCCCCGGATTATGATCGCCTAATGAGCCCCTTAGTGGCTCATGAGTTGGACTGTTCTGGCATCAGGATTATGGCCTGTGGAGCAGCACATGGAGTCCTAGGGAATTGGGACATCGGAACGGCTGCAGCTGAATTCTTAGCGAGAAGTTATCTTGAAGAACACACCAGTTGGCCTCTGATGGTGAAAGAGGCTCCGGTTGTCGAGGAACATGTGTGTTTCTTCCCCTTGCTGAACTGGATGGCAGATAATTTTGCAGAACGTTCCAATGATTTCCTCTTGGAAGCTGTTTCAACTTAATGTGCTTATACCTTGATGGATTAACTTTTCTCCCCTTCATTTCGTTGAACATCCATCGATGATATTTTCTTCCCCTTTAAATGGTTTTTTTCTCTCCTTTTTTTCTTCAAACTTTTCACTTACCTTATATGGACTCACAATTTATGCCCTTGGTTCCGTTATATCAAACTTGAACTCTGCGTTCTTGAAAGTGCGCCCCTACTGGTTAGTGGTCCGATCAAGGGGGGGTGTAGTGAAGACTGCTCTCTATATACGCACAATGCTAAGTTAGCACAACCGCGTTAGATGTTAGAAAGCCATCTTGCCGCTTTTGCTGCTTTTGCACACGACACTGTAGTTACATGTTATTAATTGAGAAATGCTTGCTCGACTTTGCTTCACATGAGAACTGTCTGTTGTTCACATCGCTAACAGTGAGCAGCTACCTTGGTCTGAACATTGTGTATAGAAACAGTCTGGGTCGCTAGACGGTGCATGTTGTTGGGTTCAGGTTGATCGGCCCACTATTTAGCCATAACACGCATGCAGCTGCAAATACCTGAAAGTCGAGTGCTTTTAATATTGCAGTGCTGCATGTTTTGCACACATTCGGAAGAAGAGCTTTCCCAGGAGCACAGTCTAGCTGATCCTGTGATGTGATTCCACTAAGCTGATCTTTACGGTATGGGGTTCCCCATTCAAGCCTAGAGACCTTTTATTAGTCTAATAATAACAATATTAGTTTACTAGCGAAAGGAAGGTGGCTGTATTCCACTGTAATTTTATTATGATTACACCTTTCATTTTCTATGGTATTGTAACTATGCTGATTTTTGATCGTAATCATTTGTCTGCTTATGTTAGCCAAAGTACTGCATCTTAGGACACGAGGTTTATAAAATAAACTCTTTAAACTTTACCGTGTCTCTGTTTATTCTGTTGTGGACTGATATGAGAATAATTGCGAACAGGTAATTCTGATTCCCACCATTCCTGAGAATACCCTAAGTCACTTGTTCTGGGTTGTCTATACATTGGGACCGCCCAGATAAAACTCGGATAACGAATGGGACACTGATGCTGGTCGGATAAGGGGTTCTGGGTTCTGATGTGAGTTTTTGGTACACCACAATTCACTGAGGTCCTGGTTTCCTGTGCATAGTTCTGTGCATAAGCAGAATCCCTGCAACACTCCCACTACTCTGACAGGACCACCTCTCCCCCGATTAAGGTACAAGGAGAATGGGAGTTTGAAGTGGCCGAGGTTTTGGATGCAAAGAGAATCCGGGGAGTATTGCATTATTTATTGGCATGGAAGGGTTACAGTGCAGATGACAATTCTTGGGAACCCGCTTCTTCAGTACATACCCCCGATTAGTGCAACAATTTCACCATCAAAATCCCTCTAAACCCCGACCACTACCAGGACTTTTGAGAGGGAGTACTGTCAGGAATTCCTGTCACACTATCCTTGGCTTGCCATGTGTTATTTGCCAACATACTTGTGGTCAAAAGATTAATCATGTTGCAGTAATTCAACAATGAATTAACTGTGACCAGTGGTTTCTTTCATTATTCATTTGTTGCTGTTTTCTGTGACCAATGCTTATTTGTATATTGTTTTCCTTTTTAACATTTGTTTTTACCAGTGCTTGTGGGAAGTAAGGAGACCAGAGAGCACGCGCATTTAAATGAGACAGCTGCTCTTTGCAGCTTAAACATGTGCTTGGTAACTGAATTGACACTTTGCCAGAACATGCCCAGACAAAGCCCAGGATCCAGGCTATAAATAGCCTTGCTCTTCAAAGCACTGGTTGCTTGGCTTTTTGATTCCTGCACATTCAAGGATTCCACAAAGGCCTGCATCATTTAAGCCTTCAAGGCAGAATTTCCTAGAGCCTTCTACTCTTCAGCAAGTACTGTGACCTCAGCCTGCAGGCATTTCTCCCATCTTCAAGTTCAGACAGAGTTCAAGGACATTGAAGAGCTAAGTTTTCAATCATTGTTTATTTTAACTTAAGTCTCCTTTCCGCTTCAGTTATCTCTGTGTAAATTGCTTGGGACTTTACATGCATTTTTGATGAGTGGACATTTTGGGACAATGTTGATCCTGTTAATACTATCCTTTATGAGGACAATAATTATTCAGTTTTTATGACTATTGCCTAATGTAAATGCACATGTTACTGGGCTGAGAATAGGCAATAATCATTCATATTCTTGTAAAGTGTGTAATCCTGTTTGTACACGTATTTGACAGCGTGTGCGCAGAGAACAGATCTTGCACAGGTCGCCTGATTTAGGCATACATGTTTTTTGTTTGTTTTAAAAGTGACTTTATTTAAAGGTGCAAGTAACTCTCTCTAAAGGTGCGCCATATCCAAGTTGTTGGAGAATGCTGGCAGCGTATTAAGGACACTTTGGCCAAAGCATTATATGATTGACATTAGGAAAATTCTTGCACACATTAGGGTGAGATCATAGGAAGGTATAAATCTAATGCATAAAATCTCATGTTATGATATAGATTACTTAGCCTAATAAAATGCCTGTTTATGTTATAGAAGCAAACTGTATATACCATAGTCCTTACTGAGAGACAAACTAGTTGACAAGGCATCACACAAAGAAAGGTAATGTGAACATTAACCCACGTGTATGTTTTACATGTAGTCCAACGAAATTGAGGAATGCAATGCTTATGCGCTTTGTGTATTTTTTTTGTAGGATATATCTCAAGTAGCTTGCCGAGTAACCTTTCAGAACCTGGCTGGCCCAGACGTCACATCCTCCTTTTGGTGAAGCACGAAGCATAGCAGTCTCTCTCTCTTTGTCTCTCATCCTGTCACAGCTCACAGCGGGCTCCGCCGCCGAACACTGACGACGCTCGCGGCCCCTGCGAGACGGTAGTGAGTCCTAGAAACCACATTACCCAGAATTCCGGTGATCGGCGCGCCAGCACCGACGTCACGACGCCCGTCGGGGAATCCTGAAATACTTCTGGATTCCCGATCAGCGGCGCTGCTAATTCCGGATTGAGAGCTAGGTTTTTAGAAGACGCCGAGAGACGGTAGGGGTGCGGTTGCACCGTTACAGGTCTTGGGAACTCCCTACGCTTCTCTTTACTCGCCTCTGCAGTCTCCTGTATACTGGGTGCCATTTTCGGCAGTGCTAAGAAAGGGCTGCAGGATCTATTGATTCCGAAGAGGAATTCCGCCTCCCTCCAGTTTCTGAGCTTCCCGTGGGCAAAAAGGGGCCTGATATTCTTTATTACTTTGCCAGCTGAGGGAGCGACTCGCAGGCCTGTTGGACGAGTCAAAATCAGCTCTTGCGGGCTTGCTAAGCGCCCCACTCGGACCAGGAAGGTCCAAGCCGCAGTTGCGGAATACACCATTTGTTTTTACTTTTAGTAGTGTCTCTGATGTTCGGGGCAGTATGAGATTAAATACAGCCGGAACCCAGAAGACGCTTACACGGTAGCAGAAGGGTTTCCGAAGAAGCCCACACCATTTGGTACACGCCCTGACTAGTGTGCTTAACAGTTCGGGTGTGAAGAACCTTGTATGGCCATGGAAGGCCTGACAAATTCCGAATAGTCCTTTGTTTGTTTTGTGGCTCTGTGGTGCTTCCCTTATTCAACGGGGGAAAACTAATATCATTTCTACTTCTCGCCTTATGTAGCAGGGGCTGTTTGAGCTCCTTGGATGTCAGCTCCTAAAACCCCTGTAACAAGCTGCTGTGTGTCTCTAGAACAAGATATAGACCGTGGCTTCTCAGAGGCTATACCCTGGCATAAAGAACCGTTTTTTTCCTTTACAGGTATTAGAGAGGAAGGGGGCAAGATACTTGTTGTTGTAAGGGACATTGGCAGAAGTGCGTAAGATACAATTATAGTTAAGGGTATTGATCTCTGTGTGTTTTCCTTTCCAGATCTCCCTCCCTGCTGAACCCATCCTTTCCTTCCCTCACCTGATCACTCGATAGAGTCTGTGGTTTTATTCAGGCCTTTTGAGCTATCAGGAGGTGGACCCCATAGAGCATCGTACGTCTCCGAGGATCTGCGGACCTGACACATCCCAAATCCCCTTCCTTCTTTGGGCACCAGCCAGGGCTTCTGTTTTTATCAACAGCACTGAGAGGTGCTCAGGGTGGGTTGAAGAATAGTCATCGCAACGTGCACTTAATAATCTCCCTAGAAGGTCTCTGGGTGGGTGGACCCCATACATGATGCTTGACCTTGATGGTCTAGACATGGCGGCGTCAGCCGCACCCTTTGACGTAGATGATCACTATGCTGTATTGCAGAATCTACAAGAAGCCAGAGACAGTCTAGCGAAGGAACACGTACCCTCCACATCTGATGCTGCGCTTCAGATTCCGGTAGTCGGCTGGCTACCTCGAGTTGGTGATCTGGTCCGTGAGAAGGTGGAGAACAAGAAGGAGTTCAGCCCCTCTTATCGTGCACCAGTACCGGTGCTTGGAGTACAGGGTACACGTACAGTCATTTTACCTCTACTTCCTGGTCGCATGGATAACAGGTACATCTCGATTGACAATGTCAAGCTACAGCGAGTGGCCGATTCTTCTTAGTATGACACCAGTGGTTTCATGCCCTTTGATGCTGAGAAATTCTGTTGTGGCCCCAGCTTCTAACACCTTGCCTGATGTTGCCGTCGAGATGCATATAGTTACTGGTCCTTTATTGCCACCGACACCTGGTGGTCTACCTGAAGATATTGTGTATGCTTATCCTGCGGATGTCCCGTTGCCTGTTTTACAATCCACCACAGTTACCCAGTCGCGTTACTCCTTTGACACTAATTCAGTGACTTCCAATGCCCCATCGAAACTTTTGATTTTTGTGGCCTGGTTCAAAAGAAATTTTTTAATTCCCCCTTGGACTTACATTTGGCTGGTGCTCATATGTATTTTTTTGTTTATGCCCATTGGTTTTGTGGTAGTGTTTTTTAGACTTATAAATGGACACTACCTGAAAGAAAGATCTACAATTAGACTAATTGATAGAACTTTGGCCCCCCACTCCTCATCACATATTATGAACAGGGACCGGACTTTTGTGAACATTTCTGCCTGGCCTGTACTGGATGGGATCGCTTGGGATGCTGTAAAATTTCAAATTCATGGTCCCACTGAAGTAATCAATGTGCCAAATGTATTTCGTGTTTCTATGGGTGATGTAGTTAAGCAGAGCATCCACTCGGATGATTGGGATGTACAAGCGATAGAAGCACTGTTTTCTGATTTGAAATATTATGCTGCATTTGATGCTGAAGATTTGTATTTAGATACTGCTAATTATGATGAGCAATTCTTCTATCAACATTATGGCACGCATTTCCTACACAAAGCAAATACTTTTAGAAATTTTGTAAATTATACACAATGGGAACACTGTCCAGCCCCTAGGCTGGGCAGCTCCACCACGTTAGTGGACAAATTCACATATTTTTCTGATTTCAGTGTGTCGAATCCGGCCTCCTTTTATTTTAAGGTTGCGGCTGAGTCTGCTTCTAAAGTTAGACTGACACACACCAAATTGTTGTATTCCAAGTCCTTTATGGACGAGTTGGCAATCGGAGGCTATGATCTGTGGAGAGCTACTATCGATCTTAAATCGGTTTGGGGTCCTAAACCGTGGCAGGTACAGGGAACAGAAGCTTTGCATCGTGCCTGCCTCATCCCGAACCACATGGTATTTTTGAATTCGTCAATTTTTCAGACCAAGCAAAAATGGAAGGTGCACTCTGAAGAGAGTCAAGCTGGAAACGTGTTTAAAGTTCAGATCAATTCTTCTTTTATTCAAAAAAACATTGTAAAAACAAGGCACACAGTCAACACGTTTCGTTCCCTAGTGCCACGGGAACTTCATCAGGGCTGCAACAATTTTAAAAACATTTTTCACATAAATATACATATATATACATTGAAAAATACAGAGGACAAAGGGTTAATCCATAAGTCAATATACTAAACAAAAGATAATACAAAAATCATAAACACATTAATGATAACCATATACAAAAGATGCAGGAAAAGAAGAAAACCCAGAAACAACACAAGACTAATGTTAAAGATAACGAAAATAACACAATATAGTATATACCAATCAAAAATAATACAAATATAAAGAACTTTTAATAACATTTAAATTGACCAAATGCTAATATACATAAGATGTTATCGAAAGAGGAGAAAAGAGACAAAAGGAATAAAAAGAGAGGACAGTAGTTCCTTTAGAAAATATCAAACTATATGCATAATATTAAGATTCAATTGTGAACAGATACAAGTGACAAATAGTAAATACGCCACCAAGGAATTATAATAACCATCCAGATCTGTGTAAGTGTAGTAAAGTTTAAGAGAAATAAGAATAAAAAGAAAGTTTTAGACTAAAAGAGAAACCGCCAAAGACCAATAAATAAGCAAGAATATCTCACCTTGCTAAGAATATTGAAACAAGTCTTAAGTGGACTTCAGAGGTTAGTTTCAATGTCTGTGATATATTCAACCACAGCTACGGATAATATAATTCGGTCAGTCCGTGTTTCACTACAAGAATGCATAAAAGGAGGTCGTATCACGAAAGGAAAAATATTTCACAATAAAAGGGAGCACAGTATGGAGAACATATATGTTTCTCGAATTAAGAACAGGATCCCAAAATACGAGAAAGAAGATCCCCAAAAATTGGGTATTCTTGTATAGCACTGAGCAATTATAACATCTAGTCAGAGATAGTAACTCATAGGCAACAGAGCAAAAATTTAACAACCCTAAAGAAGTTAAATAAAACTCTCTAAACTTGCATGTTTTAATGAAAATTTCATTTTATATGTAATGTGCACCAAACACTGGTTAAAGAGCAATGAAAAAGATAGAGTCAAAAAGGACAAAAGCGCATCCCTCACCTCAATAAAAAGAGAAATGAATACCAGCACAATATGTTGAGTAGTAGTAGTAGAAATAACCCGCAGGTAGTCAGAAACGAAAATCAATAGATTCCGTTATCGGATTTCTGAAAGTGCAATGAGAAAACATAGTAGTTCTACCAAGTCCTAATTGGGCAAATCGTAAGAAACAGAGATGTAAGGTCAAAATAATTTCGTACTTCTCTAATTATGAATGCTATAAGTGGTGATAGAAAGTCCGCCTAATGACACTACTTATATGGCTTGTCTATTATGTGTATTTTTGATTTGTATAATAAGGATGTTTATCATATAACACAGCTTGCGCGCGGTGGTTGAACAGAAAAACTCATCATGTAGTATATATGCCTATACATAATAAGTACATCAAATTCGCATAAGGAATTGTTTAACCAAAAGAACACGCCTATTACGATTATTATGTCTAAAACCATGTATAGCGGAAAGACGTATAACATAAGGAAAATCCAAAATCATAACCAGTATAGTAACCCAATGAATTATAAAAGTGGTCATAATTATAACCAGATATAAATAAATGACAAGACAAAGTGATATAGTATTGAGGCCATACGATATGGAGTCAAAACATAACCAATATTTCAAACAATAGAGACTGCCACCGACAGGCCGAACCCGCCACCATCCCCCGGACCACGCAAACCCCAACCACAGACGCAATCACCCACGGAGTCCCGTGAGCTTTGCATCGTGCCTGCCTCATCCCGAACCACATGGTATTTTTGAATTCGTCAATTTTTCAGACCACCTGGTTTGGATTGGCTACTTCTAAAAAATTAATTCTCCCTCCACTCCGGGTCTGGGTGCTTATCCTAATTGGGATAATCATACGGATCTGTCCCTTGCTACGTTGCAGTCATACATTTCCAACACATCCTTCAATATTTCTGAATTGAATCCGGAATGGTGGTTGGTATGGCAAACGAGCTCAGATTCCTGTCAACATCGGTTTCTGGATTTGGCACCGGGGTATACACAAGTTGGTGTGGACCCCCGTTTTGAATCTTCTAACACTGTAACTACCTACTCAGTAGGGAAGTTATGCCAGTCTTGGCTGCAACATTCCACCTTAGCATCGGTTAAACTTCATTTATCACAATTGAACGACAAAATAGATTTGAATGATTTTGTTAAGGGTCCTGCGGTTGGCAGGTCCAAAAGTTGGGTATATGCTGTTTACAACGAAGTTTGGAAGCTATCACAGATTGAAGCTGCATTCAGATTATGAGCTATTGATCAAGCCAATATGGAGAAGGTGTTGGCTGTAATAGATAATAGCATTAACACACTGTCTTCCAGAATTTATACCTTAGATAATATTGTTTCATCTGTGGTAGACATTGTTCAGGATGATTTGTCTATTTTGTATCATGGTCAAAATCAATTGCGTTCCATTATGTAGTTTGCATGGACGTTGCAAACGTTAAAGGCTGGGAATGTCCCTTGGGATTACATGAATACTTCATCTTTGTTCCTTCCTTTTAATTTGACTGCGAAACAACAGTTCATGTCCATGAAAGATGCAACATACTCATTACTGCACATTGAAAAGTTTGAACCCTTACCTTTCTCTGTTGCCGAATTAAACTCCGCTGTGTGGCTTATCCACGGGTTGATCACATTACCATTCCCCCTGTTTAAGTTCAGTTCGTGCATGAAACATTATGCCCTTGGCAGATATGAAAAACTGGGTACTGCCTTCCTGCACGAAGTTTGGTCACTCCCATTCACATACAGATGCGTGAGGGACGGAAAAGAGGTTTACTTAAAAGGAGAAGAGTGCACTTCCACTCCAGATCACTCTGTAGTGTGTAGGCACATTCAATTTCATGGTGCGTGTATTGTGCACGCTCCTAATTTAGCTTGCGTCCTGAAGGGGATCCCGGTGCCAGTTATAACACCGTCTTTTACGCTGCTTGCTAACGGTAGTTATTTGCTATTAAATAATGAAGCTTGCTGTGCGATGTTAGTGGGAATTCCCTACATAGTGACTGTATCGCAGAGAGTAGCCTGCTGTAATAACGTCCTTTTCCCACCCCCGCATGGACGGCTCGATGTATCCATCTGGCCTTCCATTTCAACCTTGAAAGCAGAGTTCAACAAGATGAGCAGAATAAGGGCTCTATTGTCTCAAAAAGAAGTCGCGTTGACTTCGTCCTGGGAAACCTTTGTCCTTCACGTAGCAAATACGCGCACAGAGGTGCAAGCGCTTTTGAATACTGATCTCCCACTTCATTTTGGGGCCCTGATTCCGTCTATCTTCAATGCCTCGTCAACAAGTGGCCTGGCGCATTTTTTTTAAATTGTGGGCTCCGGCCTCGTGACCTCCTTTCAAACTATTTTTGGTGTGATCCCGGCATTTTTTCATTCTATTTTTTCCAGCGTCTTCGGAGGTCTCCCTTTGATTCTCGCCCTTGTAGCTGGGGTGCTTTTGTTGATCTGCGTACTACGATATGGATGCACAACATGCGTCACACGACAGCATGTCCTGGCTGCTCCATCTTCGTAACCGGATGCTTGAATACTATGGCACTTTACCACTGGCAACTTTAAGCATAGCCTATGGATTGTCCTTCCGGTTTCCCTACTTTACTTGTGTGCAGCCTGTCTTTCATTGCCTAGATTGTCCGTTCCAATGGGCTCTGGATTTGTGCCTGTCGAACTCGGTGTCTCCTGCCCCGGATTATGATCGCCTAATGAGCCCCTTAGTGGCTCATGAGTTGGACTGTTCTGGCATCAGGATTATGGCCTGTGGAGCAGCACATGGAGTCCTAGGGAATTGGGACATCGGAACGGCTGCAGCTGAATTCTTAGCGAGAAGTTATCTTGAAGAACACACCAGTTGTCCTCTGATGGTGAAAGAGGCTCCGGTTGTCGAGGAACATGTGTGTTTCTTCCCCTTGCTGAACTGGATGGCAGATAATTTTGCAGAACGTTCCAATGATTTCCTCTTGGAAGCTGTTTCAACTTAATGTGCTTATACCTTGATGGATTAACTTTTCTCCCCTTCATTTCGTTGAACATCCATCGATGATATTTTCTTCCCCTTTAAATGGTTTTTTTCTCACCTTTTTTTCTTCAAACTTTTCACTTACCTTATATGGACTCACAATTTATGCCCTTGGTTCCGTTATATCAAACTTGAACTCTGCGTTCTTGAAAGTGCGCCCCTACTGGTTAGTGGTCCGATCAAGGGGGGGTGTAGTGAAGACTGCTCTCTATATACGTACAATGCTAAGTTAGCACAACCGCGTTAGATGTTAGAAAGCCATCTTGCCGCTTTTGCTGCTTTTGCACACGACACTGTAGTTACATGTTATTAATTGAGAAATGCTTGCTCGACTTTGCTTCACATGAGAACTGTCTGTTGTTCACATCGCTAACAGTGAGCAGCTACCTTGGTCTGAACATTGTGTATAGAAACAGTCTGGGTCGCTAGACGGTGCATGTTGTTGGGTTCAGGTTGATCGGCCCACTATTTAGCCATAACACGCATGCAGCTGCAAATACCTGAAAGTCGAGTGCTTTTAATATTGCAGTGCTGCATGTTTTGCACACATTCGGAAGAAGAGCTTTCCCAGGAGCACAGTCTAGCTGATCCTGTGATGTGATTCCACTAAGCTGATCTTTACGGTATGGGGTTCCCCATTCAAGCCTAGAGACCTTTTATTAGTCTAATAATAACAATATTAGTTTACTAGCGAAAGGAAGGTGGCTGTATTCTACTGTAATTTTATTATGATTACACCTTTCATTTTCTATGGTATTGTAACTATGCTGATTTTTGATCGTAATCATTTGTCTGCTTATGTTAGCCAAAGTACTGCATCTTAGGATACGAGGTTTATAAAATAAACTCTTTAAACTTTACCGTGTCTCTGTTTATTCTGTTGTGGACTGATATGAGAATAATTACGAACAGGTAATTCTGATTCCCACCATTCCTGAGAATACCCTAAGTCGCTTGTTCTGGGTTGTCTATACATTGGGACCGCCCAGATAAAACTCGGATAACGAATGGGACACTGATGCTGGTCGGATAAGGGGTTCTGGGTTCTGAGGTGAGTTTTTGGTACACCACAATTCACTGAGGTCCTGGTTTCCTGTGCATAGTTCTGTGCATAAGCAGAATCCCTGCAACACTCCCACTACTCTGACAGGACTACCTCTCCCCCGATTAAGGTACAAGGAGAATGGGAGTTTGAAGTGGCCAAGGTTTTGGATGCAAAGAGAATCCGGGGAGTATTGCATTATTTATTGGCATGGAAGGGTTACAGTGCAGATGACAATTCTTGGGAACCCGCTTCTTCAGTACATTCCCCCTGATTAGTGCAACAATTTCACCATCAAAATCCCTCTAAACCCCGACCACTACCAGGACTTTTGAGAGGGAGTACTGTCAGGGATTCCTGTCACACTATCCTTGGCTTGCCATGTGTTATTTGCCAACATACTTGTGGTCAAAAGATTAATCATGTTGCAGTAATTCAACAATGAATTAACTGTGACCAGTGGTTTCTTTCATTATTCATTTGTTGCTGTTTTCTGTGACCAATGCTTATTTGTATATTGTTTTCCTTTTTAACATTTGTTTTTACCAGTGCTTGTGGGAAGTAAGGAGACCAGAGAGCACGCGCATTTAAATGAGACAGATGCTCTTTGCAGCTTAAACACGTGCTTGGTAACTGAATTGACACTTTGCCAGAACATGCCCAGACAAAGCCCAGGATCCAGGCTATAAATAGCCTTGCTCTTCAAAGCACTGGTTGCTTGGCTTTTTGATTCCTGCACGTTGTTCAAGGATTCCACAAAGGCCTGCATCATTTAAGCCTTCAAGGCAGAATTTCCTAGAGCCTTCTACTCTTCAGCAAGTACTGTGACCTCAGCCTGCAGGCATTTCTCCCATCTTCAAGTTCAGACAGAGTTCAAGGACATTGAAGAGCTAAGTTTTCAATCATTGTTTATTTTAACTTAGTCTCCTTTCCGCTTCAGTTATCTCTGTGTAAATTGCTTGGGACTTTACATGCATTTTTGATGAGTGGACATTTTGGGACAATGTTGATCCTGTTAATACTATCCTTTATGAGGACAATAATTATTCAGTTTTTATGACTATTGCCTAATGTAAATGCACATGTTACTGGGCTGAGAATAGGCAATAATCATTCATATTCTTGTAAAGTGTGTAATCCTGTTTGTACACGTGTTTGACAGCGTGTGAGCAGAGAACAGATCTTGCACAGGTCGCCTGATTTAGGCATACATGTTTTTTGTTTGTTTTAAAAGTGACTTTATTTAAAGGTGCAAGTAACTCCCTCTAAAGGTGCGCCATATCCAAGTTGTTGGAGAATGCTGGCAGCGTATTAAGGACACTTTGGCCAAAGCATTATATGATTGACATTAGGAAAATTCTTGCACACATTAAGGTGAGATCATAGGAAGGTATAAATCTAATGCATAAAATCTCATGTTATGATATAGATTACTTAGCCTAATAAAATGCCTGTTTATGTTATAGAAGCAAACTGTATATACCATAGTCCTTACTGAGAGACAAACTAGTTGACAAGGCATCACACAAAGAAAGGTAATGTGAACATTAACCCACGTGTATGTTTTACATGTAGTCCAACGAAATTGAGGAATGCAATGCTTATGCGCTTTGTTTTTTTTTTTTGTAGGATATATCTCAAGTAGCTTGCCGAGTAACCTTTCAGAACCTGGCTGGCCCAGACGTCACATCCTCCTTTTGGTGAAGCACGAAGCATAGCAGTCTCTCTCTCTTTGTCTCTCATCCTGTCACAGCTCACTGCGGGCTCCGCCGCCGAACACTGACGATGCTCGCGGCCCCTGCGAGACGGTAGCGAGTCCTAGAAACCACATTACCCAGAATTCCGGTGATCGGCGCGCCAGCACCGACATCACGACGCCCGTCGGGGAATCCTGAAATACTTCTGGATTCCCGATCAGCGGCGCTGCTAATTCCGGATTGAGAGCTAGGTTTTTAGAAGACGCCGAGAGACGGTAGGGGTGCGGTTGCACCGTTACAGGTCTTGGGAACTCCCTACGCTTCTCTTTACTCGCCTCTGCAGTCTCCTGTATACTGGGTGCCATTTTCGGCAGTGCTAAGAAAGGGCTGCAGGATATATTGATTCCGAAGAGGAATTCCGCCTCCCTCTAGTTTCTGAGCTTCCCGTGGGCAAAAAGGGGCCTGATATTCTTTATTACTTTGCCAGCTGAGGGAGCGACTCGCAGGCCTGTTGGACGAGTCAAAATCAGCTCTTGCGGGCTTGCTAAGCGCCCCACTCGGACCAGGAAGGTCCAAGCCGCAGTTGCGGAATACACCATTTGTTTTTACTTTTAGTAGTGTCTCTGATGTTCGGGGCAGTATGAGATTAAATACAGCCGGAACCCAGAAGACGCGTACACGGTAGCAGAAGGGTTTCCGAAGAAGCCCACACCATTTGGTACACGCCCTGACTAGTGTGCTTAACAGTTTGGGTGTGAAGAACCTTGTATGGCCATGGAAGGCCTGACAAATTCCGAATAGTCCTTTGTTTGTTTTGTGGCTCTGTGGTGCTTCCCTTATTCAACGGGGGAAAACTAATATCATTTCTACTTCTCGCCTTATGTAGCAGGGGCTGTTTGAGCTCCTTGGATGTCAGCTCCTAAAACCCCTGTAACAAGCTGCTGTGTGTCTCTAGAACAAGATATAGACCGTGGCTTCTCAGAGGCTATACCCTGGCATAAAGAACCGTTTTTTTCCTTTACAGGTATTAGAGAGGAAGGGGGCAAGATACTTGTTGTTGTAAGGGACATTGGCAGAAGTGCGTAAGATACAATTATAGTTAAGGGTATTGATCTCTGTGTGTTTTCCTTTCCAGATCTCCCTCCCTGCTGAACCCATCCTTTCCTTCCCTCACCTGATCACTCGATAGAGTCTGTGGTTTTATTCAGGCCTTTTGAGCTATCAGGAGGTGGACCCCATAGAGCATCGTACGTCTCCGAGGATCTGCGGACCTGACACATCCCAAATCCCCTTCCTTCTTTGGGCACCAGCCAGGGCTTCTGTTTTTATCAACAGCACTGAGAGGTGCTCAGGGTGGGTTGAAGAATAGTCATCGCAACGTGCACTTAATAATCTCCCTAGAAGGTCTCTGGGTGGGTGGACCCCATACATGATGCTTGACCTTGATGGTCTAGACATGGCGGCGTCAGCCGCACCCTTTGACGTAGATGATCACTATGCTGTATTGCAGAATCTACAAGAAGCCAGAGACAGTCTAGCGAAGGAACACGTACCCTCCACATCTGATGCTGCGCTTCAGATTCCGGTAGTCGGCTGGCTACCTCGAGTTGGTGATCTGGTCCGTGAGAAGGTGGAGAACAAGAAGGAGTTCAGCCCCTCTTATCGTGCACCAGTACCGGTGCTTGGAGTACAGGGTACACGTACAGTCATTTTACCTCTACTTCCTGGTCGCATGGATAACAGGTACATCTCGATTGACAATGTCAAGCTACAGCGAGTGGCCGATTCTTCTTAGTATGACACCAGCGGTTTCATGCCCTTTGATGCTGAGAAATTCTGTTGTGGCCCCAGCTTCTAACACCTTGCCTGATGTTGCCGTCGAGATGCATATAGTTACTGGTCCTTTATTGCCACTGACACCTGGTGGTCTACCTGAAGATATTGTGTATGCTTATCCTGCGGATGTCCCGTTGCCTGTTTTACAATCCACCACAGTTACCCAGTCGCGTTACTTCTTTGACACTAATTCAATGACTTCCAATGCCCCATCGAAAGTTTTGATTTTTGTGGCCTGGTTCAAAAGAAATTTTTTAATTCCCCCTTGGACTTACATTTGGCTGGTGCTCATATGTATTTTTTTGTTTATGCCCATTGGTTTTGTGGTAGTGTTTTTTAGACTTATAAATGGACACTACCTGAAAGAAAGATCTACAATTAGACTAATTGATAGAACTTTGGCCCCCCACTCCTCATCACATATTATGAACAGGGACCGGACTTTTGTGAACATTTCTGCCTGGCCTGTACTGGATGGGATCGCTTGGGATGCTGTAAAATTTCAAATTCATGGTCCCACTGAAGTAATCAATGTGCCAAATGTATTTCGTGTTTCTATGGGTGATGTAGTTAAGCAGAGCATCCACTCGGATGATTGGGATGTACAAGCGATAGAAGCACTGTTTTCTGATTTGAAATATTATGCTGCATTTGATGCTGAAGATTTGTATTTAGATACTGCTAATTATGATGAGCAATTCTGCTATCAACATTATGGCACGCATTTCCTACACAAAGCAAATACTTTTAGAAATTTTGTAAATTATACACAATGGGAACACTGTCCAGCCCCTAGGCTGGGCAGCTCCACCACGTTAGTGGACAAATTCACATATTTTTCTGATTTCAGTGTGTCGAATCCGGCCTCCTTTTATTTTAAGGTTGCGGCTGAGTCTGCCTCTAAAGTTAGACTGACACACACCAAATTGTTGTATTCCAAGTCCTTTATGGACGAGTTGGCAATCGGAGGCTATGATCTGTGGAGAGCTACTATCGATCTTAAATCGGTTTGGGGTCCTAAACCGTGGCAGGTACAGGGAACAGAAGCTTTGCATCGTGCCTGCCTCATCCCGAACAACATGGTATTTTTGAATTCGTCAATTTTTCAGACCAAGCAAAAATGGAAGGTGCACTCTGAAGAGAGTCAAGCTGGAAACGTGTTTAAAGTTCAGATCAATTCTTCTTTTATTCAAAAAAACGTTGTAAAAACAAGGCACACAGCCAACACGTTTCGTTCCCTAGTGCCACGGGAACTTCATCAGGGCTGCAACAATTTTAAAAACATTTTTCACATAAATATACATATATATACATTGAAAAATACAGAGGACAAAGGGTTAATCCATAAGTCAATATACTAAACAAAAGATAATACAAAAATCATAAACACATTAATGATAACCATATACAAAAGATGCAGAAAAAGAAGAAAACCCAGAAACAACACAAGACTAATGTTAAAGATAACGAAAATAACACAATATAGTATATACCAATCAAAAATAATACAAATATAAAGAACTTTTAATAACATTTAAATTGACCAAATGCTAATATACATAAGATGTTATCGAAAGAGGAGAAAAGAGACAAAAGGAATAAAAAGAGAGGACAGTAGTTCCTTTAGAAAATATCAAACTATATGCATAATATTAAGATTCAATTGTGAACAGATACAAGTGACAAATAGTAAATACGCCACCAAGGAATTATAATAACCATCCAGATCTGTGTAAGTGTAGTAAAGTTTAAGAGAAATAAGAATAAAAAGAAAGTTTTAGACTAAAAGAGAAACCGCCAAAGACCAATAAATAAGCAAGAATATCTCACCTTGCTAAGAATATTGAAACAAGTCTTAAGTGGACTTCAGAGGTTAGTTTCAATGTCTGTGATATATTCAACCACAGCTACGGATAATATAATTCGGTCAGTCCGTGTTTCACTACAAGAATGCATAAAAGGAGGTCGTATCATGAAAGGAAAAATATTTCACAATAAAAGGGAGCACAGTATGGAGAACATATATGTTTCTCGAATTAAGAACAGGATCCCAAAATACGAGAAAGAAGATCCCCAAAAATTGGGTATTCTTGTATAGCACTGAGCAATTATAACATCTAGTCAGAGATAGTAACTCATAGGCAACAGAGCAAAAATTTAACAACCCTAAAGAAGTTAAATAAAACTCTCTAAACTTGCATGTTTTAATGAAAATTTCATTTTATATGTAATGTGCACCAAACACTGGTTAAAGAGCAATGAAAAAGATAGAGTCAAAAAGGACAAAAGCGCATCCCTCACCTCAATAAAAAGAGAAATGAATACCAGCACAATATGTTGAGTAGTAGTAGTAGAAATAACCCGCAGGTAGTCAGAAACGAAAATCAATAGATTCCGTTATCGGATTTCTGAAAGTGCAATGAGAAAACATAGTAGTTCTACCAAGTCCTAATTGGGCAAATCGTAAGAAACAGAGATGTAAGGTCAAAATAATTTCGTACTTCTCTAATTATGAATGCTATAAGTGGTGATAGAAAGTCCGCCTAATGACACTACTTATATGGCTTGTCTATTATGTGTATTTTTGATTTGTATAATAAGGATGTTTATCATATAACACAGCTTGCGCGCGGTGGTTGAACAGAAAAACTCATCATGTAGTATATATGCCTATACATAATAAGTACATCAAATTCGCATAAGGAATTGTTTAACCAAAAGAACACGCCTATTACGATTATTATGTCTAAAACCATGTATAGCGGAAAGACGTATAACATAAGGAAAATCCAAAATCATAACCAGTATAGTACCCCAATGAATTATAAAAGTGGTCATAATTATAACCAGATATAAATAAATGACAAGACAAAGTGATATAGTATTGAGGCCATACGATATGGAGTCAAAACATAACCAATATTTCAAACAATAGAGACTGCCACCGACAGGCCGAACCCGCCACCATCCCCCAGACCACGCAAACCCCAACCACAGACGCAATCACCCACGGAGTCCCGTGAGCTTTGCATCGTGCCTGCCTCATCCCGAACCACATGGTATTTTTGAATTCGTCAATTTTTCAGACCACCTGTTTTGGATTGGCTACTTCTAAAAAATTTATTCTCCCTCCACTCCGGGTCTGGGTGCTTATCCTAATTGGGATAATCATACGGATCTGTCCCTTGCTACGTTGCAGTCATACATTTCCAACACATCCTTCAATATTTCTGAATTGAATCCGGAATGGTGGTTGGTATGGCAAACGAGCTCAGATTCCTGTCAACATCGGTTTCTGGATTTGGCACCGGGGTATACACAAGTTGGTGTGGACCCCCGTTTTGAATCTTCTAACACTGTAACTACCTACTCAGTAGGGAAGTTATGCCAGTCTTGGCTGCAACATTCCACCTTAGCATCGGTTAAACTTCATTTATCACAATTGAACGACAAAATAGATTTGAATGATTTTGTTAAGGGTCCTGCGGTTGGCAGGTCCAAAAGTTGGGTATATGCTGTTTACAACGAAGTTTGGAAGCTATCACAGATTGAAGCTGCATTCAGATTATGAGCTATTGATCAAGCCAATATGGAGAAGGTGTTGGCTGTAATAGATAATAGCATTAACACACTGTCTTCCAGAATTTATACCTTAGATAATATTGTTTCATCTGTGGTAGACATTGTTCAGGATGATTTGTCTATTTTGTATCATGGTCAAAATCAATTGCGTTCCATTATGTAGTTTGCATGGACGTTGCAAACGTTAAAGGCTGGGAATGTCCCTTGGGATTACATGAATACTTCATCTTTGTTCCTTCCTTTTAATTTGACTGCGAAACAACAGTTCATGTCCATGAAAGATGCAACATACTCATTGCTGCACATTGAAAAGTTTGAACCCTTACCTTTCTCTGTTGCCGAATTAAACTCCGCTGTGTGGCTTATCCACGGGTTGATCACATTACCATTCCCCCTGTTTAAGTTCAGTTCGTGCATGAAACATTATGCCCTTGGCAGATATGAAAAACTGGGTACTGCCTTCCTGCACGAAGTTTGGTCACTCCCATTCACGTACAGATGCGTGAGGGACGGAAAAGAGGTTTACTAAAAAGGAGAAGAGTGCACTTCCACTCCAGATCACTCTGTAGTGTGTAGGCACATTCAATTTCATGGTGCGTGTATTGTGCACGCTCCTAATTTAGCTTGCGTCCTGAAGGGGATCCCGGTGCCAGTTATAACACCGTCTTTTACGCTGCTTGCTAACAGTAGTTATTTGCTATTAAATAATGAAGCTTGCTGTGCGATGTTAGTGGGAATTCCCTACATAGTGACTGTATCGCAGAGAGTAGCCTGCTGTAATAACGTCCTTTTCCCACCCCCGCATGGACGGCTCGATGTATCCATCTGGCCTTCCATTCCAACCTTGAAAGCAGAGTTCAACAAGATGAGCAGAATAAGGGCTCTATTGTCTCAAAAAGAAGTCGCGTTGACTTTGTCCTGGGAAACCTTTGTCCTTCACGTAGCAAATACGCGCACAGAGGTGCAAGCGCTTTTGAATACTGATCTCCCACTTCATTTTGGGGCCCTGATTCCGTCTATCTTCAATGCCTCGTCAACAAGTGGCCTGGCGCATTTTTTTTAAATTGTGGGCTCCGGCCTCGTGACCTCCTTTCAAACTATTTTTGGTGTGATCCCGGCATTTTTTCATTCTATTTTTTCCAGCGTCTTCGGAGGTCTCCCTTTGATTCTCGCCCTTGTAGCTGGGGTGCTTTTGTTGATCTGCGTACTACGATATGGATGCACAACATGCGTCACACGACAGCATGTCCTGGCTGCTCCATCTTCGTAACCGGATGCTTGAATACTATGGCACTTTACCACTGGCAACTTTAAGCATAGCCTATGGATTGTCCTTCCGGTTTCCCTACTTTACTTGTGTGCAGCCTGTCTTTCATTGCCTAGATTGTCCGTTCCAATGGGCTCTGGATTTGTGCCTGTCGAACTCGGTGTCTCCTGCCCCGGATTATGATCGCCTAATGAGCCCCTTAGTGGCTCATGAGTTGGACTGTTCTGGCATCAGGATTATGGCCTGTGGAGCAGCACATGGAGTCCTAGGGAATTGGGACATCGGAACGGCTGCAGCTGAATTCTTAGCGAGAAGTTATCTTGAAGAACACACCAGTTGTCCTCTGATGGTGAAAGAGGCTCCGGTTGTCGAGGAACATGTGTGTTTCTTCCCCTTGCTGAACTGGATGGCAGATAATTTTGCAGAACGTTCCAATGATTTCCTCTTGGAAGCTGTTTCAACTTAATGTGCTTATACCTTGATGGATTAACTTTTCTCCCCTTCATTTCGTTGAACATCCATCGATGATATTTTCTTCCCCTTTAAATGGTTTTTTTCTCTCCTTTTTTTCTTCAAACTTTTCACTTACCTTATATGGACTCACAATTTATGCCCTTGGTTCCGTTATATCAAACTTGAACTCTGCGTTCTTGAAAGTGCGCCCCTACTGGTTAGTGGTCCGATCAAGGGGGGGTGTAGTGAAGACTGCTCTCTATATACGTACAATGCTAAGTTAGCACAACCGCGTTAGATGTTAGAAAGCCATCTTGCCGCTTTTGCTGCTTTTGCACACGACACTGTAGTTACATGTTATTAATTGAGAAATGCTTGCTCGACTTTGCTTCACATGAGAACTGTCTGTTGTTCACATCGCTAACAGTGAGCAGCTACCTTGGTCTGAACATTGTGTATAGAAACAGTCTGGGTCGCTAGACGGTGCATGTTGTTGGGTTCAGGTTGATCGGCCCACTATTTAGCCATAACACGCATGCAGCTGCAAATACCTGAAAGTCGAGTGCTTTTAATATTGCAGTGCTGCATGTTTTGCACACATTCGGAAGAAGAGCTTTCCCAGGAGCACAGTCTAGCTGATCCTGTGATGTGATTCCACTAAGCTGATCTTTACGGTATGGGGTTCCCCATTCAAGCCTAGAGACCTTTTATTAGTCTAATAATAACAATATTAGTTTACTAGCGAAAGGAAGGTGGCTGTATTCTACTGTAATTTTATTATGATTACACCTTTCATTTTCTATGGTATTGTAACTATGCTGATTTTTGATCGTAATCATTTGTCTGCTTATGTTAGCCAAAGTACTGCATCTTAGGATACGAGGTTTATAAAATAAACTCTTTAAACTTTACCGTGTCTCTGTTTATTCTGTTGTGGACTGATATGAGAATAATTACGAACAGGTAATTCTGATTCCCACCATTCCTGAGAATACCCTAAGTTGCTTGTTCTGGGTTGTCTATACATTGGGACCGCCCAGATAAAACTCGGATAACGAATGGGACACTGATGCTGGTCGGATAAGGGGTTCTGGGTTCTGAGGTGAGTTTTTGGTACACCACAATTCACTGAGGTCCTGGTTTCCTGTGCATAGTTCTGTGCATAAGCAGAATCCCTGCAACACTCCCACTACTCTGACAGGACCACCTCTCCCCCGATTAAGGTACAAGGAGAATGGGAGTTTGAAGTGGCCAAGGTTTTGGATGCAAAGAGAATCCGGGGAGTATTGCATTATTTATTGGCATGGAAGGGTTACAGTGCAGATGACAATTCTTGGGAACCCGCTTCTTCAGTACATTCCCCCCGATTAGTGCAACAATTTCACCATCAAAATCCCTCTAAACCCCGACCACTACCAGGACTTTTGAGAGGGAGTACTGTCAGGAATTCCTGTCACACTATCCTTGGCTTGCCATGTGTTATTTGCCAACATACTTGTGGTCAAAAGATTAATCATGTTGCAGTAATTCAACAATGAATTAACTGTGACCAGTGGTTTCTTTCATTATTCATTTGTTGCTGTTTTCTGTGACCAATGCTTATTTGTATATTGTTTTCCTTTTTAACATTTGTTTTTACCAGTGCTTGTGGGAAGTAAGGAGACCAGAGAGCACGCGCATTTAAATGAGACAGCTGCTCTTTGCAGCTTAAACATGTGCTTGGTAACTGAATTGACACTTTGCCAGAACATGCCCAGACAAAGCCCAGGATCCAGGCTATAAATAGCCTTGCTCTTCAAAGCACTGGTTGCTTGGCTTTTTGATTCCTGCACGTTGTTCAAGGATTCCACAAAGGCCTGCATCATTTAAGCCTTCAAGGCAGAATTTCCTAGAGCCTTCTACTCTTCAGCAAGTACTGTGACCTCAGCCTGCAGGCATTTCTCCCATCTTCAAGTTCAGACAGAGTTCAAGGACATTGAAGAGCTAAGTTTTCAATCATTGTTTATTTTAACTTAGTCTCCTTTCCGCTTCAGTTATCTCTGTGTAAATTGCTTGGGACTTTACATGCATTTTTGATGAGTGGACATTTTGGGACAATGTTGATCCTGTTAATACTATCCTTTATGAGGACAATAATTATTCAGTTTTTATGACTATTGCCTAATGTAAATGCACATGTTACTGGGCTGAGAATAGGCAATAATCATTCATATTCTTGTAAAGTGTGTAATCCCGTTTGTACACGTGTTTGACAGCGTGTGAGCAGAGAACAGATCTTGCACAGGTCGCCTGATTTAGGCATACATGTTTTTTGTTTGTTTTAAAAGTGACTTTATTTAAAGGTGCAAGTAACTCCCTCTAAAGGTGCGCCATATCCAAGTTGTTGGAGAATGCTGGCAGCGTATTAAGGACACTTTGGCCAAAGCATTATATGATTGACATTAGGAAAATTCTTGCACACATTAAGGTGAGATCATAGGAAGGTATAAATCTAATGCATAAAATCTCATGTTATGATATAGATTACTTAGCCTAATAAAATGCCTGTTTATGTTATAGAAGCAAACTGTATATACCATAGTCCTTACTGAGAGACAAACTAGTTGACAAGGCATCACACAAAGAAAGGTAATGTGAACATTAACCCACGTGTATGTTTTACATGTAGTCCAACGAAATTGAGGAATGCAATGCTTATGCGCTTTGTTTTTTTTTTTTTGTAGGATATATCTCAAGTAGCTTGCCGAGTAACCTTTCAGAACCTGGCTGGCCCAGACGTCACATCCTCCTTTTGGTGAAGCACGAAGCATAGCAGTCTCTCTCTCTTTGTCTCTCATCCTGTCACAGCTTACAGCGGGCTCCGCCGCCGAACACTGACGACGCTCGCGGCCCCTGCGAGACGGTAGCGAGTCCTAGAAACCACATTACCCAGAATTCCGGTGATCGGCGCGCCAGCACCGACATCACGACGCCCGTCAGGGAATCCTGAAATACTTCTGGATTCCCGATCAGCGGCGCTGCTAATTCCGGATTGAGAGCTAGGTTTTTAGAAGACGCCGAGAGACGGTAGGGGTGCGGTTGCACCGTTACAGGTCTTGGGAACTCCCTACGCTTCTCTTTACTCGCCTCTGCAGTCTCCTGTATACTGGGTGCCATTTTCGGCAGTGCTAAGAAAGGGCTGCAGGATATATTGATTCCGAAGAGGAATTCCGCCTCCCTCCAGTTTCTGAGCTTCCCGTGGGCAAAAAGGGGCCTGATATTCTTTATTACTTTGCCAGCTGAGGGAGCGACTCGCAGGCCTGTTGGACGAGTCAAAATCAGCTCTTGCGGGCTTGCTAAGCGCCCCACTCGGACCAGGAAGGTCCAAGCCGCAGTTGCGGAATACACCATTTGTTTTTACTTTTAGTAGTGTCTCTGATGTTCGGGGCAGTATGAGATTAAATACAGCCGGAACCCAGAAGATGCGTACACGGTAGCAGAAGGGTTTCCGAAGAAGCCCACACCATTTGGTACACGCCCTGACTAGTGTGCTTAACAGTTCGGGTGTGAAGAACCTTGTATGGCCATGGAAGGCCTGACAAATTCCGAATAGTCCTTTGTTTGTTTTGTGGCTCTGTGGTGCTTCCCTTATTCAACGGGGGAAAACTAATATCATTTCTACTTCTCGCCTTATGTAGCAGGGGCTGTTTGAGCTCCTTGGATGTCAGCTCCTAAAACCCCTGTAACAAGCTGCTGTGTGTCTCTAGAACAAGATAAAGACCGTGGCTTCTCAGAGGCTATACCCTGGCATAAAGAACCGTTTTTTTCCTTTACAGGTATTAGAGAGGAAGGGGGCAAGATACTTGTTGTTGTAAGGGACATTGGCAGAAGTGCGTAAGATACAATTATAGTTAAGGGTATTGATCTCTGTGTGTTTTCCTTTCCAGATCTCCCTCCCTGCTGAACCCATCCTTTCCTTCCCTCACCTGATCACTCGATAGAGTCTGTGGTTTTATTCAGGCCTTTTGAGCTATCAGGAGGTGGACCCCATAGAGCATCGTACGTCTCCGAGGATCTGCGGACCTGACACATCCCAAATCCCCTTCCTTCTTTGGGCACCAGCCAGGGCTTCTGTTTTTATCAACAGCACTGAGAGGTGCTCAGGGTGGGTTGAAGAATAGTCATCGCAACGTGCACTTAATAATCTCCCTAGAAGGTCTCTGGGTGGGTGGACCCCATACATGATGCTTGACCTTGATGGTCTAGACATGGCGGCGTCAGCCGCACCCTTTGACGTAGATGATCACTATGCTGTATTGCAGAATCTACAAGAAGCCAGAGACAGTCTAGCGAAGGAACACGTACCCTCCACATCTGATGCTGCGCTTCAGATTCCGGTAGTCGGCTGGCTACCTCGAGTTGGTGATCTGGTCCGTGAGAAGGTGGAGAACAAGAAGGAGTTCAGCCCCTCTTATCGTGCACCAGTACCGGTGCTTGGAGTACAGGGTACACGTACAGTCATTTTACCTCTACTTCCTGGTCGCATGGATAACAGGTACATCTCGATTGACAATGTCAAGCTACAGCGAGTGGCCGATTCTTCTTAGTATGACACCAGCGGTTTCATGCCCTTTGATGCTGAGAAATTCTGTTGTGGCCCCAGCTTCTAACACCTTGCCTGATGTTGCCGTCGAGATGCATATAGTTACTGGTCCTTTATTGCCACCGACACCTGGTGGTCTACCTGAAGATATTGTGTATGCTTATCCTGCGGATGTCCCGTTGCCTGTTTTACAATCCACCACAGTTACCCAGTCGCGTTACTCCTTTGACACTAATTCAATGACTTCCAATGCCCCATCGAAAGTTTTGATTTTTGTGGCCTGGTTCAAAAGAAATTTTTTAATTCCCCCTTGGACTTACATTTGGCTGGTGCTCATATGTATTTTTTTGTTTATGCCCATTGGTTTTGTGGTAGTGTTTTTTAGACTTATAAATGGACACTACCTGAAAGAAAGATCTACAATTAGACTAATTGATAGAACTTTGGCCCCCACTCCTCATCACATATTATGAACAGGGACCGGACTTTTGTGAACATTTCTGCCTGGCCTGTACTGGATGGGATCGCTTGGGATGCTGTAAAATTTCAAATTCATGGTCCCACTGAAGTAATCAATGTGCCAAATGTATTTCGTGTTTCTATGGGTGATGTAGTTAAGCAGAGCATCCACTCGGATGATTGGGATGTACAAGCGATAGAAGCACTGTTTTCTGATTTGAAATATTATGCTGCATTTGATGCTGAAGATTTGTATTTAGATACTGCTAATTATGATGAGCAATTCTGCTATCAACATTATGGCACGCATTTCCTACACAAAGCAAATACTTTTAGAAATTTTGTAAATTATACACAATGGGAACACTGTCCAGCCCCTAGGCTGGGCAGCTCCACCACGTTAGTGGACAAATTCACATATTTTTCTGATTTCAGTGTGTCGAATCCGGCCTCCTTTTATTTTAAGGTTGCGGCTGAGTCTGCCTCTAAAGTTAGACTGACACACACCAAATTGTTGTATTCCAAGTCCTTTATGGACGAGTTGGCAATCGGAGGCTATGATCTGTGGAGAGCTACTATCGATCTTAAATCGGTTTGGGGTCCTAAACCGTGGCAGGTACAGGGAACAGAAGCTTTGCATCGTGCCTGCCTCATCCCGAACAACATGGTATTTTTGAATTCGTCAATTTTTCAGACCAAGCAAAAATGGAAGGTGCACTCTGAAGAGAGTCAAGCTGGAAACGTGTTTAAAGTTCAGATCAATTCTTCTTTTATTCAAAAAAACGTTGTAAAAACAAGGCACACAGCCAACACGTTTCGTTCCCTAGTGCCACGGGAACTTCATCAGGGCTGCAACAATTTTAAAAACATTTTTCACATAAATATACATATATATACATTGAAAAATACAGAGGACAAAGGGTTAATCCATAAGTCAATATACTAAACAAAAGATAATACAAAAATCATAAACACATTAATGATAACCATATACAAAAGATGCAGAAAAAGAAGAAAACCCAGAAACAACACAAGACTAATGTTAAAGATAACGAAAATAACACAATATAGTATATACCAATCAAAAATAATACAAATATAAAGAACTTTTAATAACATTTAAATTGACCAAATGCTAATATACATAAGATGTTATCGAAAGAGGAGAAAAGAGACAAAAGGAATAAAAAGAGAGGACAGTAGCTCCTTTAGAAAATATCAAACTATATGCATAATATTAAGATTCAATTGTGAACAGATACAAGTGACAAATAGTAAATACGCCACCAAGGAATTATAATAACCATCCAGATCTGTGTAAGTGTAGTAAAGTTTAAGAGAAATAAGAATAAAAAGAAAGTTTTAGACTAAAAGAGAAACCGCCAAAGACCAATAAATAAGCAAGAATATCTCACCTTGCTAAGAATATTGAAACAAGTCTTAAGTGGACTTCAGAGGTTAGTTTCAATGTCTGTGATATATTCAACCACAGCTACGGATAATATAATTCAGTCAGTCCGTGTTTCACTACAAGAATGCATAAAAGGAGGTCGTATCATGAAAGGAAAAATATTTCACAATAAAAGGGAGCACAGTATGGAGAACATATATGTTTCTCGAATTAAGAACAGGATCCCAAAATACGAAAAAGAAGATCCCCAAAAATTGGGTATTCTTGTATAGCACTGAGCAATTATAACATCTAGTCAGAGATAGTAACTCATAGGCAACAGAGCAAAAATTTAACAACCCTAAAGAAGTTAAATAAAACTCTCTAAACTTGCATGTTTTAATGAAAATTTCATTTTATATGTAATGTGCACCAAACACTGGTTAAAGAGCAATGAAAAAGATAGAGTCAAAACGGACAAAAGCGCATCCCTCACCTCAATAAAAAAAGAAATGAATACCAGCACAATATGTTGAGTAGTAGTAGTAGAAATAACCCGCAGGTAGTCAGAAACGAAAATCAATAGATTCCGTTATCGGATTTCTGAAAGTGCAATGAGAAAACATAGTAGTTCTACCAAGTCCTAATTGGGCAAATCGTAAGAAACAGAGATGTAAGGTCAAAATAATTTCGTACTTCTCTAATTATGAATGCTATAAGTGGTGATAGAAAGTCCGCCTAATGACACTACTTATATGGCTTGTCTATTATGTGTATTTTTGATTTGTATAATAAGGATGTTTATCATATAACACAGCTTGCGCGCGGTGGTTGAACAGAAAAACTCATCATGTAGTATATATGCCTATACATAATAAGTACATCAAATTCGCATAAGGAATTGTTTAACCAAAAGAACACGCCTATTACGATTATTATGTCTAAAACCATGTATAGCGGAAAGACGTATAACATAAGGAAAATCCAAAATCATAACCAGTATAGTACCCCAATGAATTATAAAAGTGGTCATAATTATAACCAGATATAAATAAATGACAAGACAAAGTGATATAGTATTGAGGCCATACGATATGGAGTCAAAACATAACCAATATTTCAAACAATAGAGACTGCCACCGACAGGCCGAACCCGCCACCATCCCCCGGACCACGCAAACCCCAACCACAGAGGCAATCACCCACGGAGTCCCGTGAGCTTTGCATCGTGCCTGCCTCATCCCGAACCACATGGTATTTTTGAATTCGTCAATTTTTCAGACCACCTGTTTTGGATTGGCTACTTCTAAAAAATTAATTCTCCCTCCACTCCGGGTCTGGGTGCTTATCCTAATTGGGATAATCATACGGATCTGTCCCTTGCTACGTTGCAGTCATACATTTCCAACACATCCTTCAATATTTCTGAATTGAATCCGGAATGGTGGTTGGTATGGCAAACGAGCTCAGATTCCTGTCAACATCGGTTTCTGGATTTGGCACCGGGGTATACACAAGTTGGTGTGGACCCCCGTTTTGAATCTTCTCACACTGTAACTACCTACTCAGTAGGGAAGTTATGCCAGTCTTGGCTGCAACATTCCACCTTAGCATCGGTTAAACTTCATTTATCACAATTGAACGACAAAATAGATTTGAATGATTTTGTTAAGGGTCCTGCGGTTGGCAGGTCCAAAAGTTGGGTATATGCTGTTTACAACGAAGTTTGGAAGCTATCACAGATTGAAGCTGCATTCAGATTATGAGCTATTGATCAAGCCAATATGGAGAAGGTGTTGGCTGTAATAGATAATAGCATTAACACACTGTCTTCCAGAATTTATACCTTAGATAATATTGTTTCATCTGTGGTAGACATTGTTCAGGATGATTTGTCTATTTTGTATCATGGTCAAAATCAATTGCGTTCCATTATGTAGTTTGCATGGACGTTGCAAACGTTAAAGGCTGGGAATGTCCCTTTGGATTACATGAATACTTCATCTTTGTTCCTTCCTTTTAATTTGACTGCGAAACAACAGTTCATGTCCATGAAAGATGCAACATACTCATTGCTGCACATTGAAAAGTTTGAACCCTTACCTTTCTCTGTTGCCGAATTAAACTCCGCTGTGATGCTTATCCACGGGTTGATCACATTACCATTCCCCCTGTTTAAGTTCAGTTCGTGCATGAAACATTATGCCCTTGGCAGATATGAAAAACTGGGTACTGCCTTCCTGCACGAAGTTTGGTCACTCCCATTCACGTACAGATGCGTGAGGGACGGAAAAGAGGTTTACTTAAAAGGAGAAGAGTGCACTTCCACTCCAGATCACTCTGTAGTGTGTAGGCACATTCAATTTCATGGTGCGTGTATTGTGCACGCTCCTAATTTAGCTTGCGTCCTGAAGGGGATCCCGGTGCCAGTTATAACACCGTCTTTTACGCTGCTTGCTAACGGTAGTTATTTGCTATTAAATAATGAAGCTTGCTGTGCGATGTTAGTGGGAATTCCCTACATAGTGACTGTATCGCAGAGAGTAGCCTGCTGTAATAACGTCCTTTTCCCACCCCCGCATGGACGGCTCGATGTATCCATCTGGCCTTCCATTCCAACCTTGAAAGCAGAGTTCAACAAGATGAGCAGAATAAGGGCTCTATTGTCTCAAAAAGAAGTCGCGTTGACTTCGTCCTGGGAAACCTTTGTCCTTCACGTAGCAAATACGCGCACAGAGGTGCAAGCGCTTTTGAATACTGATCTCCCACTTCATTTTGGGGCCCTGATTCCGTCTATCTTCAATGCCTCGTCAACAAGTGGCCTGGCGCATTTTTTTAAAATTGTGGGCTCCGGCCTCGTGACCTCCTTTCAAACTATTTTTGGTGTGATCCCGGCATTTTTTCATTCTATTTTTTCCAGCTTCTTCGGAGGTCTCCCTTTGATTCTCGCCCTTGTAGCTGGGGTGCTTTTGTTGATCTGCGTACTACGATATGGATGCACAACATGCGTCACACGACAGCATGTCCTGGCTGCTCCATCTTCGTAACCGGATGCTTGAATACTATGGCACTTTACCACTGGCAACTTTAAGCATAGCCTATGGATTGTCCTTCCGGTTTCCCTACTTTACTTGTGTGCAGCCTGTCTTTCATTGCCTAGATTGTCCGTTCCAATGGGCTCTGGATTTGTGCCTGTCGAACTCGGTGTCTCCTGCATGGATTATGATCGCCTAATGAGCCCCTTAGTGGCTCATGAGTTGGACTGTTCTGGCATCAGGATTATGGCCTGTGGAGCAGCACATGGAGTCCTAGGGAATTGGGACATCGGAACGGCTGCAGCTGAATTCTTAGCGAGAAGTTATCTTGAAGAACACACCAGTTGTCCTCTGATGGTGAAAGAGGCTCCGGTTGTCGAGGAACATGTGTGTTTCTTCCCCTTGCTGAACTGGATGGCAGACAATTTTGCAGAACGTTCCAATGATTTCCTCTTGGAAGCTGTTTCAACTTAATGTGCTTATACCTTGATGGATTAACTTTTCTCCCCTTCATTTCGTTGAACATCCATCGATGATATTTTCTTCCCCTTTAAATGGTTTTTTTCTCTCCTTTTTTTCTTCAAACTTTTCACTTACCTTATATGGACTCACAATTTATGCCATTGGTTCCGTTATATCAAACTTGAACTCTGCGTTCTTGAAAGTGCGCCCCTACTGGTTAGTGGTCCGATCAAGGGGGGGTGTAGTGAAGACTGCTCTCTATATACGTACAATGCTAAGTTAGCACAACCGCGTTAGATGTTAGAAAGCCATCTTGCCGCTTTTGCTGCTTTTGCACACGACACTGTAGTTACATGTTATTAATTGAGAAATGCTTGCTCGACTTTGCTTCACATGAGAACTGTCTGTTGTTCACATCGCTAACAGTGAGCAGCTACCTTGGTCTGAACATTGTGTATAGAAACAGTCTGGGTCGCTAGACGGTGCATGTTGTTGGGTTCAGGTTGATCGGCCCACTATTTAGCCATAACACGCATGCAGCTGCAAATACCTGAAAGTCGAGTGCTTTTAATATTGCAGTGCTGCATGTTTTGCACACATTCGGAAGAAGAGCTTTCCCAGGAGCACAGTCTAGCTGATCCTGTGATGTGATTCCACTAAGCTGATCTTTACGGTATGGGGTTCCCCATTCAAGCCTAGAGACCTTTTATTAGTGTAATAATAACAATATTAGTTTACTAGCGAAAGGAAGGTGGCTGTATTCCACTGTAATTTTATTATGATTACACCTTTCATTTTCTATGGTATTGTAACTATGCTGATTTTTGATCGTAATCATTTGTCTGCTTATGTTAGCCAAAGTACTGCATCTTAGGACACGAGGTTTATAAAATAAACTCTTTAAACTTTACCGTGTCTCTGTTTATTCTGTTGTGGACTGATATGAGAATAATTACGAACAGGTAATTCTGATTCCCACCATTCCTGAGAATACCCTAAGTCGCTTGTTCTGGGTTGTCTATACATTGGGACCGCCCAGATAAAACTCGGATAACGAATGGGACACTGATGCTGGTCGGATAAGGGGTTCTGGGTTCTGAGGTGAGTTTTTGGTACACCACAATTCACTGAGGTCCTGGTTTCCTGTGCATAGTTCTGTGCATAAGCAGAATCCCTGCAACACTCCCACTACTCTGACAGGACCACCTCTCCCCCGATTAAGGTACAAGGAGAATGGGAGTTTGAAGTGGCCAAGGTTTTGGATGCAAAGAGAATCCGGGGAGTATTGCATTATTTATTGGCATGGAAGGGTTACAGTGCAGATGACAATTCTTGGGAACCCGCTTCTTCAGTACATTCCCCCCGATTAGTGCAACAATTTCACCATCAAAATCCCTCTAAACCCCGACCACTACCAGGACTTTTGAGAGGGAGTACTGTCAGGAATTCCTGTCACACTATCCTTGGCTTGCCATGTGTTATTTGCCAACATACTTGTGGTCAAAAGATTAATCATGTTGCAGTAATTCAACAATGAATTAACTGTGACCAGTGGTTTCTTTCATTATTCATTTGTTGCTGTTTTCTGTGACCAATGCTTATTTGTATATTGTTTTCCTTTTTAACATTTGTTTTTACCAGTGCTTGTGGGAAGTAAGGAGACCAGAGAGCACGCGCATTTAAATGAGACAGCTGCTCTTTGCAGCTTAAACATGTGCTTGGTAGCTGAATTGACACTTTGCCAGAACATGCCCAGACAAAGCCCAGGATCCAGGCTATAAATAGCCTTGCTCTTCAAAGCACTGGTTGCTTGGCTTTTTGATTCCTGCACGTTGTTCAAGGATTCCACAAAGGCCTGCATCATTTAAGCCTTCAAGGCAGAATTTCCTAGAGCCTTCTACTCTTCAGCAAGTACTGTGACCTCAGCCTGCAGGCATTTCTCCCATCTTCAAGTTCAGACAGAGTTCAAGGACATTGAAGAGCTAAGTTTTCAATCATTGTTTATTTTAACTTAGTCTCCTTTCCGCTTCAGTTATCTCTGTGTAAATTGCTTGGGACCTTACATGCATTTTTGATGAGTGGACATTTTGGGACAATGTTGATCCTGTTAATACTATCCTTTATGAGGACAATAATTATTCAGTTTTTATGACTATTGCCTAATGTAAATGCACATGTTACTGGGCTGAGAATAGGCAATAATCATTCATATTCTTGTAAAGTGTGTAATCCTGTTTGTACACGTATTTGACAGCGTGTGCGCAGAGAACAGATCTTGCAAGGGTCGCCTGATTTAGGCATACATGTTTTTTGTTTGTTTTCAAAGTGACTTTATTTAAAGGTGCAAGTAACTCCCTCTAAAGGTGCGCCATATCCAAGTTGTGTTGTTGGAGAATGCTGGCAGCGTATTAAGGACACTTTGGCCAAAGCATTATATGATTGACATTAGGAAAATTCTTGCACACATTAAGGTGAGATCATAGGAAGGTATAAATCTAATGCATAAAATCTCATGTTATGATATAGATTACTTAGCCTAATAAAATGCCTGTTTATGTTATAGAAGCAAACTGTATATACCATAGTCCTCACTGAGAGACAAACTAGTTGACAAGGCATCACACAAAGAAAGGTAATGTGAACATTAACCCACGTGTATGTTTTACATGTAGTCCAACGAAATTGAGGAATGCAATGCTTATGCGCTTTGTGTATTTTTTTTGTAGGATATATCTCAAGTAGCTTGCCGAGTAACCTTTCAGAACCTGGCTGGCCCAGACGTCACATCCTCCTTTTGGTGAAGCACGAAGCATAGCAGTCTCTCTCTCTTTGTCTCTCATCCTGTCACAGCTCACAGCGGGCTCCGCCGCCGAACACTGACGACGCTCACGGCCCCTGCGAGACGGTAGCGAGTCCTAGAAACCACATTACCCAGAATTCCGGTGATCGGCGCGCCAGCACCGACGTCACGACGCCCGTCGGGGAATCCTGAAATACTTCTGGATTCCCGATCAGCGGCGCTGCTAATTCCGGATTGAGAGCGAGGTTTTTAGAAGACGCCGAGAGACGGTAGGGGTGCGGTTGCACCGTTACAGGTCTTGGGAACTCCCTAGGCTTCTCTTACTTGCCTCTGCAGTCTCCTGTATACTGGGTGCCATTTTCAGCAGTGCTAAGAAAGGGCTGCAGGATATATTGATTCCGAAGAGGAATTCCGCCTCCCTCCAGTTTCTGAGCTTCCCGTGGGCAAAAAGGGGCCTGATATTCTTTATTACTTTGCCAGCTGAGGGAGCGACTCGCAGGCCTGTTGGACGAGTCAAAATCAGCTCTTGCGGGCTTGCTAAGCGCCCCACTCGGACCAGGAAGGTCCAAGCCGCAGTTGCGGAATACACCATTTGTTTTTACTTTTAGTAGTGTCTCTGATGTTCGGGGCAGTATGAGATTAAATACAGCCGGAACCCAGAAGACGCGTACACGGTAGCAGAAGGGTTTCCGAAGAAGCCCACACCATTTGGCACACGCCCTGACTAGTGTGCTTAACAGTTCGGGTGTGAAGAACCTTGTATGGCCATGGAAGGCATGACAAATTCCGAATAGTCCTTTGTTTGTTTTGTGGCTCTGTGGTGCTTCCCTTATTCAACGGGGGAAAACTAATATCATTTCTACTTCTCGCCTTATGTAGCAGGGGCTGTTTGAGCTCCTTGGATGTCAGCTCCTAAAACCCCTGTAACAAGCTGCTGTGTGTCTCTAGAACAAGATATAGACCGTGGCTTCTCAGAGGCTATACCCTGGCATAAAGAACCGTTTTTTTCCTTTACAAGTATTAGAGAGGAAGGGGGCAATATACTTGTTGTTGTAAGGGACATTGGCAGAAGTGCGTAAGATACAATTATAGTTAAGGGTATTGATCTCTGTGTGTTTTCCTTTCCAGATCTCCCTCCCTGCTGAACCCATCCTTTCCTTCCCTCACCTGATCACTCGATAGAGTCTGTGGTTTTATTCAGGCCTTTTGAGCTATCAGGAGGTGGACCCCATAGAGCATCGTACGTCTCCGAGGATCTGCGGACCTGACACATCCAAAATCCCCTTCCTTCTTTGGGCACCAGCCAGGGCTTCTGTTTTTATCAACAGCACTGAGAGGTGCTCAGGGTGGGTTGAAGAATAGTCATCGCCCCTGCAGACGGACCTGGTTTTCAGGTGAGTGGATGGACTCACATCTTACAGTATTTACGTTTTACATGTCCTCACAGTGAAAAACTCCTCAAATTGTTTTTCACTGTCCTGACAGTGAAAACCTCCTAAAGTCGTTTTTCATTACTGTAAGGATATCTCTCTGACACTGGGTTACCTTATTACACTTAATAAGTGATATCTTCAGTTTGGGAGCAGATAGGGAAATACTGTTTACACTCAAATGAATTGTAATTTAAAATCCTCTTAAATTGTGAAGTCAAATTTTAGACTACTATTCCAAAAATTCCACTTTTAGATAGTTGTCAAGTTTCTGCCCTAAACATCACTTTCTGCCTGTGTCCAGGATCACATGAATGTGAATGACTCTACTGTGTTTTTTTGTATTGCTTACAAGCATAGGGACATAAGAGGCCTAGGTGTGGAAGAATTTAGACAACGAGGCCTAGGTGTGGAAGGATTGGATCTTCCTGACAGGATGACTGGTGAAAGGAAAGGAACCTGACACAAAGCCTGCCCTTGCCTTGGTCCCCATAGGGAGTTTGGAGTCAATCCCAGGGAGAGGAAGAACTGAACAGAACCAGTTTTGGAGAAGGCCATGGAATTCCACACACAAAGCCTGGCACCAGGGCTAAAAGAGGTACATTCACAACACCTTATCAGAACACTTCTGCACCTGTGCAAGATTCAAAAAAAGGACTACCTTGCTGTCTGAGAAAGGATGGTTCAACTTGTTTGCCTTGAACTCTCTCCAGAAGTGACTCCAAGGGTCAGTTGGCAGACCTCCTGTTTGAGCTACGGGGACTCAAGCTTCCATTGGCCTGATATGCAACTGCAGAGCTGACCAGCACTAACTAGACCGGCCTGTACATGCCTGAGACCAGCTGCTGTCTTCCGCTGGAATGAGTCCTAATCCCCAAGAAGTGTCCCCCAGGTCCTCGACCCTCGGCTGACATCAGAATGTATTCCTTCTGGCAGAAAAGTTATGGTACGGATGTTTTGGGCTCCTCATGACTGCAAAGTGACCAGTTTGTACCAAGAATTGACAGCATGCGCTGACCACCCGTTTGAAGCTCCAGTGACGATTGGCTCTTCGTGCTACAGCAGTGACCATCCACGACTCCTGATCTGATTCTGGTGCCCTCCTTGCAGCTCTTTGCCTCCCTCGCAGGGACTTTAGAACATAACTCTTCAGTGGTACAATCCTGGTTCATGTGTCCAAGCCGCACCCCATCTTGCTTGTTCTGAAATATTGACATTCCTCCATTCCATAGCGACCAGATAACTGCAAGACGCAATTAGTGCTTTTAGTGCTAAACTTTGAAAACTTATATCTCTGGTTCTTCTGAGAGTCCTTTTGGTGTAATTTTATTTATTAAAATGTACTCTATTTTTCTAAATTGGTTTATTGTTTGCTGCATAAATATTTTACTCATTGCCTCTAAGTTAAGCATTACTGCTTTTGTGCCAAGCTGCCAGGGGATTAGGCACAGGTTTATTTAGTGACTTTTGTATTTCACCCAGGCAAGGATTGTGTTTATTATATGAGAGCAGTGCTGTAACAAAGGCCCCCTGAGCTCCCCTGCCCCCCCCCCCCTCAGCACAGTGCCCTTGCCTGAAAGCAGTGCTGTAACAAAGGCCCCCTGAGCTCCCTGTCCCCCCCACCCCTCAGAAGAGTACCCTTGTCTAAGCGCACCTGAGTAAGTCCAGAGGGGGCTCCTCCAGGTACTTTGTAGGGGGGCCCTCGAGTTAAATTATGCCACTGGCCACTGTTTGAGAGGGGCTACTGTTTCTCAACTAATACCCAGCTTCTTACAGAAAGGATAGGCTGGATAAAGAGAAAAGAGAGAGAGAAGTTGGTAAAGAAAAATAAACAGATTACAAGTATAAGAGGCAAAGCATCTATCAGAGGATATTACTATTGCTGCTTTGTGTAAAGACCTGAAGAATACAAAAGTGAAGAAGAAACAGCATAGTCAGATTACTATATAAACAATTCTTCTTCTGCTGTCTCCACTCAGGTCAATGATTATTTTGTGTTATCAAAAAGCTATTTATATTTGTGCCTCAGTGATATCAGTGGACCCTTCCTGCTCCGACAAGCACAACCATGTCTAAACACTGCTGAATAGTGGGGAGCTCTGTAGGTGGCATATTTTACCCACTGGTGTGGCCAAAAACACTTACCACTCTGGGAAATGGACATTTTGTCAAGAAAACAACAAATTTGGTAGAGTACTTTAATTCTTTTCATACCAGCTCTATCAAGACTCAGGCGACCACAAGGAGTCCATAACCTACCCAGTCTGAAGCAAATGTATTTGTATGGATGGATAGACTTGAACAACTAAGATTGATTTACCGATAGTGTACATATCTATTCATGCACATTCACTTTTTGCAAAAATACATTTTCTACTGAGCATAGAACACCTTGTAGAGTTACTTTGCTTATGTAGGGCATTGAACTATTGTGGAACAATATATCTCCTTTTAAGTCAACAATATTTGCATGTCTTTGTTTGTAACTGAATCTATACAATTGATGTTCTTGGGTGAGCATATACTTTGATAGACTCTCCACAAATATCTGAATAATTTTAAATATTTCTGACAGAACCAGTCCCTTATTTGTCTACAAGTCCATAAACTGGCATATTCATTGTGTGTGGTATGGGTCCTGGTATTAGATGTGACATGCATTTTCTGGTGTCACATAAATATTGCTTGACTGTCCATTCATTTATTCATTATATTATTTACTTTCAAAATTTTGATAATGGGTCAGGACCATGCCATGGGATAGAATGTGGCTTGTGCACTGTTTCATCTGGGGCAATTGCTAGAGATGCCAGAGAAAATACTGTGTGGTGTGTGTTTGATGTAATAAATGATTAAACTGAATAAACTTATTTTGAACACTCCTAGAGACTTTCGATATGTGCCTAAAGGATTATTCAATGTCTGTTAGTTTTTTCCCCAAGTCTTTTTCTTAGCTGTCTTTTAGGGATGCAAGCCTGTCCCAGTTTTGCCCTAATAGCTCTGTAGAAGTTTGCAATCATGTGCCCGGTGGGTCAGACGCAGGGGTGGCTCCTCCACCAAGGCAGAATGATTGACGCCCCACTGCTCTCCAAGCAGTGAAAAAATGAAAAATAAAATAATAGCCTGACGTTATTAGCATTTTACTTTTCCTACTGCAGTAGCTTCGACATTTTTTATAGAAGACTAGTGCTGGCAGCTCTGCCATTTACCAAGGAAACAGAATACCATCATCTTTCATTAGCAAGACACTTAAAATAACTTCATACTTCACGTTACTGAGAATAATGTTGTGTTGTCCTTCTACCGCTAGATGTCTCAGATCTTATAAATGCACACATTGTAAACTTCTTTCCCTATTGACATTGTTCAAAGAAATGTGGCCTCAAGAAGTCGGAATGTAAGCTGCTGGTATGTATACTTCTTTTTCCCAAAGACTTGTGTTTTATAAGTACAATGTTCCTGTCAGTATTTCTAAGAGGCAAGCAGGATTCCCTGATTCTGCTGCTTAAACCAACCAAGGGGGTTATGCAAACACTCGCAGTTCTAGTCTTCTTTCAATGGGGTCAGTAAGGGTCTCAGTTCCCATTCAGTGAGACATAACACCCTTGTCAAAGCTGCTTGATGTGCTGCCGTCTGAGCACAGTTGAATTTTGATGGAGACCATAAATTGATTTCTGGTGTATATGTATATCTTGTTGCTTGAAAGTTTGTAATTGTCTGTGACAACAGTGTTTTTGCTGTTTCCATGGGAACTGGAGGGTTGCTCAGGTGCTGCTTATTGATATGTTATCTAGTGTGGAATTTATGTATCTTTCATCAAGATGTCCCATCGGAGTCGATCATGCTGCCACCCATTGGAGGTTGTGTGCTGCTAGGTAATAGGATTCAAAATGGGGAGGCCTCCCTAATCTGTTGGTAGCTATATCTTATATCATCTATCAGAACAATAACTTTGTTAGGCCCCCACTATGCCTACTGGAATCCAATACTAATTATTTTAATGCAGAATGTAGTTCATGTTTGAAACACACAGTGAGAATAGATGGGATTTTAGAGAAATAGTATTATGCTTGGGGGGGAGAGCCATCTTGGGAAATGAAATCTGAAGTTCTGGTAGATACCAGTTCAAGTTTCCTGTCCCTGTGTCTGCTGGGTTTCTACAGATACAGCATATTTTAAGGCATAAGGTTTGAATATTAGATGTTGGGCATTGTAGAAATTGGGTTTTAGGTTGAGGGGGTGTGAGCCCTTCTCGAGCAAAACCTGCATTCGTTGTTAGGGTAAACCACAAAAAGTCACTAAATTAACCTGTGCTTAACTCTCTGGTAGTTTTGCACAAAAGCAAAAGCAGCAGCCTTTATGCAGCACTTCAACAGTATTAAAGTGTAAACACAACACAAGAAAAATCCCACACCAATTCAGAAAAATAGAGTAAAATATAATCAATTTTTAACACCAAAATGACAAAAATTCAATCAGTAGAACCTAAGTTAGGAATTTTTGCAATTTTTATTTAAAACCAGCAGCTTGAAGACCAAAGAACCAACCACGGACGTCTGGCCACAAGAGACCATGGAAAAGTAGAAAGATATGGTTGACTGTGATGGAGCACAGTTCGGATACACATGATGGATTCAACCTGGTCTCCGCTCACCTTCGGACTTAAAGAATTTTTGAAAACAATGTCTGAGAATGTAAAGTTCAGCGAGGCAAGGCAACTGGAAGTGTCAGAGGAGGAGTCGTCGTAGTTGGGGAGCCACTGGATGAAGTCGCTGTGAAGAGTTCTACACTTGGACTTAGTCTCTGTTTTCGAATTCGAAGATGTCCAGTGGACTGAAGATGCAGGCTCTAGCCGACAAGGGCTACAAGAGGCCAGATGCCCTTCTCTGAGTAGCCGCTGTGCAGGATTTGCTTCTCTGGAGAACGTAGTAGGAGACTATCGCAAAGTCAGGCTGACCAGCAATGTACATTGGGTAGATTGTCAAGCAGCTAGGTCCTGGTCTCCTCTCAGTCCCAAGTTTTGGATTTAGGCTGTTTGGGCACCTTTAGCACCACTTCTATGGTGTTCAAGAGTGTGTGGGCACTATATGGAGGGCAGTACTCTCTTCAGGCACGGTCCAGGCGCAGTGTTCAAGTTCTTGGAGCTTTTTGTATCCATATGGCTCAGAACAGGAGGCCAGCAAACTATCTCTTGGAGTCACTCTGGCAGTCCTGGGCTCAAGCAGAAAGGTAGTCCTCAAGCAGAGCAAGCAGTCCTCTGATAGTTCAAGGCAGACTTCCAGCAGCAGAGCACTCATCTGAAGTACAAAACAGGCTTCAAGCAGCAGGGCTGTATTTTGAAGTGCAGGGCAGGACTTTGGAGTGTCCTCAACAGGTCCACATGTGGACTAAAGAGTGGGTCTGAGGTCATATTTTTATACCTGGTGCAAGCTTGGAAGTGCAAGAAACTTCTGGAGTTTTCCACCCACAGACGGCTCCGGGATCTCATTCCTTCCATCCCATGCTCCAAGGGGTCTGGGATGACAAAAGGAGTGGTGTGTCGTTATTTGTGAGTGTGATGAGGCAGCTCATTTGAAATGTAAGTGGGGTAGGGAACAACTCCACCCGACAAATTCTGGAATAATGACCCATTCTGCCAACACCTACCCCCCTTCCCCCCTGTCTCACTGTCACAGACAACTGCCATTCTAATCACAATCATCTGACCCAGGACATAGGGTGCAGGCACCAAATGGTCACAACAACAAAATGGAAACTTTCCAAAAGTGGCATTTTCAGAATTATGACTTAAAATCTGACTTTACCATTAAAGGGCATTTTACATTACAATGCTTTTGACACCAATCATGATATTTCTACCTGTTCCCAAACACATGCTATCAAAATTAAATGTAATAAGGTAATCCAATATTATCCTATGGGAGAGATAGGCCTCATAGTGAAAAATGAATTTAGGAATTTTTCACTAGCAGGACATGTAAAACTTAAAAGTACATGTCCAACTATTAAATACAATGCACTCTGCCCTCTGGGCAGTTTAGGGCCTACCTTAGCGATGATTTATATGTATCAAAAAGGGAGTTTTAGGCTGTTGCTCGAATATGAATTTACCTTGAAAAAACAAGGACACTATGCGTTTGGCAAAACAGGAACAGTTGTTATAATCAAACACTTTGGCTGGGAGCACAGTTATAGAGTCGGAGTCTGTGGACTGGCTCAAAGTACAATCATTTTAAGCGCCTTTATATACATTTCTTGGAGCATCATAAAACAATTTATAGATCCTGTTTAGGGAGAGGAATGTGGGCCTAGTCATGGAACTATAAATGATTTCCACCTGATAAATGCAGGTGGGTCTCGACCTTGTGTGGACACAATGCAGGCCAGTGGGTAATGCGTCTAGATGACTGGCATGGGGAGCACATGATCACTACGTGTTCTATGTGTACTGTGTTCTGATTGGCTGAACATTCCAAACTTCATGTGCCATCTAACTTTATGGTGTTTTTGGAACACGTGCACCTCCGGCCATGTCTGCTTTATTGGGGCCAATCTCCCAGGCCCATTATGTTGTCATTGCTTATCTGTGGGATTAATCTGGGTTTTTCCTGTTTGTGGGTTTTTCCTGCTAGTTAGGTGCCACCCCATCTGTGATCTGTCAATCAGTTGTCTCAGGCCTAGGTTGCAGGGCCAGACTGACCACTTATTTTTGACTCAGGGTTGATGGAGAGGTCATATCGGGTGATTTCAACAATAGTGATTCGATTTAATTTTCATGCACACATGTATCATTGCGTACGTTGACATCGATTTTAACATTACCCCCGCTAGTTCAATTTTCAACTACATCATTTACCCCATACTTCATGACAGTCACAATATTATTTCCGCAGGAAACCCCTAGTTGTGGGAAACCACACACAAAAAAGGAGAATAGGCAGAAATGACATACATAGTCCAGTCACCCACCAGGGAAGCCAGGAGAACCAACTGATACTCAGGGGCACCTCCCTCCTTATGCATGTCAGTTTGTGAATTATACAGTGCTTGGGTGGCAAGAGTCAGAGTCCCATTATATCATTGCCTTAGATAAACATGCAACAGGACGCACCGATCTTGGCACACACCACTCCCTCCATTGCGATCATCAAGTCCAACACATATTGATGTTGCATCACTATGAGGCAGATGTTTCTTAGTTTTTCCTTGATTGCATTAAGGGCGAGCTCAGTACTGTTCATCATTTTCATCATTTCCCATCTGGTTATTTGCAACCAGCAGGCGTTTGCTTTTGTCTGCATGGTGAAGAAGGGTATAGACTCTCCTGCATTGACTTGTGTGTCAGAAAACAGTCCAAATTCTTCCAGAATATCCTTGAACTGAGCCCAGCCAAAATAATCAGCAATTATTTTCTCTTGAGCCTGATGCAACAGAGATATTTTCTTCTGTAGCGGATGTTGGTGCAACTCTAACAGAGTATGGCCAGGGTAGGCATGTGTATGGTGACCAGGGAGCACAGGCACAGCCATCCAGAGACAAGCTGGGTGTAGGCAAACTCACAGCGGTGCAGTAGGTATCCATCAGCATGGAAGTGCCTCATTGCATGTCTGGTATGTGCAATATTGCGCCACAGTTTTCATTTGTGCTGAGGGAAATCATTCTTTTACCTCTGAAACCACAAGGAGTACTGTGTAAGTTTTCATACAATTAGGGCTTGCTCGCTAGGATCGGTGAAGAGGTACAGTGCTGTGGGATTAGTCTCATTAAGGGTCACGCTCACTACTACTCCATGGGGTTCTACTCTGTTGGGTTGTATCTAGGCCCTAAACAGGTGGACAAAGCATTTCGCTTTTTCAGGGGCTATCTCTTGGGACAAGTAAAGCATGTTTGTTCCTACTGCATGTGGTATCAGTCAACAGACGTAACCTGGCCTGACATGGAGAGGTCCCTACGCAAGAGCTGTGCAAATGACTAGGGAGATCTTTGGCAACCTATGTATGTTGCCACATCCATAGTAAACAGACGGTATACAATTGTCCAACAATACATAGCTCATTGTAATTTGTAGGTCTCGGCAATGGATCCAGGAAAGAGGTCTGTAGTCCTCAGGTGGTTGGGAGATTTCTTTACTTTGGAAAGGTTTCGAAAGAGTTGGGTAGAAAAGTTTGTGATAAAAGTTTGAGGTCTTGGGCTTGCACACTTTTGTCTTGTTAGGATTGTGGAAGTGGTAGCTGAAGAGATGGTGGGCCGCTGTATAGGTGGTGTACTTTGGTGGCTCAATTGCAGACCTGTTGGATAAGAGCTGTTGTTTGTTGATTAAGTTTAGAAAACATTTGCATTCTTGCGTATCATCCTCAATCATTGTTGGGGATTCCTGTGCCTTTCTTTTTTAGGGGGATGCTTTTACATACGTACAAGTTGTTTTTAGTTGGGCACCAGAAGGTGGCCCTACTTTTTGAAGACAAGGGGAAGTAAGAGGCAGAATATTTGCTAAATGGAGAGTCCAGTGAAAGGCCAGAACTGGTTGAATCTTGCCCAATTTGGGTAATGGACTGAGATGACTGATTGTTTTGGTGAACATCCCTGTTGATTCTGCGCCATGGGGTACTATGCGATCAGTAGGAAAATGTATGCGTGTGCTATGGACGTTATGGAGTCTTCATAATCCCATGTGTGCAGAGAAATCTGGCTCCCGACACTGAAACATTGCTTTATTTTGGAACTGAGAAGGGGACTCCATTGGCCTGGAGGCTGTTGGCTGTAGTTGAGACCGCACTCCATGAGAGAATTTTGGTCTGGGGTAAGAGGCCCGAGAATGGGGTCCATTTGATCTGGTTATTGAAACCCGTCCCAATTGGACTAGGGTGAGGGGACCTGGGTGCTTGCTCCTATGCACTGGATGGGCAGCCACCCTACCCCCTTGTCAGGCTGCCTGGGCGGATGGGCCAGCCAACTCCACCTGAGAAATCAGTAGCAGAGTGGGGCCTAGGCTCCCATAGCACCTAAATGTTGGACTCCTGATTGACACGACGTACAGCAGTCCTGAGTTTTCCCAAACTCAAGTAAACACTTGGAATTCCTAATGCTGCCTTACTAGTCTTTTTTCAAAAATGTGTTTTGAGGTGTGCGTGAAGTGTATGTTCTGCATTGAGGGTTTGAACTTGCTGCGAAGGTGGGTTTTCTGATTGTGAAAAGGCATTGCCTCCCAAGACACTTACCCCGCCCTGCTGCAGTCCTTATTGGGATGGAGTCCCTGTCTTTTGTTGCTATTGCCACATATTTGCCCAACCACCTGCTCCTTACTGTGGGGGTGCAGTGGCCATCTGACCTCCCTGTGGCAGAGCGTAAGGTGCATTCAGGTAACTTTGGGCTTGGTTTTGAGGATGGATATTTTTCTGGGACTGGCCCAGATTTATCCATCTCTGCTCGTGATATGCTTTTAAGTGGCAACGCTCAGCCATGTAGCCCATTTGGTAGCAACAATAACATTCTCTGACCTCTGCCAGTATAACTGGGTTGAAACCCTCTGGGGATTTGCGGAGGAGCCCCCTTCAAGACTGGTGCCATTTGTAGGTTTGCGGTCAACGCTGCCCCTTTGAGGGTGGTCTTTTTCAATTTGTGTTGGACCAGCTAGGCAGTATCTCTCTGCGCTTGCTGCTGTTTCTCCATGTTATTTTCCAGTTTCTTTCTGTAATAATGCAATATGTGAGCTTTTATTTCCCACCAGGGTTTGGTGTCTAATCCTACTATGCTGTCCAATCCACTTTGTGTTTGATTTGGCAAATGGCAGTGAGCCGGGGCCCGTATCAGTGCACGGCTGTCCTGCCTCTTGTTCCCAACGTTCCCTCATTCTGTCTAGAAAGTCCCAGGCTTCAGACTTTCTACCATCAATCCTCTTACATCTGAACGATCAGGCAATAGTAACCTCAGGGCTATCCATATTGGATGCCTGTACGAATTGAATGCAGCCCCCTCAAGCTCAGTGTTTGTCTGCATGACTGCAGGGATGCGGGCTCGGGCGAACAGCGTGTTAGTCTGGTCTCCGATGAGACTGCCTCGCAGACATTTGACATCTCTTATTGCTAAGTTAATCCCTCCGGTGTTCTTCTCAAAACATGAGATGCATTTCCTTGCCCCATCCATCAATGGGAGCAGTTTGTTTCTGAGCCCCTCCTTATCTATCTGGGCCCATGGCACATAGATGGTCCCTGACGTGCCCTTCTGCAGTAGCGGGCACATCTTGGCTTGGGGAAGCGCTGCTGGTTTCTCTCTAACTTAGCACTCCCATTTTCTTTTCTGCATGTAGGGGAAAGTTCCACTTGGGTCTCCCCTTCCATGCCAGATACAGTCCTCTGCAATGGCCATGCCCTCTGGTTTGAAGGTTCCTTCCTTTGGCCAGGGTCTATCACACTGGCCCTTCCTTTCAGTCGAGCTGACTAGCAGGTGGTAAAATGGTTACGCATAGGTTTTCCCTTCCTCTCTGGTCACTATCTCCCTTGGGGTCAGTTTGTCTTTACTTTGCAGATGGGTTAAACTCAATAGGCGGGGGGTTGAGCTTCGGGGGTCTCTAGCACTGGCCTGGGATGATGCTGGGATTGTCTGGGCCTGCTGACCTGTTGGCCTCCCATGTCTGGATCTAGTAGTTTGTTGTTCGGCGGGGGCCCCTCAGGCTCCCTCAACCGGTGGATTCGCATAACCTAATGCGGGGATGGCAGGCCTTTAAGAGAGCACTTCATTCCTACCTACGGTGGGAGAGGCTCAAACTCCTTACTAGTGGGTTCTAGGATAGGATTTTTGGTCTGGGCCTCCTCAAAGATGGCCGATAGTTCTAACAGTGCTTCTCTTCTGGTCTTCTTTTTCAGTATGTATTTGGTCCGAATGTGTGTTCTTGTGTGTTTGATTATATTAGTGTCGAAGGTTCCACCTTCTGGCCAGGGGAACGCGTGTGCCTTAACGTGTGCGTGCCATTCACTGCAATACTTGCTACTTATTTTAACCTGTGTGGGGAACCTAGTGTGCATGTGCTTTAGCGGCGTAGCAGCAACTCCATGATAACTGGAAACTTTTTAAGGGACTGATATGCTGTAGCTTCTCAGGATCAATTAATATTCAAATCTCCTCTGATCGTTGGATAGAGGGAAGAATGTTGTTCATATATGTATATATATATATATTTACATAAATATAAATATATATATGCATCAGAATAGACAGTTCACAAACACACAAGAAAAAAGCATATGAAGGGTCAGAAGCTGAAGGAAAGTGCAATTGTTAGTTCTAAATGTGTTAATTCTGCAGAAAAATAGCAGATATGTAAAAACGATTGTAAGAAAGCAGCGTTTTCATAAGCACATTGAGTCATTAACAAAACGCAACACTCAAGACAAGCACCAAAATATAAAAAATGCATCAATTAATAACCACAATTCAAAAAGGGAGAGAAAAAACTAAGATTAAAAATTATGACTTTGTCAAAAAATACCTCAGCCTGCTCATTAGCACAGGCTACCCGATGACAAGGGGAGACTTTGAGCAGCACACAGGACTAACTGAACCCGATAGTCCATCAATATCATCTCTGGCACAAAGATAGCAACAATTTATGTGGAATTGAGTAATTGAGTAACTACTTGTCAACCACAGTCCCTTCTTGGCCAAGCAGAAGCTACACGAATCTCCAAGATCTAAATTTTCCCTAATGTTCAAATGACGCCCTACATAACACCCAGGGGTCATGCATACAATCTGTATCACGCCAAGCAGTCCAAGCGAATAACGCCTCTCACATCTTTCAGAGGCAAACAGTGTTAAGAAACTCGTAGCACTGAGAAAACCCTTTTAGACTAAAAAATAGGATCAAGGTGCTGGCCCTATATCACACCCAGGGCCTATGCATACCATTTGTATCACACCCAGTGGTCCAAGCGGTGATGACTTGCCCAAGTATCATACCCAGGGGACAAGTGTACCATCTGTATTACGCCCAGGATTCCAAGAGACTAACAACCTTCAACTTTCCTAGCATGCTAACTATTGAAGAAAGGGGACCTCCGTGCAGATGGCATCCAAGGCCGCCTTGCGACTACTCAGTTTGGTTTTAAAAAATTCGTCATATATCTTCCTAGTTTGCCATATGCTAAATGCTGGGACTAAGGATTAGATGTAGTCTCATGCCCACTGACGACAGCTTCAGGACGCACCTCTGCCCTGTGGGTTCAGAAGAACTTTCAATCAATTGTGGCATCTGCTGCCCTTCCTTGCTGCGTAGATATGAATCTGTCAGATCAGGGTCCTTTCATTCTGCTGTCAGGTTCGAAGCACTAATCTCTCCTGGCTCACTTGCCAAAATGTTGCTTGAATGTGAATTTACCTTAAAGAAACAATGACAAGAGGCGTTTGGCAAAACAGGAACAGTTGGTTTAATTAAACACTTCAGCCAGAAGCACAGAGTCGGGGTCTGAGGACTGTCTCAAAGTTCAATAGTTTTGAGCACCTTTGGATACATTTCTCATAAAACAATTCATAGATCCGGTTTAGGAAGAGGAATGTAGGCCTAGTCACGTATTCATACATTATTTCCATCTGACAGCAAATGCAGGTGGGTTTCGAACTTGCGTGGACACAATTCGGGCAACTGGGTAACGTGTCCAGATGTCTGGCATGGGGAGCAAGTGATCACTGTGTGTGCTGTGTCCTGATTGGCTGAGTGTTGCTAGCTTCATGTGGCATCTAACTTTATGGTGTTTTGGGAACGCGTGCCCTCTCTGGCCATGTGTGCTTTTTTTGGGCCATCTTCCCTGGACCATAGTGATATCACTGCCTATCTGTGGGATTAATCAGTTTTTTTTCTGTCTGCATGTCGGTCCTGCTCATTACGTGCCACCTCACCTGTGATCTGCCAATCAAATGCCTCAGGCTTATGTCGCAGGGCCTGCCTGACCACATATTTCTGACTCGGGGTGATGGGTCGATATCGGGTGATTTCTACAACAGTGATTCAATTTAGTTTTCATGCACATATGTATCATTGCCATCAAAATTAACATGCAAAAAGAAAAACTGATGGACAGAATGCTGAACAATGTCATACATTCACCCCAATGGGACTAAATCCATCGTTTTTTTTGCGTCCAATGCCATTCCAGTTTGAACCCAGCCATATGCAAATCAGTCTTGATCCTGCGCCCAATGGGAACAGACCAACCTGAATTGCCAGGCCAGGTCCTCCCTGGACTGGAAAAAAGCCTCCTAGGACCGGTTCCGGGGTGTCATCCCTCATCAGCCAGGATAGCTTGACTCAAGTGGCATAAAGAGCTCGGGACCCACATCTGGGCATACCCGTCTCACTCGGGATGACAAATGCAAAAAGAACAAATGATGGACAGAATTCAGAACAATGTCATACATTCACCACAGTACAGAGATCTAGGCCTAAATCCATCGTTTTTTTGCTTACCATGCCATTCCAGTTTGAACCCAGCCATATGAAAATCAGTCTTGACCCTGCACCCAATGGGAACAGTCCAGTCCGAACTGCCAGGCCAGGTCCTCCCTGGACTGGAAAAAAGCATGCCAGGACCGGTTTCAGAGTTTCACCCTTCATCAGCCAGGATAGCTTGACTCCAGTGGCATGGAGAGCACAGGACCCACGTCTGGGCATACCCGTCTTACTCGGGTTGACAAATTCAAAAAGAACAAATGATGGAACGAATGCAGAACAATGTCATACATTCACCCGAGTACAGAGATCTGGGCCTAAATCCATCATTGTTTTGCACCCCATGCCATTCCATGTTAAACCAGCCCTATGCAAATCAGTCTTGACCCTGCGCCCAATGGAAACAGTCCAGCCCGAACTGCCAGCCCAGCTCCTCCCAGGACTGAAAACAAACATCCAAAGACCGGTTTCAGGGTTTCACCCCTCATCATCCAGGATAGCTTGACTCAAGTGGCATAAAGAGCTCGGGACCCACATCTGGGCATACCCGTCTCACTCGGGATGACAAATGCAAAAAGAACAAATGATGGACAGAATTCAGAACAATGTCATACATTCACCACAGTACAGAGATCTAGGCCTAAATCCATCGTTTTTTTGCTTACCATGCCATTCCAGTTTGAACCCAGCCATATGAAAATCAGTCTTGACCCTGCACCCAATGGGAACAGTCCAGTCCGAACTGCCAGGCCAGGTCCTCCCTGGACTGGAAACAAGCATGCCAGGACCGGTTTCAGAGTTTCACCCTTCATCAGCCAGGATAGCTTGACTCCAGTGGCATGGAGAGCACAGGACCCACGTCTGGGCATACCCGTCTTACTCGGGTTGACAAATTCAAAAAGAACAAATGATGGACAGAATGCAGAACAATGTCATACATTCACCCGAGTACAGAGATCTGGGCCTAAATCCATCATTGTTTTGCACCCCATGCCATTCCATGTTAAACCCAGCCTTATGCAAATCAGTCTTGACCCTGCGCCCAATGGAAACAGTCCAGCCCGAACTGCCAGCCCAGCTCCTCCCAGGACTGAAAACAAACATCCAAAGACCGGTTTCAGGGTTTCACCCCTCATCATCCAGGATAGCTTGACTCAAGTGGCATAAAGAACTCGGGACCCACGTCTGGGCATACCAGTCCCACTCGAGTTGACAAGTGCAAAAACAAATTGATGGACAGAATGCAGAACAATGTCATACATTCACCCCAGTACAGAGATCTGGGCCTAAATCCATCGTTTTTTTGCTCCCCATGCCATTCCAGCTTGAACCCAGCCATATCAAAATCAGTCTTGACCCTGCGCCCAATGGGAACAGACCAACCTGAACTGCCTGGACTGGAAAAAAGCCTCCTAGGACCGGTTTCGGGGTTTCATCCCTCATCAGCCAGGATAGCTTGACTCAAGTGGCATAAAGAGCTCTGGACATACATCTGGACATACCCGTCTCACTCGGGATGACACATGCAAAAAGAACAAATGATGGACAGAATGCAGAACAATGTCATACATTCACCACAGTACAGAGATCTAGGCCTAAATCCATCTTTTTTTGCTTACCATGCCATTCCAGTTTGAACCCAGCCATATGCAAATCAGTCTTGACCCTGCACCCAATGGGAACAGTCCAGTCCGAACTGCCAGGCCAGGTCCTCCCTGGACTGGAAACAAGCATCGCAGGACCAGTTTCAGAGTTTCACCCTTCATCAGCCAGGATAGCTTGACTCCAGTGGCATGGAGAGCACAGGACCCACGTCTGGGCATACCCGTCTTACTCGGGCTGACAAATGCAAAAAGAACAAATGATGGACAGAATGCAGAACAATGTCATACATTCACCCCAGTACAGAGATCTGGGCCTACATCCATCATTGTTTTGCACCCCATGCCATTCCATGTTGAACCCAGCCTTATAAAAATCAGTCTTGACCCTGCGCCCAATGGAAACAGTCCAGCGCGAACTGCCAGGCCAGCTCCTCCCTGGACTGAAAACAAGCATCCTAAGACCAGTTTCAGGGTTTCACCCCTCATCATCCAGGATAGCTTGACTCAAGTGGCATAAGGAACTCGGGACCCACGTCTGGGCATACCAGTCCCACTCGAGTTGACAAGTGCAAAAAACAATTGATGGACAGAATGCAGAACAATGTCATACATTCACCCCAGTACAGAGATCTGGGCCGAAATCCATCGTTTTTTTGCTCCCCATGCCATTTCAGCTTGAACCCAGCCATATGAAAATCAGTCTTGACCCTGCGCCCAATGGGAACAGACCAACCTGAACTGCCAGGCCAGGTCCTCCCTGGACTGGAAAAAAGCCTCCTAGGACCGGTTTCGGGGTTTCATCCCTCATCAGCCAGGATAGCTTGACTCCAGTGGCATAGAGAGCACAGGACTGGCTTGGCAGTTCGGGCTAGACTGTTCCCATTGGGCACAGGGTCAAGACTGATTTTCATATGGCTGGAAACATTGTACACGGGTCATTCCTAAAGTTGCCCTCACTTTTACACATCGACTTTTGACACACATTTGCATTCCTGACAGTTTGGATTTGTTTCTTGGAAAGCTACCCTTGCTTACAGATTCAACTTTGCAAGACCACTATCATGTTACTTTGACACCATGTACAAGGTTTATACATATGTTGTGCAAATGTGCTTATTGTTTTTGTTCATATGGCAGCATAGCTATCTATAGCATACAAACAATGGCAGCCTAATGAAGATCTGGGCCCAAAGCAAGTAAGCCGTTTGTTATAAATAAATATCGGCTTCCAGGTGTTAGCAGAGGAGCACTTCTGCTGTCATCATGAGGTCCATACACACGGATGCTCTGGCCCAGCAGCTTGCTGATATCTTTGCAAGGGGTGTCCTGCTTGTGACCATGACGGGATCCTACATTCTTTCCCATCAGGTAATGGGGTTGAATCATCCAGTACAGGAATTCTTGGTAGAACAGACACATACAAGAATCATGTTGATTCAATAAACATTGAAAACATCCCTCTCTGTATTCCTTGTATATTTCTCTGAGAAAACAAGAGCATGAATGACTGAGCAAAAGGGTTTAAGATCAGTTACCACAATTCCTCAGGGATCAGGGTTGTCATGTTCAGTGGTTGCCAGAACTATTTGCTCCCTGTCTGGGTTAAGGGGGGCTTATGGTGGTACTGTGAGCTAGTTTGCTTATGGGACAACATATCCTGAGGGGTCCAGCACCATCCCAATGTTTATGCTGTCTACAGTTCCTACTGTGTAGTGGAAACTACACAAAATGGCACCACCAACATTGATTGGGTTCTTATTTTGTATAGATCATCTGAGATGTTCAATCACACGTTCTCAGACACACCTGTAAACCTAACCGGAGACGTCCATGGTGGTAGGGAATATTCTCCTCAGCTTAGTAGATATTTCCTATGTATTGGCTGTTGGTAGTTCAAGTTTGAAAGCAGTGTGTTACCCACTCTGTAATTCATTTTTAATTATGTCTGAAGACGAAAAAGATCAGGCTTTAAACAACATGGTCTCACAAATAAGACAGAGGTGTTCTATTCTTGAGTCACATTCCTGGCTGCAGTCAATGCAACACAACTATTTCACACCTATACTGAGGCTGAAATACCAGACAACTATACTCCATATGAAAATATAGAAAAGATAGAAATACCATTAACTTACCAAGAACACATAAATTGGTTTAAAGGCGCCCTCCCACACACAACAGTAAATGTAAGACTGGGTCCACTCAGCAATGAGGGGGCGACATGTCCAGTCTTAGCCGGATGCACACCGCATCCTAATGTTGAAACTTTGGCAGCAGCCCAGACACTGACATTATACATTCATCTAGTAATAATATAAGGATGTCTTACACTGTTTGTTATGCAAACATTAACACTTACCCCTGAGTGGGCTGCTTAAGCTGCACCGCCACAATTGGCTACACCGGGCGTTAGCCCACAAACACTAAATGCATTAATGGATAAGGTCCCCAACATGTGGGAGGACATTCCAGTTTGGATTGCAGAAAAAACAAGTCAGCTTGAAGAGGTGGTACCCCATATGGGTCCACAGAAAAAAACATAGAATATTAACAATTTTCTTCCCACTGGGGTTGGTTCCTCCTGTGGAAGACTGCACAACTTGGTGTACAGTCTTTGCTGCAGTATATACGAGAATACATAGGGGCAGTTTTACAATAAACTAACGCGGCACGGTGCAGCAAGTCATTTTACTGCGCAGTGCTGCATTAGTTTGGAAAGCACAGCGAAGCAACATATTTACCACAATATGTTGCATCTCTGTGCTGGCGCACAAACTGCTGCCATGCGCCATGGGGAGATTTTTTTTTGCTCAGGAAGGGTTCCCTTCCTGCACAAAAACAATCTGAAATGCCGTTTTTCAACTTATATGTGTGCTGCATTAGCACACATAGAAGTTGAAAAACAGCATTCTTTCAATGATTGTTTATGTGCAGGACGGGAACCCTTCCTGAACAAAAACAATCATTAGAGGTGATTCCCTCTTTCAATGTGTGCTGCAGAATGCAGCACACATAGAAAGAGGAAAACAAAACGAGGAGAAATGAATACATTTATCCTTGTTGCGCCTCCCTACGCCTCCCCTGGGGAGGCGTCGCATTCGCATGCATTTCCAGGTTTACGATTCCTCGTAAATCTGGAAATGTGTCTCGTTCCATGGGTGTTGCATGAGAACACCCACAGCAACACCCATAGAATGCCCCTCTCATGCAAAGTGCTGCGTGTTAAGGGGCTGCATTTACAAGGACAGGAAAAGCCACACAGGGTGGCTATTCCTGTCCTTCTAAATATGGGACAGTGTATTGCGCTGCCAGTACGTCACAAAAAGTGACATACTGGCAGTGCAAGGGGCTTGTAAATCAGCCCCTTAGTACCCCTTCACCAGCTGTTTTGCCTGAAGTACTGAAACAGATCCAGAATGGGTATGAGCCAGCACCTGCCCTGGACTTGGGGATGAAACTGATGGGCAATTTTGCCACAGTATCTGCCATTATTTTGAGTAACATAAAAGTAATATAAAAGCGAAAGCAGCAGCGTTGGCCATATGTCAATGCCTAAGGGACTTGGTACCTCCACAGCAGGGATGAGAAATACCTAACATTATCAAAGAAACCTTTGCTAGGTTGAGATAATTTGGGAATCCGACCTGGTAACCACAATTAAAGAGTAATTCTGAAAAGGATAACTCTAAGTAAGCACCAGACACTACAACGAAGAATAAGTGGGATGACAAAAAAATATGACAAAATAAAATCACTGGGTGGGTCTCCTCACCAGGAAACCACTGTTGTAACCTTCGAAACCGTGATAATGATAGACCGCCTGACAGGTATGAGGAGATTGATACATGCTCACCTCATTCCTTTCAAGTGTCATCCGATAAACGTTCGAAGATAGGTGGAAGGTCAGAGCACAGATCGGAGAAGCACATGAAACCAAAGAAGGACGCACAGCGCTCTTCTGACAACATCATTAAACAGGAAGACAAACAAAACACCAAAACCTCAATTCAAAAAGAAGGTAGCTAGACTTAAGGTCAGGCATACCCTAGATATTGAGGACTGAATTTGAGCGGGAAATGGGCAGTAAAAATGATGGACAGTGCTGCAAAAGTCATGATAGTTTGACAGAACCAGATGGATTTCTGGTGGGAGTAGCACTGAGTGAGTACATCAGTGTGCAAACATCGGATACACGGGTAAATGTCCCACTATTGCCCTGCCTTAAATAAATGAAAAGACAAAAGGAACTTTGGTAAAACAGGAACACGTTGTTTTAATTAAACGCAGCAGCCGGGAGAGTCTCGACAGAGATCTGAGGAAAGTCGGTGTACAACGTTTTGGCTGGTATAATATACATCTTGTGAGGTACAATAAAGTAATTTCTGCATTCCTGAAAAGTATGTCAGTAATAAATTAACAAGCTTGGGCATCAGATAAGAACACAGATAGCTCCCGACCTCGTGGAGAGCTTGTGTGGCCAGTGTGTATGTGTTCAGATGTTCAACATGAAAAGCATGTGATCATTATGTGTGATGTGCATGTTGTGTCCTGATTGGCTGAGTGTTCCTATCTACATGTGGTATCTAGCTTTGTGGTATGATTGGGGAATGTGAGCCTTTGGCCAAACATGTTTTATTGGGGCCAGTTTCCTCGGACCTGCTTGTAGTGCACCTATCTATCTGTGGGATCAATCAGGGTTTTCCCTGGGTGTACGTTTGTCTTTGGGTTAAGAGAGACCCCACCTGTGACTTGTCACTCGATAAGTGTTGGTGCGGGTCGCAGGGCCTGCCTGACCACATATCTCTGACTCGGGTTGATGAGGAGCTCATCTTGGGTAAATCCAACAGCAATGACACAACTTCAGAGAGAATAAAATAGAAGTCACTGTTATTCATTTTTAGCATTTTGCCGACAGTTGTCATAATGTACATTGACATTGTCTTTACTTATATTGATACAGTCATGCTTGCCTAGGTCATAGCGTACATCAACATTGTTTTTACTGGTAACAATATTGTCATTCATGCATGTGTTATGGCCTACGTTGACATCGTTACTGCAGGTATCAACACTGTTGGGTGGGCATATATTAGGGCATACATTAACATTGCATTTATTGGTATTGGCATGGTTATGCAGGCACAGCTTATGGCATATGTTGACATTGCACCTATCATTGTATTCGTTGACATCGTATTTAACCATTCCAACACTGCGCTGTTTATCTGAATTACAACTCCAACTGGAGGGGGATATACCCAGTTTCATTAATGTCCTCTTTTGGGATGACCTGACTCACGGTTACAACATTCTTTTGGCTGAAAAGGATTGGCCACCTGATTTCATAATGGATTGCCCAAACAGGGAAACAGTAATTTTAACAGCTTTTTCTGACCTCGTTTGAGAATCAGTTAAATAGTCATACACCAAGGATTGGGCACTAGTGCTAGCTCCTGCGTTATACCGCAACCATGTGGGGTGGGATGGCAGTTCCCCTTATCATGACATACCGGTGCGGACGACCCCTCAACCCCAAATTCAATACCCAATAAAGCATGAAGCTAAATAAGTAAGGAAAATCCTAGAACAAATTGAATACCAAGGTGTAATAGAAAACTGCACCATCTCCATGAATAATCCTTTGAAACCAGATCATTCATATTGTCTAGTACTAAACTGCACACACTTAAAAACAGCTACATGCACATTTGTGGTACAAAATGCACACAGCGCCACACTAATGAATAACACTTATGTCATATTCAATGAAGGTGGCACAGTACCAATTACATAAAAATCACATTTATATACCAATAATGAAATGCATTTTGCTCCTACTGACAAAATACTTACTGTAACAACAACACAATCACCAATTCTGTTACTTATTCTACAACTAACTATCACCAATCACACGTGATACTCATAGTGACAGTAAAAGATACATTTTTTTTTAATGTCTATAAAGATTCAATTTGATCAAAAATCAGTTTGTAAGTTCATATTATTATTTCAAAGAACAAAATCAACAATTTTGTTAGAATCACATAAAATTACAAACATATACGGCATTAATCCTAGGTCACATGTATGACACAACATTGCTTGTCACATTTAAACAACACATTTTGGTGCGTGAACAAGCTCAAGTTCCAAAAGAATTGATAGGACGGATAGAAAGAAAAATAGACAAAAAGACCCAGGGGAAAGGTTGAGAAAATATACGAATAAAGGCGTCTTCAAATTTTTGAAGAACACAAACCCTGAAGGGACATTAGCCAAACAGTATTGTATTCAGGTCTCCAAAATTAGAAAGACATAGATTTCATCAAAGAATACATTCAACTTCTAGTGGACCTGATACTCAAAATTAACGGTCACTTGTTTGGTTTCATGAAAAAAGGTTGATGTGTTTCAAACCCCTAGTGTACTGAAAGTGGGGTTCTCCTCAGGACCTGGAACGAAACGGAGCACGATAATAAAATTAAAAGAAAGTGCACGTGTTACCGCTAGTTCAAACCAATCACCAACCACTCCAATCCAAATGAACCAATGTCTTTAAATTACCAAGTGTGGGCTTTCTTTAAATAGCACTGACTGTGCCCACTTAATAGACTGTAGTAAATACAACTGTTGAAATGAAAGTGAGGAAAGAAGTTTAGTTTAATGGGGCTAAAAGAATACTGGGAGAAGAATTTTTTGTCCTCTGGACCTTTTTGAGCACTTACTTCAGGGTGATGAAAATTGCAGCCAGTGGTTCGCATCAAGATGACTTCAAAAACTTTGAAGGGGCTGGTGGGGACGATGTTTGAAGATATAAACATCTTTAAAAAGGAAGGAGGAGTAAAAAAAAAAACAAGGGTCAGAAAATGGCCCAACCGGCACCTATGAGCTTAAGGTTAATGTTAATGGCATGAACGCGGTTCTACATACCTAGGGAGGACATGTGTTTGTCCTAACCGGGCGCCTCTTGACTAAATCACCAAATCGACAGCCAACAATCTTGGATTTGTATCAATCTGAAAAAGAGGAATCGACCACTGTAAATGGAAGGGTCGGATTGCAATTTACTGCAAAGACAAGGAACCGTCGCCTCACATACCTGAATCTATTGCTTCCTGAGTGCCCACTGTGTTCGGATCGCGCATTCGTGTCTCCTGACAAGCAGCATCGAGTGATCCCAGGGCAGCCTATTTATGACGACATCAATTTGATCACGTGACCGCCTTGGCTTGAAGCAAAGTGTATCAAAAAAACGTTATAGTGTCCCGTGGAAAAGACAGTTTAAATTGTGCCCAACAAAAGAGCTGTGCAGTCTCATCTGCGGTCTACAGAGGATTGTCATAATGATATAAACCTGTTGCCATGTCACATTGTTATTTGTAGTCTGATCGGGGGCATGTTAAAATCGATAATTGTGGTGCATCATGGGAGTTGTAGGCCATGGAGTTCGTTGTTAGCCCCATTTCTCGTAATATGTCATGCAATTTCTCCATATGAGAAGTGGAATCTCTTGTATGAAATTAGAACGCCTGTGTACAGTGGCATTGTTTTCAGGGCTGTCACCAGAGAGAACACAGTGTATTATCTCAATGAAAAATGATGACAAGATTTTTTGTGGATGTCAGAAAGTTTGGTTTCAAAGTGGAATCAGTGAGCAAGGGAGCTGTATCAAAGATTGTACATTTCTGATAATGTGTTTAACCCGTACACAGCAGTATTAAATTTCACAATCACCATGGCTTCTCCTTGCATCAGTAGTCTCTCCATGTCTCCACCTCATGGATCCTTCTCAACTTTCGATAAAATGGTCCATTTGAACTCATTTGCGGGTGGTTGTTAAGTATCCAATGGTTAACCAGAGGTGCATTTGCTGTTTTCTTGCGAATCCTGGGCATGTGTTGTATTATGCGTTGGCGGTCTTCTTGGTTTGTTTTTCCAATGTAAAGTTTTGGACATGGACACATAATACCATTCAGTACGTTCTGTTTTTATACAATTGGTAAACACCTTGTGTTTCCATTTGGTGTTTTTAAAGGAAAAGAGTGGTCCTTCAATTGTTTGAGGGTAGCATACACTGGTGCCGGATTTGTGGTGTCCAGTGATCGGTGGTAGGCTCAGTTGTGACCTTAGTGTACTCCTATTCAGTGGTTTGGGTACCTGTGGTAAATAATTTAATTACCGGGACTTAATTTGATATGGAAACATAATAAAGTAGCTCAGTAAATAAGAGGCAGAATCCGTGGTATTAGAGGTTCGGAATGGGCTTTATTCCAATGGTCGATTATAATCGGTTGCTCCAAGTTCCATCACCACGAAGGTTCAGGAAGTGAAGTACATACATTATTGACAATCAATTACTTTTATACAATAGGCATTTACAGTGAAGCAAATACAAGAGGCGTAACAATTGATAGTATGGATAATATATTCGTGCGTAGCGAGAAATGGGCGTAACTGGGAGTGATTTAAAGAACGTCATCAGATGTGATGTCATATGAGGGTGGTTCTATGAAAGAATTTCGCAATGTCAGCAGAAATACTTGGCAGAAATGCGCGCGCAGCAGCATGACGTGTAATTGACGTGCAATTAGGGGGTGAAGGGGACTTGACATTTGGCTCTACATGTGGCGACAGAAGTCTGGAGGGTCAAGTCAACCTAATCCCAAGTCATATCTAACATCCTATGTTTAAAGAACTACGTTATCCAAAAGAGAGGTCTCTTCGAGTAGAATCTTATTCAATACTGACTGTTAGTGCGTGTACAAGCGTCTAAGTGTCTATACTAGATGCGAGGGCGGAAATCTTCCATAGCAATAGGGCTATGAATTACAGAGAAGCCGGGCCTTTGCTCGGTAGCTGGAAGAATGTTTACTTAAACTGCTAGACAGGAATGCATCGGGCAGGGAACGGAGCAGATAATTTCGAAGGTGAAATACAGTTTTTGGCAGGCAGCAGGCTGATGTCAGGCTTCGTGAGCCGCGCAGGGAAATGAGACAAAGTTCATGGTTACAGATGCAGGCTCAGACTGGAGCTTTCAGAGGCAGAAGGCAAGAAGAGTTCGATGACAGAATCAGGGCCTACTTGCCTGGACTGTAAAATGGCATAAGTGAACCATATAAAGCCGGCGGCCTTTCATACTTAGGAATGGAATATCCGGCCTATTCATGGCGGATCTGACAGAGGACATGTTGACGGTGGACGCACATGTATTTGCGTCTTCATAACTGGAACTGGAGGGAACATACATGTACTTGTGATTCATACATGGAACCGTTGGGGTCCAAGATAGGGGACATAACTGATCAGAAAAATCCATATTTCCACATTCCCTCCTTGTCCCCTACTTGCCCGTTAAGAGATATCAATCTTCATCAATCCATTGATCTGTTCACATAGCATCATTTGTTCTTCTTTCTTCTTCCGTGATGAATGAAATCCTGGTGGTGAAATACACGATGTGGCACACAGACCACAGATCGCTGGTCCACATTGTAGATATAGACAGCAACTGAATAGTATGAGAAGGCCAATACCTAGGAAAGATAGGACCTTCCATCCAAAGGTAGATAATACACTCCAAAACCAACCGGACCAAGTCCAGGTGCCCGGGTCTTGGTGTATCTGGCTTATAATCTTATGAAGGCGAGTTATGGCTTTATATACAGATGGCGAATTTTCTGGTATGAAAATGCAACAGCTTGATCCGATGACCCTACAAGCTCCGCCCCTATCGGCTAGGATGACGTCAAGAACAAGACGATTTTGAAGCACAACAATCCGCATAGCAGACTGTTCTTCTGTTAAATTGCCTAAGGCGGAAATAGTTTCGTTCACTACTGCTTCAAGGGTTCTAGTTAATCTACGTATCAGCTTACTATTAGTAACAGTACCTATATAGGGAAAGAGACCTTTATTGAAATCTGTGTATTTTTCCCATGCTGTTTCGGTGTAATCGACTATTGGGAGATCTCTCCTTACTCTATTATTTACTAAATGAGTGTTTCTGTGATAATCAGGAGGAGCTAGAAAAACAGGTGGCAAAAGGAATCCAATGTAGCAAGTACCATCCCAATCTAGAGGCAAACGTACATATGCCGTCTGACCACATATGAAATAGGAATGGCGGGAAGCTCTAAATGTGGACTTGCCTTGATCACTAAATTCTACTACAGTCGTGCATCTACTATGGCCCATATGTATGGAACCATTTTTTCTTACACATAGTTCACCTTTTACTGGGAATATTGGCATAGCGGGCAAAATTGGAGTAGCCTCGAATTCGACATTTAGGATCATAAGATTAAGTGTAAAATTACCTAATCCATACACTTCATTTTCTAGATTAGTTCCTTTTCTCTCTGGAAGTCCCTCCTTGTTAGGGTAGCAGACTTTAAGCAAAACTAAGTTCAAATTTCCCCATACCCAGTTATCTTGATAAACTGCAGAATTCGAATCTAAAGAATTAATTAAACTAAACCATGCTCCACAGGAGCCATTGTGTGTGAACGGGTATGGAAAGAGAGGTAAAATTCCTTTATAATTCTGATAGGGAGGGAGTCGGCCACATATCCAACAATTTGTAGCATTGCTAACCTGATGGGAATGATGTAACATACTAATAAACGTGTTATTGCGCAGCGCAAATCTATACGACAACTCAAGCGGAGGTAATTCACTAAAAGAATGTTCTGCAGTAACATTGTAAACATGTCTAGAAATAGGATAATATATGTGCAACAATATACTTGCAGTAATTATTAAAAGACTTAAGAAAAACAAAATTAATAACGTCACTATGCAATGACTACGCAGTGATTTACAGTACGCCTGTCGTTTCAACATTTTTCGGGAGTTTTCTCTATTCAGGTCCAAGGAATACATGTCAGAGACAATTCAACCGCTTCACCTTGGAGAGGACTTAAACAATCAAATTGCTTGACTGATTGGACCTAAGTTTTAGTTTATAATGTTCGGAATTACTCTTTTCAACAAAAGGAAGTTTTGAGTCAATGGGTGAAGACACACAAGGTGTGGTATTCACATCTGCTGGTAGTCCATGAAACTTCTTGATATGACTTGAATGAATCCAGCCTTTTCTGCCCTCGATCTTCACGGCTGTTCTTGTGGTGAGCAACACCAGCTGAGGCGACTTCCACCTAGGTTCCAGCTGAGTCTTTCGATCAAAGTTCCTCACGAGGACCAAGTCTCCCGGAACTACGTCATGGGGTTTCACCTCAGTGTTGTCAGGAAAAGCTGCAGCTACCTGTGAACGACAAGATTGTAGTGCAGACATCAAGGAAGCCAAGTAATCTGTCAGCATATTACAGTCAATATCAGTTATTTTGCGTGGCATAGGCGTCCCCCACATATTTGGTGGTCTGCCGAAGATCACTTCATACGGGGATAGCCCTGTTCGAGAGTGTGCTACCATTCTCGTGTAAAAGAGTGCAACTGGTAATGCTACTACCCAGTCGACACCTTTCTCTCTGCATATTTTGGACAATCTGATTTTCAGTATCTGATTATGTCTTTCTACGAGACCTGCTGCCTCGGGGTGTCGGACACAGTGGAATTTCCACTGATAGCCTAACAAAAGTGAAACGTGTTTCATTAATTCGGATGAGAACGGCTGGCCGTTATCTGAGTGAACAACACGTGGTAAACCGTACCGTGGGAAGAATTCTCGAACCAACTGTTTGGCAGTAGTCGGGGCAGTGTAATCTGAAACCGGGTATGCCTCCGTCCAACGGGAAAGAGCACAAACAACTACGAGAACATATTTGAATCCTCGACATCGTTCCATCTGGATATAATCCATCTGGAGGACTTCAAAAGGGTGATCAGGAGGATGAAATCCACCCTGTTCTACGGGGACGCTTTTTCCTGGGTTGAACTGGCAACAGATCATACAGGTACGAACCTTTTGTTTGGCTGCTGCTCGTAAATGTTTATTGAACCAAATGTGTTGAATGCTATCTAGCATAGCTTTTTCTCCTAGATGTGCTGGACTATGTATAGTGTTAATTATAACTTGGACCATTGAATCAGGAAGGAACCACACAGACTTTTCCTTCATCATCCATCCTTGATCCGTTTGGATCCCTCCTAATTCAGTCCATTTCTTTATTTCGTCTGATGTAGCATGTGTCTGTATGTCAATTACGTCAAAAGTAGGATCTTTAACTGTCATACAATGTGTTGGCATCGGAACTATTGTCTTTGTCATGTCGGATGTTTGAGTTTGAGCAGTCTGTTTAGCTGTTCTGTCGGCTAGATCATTGCCTTGAGAAATGATATCAGTAACTTTCGTATGAGCTTTACACTTCATAATTGATATTGCAGTGGGTAGATGTATCGCATCTAATAAGGCATGAATGAGGGGTCCGTGCTGAATGTGGGCACCGTGGGAAGTTAAATAACCTCTCTCTCGCCACAGCACGCCGAAGTCATGTACAACTCCGAATGCATAACGTGAATCCGTGTATATGTTGACTTTTTTATTTGTGGCTTGAATACAGGCTTGTGTCAGAGCGATGAGCTCTGCGGCTTGAGCTGACAAGGTATTTATGCGATTTGTTTCAATGACTTCAGTATCTGTTGTGACTGCGTAAGCAGCCACTAACTCTCCTGTACTTGTTCTCATACATGAACCATCTACATACAACGTCAGGTCTGGGTCTGACAATGGGACATCGGTTAAGTCTTGTCTGGGTTTCGTCGTTATTGTAATAACTTCAATACAGTCATGGGCTAGTGGGTCTGTTCCGATTACTGGCAAAAGTGTGGCAGGATTCAATGTGTTACAGCGTCTGATTTCTATATGTGGCTGGAACAATGTTAGTTCGTACCCTGTAAGTCGCGCTATAGTCAAGTGTTGTGTTTGCGTTCTATTTACAAGAACCTCTACTGCGTGTGGTACTTGAACTGTCAATGGATGTCCTAACACTATGGCATCGCTTTGTCTGATTGCTAAAGCTGTCGCTGCCACTGATTTTAGGCATGCAGGCAAAGCCTGAGCTATGGGATCTAATGTACTAGAAAAATAAGCACATGGTTTGTGTGCTCCTGCTTGTTCCTGTGTGAGTACTGACAAGGCAGTACCTTCGCGTTCTGTAACAAAAAGTGTAAACTGTTTACTGTAACATGGCGTTGCTAAAACAGGTGCTTGACATAAAGCTTTCTTTAGGCTTTCAAAAGCTTGTGTATGTTCCTGAGTCCAAGGGAGAACAGTCGATGTGGCTGCCTCCTGTGTTGTCAACTGAATGAGCGATTTTGCTAGAAATGCATACTGAGGGATCCACTGCCTACAATATGAAGTGAGGCCTATGAAAGCCCGTACCTCCTTTTGTGTCTTGGGTATTGACATGTTAGCTATTAACTGAATGCGGTCGGGTGTAAGCTGCCTTCCCTCCTTGGACAGCGAGTGTCCAAGATAAACAGCTCGCTGGACACAGAATTGCAGCTTAGAAGGGGACACCTTGTGCCCCTTTTCGGCTAGAAATTGTAAAACTGTCAGTGATGCTTTCTCACATTCCTGTTCGCTTCTCGCGGTGATCAGCAGATCATCGACATATTGAAGCAAGGCAGTGTTAACTGGCATGTGGATACTGTCGAGTTCTCGTTTCAGTGCTTGGCTATAGATGCTGGGGCTTTCTGTGAATCCTTGAGGTGCGCGGGAGAATTTAAAGCTACGTCCATTTAAACTAAATCCGAACAAATATTGGCTTTCGGGATCTATTGGGACGCTGAAAAAGGCATTCTTGAGATCAATTACAGTAAAGAATGTTGCTTCGGAATCAATAGCTGTCAGTAATGACGAGATATCTGGGACCACAGGGAATTGTGGCACAATGCACTTGTTTAATTCGCGCAGATCAATAACCAATCGATATACTGGCGGGGCCTTCGGATCTGTTCGTTTAAGAATCGGAATTATCGGTGAATTACATACATTGGAGTCTGTTTCCACAACCACTCCTTGGGCAATGAGCTCGTCAATGATTTGCAGTAAAGCCACTACAGCATCTGGTGGTAGCTTGTATTGTCGCATTCGTGGTAGTACCACTCCTGCCTTTAGTGTGACTCGATATGGTGTAATATTCATGCAACCAACATCAGTAGGGCCTTGTGCCCATAGATGTGTAGGTAAAGTCTGCAGTCGGGGATCCATGTCTCTAGACACATAGTGACCTTTAAAATCACGTAGAAACAATCTTACTCCTTCCGGAGAACAACATATTATAGCTCCTAGAGCTTTCAGTGTTTTTATTCCTAACAAATTTTCTGGACATGATTTAGTAAGCAATAAATCTGTAATTCGGGTCAAAAGTCCTATCGTAAGTGGAAGAGGTTGTGACACTTCATTAACAATAGGTTTTCCTGAAAAACCAAGGGAAATATTCTGTGAGCCTGAGAGGGGTGCCCCTGGAACTTCACTACGTTTTATGGTTGTTCGACTTGCCCCTGTATCGAGTAAAAATTTTCTGTCTTGGCCTAATAATTCACTATGTATATAAGGTCCTTCTTGATCTACCGGGATCTCGATAAGGGGTAAGTCAACTTCCCTCTCTAGGCTGGTTCATGCGTATCGTTGATAATCAGGATAGTCGTACTGTGCGGTTTGGTACAGTTGTCGTGTCGTGGTCTGGGTGGCAGCAACAGGCAGCGCTGGTGCAGCTGGCACAAACTGTATAGACTGTGGTGGAGCTGGCATGGACTGTGCATGCTGCGGGGCTCCTTGTTCATTCTGATCCTGTCTAGGTGGCCGTGGTCTTTCTTTTGTATTACCTATGGCGATATTATGTTTCAAAACTGGACAATCGTGTACGTAATGACCTGGCTTTTTACAATAATTGCATGTCCCCTTTACAGGTCCTGTTGAATCACCGGAATGTGTCATACCCTTTTTATGTCCTTCAGCCGGAACTGTCTGAGAAACTAGCATTTTCATTTTCGTGTCTTTCATGCGTCTGTGTTCATGTTCTTGTTCCTCTCTAATTCTATTGTGATGGTACTGTAACATTTGTAACATTTGTGATGGAGTGTTACCTTGCCAGGTACTCTCGAATTTTAATACTCTGTTCTTCACTTGAGGCAAGGCATTTTCTACTAATTTTGTCACAAACAGATGTGGGTATGATTCGCTACTTGCTTTTATGCCACTATTTATACCAAAACATTTTTCAAATCGGGCATAGTAATCACTAGTGTCTTCATCTTGCTTCTGTTTACAGGCTGAAATTGTACCCCAGTCTTCCTTTTTCGTAGTTAATAAACGTGGCAGTACCTGTACTAGCAAACCTGGTAGTGCTTTAGTTTTATCCCCAAGTCCTGCTCCTGCAGTTCGGGCCCTTTCTTCTGCTTCCAGTGCTGACCATTCTATCTTTTGGTCTCCTACCTCCCACTCTTTTTCCCTGAGTTTTTCGTAAATGCCAGCAGGCATCAATACCTTTAATATTGTCATAATGTCGGGATAGGTATACTCTCCCATGAGTAACATGTCTTTAATTTCTCGGTGAAAACCCGCTGGGTCTTTGTCATGACTGGGTACCACTTTCTTCATTTCTAACAATTCTATTTTCGATATGGGCGTATATACAAATACGCGTTTAAACTCATTGTCCTCGCCCTTTATTGGGTGTACTTCTCGTAAAGGATTCTGTCTGTCCATGTAATACGTGGTTCTTTCCTTAATGGGCAGTGAGACATGTTCTGAACATACACAAAGAATGTACTGCTTTCTTGATTCTAGTATTTCTTTAATTAATTTAGTACCTGAACCTCTCCATCTATTCATGAGTAATTCAGTCAATATATCAGGTAAGGGACCAGGGTCCGAATGCTGACTCTGATATAGTATAAGGAGTTGTTGAATCATATAAATCCCAGCTAAACGCTGTTCATCTGGGGTGAGATTCAAAAACGTGCGTGCTACTGTATCATCACTGTACTTTCCGGGACTGTCAACCCAATGGACAGCTGACCTGGCTAATTCTTGTTCATCCATAGAATCGAGAAAATGATAACCCCTTCGTTCTCGGAGTAATTTGTCAGCGGCTTGGAACGAATGCTCGTTAGACCTTATATGAACTATAGGTGTTGGGAAATTCCTGTTATTATCTGGACATATCGGACGTATCGGGTCAATAAGACATCTATTACTATTACAAGATCTTCCTCTACCTACATAGGCTATGGTGTCTGACTATCCCGTGGGCAGTCCTGATCCTTCTTCCTCGCCTTGTTCGAACTCGTCTACCGCTAATCTCTCTTCATGTAAACGTTCTATTTCTTTACGGATCTTTCGGCACATGGCTATTATACAATTTTGCTTATCATGTCTTCCTTCTGATATATTCTGGCTCCATCTGGTAAGAATTTGCATTGCTTCCGGGTCTACCCCTGGTCGGTCTTGATTTCTGATCACACAATTTATGAGGAAACGTAACAGTTCCCCCTGTATCTCCACTTTCTGGTATTCCATAGCTCTGTTAATACATTCTGAATCTCGCCCTGTTTGAACAAAATGGTATATATTATCTAGATGCGCAGTCATTCCTGGTAACTTCCCTAAATACACTGCGGCTCGCCTGATACGTAATGATGCCATGATCATTTCGTCCTCTTTGCCGGGCACAGGGTCATATCTACAATCTACAAGAAGTTCCTTAAGCGTACGGGCATTTATGAGTTTGGGGGTACGTGAATGTGCTAACTCTTGAAAGGTAAGTTTATTTATTCTGGGTGGCGTAGAAAAGATGTTGGTAGCACCTCCCGTAGCCCCGTCTGGGGTATCGGGCGTGAAAGGATTCGTTGAACGCGACACAGCAACTATAGGTGTGGACACAGCTATAGAAGTCGCTGTAGGAGCAGAGGTAGAAACAGATGTGCTTGCCGGAACTTGTGTCAGGACTTGTTGCTGTAGAGATACGGGTGCTGGATCTTGGCGTTGAACCTCCCTGCCAGGCGGTCTATGTGGGGCGGAATTAGCATACTCGGGAGCTGCGTCATCTAAATATGAGGAAAGAAAAACGTCTTCTGCGGTTCTAGGATGCCCCTTAGGATGTACCTTTATTGGAAATAATGGGGGTGGCAAGTCTTTTGGTATCTCTGGAGTAGCCTTAGGTAATCCTTCGGCCAAAAGGGGATACATACCATTCATAAGGGCATTTCTTTGTCTGTCTACTTGTTCTGATTTCACTCTTGTACCTTCTTCAATTAATAGGTTTTCTCGGACTTTATTTGAATTCTCTCTATTTCTCTCTTCCTGTCGGAGGGCTTTTTCGGTACGTCTATGAGATTCTTTACGCCATAACTCAACGGCGTCTTTCTGTGACTGTCTGACTTTCCTTTTCCATAACTCTTCCTCTACTTTCATGATGCACTCTGCATCCCAGGTCCCAGCTGTGGGCCACCTCTGACTTTCTGGTAATTCCTTGGTGTAGTCTACCCATAAATCAAGAAATAATATAGCATCTAAGCCATGTTTATGATACATGAAGTACCCTGGAGTGTCCCTAGGAGGAATAGGAACGGCTTCTTCGAGTACCCCTTTTCTTGTTGTGATCTGTCTTAGTTTTGAAAAGAGCGGCATATTGAGAACTGATCTGATACTTGATTTTGAACAAACTTAATACAGTAAACACGATAATGAACAGTCATTCATACCACAATATGCAGAACGTACTTAAAACATTTAACATTTAACTGAGCAACGATGATGATGACGACCTAAGGGAAACATAATCACTAAAACATAATACTCGACTTTAACTGAATTATTCTGAATTTATATACTTGATATGCTAGATATACTGCTAAACAGTACAGATACACTGCTGAAACAGTGCAGACCGGATTTGTGTACCCAAACCCGTCTTGACCGGCACAACCTATGTGCACGTCAGAACGCCTCCCCAGTAATGGTACTCACCGGGTAGCTCGGAAACGGAAGACCTCGGAAACTGAACTGAACTTGAACCGGACTGGACTCGACTCGACTCGAACACTTCGGAAGCTGAACTCGACTCAGGACTTCGGGAAACTGGTGGGCCTCTGTATACCTCGGATCTTGCTCTCTCAGCTAGGCTCTGGTCGGGATACTTCGCACTTCTCACCGCCTCGTCTGGGTGTTGATCGCAGCCTCAGTCGCCCCCGCTTGACCGGAGGGAGATACAGGAAATCCTGCTGGTACGCGTAATTGTCCGTCCAGCTGTGGCAGGAGACCGGGCCTGCAACTCACCGCCGGCGCGTGAGATGAGAAAGTGTCCCTGTTCGGGCGCCATTCATGTGGTAAATAATTTAATTACCGGGACTTAATTTGATATGGAAACATAATAAAGTAGCTCAGTAAATAAGAGGCAGAATCCGTGGTATTAGAGGTTCGGAATGGGCTTTATTCCAATGGTCGATTATAATCGGTTGCTCCAAGTTCCATCACCACGAAGGTTCAGGAAGTGAAGTACATACATTATTGACAATCAATTACTTTTATACAATAGGCATTTACAGTGAAGCAAATACAAGAGGCGTAACAATTGATAGTATGGATAATATATTCGTGCGTAGCGAGAAATGGGCGTAACTGGGAGTGATTTAAAGAACGTCATCAGATGTGATGTCATAAGAGGGTGGTTCTATGAAAGAATTTCGCAATGTCAGCAGAAATACTTGGCAGAAATGCGCGCGCAGCAGCATGACGTGTAATTGACGTGCAATTAGGGGGTGAAGGGGACTTGACATTTGGCTCTACATGTGGCGACAGAAGTCTGGAGGGTCAAGTCAACCTAATCCCAAGTCATATCTAACATCCTATGTTTAAAGAACTACGTTATCCAAAAGAGAGGTCTCTTCGAGTAGAATCTTATTCTATACTGACTGTTAGTGCGTGTACAAGCGTCTAAGTGTCTATACTAGATGCGAGGTCGGAAATCTTCCATAGCAATAGGGCTATGAATTACAGAGAAGCCGGGCCTTTGCTCGGTAGCTGGAAGAATGTTTACTTAAACTGCTAGACAGGAATGCATCGGGCAGGGAACGGAGCAGATAATTTCGAAGGTGAAATACAGTTTTTGGCAGGCAGCAGGCTGATGTCAGGCTTCGTGAGCCGCGCAGGGAAATGAGACAAAGTTCATGGTTACAGATGCAGGCTCAGACTGGAGCTTTCAGAGGCAGAAGGCAAGAAGAGTTCGATGACAGAATCAGGGCCTACTTGCCTGGACTGTAAAATGGCATAAGTGAACCATATAAAGCCGGCGGCCTTTCATACTTAGGAATGGAATATCCGGCCTATTCATGGCGGATCTGACAGAGGACATGTTGACGGTGGACGCACATGTATTTGCGTCTTCATAACTGGAACTGGAGGGAACATACATGTACTTGTGATTCATACATGGAACCGTTGGGGTCCAAGATAGGGGACATAACTGATCAGAAAAATCCATATTTCCACATACCGCTGCACAAATGATTAGGTTTGGTACACTTTTGTCCTTTTTGAGAGTAAACAAAGGTTTACTGAAAGATGTATGTACTTTTTGAACCAAGTGCCAGTTTTGGTTTGTCACCTTTTTGAGAAAGTTCATGCGTGAACAATACATTGTTACACATACAAGACGTTCAGTGGTGTCTTTTCTTTTTTTCTGTAAAAGAGTTTCTCTTGGTGTCCACCAGGCCTGTTTCATCGCATGTTTGAAAAGTATTTTGGGGTAGCCTCGCAACTTCAATTTCTCCAGCAAATTATTTGCGTGGTGCATGTATTCCAATTTTATTGTACAGTTGCGTTTCACCCTGAAGAACTGTCTGAAGGGGAGATTGTCACGCAAACTGCGTGGGTGATGACTTGTGTAATGGAGGGCTTTATTTCTGTCCGTTGATTTTATCAAATACTTACAGCAGTACAGACTGCTGTGATGAGAGAACGCGCCCTGGGTCAGTGTTGTAAGCTTGGTTCCAATCTTAGCGGTTACCAGAGCAAGCGTTTCAAACGCTAAAGCATTACATCCAAAATGGATTAAATGGGCTAACTCATTCACCGCAACATTCGTAGAGTACAGATTTGATTCTGCTTTACAAACACAAGCCTTCCTGCAATATGAACAAGAATACTCTCAGCCTAATGAAATAGTGCCTCTAGATCACTATGATTCCATCATATACAAATGGTGAATTCCGAGATTTTATTTAGCTTGTCAATATTATTTCAAAAGAACATATTTTCCATTTTCACTAAAGGTTAGGAAATGGCTTCACTTTCCTACTAACAATAAAAACACACACTCTTAACATGAAATCATTTCTTGCTAAAGACGTGCATATACATTCAATTAAAGAAACAAAGGAGATGAATTTTGAAGAAAAGATGATGACACAATCCCGGCTTAGGAAGATCAAGGCATAAAACATTCTAGACAAGGTCAATTAGATCATGATGGGAAGGTTGGAGAACTGAAATGCAAGAAGAGGAAACAAAAATTAGAAATCAGCAGCACGTTTTTAAATGAAGGTTTCATAATCATTCAACGCTCGAATTATCGCCCTATATCTTTAATTGAACAAGTTTGTAAACTTTATGCAAAAATTCTTGCAACTACCTTGGCCTCTGTGCTTGACACTCTTATTATATTGATCAATCTGGTTTCATGAAACATAGACATTCTATGAACAACACAAGACTATTATTCCATGTGATTGAAGCTGGTTCATCCTTGCCTATACCCTCAGGAGTCCTCGCATTAGATGCTGAAAACGCTTTTGATAAAGTCCATTGGCAGTATGTATTCGGTACCTTGTCTGCATTTGATTTCGGCAGTTTATTTATTTGATGATATCAGCACTCTATTCTGATTCATTCGGCAGACTTTTCATTAATGGCCAAATCTCTAGCAATTTTGTCCTTTTTAGAGGTACCAGGCAAGATTGTCCATTATCACCTTCACTTTTCCTCCTCGCTATTGAGCCCTTACTCAATGCCATCAGAAACTGTATTGAAATTGAAGGTATCATTATTAATGATGTTGCTATAAGAACGTCTGCATATGCTGATGATGTACTACTTTATATTACTAATCCCGACTCTTTCATTTCTTCTCTATTAAATTTAATTCACACATTCTCTCAGATTTTATGTTACACTTTAAATACTAATAAAACAGATTTTTTTCTCTGAAAGTTCAATGTACATCTGCTATGCTCCCCAACAATGGGATAATATGGCAAAATGAAAAAAATTAACTATCTTGGTATCCTAGTGTCTCAAACCATCAAACATGTGTTTACATTTAATTGTGATTACATTCTTAACCATATTAAAGACAAATTTCATAAATGGTCTACCATACATCTATCATGGTGGGGGAAAGTTGATTCCGCAAAAATGGCTATTGCTTCAAAAATATTTTACCTCTTTTCTACGATACCTGTTGAACTTCCTCCTAAGTTTTATAAAAATGTGGACACACTTGTATCTAAATTCATTTGAATAACAAAACCTCTCTTAAAAGTTATAGAAAATTTAAATTTGCTAAGTTGAATGGTGGTTTTGGTTTGCCATATTTTCTTAATTATCATAAACCGTTAATTTTAAAGCAAAGTTCTTTTTGGTTCAGTCATACAGAGTTTACTAATTACATTCATTGAGTCTCATTTAGCAAATTTTTATATCACATTTTCTTTACCTGCCTTACTGACTATGTCTAGTTCTACCACATTGCTAAAAAAGTCCACCATATTTAAATCTACAAAACTATTATTAGAGGACCTAGACTCTCGTTTTCAATATCCTATTTCACATACCTCAAATATGTCATTATGCCCTTTGCTAAAATGTGAGCGTTCTACAATATTTGGTAATCTTGGGCAAAAGCTGGTATTTTTTACTTAAAAGATAACAATACTTTTTTACCTTGTGATGAATTGAAACAAAAATGTCTTTAGGTATATCCCTTTCTCAAGATTTATTGAAGAAAATATGGATGAATAATATTACTGGGTGTCTGTCTGTTTCTTTATACCAAACCAGTTCCTGAATTTTATTTAATTGTTTATGGACTCCTTTATAGTTATATAATGCAAAGATTTAAAATTCGCCTAATTGTTGGCATTGTAATCTGAATTCAGGCTCGTTAAGACAAATGCTTTATGAATACAATATCATCTCTAAATATTGGAAGGATGTTATAACAAAAATCTTTACATTCTCAGACAATCTTTTGTATGATATGTTGATTCGTAAGTATATTTTAACTTTCTACAAACGTTTGATTTAAAAAACAAACTTCTAGACTTTCTAATGTCTTTTGCTTTAAAACTAATTACTACTCATTGGAAAAATGCTTCATTATTATCAATTCATGCATGGTGGTCATGGATAATTTTTACTAGAAGAGGAGCTAATTTGACTCTCTCTGGTGTAGTTCATACCACACCTACATTTTGGAAAACAATTGATGAATACATAGCTTTTTGCTTATAACTACGTTTTACTAATGTATTATATATTTCATTATTATGTAAGAATTTTGAGGTCGAAGTAGGTAGCTCTATTAAGATTTTCCTGGAAAGACGTTTTTATTTATTCCTTTTAATTTTAAATTGCATTTTACAATTGTCATTGTATAGGTACATCTATCATTTCAATATTATTTTGCAATCTTCTGTGTATCTATTTCGGTGCTCTTTTTGTGTGGTTTGTTGTCCTATCATAAACTTCACTAAAATATGCTGAACTTAAATCTTTTGGGTATTTACAATGATCTTGCCCAATAGTTGACACAGAGGGGCCCTATGCAGTTTTTGCTCTTTGAAAAGTTTACCTGGCCAACTCAAAACACCTCCTGTAATAGTAAATAGCATACAGTGCTTTGTGTTGCTTGGATCACGCTAGCGCTTGCACAAAGCATTAGTAAATCTGGGCCCAAGTTGTATTTATGGTATTTATGGTTGTATTCTGTTGTTAAATCTGTATACTTGGACAGCGTATCAATACTGGTCCAAGCCTCTCTATGCTACTTCACTATACTCCATGCCAGTCCTCTCCAATGCACTCTACTCCAGTTCACCCCACTCTATGTCACTCTACTCCATACCACTCCACTCTACTCTATGCCACTCCAGTCAATGCTACTCTACCCCACACCACACCACTCCACTCCAATCTACCACACTCCATGCCACACTACTCCATGCCACTCTACTACACACTTCTCTACTACACACCACTCCACACAATGCCACTCTACACCACTCCATTCTATGCCACTGTAATCCACACCACTCCACCCTATGCTACTCTTTTCCACTCTTTGACACACCACTGTACACTATGCCTCTCTACTATATGCCACTTCATGCCACTCTGTGCCACTCAACTCTATGCCACTCAACTCTGTGCCACTCAACACTATGCCACTGTATTCTACACCACTCAACTCTATGCCACTCCACTCCATTCTGTGCCACTCTACCCTATGCCACTGCACATTATGCGGCTCCACAATACGCCACTCCACTCTACTTCACTTCACTCCAATCTACCCCACTCCACACCACTCTACTCCATGCCACTCTACTACACCCTTCTTTGTTGCACACCATGCCACTCTATACCACTCCATTGTATGCAACTCTTATCCATTCCACTCGACCCTATGCCACTCTTTGACACTCCAGTCTATGCTATGCCTCTCCGCTCTATGTCACTCTATTCCACTCCATCCTACTCTGTTCCATTCCACTCTATGCCACTCTACACTAAGCCACTGTATTCTACACCCACTCTACTCTATGCCACTACACTCCACCCTATGCCATTCCACTCTACTGTATGCCACTCCACTTTCTGCCACTCCACTCTATGCTACTTGACTCGACGCCACCCCACTCTGTCCCACCCCACTGTACTCTACTCGACACCACTCTACACCCCTCTACTCGACACCACTCTACTTTACACCACTCCTCTCTACGCTATACCAATCCACTCTATTCTACCCATTCTACTCTACTCTTTCCCACTCTATGCCACTCCACTCTAAGCCACTCCACTATAGGCCACTCCAATCTACACCACTCCATGGCACTCTACTTTACGTCACTCTTCTCTGTGCCACTGTTCTCGATGCCACTCTATGCTACTACACTCTACATCACTCTACTCTATGCCACTCTACGCCACTCAATGTCACGCCAATGAGCACTCCCCTCTCCGCCACTCCATACCAATCCACTCTTCTCTATGCCATTCCATTAGACACCACTGTACTCCACTCCATGCCACTCCATTTCATGCCACTCAACTCCACACCAATCTCATCTTTTCTACTCTGTGCAACTCCACTATACTCTACACCACTCCACTTGACTGAATGCCAGTCTATGCCACTCTAAGCTACACCACTCTACCCCACTCCATGCTACTGCATGACACTCTACTCCAATGCTGCTCTAATCCACCCTACCCCACTCTATGCCACTGTATACCGTTTTACTGTATGCCACTCTTCTCTGTGCCTCTCCACTCCACACCACTGTGCTCCAGGTTACTTTATTATAAACCACTCTACTCTTTGCCACTCAATACTGCTCCATTATATGCCACTTTACTCTACGCCACTCTATACCACTCCACTCTGACACTCAACTCTATACCATGTAGCTCTACTACATGTCATTGCAAGCCACGCTGCGCCACTCCACTCTTTGCCCCTTCACTCTACTTCACTCCACGCCACTCTATGTCACTCCACTTTGTGGCACTCTGTGCTATCCACTATAATCCATGCCACTCTACTCTATGACACTTTACACAACTCTATGCCACTTCACTCTATACCAGTCCACTCCATAGAGTGCCACTCTACACCACTCTACTCTATGCCACTGTTGTCTATGCCACTCCACCCTATGGCACTTCACTCTACACAATGCTACTCTATGCCACTCCATGCCACTCTCTGCCACTACACTCTATGCCTCTTCTCTCTATGTTACTCCACGTCACTCTACTCCATGCCACTCTGCACCATGCCACCTCACTCTATGCCACCCCACTCAATGCCACTCTACTCTATGCCGCTCAGTTCAACTCCACTCTACTCTACACCACTCCATGCCACTCCAATCTATGCCACTTCATTCTGTGCCTTGCCACACCACTCTATTCCACGCCACTGTACTCTACACCACTCTACTCGACACCTCCCTACCCCTCTCTAATCAACACCACTCTGCTTTACACCACTCTCCTCTACTCTAAGCCACTCCACTCTATTCTATGTCACTCCACTTCACTCTATGCCGCTTCCCTCTACTCTAAACCACTCTACACCGCTCCTCTCTATGCCACACCAATTTATGCCACTCCACGCCACTCTACTTTACGCTACTATATTCTATGCCATTGTACTCTATGCCATACCATGCCACTCCACATTATGCCACTCTACTCTACGCCAATCTATGCCACTCCATGCCACTCCAGTCTACGTCATTCAACTGTACTACACTACACAACACTCCATTGTACTCCACGCCACTCTATACTACATCACTTTATGCCACTCCACTTCACATAATGCCACTCTACTCTACGCCACTCTACTCCAGGCCACAATACGCTGTTCCACTAGCTCCACTCTACTTTACTTCATTCCACTCCACTCTATGCTATGCCTCTCAACTCTATACCACTCCATGCCACTCCACTCCATGCTGCTCCACTCTTTGACACCCTACTCACTGTATACCACTCCATTCTACACCACTCAAATCTGTGTCTCACTATGCCACTTCAATCTATACCACTCCAGTCTAAGCCATTCCACACCACTCTGCACCACTCCACTCTACTCAGCGTGACTCTACCTTATACCACTCTGCCCCATGCCACTCCACTCAACACAATGGCACTTTGCACCATGCTAAGCCACTGCACTCTACGCCATATACTTTCTTAACTCTCCACCACTCTAGGCCACTCTACTCTATTCCACTCCATTCCACTCTACGGCATGCCTCTCTACACCACTCCACTCTGTTATGCACCACTCTACTCTACCCCACTCCACTCTACTCCACACAACTCTGCTGTATGGCGCTCTGCTCAACCCACCCTACCCATCTCTATGCCATTCTACTCTACACCACTCTAAACCATTCTACCCTATGTCACTCTACTCTATGCTACTCCCCTCTATACCAATCTAATTTAAGCCATGCTCCTTTATGCCATTCCACTCTAAACACCTCTAAACTATTCCACTCTACTCCCCTCCCATCTATGCCATTCCAATCTGCATCACTCTACTCTACGTCACTCCACTCCATTCAACGCTACTATATGCTATTTCACTCTATGCCTCTCTACTCCACACTCTGCTACACCATTCTACTCTATGTCACACCACTAACATTTAGCTATGCTGAGCAGCAGCCAGGCTGCTGTACAACATAGCAAAAATACATTGGAAAGGCAATAGCTCTTACATAGGCAAGAATTATTGGCTTTGCCAATGTTTGTTTAAATTGTTTGAATCATTGTAGAGAAGTGAATTCTACCTTGGCATTACAAGTGCCCTACAGTAGTTGATGCCAGACATCAATTGATTCAGTATTTATCGGCTTTGATAATTATTATCTATTAAAACATGTATATTTTGGTGTTCATTTGTTCTCTGGAAAATCCAGCAGAATGATCCTACCTAGGAGGCATATTTACTAGTAAAGTGGCGAAGTGTCCTGAAGAAATAGTGGCAGCTAGATGTAATTTTGTCACTGCACCACTCAATATAGTCACACAAAAAAATGTATCCTTCCACACTAACATTGCCCACCTCAAATGGCCAGCTGCCACATGGTCATACATCAAGGACAATATCAAACAAGGATGAGTGGCAACACAATCACAAACCAAATCCATTCAGTAATGATCAACTACCAGTATGATTAACCAATTAGTCCATAGTTTCCATTTTTGCCTACGTATTTTTTTTTTTTTTTTTTTTTTTCTCTTTTTCAAACTTGAAATTTTGATATAAACAGATGCAACCAACATGTTTCGCCCCAGGCAAGGGCTTCTTCAGGGCTGCAAATACATACAAAAACAAATACACACATAGACTAAAACATAGTTACATTAAAAAGGTCAAGACAACATGAATACATTTGATTAAAACACTTGATCCAATTAGATTGGTCAAAAAGACAAACTAAGATGGCACCAGTGGTACCTGAACAGCCACAATAAACCAAATAGTGACATATTTAACCAATCCACCAGTGGTGTCTAGCTACAGTTCAACGTTCTATTTCTCCTTTGGTACCCACCACTAAAAAACATTTATTTTCTTTCTTTTATTAATCAATACAGAAAATATTTTAAGATACAAGTGTTCAATACACCAGTCTAATATTTGTGAACCTTTTCATTTGAGAACGTAACAGCATAGAGACAGAGCAATATAGATTTAAATGGGATAGAAAAGGACCAGCAAGTAAGTGTGACTAGAGTGACACTACCGAGGTAGATTCAAAATCTTATGTCCACAGTCACATAATATAATGAGTAAATACTATTCTACCCAAAGATTCTCATCACCTCTTCATTAAATATCCCGACGCATGCCCAAACGTTCATCAAAAAATTACATAAAGACGCTTACCACTACAACTCTTGTGCAGGTGATGATAAACATAAAGGGCATCCAGAGTCCTGTCTGAGTTCCAAATTCTTTGTTGCCTGCTTCAATGTGCCATCCAATAGCTAACAACCTAAATAGCTTGTTTCAGATCCAAACTCTCCTTTGATTGTGTGTAATACTATATATAAAGGAGGCCACCATGCAGCCTATCCACCCCTTACTCAAAAAGCGAGATATGAGTAGCTTTCCTTTAAGGCTAATCACCTCATAGAGTATTTCGTGGCACAGAGTAGTAACAGTGCACACACAAACTGGCAAGAGTTACGGTCTATATGTGGAAATAATTCCACCCATATTCCTGACATAAAGTATTAATGGTGCATACATCATATTGCGAAAGTTACAGTCCACAAGTGGAAATGCTTCCATTAAGATTGAGTCCCCAAGTGAGTACCAGTCATAACCAGTGTCCATATGTAAGAAGCCAAGAAGGCTAACGACATGCTCTGTCACTTTAGAAATGCAAGGCAGCACCTTATTCACAAGAATATGGTGCAGCCCTGCGTTTCCCACTGTGCTGGCTCTAATTTAGTCACCATAGTGCAAGTGTATCTGTGTTGCAGGAGAAGATTGTTTATGTGCAGGAAGGTGTCCCCTCCTGCACATAAACAATGGCGTTTTGCTCAATGCAGCACCCTTAGAAGTAGCAACACGTAATTTCTTTAAAATGATTGTTTATGAGCAGGAAGGGACACCTTCTTGCACTTAAACAATCATTGGTGTTTTGCAGTTTCCATGTGTGCTACACAATGCAGCACACATGGAAACAGCAACAACGAGGAGAAATTAAACATTTCTCCTCGTTTCATCAGGCTAAGTCCAGGTTGTCCCTGGTCTTAATTTTGGCGCTGCCACATATTTACACCACCTTGTAAATATGGGGCAGAATTAAAATCAGTGGGTGTTGTGGTGGAGCTCGCACAGCACCCTCCCCTTTCATGCTAAGTGTAGTGTGAAATGGTGCCACGTTAAGTGGCTTGACGCTACCTTGTAAATAAGGTGAAGATTCTATCGCCACCACAACGTCCTGAAAAGTGACGTTGTGAGGGCGATAGGGGCTTGTAAATATGCCCCCAAATTTTATTTGGGAGATGCGGACTTGATTGTGATTAAGTCTGCATATCAGGGGTTTGTGCAGGGGTCAGAATTTATTATCCAGCGTTCTCCACTGCATGAAGCAATTACCTCTGGCATCGGAGATCGGATGTGCTGTGCCTTTTGCATATTCAGTATCAATATTTTTTGGGATAGTTTTTATTGAGTATATATAGAGTAATTACACATTCTAATAACAGATATAAGGTTATAATATAATATTAGGATCAGAGGTATAACAATGTATAAAATAGGTAAGAGACAATAAAAATCATGCGATAAAAGATAATATTATTTTATATAAAGAGTGAAAGAAGAAAATAGAGAAGACGGGGAAGGATGTAAGGCTAGAAGAAGGACAGAAGAGAGAATAGAGATGAAAAGTTTTGAAATGGGCTTGGCGCAGTTCTTTGTGTGTTGATTACTATCTTAATTACATTCTATACGCTTCACTATTAAATAAAGATCGGCTTCATACAATTAATGCATTCAGATATGCTCAAGGTCAAAATCAGCAAATAAAACAGATCTATTATCCTATGGAACCTGAATTCATGTGAAAAAAGATGCTTTCAGTCGGTCTCCACTTCCAAGGAGCTGTATAATTATGTTTCATAATTACATAAGTTTCCATTTCAGATGTTTAAATCCACAATAGGATAGGCTGATAACAAACAGCTTTCAGAGAAATTGTTGAAAGGAGACGCACTTCAGAATGTGTTCATAGTTGTTTTCAATGACAATGAGTTACCCAGAGATGAAGCATACAAGCCAGGATTAAAGCAGACATCCTACGGCACTCCTTAGGGCCATAATCCATAGAGTCAGCAGTAGGACCCTAATCTTCTAGTCAGCGCCGAGATGCCCCAGGGTGAGTTGAGCGCTCTACAAACTAACTAACATAACATAACACAGCACGCGCAGTGCTAAATTTATGACATGCTTTTTATACTCTAAAGTATGTTATAAATGTGCCCCACTCATGCTCGGCTTATGGAATGTGGCTCTATTTAGACTGAGTGCTGTCCTGAAAATGGCAGGGCTGGTGCGGCCATATGTTAGCACCCTATGTAGCAGTGAACATTTGTTTGTTTGGAGCTGTATTTAAGCTCTTCTCTTTTCAGAAATGTGTGCTCCATGGTGAAAGTTGTGCCTGGGACTCTGTCCCACGTTCTTCCAGCTCTGTTACCGAGCACTTCCGTTGTCAGCAGCTGCTAATTAGTGCACTTTTGTTAATGTGCAGCTACCTGAACACTCTGAATTGATGTATTGCCGTTCCACACAAGTGTAAACAAGGTAAAGCCGCCCCTTTGTGGGTCGCAGGCAGCACACCGTGATTGATTACCATTTCAAATGCGGCTCCCACAGTGGGATAAAGACAAACGCCTTTGCTTAGCTGTGCAGAGAGACTACTGCAACAGAACGCTTGCCCAGAAACTTTCCTGTTCCTACATTGATATGGCTGAAAACATTCTTTAGAACAAATGCTGCTCCATCTGCCACAGAGGAACACTTTAAGAATAAGGAACATGTTTTCTGATCTGCTCAATGGCTCTTGAGGGAAGTTGCTTGTAACACTATAGACAGACACATTAACAGCTATCTCTGTTTCCACAGAGTAGATATAGACATACAGCTATGGAATATTGAGTAGGCTTTGCTCAGAACAAATTTTGAGGATTCAGGACAAGTTGTAATGCTGTTTGTCTAACAGTATTATCATCACCATTATATTATCTTCACACCGTACCTTTCGCCTAACAACATCCATGATAGGCGGTACAACTCTGCACACAGACGCACAAGGACAGTGATTGAGCGTACTTTCGGAATACTGAAATCCCGCTTTACATGCCTACATAAGAGTGGTGGAGCTCTGCCGTATGCGCCAGAGACAGACTGTAAAATTGTGGCAACATGTTCCATGCTGCACAACATGGCCTGCTGGAGTGGGCTGCCCATGGATGTGTCTGACACAGATTCTGAGGATGATGGTCCAGGACCACCTGCCCAACAACTAAGGGATGGCAGCGCTGCAGCAGAGGGGAGAAGGCACAGGGACCAGACTGCAAACAACTATTTCTGAAAGGTACGTACACACCAGCTAGTCACTCATCTGTACAAAAGACATGAGTAACTGTGAATGCCAATGGGTGTTTAATTTTCACACACCCATTTTAAAGTAGGACCCCATGTGCATCAGTAACCTTAGTATAATGACGCCTATGGGAAAATAAATGGGTTTCGTCACCAATAGTAAATAACTCAAATGTACATGAAAGATGTTTGGGGGACAGTAAAATGTCATTTCCTGACCCTGCGCGTGGCCTGGCCAGATGTGCCACTAGCCACCCCAAGGTTGCGGCAGCGGCTTCTGCGCAACAATCAATCAATCAATCAATCAATCAATCAATCAATCAATCAGGGCTTAATATAGCTCGCTACTCACCTGTGAGGGTCTCAAGGCCCTGGGGGGGGGGGGGGGGGGGGTGCGGCTCCAGGTCAGTCAAAGAGCAAGGTTTTGAGGTCCTTCCTGAACGTGTGCAGGGTCGGGGAGAGTCTGATGTTCACAGGGAGCTCGTTCCAGGTCATGGCTGCGATGTAGGAGAAAGCCCTCCCGTTGGTTCTGTTTCTGCGGATGCGGGGGACATCTGCCAGGGAAAGGTCAGCAGAGCGGAGGATCCTCTTGGGTACGTAGAGGGATACTCTCTCGTTGAGGTATTTGGGTCCAACATAGGTGCATCAGTGGCTGACATGCTGCTCCTGCTAGATAACTCACTATAGTGCCACCAAGTCCAATATCCCCAAGTAACTGGTTCGCCTGCAGTGTTTCAACTGTAGCTGTGATTTTCTCCTAACCACGCGCTACATCGTCACTGTAGTGGCCCATTTCCACTTGTAGGCCAAGTGTGTGCTGACTTTGTCTATTGATGGCATGTGCCAGTCTGTTGATTGCCCTGGTGAGACTGTCCATTTTCTGTCCCCTGCTGCGCTCAATGCGCCTCTGGTTCTCTCTTTCCACTGCAAACTCCTTGGCCAAGTCTGCCACGATGCTGGTGAGGGCACCCAGTTTTGCCTCTATTCTGGACTGGTTTTGTGCCAGTTTTGTTGTCACCATGTGGAATCCCTGGGTCATTCCCAGATTTCTCTGTTTTTGTATTTGGTTATGCAGGCGCTGTATCTGCAGCATTTCTCTATCAATGGGAGCTGACATTGCATGACTGAATGCCCCAGCTGTGGACTTGCCTTGGGACTGAAGCTGGGACTGTTGGGTTATCGGTGCAAGACGCACATGAGTGGACTGGAGGCCTGGTGGTGTGATGTGGTGCTGCGCTGCAGAGGTGGCAGTTGGTGTTCACAGTGGAGTGGTTGCAGCCGCAGTGGATGGATTGTCAGTGGCCCTGTCCCCACTCCTTTCCCCGGAATCCTGCCCTTCCTCAATTTACTCTGCCTTGTGGCTACCCGATGTGTCCCCATCGGTGTCCTCTGCTTGAAATGATGTGTCTATGTGACAAAAGAGATGACAGATGATATTAAAAGATGTGTTTCGCTGTATCAGTGTTTTACCAATGTTTATCAGCTCAAGTCATTCCCTCACTACACTTATTTTGACACAGACTACATCTCCCATGATGCAACACTAGTGTTGTTTTTTGTTTGTACATGGATGTATGCTTGTGTTTGATTAGTATGCATGCACAGTATAGGCGTTAGTGGGTATGCACACATCACATGCACAGTTTTCACTTACCAGGAGTTATGGTGGGTGGGATGCCTCCAGGGTCTAAAAGCCTGCTACAGCTGCCCTCTCCAGGGTGGCTTCCACCATTGCCTCTGCTGGTGTCGGGTCTGCTGATGTGGATGGTCCACCTCCTGTCTGTTCGGCTGCTTCAAGGCGCTCTGCCACCCTCTCTTTTGCCCTGGAGCAAAGGTCACACCATATTTTCTTAATATCATCAATGGTCCGGTGTTCTACTCCCAGGAAATTAATCCTTCTCTGCATGCTGCACCAGATCTTCATTTTCTCACTTTTACCCAGACATGGGATATTCTGCCAAATAATTTGACATGATGATTCCAGCATTCTTCGGTTAGTATGTCTAGTTCTTTTTCTGCGAACTTCAGCTTTCGCTGCCTCTGCTTGGTTCCCTTGTTGGTATCCTTGCTGGTCATCTTTGCTCTCTCAGCAGTGTCTCACAATGCTGCTGCACCTGAACATGTGCTTGTTTGCGATCAGGAGTTGATTTGGGCACCACTTCCTGTTTGGGAGGTCCTTCAACACAACCAGGAAGTTTAGCTTTTTTTTAAAATAAATTTTAGCTGTTTCCGAGTGCTTTATTGCGATTTTAACGCACACTCGTAAATAGCGCATGCAAAAACGATGTTTGTATGGGTCTCGCTATTTGCGAGACGATTGCGACTCACTACTAGCGAGTGTCCCAAAAAGCATTGTGAGTCAATTGTGACTCGCAATGTAGTTGGCGAAGGTGTTGGTAGGTAGCGAATAGCGACTCGCTTAATAGCAACTTGCTATTTTTCGCTAATAGCGAGTGGTTATTTTTGGTGGTCGTACATCTGGCCCTAAGTGTGCATAAATTAAGAAAAATCTATGAGCTCACCCAAATAGTGAGTAAACATAAACCTAATGACCTCAACCTATACGAACTACCAACAAATTAACATTTAAGATTAAACTAATGTTTATTTTCATTTAACAAAAAAGAAAGCAACTGCTTCACATTAAAACATCCCAACAGAAAAGCTGCAAAACAGAATTAAACAACTAAACAGAACTTATATGTAAGTATACAAAATAGATGCATAGATTTACATGTAAATACCAAACATCCAAACTTTAAAATATTGTATATATTTTTGCTATGGCACTACTTTCAGATACAATGAAAGAGGCAGCAAAATCATAACATCACAGAAAGGAAAGCGGTTATTAAATCACATGGGCTACACCTACAGCCAAGAAAGTACATCAAAAAAAAATATTATTTGGAAATGTACCAAATATTACTCAAATGCATGCTATGGAAGGGTGACTACAAAAAATGATGTTGTAATTCATGTAAGAGAGCACAACCACCCCCAAATGTGACATAAATCTATATCTATGTATGGGAGGTACTGCAGGATATAAGACAGACAAGCATTAGCTCTCAGGAACCCGCAACCAAAGTCCTTAAAGATATACTGCCTAATGTTTATGAACACATCACAGGCCAACTACCACCAATACGCGCTTTAAAGCGTTCAATTGCATGACCTAAAACATTCACTAGTGATACTCCTCCTGCCCCTAGAAGATGACAAGGCATAGAAATACCGGAACGTTTTACAATGTCACCTAATTAGAAACCTTTCCTTTTTCCTGACAACCTAAACAATGGGAAACAAATTCTAATATTCTCCACATCAAATAACTCACTAAAACTAAGCCATTGTCAATCCTGAATGATGGATAGGACCTTCTAAATGTGTCCCAAACCATTCACCCAGAGATACACCACATGGTGAATATCAAAACACAAATATCCCTTTTACTTATGCCCTACTACTAAATAAACAGAGCAGCACTTTCTATAACATCTGAAACCACATTTTACATAAATCAAATAACTACTACCCCTAAAATATTCATAGACTTTCAGTAAGCCATGATTGAATCCATTTTACAAATGTACCCCAACCCATCCCCACAAGGCTGTTACTATAATTTCAATCAAAGCACATGGAGGCCCTTCAACAATCTGCACTAGGTGTGGAATATTCTACAAACAGTCAATTTGCCTTTGAAATAAAGACAATGTTCCTGTCACAGAGGTAGCTAATCACTACAATTTACTAATAGAAAGCCCTTTCCACCAAACAAATGAAAACAAACTAAGACTCCTAATGGAATATTTCAAAGTCACTTTGGTTGGCAGAGTGCATCACTCGGTACACAGATGCCAACCAAATTCCAAATACCATGGTAGAGGTCTAAGACCACACCTTGGCACAGGACACCAAAACAAACACCACAGTGGAAGGATGGCACAATGCCTTCCAATCCACATATAACAGAACCCATCCTACACTCTATAAATATATAGAAGCATTACAAAAAGAGCAAGCAAATACAAATGGAGCAATCTGTTTACCAAATCTCGCCTAAACAAACCAAAGAATGTATGACATGCTACAATTTAAGGAGAAGCTCTTCAAAAATAACAAATGAGTAGATCACTTAGAAATGAGAGCCAAAAGCACATTCTAAATCACTTGTAACCTACCAAAGGACCCAACAAAAATTGCAAAATCTAAACCAACATGACAAACAATTTATTTATAAATAATAAATATAATCTTTTATTACATCAGTCTTAAAATTGAATAAAACTCCAGTGTTAATGAAGACTGAGATAATAAAATGATATATAAATTATTGCAACAAAAATGTAACCTTCACCAATTAAGAAAATCAATCCATCACTGAAATGAATAACCCAACACATAAACCACACAATTCAAAATAACAATTACATAATATTTTGAACAAACCATAAAATATTACATTTCCCACCCAAAAGAAAGAAAAACTTGTGGTTCTGTAGCTGCAGATCTTCCTTTGTACCCGCATAGTCAAAAATAGTAATCCACTAAAAATGGGAAAAACATTATCCAAAAAGCCCCCAAAAAAATGCAAAAATAAATAAATGTAATAGTGATCCCTCAGAGCAATCCAAAGTATTTAGTAACCATAAAAAGATCCCAAAAGTATGACTTAATTGCTTATAAGAGTGTGGTCAACTATGAAATCCAAGGTCTGGTGAAAGTCTTGCATCATTAGCAACAGATAATCTACTGTTGCTAATCTTTGGTGGGACATATGCATGGATGCAACGCAACAGTCTCTGATACTCCTGCCATTCAGAGTACGAAGACCCAGAGTGTTCAATGCTGAGCTACTAAGCTTTGAGCATCTGATAGCTGAGGGAGGATTTAATGGTGCAATATTCCATAGCTTGTCTTAAACGTTGAGCCATTCCTTCTCATTTGGGGTCATGAGCAGACTGGAATTGAAGTCACCCGCTAGTAGCCATGTAGAATTTAGATGATCAGGTCTTAGATGGTACAAGATGTTGATTAAATATTATATTGTATCCCTCTTTATGTCAGAGTTTGGGTTTATATATATATATATATATGCAAGCACCAGGGAATTTTAAGGGCTATGTTGTCCAACCGTAATAGCAAGTTTGAGTATAATGAAAGCAACTTTTTCATTTCATTTCATTTCATAAAATTTTATTTGGCTACCAGCACAAAGCATAGATCTGATGTATTTTTTGGAACTACACAACATGAGTGTTGGTTTGGTTCTCTTTTCCTTACTACTTCCTCCCACACTTTCTGTCACTGATGATGACGTTGCAGATACAGGGGATTAAGATCAGGAAGTTGTTCTTAAAATTACACAAAATTACAGACATGCAAATACTATGAAATTAATGATATACGACCTCCTGGCAATGGGTGGTAGTGTTACCTTCGTGATTGAGGCATATGAGGCATTCAGAACAGAGCTAATATATTCTTGGGTCAAATTCCCGCTTACAGATGCACCCACACATTTGTTTCATACTTACATTGAAGATGAGACGTCTGAAGAATACTTTCCATAGGTGGACTTAAAAGTTCCATTAACATACCAAGAGTATATTATTGGTTTAAAGGCGCTGCCCCCACACCACTACAAATTTGAGACTCGGTCCGCTCAGTAGACCAGGAGCAACCTGCCTGGTTCTAGCTGCTTACACACCACATCCAGAGATAGATACATTGGAGGCAGCAGAATTACATACACTTTACAGAGACGTAGTAAAATTATACAGGAAGCTTACACAGTTCGTAATGTGAACACTTACAATTCAACCTAAGAGGATTACTCAAGCTGGTCAACCTCAAATGACTATGACAAATATCAGCCCACAAACTCTGAATGCTATTATGGGAAGAATGCCACCAAACGGGAGCAAATGCCATTCTGGATAGCAGTATTCCCCATAAGGGCCCGACGGAAAAACACAAGAATATTAACAATTTGCTTGCCAATGGGGATAGCTACCCAATAGAGGATTTTATACCTGGGGTACAGTTTTTGCTGGCATATATACAGGAACTCATGGTACCCCCTCAATAGCAGTTATACCAGATGTTTTAAAACAAATACGGAATGATTTTGGGGCAGAATGTGCCCTGGACTGTGGTGTAGTTCCTATAAACCTTATATAGGATTTGCACGCTTAGACAACATACACTATAGGATTGGTGTCAGACTGATTCTGTACACCCCTACCGGGTATGTAAGCCTGTATACCAGCTAGCTCACAGTGCCACTAGAAACCTCTCTTACCAAGGAGAGAATAGTTCTTGGCAACTATCGAACATGACAACCCTGATCCCTCAGGATAGTGGAAACAGTGTACTACTTTTCGCTCAGTCACTCCTGCTCACTTTGTCTCAGAGAGATACACAGAATAAACAATGGGGACGTGTTTCAACAAGCATTTATTGAACCAGCATCATTCTAGTCCAAAATAGATGTGCTGAAACAACCATTATACAGTAACAGATATAAATGATTATAAGCACTAACAGAGTAAAATGATGGTAGATCTCTACCATCGTGCTAAAGCAATGAATTCAGGCAAGTATATAAAATACATGACAGTAATAAAAGCGTACTCCTACGATGCGACCCTAACTAGATGTACCTATGTGTACCTAGCATGTATGCAGGTGTAAAAGCCAAGAATCCCTCTAGGATAAAGTCAATCTCATTACCTGAAGTGAGAGACTGTGGGACCCCGTCTTGGTCTCAAGATGGACACCCCGCAATGGATGTCAGACCACTGTGCGCTAGAGTGTCTGCGTGCAGGAACCTCAGCGTCTAGCATCACTGTGTCGGCATGGAAGTCCTTTTCTCCTCTGACTGCCTCAGCAAGATATGGTGTATATATAACCAAAGAGGTACCCCTTGGGGTTATACCGTGCTGTGTCATGTCTGAGTAGGAGGACGGAAGGAATGACCCATATACATAGTTATTATGCAGGAGATATTAGGCCTGCTGACCTGCTGTGATTCCAAGAATCCTCATGCATAATAAATTAGGCTTAAGCTTTTCGGAGAAAACCCCATGTCATCTTTGGACATTACCGTAACTAGGTGAGAGGTCAGTACTAAAAACCGTTATGTAGTGTAACGGTAGGGGAGAATATAGGTGAAAGGTTAGGTGACTACGTGAGCCTATATTGGGGTACCTATGTGGAACATAACAGGACTTAGGGATGAAACTGAAAGGCAATTTTGCCTAGGTATCAGCAATTATGTTAGGTAACATAAAAGGGGAGGCAGCAGCGGTGGCTATACACCAACGCCTGAGGAAAGTCAATCTGAGTGAGAAATACCTAAGATTATCAAAGAAACCTATGCTTCTCTGGGTAGAGATAACTTGGGAGCAAAACCTAGAAAATCACAAGTGCTGAGCAATCCTTAAAAAAATGGGATAACAAACAATCAAAAAATAACAAGCAAAATGTATCACAATCATGGGGTGGGTCTCCTCAACAGGAGCCCTCTGAGAAAACTACAATCTTAGGAACCGTGATAATATTAAAAAAGCTGACAGGTATCAGGATACTGATACACATACCTCTTGTTCCTTTGAGGATTCATAAAAACACTTTGGAGAGGGAAGGACAGTCAGAACACAGATCAGAAGCGAGTCAACCCAAAAACACACATCTCACTTTAGACTACATTATCAAACACGAATATAAACCCAAAACTAAACCTCAATTTAAAAAGAAGAAAGTAGCTGGCCTTAAAATAAGAAATGACCAGGCTACTGAAGACTCTAGTTCTGAACGGGGACAATGCTAGACAGCGCAGCAGAAGTAACAATAGCTCGCCAGAACCTGATTGAATTTCTGGTGACAGCAAGGGTGAATGAACACATCACGGTGGAGACACCAGACACAAGGTTAGGTGTCCCACATTGTTTATATGAAAATATGCTCCAAATGGAGGGGGACATACTCAGGAAGGTGAAAGGTCTCTTTGGGAGAACCTGACACAAGGATACAACATCCATTTGGATGAAAGAGATTGGCTGCGTGAGTTCGTTAAGGAGTGCCCTAAGGGGAAGATGTAATTTTAGTCAGTAAAAACTTTATTTTGGCACAAAGCCATAAAAGTGCTTACATTTTAAAAAAACATCACAGATACAATATATTTACAAGCCATTTACATCCTTACATGACGGGCCTCTCCATAGACACACGATCAAAGAATCCCTAAAATCTACTAAGTTAAAAGAATAAAAAGATGTTAAATCTATCATTAAAAATAGATGCAAGAAGATTTACAATAGTAGAAATGGTGGACAATACAATAATACTTGGCAGCTTGCCTGATGTAGCACATACTGTTTAAAAAATGAGAAACCGCAAATACAATTGGAGGGATAGTATGATACTATAAGATTCTCAATGCCGCTATACATTGCTTTTTTTTTACAAAGTTTTGTTAACCAGCGTTTACGCTGTATCCGATAAGCAGGGCAGAGAAAAAGAACGTGGATTTCAGACTCCTCCTTATAATTACATACAGGACATTCCTTCTTTGAATCTTTTGCCCATCTACAAGTAAGTACATGAATTGGGAGGGTCCCTAGTCTGAATTGCAGATATAATTTCCTAGCCCTGGGAAGTAGGATAAAATCAAGGAAGGGTTCCTTGTAGTATGTATCTTTTATAAGGAGTAATTCTAACATGAAGCACCCATGTACGGAATTATTTTGTATTTGAATGAGTTTCATTGCTCTGTATTGTCTTATTAGTTCCAATCTAGAGATCAGAGTACCAGAAGTTTCAGGTGAACTCCACAAATCTGGGTTCTTTAATTCCAGAGTGAGGTCCTTTATATGACAGAGCCAAGAAATTCCCTTATTGCGGCACTGGGGCAATATCTCTTTTAGCTCAGCCCTAATGTCAGACAGTTCAGGTGTCACCCAGAGTCGCCTCCAAAATGTAAGGGGTCTCAGTGCTATCTCTTCGCCCAGAGGCCTAATGCCCAAATCCATACGGAGGGTAATAAGTGGAGTGTTGTTCGGTAGACTTAAAAGTTGCCTTATAAAATTATTTTCTGCCTTTGTTGGATTGGAAACCTGGCAATGGCCCCACAGCTCTACCCCATATAATGCAGCCCCTCTGGCTTGGGCAGTATATATTTCAAGTGCAGGGGCAATGGGTTTCGAGTCTGAGGTTCTATGCATCTTCAAGATACCACCAATCGTCTGTGTTAGCCTAAGGCTAGCTTTTGCCACCAATGCCTCCCAATTAAAATACTCAGCCAGGGTGACTCCCAATTAGTCAAACGTCTCTACTCTTTCAAGAGGGATACCATGTAAAACTGGGTTGGAACGCTTCAGTTTGGGGGGGATTAAAAACCATAAACTTAGTCTTTGCTAGATTTATCTCCAATCCCCAAAACATGTAGAACTCTGCGAACCCATCTAGGATCCGCTGGATGCCCATTGGAGTTTTGGAAAGTAACAGGATATCATCTGCAAATATTAGTGCGGGAACCCTTCCTGTGGCTAACTTTGGAACATCACTATCCTTGATTTTCCGTAGGAAGTCAATGAGCCCATTTATAAAGAGACAGAATAGGGTGGGAGCGAGGACACATCCCTGTCGAACACCATTAAGGACAGGGAACCGGGCAGATAGCTCACCTGATTTTCCACATCGGACCTGCGCGAAGTTATCCGTGTGTCATTTTATTATGGACCCGAGCAGGTACGGGGGAATCTCAAGATCCCTCAAGACCCTCCAAAGCTTCGCCCTTAGTACCATATCAAAGGCCGACTTCAGATCCACGAATATTAAATAGAGGCTGCCACCCTCTAGGACAACCGTTTTCCAGTACAACAGCTGAAGCCTGAATATCTGGTCCACGGTTGACATCTTTGATCTATAGCCGGCCTGATATGGTCTGAGTATTTGTTCTTGTTCTACCCAGTCCTGTAAGCAATCCAGGAGCACTCGTCCAAAGAGTTTCTGGGAGATGTCAATGAGGCTGATTGGCCTGTAATTAGAAGGCGTGAGGGGGCAACCTTTCTTGAATATTGGAACTATCTCGGCCCCACGCCATGTGTCTGGAAGATCCATACCCCCAGCAAAAATGATGTAAAAAGATGTAATTTTACCGGCTTCCTCCAACCTCGTTCCAGAGTCACTTAAATATTCATACATGCAGGAGTGGGTGTTAGCGATAGATCCTGCACTCTACCGCAAACAGATATGGTGGGATGCTGAGTCACCTCACCATGAAAACCTATTTAAATCTCCTCCTACTCCACAGAGGCAGTACCCAATAAAACATTATGTAAAGAAACAAGTCAGGAAGATCTTAGATCAACTTGAGTACCAAGGTGTGATTGAAAATTGCACCTCTTCCATGAATAATCCTTTGTTTCCGGCAATGAAACCCGGCAATTCATATCATCTAGTTTTTGACTACAGGCATTTAAACACATGCACACAAACATTTGCAGTACAAAATGCACACAGTGCCGCATTAATGAATAACATTGTGCGGAAAAAAGACAAAACAACACTAGATATCTCGAATGTTTTTTTTCTGCGAGAATATAGCACCTGGAAGCAGATACTTGGCAGCATTCTTGGCCCTCGGCACACAACGCCAGTCCTGTACAGTGCCCCAAGTGTATAAGAATAGCCCGGGGTTGTTCTCCACAAGATCATTATAGTTACATCAAAATTGTGATGAGAAGGCATTGTCCTACGTAGATGATATTTATCTGACGGATGATGAGTTAGTGGAACACTTGAACAGGGTGAACGACATAATTTTGGGGTTCGCCAATGAGGGCTGCTAATTTAACTTTAAAAAATCAAAAAATTGGCATCTCAGTGACATATTTTGGGGATATGAACAGTCAAGTGAAGGAAAAAACCTGGCAGATATGTTGTAGAAAAATGTGCACTGCTGCAGCCTCCAAAGACTCTTAAAGGTTTACAATCCATTTAATGATTCCTACATTTTGGCAGGAGATACATTTTGGATTACGCAGAAAGGGTTAAACCTTTATACGACCTAATCAGACCTGAGTTTTCAGTCAAACATTGGACACGGGAACACACAGAAATTCTCCATTCAGTACAAGCTGATATGATAGCTTCCAAACACTTACACACATGTGTAAATACTATGGATCTGGTGATCCGTGTAGTCATGGGTCAATCAGGGTACACTTACCTGACCTGTAAGGAAGGCCAAACTGTACCCATTGCATGCCAAATCACATTTGTACACAAACGCTGAAATGCGTTTTGCATCTACAGAAACGATACTGACAGCAGTACAGACTGCTGAAGTGAGAGAAAAAGCACTAGCACAGGGTAACACATACTTGTCATGACTCTAGTACTAACCTTAGAGGCTGTTACCAAAGTAAGCATTCCAAAAGCAAAAGCACTGCATCCGCGAGGAATACAATGGGCTAATTCTCCCACTGCAACAGATGTAGACTACAAATTTGACTCTACAATAAAAACACAAGCATTTCTGCAGTACAAACAAGAATATCCTCTCCCAAATGAAATAATGCCTCTAGATCAGTATGAATATTTCATTTACAGTGACAGATCTGACCTGCCTGCCATAGGAAGTAAACAGCAATACAGTGCAGCATGTGAGACTGTGAAGGAACGTATGCGGAATGGAAAGTTCCATCCTAGCAATACACAGACGCAGTCTCTAGGAGATTGCACGCCACAGCTGGCATAACTAAAAGCCCTGATACTGGCACTAACAAATGTGGATCGGGAATTCCCCGACTTATTGTGTGCAATTCATTTTTATTATGTCCACTCATACAATGAATATCTTCACTATTTGGGGCCAGAATGGGTTTAGAGATTCCAAAGGTTGCACAATAAAGCACATGTTACTTTGGGAACAGGTAGCAAAGCTGAAACAATGCTTGCCACGGACTCATGTAATTCACACATTGAGTCATCAGCGTGTTTGCGTGCACGTTGAAAAGAATTCATTAGATAGTGAAGCCACCAAGGCGACAGTGCGAACTGCTGCCATTCCTGCAATCACTCGTCCAAGCACAAGGATAGACGAACAAATATTGATACTTGTAAATGCTAAGTGCAACAGCTCAACCTTGCCGAAAAGGTTTTCCACTCAAGTACTCCTACAAGTTAGATGCACAAAATATTCCATTTGTTAATATTCCAGGAATGGGGAATAGAGTATTACCAAACATGGATCGCAGATTAGGATTAATTCTAGCTGCACACAAGGGTCTGGGTTCAGCACACGCAGGTATTGCTGCAACTGTTTTACTACTAAAGCAGTGTTATTGGTGGCCAGGTCTTATTAAACAGACCAAGGGCTTTGTCCTCAAGTGCGACATCTATCAGCAGATGGAAGGTTCCAGCATAGCACGTCCACCACAAACATCACTACTGATATCAGACAGACCTCTTGCATGTGTATATTTGGACCACTGCAGCCCCTTTCAATCTGATGGAGCTTACAAGTGCATCTTCATGGCAGTGGATTCATGCTCTAGATTCCTTTAGGTTTGCCCTTAGTGCTTGGCTGACACCCAAACTGTTATCAAGGATTTGCGAGTCTTCATAAGGACATATGCGATTGGCACAATACATTCCAACCGTGGACATGCGTTTAGCTCAGGGGCTTACAATGAAGCCACAGGAAGTTTGGGTGTGGCCTTGCGGTACTCCTCCCCATATCACCCGAGGGAAATCCGATCATAGTGACAAAGAACCGAGAATTAAAGCAATCCATTACAGCTAGGGAATTAGGCTTGGGGGCAGTTGGGTCAATCACCGATATGGGGTCCAGAGGGCACATAACAACATGGCAAGAAAATCCCAGTGGGGCCATATTTCATATGAATTCCTGTTCAGGATAAGAATGTGGGTACCAGACCTCGATTGTGGCAGCACAGTGGCGGATAAAAAACCATTTGACATCAATGATCGTTTGGCTGTTTTACAGGAACTCAATGAATTGCGGACATTACAAAGTAACGTCCAAGTAAAATGCACCACAACTGGAAAAGTGAAAGCTGTTCTGGCAGGACCTGCCTGGGTCCCAAAAATCGGGGACCTGATCAGAGAAAAGATTATGGACAAAAAAAATAGGGCCTGTCCCTGTCCCGGCTGTCAAAGGAACAAGAAAAGTACTTCTTTCTGGATGCAAAGAGATTTGTCTCAATTGATCTGATAAAACCACACTATGTGGCCGATACTCAAGAGTAGGCCGCATGGGCTCCTGCGTGTTCACCGATCTCCACTCGCTACCATTCAGATGAAAAAAAGATTAATAGCTTTTGAGGACTCCACTTCGCGAAGGGCAGGAGTTACCAACAATGGAATGCAAATAATACCTGTTGAAATTGAACAACATCAAACTACAAATGAAGCAAAGATCTCACTTTGGCCTAACACCAACATCTATGTGAATATGTCTCGAACTGAGGTATCTGCTATTTCCAGAAAACCTGCTGAGCTACCAAAGATAGATTGAACTGGCCACTTCATCGATTTTGACGATTTCTCATTGGATCCAAGTGCACCGAGTTACCGCCACCGCCTGTTTCCCACAAACAACGAATTCTTGATTTCTAACTTTGGCTGAAAAAGACTTACTTTGTTTTTCCCTGGCTAAAGCTCTGGATTGCAAAAGGTCTACTGTTCCTAGTCCTTTGGATTGGTATTGTGACTGTCTTTTTCTTGCTCCTGAATGGACATTACCTCCCAGAACACTCTGCAGTACAACATGTGAACTTGTTCTGAAACCACATGCATCATCACACTGTGAAGAGAGGGACCTGTCCTTAGTGAACATTACAGCAGTTCCAGTTCCTGAAGGAATAGTATGGAACAGAGTTTCCTATGATGTATATGGCCCTACTGAACGTTTGAGAAAACAGCATTTATTTAAAATTTACCTTAGTGATATCATCACCTCTAATACGCTCTCTGATGATTGGGACATTGAAACTGTGCATACTATGCTATCTGATTTAGAACAATCTGCTGCATTTTCTAATGATGAATTGTATGATGGTACATCTAATTTCAGCATCATGTTTTGTTACCAACACTATGGTCACCATTAGCAAGCAAGTATTCCATGTAATGTTTTCACTTACCATAAATGGGAACATTGCCCAACACCGCCGAAAGGTATTTCAACAACATTTGCACAGAAGTTTGCTTATTTTTCTGGGTTTAACACTTTAGACCTGACCTCTTATTACTATAGGCTTGCACCTACACCTGCAATGAAAAATATGCTTACTAACACTAAGCTGATATACTCTGCTTCCTTTATTACCCAACTGACTGTACATGGTTTTGACTTTTGGAAATACACTATAGACACAAAATCTGTCTGGGGGACTAAAGATTGGCAAGTTCAGGGAACTGAGGCTCTATTTAGAGCATGCCTCACTACATCAAATGATTTTCCTGAACGAGACAGTGCAACTGACTGCCTGTGTTGGACTAGCTAAGATCAAGGATTTGAACCCACCTCGGATTCCCTCACTAACACACTTTGAGGGGTGGCAAAACTATACACTATATCACAGGAGAGAGAGAGGACTAGGTAGCTAGTCCGTATCCCCGGGGTTTATATGTGTGATCAAAAAGGACTAGCCTATTTGTGAATTTACATAGACTCAAGACTGTAAGGCAGGGTACAAACCATTTTGTTTGTTCATGAAGCCCTCACCCACCAACCTAGTTGGTGGCATGCTTCATCATCGGGCCCACCCAGTGACACCGAGTGTGTCCCGGTGTGCTTCGACACCTGGATACAGCGGAGCAGGTATGTATCTGAGTGTGCAGTGTAGTGACGTGAAGGTGACGATTTAAAAGCTATGCAGGGATCCCAGTACCCGAGGGTAAATTATATTTTAATAACTGGGTCACTGCTAGCATTAAAAAAGGCTGTTGGATGTTATAGGAATGTTAATTAGGGTTTCCTACATCAAGGTGTGGTCTACATGTTTCCGCCAGGCCTTTATGATCAAAACTGGCTTTCCTCAGGACCAAAGTGTGTAGGTGCAAATTACTTAGATTTAAGTGATTGTGTAATTTTGAGAAATGTGTAGCACTCGCTAAGGTGCTTTACATGTGAGAGGGGGATTCCCTCTTAGAGCATTACTGGACGTACAAGTATGACAGGACACACATACAGGGGAGAGTCTCAGTATGGTTACATATTCACAAGACAGATTGATTGCCGATATCTATTGTGCTGTGTAGACGATAAATAAGCGGCAAATGGTGTAGCCATATTGGTGGTATGGCTAAGGTGAGAGTTATCATATGTACACAAAGTTTTGTGGTGGGCTAAGCATTGTAAGTGCATCAACACTCAAACAAACAGTGGAAAGTGCATGAAAGGAAGATTATCCTCACGTTGGCTTGTTGCCAAACATGCCCCATGGAGTAGTCCGGCAGAGGAACGGACCCTGGGAAGATAAAGGGTCCTTAGGGGGTTAGGGACCTGTGGAAAAAGAGCTTACCCGGCTTGTAGCTGAAGCGCTTGGTTTACTCATGATACTTTCGGTCAGTGTCTGCGTTGAGCCTCCAGTCGTCTCTGCGGCCTCCGTTGGGCTGTCCTCGGCCGTGTTTGTGCATTAAATGCAGGCTGCATCATTCTGAACACCTGTGCGGGGAAGGACAGAGAAGACAGACTGTGCGAGGACACGCTGAGTCATGGCTGTAGTGCACATGGGCGGGAGAGCAGTGTATCCTGTTGTGAGCATGCTCAGAAGAGTATCCTGCTGCGAGCATGACCATGTGCAGGGGAGTAGTGTGCTCTGCTGTGAGCATGTGCGGTACCGAATGTCGGCGCCTGCGCATTGGGATGGCTGGGTGAGTTGTACCCAGTGTTCACAGATTAGTGTACAGTTGTAAAACAAAAGAGCGCTAACTGGGGAAAGAGAGAACTTAAAGAGATTAAAGAACTATACACTACACAGTGAGGATACATTAGATACCGTACTACACAATGGTTCTTACAATTCATAAGACCCCAATTGGAAGGGATAGTTGGATTGGCCTATTGCCAAAAATCGGTGTTAGTCAAGATTCAGGGGTACCACTGAAGGGTTTAGTACCCATAAGCCTGATCAGCGCTATGTACAATCAGAACACTCAGGTGGTGACATCTTACAGTGTTGGGAAGTTATGCCTAGAGTGGCTAAAGACCTCAACACTGTCCCAGATGAAACAACACTTATCTCTTCTCATGGATGACATGGATCTTTGGGATTTTTTGCCAGGTACCCAGAAGCCACGTCACAAGCACTTCTTGTATGCTTTTTACAACAAGCTATGGAAAATCTCTCAACAGGGGGGCTGCTGAGAGACTACGTGAAATAGATTGGCTTAATCTTGAAAAGGCTTTGGCTGTGGTTAACAATGGCATGACCACACTATCATCCAGAATTTATTCACTAGCCAACATTGTTTCTTCTGCAATAAATATAATGCAACAGGATTTGTCTATTCTGCAAAAGAGAAAATCGCAATTGTGGTCCATTCTTTTATTGGGCTGAACGCTACAATCATTGCATTCTGGCCACATACCCTGGCATTACATCAACAGTATCGCTCTGTCCTTGTATATAATCTAACGGAAAGACATATGGTTATGGCACACAGATATGCAAAATATACCATGTTGAACACTGAAAAATTGGACCAATTACCTTTCACAGTGGCTGAGTCACCTTCCACAGAATGGTTAATCCATGGCTATATTACACTGCTAGTCACAATATTTAAATTTTAAAAGTCTCCAGTATTACCAGGTAGGCAGATATGAAGTGCTAGGAGAAGGATACATACTCGAGGACTGGGAATTACAGTACAGATTTAGATGCAGGACTGGGGACACTGACTTTTTTCTCAGCGGTTCAAACTGTGAAAGTGCTTTAAGTGGATCCCTAGTTTGCAGGGATATTTCACTTCATGGAGCCTAAAATGCTTCGGTGGCTAACTTGTCCTGTCACTTGACGGTTTCCCCGGCTGCCGTGATTCATCCGATGTTCGAGCTGCTCTCGAATGGGAGCTATTTGATGCTGAATGATCAAGGATGTTGTGGAATGGTACAAGCATCGCATATCTGGTCACCGTAAGTTCCAGGGTTACTTGTTTATGCAAGTATTGTTTCCATCAGCCCACACAGTTAGGGAGGCAACGCTATGACCTTCATTGGGAGGCGTGTTTACTCAGCCCTGTCAATACCTGTAAGGGGAGCCGTTGGTGTCCTGGTGTCTTCTGGCTTCATCACGCACCGCTGGTGCTCTGCTGGTGCGTTTCCCCGCCGCCGCCGCCGCTAGACCTCTTCACGGCCCGGTGTGGGAAGACTACTGCTCCCAGGCGCCCTAGCGCTAAAGACATCACAGAAGCGCCCGGAGGCGTTTAAAAGACGGTCGCTCCCTCGGTGGAGCAGGAGGCGTGTTTACTCAGCCCTGTCAATACCTGTAAGGGGAGCCGTTGGTGTCCTGGTGTCTTCTGGCTTCATCACGCACCGCTGGTGCTCTGCTGGTGCGTTTCCCCGCCGCCGCCGCCGCCGCCGCCGCCGCTAGACCTCTTCACGGCCCGGTGTGGGAAGACTACTGCTCCCAGGCGCCCTAGCGCTACAGACGTCACAGAAGCGCCCGGAGGCGTTTAAAAGACGGTCGCTCCCTCGGTGGAGCGGGAGGCGTGTTTACTCAGCCCTGTCAATACCTGTAAGGGGAGCCGTTGGTGTCCTGGTGTCTTCTGGCTTCATCACGCACCGCTGGTGCTCTGCTGGTGCGTTTGCCCGCCGCCGCCGCCGCTAGACCTCTTCACGGCCCGGTGTGGGAAGACTACTGCTCCCAGGCGCCCTAGCGCTACAGACGTCACAGAAGCGCCCGGAGGCGTTTAAAAGACGGTCGCTCCCTCGGTGGAGCGGGAGGCGTGTTTACTCAGCCCTGTCAATACCTGTAAGGGGAGCCGTTGGTGTCCTGGTGTCTTCTGGCTTCCTCACGCACCGCGGGTGCTCTGCTGGTGCGTTTCCCCGCCGCCGCCGCCGCTAGACCTCTTCACGGCCCGGTGTGGGAAGACTACTGCTCCCAGGCGCCCTAGCGCTACAGACGTCACAGAAGCGCCCGGAGGCGTTTAAAAGACGGTCGCTTCCTCCGCGTCGCGGGATCGCGCGCGGGTCGGCGCCGGGAGAAGCCCGGGACAAGGGCGGGACCGTCTGTGGCCGTCCGGGGCCGAAGGAGGCCGGGCTGGGCCACCCCCCTGAACTTTGCCAGTTGCTGGAGTCATTTATTAAGGTACTGTGATCATTCTCAGAGGCCGTGAACTATCCCTTGTTACATATGCACCATACGTGAGGCGGACCGACATTTCCTGCTTAAGGTTGCCTGTTCAGGGTGTGTAGTTGTCCGTGTAAGACCTCTACGACGGCCCCTGATACTATGGTCATACCTTAACCTGTTTTTGTTTTAAAGACCCCTCTTTGTCCCTTATGTTCTATTATAGGGCCATTTTAAATTCCACTATATGTAGACATTGTTGCATGTCTACTTTGTTGGACTCATTTCATTATAAGTGCTTTCTAATTGGCCGTGTTTTTTCACTGCATTTATTTTAATATTTTGTAACATGTCTAGGTCTACAGGGTCACCTAGGCCTTCTGTTTCTACGCCTGATAATTATTTAGTCAAGGTCGTAGATAAGATTAATAAGGAACGCAGATTATCCCTGGGTTTGACTAGTATTGAAAGCCTTGATTGTCCGAGCCAATTAGTTCCTGTTGACATTCATCCTTCTGAGGACAGCCAAGCACAGACTCACATTGATTCCCCAGTGAGGACTGATACATGTGTTATTGAGCCAACTCAGGTTTCTTTATTCGACACCGATTCTCTTGAAGTTTCCTAGACTAGTAGGTCTCCTAAGGTAGTTGCAGGTTCGCCCCCTGTGGCCCCTAAAATGTGTTAAGATCAGGGTCGCACTTTAATAGAACTGTTCCGCCAAAAAAGGCTGTACGTAAAAGTAAGAAGATTGTGGTCTCTGATCCTAGTAAAGGCACATCTGATTATACCTGTCCTAATAACACTATTAATACTAGTCAAATGATATTGGCCTCAGATCAGCTAGAGATGTTAATTGGTATTATTGATAGTAGGTTTGGCAAAATTATTACACCTCTTTTAGATAAACTTGAGGTTGTATCGAGGGAATTGAACAGATTAAGTGAACTGGTGCAATCACGACTGGACCCTATAAATAGCTCCCATTCGCACACTACGGCTAGTGGAACAGTGGGGCCAATCGGTAACAGGGTACTACACTCCAAGGAAGTATCCGTTATTGGCCAGGCTCGTGATGATACCACCAACCCCCTGCAGTCTGTAAATGGGACTAATTTGGTTAACGAACGGCAGGGTTCTGATGGTAATATAATACAACCTGCTCCCCGGGATATACCTACTGTGATTTTATCTAAGCCTCCCCGTCCTAATAATATCCCTGACAATGTAGCTGTTCAAGCTTTGGGGACTGCGGCAAGGTCCGCCGGTAGGGGGAATTTCAACAACCCAGGTCTCCCCCAACCCAATTTGCCACCCGATTGTGCGCCATATGTGGCAGTATTAACCAATGTGCCACCTATTAGAGAGGACGGCCCCTATCGCTACACTGAATCTCACGACTCTCTCAAAAATAAAACTGTGGCATGGCTCAATCTTGAATGTGGCTTTCCTGTGGCTCTGGCGGACCAGATTTTGTCTACCACCAGAACTAATTGGATCGGAATGTCCCCCAAAGTCATCTCTGGTGATTGTATTATTATTAATTTTGGTAACCCCCATCTTGCCACGACAGCTCTGATCCGTGCCTCGTCCCGTCTCAGCACTAGTCAGGGCATTTCACTCCGCCCTCTGGGGTATTTCTATAGTCATCATAGTGAACACCCCCCAGTGCATCAGGGTGGTGCGAGATCGAGGAGAGAAGAGATGTCTAGTTGGATAAACAGCCCCCAGATCCTTACTGCCAATCGATTTCAATGTCTGAGTGGGCTTGACCAAAATGATTGACAGGAGACGGGTGTAGCCCTAGAGTTAAGTAAAATTTCCTCCACTATGGATAAGATGGCCGTTCCCATTATAAACACGGAATCTTGTATGGAGGAGGGGGTAATCACACAGGAAAGTGGCATAATAGGTTATCCGGTATTAGACGGAGAGTTCTGTAATATTACCTCCCCCGTACAGGCTAACAATATTACTGATCCAGGGATGGACGTATATGGTTTATCCGGTTGCTATATTGCAAGCTGGAACATCGCCGGAATTAGATCAAAAGCTGAGTGTTTGGGGTGGTTTGAATTTTTAAATCTCTTCGATATAATTTGTCTGCAGGAAACATGGTGCACTGATTTTAAAGGATTTAGTGGTTTTAACTTTTATCAGTTACCTGCACTGGGATCGGCTTCAGGAAGAGCAAAGGGGGGCTTGCTTGTTTTGATCTCAGTTAAAGCCCCCTTGTCAGTCATCAAATATATCCCAGTTGGGAATAATTCCCAAATTTTATGGCTGCATATAAATAGAGGCAGAAATATTCTTTTAATCAATTTTTATAACAATTTTTTTACAGATCTTAGGGACCAGCCTGTTAAGGATCTTACCAATGCATTAGAGGATCTCTTCAGGGATACTAATGAAGTTTTTGATTTGCTTATGGCTGGGGACTTTAACATCACTACCTGCCCTTTCTCAGAGACCAATGTTTGTGGGCTGGTGGATGGTCATGAGGACGGGTTTCTTCACTTTCCACATAATTGTTATGGTGATGCCTTAAATAAGTTTCTTGCATCATTTAATATGTATATTATGGAAAACAAAAAAAACGCTAAGGGGGAGATTTGCCCTACCTTTATAGGTCGGGGTTCGAATTCAGTTATAGATTTTATCTGTATTTCCCCGGGTCTAGAGGCCTGGATTATGGCCCCTAAAATAATAGATATCCAACTTAGTGACCATAATTGTCTGGCAGTAAAGGCCATGTTGTGGGAAAATGATGATGATGCTCATACCCCTGTCCGTATTATAGATTGTATTGAGGCTGAGCGCCCCAATGGCACAAGACTCAGATGGAAGGGGGATAAGGCTGACATTACGTCAGACCTTATTATATCCAGCTGTCTGTCAGATATTATTACGATCCTAGAAGGCAATATTAGTACTTTTTGCTCCATTGAGCATTTTATTAGTAGTAATGCGGTCATCAACTCCAAATTCACATGTACACGTAAACATAAGGAGGATAAACTACGGGGTTGGTTTAATTCTACCTGTACCCAGGCTTTGAGGCAGTTGAAATCTGCCTTATCTGCAAAACCTAGAGATAAGGGTCTGGTTGTACATCTAAGAGGCAGATATAAAGAAACCCTTAACCAGAGGAAAATAGAACCCCTAACAAACCTCCTGCTTGATTTCTATTTCATTGAACAATTCTTGGTTAGAACCAAATCTGACCCTAGCTTTCGTGTTGGCATGCAAAGTAGTTAACAAATGACCCAGTGTTATATCCAAGTCCATACCCAGTAGGAGTTACCAGAGCATTGATCCATTGACATAGTTAAAAGCCATGGACAAGTCCACGAAAGTGAAATAAAGTGGAGTTTGTTTTTGCCACTGTATATTTTCCCAGGATTAGGTTGGGAAACTGGCTGAAAATATCTTGGCAGAGACCAATCCCCCTTCTTGAATATCGGCACTATAGTTGAGGAAGTCCACAAAGGTGGTATGTTACGATGGGTCAGACTGTTCAAAACATTTGTCAGCAATGGGGCCCAAAGATCAGAGTTAAATTTAAATAAATCGACCAGGACCCCATCTGGACCAGGGACTTGCCGACTGCGCTCTGCTGTATAGCACCAGTTACTTCCTGCAAAGTTACCTGAAGGACCAAGCCTGGGAAAACCGGGGTTAATGGGTCAGCGCCTGCACCACCATAAATGTGGGAAAAATGCACCACCAGGTCGCACCATCAATATGGCAGCTAGTTTGGGACACATGTTGATTAATAGACCTCATACTTGCCACCTCGCCCCAGAATAACCTGCTGTTATTAGCACGAGCTGCTTCGGCTATTGAATCCCACTTCCCTCCACCACCTCCACCAGCTAGCAGTTACAGATTTGTAGTGCTTCCGGAGAGTTGCTACTGCTACAGAGTCCCTCGGGATCGTATTATGGGCCCTGCAAAATTATTGATTCACTGCTGAGCATTTGTGATCAAACCAGCAATGCTCAACATGCGCTCCTTTGCATGGTTTGAGGAGGAACCACTTAATCCCATGACAGAAGGCCTCAAAGGAGGCAACGATTTCCCCACCCTCTAGATTATCTTCCAACGAATTTAAAACATGCTCCATATTCCTTGTCACAACTCCTCCAAGTGCTAGGGCTGGGTCTGAAAGCCGGTTAGACCACCCTGAGGCTATCAGTAGATGCTTTCAAGTTACAAAGTCTAGTGTCTACTAGAAATGTCTCAGTAAATGTCTGTGTCAAAGCAGCAGCTAGGGGGTTGTGATCACTGATTTCAGAATTAATAATGATATCATAAATTATGGGATATAAAGATGTAATCCAGAACAATATTCAAATCAGCTGCTGACAAGAAATCCCCCAACTCCTTCCCTCTCTGATCTAGCCCTCCACCCACATGTATCCCCGGTTTGGCAACTTTGCTTTAAAATCTCCTGCCAGACACAAATGCATTTGGTGACCCATGCTAAAACGGGCTCCACCATAAAGATAATAAACTGAAACAGAGTGGGAAATCTCAAATTAGGGACACTTACAAAATGATTATTTTAAAAATGTATAAAATGTAAAGTCATAGCCCCTTTAAAGACAACCACTTGAAAATCAGAACTGAAGATATTTAGAGCCTCTGCGTGGCCACCCAACAACAACTTCATCCACACAATCAGACCTCTGGCCGGGCGACCAGACCGAGATAGAATGGAAGGTATACCGAAACATAGGAACCCATCAAATGCCAGAAATGTTCCAACTCATTATGATCAAGGAAGGACCTTTTAAGGTGCGTACTGGAGAACTTGCTCTCAAACGTGATCACCCGCAGACAGACATTGGGACAGATGAATCAGTAATCACAATATTTAGACAGGACTGGTTCAGCCACCAGTTCAGCTGAAAAGCAAATCCTTGCTCGAGACCTAGGCATACACAGTCAATCAACTTCAATAAGGCTAACATGCTCTGACTTGGTTGGAAAGCAATGTTGATGGGGGATGCACGCAGTGGCTGACTGAGTGGTTTATAAAAATAACCCAGGTGCATGGCAGAAATTATAGCATGGACTATGCGAGGCTGACGAAAGTTCACTACCAAACAGTCTCCCTGAATGACTCTTTGATGAGGGACCAATCCAGCCAACCCTGTGCACTGTTAAAATGTCATTCTTCTCTGCTGGAGTGAAGTTTTTATGGAGGCCAAACCAATGTGTGACTTTTATTATGAACCTGCTCCCCAGTGTCTGGTTGAATGGGCTTTAACGAAGGGACACCTGCCAGTACCAACACATACAGACATGCATCAGGGGGAAGATTTACACCTTTTAATTCGGCCAAAATGGTGGCCGTGAAACCCAAATGATAGTTAACACATGTTGAGACACAACACAAGGGTTGGCCGCCCTTAACGGATCCTGTCGCTGGTGAATAATACTTGCGTGTAATCTATTTAATTGCCAAGTCTCTTGTAAACAGATTATTTTAAAAGTGCAAAAGTGCTCCAAATTTTCAGGTGAAGAAGTTAGATTAGTATAGACACTGATGTTATAGATTTGTAATGTTTAAGTTTATTTTATAATTGAGATATTTTTAATATTTCAAAAGTATTTGTTTAATGTAACACTATCAATATTCAATTTACTAAATTTTAATTAACATTTATTACAAATTTTAATGCAACAAAATACATGTAAAAATTGTAAAATATTAATTTGCATATTATTAAAATAACCGACATAAAATTTATTTTGAAATATATGCTTTCTAAAAACCTCTGCTAAAAGCACAATCTGCTACTACAAAACAAGTATAAAACTATTATTTACATACATTAATACTAGTAAAAATACAATGTCAATTCAATAACTAATAAATTATCTTACTAAAAATACAAATTAAAAATGTATAAACAAATAGAATCAAACACACTTCAATACATTACATACTAATATTACATACAACAATTTTTCTACATCAATATTTTTCACAATAATATTAAAAACAACACTAAAAACAATATTTTTACCTTGGATATTCCTGTCACTGATATTTTTGACATCCCAATATTCTTGACACAATGTTTAGTATCTCGATATTTTTTCTGATATTTTGTTTAAACACCTAAACAATGTTACTGGTTAGCCTGTAAACCTTAAGTTCAACATCTCTATATTAGGGTAAGACCAAGTCCCTTAATTGCCGTTCTACGATGATGCTGTTCCCTTAGTCCACACTGAGGGCCTGATTGCGATGTTGGGTGTTGTTCTCTGGTCAGCCGTCCCGACATCGCCAAGCTCCCATGGACAATTGTGAGCCTGTGTAAATCCCCGCACCGCGTAACAAGGATTTACAGGGGGGGGGGGCGCTGAAGGTGCCCCTCAGGCCCCCAACCAGAGCCTGCGGAGACCCCAAAGTCACTTTCTGACAGGCTTTTCATGTCGGAAAGCCCGACATGAAAAGCCTGTCGGAAACCAACATCATAATCCCCACGACGATAATGCCATATATAGGGGATTATGAGTGGCTCCTTGAGCCTGTCGGAAGCCAGTCGGTCCGATCAGCCGGTTCAACTCTGACAGCCTTTAACATAATAAGGCTGTTGGATTTGAAACCTACGATGTGAGCCGGAGAGCCTCCTTCCTGAAATCAGAGGCTTTCCGACTCACATTGTAATAGACCCATTAGTAGTCAATGCATCACCTTTTATAGGGCTTCTATACTGTTAGAACAGGCACCCTTGGCGTGAGTCTCCCTTCCATGTTTTTGCTGTGCCTCCTCTGTTTTTCTGGTGATAGATGCTCTGGGCGCTGCGCCACTGCCATTCAGTGCCGCAGCGCAGATGCTCCCTGTGTAAAGATGACATATGAATTGATGTATCCCTGATTGGCTTATTTGGTCTACCTGTTAGTCCCAAGTAATGTGGCCTGTGTGTGCCCAGGGCTGGTAAACCAAATTCTGCTGGTGGGCCCGCAGCGCTGGATGCGCCACCCACAGAAGCAGCTTGTTTAGTGTGTCTCAGACTTGCCACTGCAGTGTCTGTGTGCAGTCTAGAACTGCCATCTTGGCTGTGAAGTGCACCCACTTCCCAGCCCCTGAACCTTCCCATGGCATCATGTAAGCCACCCTTATGGTAGGGAGCATTGTATGTGTAAGGTAGGACATGCTCTGATGTGTGTAGCATGTCCTGGTAGTGAATTACACCCAATTTCATTTTTCACTACTGTAAGGCTACCTGTTCTCCATAGGCCAGAATGGGAGGTTTGGCTATTACATTCTATAGTCCTAACTGACCCATAGAACATGGTAGAAAAACGAATTTAGTATGCCTGAGCTCAGAATATTAAAATACATCTTTTAGTGAAGTTTATTTTTATATTCTGTGTTTAAAAATACCACTTTTAGAAAGTAGGTATTTTCTTGCCTAAGCCTTCCAGTGTGCTCTGCTGTTATGTGTATTGGCTGTCTGGTTTTGGAGGGACAGGGTAGGCTGAGTCAGACCTGGGTTGAATAGAGAGATCTGCATTGGAGTGTGGGGAGGGGTAGCTCCTGGACCTGAATAGGGCTGTGCCTGGCAAGGTGAATGCTGGCTCCACCTCCCACTGTGCGTCTGATGGCAGACCCCCTCTTTCTGAAAGGAAGGATGCAGCCTGGTAAACAAAGTGCTCCAGGGCTGGGCAGAACTGGTTCTGACTGGGTTCAGTGACTTGTAGCTTCTGAGAACAAAGACTTTTGGGGTATAAATATCTGTGCTGAAACCCCTACAATTTGTATTGCCCCTGGATCTCAAGACCAACCTCTGTCCGTGGAACTGAAGGAAGCTGCAGGAGAGGACTGTCCTGGTGTTGTGTTCTATTCCCTGGATTGGCCTGCAGTAGTTTTCATTGGACTGGAAATAAGAGGGAAAAGGAGCTGTAAGAGAACTTTTTAATCTTGAACCTGCAATCACCCAAGGGCTAGAGAGAGAACTAGCTTCCTGACTGAAGTCTCAGGACCAGTAGACTTCATTTTGTCGCTAAGGCCTGTTAGTGAGCCGCCGCAGCCGAGGAGCGTCAAGAAAATCATCGCACTGCTGCCACCGAGGGCTCGCTGACCTGATCATCGCCCGCACGTTTGCGGGCCTCAAAATTATTGCTAAAGCCTGTTAGCGAGCGCCACAGCTGCGGAGCGTCAGCAAAATCATCGCACTGCTGCCGCTGAGGGCTCGCTGGCCTGACCATCGCCCCGCACGTTTGCAGGCCTCAAAATTATCGCCACAGCCGCAGAGCGTCAGGAAAATCATTGCGTGGCTGCCGCTGAGGGCTCGCTGGCCTGATCATCGCCCCGCACGCTTGCGGGCCTCAAAATTGTCGCTAAGGCCCGTTAGCGAGCCGCCGCAGCCATGAAGCGTCAAGAAATTAATCACGTTGCTGCCGCTGAGGGCTCGCTGGCCTGATCATCGCCCGCACGTTTGCGGGCCTCAAAAGTGTCGCTAACACCTGTTAGCGAGCGGCCGCGACCAAGAGCGTGAGGAAAAACATCGCTATCCCACCGTAGCAGCATTTTTGTGGATTATTGACAACAACATCCCGGAACTGTGAGTAAAAGGGTCGCAGAGACCATTGCCCTGAACTGAACTTTGCATTCCCCATTTGAACAATTTTTGCAGCATCCAGAGAGAATTATTTTTGCACAGTATTGTGGCTTTCTCGTTATTTGGTCTTGTGATAAGCCTATATATAAAGATAACAATTTTTTTGATACCTACCTGTGTTGTGTCCCTTTGTAGTGTTCCTCGCTGTATTACTGTGTATGGTCATAAACGCTTAACACACTGCCTCTGAGATTAGCCTAACTGCTCGTGCTACGTTACCACAAGGTGGAGCAGGGGTTGTCAAAGGGGTGCAGCCCTTCACTCTGACTTAGGAAGAAGGGTCCATGCTTGGACAGTGGCCATCCACTGTCAACCAGAGACCCCCATTTCTAACATATACCTACTGACATATAGAAAATTATTGATTAATCCACATAAATCAAGTTTATGTTGATGATCCAAAAGGCCCCGCTAAAAGTATCCTCAGGGCAAATGGCATACTATTGTAGAGAGTTCCATTCTTTGATAATCTAGACAATAGCTTTGATAGAAAACTAATGTGAGCCCAGCAAGGAGACAAAAGTGTACAGTCCATGGTCTTGATTTAGGTAATAATTGTAAGATGCAAATATAAAAAGTGCGATGACTCAATCAAGGCAATTTTGGAGGTACACAGGATCAGAGCAGTTGCAACTGCAATGTATGGTGCAAATTAATGGGATTAACATAGTGTTCATAAATAACCCTGGGCGTAGTTCGTGAAGTAGCGCTACGCGCAGCTACGCAAAGTGCACTTCGCAGTACGCGAGCAACGCGTAGCACTTCGCGAACTGCGTAGTACCCTGTTCGCACTGTGCACGATGCCGTTTTCAATGATTGCACAGTGCAGACAAGCATCCGGCACTGTGCAATCATTGAAAACGGCATCTTGCACAGTGCGAGCTGTAGTTTTCTGCCGCTCGAGTAGATTTTTACTCGAGCGGCAGCTTTCTCAACGCGGACTGGTAGTTTCTCATCGCGAGCGGTCGTGAGCATACACGACCACTCGCAATGAGAAACCTGACCTCCCCACGTTGAGAATCTCACCGGGAGGTTTATTTTCCATGCTCGCGATCGGCAACTTGATGTTGCTGATCGCGAACGAGGAAAAAGTCTCGCCGGATGTCATTTTGCTTGCTCGCGGTCGCCAACTTGACGTTGAGGACCGCGAGCAACAAAAAACAAAAAAATGACCGCTGCACTACGCTAGGCGTGTTTGCACTGTGCTAAGTGCAATTCACGTAGTGCGAAGTAGCGTGTACTTCGCAAACTACGCGAGCGTAGCGTAGTGCTTTGCCCAGGCTTACTCTTAAATTACAGAATATAAAAAAAACATTCCTGACGCAACTATTATTACCACGCACCCAATAAGCATTAGGAAAGCAACTAGGTCTGCATCCTTTTGAAGAATTTGTAACTAAAATCATGCCATAATGCTTTGAGAACTTAAGGGTTTGGGACCCCCTTCCCCCAGATAAGATGCGTAGAATTTGAAATCAATTGGCTGTAGCAACTGCTGTGAAAATCCTGCTGAACGAAATGCTACCAGTCCAGAGAAATTCAAGAACAAATATTTGGAATCAAAATTGATGGACCTAACTAATTTCCTTGGTGGTTCTAATTAGCAAATTTATCTTGTGCTCACTGTCCCCTATAGATTGCATGGTTGGTAGTGCACTGGCACAGGTAGAAGGGAAACCAGAATGTGAGAGCTTCCAGTTTGCCCCACTACAGGTGTTTGACTGTATTGCCCTAACGTTAGAGTTCAGAGACAGAAGAGGAAAGTAAGGGGTATGAGGTGAACACCACCAACTCTGGGAGGACCAGTAGGGAAGGTTCTACCTGTTCTGCCAGTAAAGGACCATTAGACTGGCTCTTGTGAAGACACTTCTGTGCAGGTGGTCCTGTCTGTACTAGTATGGAGACAGGTTAAGACCTCTTAATGACCCTCCTTCTGGAAGAGACAATGACTTAGCCTCTGGCAAGAGAAAGGCAGGAAAAAACATCTCTGGCACAGGCAAATGGGAGGATCCCTCATCTCAATATGGGAGTGGTTAGATGCAGGGCCAGGCCTCCTGCAGTTGGAGGATGTCTGGGGCAGCACCATGTCTCTTGATATTCCAGACTACCATTGTACAGCTTGCATTTGTTGTTTTCTTTATTTATTTGCTGGGTTAGACAGTCATGCGGAATGTCTTGTTCCCAAATTTAGAGTATTACTCTCAATTTCCTCTGGGGTTTTGGTGCTTTAACTGAGTGTCTAGCCCTTAGATACCCTTGCATTTCCCTGCCATTTTCCAGTCTTCAGAGGGGTGCCCTGTATGTATTATGGACCATGTAGAAACCAGAGATATTTTAAAATGCTATTCTCAAGTTTTTCTCACTCCTTGCACTGCTGTCCAGGGGGTGTTAGAGGTGTTATGGAGCAAACAAATATTTTCCCAAATTTGAAAAGATGATGCTACAGGCTGCCCTTCCCCTCATTACGAGAGCCTCACTTTGCACAGTCAATAAACATTTACTCTTTGACATTATCAAGATGGAATTGAGAGCAGCATAAAGTTTATATATCATCACCCTAAGGATTCAGACATTCTGGTCTCAAGATAGAGACATACAGGCTTTGCCAAGAATGTCATTCACTGCCACTAACAGTGGAAAATATGTGCAAAATGACTTTTTGTAATGCTTCAATATTCAGAAAGAATGCTGTATCTGTGAGAGTGGTACTTTACCCAATTATGTCCACAGAAATGTATGCTCACCTATTTACATAAGACTTTAGGGATTCGTTCAGCTCTTCTATTACTTTGCTCCTCTTATCTCGTTTTTCTCATTCAACAAGTGTTTTGGGAAAATAATGCAGGGGGCCATGCCTCATTTGCTTTGCAGGTTGGACTTGCTCTTACTGATGATTGCCACACGGAGAATGCAGCGTTTTGGACACAGTAGAAACACAGGCATTTTAAAACATATTTAACAAAAATAATTTTTTTTTACCAATTACATTGAGAAAGATGCAATATGTGCATTGATTATACATGTTTGCTCAGGTAAGTCTCTATTGTTTTTTGGGAGTATGAGCACGTCAGTTAAGTCCCTGGTCAATAGTGACGAGTTTGTTTAAGTCAACTGGATGAGTAACTAGCGATATAATTGGAAATAAAATATTTCAGTTAAAGTTGCAAAAATTGTATTCACCTTGCTCGTGTCTCCTTCATTAACAAGAGATATTCTGTGCTGGCTGGCTCTATGTAGGTGACTGCAATCCGTTTCTCAACTTTTTAAATTTAATTTCAACTTCACATGGAATCAGTTTATTTCCCCTAACCTCCAAGTTGTGAGATTTATTTTGGTTTAATCTGCTTCCACTGTCAACATGTTCCACAGGTGGCGAGGTAGGTCGGGTGAAAATGGTGTCTGCCCATGTGGCTATTTTAAATTAAATTGATTAGCACATAAGTCAGGTGTTGAGTGAGCCTGGGGGGGTCCTCGAGGGGACGGACACGTTCCTAATAGCCCACATGATCTGTTGGCATAGTTGACCAGTTAATCCGATATAAGGGTGTGCCAACCCCATCCGTTTAGGTAAACTCACATGAGCGGGTAAACTGGATCTGCAAGGACGGGCTGCGAGGGAAACAATAGTAACTGTTCCCTATACCATCATTCTAAGGCAAACTTTGCTTAAACTTGCATTTTTGTCATGCACATCGGCACTTTAATAATACATCGTTTTGTATACTGGCACCTTATCTGTGGAAATACCACTGTTCATTTAGTAAGGCACATGTACCTTACCCGCTCTCTGGACTTGCACACGAGCACTTTAATCACTTATAGTCCTGAATAATGGTATACATTAGTAGAATTACTACTGGCTGTATCGTAAACACACACTTTAACCAATTAGGCAATAGGCCGGTGCTTGATCAGTCACCTTGAGCCACTCATCATCTGTATTTGGCATTTTTATTCATATAATTAGGAAGGGAAGTAAACAATGTGACGGTCCAGCAGTAAGATGTGCAATGGCTGAAGTAGATGTATAATATTTTTTAGATTTCTTTTGAATTGTTATGTACTGTACCATTTGAGTTGTGTTTATGGTTTTAATTGACTAACAAGCTAATTACTACTACTAGCTCAACCAACTGTAGAACCCCACACAATTTTGTTCAAAATATAAGTATTTATATTTACAAAAACCTAAATCCAGGATACATATATTAAAAAACCCTCACCCATTTGCCTATCACCTAAAACAATTTATAATGCAGTATTGGTCTAAATGAAAACAGAAAAAACACTGAAATTCCTAAGTTGAGGTTAGGACCACAATCCATAACTCACAGAACAGCCATCAAACCATAACTCTCACACCAAATGCAATGCTCATGATCTCACCATTAATAAAGCAGATGCAAATGTTTTAAATTATTATACATATTAAGAGTATATATAGCCTTACCCATACCATTTTGTCAGATTACTGTACATTTAGTGTTATTTATTGGTATGATTGTGTTGATTTGTAATTACATTTTAAGGTGGTGTTTATTAGTACAAATATTTTTAAACATTGCATTTGGTGCATGAGTTATGGTTCCCTGGCTGTTATGTGTGTTATGGATTGTGATTCTAGCCATGACCTGAGAATTTGAATGTTTTTTTAGTTTTGATTCGTAATCATAACTGTACTTTAACTGCGTTATTTGGTGAATTTCAGAGTTTTATTAAATATATGTTGGAGTGTAAAAATGAAAGCTAACCTTAACTGCATTTTAGCCTTGGGATTTTTATCAGAATTTTGGTTCGTTTCAATCATACACCACATGTAACAGTTTCTTGCACCCAACCAACCAAGGACAGTGAGCACCAATTGTACATGGCCTTTGGCTGTGCACAGTGGAGGTTGGCCAAATAAAATGGCCTGCCCCCAATCCCCTGTGCTTTTGGCTGTCCATAGTGGGCATGGGTTGCAACTCCTGACTGTTTGTCAGACCTAGGTCCAGATTTATTGAAGTTTTGTATCACCCTTGCTCCACGCAAGGGGATGCAGGGCACCACAAAACCTAGAATGAGGTTTACCGAACTATGCAAAGCCACCTTACCTTGCTGTGCGTGGCTTGGTAAATCCGGAGTAACCGAAGGCAGCGTAAGACACTCCCTTGAACTACTCTTCATGCACATGGAAGGGGGTTTGCCACAGGGGGTCAGTCACTGCTTCCAACTAGCAGATCCTCAAGGCCTTTGCTGTACACGGCAGGCATTGGCCACTGGTTGGCTAAGTGCAGCAGTAGTACACTGAATACTTTCCCCTTTTTTAAATAATTTGAGAACCCTATGCTGCATTTGGGATCCAGTGAGGGACCAGAATTCTCGGATCTATCTGTGAATTAGAGAATCAGCAATAAATATTATTTTATCTTTGGGGCCCCACAGATGTCCTGGGGGACAAAGTGGGTTCACCCTGCCCACTTATGTCCTTTTTCTTTTCTATCTTCTCTTATATTCTTGTGCTGCCAGTGTGCGAGTGACCATGTTTTAAAAAAAACATGTTTACCTCTTTATAATGATGAAGTATAGGTGTGTTTAACTTGACTATTTTATTGACCTTTTGTTGGTTTATTAGAGGACAGTGCATCATTAAATGGTACTATTAGTGCGTGTTTATTGTGAGTGTGTCTGAAAACTTATGAATCTTATTTGAACTTTGAAGGGCTGTGCAATACTGTTTGGGACAACCTGTGGAAGGGGCATGGCGAGGGGAGTATGTGGTGGGTTTAAAAAGTGATAACATAGCTCTTCACCATGCTACTTGTTAAGGGCCATTTTTAAAGTTAGTGTTGCTTTTCTGATGAATTAAAAAAGTAGATGGACCCTGCACCCAAACAGCGCAATAGCAGCCAATCACAAGGGTCTAACCCAATCCCTACAGCCTCCCTGCCTGCATCTTTAGACTTTTTCTTTGAAGCTCAAACTATTTATTGGAGCTTCCATAGACTTGAAAAAAATGTATCTTAATAGGGGATTTTAATTATTGGGCGAAAGCCCCCTAGCAGGAGTTAAGGATTGTGAATTCCTAAAACTGTTGCTGTCGCGTAATTTCACAGTTAATTCAAACTACCACACATTTCTCCAGACATATCTGAGTCTTATAATAACGAAGCGATAGAGCTCTCCTGCTTATGTGCATTTGGTTTTACCATTCGTTAAGTTGTTCTGCCTTTGTAACGCTGGAAGGGCTTAAACCCACACCTGCAAATTTGATCCAGTAGAAATAGCAAAAAAACACTTTCGGCTTCACCTTATGAAACTCATACATTTGTTCAAATTATGGATTCTGCCTTCTCAAGTTGGCTTGACAGCGCACTCCCCAATCAGGTGCCTTTAACCTATTTGTAGACATTTCACCATGGGACAAACACCAAGTCACTATCAACACTGGTGTTGATCCAGCTGTAAATGTCTTTTTAGGTCGAGCTACAGCTGTCTGCAAGACCTGGGGTAATCAAAGAAAACCACTTATTTTCTTGCCTGCTACTTTCCATAGGTTCACTCTAATGTGGCTCTTTAATTGCTGCCTCCTAACTCATTGGCTTTGCCGATACGTCAATTCCGTTCAATGCAGTTGCGCACCGGTAAAGTACAGCTCCCATACGCTTTTGTTCTTCAGCTGTTGTGTTGGTGAATTTTTTTTCCCATCACTGCTTGTTCTTCACATGCTTGAGTTTCCTCCTCTCCTCCTCTGACTGTGTCTTCCCCTGTACGTGCGTGCGTGTTTCCTCCAGAGAATTTGCCTTTTTTGTACATGTGAGTGCCTCCCACCCTGATGCCAGTCTGTTTGCTTTTCCTCCTGTGAGCTGGCTTGGTTTTTCTGGTGCGAGCGCTTCCGGCAGGCGGATCCGAGCCGTGGCTAGCCATGGGCACTGGTAGCTGCTGCAGCCATTGGGGCACCTCTCCTGCCTGCCCTCTCTATGAGCAGGCTCGAAACACCAGCTCGCGCAATAACTACACTCCACGCTGTTACTTGAAGCGTAAAGGGCCATTTTATTAGGACAAGGCTGCAATCATTTAGACTTTATTAACTACATAAATGCAAGAAATATACTTTTCCCATCCCATACCGACTTATTCTCCCTTCAGCCTTCTCAAAACCATCTTGGTAACCTCTTTCCTCTACCCATTCTCACCTTCACTTGCCCTCCAAGCATCCTCTGTTGACTTTCCTTCATTGCTTATTGCCTCCCGCGGCCCACTATCAGATACCTGTGTACCGTTCGCCCCCACAAGGGGTGGATCCGCCCGTATGTGACTCACCACCCCTCCAAAGTACTTTAACGTCGCTACTCTGCAACCGGCCCTAAACTGGCACGCTAAGATCAATCCAACCCCATGCCCTCTGCCTAAGACCTGTAGGGTGGGTGGGTGGACAAACATTCCCTATGACCCCCCGGTGGTGCTAAGGTGTCAGGAAGAGACCAGATCCTCCTCTCCTGACACCTTATATATATGCCCAACTCCCGCCCCTTTCCCAAACTTCTAATCCCTTCCCCACATTGTCCTTCCAGCCATTGCGCGAATAGCCCCGGGGGAAGACTGGTCTGTGACCTTCACTTCCCCCGGGAGCCATCATCGCGCAATAACTACACTCCACGCTGTACTTGAAGCGTAAAAGGCCATTTTATTAGGACAAGGTTGCAATCATTTAAACTTTATTAACAGTACATAAATGCAAGAAATATCCTTTTCCCATCATACTGACTCATTCTCCCTTCAGCCTTCTCAAAACCATCTCGGTAACCTCTTTCCTCTCCCCATTCTCACCTTCACTTGCCCTCCAAGCATCCTCTGTTGACTTTCCTTCATTGCTCATTGCCTCCCGCGGCCCACTATCAGATACCTGTGTATCATTCGCCCCCCGAGGGGTAGATCCGCCTGTATGTGACTCACCACCCCTCCAAAGTACTTTAACGTCGCTACTCTGCAACCTGCCCTAAACTGGCACGCTAAGATCAATCCAAACCCATGCCCTCTGCCTAAGACCTGTAGGGTGGGTGGGTGGACAAACTTTCCCTCTGACCCCCCGGTGGTGCTAAGGTGTCAGGAAGAGGCCAGATCCTCCTCTCCTGACCCCTTATATATATGCCCAACTCCCGCCCCTTTCCCAAACTTCTAATCCCTTCCCCACCGTGTCCTTCCAGCCATTGTGCGAATAGCCCCGGGGGAAGACTAGTCTGTGACCTTCACTTCCCCCGGGAGCCATCATCGCGCAATAACTACACTCCACGCTGTACTTGAAGCGTAAAAGGCCATTTTATTAGGACAAGGTTGCAATCATTTAAACTTTATTAACAGTACATAAATGCAAGAAATATACTTTTCCACGCCCATACCGACTCATTCTCCATTCAGCCTTCTCAAAACCATCCCACCTGTTTGACTCTTCCCCATTCACTCGGTGACCTCCTTCCTCTCCCCATTCTTACCTTCACTTGTCCTCCAAGCATCCTCTGTTGACTTTCCTTCATTGCTCATTACCTCCCATGCCCCACTATCAGATACCTGTGTACCGTTCTCCCCCGAGGGGTGGATCCACCCGTATGTGACTCATCACCCCTCCAAAGTACTGCCAACCAGGGAACCTCCGTAGGGTGGTTACCTGCCCCCCAGGTCCTGTGCACCTTTCGCCTCCCATCAGCCGACCCTGCGACACCATGTGAACAACCATCCACCACATAAAAACTTGCGTCCCGTGTTCCAATAATATATCTGTGACATTCCCCAACCACGAAAGGGTCACCGTCTCTAAACAAGACCACTTGCTCCTCCCAAAAACTGCGGACCATTTCCCTTGAAGCATGTTCAACACCCCCATTCCATCCTCTGCGAGGCACAATTCATTCACGTAACCAATTACCCCTAAGTTCCATTCTAATAAACCATATCCCCCTCCATATATCTTTGTGGAATGCCAGTCTTGACATACTCTAGAATGCATTTCCCACATGTATCTTCATATCGGGGCAATTCCTTTTTTACCCGGTTTCACCGGTACCGTCAACAATGCCCCCATTGCATTCCACTTTTTTCCCACCATATCGCATCCTGGTGGCTGTGCTCTCCAAGCCCGGTGATGTCTGTACACCTGCTAGTCTTCATCCTTTGCCGCCCAAAGCCCGGGAGAATGGCCACCTATCCAGGCAACCGTCCTGGTTCCCGTTCTACCCCCACATCTTGCAGTCGAAAAAAATTATTAGTCTCGTAAGAAATTCTTCCCCTTTCCCATAGCCCCTTCCACCCTTTGTTCCAAATCCAATCCTAAAAACGCCCTCTCCAGTACCTATATCTTCACAGAACACAGTTCCAGTGCGCCCATCCCCACCATCCTTCAACTACTGTCCCCCCTGATCCATCCTGACACTACTGCTGCTACAGCCCCAATGTGTAGGAATTGTATGTCTCCCACGGTTGCCCCCACCCATTCCACATGGCTCTTGTATGAGACCTATAATGGCCGGCAGAACCGTCACTCTACCCTCCAAATTTGGAAAACAAATTCCCTCTTTAGCCAGGGGCCTTACCTTTCTTGACACCATCGCCACTGCATCATGTCTTCTCCTTGCATCTCCTTTTTCTATGACCCCACGCTCCACTGTCCCCGGCCGCTGTATCCAAACGAACAACTTGACCAACCCAAATCACGCTTGCCCCAGGCACACCTCCCCATCCTCACATATGCCTCAACTGAGCTGACCCTGATCTGCCAGAGAACTCTTTGCACCTGTACCACTTCAAACACGTCAGGCTCACCAAACAGCCCCTTTCATCTCAGCCAACGCCCAGCTGCCCTACTCTCCATAATAGACCATGTTGTCCTGTCTCTAAGGTTACCACCCCCAGCCACCCTGTTCCACCAAAGCTTTGGAAAATTACCATTGTGGTATAGTTCTTTTCAAATTGACCACTGGGTGATGGCCGCACCCCAAACATCCTCAATCGTCCCCGCACATACCCTACTTCACAGATTCATGTTGCTTTCACCAACTTTGCACCTGCCAAACCAACGTCCCCCTCCGGAATATCCTATGGCACCCTTGCACTCTGCCTCACTTTACCCCCGCCCCAAAAACATTCTCCCCACAAGAACCACACTCTATGGTACCGCAAACCTGCCCCCAGCCATGCCCGGGCATTAGCACTCTGTCTCCCTGTTACCTCCTCCCCGCTTACCCTTTGTGTAACTCTCCCCAGCCCATTATACACTGCCCTATTCCCCCCTCATACACTGCCCTTGGCTCAAGTGTCCTTTTGCCCGCTAAGAGAAACTTTCTCACGTAACTGCCCCCCCCCTTTTAAATTATCACCTTCAAATAACCAATTAGTCTGCCTTGGGCCCAACTGTTTCTCGCGGCCCCAGGCCCCTCCACCATGTATAATTCCCCAAAACATTGGCATGTCCTGTCCCCTACCTTGTGGGCTCCCTGTCCTTCTCCCCTTATGCACCCAGTTACTGAGATGCCCCCAGAGCCCCTATTGCTCCTTAGGACACAAAAACCCCCCACTGAAAATGCTACCCAGTTTCCGACCAGGTACCTCATACATGTCTGGCCCCAAGGCAAGTCCTTGCCTATATATATCCGCCCCCCATCCCGCTGCACAAACGCCTGCGCCCAGTTACTGTGACCCCGGAGCCCCACAGCTCTTCATGACAAATCCCCCCCAGTGTGCAAAACTTGTCAGTCAAGTGGCCCCAATACTCACCCGACCCCCAAGCAAGCCCTTGTCCATCTATATGAGCCCTCCTCAATTGCATAACAAGCAACAACCCATGCATGTTTAAGCATTGGTGAAAGAGCCATCTTGACGTACATGCCATTTCTCCGCTATCCGCACATTTGCCACCTACAAAAGACATCCTTGTCCACCGAGGCACGCTGCCCCCCAGGGGACCTCCACTACTTCCACTTATTAACTGCCCCTTTTCCCCCAACTGGATTGTGGCTCCCTTGAAGTCCCACAACACCGTTGTTGGTGCCGTCCTTGCAGATGAACTTGACAAAGTTCTCCCTTAAGGTGGCCGTCCGGACCGGCAACACCTCTCTCATTGACCCCTTTTCCACATAGTCTGCCAGCCCTTGGTGTAATCCACCTATTGCCGATTGCCTGCCTCCTGGGCCCTCGTGGACTTGTTGTCATACCCAACCCACTTCCGAGAACATTTCCCTTCCTTGCGTAGCACCGGCTTCCTGTTGGGACGGGGGAGACGTCGAGTGCCATAGGCCCATGGCCTCAAGCTACCGTGTAAAGACCTCTTAGCCCGGACTACCCCCCCATCCCATCTCCCCTGTCATGGTCTTCCCATTTTCCGCCAGGGTGTCCCCAACTTGACCTCATCTGAGTGGATGTCTCTCAATTCCCCCCACTCCTGGTTAAGTGATCCCTTTGTAAGAGCCAATAAACTCGCTAGCACACCCTAGCTTTTGCGTAGAGGCCAAGTATTGCATTGACCCCCCTTCTGGTTTAGCCAAGTTGGGACTGACCCTAGCCCTTCTCCCACATTTTTCAGTCATGCAAAACCCCCCTTTCCTCGTGCCATTCAGCTGCTATCCATGGTGTTCCGCAGGGCAATTACCCTGCCCGAGGCCCCACACTGTAAACTGCTGGCCCAATGTTTTGATACCGATGTCCTCTTTGTGTTAACTGGCACCCCGACTCATTTGTCACTCTCCTCCAACATGGCAAACAGCGATATGTGACCCATTGTTTGATCTCTTCTTTTCGTGTGTCACCACAATGTCCGTCTGGACCCATCCCTACCACATCGCTAGGCCCCAATTTTTCCTTTCGTCCTGAAGCATGCCGCAGCTTCACTTGTATTTGTGCCAAATCCCTCACAGCCCCCTACACACCCCATCCGACCAGCTGAATTTCTTTTCTACCCATCCTTATTCCTGTACCTGAGTGTCCGTCTGGGACCTCCTTGTCCTGGCAGGCACTGCTGTTCCCCTTTTGCTCCTTGTCCGCAGCTCCATCTAAGGCCGCACTTGCCTACTGCAAAAACTAAACAGTCTGATTACTTTACCTCACCCCCGAGAACCCCACTCAGCGGCTTCCTGCCTCACACTTCATCTTCCATTCCAAACTCCCATCCACTTCACACACCGTCACACTCCCCAGTCTTTATTGTCTCAACATCCAAGCCATCCATCTCAAATAGTTTTCATAATGTTGTATGATTCACTGCGCGATCCCTCGTTGGAGGGCAAGCTGCCATGGACCCCCCTACTGCTTCCAGCCAGTGTCCTGGGGCCATCGTGTGCACCATTGGCAATGCCCTCTTCTCTGCCGGCCTCAATCACCAGTCCTGGTCCCCCACCCCAGGCCGTTCCGACCAGGTGGGTCCCAAGCACCACCAGGCCTCATAACGTGCTAGCAGTCCCTAGCCCCTACTCTGGGACCAGCTAACTGCTGAAACCCCCGGGTCCCCACAGCCCCCTCCTCGCATCCTGACCCCGGCCCCCCCAAGCCTGCAGGCTCGGCGGCTCACTCGCTCCTGCCACTGCTGCCATGACAGCCCCCACACATGCCCCTTGTGGTAATATGTACTCATATGGGTGGGCTGCTTGCTGGCAGGGCCCTGGAGAGACTCTGTTTTCAACCGCCGTTGACTTCCAGAAAGCCCTTGTTTCCCATGTGTGGTTTTGCCTGCTCGCTACTAGGGCGCTGCTGAACAGGCTCACTGGCTTCCGCTAGCTCGAGTATTTGGGTGACAGCCTCTGGCAATAACAGGAGTCACCGGTTGTTACACGCACTCTGTGACTATTTGTGGCCTCTGACTGCCACACCTCCCTGCTGGGGGCATTTCCACGGCACCCGAGGCTTCCAGCCGGTGTGGACTGCGGTTGGCCGGCCCCCAACTCCAGCTGTGCGCAGGCACCTACCCGCCTCCGAACGCGGCTCAGGAACGCAATGCATATGCCCCACACACACACACAAACCCCCAGGCCTCTGTTCCCGTGCAGACACAGCCCACCGGGTGCCCTCAACACGGGTCCCCCTGCCCTCCCTTCACCTGGTCAACAACTGGGCTCCAAGGAAATGCCCAGCACGATTCATGCGCTGCTTCCCGCACTCGCAGTGACACCCAGTTCGGCGAGGTAATCTCGAACCTGATCCCCAAGGACCCCTAAGGCACACTTTGCACTTCGCTGCCCCGTCCATTGTCCCCACTGATCTGCCCTAATTCGCCTGCAAAACTTCCCACAAACTTTCTCTCTGACCCCCCGGTAGTGCAAAGGTGTAAGGAAGAGGCCGAATCCTCCTCTCCTGACACCTTATATACACTCCCAACTCCCGCCCCTTCCCCAATCTTCTAATCCCTCCCCCACCATGTCCTTCCGGCAATTGTGCAAATAGCCCCAGGGGAAGACTGGTCTGAGAACTTCCCTTTCCTTGGGGGCTGTCAATGCGGATCCAAACCACTGCAAACCCTTTATTGCAATGAAGATTCTCTTGGCCATTTGAATTGAAAGTAAACAACCCATTACATGTTCTCAAGAGTATTGTAACTTTGTTTCCATTGGCACCCATTTTTTACAGTGTGTGTGCGTTTGTGAATTATTATTGTTTTTTTATTTTAAATACATTAAGCGAAATTACTACTTTCTGTTATTGCAAAAACAAACACCCTTTTTCTCAAATTACACGTTGTGCAAAGTGAGTGCATGTTGTCTGCATGTGTTTTCTAGAAGAACTTGGGGTTACGGTCTGCAGTTCTCATGCGTGCTCCAAGGGGGCGGAGGAACGGTGGGATCTCTTGCCAATACCATGGCTGGTTGGATGTAGCCCTGGATTTCCCAGTTTTTTATCTGAGGAATGCCATGTTATTATGAGTGCAGAGTTGATTTCCCTGTTGCTTATGCCACTGCATCTTCTCTGCTGACAAGGCCACCACTTTTTCACCAGCCTTTAGGGAGGGTTCACCATGCTCAGCCCTCCCTCTTTGTCAGTGGCTCTGCGCTTCTTACTGGAACCGCGCGAACTGCCATGTTGATGCTTGTTTTATTTTGCACTGCCTGACTTCAACACCTTTGTTCCACTCCCTCTCCGGCCTCTGCCGCACTGCTTTCACATTCTTCCAGTCCCGGTCGCGGCATGGCATGCCAAGCTGTATTTTCAACTAGGACGCCCGTTTTGGGGTTTTTTTGCACTGTGTGGCTAGTGCATTGAGGCAATACCAAAGAAGAATGCCTCTTAGGGCAAGATGTGTGTTCGCTGGCCATGTAATTTCCACCTCATCTGTAAAGTGACATTACAGCGCATAGTGTGTCCCAGACTATACTCGTCAGTGACCTGCTCAATACTGGGGCTAGTTTGGCTTGTTGCCAATAGATTTCACATCTGGCAACTTGTTCAACAGACTGCTGGCCACGTATGGTCACAATCTGTATTCAGCACATGAACAAACCTGTTCATTGAGGATGGGTGCTCGTACCAGGCACTGTTAACAGGCATTATTGGTTTCTAAGCCATAATGTTTTGAAACGTTTTTACTTCACACTTATTACACAGTAGCATGTAAAAGTGTGTCTGTTATTCCTTGCACAGACTTTCCACTCATAGTAGGGGATGCATCACCTCTGTGCACGTGTTTGTGAGCACGCACATGTTTGTGTGTATGTGGTGCTGTGTGACAGCATGAACAATGTGCGTTTATACAGATGTGTGTTTGGTAGCATGAGCACATATATGCAAGTGTGTAAACCTGTGTGTGATGGGGTTGTTCACAGGTGTATGTGGCAGAGCATGTGTGTGTGCAGTGTATGTTTTTCTACTCACACAAACACGCAAGCCCTTTAATTCGTGCCATACCTGTGTTAGTTTATCATTTCTGAAAGTGCTCTGACGCAGGCCCAAGCTGAGCTTGGTTTCTCAATGTACATAACTAAATAGAAAGGCAAATACAGGGGAAGGGCACAGCAGCATTGTCCTCTATTGACCGCGAGCAAGGTCCAGTACATTAGAGATATGGACCTGTTACAAATATCTGATGTATGGCAAATACACCCAGATGTGTTGCTCGTCCCATAAATGAGACTATAATATGAGCTTTTAGTTAAATGACACAATTTCCAGTCACAAATCAGTTTTTGAGAATAAAGTAACCTTGTGCAATCCACTGTCTCAGCAATTAACATTTTGCTAACGAAATTTACGTGACTTGTTATATATAGTAAACAGGTTTCAATAATATTAATGGAAGGGGTTGCAGTAAGGGATTCATAGATCAATGCATACAATAGGGATCTCCTATAGGTTGGTCAGGAGTCACCAGTCGCTCTCTGGCGAAGTTGTGCTTCTCATTCCCAAATCGGTGGCTAAAGAACAGGCAAATCCCATTGCAAGGGGTGAACCGTGCTTCTTTCGATTCCACCCTGCAATTCCATGCATGCATACATTGAAAAGGCGTGCACGTATTTTCTAGTTCAAAGTGTAAGATTATTAAGAAAACAAGTGATACAATACAGTATATTATGAAAGATGCAAAGAAAACAAAAACCAGAAAAGGAGAACATAGAAGATATAAAATATCATATAAACATGTCTGGAATGTAAAAGCAATACAATATCAATATACCTACAAAGCATTGCATTGCATATAACAACTGTATAGTAACATAACATTTGCCGAAATATAACAACATATTATAAAATAACATTATCCAACATATGGAATATCAAGGAGGCCGAACAACTTCTTGATGAGCAGGAGTTCAAGAAAAAGAGCGTTTAGCACTGCAATCAATGAATGATGTAACAGGTGACCATAAATCTAAGCGCTTCACGGCTAGATGAATAGGATGAACAAATGCTGTATCCAATCTGTGATGATAACATACTGCATACCACCAAGCCTGGAAAGACAATTTCGTAAATTCTTTCCAATTTTGGTGATCTGTTGAAAAGCAACTGCCAACAGTAAGTCCACAATCTTTTTATTGGAAACATAATCCTCCCAGATAGGAGAAAAACTACCCAGAAATAAATGTGTGATAGAGAAAGGGAAATTGGAGTTGAAGATAGAGTAAATTTGAGCCCAGACAGATGTCCAAAAGTTGTGTGCGTGTGGGCAAGTAAAGAGTAGGTGTTTTAAATCAGCTAGTGGAGAGGAGCAGGTCCAACAGGTGTCCGGTACTGTGATATGTCGTTTATGTAATACAACTGGATGTAGCAAAAGCCTGTTGTAGGTAAAGAATAACATTTGCGTAACGTTTTCCACTCTAGATGTTTTCCTGATTTTGGACCATATTTTGTTCCACAAAGAAGGTGGCCAATCAACCCCAAGATCTTACTCCCAAGAAAGTTCAACTTTGGTCTTTGCTCTAACTGATTGTGGGGATCGTAGATGAGTATAAATATTGGATGCTTTAGGACAGGAAAGTAGAAAAGCACATAAGCTATTAACCGGGGGGGTTTTCGGATGTGATAGAATTTGAGTATATGCACTTGAAAGAGGTTGTGAGAATAAGTTATATTTGGAATGGAAGGAAGGGGGTAAATGAAAAAGTTGACTAGCTTCTGAGAAAGACAAGATCCTATTTATAGAAAATAGTTGGTGTGTCCAAATTATGCCTTTACTTCAATATTTCCAATAAAAAGGTGTTCCACTGATTAAAATGGATGTGTTATGCCACAAAGAGGAGTTAAGGAATGAATCTGGATCGGTAAGGGAGGCGGGTGGAGAAAAGCCCAAACGTTTGCAGGTATATTTGAGAACCGGGGTAGAAAAAGATAGTGGTCTATGAGTAAAGGAAAGAAATTCTTTAAAAGAGAAAGGGGAAAGAAAGGAACGTTCAAATACCACCCATAAAGGACATTTCGAAGGGGAATCAGAGAGCCATCTTGAAGCCTGTCGAAGTAGAAAAGATTTATGGTAAATAGGGAAATCAGGATAATTAACTCTGCCCCCTGCTTTTGATTGCATTAATCGCAACAAAGACATGCAAGGTGATTTTTTGTTCCACAGAAAAGATGATGAAATAGAATTAATCTTAGTAAAAAGATTTAAAGGAATGGGGACAGGGATATTAGAAGTGGTGTATAAGACTAATGGGGCCAGCATCATTTTGATGGTATCTAGAAGACCCCACCATGAGAGATATGGATCAAATAATTGAAGGAGAAAGGATTCAAGACGAACAGCTAGGGCTTTAGAACTTTTTTTCTAATCAATATATACAAAAGAAATAGGTCTGTAGCTGCAATAGTTCAAATCATTCCCTTCTTTGTTCATTAGATAAAAAGGACCCTGAAGATACTCCTGATTTTGTAAAAAGATTTAAGAGATTGAGTAGCTTAGGAACAAGGATGGGAGCAAAGTGGGTGAAAAATTCAACTGTAAATCCATTATCTCCCGGAGCTTTGTCCTTCTTAAGTGATTGTAAAGCACTGAGAGGCTCCTGTTGTGGTAAATCAGCTTCTAAGGGGGTAAAATCAATTTGAGTATTAAACGATTTATGGATACCTGAAAGAAATTGTGTAATATCAGATTCTGAGGGTGTGGTTTCGGGCGAGTATAGTGATTTATAGAAAAGAATGAATTCATTAAGTATCTCTGGGTCCTTAGTTCGTAGTGTGTTGTGTTCATCGAAAATAGCTTCAATATCAAACTTATTATGTTTAATTTTTAAGTAATTGGCCAAAATTATGCCAGCCTTATTCTGACCAACATAGAACTTTGCACTAGACTTCAACAAATATAGTGAGGCATTATCTGTTGATTCCTTGTTGAATTGAAATTTAACCTTAATAAGTTGTGAGAGACAATTTGTGGATTTTGAGGAGTAATAGGAGTGTTCCAATCTCTTTATCTCAACCAAAAGATCACTGGTTGCCTTGCGGCAATTTTTACGTTTTTAGAGACAAATCGAATGAGGAAGTCTCTAGTAGCTGCTTTGAATGCATTCCAAATTGCAGAAAAATGAAGACTATCAGTTTGATTTAATGAAAAATATTCATTAAAAAGGTAACAAAAGAGGAGTGAAATTTTGGATCTAGAAGAAGTGAGTTATTAAATCGCCATCTTCTAGATAAATAAGACTTTGAAACTATATCCAATTGAATGGAAATGGGAGCATGGTTGGAGATCAAAATAGAGCCAATATCAGCGCTTTTTAAAGTTTGTGATATGTTATGTGAAACAAAGAAATAATCCAATCTAGATTGAGTTTGGTGGGCTTGTGGTAAATAAAATATTACACTCTCAGAATTTTTCAGAATATCAATAGGATCATGCATAAAGCAAGAGGCTGAGTCTGTGGTATCAGGTTCATAAAGGGATTTATTCCAATAACTCGAGTCAAAGGGAGAATATTTCCATCACCAAAATTGGATCTGGAAAGGGGCTCAAAAGTATTCTCAATATTCTCAAAACATTATTCACAGAGTACAGTATATATACATTTCTCAATTGTACGTAAGCAAAAGAGCAAGAGAGAATGAGATAAGAGCATGTGGGCGTGTAAGTAGGCGTGAAGGTGGGCGTCCATGTGGGCGTCCACTTGATGATAATGGGTAATTTGTCATGTGTGGGTGGATACCTGGAGAATCCTGCAATGTCAGCAGAAATATTTGGCAGAGATGCGTGCACAGTCGCATGACGTGTGATTGACGTGCAACTAGAGGGAGAAAGGGACTTGACATTTAGCTCTACATGTGGAGACAAAAGTCTGGGGTTATGTCAACCTAATCCCAAATCATATCTAATATCCTATGTTTAAAGAACTGTGTTATCCAAAAAGAAAGGTCTCTCGAACAAAATCTATTCTATACTGACTGTGAGTGCGTGTACAAGCGTCTAAGTGTCTACACTAGATGCGAGGGCAGAAATCTTCCATAGTAACAGGGCTATGAATTACTTGCATAAAGACAGAGAAGCCGGGCCCTTTGCTCGATAGCTGGAAGAATGTTTACTTAAACTACTAGACAGGAATGCATTGGGTAGGGAGCGGAGCAGATAATCACAAGGTGAAATACAGTTTTTGGCAGGCAACAGGCTGGAGTCAGGCACCGTTAGCCGCGCAGGGAATAGGACAAAGTTCATGGATACAGATGCGAGCTCAGACTGGAGCTTTCAGAGGCAGAAGGCAAGAAAAGGCTTGATGGCAGAATCAGGGCCTACTCGCCTGGACTGTAAAATGGCATAAATGAACCATATAAAGCCGGTGGCCTTTCATACTTAGGAATGGAATATCCGGCCCATTCATGGCGGATCTGAAAGAGGACATGTTGACGGTGGACGCACAAGTGTTTGCGTCTTCATAACTGGAACTGGAGGGAACATACATGTACTTGTGATTTATACATGAAACCGTTGGGGTCCAAGATAGGGGACATAACTGATCATAAAAATCCATATTTCCACATTCCCTCCTTGTCCCCTACTTGCCCGTTAAGAGATATCAATCTTCATCAATCCGTTGATCTGTTCATATAGCATCATTTGCTCTTCTTTTTTCTTCTGGGAGGAACGAAATTTTGGTGGCGGAATACACGATGTGGCACACAGACCACAAATCGCTGGTCCACATTGTAGGCATAAGCAGCAACTGAATAGTATGAGAAAGCCAATACCTAGGAAGGATAGGACCCTCCGTCCAAAGATAGATAATACACTCCAAAACCAACCGGACCAAGTCCAGGTGCCTGTATTCTGGTGTATCTGGCTTACAATCTTATGAAGGCGAGTTATGGCTTTATATACAGATGGCGAATTTTCTTGTATGAAAATGCAACAGCTTGATCCGATGACCCTACAAGCTCCGCCCCTATCGGCCAGGATAACGTCAAGGACAAGACGATTTTGAAGCACAACAATCCGCATAGCAGACTGCTCTTCTGTTAAATTGCTTAAGGCGGAAATAGTTTCGTTCACTACTGCTTCAAGGGTTCTGGTTAATCTACGTATCAGCTTACTATTGGTAACTGTACCTATATAGGGAAAGAGACCTTTATTGAAATCTGTGTATTTTTCCCATGCTGTCTCAGTGTAATCGACAATTGGGAGATCTCTCTGCTGTCTATTGTGTACTAAATGAGTATTTCTATGATAATCAGGAGGAGCTAGGAAAACAGGTGGTAAAAGGAATCCGATGTAGCAGGTACCATCCCAATCTAGAGGTAGGCGTATATATGCGGTCTGGCCACATATAAAGTAGGAATGACGAGAAGCTCTAAATGTAGACTTGCCTTGATCACTGAATTTTATTACAGTGGTGCATTTACTATGGCCCATGTGTATGGAGCCATTCTTTCTTATACATAATTCCCCTTTTACTGGGAATACGGACATGGCGGGCAAGATTGGTGTAGCTTCCGATTCAACGTTCAGGATCATGAGGTTAAGTGTAAAATTACCTAATCCATATACTTCATTTTCTAGATCAGTTCCTGTTCTTTTGGGAAGTCCCTCCTTGTTAGGGTAGCAGACTTTAAGCAAAACTAAGTTCAGGTTTCCCCATACCCAGTTGTCTTGATAAACTGCGGAATTCGAATCTAGGGAATTAATCAAACTAAACCATGCTCCACAGGAGCCATTGTGTGTGAACGGATAGAGAAAGAGGGGCAAAACTCCCTTATAGTTCTGATAGGGGGGGAGTCGGCCACAGACCCAGCAGTCTGTAGCATTGCTAGTCTGATGTGAATGGTGCAGCATCTGAATAAAGGTATTGTTGCGTAAGGCAAGTCGATATGATAGCTCATAGGATGGCAGATCACTAAATGTGTGCTTTATGGTATCATTAGTGGAGGAGTGTAAAAGTGAGGCAATAGGAGGAAAAATAGCATGTAGTATTAAGCTGATACATATTATCGTGATGCACATCTTGCTCTTTTTTTTTATCAATGTTATTGTCCAAGATCTTATGCAAGCCAGAATACATGTTCAACCGCTTCACCACCTAGTGGACTTAATTGATCAAACGGGTTCTGACTTTTTAGATCTAAGTTTAGCTTTGTGGAAACTGCTGGGGAGTCTCCTCTAGAAAATAGTGTTCAAAATCCAAAATCCAAGTTCAAAGTCTTTTTCCTTTGTAAAAGAGTGGTGAAGGTGCACTTTGACTTTAACGGCCGTCCCCGTGGTCCAGAGCACTGACTTTGGCGCCTTCCATCCAGGAGCGATGGAGTATTCTTTGACCTGGGTGTTGTCAGGGAAGGCGGCAGCAACCTGCGAACAACAAGAGAGTAGTGCAGACATCAAGGAAGCCAGGTAATCTGTCAGCATGTTACTATCAACATAAGTAATCTTTTAGGCATTGGAGTGCCCCACATATTTGGTGGTCTACCAAAGACCACTTCATAGGGAGATAAGCCTGTTCTAGAATGAGCTACCATTCGCATGTAAAAGAGGGCAACCGGCAGGGCTACCATCCAATCTACACCTTTGTCTGCGCAAATTTTTAATGTCCGATTATGTCTTTCTACAAGGCCTGCTGCTTCAGGATGTCGCACACAATGGAATTTCCAGGTATACCCTAACACAAGGGACACCTGCTTCATTAGTACCAGGACATATTTGTAACCTCTACATCTGTTTATTTGGATATAATCCATTTGGAGCACTTCAAAAGGGTGGTCAGGTGGATGGAATCCACCTTGTTCCATCGGAATGCCTTTACCTGGATTGAATTGGCAACAGATCATACATGTTCTGACCTTTTGTTTCGCTGCTGCACGCAGGTGCTTGTTGAACCATATATTCTGTAAGCTATCTATCATTGCTTTCTCTCCTAAGTGTGCAGGACTATGTGCGGTATTTATAATCACTTGTACCATCGAATCAGGAAGAAACCATGTGGATTTGCCCTTATTCATCCAACCCTGATCAGTCAGTACCCCTCCTTGTTCCGACCTTTTCTTTAATTCGTCCATAGTAGCATGTGTCTGTATGTCTTGTACATCCTTGGAAGGATCCCTAACTGTCATGGCTTTGGACACTTATTGAACCTGTAACTTTGTCATGTCTAGTGGGGTCTGAGCTGTCTGTTTAGCTGTTCGGTCTGCCAGATCATTGCCTTGGGAAATGGTATCTGTGGCTCTAGTATGTGCTTTACATTTTAGGATAGCTATGGCTGTTGGTAAATGTATTGCTTCCAGTAGGGCTTGAATATGGGGGCCATGCTGTATCTTGGCCCCATGAGAGGTCAAGAAACCTCTTTCTCGCCAGAGAATCGGTGTAAATGTTTACTCTCAGGTGCTTAGCTCTTATGCACGCTTGTGTCAGGGCGATGAGCTCTGCTGCTTGTGCTGACAATATGTCTATTCTTTTAGTCTCTATTATTACAGTATCAGTAGTCACTGCATATGCTACCACTAATTCTCCCGCCCCTGTCCTCATGCATGAGCCGTCAACTTATAGTGTTAGGTCGGGGTCTGGGAGTGCAACGTCTGTCAAGTCTTGTCTTGGTTTAGTCACGGTATGTATTACTTCAACACAGTCGTGTGGTGAAACGCTTTCTGTACTGGAGGGCAAAAGGATAGCAGGATTCAGTATGTTGCATCGTCTGATCTCTATGTGTGGTTGAAATAACGTTGGCTCATAGCCTGTCAGTCTAGCTACAGTCAGGTGTTGTGTTTGTGTCCGGTTCAAGAGAACCTCTACTGCGCGTGGTACTTGTACTGTCAGAGGGTGGCCCAGCACTATCAAGTCACTTTGTCTTATGGCTAAGGCCGTTGCTGCAACTGATTTTAGGCACGCAGGCAAAGCCTGTGCTACTGGGTCTAATGTACTAGAAAAATAAGCACAGGGCTCGTGTTTTCCTGCATGATCTTGTGTTAGGACAGATAGTGCTGTTCCATCCCGCTCTGTCACAAAAAGCATAAACGATTTGTTGTAATCAGGGTTTGCTAAAACTGGTGCTTGACATAAAGCTCTCTTTAATTCTTCAAATGCCACAGTGTGTTCTTGAGGACTTTAGTCTTTTTGTGTCTTGGGCTGGGAAAAACCAGAAATCAATTGAATACGTTCCGGTGCCCACAACTAATTCCCCTGAAAGATCACAATAAAACATGAGAAAAAGGGGAAAGCACCATACCTATTTCCTCGACTTAATTTCTAAGGGGGCTAATTTCTAAGGGGCTTAATTTCTTAAGGGGCTAGCGGGAAGCGAACCTCCTCAGGGGCCAGCAGAAAGCCAATATTCTCCTCCTTCCCCCCCTTTTTGACAGGAGGAAATCTGAAACAGATTTCACTGCTGTCAAACACTATCAAACCCTGTGTCTTGTCAACACTATTAATCCCTGTGTGCAGCTACTGGGCGTAAGCAAAATTATAGGAGATACACAGCGTATTTGAAACGGCGAGAAATCCTTCAAATTAATGTACAAACCTCATTGTGTTAGCTCATAAGCTGGCCAAATGACATCTCATATGCAAATGTCCCTATTACATGAACCTACACCAACCTGAAGTCAATATTAATGCTAGTAGGCCCTAATAGGAATGCTAAATTACCTAAATATTCGGAAAACCAAGTTTAAGAACAGTTGTTAATGTTGATAATTAATAATTCATCTGCTAAAAAAAATCTGTAATTCTGCAATAATTTCCACCTATACAATAAATAGCCTAATTTAAAAACAAGTCAACTTTTGGGGCCACCACTTTACAAGAATGAGCTTACTAAAGCAAACTTTAAAAAGGAAATCCTGTCAGATATTTTCTCATTACCCTAAATACCGAGCCTCATTTGTCACTCTGTGGTGGCAGTCCTTATTTAAAACAGGCCTTTCAAGAGTTAAGATGCGAGTGCACAGATCATAATTGTTCCTTAATGTCCAATCTGGAAACATATGACCGAGGCTGCCTGTCTATAAGAGAAAGGCAGTTATGTGAAAAATATTTTAGTCTTGCATAGCCTTTTTCTTTTTTTTCATTCATCTCCAACACCAATTAGACATACACTGATAACGTGTTGTCTGCTATTTTGACAGCATGATAATGGTAATATCATGTCTGTGAATTTTAGTAATTGTGAACAAGTTCCAGCCAAGCGCTGTGCAAAGATCGCCGTCGTCACGACCATCTCTGTACTTGCACAGGAGAACTTTGTATTAAACGCTAAACAGACTGGTCAATACAACACAAAAACAAAACATATATAAAATACATATGCCAAGCCATCAGTATACCAAGCACAGAAAGCATAGACAATTACACTAACATATATAAATGAGCAGTGATGCGCAATTATAGTACCTACAGCTCAGAGGCGAACACTCTGGCCTGCTTAATTTGTCAGGCTTATAATCAATAACTTATTTACCTGCCCTATACACCCCCATCTGAAATCACCGTGTCAAGTCTGACACACAGAATCAGCAATAATAATCAAAAACGAAGAACACACGAACCTGTTTGTTTTCTTTTATAAAAACAGAATCAGCAATAATAATCAAAAACGAAGAACACACGAACCTGTTTGTTTTCTTTTATAAAAATGAGCTATGCATCTTCGTCAACACAATGTACCCTAATGTCCCAGACGAAGACGCACCTCTCATCTCTCCTCACAGACTTTTAACCACTGGATCATTTATCCAATGCAACTGGTGGCAGCTTGTGGTCACAATAAAAAAATGTCTGAATTTGAAAATCGTTTTTATTTAGGCATATAGCCCTTAAAATTCCAAGCAAGAGCAACATTTTACTTTCTGGCCAGAAGCAATATAACAATTGCTAAAAAATAAAACAAATCTTCTCCATAGACATTTCCCCGGGGCACTGGTTTAGCACAGAATAGACCAAGGGAATCTTTCTCGACTTACATTTCTCAGCTGCCCTGTCTTATCAGAGAAGCTAAAAATAGCCCCTCAGCGCGGCCTGAGCCTGGGCTGCCAGCCAACTTTTTTTCGTTGTTCCGGCTGCAGGCATTACACAGATGCGATGTCAGAGAAGCTTCCTAAGCAGTGCCTCTGTTCTGCTCCTCTCACCGGCCCCCACCTACACTGGCTACAAGGTCAGAATCTGTCTCCGATTTCTGTATCACATACTGCTCTACACAGCCCCCACCTTCTCCTCACTCTGAAGCTGTCAAAGACAAAAAGACTACTCAATTCCATAAAAACTGCAATAATTCGCCCAATTGAAAAATTATTTTCATATACAATTTGCTCTCAGGGGGTCATAATCTTACCGTCTTGACCCAGCACATTGGCTCACTGGACCACCAAGAACACAAACCTGTATTCTGGAACAATTTTGCAAATTCGAAATACCCACAATTCTTTTTTCAAGCTAAACTTTTCAAAAATTACTTTTTCGTTAGCACTTTGTACATTAGGGGTGTCATCAAATCACAGGTGTTGCTCCTTCTCTAGCTACACCCCTCTCAATTTCCTATTGACAACGTAGTCAAATGTTGGACCATGTAAACACCAGCTATGCGCTGTTCGTTTGGTGGGAGGCTCAAGAACCTTTGGGCTACTATATCATTATTATATGTATCGTGGTACTTGCGGTGGCACTCTAACTGGTCTTTCTACTGGGGCCACTCTTGCTAGGTCCTCTGAAAGGACGGGATAAATACCAGCAACGTCAGTATTTCTTTTTCTGTCAGCCTGCGCTCATTTTACCAGCTCCACTTCCTCCTGTAACATCTTTTCCTTGGCTTTTCCAGACTCCAGTCTACTTCTCTCTGCTTCGTGAAACACTTACTCTGTCCTCCTATGTGACTCCTTGCGCCAAAACTCAATGGCATCCTTCCGAGCTGGTCTACATTTTCTCTTTCATAAGAGTGTTTCGTTGTCTGTCTACTTGTTCTGCTTTTACTCGGATACCTTCCTCAACTAATACGTTTTCTCGGGCTTTGTCTGAATCCTCCCTACTTTTCTCTTCTTTTCTGAGCGCTTTCACTGTGCGTCTATGCTATTCTTTACGCCATAATTCAATGGCATCTTTCTGTGACTGTCTGGCTTTCTTTTTCCATAATTCTTCTTCTACTCTCATGATGCAATCTGCATCCCATGTCCCAACTGCGGGCCACCTCTGACTTTCGGCTAGATCCTTGGTGTAGTCCACCCATAAATCAAGAAATAATACGGCATCTAGGCCATGCTTATGGTACATAAAGTACCCTGGAGTGTCCCTAGGTGGAATGGGAACAGCTTCTTCGAGTACCCCTTTTCTGGTTTTGATCTGTCTTAATTTTGAAAAGAGCGGCATCTTTAAACCTTGCTACTTTATTCTTACTCTTAATACCTGGACTTGAACACAATTAAATACGATAAACATAATAATGAACACTCATTCATACCACAATTTTTAAAACATATTAAAACATTTAACGTTTAACATTTAACGAACAACAATGATGGCCATTGGGAACACTAACTAGGTCATTCTGAATTATATACTAGACATACTAGATATACTGCTAAACAGTACAGATACACTGCTGAAACAGTGCAGACCGGATTTGTGTACCCAAACCCGTCTTGACCGGCACAACCTATGTGCACGTCAGAACGCCTCCCCGGCAATGGTACTCACCGGGTAGCTCGGAACGGAAGGCCTCGGAACTGAACTGGACTAGACCAAACTGGACTGGACTGGACTCGACTCGTGACTTGGATACTTCGGAACTTCGGAATCTGGTGGGCCTCTGTATACCTCGGACACAGCTCTCTCGCAGGTGGGCTCTGGGTAGGACAATCTGCGTTCCTCACCGCCTCGTATGGATGCCTGGTCGCAGTCTGTCCCCTTCGTTGGCCTGAGGGAGTTGGCGGGAAGACCCGCGACGTGCGCGCTTGAAGTCCGTCACGGCTATGGAAGGGGCAAAACTGGACCTTCATCTCCGGCGTGTGGGGAAAGAGATTAAACTGTTCGGGCGCCATTATGTGGTAAATAAAATATTACACTCTCAGAATTTTTCAGAATATCAATAGGATCATGCATAAAGCAAGAGGCTGAGTCTGTGGTATCAGGTTCATAAAGGGATTTATTCCAATAACTCGAGTCAAAGGGAGAATATTTCCATCACCAAAATTGGATCTGGAAAGGGGCTCAAAAGTATTCTCAATATTCTCAAAACATTATTCACAGAGTACAGTATATATACATTTCTCAATTGTACGTAAGCAAAAGAGCAAGAGAGAATGAGATAAGAGCATGTGGGCGTGTAAGTAGGCGTGAAGGTGGGCGTCCATGTGGGCGTCCACTTGATGATAATGGGTAATTTGTCATGTGTGGGTGGATACCTGGAGAATCCTGCAATGTCAGCAGAAATATTTGGCAGAGATGCGTGCACAGTCGCATGACGTGTGATTGACGTGCAACTAGAGGGAGAAAGGGACTTGACATTTAGCTCTACATGTGGAGACAAAAGTCTGGGGTTATGTCAACCTAATCCCAAATCATATCTAATATCCTATGTTTAAAGAACTGTGTTATCCAAAAAGAAAGGTCTCTCGAACAAAATCTATTCTATACTGACTGTGAGTGCGTGTACAAGCGTCTAAGTGTCTACACTAGATGCGAGGGCAGAAATCTTCCATAGTAACAGGGCTATGAATTACTTGCATAAAGACAGAGAAGCCGGGCCCTTTGCTCGATAGCTGGAAGAATGTTTACTTAAACTACTAGACAGGAATGCATTGGGTAGGGAGCGGAGCAGATAATCACAAGGTGAAATACAGTTTTTGGCAGGCAACAGGCTGGAGTCAGGCACCGTTAGCCGCGCAGGGAATAGGACAAAGTTCATGGATACAGATGCGAGCTCAGACTGGAGCTTTCAGAGGCAGAAGGCAAGAAAAGGCTTGATGGCAGAATCAGGGCCTACTCGCCTGGACTGTAAAATGGCATAAATGAACCATATAAAGCCGGTGGCCTTTCATACTTAGGAATGGAATATCCGGCCCATTCATGGCGGATCTGAAAGAGGACATGTTGACGGTGGACGCACAAGTGTTTGCGTCTTCATAACTGGAACTGGAGGGAACATACATGTACTTGTGATTTATACATGAAACCGTTGGGGTCCAAGATAGGGGACATAACTGATCATAAAAATCCATATTTCCACAGGCTGAGGAGAAAAACATAAATTCTCTAGTGGTGAGATTGCAAATTCTCCAAGCATCTATCAGTTTATATTGCTGAATGGTCTGAGTAAGTAGTTTGTGGGCTTTATGTGGTTTAAAAGAAACCAGTGAGTTTCGATCTATGAAGGGATCCATCACTTGGTTACAGTCACCAGCAAGGATAAAGTTATTGTCAATACACAATGACATTTGCTGAGACCAAAACAAAGGATCACCATTAGTGGGATCATAAACATTAAACAAAGACATTGGAACACCTCCAATTAGCAATGTAGTGTATAACCATCTACCATTCTCATCACCTGCAAAGCAAGGGAGAAACAAACCTAGAAATGAAAGAAAAATTGATTAACATGGCACTCCATAGTAACCATACACAATGATATGGCCTTCCAACTCCAACAGGACCTATCACTAAAGATAAAGAGACAATAGAAATATGTTCATGGAACATTAATGGTTTGAGGGGGGAAATACGCAATGCGTGTATAGACTCAATACTTGGACATCCAGAAATAGTAGTATTGCAGGAAACATGGGAACTTAAACCATTCATGCTACATGGCTACGCTGGATACTATAAGAATGCAACGAAAGAGCATAGGTTCGGGCGAGCAAGTGCTGGGCAGGCAATATTCATCTAAAATGCGTTGCACATTGACCATTAACAAGTGGAGACAGATGACCCGACTAGTTTGATGGTCAAACTCAGTTATAAAACAAATACTCAAAACGTTAGAACTATATATCTGATCTCTGTTTATATATTACCCACAAATAAGAGCAGAGAGACAGTATGTGGAACCCTGAATGCAGTTCTAATTGACAAAATGTTGAATGACCCAATAGCGGATTTTCTTGTCACCGCGGACTTTAACCTCAATTTAATGTCTTCTCATATAAGAGATGAGACCACGCTTATCCAAAACCTACAATGGCTAATTCCTGAGCAGGATATAGGGACGGCGACCTTTTCCAACTGTAATCGAATAGGACTGTCCTTCTTAAAGGATACGGAAGCATTGGGCCTTCGACTACTAAACGGAAGAGTAAAACCAGATGTTCCACCTAAAAACAGCTACTATGGTCATAAGGGAAATTCCAGGATCGACTATACAATGACATCAGTTTGTATGTTCCAAGACATCATTTCATATCGAATAATAAAGGTAAACGAAAGTGATCATGCCCAGCAGTCAATTCTAATGGATATTTGAGTAACGACGAAAAAGACCTACCGGACCGTTCAAGGGCACATTGGTATTATTAATTATAAAAAATTGATCTGGAACATGGAAAATAAAGATGAAATGAAAGAACAAGTAGAAATGATCCTGGATAATACCATGAAAGACACTACATCAAAAACAGCGATAGAGCAATGGGAAAAATTGATCGGCATCCTAACTAAAACAGAAGGTCAATTAAGACCAAATAGGCCAAATTACAGGAGGGAAAATAAAAAGGAAAACGAAGTTAGTTTGAATATGCCGCTAACAATAAGATCACTAAAGAAAGAACGAAACAGGATCATCAGAAGAGCCAACAAAACAGGGAGAAATGCAGAACACATGGGAAAAATAAAGTCATTAAACCAGAATTTGAAAAAACTAATATGGGGTGAGAAAAGTAAAGCTGAACAAATAATTTGGGCAAAAATATTTCACGCAGTAAGCAAAAGAACTCAAGGGAGTTCTGGACTATAATCAATGGTCTTGCAAGACCCCATAAGCAAGCAGTCTCATCACCTCTGTCTGAACAGGAATGGGACAAGTACCTGAGGAGGCACCTGAATCAAGAGACTCCGTATACAACCCCAATAGAAATGCAACAGGGGCATAAAACAGTCAATGTAAACTCACTCTTTATCAAGGTAGTCACACAGACTCATTCATAGACATAGATAAAGAAGTGATAATCAAACTTATAAAACAACAGAAGAAAGGCGCTCCGGGTCCAAATGGGCTACCGTTTGCGCTCCTCAAAGAAAAACCAGAATTATGGGCACCCATCTTAGAAAAATTATATTTAGAAGTTGCTCGGACTGGAACGGTACCTAAGTCATGGCGTGGCTCCCTAATAAGTCCCATTTTTAAAAAAGGTGATTGGGCTCGGCCTGAAAACTACAGACTGATCACATTGCAAGATACTGACGCTAAGCTTTTTGCCAGAATAATACTTACGAAGTTAACAGAATGGCAGATGGAAGAAAAAATAATGCCCATAAACCAAACAGGCTTTATCCAAGGATTAGGTACCACTACCAACATAATGATTCTTGCACTTTTAATTGACAAGTCGCTCCGGTTAAAAAAACCTTTGTACCTTTGTTTTATAGACTTTAAATCGGCGTTTGACTGTGTCAACCGAAATCTCCTTTGGAAAAAATTAGAAAAAATGGGAATTCCAACTCCACTCCTTAAGTTAATCTGCCTTCTATATTTAGAGACATGGGCGAGCGTGAGGATGGGTGATGGTCGTACGCTATCGAGGGATTACTCGCGATTACATATGGCAGCGAAACTGTGATGGGTAATGACAGCGTCAACCTGAACAAAACCATAACCAGAGTCTACAGAGCGCTTTTCCACCTTCCAGCGAATGCGTCCCCTTCGCAAATAAGGTTGGAGTTTGGTCTTACCAATCAAGAGTTTGCAAGGCAAGGACATTTCATAAAAGTCTGGAATCGAATAAAATCCAATCAACATAATGAGATTTCCCAGCTCTTATGGTCAGAAATACTAAAGGACACTAACTCCACTGCTGCTCGCTATCTTAGTGAGGCAATTAAAGCATTTGGAATTACATCATTATGGGAAATGAACATAACTAAGTTATCATTTAAGAAAATTATTAATAAAACTGCAGCCCACTTATCTGTCGTAAAGGACAAGGCCACTCTTACAAAGAGAAACCATGCATGGATGGTAGTAAATGGATATAAAAAGAAGGAGATCCAAGAATATCTGACGACCCCGTGGACGAAAAAAAAAAAGCAGGTTCTGCTTAAAGCGAGATTTGGATCTATGCCTGGGCTATGTCATCTACCACCATGGGAATTTCAAGAAACCAAAACAAAATGTAGACTGTGTAAGTGGGGAGAGGAAGACATTTCTCATTTACTATGTATTTGTCCTGAACTACTACAAGAAAGAAAAAGACTGCTTAAGGCCCATTTTAATTCTCGCAGCATACGGTCATGCAGGCAGGCTGTGATTAAATGGATGGTTCCAGATGATATTATTTTAAATGTTTCTTTTGTAAAGTTCTTAATTATAGTTAAAAAGAAACTTGGTGAGGCACTCACTGTAAATATCTAATTGACTAAGTTAGTCCATGTAATGCAATTTTATGTGATTTTATAGTAAGTATAACTTTTAATTCTTTGCTCTCTTTTTCTTATTTTTGATATGTACTGTTGTAAGATTTTAAATAATCAATACAATAAATTACCTTACCATTCTCATCAGATTGTTGAGAAAGCAAACTAATATTTAATGCTTTATGACAAAGAGTAATAACTCCATTGCGTTTACCGTCCCCTGGAGAGATAAAAAACACTCCCAATCCATCCCCTCTTCAACTGCAAAGATACTATAGCATTCAAGTAGGATTCTTGCAAGAAAACAATATCTGCTCCCAGTTTGCATAAGTGTGTTACAACACGTTGCCATTTGATGGGAGAATTCAGACCTCTGACATTCCATGATACGATTCTCAGGGACATAAAAATAACAAGAAAGTGACAAGAAAAAGAAGGTCAACAATGACCTTCAAAGGACAGAGGGTAAAATATGTAACATTCCAACTATAAAAGCATAAGATATAATGATAGAGAGAAATGAAGAACAAAAGCTATAAAAGTGAGCTTGAGATAAGAAACCAAGAAGAGTAGGAAATGAGAGACCTAAGTAGAAAAGTGAGATACAGCAAGAAGAAAAAAGGAAAAAGAGAGAGGAAAGAAGAAGGAGGAAGATGTTGAAAATAGAAAAGACAATAGAAAAGGAGAACTGAGCGAAATAGATACGTATGTGATGACATAGTAGTGAACCAAAAGAGGGAGGAAAAGAAAAAAAGAAGTAGAGGAAGAAGAAGTAATATGAGGATAGGAAAAAAGAAGAAAAGAAGGAGGGAAAAAAAGACTGACAATGAAAAAAATACAACATACCTAATTTAAAAGACGTCACAAAGGAGTGGGGGGGGTGAAGCCACGAAGAACGGATGGCGCGTCCAGATTTGACGAAACGAGAACGCAATTTAAATAGGGTGAGGGTACATAATAATTGCGAACATCAAAGAACCTGTAAAGAAGAGGGGGCAAGAAGAAATAAAAAGGACAAAAACATTCATCATAGCAAGGAAATAGAACAAGCCTAATATAATCACAATACCATAGAAAAAGCCAACAAAACGAATGGCCAAAAACAAACAAATAGTGTAAATAGAAGTATTAGACACTAAAATCTAAAAACAATAAAACCAAGAAGAGGAAAGATTACAATAAACAAGAGAACCAATTACACAGCTTGGGAAGACAAAGCTCCAGAAAAATCCATAGAGTCAGTTTTGTTAAAGTTGATAAAACTTTGCAATTTGACAGGATCTTCATAAGTCGTCGTTTTGGTGTTATAAGTAACCTTAAATAGGCACAGGTGGAAGAGGCCATTTCTAGCACCCATAGCACGTAGAGCAGGTCTCATGTTCAAAAACTATTTGCGCCTATTTGCTGTGGACCTAGCATAATCTTGAGCAAAAAATAATATAGGACTAGACCAAGAGATACATTTAATAGACTTGGCTTCTGAAAGTACTTTGAGGAGATCCGTATATTCGAGGAAATACATGATGACCCCTCTTGGTCTCCGAGAAGAGGAGGTATCTGCGCATTAATGTCCAAATCTTTGGGCTCGCTGAATATTAAGTGAAGTTCCTTCAGTTAGATGCAATAGTTTGGGAAGAAAAGATTTAAAGAAAGACAAGGGGTTCAGCCCCTCTGATCCTTCCGGCAATCCGTAGATGCGAAGATTGTTCCTTCTATTTCTGTTTTCCAAATCTTCGACCTGTTGTTGTAGCGATGAAATCTGAGACTAAAGAGTATTGACCCTCTCATGCGTATGAGTGAAGGAATAGACACTCTGTTCCACTGTAGTAAGACGCTCATTCATCTGAGACCAATTCTCAGTTAAGAATTGTAGCTTGGTAGAGGTATCTTCCATAAAGGGGCGAAGTGCCCTTATCTCTTCCAGCAATCCTTCTAAAGATGCAGGTGAGGATGCATTGGATGGAGACGGTGGATCTTTCTTCAGTCTCTTAGTGGTGACTTTACCAGTCGCAGAAGTGCCTGCATTCAGAGGAGAGGAAGCCTCGGAAACGGGTGACAACGAGTTTTCCATTTTAGAAAATTCTGAGAAGATTTTAGAGTTTTTAATAAACGTATGCGTGACACGTGGCACAGAGGAGCCAAGCTTTTTCAATCTTCCCATAAGAAAGACAAAGATAATGTGTTTAGACCTATTATTACTATGCTCCAATGAAAACCAAACCACACCTTGTGAGGAGGTATAAATTAGTGAGCCGCAAAAAGAATGCGTTCAAACAGCGTAAACAACAGAAAAAGGTTAGGAAATGAGGAGGGTCCTGCAAGTAGGCTTTCATATCTGTTCCAGCACACAAAAGATTAGGGCAGGAGCTCCTTTTCTGATAAGTACCAGTGTCTAAAAGATATTTCCTATAGTACTTTTCCTGAAAGCCTGCATGGGGTCTGGAAACCTAGCAGCCAAACGTGCTTCACTTCAGAAAATCACCAGAAGCGAGGCTCCCTTCAGGCGCAGCAACAAGAGCAAAATGCAAAAAACAATGTCCATCAAAAATGCACCAACAAAAACATCATCTCCAGACCCAAAGGAATTAGGTAATCTGAGTCTTTTTATAAATTAATATCCAGGACAAAGCTTGTGAAGAGCAAAGCGGGAGAGAACAATATTTGGCAATAAGCAAACCATCTTAGGCAAATATTAGTGCACATAAGGCTCCATAGGTCTAGAAACCTCTTCTTGCCAAGTGCTCAAAATGCCAGAAGGAAAAAAGACGCCAAAAGCATAAACGCGCCATAATTTTCTCACTGGATTGTGTCCTCATGAAAAGGATGTCACAGGCAAAATGGCGGCTGCGGTCAGCACTTCTGAAACGCCTAGCGACCCGCTGAATTTTGGGTGATGCCGGCTGTAAAAGGTCATGAATCAAAGTCGGTGTAGGTCAGTGCATCATCCGAAGTCCAAAGCTGCTCACCGAAGTCAAATTGTGAGCCGACAAATGTGGATGCCTCGGCCCGTTCCGCAGAGTGTTATACGAAGGCCGCCATTCGCGTCGGGCGCCAAGCCACGCAAGTATTTGCTGCAGGAGAGAAAATGCTGGTACCACGCAGGACAGCTCTCCAACAAATGTCCGTCCGGACCCCCCAACCACTCACAGTGATTCCGCAAACTACATGCCTCTGCCCTGACTTGGTTGTCATAAAAACATAAGTTTTTGTTTCTTTCATGAACCACCAGAACATTTCTCTATTTCGATGTACTTAAAAGCAAAATATGGGCAGCTGAGCAGTCATAGTTTACAGCTGAACTATCTGAAACTGACTGTAGATGTGCTGTCCGTCGCTACCTCTTATAATATTTACCTCCTCTCACCCTATTCGACCTCTTTTTTACTGTCTATCCTGCCATTCTCACCTGTCTCTTTATCTGCTTTTCTCCTACACTTTATTCACTTCTGTCTTTTTCTGCTGTCAACCCTCTTTTCTTCTTTCCACTTTATTCCCTCCTGTCTTCCGTCCTCAATCTATGTATATCCCAGTTGCCAGCCTCACCTCTCTGCAATTTTCTTTTCTCTATCACGCTCTTTCTCCTACACCTCTGTTTCTCTACGCTCTCTACCCCCAGAATGTGCTCACTTTATTTTCTTTCTTTAACCTCCTCTTTATTTTCTAATCGCTCACAACCTTTTCACCTGCCTTTCTCCCTGTGTCAACCATGCATTTGCTTCTCTGTCCAACTTTAGCAATTTATTTTCCCTTTGACTTTCTACTTTTAATGGTCTCTATCTCTGTGCCTCTGTCCAGAATGCCAACCCCTCATTCTTTCTGTTTCTCACTCCCCACAGTCACTAATCCCTCAGCTTATTGTTGCCAAAATAGTTTGCTCTCGAGTATCCATTCCCAATCTCGCATCCAGCAACAGGCTGTACTAGAGTGACGTTTCAGAAATCACACAGAAATTAGTTTAAACAAACTATGAGGAAATAAGACCCTAGCTTAAAATCGAGGCTGTGTTTATCCTGGCCACATTCAGTACTTTTAACTGGCTTGTCCGGCTTCGAGGTGCTCCCCCCAAACAGCTCTTTCTTGCATTGGTTCAGGGGCACCTGCCGTCAGTGCAGGTAACAGCGGTGGGGCAGTGGGGGCGGGTAAGGAGGGATTTCGAGGGATGATGTCAATGGAAAATTAATAATTTATATAATTTTCCCTTGGCATCGTCCCTGGAAATACCCCCTTAGCCGGCCCACCAATGTTACCTGCACGGACCGTGGATGCTCAGGGAAGTCCGCGGCTGCTCAGGGAAGTTCGTATAAAAAACGTTGCTTAATCAGCTATAAAGTGCACGTGACTTCTGGTGGGGCCGTCCTGCACTCTCTGCCTACATCACAAGGGTAGATGGTCTGTCTTTCTATTTGCGTGACATTGCTTGCCTTCTCATTGGACTCAGTGCAGGACGTTATTACTTTTCTCCCAGTGGTATTTCCAATAGACGACCTCCAAAGTGTACACTTTTCCCATGCACACGGTACTCTGGTGCCAAAAATTTCTTGTATGCTTTTAGAGAAAGTTAGGCTCCCAGGGATAATCAATCAATCTGTTGGACTTGGCCCTTTTTGCACGGTCATCCCTGAACTTTTTGCCTTCCTCCTAGTCTTTATTCTGACCTGGTGTTGGTGGTTCTAGGGCTCCTGGCACTTTCGCACTGCTGTCCAGTGTAAAGTGGGTGTCATTGAGGTTTCTTTATATAACTTTATTCAAGACTTTTCTGACCTCCATTCCACTTCAGTAGATAGTCTGTAATTTTCGATTCTAAGTTTGTTTGGTCGTCGCTTGGATGCAACTATGCTGCTATGGTCACAGACACAGCTTCTGCCTTTCAAAACACAGAATTCGATCATGGCATACACACTCTGGACTCCTTTCCCTCCATTACTGATGAGGATCTATCTGTATTGGTCAAACAGATTAAAAGTGGTAGTCCAGACGATATTATTCCAGCCAGACAAATGCCCACTCTATTTGACACATTATGTCCCACGATCATTAAACTTATTAATCTGTCCCTGAGTACAGGATCTGTCCCTAAAGAATGGAAACGTGCACTTGTCAGGCCTATCAGGAAAAATACCACCATTGCTTGGACTGAATTATCCAACCTAAGGCCAATTTCACTGCTACCTTTTCTTGGGAAACTTACAGAAAAGTATGTTAATAGACTCCTTTCCAACTTTATTGAAACTGTGGGCGGCCTTGACCACTCTCAATCTGGTTTCAGGCCAAAACACAGTACAGAGTCTACATTACTATCTGTTATGGACGGCCTGCACATGTTCCAAGATAAAGGTTATTCAGTGATCTTGGTCTTACTGGATTTATCAGCAGCGTTCGACACCGTGTCTCATAACATTCTTATTGACCGATTGTCGAACGTGGGGGTTAAGAACAAAGCTCTGGCATGGTTGAGAAGCTTCCTCTCTGATCGCACCCAGACTGTCACCATGGGTACGTATCGTTCAGCAGAGGTGAAAGTCTCAAAAGGGGTACCACAGGGCTCTTGTTTAAGCCCAACGCTTTTCAACATCTATGTGGCTCCCCTAGCGAGAGTGATGCGCAAATTTGGCTTTATCCCCGTGTCTTATGCTGACGACACGCAGCTCCTCTTCCCTTTTAAGACTCTTTACTCGGAATTGAGGAGCTCTTTCTCTGCAGGCATGGAAGCTGTAGCATGTTGGATGTCCACCAATTACCTACAGTGTAACGTAAGTAAAACGGAGGTCATGCTGTTTGGTGAAGCGAAAATACTCTGGACTCCTGACTGGTGGCCTCCTGGTCTAGGCGTAGCACCTGAGCCCAAGCAGATTGTTAAAAACTTGGGGGTTCGCCTTGACCAGGATTTGTCATTGAAACAACATACGAATTATGTCGCAGGCTGTTGGACTTGGCCCTTGTTGCAGGGTCATCCCTAAACTTTTTGCCTTCCTCCGGTATTTTTTCTGACCTGGTGTTGGCTGTTTTATGACTCTGGGCACCTTACCACTGCTGACCAGTGCTAAGGTGCATATGCTCTCCCTATGGTAAAATGTATACATTGATTGGTGTCCATGTTTGGCTTATTCGGTTTACTATCAGCCCCTAGTAAAGTGCACCAGGAGTGCCAGGGCTTGTAAATACGAATGCTGCTGGTGGGCTTGCAGCACTGGTTGTGCCACCCACAGAAGCGGCCTAGTAAAATGTGTCTAGGGTCTGCCATTGCAGACCCTGCGTGCAGTCTGGGACTGTCGCGCTGACTGCGCAAGTGCCCCCACTTGCCAGTCCCTGAACCTTCCCTTACCTACATATTAGCCACCCCTCTGGTAGGCCCACGGGCAGGGTGCATTGTAGGCATAAGGTAGGACATGCCCTGATGTGTGTGGCATGTCTTAGTAGTGAATTACAGCCATTTTCGTTCTTCACTATTGAAGGCTACCTGCTCTCCATAGGCCAGAATGGGCTGCTGGAGTCGCTACACGCTGTGACCCCAGTGGACTCATAGAGCATGGTAGAATGTCAAGTTTAGTATGCCTGAACTCAGAATAATAAAATACTTCTTGTAGTCAAGTTTATTTTAGTATCCTGGGTTTGTAAATGCTACTTTTAGAAAGTTAGTATTTACTGACCTGACCATCTCAGTCCGCCTCTGCTGTGTGTGTGTGTGTTCTGCCCAGCAACAGTAAGGAGCAGGGTGGGGGGATCCCCAGAGACAGGTTGGCTGCCAGGTGGTGGGTAGAGAGATTACACCAGGATGGGTGGGAGGAGTACACCTTGACTCTTGAATAGACCTGTGCTCTGCCACCACAAAGCCGGCGCCACCCCCTGTGGGGCGGCTGATGTCTCTGCCCTGCTGCTGAAAGGAAAGAGCAGAGTCACCATAACAAAGTGCTCCAGAACTGGACTGAGCCAGGCCTAGGCCCCCTGGCGCTAAAGAACAAAAGAATCATGGTATAAAAGTAGGAGCCTGGCTCCTAAGAAATCAGAATCCTGTTTACCACAAAGAACCTCTGCCCGACTAGAAGGAGAAGAAGACGCCGGAGGAGCTGGCCTGCTGCTTGCCTTGCTGAGAAAGGAGAGGAAGAGACTTACGGAAAAGACTTTGCTACTTTGTGCTTGAACATTCTCCAAGGGCTTGATCTGAGCTTGCCCCCTGAACTGAACCCCAGGACCAGTGGGTTCTCTGTGCTTCTTGCTCATCCTCCAATTCGAGCCGTGTGGGCATCCCGCTGGAAAAGAGACTGCGCCCCTCATCGCCCCTCCTAGGGCCGTGACACTCAGAAGCTCGCCTGCCTCCAACCCGTGAGAGCCCCGCTCCGTTACGAGCCGCTCTCTGTCCCCGGGCCAGGCCGCCTGCATCCCTGTCACCGCCTGCTACTGGAGCGCGCTGACCGCGCTATCACCCCTCCCGCCGGAAGCCGTCCGACGACTGTGATCTACGCCGGGTCATCCAGCTGCACTGACCGTGCCCTGCGACCCCGCTTCGCTCTCCCCGGACATCTCAGGCCGCGCCGCCCCCGCTGTGGAGACCCTCCTGCACCGCCGTGCTAAAGGGTCACTGGCCGCGCCTGCCTACGTGCCCACACCTGCTAATTGAGGACCCAAGAACACTTCCGAAGCTGAGAGTCGCACCGACCTGTGCCGACTCTCCACATCACGAAAGAAGTTCCAGTATCGGGCTCGGGGCCCGCAACGCCTTATTTCCCCGTTCGCAGGAGCCGATCGCTGTGAGTACTGGAACCACAAGTAACACTTGCAAGAGACTATAAAGTATCCATTTGAAGTTACGAACAACGAACATTGGCCCGCTTTACAACCTGGTGGCATAGCGAAAACGTTATTGGTCTTGTGATAAGTCTGCTGAGATATATATACCTTATTTTTACATAAAGAATCGTATTTTTATATACATCCAAGTCTGGTGTCCGTTTCTGGGGGGATTGATGTATTTACTGTGTGTATGATTGTAAGTGCTTAACCAACAACGCCTGAAGAATCGCCTTGGCTGCTCACGCCACGCACCTAGAGGGTGAGCAAGGGTCATTCGCGAGGGGTTATCCTGCGCCCTGACGTGGAGGAGAGGGTTCCTGCTTGACACAAGGGCAACCTTGCGCCAACCAGAGATCCCCGAATCTAACATTGTTGGCAGCGGTTGGGATTTCGGATTTTCACTTGTAATTTGCATACAGTGAATTATTAATCACCAGATAGTGAGAGCAGACCAAATAACGCAGCCACAGGTTTTTCATTTGTGAACTTTGTTGAGACATCTGCCATTACTGCAACCATGCCTGGCTCACTCTCCGCTGGAAGAGCACTCTCTGTGATTTCCGGAATAGATGAGGTGGATTGGGAGAGACTGGAAGGCTACACGATAGAGCAATTGAAAGGCTACAGTGTAAAATTCCGAGTTCCCCATGCTGGATTCAAGAGGAGAACCCAGTACGCCAAGGCGCTGAGAGCCTGGAGGGAGTCACGAGACCCACGGAATGCGGGGGACATCGTTCCACCCGACAACCTTGAGGAACCCAGCAGAGTCCGGTCGCCAGAGGAGCTGGCAGACAGGGCAGCAGACAGGGCGCATGCAATGGAGATGGCAAAGTTGGCAGGACAAATGGAAATGGAGAAGCAGAAGTTGGCCTTGGAGGCACAACGACGCCAAATGGATCATGATCTAAAAATGAGGGAGTTGGATCGCAAGATCAAGAGTTTAGACCGTTCTCCCTCTGGTGGCAGCAATATTGAGTTTTACAGTGCTGAGAGAGTAGTACGCACACCCAGAGATGTGGCGCCTGACTTGAAGGAGGGGGTTAACATACACCAGGAGGTTCAAGGGCATGAGGTAGCTCCAGTAGTGCGCAGTATCCCTGAAGGGAATAGGGTAACTGGCGCAGGGGTTCATGGTCCTAGTGGAGGGAGGGACACTCTACTGACTCTAGCTGAGAGGTACAGGGAGAGGGGTTCCCCCAAAATTGAAGTCCTGGTGGGTGATTGTGAAGACCGCCCAGAAGAGTGTGGGTTGTGGGACAGAGACAGTCCGATACTGTCTTGCCAGTCTCAGGAGAGTGGTGTGGAGTACGTGTGTGAGGCACTGGATGGTAAGGTGAAGGATAGTTTGGTTAACCCTGCTAGGGGGCTGTGTGATCCAATTGTGGGAGAGCATATTTTAAGTCCCTGTTTTCCAGAGCTATGCCAACACCTGTTGGAGAGTGAGTTCTCTGACCGCAGAGAACTCACATTGGAGGCAGACCTGTTGGTGGATTCCAGAGGGTCTGGAGAGGCATTGGGGAGTGACCCTGTGGGGAGTGGCTCAGGTATCTTCCAACCCAGAGTGGTGGAAGTGGTGCAGAGTAGCCCAGCTAGGTCCCATGGTAGTGGGAGGGGTGTAGGGGCTCACGTCCTGTCTCAGTGGAGAAGGAGTGAGTGTGGGGCTGCGTGCCCCCGGGTGCCCGAAACCCAGTCTCAGAGCCTGGATGGTTCTTTAAGGGAACACCAGGTGGGGAGCCTAGTCTGTCCTGAGGGGCTGCCCGTCGTGCGGGATCCCCTAGTGTCTGGTGAGCTAGGAGTGTCTGTAATCAGACCTCCATCAGTTCTGGTGTCTGGCAGTACCGCTCCAGTTGGGAGGGTGCAGAGGTCCAGATTGAGGGGTGAGAGGGGGAAAGAGTCCCCAGTGGAAGAACCAGGGGGTCAGGGGCCAGCCAGAAGGGCTGCGTCCCCCGTGAGTGACCATGGTGACACCACTTCTGTCCTGGGGGATCTTCAGGCACTGTCAGATGGACAGGGGTCGGGAGATCAGCGCCAGGCAGACTGTCACACGACACATGAGATATGTGTCACCCTCAGGGGGGGCATGCGTGCTCCCCGGGAAGTCCTGGTGCGCCAGGCGAGCGTTCAGCCGCATGGGTTGGTCCCAGGGTTGGGAAGCCAGGTTCAGGTGTTGTCTGACCTGGAGGGTGGGACTACTGTAATCAGTGTCCTGACCCATGTTGCTTCTGGGGGTACCACGCCAGTTGGGAGTGGGCAGTACTCTGGAAGGGGGTGCAGAGGGAGGGAGTCCTCGCCTCTGACCCCGGCTCAACTGACAGGTTTAGACCCTAGGTTGGAGGGCCAGGTTCAGGGTGTCCCCCCGGACCTGGACGCCCAGTTGCAGGATAGAACCCCTGAACTGGTGGGCGAATTGCGCAGGACACCTGCCCCAGGTGCCCTGGCAATTCTGGAAGGGGGTACCACTCCAGGTGGGAGGGTACAGAGCCCCAAGGAGAAGGACCGGGTGTGGGAGAGGCCACCCCAGTCGTGGGTCCAGCCGCCGGGTACAGTCCTGGGGCTGGTGGGTCAGTGCCAGGATGTCATACCTGACCTGACAAGGGGGAGAATGGACAAAGGGTGCCAAGCACCTGGGGCTACTACCCCCCGCTCCCTGGCGCCACAGAGGATTGAGAGCCCTGAGAGGCATACGGCCTGGGCCTCATCCCTGACTACTGTCAGTGGCCACTGTAGCATTTTGCTGTCTGTCTGTTGGGACACACCTGTGGGCCAGTTAAGGTTAGGTGCTGCACAGGTGGTGTCCACAGGTGAGGAGAAGGGTTACCCATGGATTGGCTTGGTGGGCCCTGAGAGTATGGACAGAGGGAGTCCGATAGGTTCAGATTGGTGTAGAAATGGAGTCTGCCCCTGCAGTTGCGGGCCAGGTCCTTGTTCTATCGCCCCATGCAGGGAAGACCATCACGGTGGTGATTGGCCTACCCTGCGTTTTGGCTGGAAGGGGGTTGTGTTGGACTTGGCCCTTGTTGCAGGGTCATCCCTAAACTTTTTGCCTTCCTCCGGTATTTTTTCTGACCTGGTGTTGGCTGTTTTATGACTCTGGGCACCTTACCACTGCTGACCAGTGCTAAGGTGCATATGCTCTCCCTATGGTAAAATGTATACATTGATTGGTGTCCATGTTTGGCTTATTCGGTTTACTATCAGCCCCTAGTAAAGTGCACCAGGAGTGCCAGGGCTTGTAAATACGAATGCTGCTGGTGGGCTTGCAGCACTGGTTGTGCCACCCACAGAAGCGGCCTAGTAAAATGTGTCTAGGGTCTGCCATTGCAGACCCTGCGTGCAGTCTGGGACTGTCGCGCTGACTGCGCAAGTGCCCCCACTTGCCAGTCCCTGAACCTTCCCTTACCTACATATTAGCCACCCCTCTGGTAGGCCCACGGGCAGGGTGCATTGTAGGCATAAGGTAGGACATGCCCTGATGTGTGTGGCATGTCTTAGTAGTGAATTACAGCCATTTTCGTTCTTCACTATTGAAGGCTACCTGCTCTCCATAGGCCAGAATGGGCTGCTGGAGTCGCTACACGCTGTGACCCCAGTGGACTCATAGAGCATGGTAGAATGTCAAGTTTAGTATGCCTGAACTCAGAATAATAAAATACTTCTTGTAGTCAAGTTTATTTTAGTATCCTGGGTTTGTAAATGCTACTTTTAGAAAGTTAGTATTTACTGACCTGACCATCTCAGTCCGCCTCTGCTGTGTGTGTGTGTGTTCTGCCCAGCAACAGTAAGGAGCAGGGTGGGGGGATCCCCAGAGACAGGTTGGCTGCCAGGTGGTGGGTAGAGAGATTACACCAGGATGGGTGGGAGGAGTACACCTTGACTCTTGAATAGACCTGTGCTCTGCCACCACAAAGCCGGCGCCACCCCCTGTGGGGCGGCTGATGTCTCTGCCCTGCTGCTGAAAGGAAAGAGCAGAGTCACCATAACAAAGTGCTCCAGAACTGGACTGAGCCAGGCCTAGGCCCCCTGGCGCTAAAGAACAAAAGAATCATGGTATAAAAGTAGGAGCCTGGCTCCTAAGAAATCAGAATCCTGTTTACCACAAAGAACCTCTGCCCGACTAGAAGGAGAAGAAGACGCCGGAGGAGCTGGCCTGCTGCTTGCCTTGCTGAGAAAGGAGAGGAAGAGACTTACGGAAAAGACTTTGCTACTTTGTGCTTGAACATTCTCCAAGGGCTTGATCTGAGCTTGCCCCCTGAACTGAACCCCAGGACCAGTGGGTTCTCTGTGCTTCTTGCTCATCCTCCAATTCGAGCCGTGTGGGCATCCCGCTGGAAAAGAGACTGCGCCCCTCATCGCCCCTCCTAGGGCCGTGACACTCAGAAGCTCGCCTGCCTCCAACCCGTGAGAGCCCCGCTCCGTTCCGAGCCGCTCTCTGTCCCCGGGCCAGGCCGCCTGCATCCCTGTCACCGCCTGCTACTGGAGCGCGCTGACCGCGCTATCACCCCTCCCGCCGGAAGCCGTCCGACGACTGTGATCTACGCCGGGTCATCCAGCTGCACTGACCGTGCCCTGCGACCCCGCTTCGCTCTCCCCGGACATCTCAGGCCGCGCCGCCCCCGCTGTGGAGACCCTCCTGCACCGCCGTGCTAAAGGGTCACTGGCCGCGCCTGCCTACGTGCCCACACCTGCTAATTGAGGACCCAAGAACACTTCCGAAGCTGAGAGTCGCACCGACCTGTGCCGACTCTCCACATCACGAAAGAAGTTCCAGTATCGGGCTCGGGGCCCGCAACGCCTTATTTCCCCGTTCGCAGGAGCCGATCGCTGTGAGTACTGGAACCACAAGTAACACTTGCAAGAGACTATAAAGTATCCATTTGAAGTTACGAACAACGAACATTGGCCCGCTTTACAACCTGGTGGCATAGCGAAAACGTTATTGGTCTTGTGATAAGTCTGCTGAGATATATATACCTTATTTTTACATAAAGAATCGTATTTTTATATACATCCAAGTCTGGTGTCCGTTTCTGGGGGGATTGATGTATTTACTGTGTGTATGATTGTAAGTGCTTAACCAACAACGCCTGAGGAATCGCCTTGGCTGCTCACGCCACGCACCTAGAGGGTGAGCAAGGGTCATTCGCGAGGGGTTATCCTGCGCCCTGACGTGGAGGAGAGGGTTCCTGCTTGACACAAGGGCAACCTTGCGCCAACCAGAGATCCCCGAATCTAACACAGGCGTATGTTTCCACACTATTAGCTTGCTGCGTAAAGCCTTTCCATTGCTGCCTGACCAATTCAGGAAGACGCTGGTGCAGGCCCTCGTCATGAGTCGGATCGACTACTGCAATGGTCTCCTGCTCTCTGCAAATGAGGGAGTATTGAATAGACTTCAGGTAATACAAAACACTGCGGCTCGCCTTGTTCTCAATGCCCCCCTAAGAACAGCATCAAAGCCACTGTTAGAAGAAATCCATTGGCTTTCTATCCGTCAAAGGATAAAATTTAAAACTTGCTGCTTAATATACAAGAGCCTAAACAGACAAGGTCCACTTTATCTGGAAAAGAAATTTATCCCATATATTCCATCCAGAACGCTCAGATCCAGCAATGGGCATTTACTGGTAGTACCGCGTGCCAAGAAGGCCAGGCACGGAAGTAAGGCACTATCAGTGTTGGGACCTAAATTGTGGAACTGTCTTCCTGTAGCTATTCGTTCCTGCTCCGAACACTTGATATTTAGGAAACAACTTAAAACTCTGTTGTTCACAAATGCGATCTAATGCCTTCCGCATGTTCCACTCTTGATAAAGGACTCTCCCGCCAGAAGCGCAGAGATACTCCAGTTGGAGTCGATTCTAGCGCTATAAAAACCTGCAAATAAATAAATAAACCTACATAGAACAATTTACATGAACATTTGGTTCTCTTTTTATTATGTGCTGGCAAGTGCAATGCTGTGCATTCATGGAACTATTATTGAAGCATTCTGCTTGTGAAGCTGCTGATTCTCAGGCCTCAGTTGTGGGCTATACCGCATGATGTGTTACAGCAACGATGTGATGTTTATTCAATGCAGAGCCCCTTCAACCAAAACTTAAAATAAGAGTCAATTCAAATGCTTGTAAAGAATACATTTCTTTATGGAGGTCTTTATGGAGGTCTCTTAAGGTCATTGCTGGAACCACAAAAGTCCACTCCATAATACTAGTGTAAAAACTAAGGGTTACAACACCAATATCTCTAACTCAAACAAAGGCGAGACCTATTTAATTTCCAATGCTTGTTTTTTATGGGGATGCCCCTTTCTATTCACCTTCTCCTCTTCACACCCTGCCTATTGACATTTCACCACCTCAAACTGCAGCGCTGTTTAAATGGGCGTTGAAGTGCAGGCTCTTACATTTCAGTCAGCTTTAAAAAACTTGATGAAAAGTCTGCCCACTGTTACGAATAAGAAAGAGGCCCAACCTGGCTCTTTGGTACACTCAGGAGCTCTTGATGACAGAAACCAATATGTGCTGCATAGAAATACAATTGCACAGAAGCTACACAGAAGAGGCCAGGTTAAGATATACAAGAGGTATGCATGACTTTAAATAAATTATCTTAGATACTAAAACAGCTTTTTAAACTAATGGGAACCTGAACGCCTTCATTGTTCATCAAATGATATTCAAGGCAGTCAAGAAACTAACTGTCCCTATTTGAAAGAGAGTCACCCCTTTTTCAGATCCGTGTGACAGGCTGAATTCCTTTTTTTCTGCACAAAATTAAGTCTTTCAACCGGCAGTCACTAATCTGATTTCTAATGCTGCTACAATTTATATATATTTATCTACTAAGATTTATTTAAATTTTATTTGTAAAGTTTTATATAGCGCAAACATGATCCCAAAGGATATCAGAGCGCTTCACAATTGAGGGGAAAGAAAGGTAATAATTGCAGTAAAGGCATCGAATAGGAATATCAAACAAAGCATATATCAAATATGAATACCAAACAAAACAGTTAATAACAAAAGGAGTAAACAAAAAATAAGACAATAACTGGTACATAGTGAGCTAGGAGGGGAACAAATGATTAGTAACTGAAGAATAGCAACCAGTGCAGGGGTTAAAGGTGTAAGTCTAATGCATTAGAGCAGATGATCCAAAACACTTGTAAGGTAAGAACTTGTTCATAAGGAATCATTTTACTTCCAATTTGATAGCAACCTTGGAGGAGATTCTACGTATTTCCGGTGGGAGAGAGTTCCAGTTCTTCGGCGCAGAGCAGGAGAAAGCACGGCGACACATTCTCTTTTTACGAAAGATCTGTGGTTTTAGGAGGCGAGAGTTAGCACTTCTTGAAGGTCTACCCCCTCCGGTTAAATCTAGCTTTTGCCCTAGATAACTGGGGATTTTGAAATGGGGGGTATTGAGAGATAGGCAGGCAATCTTTAGCTGTATTCTTGCTTCATAAGGCAACCAATTTAGGGATTTTAGGACTGGGGAAATGTGCGCATTTCTTTTGGTACCCGTAACCAATCTGGCGGCAGCATTCGATGAAGCCCTTTGTGGGGCCAAGATATATTTGGGGAGGCCACAGAGCGTAGCACTGCCATAGTCTAGCCTCGGCAAAACAAGCGCTTGGACCACTTGCTTGAAGTCAGCTTGTGGGAGGAAAGGTTTGAGATTCCTGAGTATCCTCATCAGGTGATTAGCTCCCTTGCACACTTTGCTAATATGATTCTTCATGCTCAGATGCTTGTCCAGGGTGATTCCGAGAGATTTGGCTGAGTCAATAATGAGGGGAGGGCAATTGAATGGCTGTGAGGTGGTTCATCCAAAGGTCTAACTTGGGGATGTGATTCCGAGGAGAGATGAGAAGGAATTCTGTTTTGGAGGTGTTGAGCAAGAAGTGGTTCTCGGTTAACCTGTTTTTAGTCATCGTTAGGGTAGTGTTGAGTGATATGAGGTTATCCGGGGAAGAGATTTTCAGATAAAGTTGCGTGTCATCTGCATACATATGGAAGAGAATGTCCGTGCAATTTAGTGCATTAGCTAATGGTTCCGAGAACAAATTGAAGAGTATGGGAGATAGGGCGGACCCTTGGGGACCCCCATGGATACTGGTGATGGCTAAGAGAGAGAGTGGTTTGCCTTAACTCTTTGAGATCTGTGGTGGAGGAAGGGCGAGAACCATTGCAACACCAGACCAGAAAGGCCCATCCTGTGCTCCAAAATGAATAGGATATTTTCGTGATTAACAGTGTCAAATGCAGAGGAAAGGTCAAGGAGGATAAGGAGGCAAGATTCATTTAGATCAAGCATTTTTAAAATGTCATCCATAACGTGAGGGAGAGCCGATTCGGTGCTGTGCCTACTCCAAAAGCTAGATTGATGTTGGTCCAGGAGCTGAAAATTCTCGATATGAGCACAGAGTTGAGATTGGATGCATTTTTCTAGGAGTTTGGCTAGAGTGAGGATGTTAGAGATAGGGCGGAAGTTGTTAAGGTTAGCACTATCTGCTGTAGGTTTTTTTAATATAGGTGTTACCTAAGCTGCTTTTAGGCACTCCGGGATCGTGCCTTGTGACAGAGATGCATTAACAATCTTTGTCCAGTTGGGGCTGACGACATCCTTGATTTCTTTGAAAATGGAAGGTGGCAGCGGTTCGCTGAAGTGATTAGATGGATTGATACTCTAAAGAGCCTTCTTCATGTCTATTTCACTGAGGGGAGTAAAGGTGCCCCATGAGGCATTGTTCTTAGTGCTCATGCTAATTGGTTTGATCTTCTCTAATTGGGCCGGGGGGAGCGCAGACCCATGGCATAGCAATAGAGCCTTCCTGGAATCAAGATCAAGATTGATGAGTATTGATTTCTCAGTAAAGAAGGCAGCCAGATCACCGCATTAAGGTGGACTGACTCCAGAGTCAGAGCGGTTTGCTGCTTCCACCGCTTGTTGTTTAACCAGCTCAAAAAGTTACTTGGGCCGATTAGCTGCTTGATTAAGTTGGGATCTGAAGTAGTCAGCCTTTGCGCTCTTGATTTGTTTGTTATAGGAGCTCCTGGCCGATCTAAAGATTTTTAGCTGGTCCGAGGATGGTTTGGATCTCCAGGATCGTTCGATCGCCCTAAGGTTGTGGCGTTCTGAGTATAAGTTGCCGTTGAACCCCGCTTTGGATCTTTTTTTTTTAGGCATTTTTTTGTTGGAGTGGAGCAATGGAATCCATGATGCTAGATATAGTAGAGTTGTAGAAGTCAGTGAGTACATGAACCTCAGACATGTCAACTGGGAGGAAAGGGCAACTTTACAGTGGGTTGCTAGTTCAGCTGTATTGATATCTCTGAGGTCCCTTTTCTAGATCTTCGATTTCGTTGGTTGAGCCTTCCTCAGAGACACCTCCATGTTAATATAAAAGAAGATGCTGTGATGGTCGGACCAATCGCAATGGGTAATGGTATTCAGTGTGATGGTGTGCCCTTTGGTGATGATGAGGTCCAGAATTTCTCCTTTATTATGAGTTGGCGGGTCACAATGTTGAATCAACTCGTGATCATTTAAGAAGGATTTCAGGCATGTTGCAGCTTGGTCATTGGGGTTCGGCCATTGATAGTTGAAATCACTGAGGAAGATTTGGTAAGGCCGTTGACCTGTGAGTTAGGGACGGTCAAGTAAGGGTTGAGTGGGTTTGGCTGACCATGGTCCGTGGAGGGCAGTTGCCAGGTCTCCAGCCTAGCAGGTGGCATAGAAACAGGGATGCAGGAAGGGGGATTTTTCATTGAGTGCAATGGTAGTAGGGTAAGAGGGAACCTCTCAGCTCAAGAATAAGCCTGTATCGGACTGGAGAATGGCGAGAAGAGCAAACCAGTAGGCCCACCTTCTGAGTCGGAGATCTAGTGTAAAGGGTCAGTCTGACAGGGGACTGAGAGGCTCTAAGATCAACTAGGGGGGGGGAATGGTTTAGGGAGAGTGTGGACCTCCCGGCTGTGGTGGGGGGAGGACTTGTTCAGTCCAAAGTAGTGGTAGGGTGTGGGTAGGGGTCATTGGATTTAGCCGAGACCGCCTTTTTGAGTGTAGGAAGATGTTGACCATTATGGATAGGTTGACATTAGAAGCTTGGATAAGGATGATACCATTATTGTAGAGGGTGATAGTGGCATTAGCGTTAAAGGTGACCGAAGGCGACAATATTATATTGGAGACCATGAGGTGTTTTCCTAGTGCCTGATATTCGAAGCATGGAGTGGATAACATTCCACCAGCATGCTCGTTTTCTGATATAGAAGATGAGGTCATTAACTATACTACCCTTGTTTGCACAGAAGTAGACGTCTGAGATTAATGTATCGGGTCAGGCTTTGAGTATGCGAGGTATGTGTTGTTTGGCTGCATTTCTGTAGAGGTTAGGCGGGTAATTGATGATGAAGGCATTAGATCTGAGGGGTCGGGACTAATCTCTATTCTGAAAGTGTGTCCTAGCGAGGAAGGGGCCCCAAAGATGAGTTTATGGAGGTGAGGATAATTTTATTTATCAGATAAAACTTAAAATGGCAGATAGGAGATCTAGTGGGTAGGGAGAATAAGTTGGGAACGGATAATTAAGGTGCCATTATTATAGACTTTGGAGAAGTTGGCGGAGGGAGACTGTAAAAAGAGTCTAGGGGTGCTATGGTTGGTGAGAGAAAACAAAATAATGGAGGCGCAGGCAGCAAGAAAACTGTGATTAAAGGAGGAATTAAATAAAGACAGACAAGTTGGCTGAGTACCTGAGTGAGAGGGGTTCAATTCTATGCGGTATTGCCTTCACGTAGTTGCAGCTGAAGTATGCTGTTTGTCGAAGATCTTGCAGTTTCCGGATTTGTAATATTCTGTAAAGCGATTTTAGGAGTGAGAGGGGTTAATTTCGATGAGGTGGGCTGGGTAATAGAGGGATTTAAGCAGATCTAAGCGGATCTCGATCCCAAACCCAGGGAACCTCCGAATATAGCTTCTACTCCGTCTGCCATTTTAGGTACTAAGGGCTGTGCAAGGAGTTAAACGGAACCTGGGAGCAGGCAAAGTCTAATCAGTTTTCTATTAAGGAAGAACATAAGTTCTTGGGTAAAAAAAAAAAAAACCATTACAAGATGGCCGCCGGGACATAGATACTCCTTAGAAAATGACTGGTAGAGTTAAATTGGACTCCCCCCTTGATTCCTACCCCCATCTATTTATAAACATTTGTAGCTGGAAATCCATAACCAGCACATTGCCTTTCTTAGTGCTTTTTAGTCTCAGAAAGTGGTACCTCATGATGTGATCCCTCAACCATTCAAAAATGCAATGGTTATACCTCTCCTGAAAACAATTGTTGGAGTAGATCTGATGGATTTAAAGAAATGTAGACCCATTTTGTTGTTACTATTCTGTTTCAAAGTTATCGAAACATATGCCGCTAACATCATGTTCAACTATTGTCAGATAACAATTTCCTTGGATCCTTGGGAAGCTTTTGACATGGTTGACCATACTTATCCAGTCAAGTGTGTAGAGGCCATTACTTTTAGGGGATATGCATCATCTTGGTTGAATTAGTTTCTCCCTAATTGCACAGAGGCAGTAAGGCAGTCCAATTGTCATTTTTTTTGGGTGGAAAAACATTATGTTCATTGTAGAGTTCCAAATGGATCCCCTTTATCCCCACATTTATTCAACAGCTATGTTCAATTATGAAGGATTTAGCTGCAAAACTCCCCTATTATTCCAGGACGATCAACTACCCACCTACCATGCATTCCAAGAGCTTGTGCTCTTTAATTGAAACTGGATGGAGAGTAACTGGTGAAAATTGAATGCAGAAAGAAATGAGGTAGCAGTTATTAACAAGAAATCAAATCTCTGTTGAAATATTTATAGGCCCAGGCTCAATTGCAAACCCATAAGACTGTACTAAAAGCCTAATCTGTCACTTAAACCTCATATCTCATCAGTGGCATCAAAATGTATATACTTGTTGAGACAAATCAGAAAGTTGGTATATTGTCTATCATCTGCTGTTCTTAGAAGAGTGAGTGTAGCTTTAATTCTCTCCAGATTATTATAAACTAACTCATTGTACGTATGTCTTCCACTAGCAGTGGCACACAAGCTACAAGTTGTTCTGAACGTGACAGCGCTCCTCCTGCTACACTCACCCAAAAGACTATAGACAACCCCTCTTCTGAAATATCTTCATAATTTACCAATGGAATGCAGATTGCAATTTAAAACTCATTCAGTTGTTTAAAGGCCTTGTAGGACCGACCCTAATAATTTATTTTGAAAGTTATCAGTAGTAATATTCCATCTCGTACCCAGTGGTCCTCCGCTGCACACCTTCTCTCAGTTCCAAGAGCTACAGCCAGGGCGGGAGTTCATTCTCTTTTGGTCTGTTCTCCTATTTTGAGGAACTCTATCCTTCTCTCATGTAGGACCGAATTGGAATTACTTCACTTCAGGAAAGCACTGAAGACGTGGATTTTAAAGAAGCCTTCACTGGTTAACTCAAGGTGCACTAATGTAAACTTTACTGGTAGGTAGTCTGTTATTGAGACTTCTTCCCTAGCACTCAATTTATTTAAAAGTTATGCCTCGAAAACCCTTGTGAAGGTGCGCTTTTCCAAATAAAATTAACATAACAGATGCTTGGTGCACTAGGCTAGGTAATGGCGACTGGAACAAACGTTTTTTTTTGACGGCCAACAAATCAGATAACAGTAGATTCACAAACCCTCAGCCAGAATTTTGAATCTGTAATGTATTTGTGAATCTCCAAATTAACAGTCCATATATCTCTACAAGTTAAACTCCTTATGCCCAAACAGAACAAATTGAAAAGCTAATTTCTCAAACACTACTGACTACACCACACTCCACAGTAGAATATTATACTCCACCCTATGCCCCTCCAGTTTATGCCGCTTTACTTGACTCTACGACATGCCACTCCACTGCCCTGTATGACACGCCACTTCACTGTATGACACGCCACTCAACTGTATGACACGGTACTCCACTCTACACCACTCTATTCTAAGACACAGTACAACACATCACTATATGACATGCCACTCCACTCTATGCAACTCGTCTACTCCATGACATGCCTCTTCACTCTAAGCCATTCCATTCTACACCACTCTACTCTGCACCACAACACTCTGCGCCATGAAACTCTACGACGTGACACTCTAAAACACAACACTCTATGCCACTCCACTCTATGCCATTTTACTCTAGAACACTTTACTACAGTTTATGACACTCTACACCCCCCACTCTATGCCACTTTACAAAATTCTACTCCACTCTGTGACACTGTACTCCAATCTCTACGCAACTCCCTTTTTGCCACTCCATGCCATTTTACTACACTCTACTATGTGACACACCACTCCACTCTACTCCATTCTGCTCCTCTACCCCACTCTATGCCAATCTATTTTTCTCCACTCTATGCCACTCCACTGTATAAAAATCTTTGCCACTCCACTCTACCACAATCTACTCCACTATATGACACTCAATTCAAGAACACTGCACAACATTCTACAAAACTCCTCTCTATGAAACTCCACTCTACGACAAAGCACTCTACTCCACTCTCCTCCACCCTACTCTATGACACTCCATTCTACAACACTCTTCTCCACTCTACGACGAACTACTCAATGACACTCCACTTGACAAGACTATAATCTATGACACTCCACTCTAAAAACTACGCTCTATGACACTCCACTCTATGACACTTTACTCAGTGAGACTCCAATCAACTCTATGCCACACCGTTCTACTCAACAAGCCACTTCACTCTTGAACACTCCACTCCAGTCCAGGCAAGCACTCTCCCCAGCAGCTCCGCTCACAGCGCTCCCTGCCTCTGTGCCAGAATCCCTTCCGCCTCCAGGTTCGCGCCAGCAGTGCGCCGCCGCCGCGACGCACACAGCGCCTCCTGGTCTGCTCCTCTGCTAGGAGACTCGCCTCCTGTTATCTTAATTTTTATTCTGGGCACAGGTCAGTAATCTTTTTACTGCTCCTGACCCCAATACCCAGTGATGGAGCAGGTAAAACAAAATTTTGTATATATCCTCTATTTTGCATGAAATTAATTGCGTGATCATTCTAAGAATTAACTCGTACTAATTAGTTTGAAGTGAGAAATCATTAACCAACCCTTACACCTTGATAAACACAAGACACACGTGGGACTAAATTGCTAATTGCATGGCAGAAAAACTCATTAATTAACTATGGTACGCAAACTAACTTTAGATTGTGGTGAAATAGAGAAGTGCATGATTCATGTTGCTTTTGTGATGGTTTGTGCTTTCAGTACTGCAGAATGGTGAGTAGTATTGCTTTAAATGTTGCTACAAGCTAGGAAAATACTAATATACATTGGGATTAGAGTGGGATTAAACATTAGAATCTTCATTTCTATATTTTAATTTCTGTTATGTCTGTTTTTGCTTAAGTTGGCATTCGGGCCTGCTAGGCCACAGTACTGGAGATGGAGCTCCTGTGAAGCCGCTGTCATGTGAGCACGATAACTTCTGCGCAGAATCGGATGGCTCTGGAGATCTTCAAGTGACCTCAGCCCCTACACCATTGTGTTCCTTGTCAAAGATAGGAGCATGGAGGGTTGCCAAGTGATGAACGGTGTGAACTACCAAGGGGAAAATGAGGGAACTGTACACGGAGGCTTACTTGTTATTACTTAGGAATTTTTGCCTGTGAACCGGAGGAAAAAAATAATAATAATAAATACATTTTGTACTTTGCTATGCCAAGTCTCATGGAAACCAGTGGGTCATGTGAAACTTTTAAGAAATTGCAAGTTGACCCGGACTGTCCAATCAGAACAGTTTCTATCCCTAAATTGTTGCATGTTGATCTGAAGTAAGAGGGGAAAAGGGTATAAAAGACCCTCATCCGCCCAAGGGAGGGGGTTGACTGGACTGATCTTCCGTGGCGTTGGGTCTACGTTGAGTTGATGAAGATTTCCATGGTTTACCTTGGGTTTTTTTAATTTCGGGAAGTTATTTCATCTGATGGTTTGATTATTGCTGTTGGTTAGACAGTTTAACCTGGATATTATAGCAAAGACTGTGAATAATCCTCTGTGTGGTTGGAGGGTCGCAAACGTTGAGTTGTGGTAAATATAAAAGCATCTCTAAATCCATGTTTATGTTCAAAAGATTTGATTTCTTCTTGAAATAAACCGAATTATGTTATATTATGTAGCTCCTAAATGCTAATGCAGAGCTAATTAATATTAGATAAACAAATTTGGATTAATAAGAAATGAGTTTGTGATTCTTTCATTGAGTACCGAAATTAATCGAATGTTTCCTAGGCTTTAATTGTGTTTTAGCTGGTTCTAAATCACCATCAACCAGTCCAACTAATTGGTCCGTCGACCAAGTGGTGGAGTGCCTTGATGTTAAGGTCAGGATTCTATAGGTGTCAATATATATAATGTATATAATGTAAAGAAATTCAATCCTGATAGGTAAAAAGGTACCCACATGTCTAGCGCTTTTTCTCCTGTGTACAGATTTGTGTAAGACGAGTGCGTGTTGGTGTTATGGGCCACACCAATGAATAAGTGTATGGATGAGTGGTTGTGATGATAAGTCTGTGACCTAGGGAGAATATGTAAATTTGTCCTTTTCCGCTGGAGCAGTTTTCTTGGTAGCAGATTGGTGGGTATTATTGACTAGTTTGGTGATTAGTAATGGTTATTTTCACTAGTTTAGTGTATATAAAACCCCTTTATTCAAAGGTTTATGTTTAACACTTTATGTTGAGTTTGTGTTGCGTTTTATGGTGTCAAATGTTTTAAAGACTTCCAGGAAGTAGGAAGTTGGTTGCCCTGTATGCAGGCAGGGGAAGTGTGTGGCAAGTGAAGTCACACAGCGCATTGTCTGGTTTTAAGGTGGTAACATCATCATGTGTTATCGGTAGGGACATTTTCCGTATGAATGTGTGTGAGTGAGATAGCAATAGGTTCTCCTGTGAAACTCTGGCTTTAATTCTCAGGAGCATTGTAGTCTCCACATGTGTTTTATCTCCAGAGAAACAGGTTAGCCTTTTTGCTTGTTAGAAGGGTAAGGTAGAGGGAAGTGCTACTTTATCGGGGAAACAGAATAATTCTGTGGTAGGGTAGAGGTAAGCACTGCCTACTGGAAAGACAGAATTCTTGTGTAAGTGGACAAAACTATCTCTTTGGTGTAGCGAAACAGACAATGGAGATGTTTTATGTTGTTACTAACAGATTTGATTAAAGAGCACGTAAGGAAAAGTTTGCCGAATTTTTTTTGGTGAAGGAGGGGTCAGCAAGAGCAGGAGTAGTGAGAAAGGCTGACGTCAGAGAGAGTCGTGCTGGGATTGGTCAGCTGTAGAGAGACGAAGCTTTCACTGCTTGGTGCGTCAGTGTGAGTCACGCTGGGATTGGAGAATTACTGGTGTGACGTAGATGTCCAGGATTGGTGCATTAGTGTGAGTCGTGCTGGGATTGGAGCACTTCAGGAGTGACGTAGACGCCCAGGATTGGTGTGTCAGTGTGAGTCGCGCTGGGATTGGACAGAATACGGAGAAGCTGTGAAGAAAGTGATTTGCAAAGCCTAGTTGATTAAGAATTTCGAAAAATAAAAAGATGTACCTCGATCCACCTGAAAAAGAGAAAAAATCATGGTTTTGGAAAATTAAAGGCCGATTTAAGAAGGATAAGCCGATTGTGACTAGGGAAGGACAGATACTTCCTCCACCGAAATCACCTGCATCCTTTATGGTAGCAAAATATGGTTATCATACATATATCTGGCTGGAGAATTGGGCAAGGTATACCAAAGAGGATGGAGTACTAGCGTTTCCAGAAAGTGGTTCGTTTAGTTTGGCTGTATTACGAAATTTAAGAGAAAGAATGATGAGGTTACAACCGATACCCAGACCTACCTAGTTCGAGGCTTTGACTGAATGGGAAGAAGAGATGTATGAAATGGAAAGGCATCGGAGTGGAAGAAGGTATAATTACATGTTTGGTAGACATTGTGGTCAAGAAAGTCATGATGACAGAATGAGAAGATGGCAGAATGCGAATATGACTGATGGTATGTTTCCTCTGAGAAATGCTGAAGAGACGAGTGTCAGGAAATGTACAGAAAAGAGAAATAACACAGGGTCAGAAGGTTATAGATATGGAGTGAGTGAATCAGAACATGAAGTGCTGGAGGACATGTTCTATAAAAATCCACCCCATATCAACCGAATTCTACATTACTGACGCCGAGTGCGCCGGTAAAGGAAACTGTGATGAATAAAAATTTGGAGCAAACGCCACCTAATTTGTGAAAAATTTAGCCATTTAAAGATTCTGAAATGCCACAACCCGTTAGAACTGGAAATGAAAATCCAGCCGAGTTAGCTAGAACTACACTGGAAATAACTGTGAAAATTAGAGAGTTAACTAAGAGTATGGAAGTGGTGACCGTACCTGTAACTATAGGGCCGGTGATGCCTGTCTTTGATGAACAGAAAGATAGTGAGCATTGTTTAACAGTTCCCTACAATTGTGGTAGGCAGAAAGAAATCGAAAGAAGCTGTTCCGGAGGGAATGAATGGAAAATTATGGCAGGAACATCAGGTTTAAGTACTCCTATAAATTTAACTGTAAATCAAAGTCCAGCGAGTAAGACACTTATGACAAAAGAATCTGCAACTGAAACCCCAGAGAGAATAACGGATAAAATAAGAATTGAGACAACCCCTGTGGGACCCACATCTGAAGAATGAAGTGATTGGTTAAGAAGTTTACAGAGAAAAGATACAGAACCACAACCTTTAGATGTCGCAAAATTAAAGGTAACATTAGAAGTATTAATCGTAGGAACTATTCCACCTGAAAAATTAAAAGCATATCAGGACGGGGAGCTAATGTTCCTCTGCAAAAGTATAACCTGGAGAGCGAGGACTTTGCATGAAAAATTAGAAGAGACAGCGAGTGAAATGGAAATTGATTTTGAGAAAATAAGGTCATTACAAAAACCATGTAGGGTAGATTTTTCTGAAAAGGATATTGAAAACTTGAATACTGCAGGTAGACTGGCCCAAATTAAAGAGCTGATTGCCTTGCTAAAGAAATGGGGAGATGTGGATCGGTGTAAAAGTAGATGGTTCCGAAAAAGAGAGGTAACTACGGATAAGGCTTTCTCAGCATTCCTAGTGAGAGAAAAAGAGCCAGTGGTAACAGAATGTCCCATGAGAGAAATCCCAGGAGGAGGTTATGTCCATGTCCCTTGGACTAGACAGGATATTTTGTCGTTTACCAATGATTTCCCAAGGTTAAGAGAAAAACCAGTTGAATGGTACCGACAGGTAGAAAGGTTTGTCAAACTTTCAAAGGTGTTGTGGATAGATCTGAACGGTCTTTTTGATATAATTGTACCTGCAGATTTATGGGCAGAATGTAAAGTTACAATAGACTGGCCAACGCAAGAGTATCCTACGGATCCTAAGACGGGAGCCCCTGATCCGGAGGTAATGAAAAAATATGATCAGGTAATTACCTTTTTGAAAAATAAAGTACTTCCGAAAGAAACTGACTGGTTAAAAATTGACAGAACTCCCCAAGAGGCTAAAGAATCTGTTCATGCATATTATTAGAGGTTATTGTTAGCCTTTAAGCAATATAGTGGAGATGAGAAATTAAGCGAAAAGGATCTGAGTCATTTTGTGTACAGATTTGTTTATGGTTTAAAGCCTGAGGTTAGTGAAATGATCAAACAACATACAGTAGATTGGCAGAATAAAAAGATAGATGAGGTGTCACGACATGCAAAATATTTTAGTGAAGAAATTGAAGCCAAACAACGTAAACTGAAAGAAAAAGCAATGTGGGCACAGGTTAAGGTAGCTGAGCGACAAGAAGCTCAGTTGATCGAGCAAGCGAATGGTATGGGCCAAGCAAAACAAAAGCCTAATATTGGAAAAGGAAAAGGACAGGTCAGCATAGAGGAAGCTAAGAAGAAGTGGTCATGTCATAATTACGGAAAATTAGGGCATTGGAAATCCGAGTGTAAATTGCCACCGAGAGCTAATGGTGATAATTCATCATTAAATCCACAGGTGCAGAATGAGGTGAGTTGCCAACCGCCGCGACAACAGCAGGTTGTTACCCAACAGTGTCAGGTGCCAAAGCCACCTTTTCCACAGCACGTAAATCCTTAGAGATACAGTAATGAGACAGGATTCTACACCGAGGAACAGGTAACAAAGCTACAGCACGCTAGTGCTGTTTCGCAGTATTGGCTGTAACGCGATGAGAGTGAGTCAGAAGAGAGTTATTGACGGTGCCTAGGAGAGGAAGAAGAGTGCGTACTTGGCACAACTCTAGAGGTAGACCAGACAGGACCCTTTGTGGATTGAAAGTTGAATGAAGAGAACATTACTTTCCTAGTAGTTACTGGTGCTACTCGTTCAACTGTTAGATCACCTGACGTTAAAAATCTTCCTCTCTCTGGTGAAACAATCCAAGTAGTTGGAGTCTCAAACAAAGAGATAAAAGCTTATCTTATGGATCCTGTTAAGGTTAAAATAGGGACATTCTCTGAAATGCATCGATTTATTGTGTGTGACACTAGCCCTGTAAATCAGTTGGGGAGAGATTTCTTGTGCAAAATGAATTGCACTATTTTCTGTACTCCTGATGGCATAGCTTTTAAAACTCCTGATGAAGACGTACTGTATAGAATGACAATGGCAAACTTTGAACCTGAAATCACTGAGGCATTTGTTGTATTTGATCCGGAAGGATTGCCTCAAGAATTGAAGAAAACTGTAAACCCTGAAGTATGGGATTTCACAGGAGAAGATATTGGATTGATGAAAAGAGTAGATCCTGTGAAAATAATTGTAAAAGAAGGAGTAAATTACCTGAATATTCCTCAGTATAAACTAACACCAGAAATAATTGCAGGAGTAATGCCCGTAATTGACAGAATGATTGAACAAGGAATTCTGAGAGAGATAATGAGTAGTCCATGTAATTCTCTGATCATGGGTTTGAAAAAACCGAATGGGACTTTTAGGATAGTACAGGATTTGAGAAAAGTGAATAAAATCGTTGTTCCATGCTGTCCCATTGTACCGAACCCTTCAGTAATCCTGTATCAGATTCCCCATGATGCAGAATGGTACACAGTCATTGACTTATGTCATGCTTTCTTTCCTATCCCATTGCACCCTGATAGCCAACACATTTTTGCGTTCCGGTTCGGTGAGCGTATTTTGGCATGGTGGTGTATCCCTCAAGGGTATACAGAAAGTCCATCAATATTTAATCAGATTCTAAAGAAGTCCCTGGAAGATTTAAAAATGCCCTAAAGCTCAGTGCTCGTGCAATACATCGATGACCTATTGGTGGCATCGAAGACACGAGAGGCATGTGTGGTGGACACAGTTGCACTGTTAAATCATTTGGCTGATGGAGGACTTAAAGTGTCCCCACCGAAATTACAGTTTTGTCAGAAAGAAGTCCAATACTTAGGGCACAAGACTGAAAAAGGGCTGAGAAAGGTGACTGTGTACAAGGTTAGATTAATAAAAGGAATGAGAGCACCAATGACACAAAGAGAAGTCAGAATGTTTCTTGGGATGGTAGGATATTGTCGCCAGTGGATCAGCAACTTTTCGCTGATTGCAAAACCATTGGTACACTTAACAAAAAGTGATGTAAAAGATCCCCTTGAGCTGAATAAAGAAGAGATGAAAGCTTTTAGACAATTGAGAGACAACTTGTGTGAAGCACCAGCTCTTGGAATGCCTGATTACGAAAAGGAATTCAAGCTCTATTGCAGTGAGAGAGATGGATGTGCCCTTTCTTTGTTGGTGCAAAGGCATGGAAGATTGAGACGACTGATTGCCTATTTTTCAGCTGTGTTAGATCCCATAGCTGTAGCTTTGCCTGGTTGTTTGAAATCTGTGGCAGTCATGTGTAAAAGTTTGGAACAAAGTGAAGGAATTGTGATGGATATCGTGTGAGAGTGTTTATGCCCCATGATGTGGCAATCCTTTTGACAAGGAGCAAGACTCAGTTAATGACGCATAGTCATCTGACCAAATATGAATTGGTCATTTTGGGTGCTAAAAATGTGAGTCTTGTAAGGTGTACTATTGTGAACCCATCGACATTACTACCTGATGCTGTGAATGCGGAAGTGAAGGATGATGTTGATCATGACTGTTTGGCAGTGCTTGATTTTTGCACCAAACCGCGTCCGGACATAAAAGATGTGCCTCTGAAAGAGAGTGACTATGTGATGTTTGTGGGTGGATCATGCTTGCGAACTGGAGAAGGGATTTTGAGTGCTGCATATGCTGTGTGTACCGTAGAGGCTGTGTTGGAAGCATCTTGTTTGAGAGGAGTACGATCTGCTCAAGTTGCTGAGTTGTTTGCGCTGATTAGAGCATGCAAGTTGGGAAAGAATCTGCAAGTCACTGTGGTTACTGACAGTCAGTATGGGTTTGGAGTGGTGCATGACTTTGGGCAGATCTAGTCCCAAAGAGGTTTCTTGACGTCGAGCGGAACTCCAATCAGAAATGCAGAAATGGTTGGAAAATTACTTGAGGCAATACAGCTGCCCAAACAAATTGCAGTTATAAAATGCGCAGCACATACGAAGGGAACTGATTATGTGTCAGCCGGGAATGAGTTTGCCAATGACATAGCACAATATTGTGTGCGAAATCAAAACTCCTTGAACCGTAACAGGGAGAGGGAAATGGAGTTATGTCCCTTGCTTTTTACTAACACTGTGAATACATGGGATGAAGTGAGGCAGTTACAGGAAGAGGCAGGGGAAGAGGAAAAGAAATAGTGGATAAAAGCAGGATGTGCACCACGAGAGGCAGACAGAGTTTGGGTTTACCGCGATGGAAGACCAGTAATGCCTGATAGCATGTTCTCTACCATGGCACGATGTACCATGGGCAGGCTCACATAGGTAGGTATGCCATGATTAGACTCTTCAAACAGACCTGGTATAATGCAAAGTTTCGGCTTATAGCTGAGAGCCTTTGTCAGAGATGCCTTATATGCCAGCAATATAATCCAGGAAGGAAAACTGTGGTGAGTTTGGGAACCATAGGACGGGAGGGAGGTCCTTTCACTCGAATGCAGCTTGATTTCATTGAAATGCCCTCATGTAAACAGGCTAAGATACGTACTGGTTATTGTCTGTCTGATTTCACGATGGGTGGAGGCTAACCCGACCAGGAGGAATGATGGAGTTACTGTAGCGAAACTCTTACTGAGAGAGTTCATTCCTAGGTTTGGTTTCCCAGTAATGATTGAATCAGATAGAGGAATGCATTTCCAGAATGAAATTATAAAATTGATTTGTGGAGCATTGAATGTACAACAGAAACTGCATTGTGCCTACTGACCAGAAGCTTCTGGAGTGGTGGAGCAGATAAATGGCACCATATTGGGGAAAATGTGTTTGGCCACAGGTCTAAAATGGCCAGATGTCTTGCCTCTTGTACTCATGACAATTAGGTCAATTCCTGATAGGAACACTGGTCTGAGCCCCCACGAAATTATCATGGGTAGAGCAATGAGACATGTTTTCATTCCTGTCAACAAACAACTGCCTATATCTGATGACTTCGTCTTGGATTATTGCAAAGGATTGGCTGATATGGTACATTCTGTGTTTCATCAGGTTCGACCGGATGCGACCACTCTTGAAAAGAAGCCAGCTCATGACTTGAGTCCTGGAGATTGGGTAGGCATCAAAGTACACAGAAGGAGAAATTGTCGGCTTCCACGCTGGGGGAAACTACGTCAAGTGATTCTGACAACAACGACGGCTGTAAAGTGGGCAAAGGTACAGAATTGGATTCATGCCAGTCACACTCTTTGAGTCCCCAGTCCTGCAAATTGATCTGAAGTAGACCATCAGGAGGCGTCAGATACCAGCTCTGAATCAGAATCAGAAGAAACAAGAATCAGACAAAAACCAAGGAGCAGGCGAAGCGGATTTGAGTCAAATTGTGGGTGAAGAGAATATACCACTAAGAAGACGACTTGAAATTTCTGATACCAGTTCTGAATCAGAGACAGAACAAGTGGGAATACAAAAAAGAATAAGTGAGAATACTGGAGAAACTGAACAAGAAATCTTTGGTAAGAAAGTCCCGGGTACAAGCACAAGAGAAATTCCACCTGAAATCATAGAAATAGAAGGTGAGGAATTAGATACAGAGAGTGAGGGTAAGATAATTGCGGAAGACAACACACACCCAGGTAGAAAAAGGGACAGTTAGTCAGCAGGAAGATTGCGTGGAAGAAACACGAGGAGGAATAAATGTAGCTAGTGAACCTGAGGTCCTGAGGATAACATCCAAAGCAAGTAAGAGCCAGACTGATACCGAATCTGAGGAGAGTAAAGAAGAAACCAAAGGGGGAAGAACTTTAAGGAAAAGAGCTTGGAAAATGGAGCGAGAAGGTAAAGGAACAAAATTAAAAAGTCCATCAAAAGAAGAAATTTGGCCCAACAAACTCAAAAGATTAAGATATCGATTAACCAGAATAAAATCTTCTAATACTGAACAAGTGAATGAAGTGTCAAGTCAAGAAAAATCAGAAGACACTGATCAGAAACACTTGCAAGGAGCAAAAAGGATAAAGAAACCGAACCAGAAGTACAAGTCACCGGAATGGACATATGTGGCACTTCCTGATATACAGTGAGTAGCTTGCCGATGCAGTATTAACTTTCTTGCAGGATTAGTTAGATCACAGCGCCGGGATGCCCGTTGGGTGATTGGAGCGCTATACAAATATGCCATACATACATACATACATACAAGAGGAAGCGGATGGCCAAGAAAGTCTAGGAGTGACTGTGCAGGAAGTGGTTGAAGAAGAAGAAGATTCGGAAATCCTGAGAGTTATCTTGTCTGACATCAGAGAAGAAACGGATGATCAGGAAGTTCTGAACAAAGATTGTGAATCTAAAGACAAAGATGATTCATGCATGGATTGAAATGACAAAGAAAATCACAAGGAATTAAAACTCCGGATGAGACACCTGACTAGAAAAGAACCAAGTAGGCAATCAAAGCTTAAGGTTTAGACAAGGGTAAATTGTTGATGAAAAGAGGTTAAGTCAAAAGACACTGATCATTACCGAAATGGCAAACAGAGAAAGTAGAAAACCTACATGTGGGTTTCTCCAAAGATGGTGTAAAATGTGTTTTTGTTGTACACGATTACTAATGCTTGTCTGGATCATATTAGCAATAACAATTTTATTTAGAGTAACATTTGAAGATATAGAAAAACACACCGAAAACAGGACTAATAAGGGAAAGATTGATGAAAGTCGTGTTACAAAACTGGTAGATAGAACAGAACTTCACAAAGATAAGTCCATAAATGATTTTTCTAGTAAGGTTTTTTCAAAGTTACTGTATGAGTATGTAAAGACTATGGAGGTTAGGGACTGCTACGTCTGCATGCAATTACCTGCATCTGTGTCAGAAGGTGTCACTTATCATCATCTTCCTTTGACATATGGGATAACTTGTAGTGTTTTAGCTAGTTTGTTTTATAAAACAGGGAAATTAGAATGCTATTACACTGATGTAGATAATGTTTTCTCACAGATACCTGTAGTTCCTGAACTAAACAAGGTGATTCCTGGTAGAACATTAGGTGAATTATTCTTGGAAACAAGGGAGTTAACTTTAGAAGAAGTGTTTAAGAATAATCTTACTTGTAGTTTGAGAAAAGAAGAGAAAACCTTCCAGAACATGGTAGAGGAGAGGAGAGTTAAGATGCAAAGGAAAGTGTCTGGGGAAAAGATGGAAACAACATTTTGGGATGATGGAAAGGAAAATCATTTAAAGGGAGAAACAAATCCAGCAATGGCTTTAGATTGGCCCCAGAAAGGGAAATTGTGCATCAGTAGAGATAATACTGTTAATGTAATTACTTTGTGGGTGCAAGTGAATGCCATGACTTATATAAAATCATGAGAGGATGGGGATTTAACGGAGGAAATGATCCGGTATTCCCTGGAATATACTGTGGGAACAGAGCTTATTATAGGTTACCGGAGCACTGGTATGGAACATGCTACCTAGGCCTGGTCTTCCCGAAAATATTTCATGTGGGAAGGGGAGAGGACGGTTTGCACGAAATAGGTAGACAACTAACACGTAGAAGGAGGGAGAGTTGGTCAGAAATTATAGGTGATATTTTTGGAGCACTGATACCAGCAGTTGGAATATCTCTGAATGCGCATAAAATTAGAAAATTGTCTACAGTTGTGGATCGTTTATCATCCAGCACAGCTGGAGGGTTCTTAATGGTGAATACCGAAATGGTTGCCATGAGAGCTATGATTATGCGAAATCGACTTGCTGCTGACTTTATATTGGCTAAAGAGGGAGGAGTCTGTGGAATGCTGAAAGTGCAACATTGTTGTACTTACATTCCTGACGAAAGTCAAAACCTAAAGAAATACATTAAGAATATAACTGATTTGCATGAAGAAATTGTTCCACTGGAGGTTGAAAGTGTTTGGGAGAAACTTGGTAAAAGTTTTTCTACTTTTAAGAATTTATTAACAAAATTAGGTAGTTCTTTTGTGGGTAAAATACTGATACCTGTGACCTTTGTAATTATATTAGTGTTAATATTGAGACTAGGATGTGTGTGCCTAAAAAGAAGAAAATTACAAAATAAGATAAAAAGAGAAGTTAAGAAAAGAAAAGAGGAGAGAAGGAAATAAGAGAAAGAGAGATAGAAGATATAGAATTAGAAAAGTTGCAAGAAAACATGTACAAGAAAACAAAAGAGAATGATATGGGAAACACTATGATGTAACCTAACAAATGCAAGGGAACTGAGTGAAACCATTTTCGTAGAAAATTTAGAAAATTTTGTGATTAGTGGTGATGTTTAAAATCACCAAAGGGGGGATTGATGGAGCAGGTAAAACAAAATTTTGTATACCTCCTCTATTTTGCATGAAATTGATTGCATAATCATTCTAAGAATTAACTCGTACTAATTAGTTCCAAATGGTGGTTCGAGCAGTAGCTGCCTTGAGACCCTCACGGGTGATTAGTGTGCGCTACAAATGATTGATTGATAGAATACTCAACTCCACAGTATGCCCTTCCACCCTATGCCACTGTACTCCACTCTATGACACGTAACTTCACTCTACGACACTCTATTCTACACCTCTTCATTCTAAGGGACTCAATGACATTTCACTCTGTGACACATGACTCCACTGTACTCTAGAAATCGGCACTCTACTCTATGTCACTCCAGTCTATTCTACGTCATGCTACTTCACTCTACACCACTCCACTCTACGCTACTCCACTGTACACAACTCCACTCTTTGCCACAACCATCTATACCAAGACACTCTACGCTACAGCGCAGCACTCTATGACACTCCACTCTACACCACTCCACTCTATGCCACTCTACTCTACTCCATTATACCACACCATACTGCGCTTTACCACACAGTACACCCCTCCACGTTTACACTCTACTCCACTGTATGCCACTCTACGATCCTTTACTCCACTCTACGACCCTCTAAACAGCTCACTCTATACAATTCTATGTCACTTTACTCCTCTCTACTCTGCGACACACTACTCCACTCTTCTCCACTCCACATCACTCCATGCCCCACCGCACTAAGATATTCTGCTCCCCTCTATGTGACTATACTCTACAACACTTCACTCTATACCGCTCTATGACACTCTACTCCACTCTGTGTCACTCTACAACAATCTACTCCACTCTACAACACCCTATTCAACTCCCTCTATGCTACCCCACCCCACTTTACTTGACTCTGCTCAACTCTAATTCACTATACAACACTCCACTCTAGGCCACTCCACGACGCTTCACTTTACTCCACTCCACTCTATAACAATCTACTCCACTCTATGCCACTATAATCCTCTCCAAGACACGCTATGACATTCCAATCCACAACACTCCACACTAGAGTAGACATTAATCTCTACAACATTACACTCTACAACACTCTAATCTACGACTTCCCACTCAATGACACTACACTCAACGACTATCTACTCCACTCTATGCCACTCCATTCTATAACACTCTACTGCACTCTATGCCACACTACAACACGGTACTTCATGAGACTCCACTCAATGACACTCCAATCAATGGCACTCTGAAAACTATATTAATAATTTGTTTACAAAACCAACTTGAACCACACAAACATAAGAAATTCTAAAGTTGTAGTTATAACTTAAAATATAATTTGCACCCCACCCAAAACTTTCTATGACTCACGCACCTCTGTACACAGTGTTGTGAACTCGCTACATGAACTATAACTGGTGCCTTCCTCATGCACAGCTTATATCCTTTCATGTTACATCAGGTATATCACATTTAATCATAGCATTCATAGAAACACTTGTGACATCTCAAATTACATAATTTATGAGAACATTGTGTATGGTAGCAGGGCGAGTTATAGTTTAGGTTGTCTGGCTAGACAGACCCCAAAATAGCTTTGTTGTGTGAACACTTTGCCTTGGGGCCTACCAACAGTGAGGGTTCATGAATGCATGTTGTCCCCTATTTCCTTAGCCAGTCCTAGTTCACTCTCTGTAATTCCATAAGGACTTGGGACTGCAAACCTCAAAGGAGTACATAAGAAAAAAGAAGGTAAGCCACTGGTTGGCCACCCAAAAGCTATGCATGGTATGGCCACCCACCGTTGGTTGGGTGGAGGGCTTGGGAAAAGGCTAAGCTCTTCAGCCATCCTATACCTTCAGCCATGAGTAGCAAGAGTGAGGTAATGAACATTGAATTTGGTGTGAAAGTTATATTTTTCTTGGCTTCTGTGTGAGTTATGGATAGATGTTGGATCTTCTTCTGGTTGCCAGGGGAGTTTTGTACCTTGCTGAATCATTCACTGTTTATCTTCATCTCCACTTAAGAGTTACAAGTTTGCCACTGTGTTTTTTTATTGCCCTTTTTAGGTTTTTCCTCCTAACTGAGACCCTCTTAAGAAAACACCATACACCTTTTATTTATACTATTATTTCCAGGCCACCTACTAGAAGAAGTTATCCTTTTCTTAGGCAGTCAAGAAGTGGATTCAACACACTTTCTCAGTGTCCAATCCTTGACAGATTATGATGCCAAAGACTCCTTATGTTTGTTAATGCTATGGATCTTTAGCTGGACCGAGCACAATAGTTGCAAGAATCATGCTTTGAATGTAGCACTAAAGCAGACCTTGGTGTCATGATCTACAGACATGCCAGTAGTCCCATCAAGTGTGGTGCGTTAATAATGAGGATCCAGTGAAGGTAACATAACTTTTGGATTCTCTAAGGGTGCATTTTCCCTTTTGTCCTGCAACCTTTTGCCAAGGCCAAATAAAAGTATTTTACCTATGAGTTGCCATACTGGATCAGTATTAGTCTAAGTGAATTCTTTAGAAACAAATTCAGATGCTTATTTAAACGCCAATGATCAGATTTCAAGAAGATATAGGAATGCCCAAACGTGGAGTAGTTTGCTGAGGAAGGATTGTGTGATATTCAAAAGGATGGAATGGATACATTGACTTATGCGATTTGATTTTATAAATTAGGTGCTGAAACTGCCTGAGTCAAAAGAACTCAAATGATTGTCTTTTGACATCAATTGAAAGAAGAAATTGAGGGCGAATTGATCCACTTGCAATGTCCTACTTCACTTTCTAAACGTATTAGTTTAATACTGTTGATTGAATACAATTACAAGAGAGATGAAACAAAAGAAGATAGTCCTGAGGAAAGTATTGTTGTATTGTATTCTTTGTATTTCTCTTTATTCTAAACAGTCTGTTTACATAACACCCATGTTTATTGCTGTACCTTTCTACAGTCTGTGCATATATGTTATGATACTCAATATGTTGTCATTTGAACTTATATATCTCTAAGTTTGAGCAACAAGCACTCTCTTCACCCACTGATCACTATCTTGAATTGTTTTTATTGGCTGCGTTCTAACTATTCAAAGAGATTTCTTAAAAGAAAATAATCTCCCCTTCTTTATTATTACTACCATAGAGACCACTGTGCCTTAAAAACAGGGCATATGGATTAGGTCTGTGCTCAGTGGCATCTGAGGAATTCTTAAACATTCCAATCAACTCATGAGAAAATGACAGGAGAGTGCTGGTCTGATTATTTTGGATCTTTGATCAAAAATGACAGTAGCCATTTGTTCCTTCCACTGATGGTTATGAGAACACAAGGAAAGGTTGTTAATACATTTGTATTGTTTGACAATTGCACTTGTGTAATGTTCATCGAGCAGAATTCATCACTACAAGGACCATTCCTTTGAAAATTAAGAAGACTCCTGAAGTGATTTCCTACTGTGGGTTGCTCATTAATAACTTCAGGTCCCATTCTAGAGATTGCTTTTCCAATGCAATTCTCATTTAGTAATCATGCAGCAGTGTCTTTTGGCATTATAGTAATCCTTAGAATTCCATGGTTAAAAGGCAAAACCCATATAAATGCTGCTTGCGTTTCCATGGATTGCAAGGTTTCATTCAAGAATGGCATTCACTCCTAAATTTGGGAGCGATAACTGATGACATTAATCATGTTTTGAAGAAGGAAAATACCAAGAGATATTTTGGCTAGGCCAGTCAAGCTAAAAAAGCCTTCAGAACACCTGAACCGATTTTTACTCAGCACCAGTTTTGTGGCATCCTAGTATTTCAAAGAGGTTTATTGTGGAAACAGGCTCCTCTGAAAGAGCAGCTACAATGTTTTTTTATTGTTACAAGAGCATGAACTTGATGCACAAAAACATACCGGGCCTGATTGCAAGGTAAATAAAGAATGATACCCTGGGGTTCATTATTTAGTGGGTGCGATAAACAGCACCTATTACAAGTTTTTGGGGAATAACATGCAGATTTGGTAATAAAAACACCAAAATCCACATTGTACAGTAAATACCATTCACGTTTCAACTTTTCATTTCGGTAGGTTTGAACTGCTGAAATTAAACGAATGTTGCATTACTTAACACATCCAATAAGTATCAGATGGATTAAATAAAACCAATCTCCTAATTCTCCCCCGTACCTAAACAAGGGTTTAGGCACGAGACGGAATTAACTGCCCAAATTGTAATCAGGGCCACTGTATTTTATTTATCCCATTTTCTGTCACAGTCTGAACGGGACTACTCAGCAGTTGAAATAGATCTCTTAGCCATGAATAAGATGTGTACTGAATGGAGACATCTTTTAATGGGAACTACAGAACTATTTGAAAGTTAAATTGATCATCGGAATTTGCCGTGTTTGAGAGAGTTTGAGCACAGTATTAGCTGCCAAGCTAAAAAGGAAATATCCTTACCCAATATGATTTTATTATCACTTCTATTCCTGATTTTAAGATGCTCTGACCTGTTATTACCACAAATCGTTACTTTTATGATCATCCTGTAATTTCCCTCTCAAAGTACTTTTGGCATAGTTCAGCCTTTCTTGGTCAAAGTCAAAAGGGTCCAACAACAGCTAGATTAGAAATTAATAGAAGACCTTCTTCTAAAAACCTCTTTAATTCATCACAATGGGTTTTATTTCAGTCAACAAGCTATTTTTGGTTCAACTAAGAGATTGCAGTTGGATGTTATGAAAATAAGTCATAATGCAACCCTTTCTGAACATAGAAAAATTAAGACTACTGTGGTTTTAGATTTTACATTCTCTTCTGTTCTTACTGTTTATTCTGAAGCCCAAAACATTTGGCAAGTGTTAGATCAGTAAGACTATGTGGTCTTCCCCCAATTTCCTTTTGCCTACTCCCTTCTTGTTTGCTGGAATTTGCTTTTGTTGGCTTTAGGACTCTGAGCACTTTACCACTGCCAACCAGTGCCAATATGCCTATGCACATTTAATGTGCCACCAACTTAAGTAGCCCTTTAAAATATGTCTCAGTCCTGCCACTGCAGCCTGTGTGCAGTTTTAAACTACCTACCCAGCCTGACAAAATAACCCCTTTGCCAAGCCTAAACCTCCCTTTGTAATACATATAACTCACCCCTAAGGCACGCCCTAAACAGCCCATAGGGCAGGTTGCTTTGTTTTACATGTCATGGTAGTGAGAAAGTCCTACATTTGTTTTTCATTATTGTGAAGCCTACCTCTCCCATAGAAAAACATTGAATTACCATATTGCATTTAATAAGTAACAACATGTGTTTGTGTACAGGTAGGAATGTCAGGTTGGTCTCTAAAGAATACTAATTTAAAATCCTCTTTAATGGTAAAGTTGGATTTTAAGTTACAATTCTGAAAATGCCACTTTTAGAAAGTTGTCATTTTCTTGTCCTAACCATTTGGTTCCAGCAGCAGCTGCCTATATCCTGGGTCACTTGATTGTGATTAGCATGGCAGCTAGCTTTGTATATTCCTCCCAGACAGTGAGACAAAGATGAACTAGGTGTTGGTAGGATGTATAGGTCACAGCTTTTCCCTGCCCTACTTACGTTTCAAAGGAGCTGCCTCAACACACTAACAAAGAACCTCACACTAGCCTTTTGTCATTCCAGATACCTTAGGAGGAAGGAAATTCCAGAACCATCTGTGGGTGGAAAGCTCTAGAATTGCCTCCACTTCAAAGCTGGGACTAGGTATAAAAATAGACCCACTCTTCAGTTCACTCCTGGACCTGCAGAGGACGCTCAGAAGGTCTGCCCTGCTCTTCAAATGATTGCACTGCTGCTTGAGATCTGCTTTGTGCTTCAAAGGAACACCTGATGCTGCAAGACTGCATTGAACCCTTCAAGCACTTCCCTGCAGCTGGAGGACTGCCTTGCTGCTTGAACCCAGAACTGACAGAATTACTCCATTGGCTAGTTGGCTGGCCTCCTGTTCTGAGCTACAAGGACACAATAAGCTAAAAATAATGAGAATCCGGCACCTGAACCCTGTCGGAAGTGAGTCCTGCCCTAAGAGTGGTTTCCCCTTTATCCTGGACTCTTGGAAGTGGTGCTAAATATGCCCAAATTCTTGCCAAAGGTTTCTATAATAAACTCCTAATAAACTATTATCCAAACTGGAATTGAAGAAACCTGTAGGCAATTTTAATTCAGATACCGCAATAATAAGAGCTACGCTTACAAATCGCACCAAGCCCATCCATTCAAATTAGGTGTAGTGGATGAGGAACTGATAGTGAAGCATGCCACTGGTAGTACTAGTGAGGTAGGATCCTTTAACATAATCAAAGAAATTCCAGGGTCTTCATTTCCCACCAGCTGAATCCTTTGGGTATGTAGACAACACCAGAAAGCAGATTTGAAAGCCAAGGGATTTCCTAGCCATTGCTTCTCAATCCCTCTAATGGTGAATAGAGCTAAATATGCCCAAACAGCATCAACCCAAAAGTTGAGACTTAAAAGGTTTCAGCCAAAAAGTGCCATGAGAACCAAGAGGAGACCAGTTACCTACCTGCTCTCGGATGCTCTCAAGGTGCATCGCTAGTCGGCCTGGCTTTGAGTTAGCTTCCGCTACGTTCTTCTGCATAGCAGCAAATCCTGTTCAACAGCTGCTCTCGGAAGGGGTATTCAGCCTCGTGGAGCCTTCATCAGCTACAGCTTGCAGCTTTGCCCTGCTGCAGATTTTTGGAAAAAGTGACAAAGTCCGAAAGTAGAAATCTTCACTGTGACTTTGTCCAGTGGCTCCATGATGCCAGCTCTTTCTTGGACACCCCCTGCTGCCTTGCCCTGCTGAACTTTACCTCCTCAGACCTTTTCTTCAAACTTTTTTCTAAGTCAAAGATAAGCCGAGACCGGGCCCAATCCAACCTTCATCGTAGTCTGGCAAACCTTTCGACTTTGCCATGGTTTCTTGAGATGAGATGTCTTCGGTTGGTGCATTGCTCTTTTAGGTGCTAGATGTTTGGATGTTTCTGACATCTTTGTGCTCTCAGTCACCCAGAGGGATGACCCACAAGCTGCTTGGAGGGCAACAAACAATGGGTAGTGCCAGTGGGGCTGCAGATTTCAGAGAGGCATGAAGAATTCGATACATGGTCTTCTTCATTTGTCAAAATAATTCTATGACTTTCAGGAAAGGGGGGATGACCAAACTTTATAAACAGGCCTTTCCAAGACGGTGGTCTGTCCGTACGATGTTATTGGAAGTTCCTAATCCACGATGTAGTAGAGTATTTTTCTATGATGTTACTTACTGTTTGAAACATATAGAAAGGAGCAAGTCACACAAGAGGAGGCTATATTACAACTTGTTTATTCGCAGACTTTTCATCATGTACTTCACCTCTGTGGTATTATTTTATGTCCAATTTTTACTTGTACCAGTTATTTTCTTGTGGATTCTATTTCTTATATCCCAGAAATGTGCATTGTTTAAGTAAAGATGTATTCATAACTCTATTGCTGAAACCAGGCAAGGATCCCTGTCTTTGTGCTTCCTATTGACCCCTCTCCCTATTAAACCTCGACAATTACCCAAAGGTCCTAGCCACTAGACTTTTTCTTCTAAAGGAGCAGATTATCTCACCTGTACAATCCGGCGTTTTACTCCATCGGTCTACTTCTCTTAATTTGCTCACCATCTTTGCATTACTTAATAAGATCTCCCTGCCTACGCCAGCCGTGGTGACTTTGCTAGATGCTGAAAAAGCATTTGATTCCCTTGAGTGGCCATTTTTCAGAGCAGTCCCGGGCAAGCTGTTTATTCCTGCCCACTTCCCTAATCATGCTTTTATATTCCAAACCAGTGGATGGCATACGGGTCAATGGGCTTGTTAACTGAAGCATTCCCTATTATGAGAGGGACCAGGCAGGGGGATCCTGTCCCCCTCCTCTTCACCATTGCAATGGACCCTCTAATTTGCTATATGCAAGAACGCCATTCCCGTCGGGTCTTCACCTCACTTACGGCCCCCTCCTGCTTTCCTTATATGCAGACAACATATTGTTATTCATCTGCCACCCATCAGACAACTGTTCTCCACTTATGCAGGAGATTGTCTGATTCGGCAATTTATCTGGGCTACAGATTAACTGAGCTAAATCTGAGCTCTCCCCCCTAACAGACTCTGCCCAGCCCGCACCAGCAGGCTACTCTTTCATGTGGGCTGCGGATGGCACCAAATATCTAGGCATTTGACTCCACATAGACATGGACCAAATATTACAGCTCAGTTATGGCTGATAATGCCACACAAGTATAACTGTGGATTAAACTGCATCTCTCCCTAGTAGGACATGTGACTATCATTAAAATGGTCATACTTCCCCATTTTTAATTTCTTTTTTTTAAGCGTTCCTATTCCACTTACACTGACCTTTTTCCATTCTTTGCACAGTCTCTTTGTACACCTCGTCTGGGCCTGGGGTCGTCCCTGCTTCCACTGGATACACTCATCCTCTCTTATGACCTCGGTGGATTTGAGGTCCCCAATCTTTATTTGTACTACCTCGCTGCTCAATGTCAATATACACATCAATGGTATCACCAGATGCCTGCTTTCCATATCTGAGGCCTGAGCGGGACCAACTGAGTAGTCTTCCCCACTCCTCGATCGTACCAAAGGGCAACCCATTGGATGCTAATGACATTCAAACTGTATCCAAGACCTGCTGGGCATGGCACAGGCTTTGACGGGCATTGTGCGTGGGTCCTCTTTACTCCCCTGCCCTTCCACTACATGGCAATCCTTGGCTTCTGCTCACACGTGAAAAGTTAGTGCAGCTCATACTTCACTGCCATAACCTGTAGGGGTTCTTTTCCCTGATGTCCATGTTTTGCAACCATCTGTTTGCACACCACCTCGTACATGGATCATTTTATAGTTCAGAGACAGCACAACACGATCTCTCCTTCCTTCTTACCCACAGTCCCCATAGGATTTTACACCCCGGTTGCTCGTGGTGTCTGACGTGGAAGGCGATCGCATGACCTCTAGACTGTATCATCTGTGTATTACCATGAAACTTAACACTACTATGCGTGTACAGGAGATTTGAGCGGAGGAATTGAGAAACCTCCTCACCGATAATATATGGTCTTACTTTTGTTCACAGATTCAACGTATTTCAATTAATCATAGGCATAAACTGCTGCACTTTACATTTTTCCATCGTATCTATTGCACTCCTTCAGATATACCTAAATTCGACCCCCACACGATCCGACCACTGTCGTGAGTGTTTCACTCCAGGAGCTGATTTCACACACCCAGCATGGACGTGCCCGGTGGTATCTGTGTATTGGGCTCCTGTCTTTACCTATGTCTTTGCCATGGCAGATACAGTGCTCACACCCAATCCCCTCCTGGTCCTCTTAGGATATACCAGGGAAATTCCTCAATCTATGCGCCGCCTTACCTCAATGGCCTTCCTATCAGCCAAGCGTGAGATCACGCTCCATTGGGGCAGTGATAAAATACCAATTTCCTCAGCTTGGCTCAAAAGCATGGCATGTTATGAAGGCGCCAGTGAATACTATGCCCTCCTTCAACGCCCACGTCTCGCCATAGAGATTTCTGGCAAACCTTACACGACTATCTACGATCTTGCGAACATAACCCTATGGACTGAAATCGATGTACCTTTTCCTCCATTTACAGACTTATCTCTATTTTATATTCCACCTATCCAGTTCACAATTATGTGCATTGATTATACTGATTTATGATCTTCTACATATGCTGAATTATGGTGATGTTCTTTCTTAGTCATTGTATCTTTAAGATGTGCTGTAGTGATGTGACTTGTGGCAGCTTGTTATTGTTAAATTGTCTGCAATATTTGAAAATCAATAAAGACAAAAAAAAGATGCATTCATAGGTTGACGAGTTATGCCAGTTTAAATTACAGCTATGGTAGAATATTACAAAAAAAATAATCCTAGTGCTTTATTCCACAAAACACAAAACAAACTCTGCCATTCCAGTTGCCCTCATTTAAAAACCTGGAAGCATTGTGTTTAAAAAAACAATCAGCTTTGTTGAGAGAAGCAGCCAGGAAACTGATTCTGTATTCACCTCTCTTGTAGTTCACTTCGTAATAAAGGACCTTATAAGCAACAGTGGCAGGAGCAGCCATAGTAATGAAGTGGAGCAAGAGGAGCTGAGCTGCAGCTGGAACATTATTATTAACCTGGGGCTGCACAGAATGCCTGAGTTAGATTTTCTAGCACAGTTACTTTCTCAAAGGGCTATGCAAGAGATGTCTGGAAAGAGGCCTGTCCTCTGAAATAGGGAAGATTTGCAATGACAAGGAATAATTCAGCTTATAGATAAAAGGAGTGAAGTATGCCAGGTCTTCTGAGGTTAAATATTAAGCACTCGACCTTGATTGTATGCCCACAATGTTTCAGAGCTGGCAATAAACTAGCCCAGATGGCACACACAGCTTTGAAACATTTACGAGCTTGCTGACAGGCAGGCAGTTTTTATGTCACTGGTTTTTAAGTCAAGTTAACTGTGATAAAAACCACTTCCATTATTAACGTATTTTCATGCAATAAAAACTTTCATTTTATATATTTAAACATAAGGGGGACCTTTTGTTACCTGTTGTCTCTTCTAGTACAACATAAAAGTAATTTAGTGTAATAAAATGACTATTAAAAGGCTGATGGGGAGGGTAACCTGTGCCTAGGTTACAAAACAGCTTGATCATTAGGCCATTAAAACGCAATCCATTGATCCCTTTAAAGTATCCTTAAGTTGCCCGAGTGGAGCTAGCTTTTTAATTCCATATTTCAAGACGTGCTCGGTTATCAGTGTCTGTATGAAAGTTAGATTGGCTCACATTATTGGATGGCATGTAGATCTGTCTGAGTCTGTGGGGACTGTGGACTATTTGAGCCCTACTCACGAAAAACAGTAGTCCTTCTGCAAGCACAAAGTTACTTCTAGATGATGTTGCAGAGTTGCTACTTTTTTAGAAACTCAGGGCATGGAAACCAGCACCGGCCAGACGTTCACATGCAGATTCCAGGGGGATTTTACATTTGGGGATCCATTTCCTCTGCATGGAGTTGTATTGTGGCAGGGACATTTACACAGGTGAAAGAATTCCTCTGTGCAAATGCACATTTTCTCCACTAGGACTTTTTTTTCCTATTGGGAACCCATAACACCTGCCCAGTGCTGGAGTACATCTTTAACAATGTCCACTATGCGCAGGGTTTGGATCGCACTTTGGAAATGGAAACATACTTCCATGTTTGTGGGCACTAAGAATCTTTCAATGCAAGCTGCACCTAGAAACACCCCCCCCCCCATCCCCATCTCCCTAAGTGTGGCAGAGATCTCTGCTCCCATAAGAGGGCTTACATTTGCCCGGAATCCCTTTGTGAATTCTTCACAGGTGTTAAAAAGTCAAATTTGGTCTTAAACGTATATTCATGCCCAAATTTACCTCTATAAATAGAGCCCTTTGTTAGCATCGCTGTTATTCAGTGGATATGGGGGCCCTACAAAGTATATGCATATATTACATACAAAACCGCATAGTTGAGCTTCATCAAATGAAATATAAACACATAATGTGATTGTTCTATCTTCAAGCTTCAGGTATCAATTAAACTTGATTTTAATGTGGATTCTGCATTAGTCTTGGTATTAGGGGTTTTCTGCAAGATGGAACGTTGTACTGTGGACTCACTTCCTGGTCTTATTTATGCAGAACTGAAGAGCACTGATTCATACTTTTCATCCTGCCCAAAATAGATATCATTCGAACACTGTTGCCGGATGTAGTCATAACGCATGGAAATATAAACAGGAACGCAGGAAGAAATAATACAGGCACTAAGACCAAGGTGATGGTAATGATCTCGAAGAAAAGAGTGCATGAATTCCACCTTTTTCATAATTGCAGGTGTTATATTCTATTCTCCTGGATTTATAGAGAGTATTGCTAGCCAGATGCGCTTCCCAGTGCTAACTAGCCACAGGAAAACTACCGTACACAACCTACTCGATCAATCTATCTTTAGTAGTTTGCTAAACTTCAGTTCTGATTCCACCAGTCTCATTTGTGATGGGAGCGAGTTCGCCGGCTCTGGCTCTCTTGATTCTGGGGCCAGTGAGCAACAGCTGGTTAGTGGCCATAGCGATATCACCGGATTATACGGAGTAATAAGGTCCTGGAACAATTCAGAGCCTGTATTGTGCATTGCGTTATGTACAGGGCATAATAGGCCAGATGTATCAAACAGTTTTACCCATTCTGTGTCCATGGGAAAATGTGTTCATACATCTGGTCCAAAGTCTTAAACGGAACTCTCTTCTCCACTGGGAGCCAGTGCAGGGCCGCCAGTGCTGTCCTTGCTGATTGGTGTTTGGGTATCTTTAGGATAATGTGTGCTGCAGTTTTTTGTAGGGCCTGCAATCTTTTCACAACTGACATAGGGCTTCCAAGATACAAGGAATTGCCACAGTCTAGCTGGGAAATGACCAGACCTGTACCACCACTCTACGTGTTGGGTCTGGTAGCCATCTCAGAAGTCTTCCTAGGGTGCGGAGTAGACTGAAACAGGTGGCTGCTAGCTTCTTGACCTGGTTTTCCATTGTTAATTTTTCATCAAGCCAGACTCCTAAGCTTTCTATGTCCGTTATAATGGTAGTTTGGCTAGGCAGGATGCAGGCTGATAGCCCAGCATTGCTACAAATGTAGATTGTGCTAGCTATAAATGAAGGAAAATCTGTATTTTATTAAAGACACTCAGGTGAGTATTGTGCTGTTCTTTTCTCACTTTAATGAACGGCAGTCAAGTATATCATTATGTTCTCCATTTTCCATTGAGGTTAAAGGAGAAACTGGCCATTGGGAAAATATTTGTAGTAAACCAAGAAACAGTCAGCATAACCTATATAGTCAGTGTTTTCAAGCATCATCAAGTCTTCTTTTCTTGATCAAGGAGTCCTAGGCTGGATGAAAGGTTCGAAAGGTAATATTAACAATGGGCATGGCTAACAAAAGAATCAAAAGAGCCTGAGAAATTTTGATGAACTAATTTGATTGTGAAGCTGTTGAATTTCCTATTCTTACTGTTGGAGAGAAAATGGAAGAACAAAGTTTCCAATCAGGAAGGCGGCAAGATAAAACAGATGGCCTCCAGATAGGATGATCAAGAAGATGATGCTGGTTGATACTGAAATAATAATGGAAGGACGATAAAGCATCTGACGTTCCTTCATTAATAACCACAAAATTGTAAATTTTATGACTAGAACGTAGGCTCATATTATGCCTATTTAAAGCATATCTATTGGAAATTACCATATGGTGCGGTATTTCCCCAGATTGTTGCCTTCATTTTTGTTTGCCATAGGATTGTGCTCACTTTACTCTTGTTAACCAGTTGTAAATTGCATATGCTTTTAAACATGGTAAAATTGACATATTCCTAACTGGCACTTTTAAATTACTAATAAGTCCCTAGTTTACCGAGGGCCTGTAAAATAAATGCTACTATTGGGCTGCAGTACTCATTAAGCCACCAAATAAACCAGCAAAATAAAACATGTCAGCCTGTGCCAGCAGCCTAGGTATGCAGTTTAAATTGCCATTTCTACCAGGCAAAAAAAACCTTTCGCCAGGCTTAAACCTTCCTTTTTCATACTTTTAAGCCACCCCTAAGGTCGTCCCTAAATGTCCATTGGATAGTGTGCACGGTATTTAAAAAGTAAGACATGTACTTTTAATGTTGTACATGTCCTGGCAGTGAACAACCCCTAAAGTCATTTTTCAATGTAGCAAAGGCTCAAAGAAAAACACTGGGTTACATATTAATAACATACAATCAGGGCCACTTGAATTCTTCTATTCTGCAGCTCTGGAAGTTTTTGCATAATTATGGATTTGCCACATAATCCATCATCTGCTGCATAATCTGCACATTTTAATTGTTTCTAGCTCAAACTAATCAAAAGTCACTAAAACGTGGTGGCATATTCACCCACAGAGAAGGCCTTTGAAAAGGTTAACTGGTCATCTTTCAGTTGGAAATATCTTTATTTGCTTGTTAAACTAGTTCTAGAGAGGTGAAATCTTAGCCCAGACAGTATTACCTTGTGTAAACATCACAAAATAAATGAGTAATACTATCAAAAATGTTCTTCATTATGCTGCAAAAATTGTTTTTTCTTGCTTCATAATTTAGTCAGCCATGCTGTATAATTTGGTGTTTCCTGTGGCTCTGCTGCTAATACTAAATTTCAGTTTGAGAACAGCTAAAACATTTATTTAAGGGCTCATTTTCATAGTAATTTAAAATCTAATCCAATGGTCAAGTTGTTATTTCTATGCATAAGCAGAAAAGGGCTTTTCTGCCAGGGTCTAGTGTCACCTGACTGTTTAATGGCTCTCCTGTATGTGGATTCCTCCTAGAGAGTGGACAAACGGCTTGGGTGTGAAAAAGTGTTTTTTCTTTGTGAGCAGGATGGCATGCGTGGCCGTGCCCAGCCACTTACTGAGCTTCAAAGGAGACCTATACTGTCACTAACAGATGTAGCTCACACCTAGGCCTGTCTCCCTATGTCTTTCTCAGCTTGGCTCAAAATCCAGTGGGAGGGAGGAGCTGCTCCAGAATTGGTGTGGAGTGAGCACAAGGGAAGGTTTGCCCACTATCATAGACACACCTTTGGGCGGGCCCACAAACCCCTGACCAGGGGAGAAAGGGTTCAGTCATGTTTGATTTATGTACAGAAGGACACTTTGGAATAGTTTACAGTACAAAACACAGGAAGTGCTACAAAAGTAGATTGGCTCTGATCCAGCGGATTACCAGCTTGGGTTACTCACACACCATATACTCACCTGGGCCCATAAACATTCATACAAATAGCTAGCAATACCCCGGCGGAGTCAATTTCTTTTAACTGCAAGATTTTGTTATCTTTACCCAAATCTTACCAATCCAATCTCCTTGACAATAAAGTTCCTCTGGTCAATAAATCTAATAGCTAGTAGTATAGGCAGAAATAACATTAAAGGGTTTCTCCAATAATCACAGACCCAATGAGTTTTAAAAGTTATATCTAATCAATAATTTTGTGAGTCAAAGATCAAATACAATGTTAACATCGAGTTTCATTCAGGAAAGAATTCAAGTTTAGTTCAATAATAATAAGTCTCAATAAAATATTGTGATGACAGTACCTGTAAAAGGAGGAAAAGACAGATTTCACAGAATTATATTTACCTAAGGAGATAGATGAACCCAACTCCTTGAAACGTGCCAGATGGAGTCCACCGGGAAAGGTGGAAGACAGAGGATCAGGACAGGTTCAGAACTGGGAAGGTAACCTCTTCTAAGTGCAACGCCAGTGTCGCACCCCTCTCTGGCACTACTCTCCTCGATCTTTCTTCCGCAATTCCCCTTCTAGATGATTGGATTATCGATCAGTATTTCGGTCTCTCGTGCAGGGTCTCTGGCATCTGCAAAGTCTGAGACAGCATCTCGGACAGCGTCTGTGGCAGCACTCATGTCAATACAATTTATACACTTTGTTATAATTGTTGCTCTTGTCCGGGTCGATGGGTTAAGTTCTCATGAGATTCTCCCCAGCTTGTCTTTGGCTGGGTTGCAACGGTGTCATCATGGTTCCGGGCAGGGTTTAGTGCGCGGGCGCACTTATCAGGTGGGGTAGGGATTTCAGTCACTCTCTAAGGCCCAAATACGAACTAATAATAAAGTCAGAGAAAAACATGTTAGAATACGAAAATACATGAATTCACTGTATACCACTTATTACTACACTAATCCCATTTACTTATAATATTCTTTCGCATTAGCAATTAGTAGAACTTGCAAGGTTTAGTTTACACAAAACATGCGCATTAACATGTGAGTTTCAAGCGGCCAATTTAAAAGCTATTGCGCTGCGGCAAAAGTTTCCCCCCAAGCACAGAAAATGTCATACTACGTAGATGCATGCACAGTGAAATTCCCGCGTTTTGTCAGCCATTTTAATGACACTCGGGTTACTGGTTAGTAATACACATAGGCAAGCGTCCCCTAGGTACTGTATAATGTGTGAAATACAATTATTATTATTCACAAACAGGTTGATTGAAGTGTAACGCGTTATTTGAGAGGATTGCATCCGAGCACGTTTCTTCTTTATGAAACCTTGCTTCATCTGCTCTACCCAGGGAACTTTTACCACATTGGTTTGGGAGCAGCCAAGAGTTTCCCCCACCCATAGGCTGGCAGTGGGCATAAAAGTGGACCCCCAGATCTCCAATATCATGCACTTTCTCATTTTTAACATTGCATTTTGACATTCTATTATAGTGCCAAATTTTCCCATCACTCAATTTTGCAGATTTTGAATACGTTGCAATTACCTGTAATGGTGTAGAAAATTTACTTTTGCCTTTTCTTACTTTGTTGGCCAATTTAACTTTAACCCAATCACCAACATTAAGTGCACAATCAAAAGTGCCATGGGTTTTATCAAAATTGATCTTATAATTCTCTTGCATTTTCCTTAAATTAGTCCTAACCAACGCAGGTGACCATTTCCCATATGTTTGCATGTTAGACCATGCTACATTATCCTTACAAAATGGTTCTCTTCCTCTCAATATCTTAAAAGGACTATAACCTGTACCAGTTGGCGTAATTCTATATGCCCAAATTGTACTGAAGAGTTCCCTTTTCCAGTTTTTACCAGCTTTTAATGAAGCTTGTACACTTCCCATTATGACCCTGTTGAACCTCTCTACACTACCGTTACCCGCTGGATTGTATACAGGAGTTTTCTTTTCACAAATTCCATTTCTTACCAAAAAATTCTTAAACTTGTCAGAAGAAAATTGTGGACCATTATCACTGCGTATCATTTTTGGAATTCCCTCTCTTATGAATAAGCTTTCTAAAAACTTAATGGTATGCTTTGTATCACAAGTCTCATACACTTCTATTTCTGGCCATTTCGAAAAATCATCAATAACAACCAAAACATATGCATTGGTACCATCATCTCCCTCAATGGGACCTAACCAATCTATGCTTAGATTTTCCCACGGCCCATTGGGAATAGATTTTGTACCCAGTGAGGGTCTTAGCACACGCAGTGATTTATCAGAATCTTGACAAATGAGACAATCTCTTACACATCTCTCAGAATCACGATCAATACCTGGCCACCAATAAGATGATTTAAGTTTGCTTTTTAATTTAGAGATTCCATGAAAGTACTTAGTTCTTTTCTCTTCGCGTCTATCCGGTGATCTCTGCGTTGATGACTGTAAAGTAAACACCCAAGCTAGGTAAACAAAGATGGCGGCTTCGTAAGGTCGCGTTGCATGACCTTACGTGATGAGCGTGGTGATGTCAGTGTTCATCCGCTGGAAGCACTCATAAGCGAGAAGAACATGAGTTGGAACGTTCTTCGCCCGGTGCTAAGTGCGCGCGTTGAATCACTGGAACGCCGGCTTCTTCAAATGATGCAGTGACGCTGTGCCTGTAACCACACGGTGAGAAGGACCGTAATTTTTAAAATAAATCTCAAGTTGAGTATTAGTGAATTCACGCGTAGACCTTTAATCGTCGAGATCAAAATATTCCAATGCCGAGATTCTTTAGTAATTAATCTTAAATTCAGTTCTCTGGCTGAGCGGCTCTCTCTCTCTGCTTACTCCATAATAGATCCGCTCATCAATGAAGTTTATGTTATCCTCCTTACTTTTCTAGTTAGATCGATTCTGTAACTCGTCAGAAAAAAAAAATTCTGTAGTAAATCCAAGGAAAGTATTCTTCCTTCACGAGTTTATGATCCTTCATTAACTTCGTATCCCGATCGTCGCCATTGTAATAAGCACTCCAATGCAGGTTCTTGTAAGTAAGGAATTTAATAAGTAAGCAGGTACGTCCTTCTTCCACAGATCCCTTCTCCAACTGCTTGCTACCCCCACACTCTAGAACCTTGCTTGGATCTACAACCGTAACCATAGCAATGCAGATATGAACATCAACATACCACATCCCCTCAGAACTCTCTGGATCTGTAAAGTTTAGAAGAAGGATTACCCTGACTTCTAAACCCTGAAGGAAGACTGGACCTGATTGCCTATAGCCCGGGCCTCAGAAGTGAATCCAAGGGTTTGTTGGTGGACTTACTGACATACAGGGACACTACAACCACCAGAGGTATATTCCTGCAACTACTAAGCTGGCCAGTTCCAAATGGACTTGCTCTGGACTCTGCTGATGGCCTCCTTTGGAGAGATTCCTAACATAACTTAACGTGGATTCGTAAAGCACTTTTTTTTTTGGTCTTTTTTTTTTACGGATTTTTATATAGCGCAAACTTGACCCGAATCGGGTATCAGAGTACTTTACATAGCACCAGTTGCATTACATGAGGACACATTAATTTTTTTAGGCATTGTGAGATTAAGTGATTTGCCCAGAATCACAGGATGCTCAGCGTCATTGCCGAGGCTCGAACCCAGTTCCCCAGATTTGAGGTCGACCGCTCTAGCCGTTAGGCCAACTCCTCTCCCCAAAAGGTATCTTGGTGCTGTATAACAGATGTTTATTGTTTCCCAAATGAATGGTATTCATTTGATCAACCTCAGAAGGATGAAAGGCTAAGTGAACCGGGCGGGATATGAACCTGTGACCTTGAGATTAAACACAGGCCCCTTAAAAGGGGATGCATTAGTCCACAAAGCCACCAGACCCGGCTTTCCTCCCTTATCGATGACCGTGCAGAAACAGTGCTCTTCAGCAACCCACCATCATCGAGTCATCATACAGCCCTGTCTTGGATCCAGCTTGTAGCTTGCCTTGCTGATAACTCATGGATTACCACTTTTCCTCATTTAAAAGTTCTAAATCGGAAGGTAAACTTTCCAAACCTGTATGCTCAATTGTGGTCGGCCTTACCTTTTGACTTTGACTCGCTCTAGCGCAACTAGATCCATGGCTGGAACTTTGTGCTTTTCGGGGCTACTTTTTTCTGAAACTTCAAATCTACAGTTCTGCTTATTGGGTTTTTGTTGCTCTAACTACTGTGTACTAAGTTACCAGAGGGTTAAGCCCACATTTCCTAAAATATCAATTATTGTTGCTGCAACATGACAAATTGGCTTACAGTAAAAGGTACAGAAAATGTAATTATTTGACCAATCCACATATCTAAGAATGTCCTTCAACTTGGAGCCTGCTTAAAAGGCTTTTGAAGACATTGCACCGTGTGGAATGAGCCTTCAAACAGGAAATATCAACACCATTCAGGAACTTAATCCATCTGATCCAACAGGCCAAAGTAGGAGAAGGACATTGGTATGTGGGGTTTTCTGAATGAAATCAACAATTGGAAGGCACAGGACTACTTACATTTCTAGTATTTTTCTCATATTCTCTCAAACATGAGCCCACACACAATTTTGGATATTTTGGGAAATAGGAATTAAAAACTGTAGACAAATGTTAGAGCTCTTCTCACAATGTTTAAACAGACTTTAGTAGAAGTATACTGCCTGTTTGAAATATTTAGAGCTTTTACACCTAAAAGACATTTAATAAAACCAAAGTTAGTTTGACAGACAACATTGTGAGAGACAACAGTGGATTATGAGGGCATTCAAGAAATATTTTACATACTGTGCTTTCATTTCATTCTATAGAGAATTGAATTTAGGAGCAGAAGGATGACACAGGTGTTCTTGAATTGATTTTCCTTCAACTCTCAAATGGCTTTATGAAACCCCAGAACTGTAAGAATTCACATTCTTTAAGATGTCCCCTGTTGTTACTGAAAAGGGATCAATGGATTTTCCTGAATACCAGCCAAACCAGACTGACCGCACTGCTCAATAGGCCTTCAAAGTGCCTGGAGCCCATCATTTTTATGTACTCTGTAGCCTCTGATGAAATGGCTGATGTGTGAAACGCTGACCCAAAATCCTCCAAGGGTTGGGGTTATATACTGGTTCAGTAAAGTTTGATAAAGACACTGAAGATTCTATAAGATATTGGTGAACGATAGAAGAGGTAGAGTTCCAAAAGGATTGGATGCAAAACATGGGATCGCCTCAAGAGAGTCACCAGTATTATGACCGCTTCCTGATGTTGAACTTGTGCAAAGGCTCTGGATATTATAATGAAAGGTGAAAATGAATAATTGAAACCCCAAGACAAATCCTGGAGAAAGGTATCCATCGCCATAGTGAGGGGATCTGGTCGTCACCTTTAAAAAGAAGGTAAATGAGTATTGAGATGCAAAGCAAAGATCTATCTCAAAGGGACCCCATTTGAAAGATAGTTTTCTGAAAATCGAAGCATGTAGCTGCCAATCACTGGAATCATCTGGAACATTGAATGACAATCTGCCACTATATTGAATTGCCTGGAAGTTACTCCCTCTAAACTGAAATTTCGGGTAGTTGCACCAGAGACCTCAACCTGGTTCAGTCCAATTGATTTATGTATCTCACAGCTGTCAGAATGTTTAGTAATATTAGTAGTGTACAGTGTACTCTGCCTTTGGCTGAACTCTGAATGGGTAAGGAACATGCAATCATCTGTAGACAGTTGATGTGCAGAGATAACTCCCGAATGGACCAGGCACTTCCATTCTAAAACTGATCACATCTTGCATCCCAACCAGTCAAACTGGGATCTGATTCTAACTGTAGCTCAAGGACAAAGTAAAAATGGTCTTTCCATTCTAGGCTTGGGGATGACCTGGCAACCACTGGTGACTATTGATATGGTGGTATAAAGTCTGTATAACTTAGACCTTTGCAATGCTCAAATATGGAGAGGACCTGGAAAGTCCAAATGAATGGAGGAAGCTAACAGATTTACTAATTGAGCTAGAGATGTGAGGAATATCATCTTTTTTCAGAAGATCGATTGATTCTCTTTGAGGATCAATGTTATTGTAGTCTATAGCAATTGAAGAATAGCTTTATCTTAATCTACAAGAAACCCAGAAATGTTGTATGCTTTGAAGTTGCTAGACTGGACTTCTTCCAATTGCTAAAAATTGTTGCTGTAGTAGAGCTCGATTCTGCGGGTCAATCTTATTCCCCGAGATTTTAGAAGGGGCACTACAGGCTTCATTAGTTAACACCAGTGTTTTGATGCAAGACCAAAGGGAAGACATGAAAAGTGATAAAAACTGTTTGCCATCGAAATTGGAGGTATTTCATGTGGTCTACATGAATTGGATCTGTGAGATGGGTGTCTTTGAGTTTCAGACGAGCCATCCAATCCCAATGTAGTAGACATTCACTGAGATGGCGAATGGTCTCCAGCTTGAAATGATGCCACAGAGCAGACTGATTGAATTGCTTGATATTTATTACTAGGGACATTTTCCTATTTTTATGTATGGACCCAGAAAATATTGCTTAGAAAACCTGAGGGATGCAGATGAGTTTGTTGGAATGTACCTTTCTGGAAAAGGAAGTCTATTTCTTGGGAAAATAACATGGAAAGCTTTTCTGAAAATGTAAGTGGATGAGGATGTCAATTTTGAAAAAGCTCTAAATAAAGTTCTATAGTGTTTCCCTGAATCATGCATAACACCCAAGCGATTGCAGCTATATTTTGATAGATTGGAACGTGTTGCCAAAAATCCTTCTTTAAAAAGAGAGCCGGAGGCTGAACTTACCAGGGGCAAGGTATGCTCTCTGTGCTCTGTTAATTCTGTACTGAAAATCCTCTAAATCCTCTATGGGGGGAAAAACAGAAGCTTGGATTCTTTGTCTACGTTGAAGGCCTCATAAGAAGGTGGAAGAGCCAGCTAAGTGATCGCTACTTTTGTTGGCCCTCCCAAAAACACATTGTTCAAAAACTCTTTTGAGCTAAACATGAGCTTTTCAAGAGTTTCCAAATAACATGCCTTTAGCCTGTGGGCCTGCTTTGGTAGAAGTCATGGCTCCCAACTTTGGATCAATCTTTAAGAGAATACCCTTACGATGTTCATAGGCCTATGAAGAATTAGTGTTTCCTAAAAACCAAATCACTCTTTGTGTCCATTTTGAAGATTCATAAGGTAGAGTACTTATGTAATCCAACATAGCCTCCTCAGCGAGATCCGAAATACTTACCAGATGTCATGGCCATGGCTGGTTGCCCTTTTTTTATTTCTTTTATTTATGTCATTTGTAGAGTGCATGAATCACCCCGGTTGGAGTATCTCCGCGCTATGTCCGCATTCGAGGCAGCGATAGTAGGTGGCTCAGAACAGTGAGGTTTTTAGTTTTTCCCTAAAGGCCATGTAGTTAGTGCATTGATGAATGTCCAAAGGTAGTTGGTTCCAGATTTGAGGGGGGCTAGTACTTTGCCTCCAAGTCTGGATTGTTTTATTCGCGGTACCAAAAGGACATCCTTGCCTCCTGATCTGAGGGTTTGCGAATGAGTATATCTGATCAGTTTGTTCGCCAGATACCTCGGTCTCATTTTAGTCAAGGTTTTGAACACCATACAGCTGATTTTGAATTTAATTACTTTATGTACGGGCAACAAGTGTAATTTGGGATGCCGGGCTGGACATTTTGGATGCTGGTCTGGACGCTTTTGCAGTAAGAACCGTAAGGAGGACCCCTTATGAGAAGTTTCATGGGGGCTATGCCAGGAGTAAGCCTTGACTCTATTGTTATTACCCTTCCTGTTGCCCTGTCCAGTTCCTGTGAAAGCCTTTGGTGCTGTGACTGTTTAGTTGTGTAGCAGCTGTTTGTATATGCCCCATTATAATTAACTTTGTTTTTCTTTTTATAGTGCGAACAAGTGCCAGAATGCCCGCAGGGACTACATGTCCATCAGGCTCGAGCGCGGCCATGTTGGGAGGGGCTCTTGCCTATGAATAGTGCTCAGCCTTGAACAGTATGCTTGCTATTCTGCCAGTGGTATCGGAACAGCTGCGGAGGACTCTCCCTGTGCCGCCTTGTGCCAGTTGAGATGCCAGCAGCGGTTTGAACACTCTGAGGGGAGTCCAAAGGAGCACAACTCCCCAGTCTACAGTTGAGCATGCCTCATTCAAAGTAAAGGGGCCGGGCAGGGTTCTGACGGTAAGTTCGCAGTGGAGCTTCAATTGCTACAATATTAGTGCACTAGGAGTGTGCTAATTTTTGGAAACAATACTTACTAGTAATGTTGTCAGTGCAACAGCGCACACAGAACTTTCTTGACTTTAGCACAAAAGCGTGCTATTATGTACAGTTCAAACGAGTGAAACTAAGTGTTTACATGTGAGGCTGGTCCTGCAGTATTTGCAGGTGGAACCTTCTTAAGAACTCCAGGAAAAAGTGGTCTATTAGCCTATCAATAACTATAGATGCTGCTCACCTCTTTTACAGACCTACGATAGAGAATAAAGACCACTGCCCAACAGCGATGTAAAATGGTAGGTATTACTAAACAGTATCTCTGATGTATTTTAGTGCTGATGAGCAGTTTCCACAATTGTCATCAGTCTAAATATAGTGTGTCCTTCCCTTCCCAGTGCATAAAACATACTCACAGCCTTACAAACTACGCCAATTAAACAACAGGTGATTATACTTCTACCACAATAGTTATATGATGGGGAGGTTCAGAAGTAGCGAATTAATCACAAGTCTTTGTCATTTGTTCGTACAGGTCTTCCTCCCCGCATTTCCTTCCCCACACACCATTTACCTGGCCTGGCCACTCCAATAGTCTGCACCATTATGGCATTCAGACTTGGTGGTACCTTATTCTTGTCGAGCAAGCTCCAAGGAATTCCACAGCTACCTTTGACACCAAAGGACCAATAATGTCAAGTCGTTCATCCTGACAATTTGACCAGGCTTCAATAATCACTTTTTTAGGGTCTTTGCCAAATCTAGAGAAAAAGAGAAACATGTTAAAAGTCTAGTACATGAGTGGATCTAATGGTGGAAAAGAGCTGGGTGAAGACCTTCCAATTTTGGAATGAGTTTATTTGTGCAGGATATGGTCCTTACAAGTAGCAGCAGTAGGTGTATGGGAGGGTGAGACACCTTGATCAAAGTGTGACTACAGGTTCCACCCCCTCAAAAAGATCCATGTTGTGGAGTAATGCTACACAGCAAATAATTATCGCAAAAGGTAATTCTGGAAAACAGTGAGTTTGAATCCAGGCTCACTTACTCATGTCTTAGTATGCATGCATACGATTCTACGGTCCTGATGAAAGCCATGTTGACCCACTTGGGTACTTAGGATGAATAGCTAAAGCAATGATAAGGTCAAGATTATCCAAACACTGATTTTAAAATGTGCCCAAGGTCACCAAGATTAAAATACCTTTTGGGTAGGTGACCTTGAGTCAATTGTAAGTCACTTGCACCTTTATTTCACTTTCAGTCTCAAGACAATCATCTCCACTGTAATCAGGCATCGAAGCACACCTTGGAGGTACTCAACTTCCAGGGCAGAATCTTATTCATGAACCATGTAACCAACTAGGTTGGTGAGTGAGGGTTCTTTTAAAAACCCAAAAAATTGCTGCGGGAGACTAAAGGATTCTTGGTTAGGTAAATGAGGTACTCGCTCTTGTTGTTTGGTATATTTGTTTGTGGGGCATATTTATGAGCCCCTTGCATCGCTCTCGCACCATGCCATGTGGAGCAGGAGCATTGCAACACAAAAATTAGATTTATTAATCCATGGAGGACCACCTTATGTGGCCCTGAGTGGCTTCATAAATCCAGAGTAATGCAATGCAGCGCAAATTTCTGTGTTGAATTACTCTACGCCATTGAGGCATATTCAAATTCAAATTAACTTTATTCGTCACACAGCCATAAAAGTTTCAACCAAAAAGACAGTCCAAGTTTAAAATACACAATTCAAGTTTAATATACATTCTTTTGTCCGTTAAAAATGTTATAAAAGAGATAAAAGTTCATATGCAAGCCAAAAACATGATTGTCCATAGATGAAGTAATGACCGTCGAGTTTAGTTCCTATTTAACATGATTCATTTCCTCATTCCCCTTTAATTACTGTACTTCATATCATTTCCTAATGCCCATTGCTGATTTGATAAAATGTAATACCGCAGTGCAAAAACCAGGATTAGTCAATGATTGCAAATGTCTGAAGCCCTCTAAATATGTACATGGACGAATGTTCTTTAACAAGGGCACCAAAAATCTGCTCCTTGAATCTTTGTCAAGTGTACAAAAAATAATAAAGTGCAAAGTGCTCTGGGTAGTACTATTGTCGCATGGGCAAAGAGTAAGGTTGTCTGTCCACCCGGATTGTTTAGGGAACCCTACCAGAAATTGCAACGTGCTAAGACAGAATCTTGTTAAAAGAAAATGCAACTGGCTGTTCGTAGTAAAGGAAAGATAATACTGCTGTTTATCCATGAAAAAGGACAACTGGGGCAAGGTGCTGCCAATTGTAAATGGTGCATTTTTGCCCAGACACCATCCTCTTCTTTAATTTTGCCCTTCCCATTATTGGGGATGCTTGACGTGGTAACAACGTACTCACCCAGCTGGATCTGGAATAACCTATCCCTCACAAACCAAAGCCAAGGAATCCTCATAGCCTTGTCCAGGTTAATACAGTCTTCGATGATCTCCCTTGAAAACAGTAACTCTTCTGAGGCCCAAATGTTGTCCGACAGAAGCAAAGGGGCAGCTCTGATGTGATCTTCTATAAATCCATCCCCACTTCTCGATGAGAAAATGAGGTGGCAGCACTGCTAGGAATCATCAACAAACGTTTTAAAAACTTGTTCTCCACCACTTGCAACGAGCGGCTTCTTTGGTAACCCCACACCCCCACCCCATACAATGCAACTGGCATGCATTTTGCCTTGTATAAGGTAACAAGCTCAGGCACTGGCTTGTGGCCTAACTTACAAGCAAACCTAAAAAGCCCCTCTACTACTCTGCTTGTTTGCTGTTCTATAGCCATGATTAGCGAATCCCATTTCATATCCTTACTAAACGTGTTACCCAGATATGTAAACTGTTCCACCCTTTCAATGGGCTTGCCCCTTACGTTAAAACTTTTAGTTTTAGTTTTTTTTGGGCCGCAAACCATTATGTTAGACTTTGAGATACTAACCCTCAAGTCTAGTGCTGCCATGAAGTTTGTGAAGGCGTCCAGGGCGGTTTGGAGGCTGTTAGCTGTCAAGGCCATGAGTACAGTGTCCTCCGCATACGAAAGTAGTGGACCTGGCTGTCCTTTGATGCGTGGGAAATCAATTTTCTTACCTAATAAAAAGGCTTCCAGGCCGTTCGTATATATTAAAAAGAGAAAAGGGGCTAAAATGCACCCCTGCCGGACTCCTTCTGTTGAGGCAATGGGCCTCGTCTTTTCCCCCTGTGAACCAAATCTTATGGAAACAGATGTGTTGGTATGTAACCTTTTGAGGAGCAGGATTAGAGTGCTTTCAAAGCCCATGTCTGTCTTTAGTGCCCATAATTTACCCCTGTTCACAGTATCAAATGCACATGACAAGTCCTTAAAGGCAAGGTGGATAAAACCACTCTTTGCTCTCATGTACTTGCCCATGATCAGGGATACATTTAAGCACTGCTCTGTAGGTCCAAGTCCCCTCTGGAACCCATACTGCGTTTTTTAAATGATCCCCCTGCTAGTCACCCAGGTCTCCAGTCGGGCAAGGATTACCCTACCTAAAACTTTGGCAGTGGAAGCGATTAGGGAAATGGGCCTATAGCAGGCAGGATCATTTCTGTTCCCTTTTTTGAACACGGGTACAATTATGGCCTCTTTCCAAGATACTGGAATTGGGCCAGTCACTACCAATTTAAAAACCTGAGTAAGCAGGGGTGCCCAAAGATTTATGTTTAAATTAAAAAGGTCTAATGGCACTCCATCTTGACCTGGAGCTTTCCTACTTATCCACTTTGCAAGTGCCTCCTCCACCTCAGTCACCGTGAGTGAGACACTAAGCTCTACTGCCCGTGTCATGTCGGCCGGAAGATCCTCATTATACATCAACAACTCCCTACCAATTGGATTAAAAATGGGTGCAAAGTGTGATCCCCAGGTATCACCTAGGGTCATAGTCTCCATTTTCCCCACTTCTTCAGTGAATTGGGGACGGTTGATAATGGCCCAGAAACTTTTACTATCTCTAAGAGCACTTGCTCTTTCCAAATCATCCCACGCTATGCGCCTCAACTCCTCTTTCCTTGCGCTGATGGTGGGTTTATATAGACGTCTTGCATGTTTTATTTGTTCTATATTTCGGGGGTGTGATTGTAGAGCAATTTTCAAAATTTTGTGGGTTCTAGAGCACTCTACATTAAACCAACTTGCCTCACGGTGCTGCTTAGGCCTAGCTGGACTGGGTAATCTTGCAGCTACATTAGCACAGAGCTGTTCATAGTTCTGAACAAATATGGCTGAGGAAGAACCCTGTTCCAAGCAAGCCATAATCCGGTCTAAATTAGAACGGACTGTTTCTTCCTCAAAGAGTCTTGGATTTATTTTCCCCCAGTTTACTCTTACGCCTTTATTAGAATTGTAAACATTCGAGCGACCATCACCCCCTGAAGTTCTTGCTATTACTTTAAGCGAGACAATGAATGGGTTGTGGTCACTTGCTATTTCCAAAGCCACATGGAAATCTCACACCAGAGAGGAGCATTCCATAGAAATGAGCATAAAATCAATCGAACTTTCCCTACCCCCACCAACAGGGCACTGGACTGGAAAACTATTGTTCAGGCTGACCAGGTTATTCTCGATGATGATAGTATTCAGCGCCTCTCCCTGCGGGGTAGGAATGAAATGCGCCTAGGGTTAGTCGTCAGTGTCCAAGAAACCACAAATTCTTTTGTTACTAAATTCACAAGATGTACAATTAAAATCTCCCACCCATAAAACACATAAAGGTTGCCACTTCCCAGAAACATTAGCAATTTCCATTTGCAGGGCTTCTATAACATCACAATTCCTTGGGTCAAAAATGTTATAATACCAGTTTACAAGAAGGACTCTCTTCTGCAGCATATTAGTGATCATAATCAATTGGAACCACTGCGAGGATCCTACACAAGAGACTTCTAGGGAGCCGAATCTGACTGAGATTAGGGTTACCATCCCTCCTTTAGCCCTCCCCGACAATGATGCTGTAGCGGGCACATCAAAGACCTGGTAACCAACCATCTCAATACTGTCTTTGGCCCACGTCTCCTGTAATCAGATGACATCAAAAACCCTGATATATTCCATCCAAATCTCGTCTGTTAATTTAGAACGAATGCCTGCAATGTTCCAACTTAACTGGGGGTGTATAGTGGCCCAGATCCGTATCTGGTGGTAACACTGAAGGAACCAGGGGACTAACCACGTGTGTCTGGGACGACCCCTCCCCTGGGGACCTATTTTCAGGGGTTATATTTACGTCATTGAGGCATTTCCATGGGTGTTTCATAGGTGTTCCTACACAATATCCCTGGATTTTTTACACATTCCCCGATTTAACAAAAGCAATAGACCTGGGAATGTGCCAAAAATCTACGCCTCTCCAGGTGAGGCGTAAGGAGGAGAAAATCAAAGAGGATTGTTTTTGTGCAGGAAAGTACCCCTTTCTGCTCAAAAACAATACTCCTTAGAACAAAGGCATACTTGCACAATGGTGCTAGGGTACCTGCATTGATGCTATGCTGCCAGAATGGAACAAGTACAAGGGGAAAAGGCAGGAATGTGCAATATTTTGGGTGGGCATAATGCAAGATAAAAGAACATGCAGATTTTACATGACTAGACTATTGGAAACTCAAATACATATTTTTTTAAATATTTTCATGATATAAGAAAGTCTCTTTTTGGCAGGTTTTGTAAATACGAACACAATGCCTTGTTATTGTTCTAAAATATGAATTTTGATAGTAAAGTCTTAATTTAAGAGTGCTCTCCCTGGGAGTCTGCTGAGGTCCAGCAAACTGTATGTGGAATCAAAGCTTAACTCCAACCAATGCAGTTTTCGCAGAAGATGAAGACCTCATAGAAAGTTTAGTCAGAATCAGTCTGTGTTAGGTTTGAAAACCCCATTCTCGTTATACACCTGTTCCGTGTTTTATTTGTTTAGCAGTGTGCGGCCAAATTAGACACCATTCGTATCCATGTTATGCAACCCACTGAGTTATCACTGCAATGTGCGAGCTTCAGTTAGCGAGTGTGACTCCATTTTGTATTTCGCAATCCCTATTAGGCTGTGTCTGAACTACGCCCCGTTATTCGTCTTGCTTGCTTTCCTCAGCTGAACACTGTATTTAGTTATTATTTTCTTTTCTGTTCAATGGTGCCTTCTGACTTACTAATGAATAGGCCATTCTGCCTTCACATACATATCCGTGTGTGTAGCACTGTTCCCACATTAGGAGACGCTGTGACCCAGCACGGCAATCTTGAGACTGTGATAGTGCGTGCCCATCTAGCAGGTGGTAGCCCATCCTTCTGTGCCTCCTTTGTTCATGTTTGGCCTAAGCCGGTAACTTTCCACTGTGGGCGTGGTTGGAGGTTCTTGGGAGGAAGGGTTATGCGTTGCACACTGTTGGGGGGCCAGTCCCTCGGTAGACACCATAGGGTGGAGGTCAGATTGGAGTCCTCTGCAGAGTATTGCTAATAAAAAACTGTTTGTATTCTCTATTGTCTGACCGACTCTTCATTTTGGTAAAAGGTGAGAAGGAGGTTGTAGATAACTCGGGTGGCCCCTAAGGGCCACTTTTTTCACCTGGAACTTGCTGATAAGGCCGAAAGAAGAGGGACTGCGCTGCAACATGGCTGCAAGAGCAGAAAAACCTACAGATTGACAAGCTGCTGATATGAAGGCTGAAGTAGCCCACAGTGAATCAGCATTAAACATGAAATGTAGGTAGAGACACAAGGTCAAGGGCCATAAAGTGATATCTCAGAAAAAAAGAAATTGTGTTTACGATACAGACAGTAGATGAGGAAAGGAGCAACCATTTCATAACGGTTTGTAAAGTGAAAGAGAAACTAAGTGTGTCACAAAACATTGGCTAAGGCTAGTGGAAACAAAACAAAGTTGATTAGTAGTAAATCCACCATCCACTGGTTCTATGATGTCATTGAGGGATGGTTAGGAAAATGGATGTGTGATGGTGATGTCAGTCACAGATCAACATGCTCATGTAGGATTGGTCACTTGCAAGGAAAAACACGCGTCTGAAAAGAATTACCACATGAAGCACCAACGTTCCTTTGGACATTGTTCTAAAATCATGCTCAAGTTGAATGGGTGCAATGCATCTTTCATTATAGTGGCGCGTCGATGAACTTAATGCCAGCAGAAGAGTACAAAGAACTGTCTCAAATATCACATCTCACGCTGTCAAGAATCAATGTGTATACCTGGGCAGCTTCTGACCCTTGTATGGTAGGGGATCCTTTGTGGCAAACAGCAGGACAATAAAACGACAGTGCAAACAGTGCAAGCACTGATTTGTGTACTCCCTAGAGGTGGGAGAAGTTGGCAGAGTAGTATTAAGTGGAATTCTGCAGAGTTACCTAGAAACAGAGTTCAGCTCCACCCTATGGCAGCACGCCATTTCAGAGTATTGGCTGGTGGCACACAGTGCATTTGTCAGGGAGGGTTCCCTCTTCCCCTGACCCCCAGACTGCCTCCAGCTCTCCACTGGCTTACCTCCTATCTTTCACCTAGCCTCACGGCCCATCTAGGCACTGCTATGTGCCGGGCACGGTGCTGCCATCCGACCTGCCGTCATGGCAGTGATCCATGGTCTTTTATATTCTGTAACTTAATCCCTTGGCTGCAGGACTGGTGAGGACTGTGCATGCGCGAGCATGGAGATTGTAGACCGGGTTAAGACAGACAGAGCAGAACATAGACCAGCTAAGAGGCTGGGTGAAGGTGAGTAGGAGAGGTTTATGGTGGCAAACTCTGCCATATGCTGGTGGAGCAGAGTTCACCGCCCACCTCTGATACTCCCAGGTGCTTCGTCAAGTGCATGCTTATTAAGCTTCGGCCACTGCTGCTGATATGGAACTGATTTCTATTAACCACAACTTGAATGCCCATTCTAAAATAATGATTCTGTTCCCGACATTATTTCATGGACTTGGGAAACTTTAGACATTTAAGGTACAGCTGCCCATTAATAAAGATATTTGCCCTGTAGCACAGCGCATTGCATTTCACTTACAGAAAGCCATTGAGAAAACTAGAAAAACTGTTAAAGCATGACATCATCAAGCACTCTACTGGTCCCTGACCCTAGTTTTTACCCAGTTTGATGGGGCCAAAAAAGGGCAGTGGAGGTTCAGTGCGCATTTTTATTAACATGCAAGAGGCCATCAAAGCAATCGAAAAAGAAAGACATCCAGGTCCACACCCTGCGGACATGATCATGCAGCTGAATGCCGCCAAAGTCTTCTCCTGCCTTGAACTGAACAAAGGTTACCATCAACTTGACCTGGAAGAAAACTGTAGGTGCCCTACTACTTTTTCAACACATATTGGTCTGTTCAGATAAAAAAGACTCAGTTTTGCTGTGAAGTCAGCTTCAGAAATGTTTCAAGATGTAATTCTTAGAATAATTCATCCTGTCACAAATGCTTTAAACTTCAGTGATGATATACTGGTGTTTGGGGCTACACAAAAGGAAAATGACAAAGCACTCACACAAGTATGCCATTTTTTTGCTGACACCCCATGCTCAGAGACACATTGTGGCCTATGCTAGTCAGAGTCTCTCTCGGACTGGACATGCTTATTCTCAACTAGAGAAAGAACGCTTAGCTGTAGTATGGGCCTGTGAACACTTCCATGTATTCCTGTATGGAAAGCATTTCACCCTTGTCACAGATCATCAAGCATTGCTCACCATTTTCAGAAATCTGAAAGCCAAGATGCCCTCTCACATCGAGAGGTAGAGGTTGCATCAGCAGGAGTAGGATTACAATATTGTACACAAATCGGGAGAAGATGAAAACCCAGCAGACTGCTTTTTATGAGTGCTGCTACAACATCATAGCACAACGTCCAAAGTAGCTGAGGCCTACATCAATTTTAAAGTAAAGTCAAGTATGCCTGCAAGTCTTCCTATTGAACAAATTGTGACAGCTACCAATACTGAAAAAGACATGCGTAGACTCAAGGAAAACATTACAAAACAATAATGAAGGATAATACTCGACCTCTTACAGATGATGTTGAATACCAGAAATTCCAAAATGATCATGAAGAATTTTCTGTTATACATGATGGTGTCATACAAGAGGCAAGGATAGTTATCCCTGAAAGTCTGAGACAGCAAGTGATTGAACGGGCACAGGAAGGACTTCGTGGCATTGCTACACCTAAAAGAGCCCTCAGGGATTGAGTGTGGTTGCCATGTCTTGACCAACAAGTTGAAAGGGAGCTCAAAGATTGTCATCTTAGCAACTGCCTGCCTCCCAAGATGACTCAGCACCCACTGAACATGTATGATCTACCAAAGCAAGCTTGCGAGAGGATTGCTGTTGATTTCTTTGGACCTCTCAACAATGGACATCACCTCATGTTTCAGTCGCAGACAGTTCAAAGACTTTCTTAACTGTATGAGCATCAAACATAAAAAATAGTACACCTCTCTGGCCACAAGCAAATGGCGTTGTTGAAAGATTTTTGAGTACTTTGAAAAGGGTGATTCAGCGCGCTACACTGAAAGGCATCAACCTCAAGTCTGTTCTACACCCAGCCCTTCCTGTCTATGGTTCCACTCCTCATTCCACAACAGGAGAAAGTCCTGCCACCTTGCTGTTTGGGAGTGCTCTTGGAGCAAAAATGTCAATAGGTCCGGATGAGATTTGTGTCACCGACACCTCTCATAAATGCAGAATGGCGACATGCTAGAGACAGTTTTCGAGAAAGGAGACAGAGTTTTTTTAAGCAAAAGCAGACACGCAAGACAGACACTCCATTTTATGCTGAACTGCTGAGAGTTGTGGTGAGCAAAGGACTTATGGTAACTGCCCAATGACCTGAAAAACCATAACCAGGGACTCATCACATGTTAAGGGCCTGATTACAATGTCGGTAGGAAACTGTCCCGAAAAAATCAGTTCCGGAATACTTTCCAAACAAATCGGGTCCTGTGAGTCCGGAGGACCAATTATGATGCTTCCCAACATCATTCGGTTGGACTCGCATTGACTTCAATGGGAGCCTATGTTCCAAACCGACACAGGCTTCTGTTGAAAAAAGGGGTGGTTGGTGCCAGACTTCACCACCAGGTAGGGGCGATTGCCAATGCCTCAATATCTACCGCCATGGCCCAGCAACTCCACAGCACTTCTGCCTCCCACTCTGGGTCACAGACGCAGGCCCAGTGAGGTCTTCAGGCCCCAGGGACTGTCCCTGCTTTCGAGGTTTTGGCTGCCATGGTATTGCAAGGAGGGCACTATGAAAAGTGATGCATCACTTTTTTTTCCCAGCGATGCACCTCGTAGCCCTGAATCTGCGTTACCTCTTCCCCTGGGACTCTGGCTGGTCATCCTGGCAGCGGAAGGGTTTGAGGGGGGGTTGTTGCTCTGTGCTGCACTTGGCCCTGTCTGCTCCATTCTCCATTCCATTGGTTTTATTTCCTATTTTTCATTGGAGGTGGACTTATAGGCTATTATTGCCTCTAGAGGCCACAAAAGTCACTTTGGGCTGACTAACATGAGTTTTTTTGCCGATAATAGGCTTTTTGTCACTTTTCTCTCCCTAACGTGAACATTTTTATTGCCTTGATGATAGTGTTAGCAGCAGTTTAGGTTGTGTGGGATGCAATGGTCCTATAGAGCCTTGGTGTTCTGAAGTTACATTGTCATCATGTTTCTTGCCTCATCCAGCCCCTAAGGGGTCTATTGGCAATTCCTCCGGACTGAGAGAGAATTTTCTTTGCACCTTACACTATGCGTGACTGGTTCTTCAAGAAGTAGAGGTAGTTCAAGTAACCAGTCCTGCTATGCTTCACAAGACTACTTTTTCCTTGTTTCTTGGAACAACCCGATTTCTGTTGGTCTAAGGTGTACGGGAATGTTTACAGAGCAAGTCGCTCACTCAGGACTCATTGTGTCGAGGTGAGTATTCCTTCACCTACCCCAGCTCTGTAGCCAGGGTAGGTGAAGAGATATTTTATCTATCCCAGCTCTGTTGCCGATTGGAGGCTATTCCACTGACCTGACCAACTTCCCCTGTCCCAGGAACTGCACACCCTTGTATTCAATTACGAACATCTTTAGTGCCAAAGAGCATTTCGTACAGGGTCCGACCACCCAGAGATCTTCTAAAGCTTATTTACTGCATGTTGAACCCCATAGAGATGAGTCAACCATCCCCGGCCTGTACCTAAGACCCTTGCTGTTAAAGATTGCTTTAAGTCACGGTTCAGCCACTCCACAAAAGAATTGCCCTCAGGCCAATATGGAGATGAGAAATGTACCTGCACCCCCATTGACTTCATTGAATCATCGACAGTCAGAATGGAAAATGCCACAGGCATATGTCCCTTACAAAGACATGCAAATCTTTTATAACAGTACGGGAGTCAGCACAGCGCTATTGCCAAACCGTGAGGAACCTAGTGCACAAATCCACTGCAACCAAAATATATTTGAAAGCATTGTCTGATGTCAAAGGGCTGCAGTAATCAAAATAAATACAACCAAACGTATGATTCGAAATGAAGTGTTAACTATGTGGCAGACGCAAAACAGTAGAACATTTAATCTGTTGAAAAATGTCACAGGAAAGAACATATTTGCACATTTGTTGGTAAAAGCAGCACCACCATTAAAGTTGCTGTAAAAGAGAAATTGTGTCCGTCACTCCTGCATGCGCAGAAACCGTTACTTCATTGGCAGCCAGAATCAGTGAAAGCCTGCTGTCCTCGTTGGGAATCAAGTAATCACGAACTGAGGGAATAGTCACAAACGGAACCTGATCAGTTTTTAAGTGATAGGAATAACGTGAAGTGAAACACTGGGGAAACACTGTCGCCTCCATAGCTGCTGAAATATCATCATCAATTTTGTCATGGACCTTGTAACATCTGCCATGGAGCATGTGGCTACTGCAGATTTGGCTGCCTCATCAGCAAAAGAATAAGTTGTCATTAAATGATTGTACACAGTAGAAGGGTTTGCACACTACACGAGTAGGCATTTCAATATCAGCAAACTCAAGAGGCAAAAGCAAAGCGCGTAACTCGGCTAATTGTGCCGTGCAGTCCCCAAGGATTTGTGTGTGAACCAAGAAAGATTTAAAATCACTATCCACTATCGTGCCTGCCACAATAGCACAGGATGCAGAATAAGCATGTTTAGAACCAATGGCTGGCTGTGCAGAACCACCAGTGTAAATGATACATTTATACTGATCAAGAGGGAGTAGCGACACAGTAAGAGGATGAGCATGTTCATATTGTAAAAACTCTGGTACCTGCAAAGAAGGATCAAAGAAGAAATTGACATCAGCCAACGTCAATGAACTAGCCTATTGTATCCAACGTGGATGCAGAGCATTAGAATTAGGTTCACTGGCCTTCGTGACAGCTTCTAAAGCAGGCATATGCGAAGCCATGAAAATGTGTTTGCCCTGAGCCATAGAGCATTCCTTCAGTAATGACATCTGTACTGCTGTTAAAATATTTCCGGTAGAAGAAAAACGCATTTCTGCAGGAGTTTGCAAATGGGATTTATATGGTATGGGAACCATGTCCCCTTAATTGAAAGTTATGTAGGTGAAACCTAACGTTCCTGGTACAATCCTTATGACCAAATATGTGGCATTGTCTCTTGTTACTAAGAATTGAGTCACAAGGAGATCATACCGCAAAGACTGCAGCACTGCGGTGTGTTCCGGAAGCCAACTGGAAGACGAGAAAGAAGGTTGTATCAATGCGTATAGCTGTTTCATACGCTGGGCATAATCTGGAATGTAGGTTCTGCAGAAATTCAAGAAACCCAGAAAAGACTGTAATTTCTTGAGGGTAGTTGAAGGCTGCAATTGAGCACATTACACCAAAAGTGGGGTGCCAACCCCCTACCCTCGTTATTTAGTTTGTAACCAAGAAAAAGATCTGCAAAAAAGCAATAAGCAACGTAGCAAAATTGATTTTGCAACCTAAAGTTGCAAAATGTGTGAGAATGCGATCTACAAGCATGAGATGCGGATTTAGTTCATCATCCGTCAAGTATCATTCACATATGAAAAGGCACCAAAGTCAATTTCAGATAAAATTGTCAGAATGCGTATTGCAAAAACCCCGGGGATATTTGTATACCCGATAGGCAATCTTGCATAGTGTCTCTGATTGCCAAGAGCACTGAATGCAGTCAAGTCATGGGTTTCTGGAGCCAATGTGTGACTGAAAAATCAATTTGAAATATCTAACGCCGTTTTTATTTTCAGTTTGAACAATGTTATTTATTAACACAGAGCCATGTCTGTTCTGTACTACAAAGGTACGAACATAACTGTTCAAATGTCTGTAGTCTAAAATTATGCCATATGAACCATCTGGTTTCAATATCGGAAAAAGAGGATTATTCATTGAAGAGACACAGGTCTCAATGACACACTGATATTCCAATTGAGTCAGAATGTCACTAACGGACACTTTAGCATCACGTTTAATGGGATATTGTGGTTGGGGCTGAGGTGTAGATCGTAAAGGAATAACATGCAATGGTGAATCCTTATCCCAACACGTTTGATTGTGATATAAAGCAGGAGCCAAGGCAATAGCCCACTCCGAAAAATAAGCTTGTTTAGTCTCCTCTGGAACAAATTGTGAAAAAGACGGAAGAATTGCATCCTCACCCCTAGGGGAGGCGAGAACAAAATCGGGAGGCCAATCTACCTCCGCCAGCAAAATGTCAAATTGTCCCAAAAGACTGCATTCACAGTGAATTTAATATCACCTACAATTTGGAGGTTCACTTGATAGAGTCTATTGGGGGGAGCCACATAGGTGTCCGCGGTTTCCACAGTTACAATAGTGTCAGTCGCTTTCTCCTCCAGACGCTCGTGGAGTGTCTGTCAAACTATGGTGTCTATCGCTAAGCTGTCGAGGAGAGTCACTGCCCAACTCCTGTTCAAGAGGAGGGTTCTCACCGTCTAGGGCATACTTTGCAGTTAAAGCAGAAACTTTCTTCTTCTGAAACGGGGCGCGATATTGAGGTGGTTCTTCCCGTTTGACTTTCACATCAAACTGGTGCTGCGGGACTCGCAATTGTTGCATAGACTCACCCTGTCTTTCACCCTGTCTTTGATCCTGTCGTCCGCCTTCGCCAAATTGTTGACCCATTGATTCCTGAAATAGCGACTGGTTGTGCCATGTTGTATGTAAATGTTGAGCAAAATTGTGCGCAAAATGAGTCTAAAAACCTTTTTAAATTCAAGCATGAAAAACCCACAGAAACAGGTGTACCCTACAACTTCAGGAGGCTAATCCCTCCCACCGCGGACGTCTCCAGGATCTGGTCAGAGGGTATCGTGGACAAGCACAAGAGCTACACAGGGGTCTCGTGTATAAGTACTGGACCAAACGGTGGCGGCACCATGTTGCAGGGATTCTGCTCAACACAAAACTATGAGTAAGATTATGGGACCTTACTATTTAGGAACTGAGTCATCCTACCACCTTAGTACCCATGAGCCCGGGACCAACTAGCTATAGTGTCTCACGTGCCCTCCTACACACTCACAGAGGAACAAGTGATTAGACACACCAGAACACAATACTCCTGACTTTCTCAGGAATCAGGGTTGCAAGACACACCCTTTCGCTCACACTCGTGTACTCATCCACAATAAGATCTGACAAAGACACAAACAAGTTTAATATATTTATTTTAACTTACGTGCTCTAGAATGCAGTATACGTGCCACAATAAGCAGAAAAATGCATAACACAAATAAGGTCAGCAAAGCATAGCAAGAAGTCCATATATCATAAAAGAAGCTGTCATAGTGAAAGACAGCGTAGCCTAACCTGTATAGAAGCAAGATGATTAAATATACGAAGATCTCTGGGCATTATCTGCTGACCCCATACCTCAGTCTATAGATGGTAGATCTACATCATAGGTGCTGTTGTGCTCTTCTCCCTGGAAAGGTCACTCTCCAAGTGTGTGCTACCTATCAGTGTATTCCCATAAGACCAAAGTACGTATTACCAAACAACAGCTGCATCTGTATGTTTTGTCTAGGTGCTAGGGCCTGACCAGAACAGAATAACAAGGAGCATTGTTGTTCGACCTTTTTCACAATGTTCAGACTTAATCCCAGGAGCCTGCGAAGAGTGAAAACAGTGGTAGAATCTTATGTGAAAGTTTCAAAAGAGGGTTTTGCTAAATAAACTTTGTGTAGTAACTTGTGCATAGCAGCAAAAAGTCTGCAGCATGCTCATGCTAACTTAGGGAAGACGACAATGTCCCCACGTGCCATATGACAGTCTGGGTGAGCAATCAAAATATCGAATATATTATATCGACCTACAATAATATAGAGTTTCTAATATATAATAATAATTTTATGTGTAGCGGGTTGTGGGTTTATAGGGGAATAGGGTGGGAAGTAATTTAGTTATCATAAATTCATTAATATGTTTACATTTATTGTTATGGATACTTAATTTGTTGTTAATTATTAATTGGTAGTTAATTTTTATTAATTGAATAATGTATAATTATATTAATTATAATGTATTTACATTTTATATTTGTTATTATTGTTAATTTATTATTAATTGGTAATTATCTTTTTTTAATAGATTAATTGAGAATTAAATTAATTGTGTTCTGTTGTTATGTGTAGCGGCTTGTGTGTTTATGGGGAATAGGGTGGGAAGTAATTAATTTTAAGTAATTATTAATTTAATTGTATTGGTATTTATTTTACAAAAAGTATTTGATTAATAAGTATGTTAATGTAACCCCTACTGTTGCACTCCCTGGAGTGGTAATAGTAATTTTTACCCCTACGCTATCCAACACTTTCCCTACTGTTGCACTCACTGGAGTGTGAATAGTAATTTTTCCGCCTACACTATCCAACACTTTCCCTACTGTTGCACTCTGTGGAGTGGGAATAGTAATTTTAACCCTTCCGCTATCCAACACTTTCCCTACTGTTGCACTCACTTGGGCGGGAATAGTAATTTTTACCCCTACGCTATCCAACACTTTCCCTACTGTTGCACTCTCTGGAGTGGGAATAGTAATTTTTGCCCATACGATATCCAACAATTTCCCTACAGTTGCACTCACTGGAGTGGGAATAGTAATTTTTACCCCTACGCTATCCAACACTTTCCCTACTATTGAACTCTCTGGAGTGGGAATAGTAATTTTTACCTCTATGCTATCCAACACTTTCCCTAATGTTGCACTCACTGGGGTGGGAATAGTAAGTTTTACCTCTACGCTGTCCAACATTTTCCCTACTGTTGCACTGTTTTGAATTGGAATAGTAATTTTATTGACTCTGCTATCTAATATTTTTTATATTATTTTAGTTACTGAAACCTTTATTTTAGTTAGTTATAATTAATATTAAAAAGAGGAAAAACATTTTTTTTTTAATTTGTTATATATTTATTTAATTGGTATTTATATTATTGTTTAATGTGTATAGATGTATTTAAAATATACATGATATTTTAAATTTTTTATGTTATTAAATAATTATTAAAAATTATTAGTAAGTATATATGTTATATATTATATGCATATGTTCTATTTATTTTTACATAATATATATATATATTATTTATAAATTTTAAACATTAAAAAAATAACTATGTTTATTTTAATTATATGTATTATTTCCTTTATTTTACATTATTTTTTTAACTAAAATAACAACCGATATTTGTAACAACGATATTTTTGACATCGGTATTTTTTGTCCGATATTTTTGTACTTACCATAATGTAGATAGGGTGTCGATATTCTGGATCTCGATATTCTTGTAGTCGATATTCTGTCAGTGATTCGACAGCCTGTGCTTGTCTATATAGCCCAAATAGGTTTTTGCAGGGCATCCGACCTCACTAGCCAGACTCGGAGTTGGCCCACCCTGCCCCCTTTCCCATGTTAATGTGCTATGTATTCTGTATAGAGCAGACATTAGAGGCACTCCATCAGTGACTGGTAAGTTTCATTTAGGTCTAGAAGCTGCAGTCTGATTATTGGGGACGTCACTGCAGAGACCTCAAGTGCACAGAGTTGCCTCTCTATATCTAGGACCTCTCTCAGCAGCATTGTCACGATTCTATGGAAGATATTGAAGCACAGACCTCTATTGACATCTTTGAAAGTTACCTATTCTACATTCTTCTATTGTCACTCTAATTGTGGTCCTGGGAGGGGTGTTCAGTAGTGTATTAGTGCAGCTGGTTGTAGTCACCACTTCAGTCTTGCTGGTCGAGCCTTCCCAAATGTCTGTGTAAATAGGAGAGAATTATAGTCTGAGTCAGTACGACACAATAATTCTGCATTGGCTATACAGTATTAGCCCAACTGAACCCATAACTTGATCTAGAGTTGTATGCAGTCCGTTGACATCTGAGTAACAAGAATATTCGAGCACCTTGTTCCACAGATCTGCAAGTTCCCATCCAGTAGCCAATTGTCAGAACCTCCTTTTTGCCAACTGCCTGAATGTACTCTACAGAAGAGGTGGCAGTGAGCAATCTAAATCACAATAGAGGACCAAGTTATAATCCCCACTCCACTACCTGAGATCTGCCATCTAGGAAATTCTGAAAACCATTTGTCAAGGTGGGGGATAGCGCAGCTTCGGTTTTACCAAATTTCGAAAGCATATGTTTCCTCCCTTTCAAACATGTTCTGGTGGTATGCAGTACAATTTCAATAGCAAATATCGAACTAGGCATATGCACCATTTGGGCATGATTTCAGATTCATTACATTTAAATTGTACTTTGCAAATTGCAATTAAGCATGACTGCAATTTGTGCTTGCCACCTTTCCCTAAGAGAATTGGGCCACGTAAATGTAATTGGATCCCTTTGTAGTGTCATTGTGCTTCTAGTTATGCAAAGAGAGCAGTGAGTAGTAGGCTCAAACTCTAATGACAAATATTTAAAACAGATTGCTAGAAAATAAATTACTGGTTGAGGTGGATAGTAGGCAAGCAAAAATAATAAAGTCACTAACTTCTCATGGCCAGTGAAAGGATTCAGTAATTCAACCCTGAGCTCATTCCATCGTAGCTATGGCACAGAGCAGACAGGCTTCCCTTAGAGAAAATGGGTAAAGCATTTAGAAGTACCAAAACAGTTAAGAATTTTAAAAAAGCAACACGATAAAACTCCCAAAAATATATTGAACAAATTGACATCAATATTGCAAAAATTCAATGAGTGGAACCAGAGATATGACTATTTAAAGATTTAAAATAGAGCCAAAATGGGTTAAGCCCCAATGGTAGTCAATGGTTGCAGTAGAATGGGAATTAGGTGTGGTTTGAGGCTGACTACAATGCAGTACACGCTACGGACTGCTGCCAGCGCGCTCTTGCTGTGATTCATTCATCCCTGAATTATCCACCGTTCAAAAACCTCCGGTTTTACTACAAGCATTGGGTTAGGTACACGCCGCAGAATACGGACTACTGCCAATGGCTGTCCTCCCGCGATATACTCTTACTCCTGAAAATTCTCCCTACAATACCCCTGGGACGGTTGAGACCCCTCGTGTCCCGCTGTCCGCACGGGCCTCCTCCCGGACTTTGGGACCTTCGGCCAACTCTGCCGGCCTCAGATGTGTGCTACAAATTCGCGTAATTTTACGTGCTCGCACTTACATTGTCCTGATGATGATCTTGAATCACTAAGATCGAAACGCCGTCGACTACAATTTCAAAGTTCCCTAAAATTGTCTAAACCACTTGGGTTCTCTTTGACATGTTTTCAATGCGATGAAAAGTTTTTATTATCACTAAGCACTTCACTTCACGCACCCTCACTTGTGTATGTGTGAGCACTGTATATTCTTCTTGAAATACAAAAATGACAGAAACGGAAGCTACTCCATTTTATGATGTTTAATAAAATGTGACGTCTTCCTTTACTCTTCTGTGTCCTTGCATACGTTTCTTATTTTGATCTAATTGTGTTCAATATATCACTAAATATAATTGAATTTTCCTTAAATCACTAACTGTAGCCTTGCTACTTGAGGATCTCTGACCTCACCAGACCATTGTCCTTTTGAACTATCCACTTACCCAAGGTCACATTCGTGTGGGGTCCCCTTGTTTTTCATACATATACAATGCAGTACAGGTCGGCTGCACCAACGAGATTTTATCCAGATGAACGTTTCACCTTGGGACTTGGTCTTTTTCCTGGTAGGCAACATCTTCCAGTTCAACAAGGCAGCAGGCAGGCCACATACTTCGATTAGGATTAGGAGTGGATACTGTTCTACGCTTGTTGTAAAAAGGCTTAAATTCTTCCTGCCTGTCTTTTTTAATGTCTAATTGTTCATGACATTTCAGTATGTTTGTGCTATTTATTGATCTTGTAATTCTAATATTTCGCCTAAAGGAAAATTCTTCTTATGGATGTATGGGTTTTAATGTATTTGCAATTTGGACTTCAATAAAAAAAAAAAAAAGAAGGCTGTATCCTAGGATGTGCTCACAATGCCAGATAGATGTTGGACAAGGTCCAGCTGAAGCTGTGGGTTTTGAGAGTGGGAGAAATTAAATTTCACACCCACGGCAGTCCTCTCGATGGTCGGATAGATTTGTCCCCTTCGTGCAGTCAAGATTTTTACCTGCAGATTTAAGGCCTGATTTAGATCCCAGTCCCATCGCAGCAGGAGTCCAAAGTACTCCGTCAAGCTGACGGCGGTACGTCCACAGTATTTAGATGTATGCTGCCTGACTCTTCGTCCACATCGACAGAGTGTTTACCACCACGTACTCGGCTCACCGCTGCCAATTCGGTGGACTCCAATGCTAGCGTATAAAGTTTATATACAGAGACAGTGGAAAATAGAGAAATTTCTTGCAGTAGAGAAGGTAGCGAATCTTCAGGAGAAGAAATAAAGAGAAGAAAATCATCTGCATAATCAGAAATTTTAATATGTTAAATGTTGGTCACCATATGGAAAGCCAAAGTTAAAAAGGATAAAAGCCAAAGATAGAAGGATTTAGGAGTATCCGAGAGAGAAAGGGGCTCCAGAGCTGAAACAAATAATAAAGGAGAAAGTGGACAACCTTACGTAACCCCCCTATTAAGAGGAAAATATGAAGAAATCATGGCATTGACCATTGACTATTACTGATGTCCGGTGCGCATGATAAAGGAGGGAGATAGGAGATATCATTTTGGACCCAAATCCATGCCATTTTAAAGAATGAAATAAAAAATCCCAGTTTACTCTATCAAATTCCTTTTCAGCATCAATTGTTATGGCAGCAAGAGAAGAATTAAAAGAGGGAGCTTTACTGAGAACATTCAGAAACAATATCGCATTATCCAATATAAGCCTTCCCTTGATAAACCCGATTGTTCTTTACATATAAGGTGTGGAAGAAAGGATTCTAATCAAAGAGCTAAGAGGTTGGCCAAAAGTTTATAATCAACGTTCAGTAAGGAGATCAGTCTATAGTTTTTACATTAATGAGGTTGTTTACCATCCTTATGATTAAGACATATTATAGCTTCTTGGAAGGTGCCAGAAGTAGAAGAAGATGTAGTAAAATTATTAAATAAATGATACAAATAAGGAAGAAGAATGTTGGAGAAGTAAAGATAAGATTCTACTGTGAAACCATCTGGGACAGGCGTTTACCCTAATTTAAGTGCTTGTAAGGCTGCAGCAATTTCCTCAGTCGAGAGGTCAATCTCTAAAGAATCAAATTCTAAATCAGGAGCACCAGAATGAGAAGTATGCTGCAAATAATTTACAATTGCAGAGGAAGTAGGAGTTGATTCCGGAATGTAAAGAGATTTGTAAAACACAACAAATTCTTCTAAAATAGCCTGATGACTAGTAGTAGACTTACCGGTCGATGTGGAAATAGACTCAATAATGTGCCATTCTTTTACTTCCCTTCAGATAATTTGCTAATAAACTGCCATATCTTTCTCCTCCATATTAGCACGCATTTTTCCGAAGAACCCCAAAAGAGGCTTCTTAGGTGGAAATGGAATTAAATTGCAATTTGGCTGTAAGCAGGGCATTACAGTCCGAAGGTAGTTTAGAGGAGAAATATGTTTTTTCTAAAGATTTAATTGATGGGGGAAGATTAGCATGTTCTTTTAACTGAGCCTTTTTTTTTGCTCAGAGACATAGTTTAAAATGAAATCTCTTGCTGAGGCCTTGAATGTATCCTAGAACAAGGAAGGCAAAACTTCTGCTTTATCATTGAAGGATAAAAAATCGGATGCAAAGGTGATAAATGAATTAGAGAATTGAGCATCTTGTAATAAATAATTGTTGAATTTCTGTCTGTGCAAAGAGGGACAAGGAGGAACCAAATCCAAGTCTGTTATAACCATAGTGTGGTCAGAAAGCACAATTGGAGAGATCTGTGACTCTATGATAAACTGTGCAAGGGATTTAGAAAGAAATATATGATCCAATCATGAAAGTGAACCATGACAAGCAGAGTAAAAAGTAAACTCTTGGGCAGTTGTGTTAGACAATCTCCAATAGTCCACTAATGCTCCCTTGTGATTAACAGAACGAAATTGCTTATGCATGATATGGGGTAAAAAAATTAACTGAAGATTGTCAATCTGAAAATGGGTCCATTATTTGATTGCAATCTCCTCCTAGAATAAAGTAAGAGTCATGACATTGTGTATACTTTTGTGCAATGGAGGGCCAAAATGCATTATCAGGTTGCGCTGGGGCATAAACATTCATAATAGTAAAATGAATATAATCTATAATGAAGTTTACTATAATCCACCTACTCATATCATCTATTTGTTGAGAAACCAAATTAGCATTAAGGGATTTTTTACCCAATATCACAACCCCATTCTTCTTATTGACCGATGGGGAAACAAACATGTAATCAACCCAGGCTCGCTTAAATTTCAGAGCTACAGATTGTAAGGTGAGTTTCCCGGAGAAGAACCACATGTTGATTAGATTTACCTAGATGAGATAACAATCTCTGTCGTTTGATCAGATTAAGCGATCCTTTAATATTCCATGAGATTACTCTGAATTACATACAGTGAGGAAAAAATAGAAGAAAATAGCATTGGAGAACAATGAGCCATTTAAAAAAAAAGAAAATTTCACCATATAGTACAAGGAAGAAAAACAGCAATGCAGAGATAAGACAAGAAGGAAATAAGGAAGGAAAAGGATGCAAGGAAACAATAAACAGAAAAAGAAAAGATACAAAAGCAAAGGAAACAGGAAAAGAAAAAAGGCAAAGCAAGAGACAGTACATATCAATAAAGGATGACTGAAAGACCATACCTGTAAGAGACAAGACGAAATATAACTGGGGTGGTGATGACACAAAGAGGATGACACGCCCAAGGGAAGGGGAGGCCAAGCCACACCAGGACCAAAAATGGGCCGTACATACTAAATTCATCATACAAACCTGAAAGGAGATAAAATAGAACAGCATAAGACATATCAAATCCAAACAAACACAAAAAGAATTTCTGTTTAAGATATACTAACGCTTTCAAAGTGTTACAAACCGAGACATATTGAAGGACTCAGACCAAAAAACTCTACAATTTAATAGCTTTGCCCAACAATTAGTACAAAAACAGGCAAATAGGTCAACCATTAGATGGGCCAGCAGTGTCCATATTACTCAAAGTATGGGAATGTGTAAACTTCTTGAGTTCCACTGGATCTTCAAACGTCACAGTGGTATTTTGGAAAGTTACTTTGAAAATGCAGGGATGAAAGAGACCATATCTGGCTCCAAGAGAATGAAGAGAAGCTCGAAGATTGAGAAATGATTTTCTTCCAGCTGCAGCGGCATTAGAGACATCGTGTGAGAGGACCTTTGACCCAACCAAGAAACTCGACGCTCAGCCCAAGCTGCAGAAAGAATCAACAGCAAGTCAGTAAACTTAAAAAAAGGATGGTAACACCTCTAGGCTTAAAAAAAACACAAGTAGATGATGGCCGGAGCGCTGAAACTTTTCAGACACTCACCCCCAGTGACAGACCTGGGTTGAATCCATCATCATTCTTAAGCTCACTTCGCCACCTCAGTTCAGACCCAGCTATATGCAAATCAGTCTTGACCCTGTGCCTCATGGGAACAGTACAGCCCGAACTGCCAAGCCAGGTCTTCCCTGAACCAGAAACAAGCATCCTGGGACCGGTTTCTGGGTAACACCTCTAGGCTTGACAGGAGATGTTCGCTCGAAGGACGAGGTCCAAGGCCATGGACTCTTTGAATATTGAGCGAGGTTGAGGAGGGCATGTCCAGCAATTTTGGCAAAAAGGAGGAGAAAAAGGAAACAGGGTCATTTCCTTCCAAAGTTTCAGGCAGACCATAAATGTGTAGATTGTTCCTCCTATTCTGGTTTTCTAAGTCCTCTGTGTGTTGCTGGAGCTTGCGCACCTCTTTTTCCAAAGAGTGGATTCTATGAGTTTCGCCCTGGGCATCTTAAATTTGTTGCTCCACCACAGATGACCATTTATCATCCAGAAGCTGCATTTTGCTATTCGTTTCCTCAACAAAAGGGTATAAAGCTCGAATCTCCTCCAACAACATCTCTCAGGAGATAGGAGACATGAACTTGTCAGGCAAAGGAGGATCATGTTTCAACTGCTTGGATGCAGGAGAGGGCGGTGAAGCCTTATTGACTACAGACTGTAGCGAGGAATTATGGGTAGGGGCCACATTAACCATTTCACCAACTACAGGCAACTGGGTTTCTTTTGGTGAGTGAGACACAAGCCCCACAAAGAATGCCCTTTTGGGGTAAAGACAAATTGTGGTTTCCTTAATTTACCCATAAAAAGGGATCACACAACAAGTTGATGATGTCACCAGTGTATTTCTAACATTGTCTGCTTTCAGGAAATGCCACCTCAGAGTACTATAGAACTCCTATTATACACACTCACAATGGTGGAGCTCTAGAAGACAGCCCTACATTAAGCCTCAATAAAAAACTGTTGCAGAAGCTGACATTATCTTGTAAAAAGATGGGTCTATCTCAACACTTTTGTATTGGACCAGCTACATTTAAAAAGGAAAACTCACACTGGTGGATATTCAGCAAAACCCAAAGTAGTGACTACTCAAAGAGCCATAGATCAAGTTATTGAATTTATAAGTGTTCTCTGACATCACCAATGAAATGCCGCCTCAGTGTGCCATAATCTCTTGATATGCATGTTTTCAGCTATGGGGCCTAAAAACCAGCCTTTAATGGAGTCCCAATAAAAAATATTGCAAAGGCTCTCTTTATCCTTGCAAAGTCATAGGTAAGTCACCAAATTTGTTATTTTTGACCACGCTGCATTCCCAAATTTCTTACATGTGAAGGAGCGTTGAAACAAAATGGCAGCCGCTCCGTGAAGCAGCCGTGACGTTGAAGAAATAAAGAGAAGCGCACCACATTTCACTCTCAAATGCAGCTCCTCTTCATGACCATTGTTTCCTCCCGTGAATGCTGCTATTGTGGTCCCACAGGAAGGTGCCAACCAGCACCAAAGGACCGCGGTATGTCCATAGTGCGGCGGACCCCTTGTCTCAGGTGGCCATCTTGAGTGGCACCGAAACCACGCTCCCCTAATGCTCTAATTTGAAAATTGTTTGTGTTGAAATGTGCATGCTGTCCTTTACTTGTCATGCCAGCGTTGCACACTGTTGGGGGGGGCAGTCCCTCGGTAGACACCATAGGGTGCAGGTCAGATTGGAGTCCTCTGCAGAGTATTGCTAATAAAAAACTGTTTGTATTCTCTATTGTCTGACCGACTCTTCATTTTGGTAAAAGGTGAGAAGGAGGTTGTAGATAACTCGGGTGGCCCCTAAGGGCCACTTTTTTCACCTGGAACTTGCTGATAAGGCCGAAAGAAGAGGGACTGCGCTGCAACATAACACAGAGCCAGCATACCTACAGTATGATAGTGGTAAATGCGGCAACAGCCATGTACAGAGAAGCACAGAAGTCCACAATAGCCAGGTGCATATGTGAGCCAAAAGCAGCAGCATACAGGTCCCAAGAAATGCCTAAGGCAGTGAAAACCAGGTACGATGCAGAAAGTTGAGAATGGTGACGCCCATGTACTACAGACAAAACTGCCACTCACCCCTAAAGGTGAGAAAGAGGCCATACAGCATCAAAATGGCCATGACGATACAGAGGCAAGCATGCGGCTGGGGCTAAGAGATGGTATGAATGGAGCCGATTCAAGAGGGCAGCAGACGGCGCCGGAGAGGGTCATACTCTCAATGTCAGTGAGGTCCACAAATGACTATGACACTGCCATTTTCCTGAATCTGCCGCTTCCATTTGATTCCGCTGAAAAACACAATATTTGCGCCAGATGGACTGCAAAGATTTAAGCATCCAATGAGTTCATCAACAGGCTAGAAGAAACAGATGAAAAAAATCTATCATCAAATGCTTAAAGAACCTTGCAGGTGATGAAGTGAAAGCAGTGATAAAGAAAATATCACAAGCTGATAAAACACCTTACCATCAGATTAAGGCAGCATTAGGAATCAGGTTCATTCCAATGCCGAACATTGACTACGAAAGGTACATTTCCAAACAAGCCAGACAGCAAGCTGGAGAAACAATGGATGAGTTTGCTGAAAAAATGGAGGCTCTCATCAAGCATTGCAAGTTCAATTAATTAAATGACGAAGAAGCCATCCTTCTCAGAGTCATTGATGGCTGCCTCTCTGAGTCATCCAGACACTCAGCCTGGATAAGGTACTCATGGCTGCAAGAGCAGAAGAACCTACAGATTGACAAGCTGCTGATATGAAGGCTGAAGTAGCCCAGAGTGAATCAGCCTTAAATATGAAATGTAGGTAGAGACACAAGGTCAAGGGCCATAAAGTGATGTCTCAGAAAAAAAGAAATTGTGTTTACGATGAAGACAGTAGATGCGGAAAGTAGCAACCATTTCATAACGGTTTGTAAAGTGAAAGAGAAACTAAGTGTGTCACAAAAAAAACAAGAAGATGGAGACCAGAACGTTCCAGAGCATTCCAGCCACTCCCACAAGGCCAAACAGCAACATTGGCTAAGGCTAGTGGAAACAAAACAAAGTTGATTAGTAGTAAATCCACCGTCCACTGGTTCAATGACGTCATTGAGGGATGGTTAGGAAAATGGATGTGTGGTGGTGATGTCAGTCACAGATCAACATGCTCATGTAGGATTGGTCACTTGCAAGGAAAAACATGCGTCTGAAAAGAATTACCACATGAAGAACCAACATTCCTTTGGACATTGTTCTAAAATCATGCTCAAGTTGAATGGGTGCAATGCAACTTTCATTATAGTGGTGCGTCGATGAACGTAATGCCAGCAGAAAAGTACAAAGAACTGTCTCAAATATCACATCTCATGCTGTCAAGAACCAATGTGTATACCTGGGCAGCGTCTGACCTTTGTAGGGTAGGGGATCCTTTGTGGCAAACAGCAGGACAGTAAAACGACAGTGCAAACAGTGCAAGCGCTGATTTGTGCACTCCCTAGAGGTGGGAGAAGTTGGCAGAGTAGTACTAAGTGGAATTTTGCAGAGTTACCTAGAAACTCTGTGGAATTCTGCAGAGTTCAGCTCCACCCTATGGCAGCACGCCATTTCAGAGGATTGACTGGTGGCACACAGTGCATTTGTCGGGGAGGGTTCCCTCTTCCCCTGACCCCCAGACTGCCTCCAGCTCTCCACTGGCTTACCTTCTATCTTTCACACAGCCTCACTGCCCGTCTAGGCACTGCTATATGCCGGGCACGGTGCTGCCATCCGACCTGCCATCATGGCAGTGATCCTTGGTCTTTTATATTCTGTAACTTAATCCCTTGGCTGCAGGACTGGTTAGGAATGTGCATGCGCGAGCATGGAGATTGGAGACCGGGTTAAGACAGACAGAGCAGAACCTAGACCAGCCAAGAGGCTGGGTGAAAGTGAGTAGGAGAGGGTGATGGTGGCAAACTCCGCCATATGCTGGTGGAGCAGAGTTCACCGCCCACCTCTGATACTCCCAGGTGCTTTGTCAAGTGCATGCTTGTTAAGCTTCGGCCACTGCTGCTGATATGGGACTGATTTCTATTAACCACAACTTGAATGCCCATTCTAAAATAATGATTCTGTTCCTGAAATTGTTTCATGGACTTGGGAAACTTTAGACATTTAGGGGCAGATTTATGTTTCCTGGCGCATCCCTGCAAATCAGCAGGGATGCGCCAGGAAAGATGTGTCACGAAAGTTTACCCTTGCGCCACAATAGATGCGCCACATTTACAATGCAGCGCATCGTGGCGCAAGGATAAACAGATGCGTGACGCATCTGATGGCGGAAGGTTGGCGCATTGCTGGAGTTGCGTCGCAAGCGTGATGCAGCTCCAGCAATGCTTGGGGGTGCCCTATCGTTACAATGCTGCGTCAATCCTTACGCCTGCTTCAAGCAGGCGCAGGGTTTTGACGCAGCATGGCCGGAAAAGTGACTGAGTGAAATCTTGTAGATTTCACTCAGCCACTTTTCGGAGGCGTTCCTGTGCCGGAACTCCCCCCCCCCTGTGCAGGTACGCCCACATGTGGCGCAAGCTTTACAACGTGACGCTTCTCCCTAGATGCGTCACGTTGTAAATGGGGCGCAACATGGCGCAGGGTTTACGCCGCCGCTGCGTCACAAAAGTGCCGCAAGTCCGATATAAATCTGCCCCTCAAGGTACAGCTGCCCATTAATAAAGATATTTGCCCTGTAGCACAGCGCCACAGTCGCATTGCTTTTCACTTACAGAAAGCCATTGAGAAAACTAGAAAAACTGTTAAAGCATGACATCATAAAGCACTCTACTGGTCCCTGACCCTGGTTTTCACCCAGTATGATGGTGCCATAAAAGGACAGTGGAGGTTCAGTGCGCACTTTTGTTGACATGCAAGAGGCCATCAAAGCAATCAAAAAAGAAAGGCATCCAGGTCCACACGCATGTGAACACTTCCATGTATTCCTGTATGGAAAGCATTTCACCCTTGTCACAGATCATCAAGCATTGCTCACCATTTTCAGAAATCTGAAAGCCAAGATGCCCTCTCATATCGAGAGGTACAGGTTGCATCTGCAGGAGTAGGATTACACTATTGTGCACAAATCGGGAGAAGATGAAAACCCAGCAGACTGCTTTTTATGAGTGCTGCCACAACATCATAGCACAACGTCCAAAGTAGCTGAGGCCTACATCAATTTTAAAGTAAAGTCAAGTATGCCTGCAAGTCCTCCTATTGAACAAATTGTGACAGCTACCAATGCTGAAAAAGACATGCGTAGACTCAAGGAAAACATTACAAAACAATAATGAAGGATAATACTCAACCTCTTACATGTTGAATACCAGAAATTCCAAAATGATCATGAAGAACTTTTTTATATACATGATGGTGTCATACAAGAGGCAAGGATAGTTATCCCTGAAAGCCTGAGACAGCAAGTGATTGAACTGGCACAGGAAGGACTTCGTGGCATTGCTGCACCTAAAAGAGCCCTCAGGAATTGAGTGTGGTTGCCATGTCTTGACCAACAAGTTGAAAGGGAGCTCAAAGATTGTCATCTTAGCAACTGCCTGCCTCCCAAGATGACTCAGCACCCACTGAACATGTATTATCTACCAAAGCAAGCTTGCGAGAGGATTGCTGTTGATTTCTTTGGACCTCTCAACAATGGACATCATCTCATGTTTCAATCGCAGACAGTTCAAAGACTTTTTTACTGTTTGAGCATCAAACATAAAAAATAGTACACCTCTCTGGCCACAGGCAAATGGCGTTGTTGAAAGATTTATGAGTACTTTGAAAAGGGTGATTCAGCGTGCTACACTGAAAGGCATCAACCTCAAGTCTGTTCTAAACCCAGCCCTTCCTGTCTATGGTTCCACTCCTCATTCCACAACAGGAGAAATTCCTGCCACCTTGCTGTTTGGGAGTGCTCTTGGAGCAAAAATGTCAATAGGTCCGGATGAGATTTGTGTCACCAACACCTCTCATAAATGCAAAATGGCGACATGCTAGAGACAGTTTTCGAGAAAGGAGACAGAGTATTTTTTTAAGCAAAAGCAGACACGCAAGACAGACACAAAGGACTTATGGTAACAGCCCAATGACCTGAAAAATCCATAACCAGGGACTCATCACACGTTAAGGGCCTGATTACAATGTCGGTAGGAAACTGTCCCGAAAAAATCAGTTCCGGAATACTTTCCAAACAAATCGGGTCCTGTGAGTCCGGACGACCAATTATGATGCTTCCCAACATCATTCAGTTGGACTCGCATTGACTTCAATGGGAGCCTGTGTTCCAAACTGACACAGGCTTCTATTGAAAAAAGGGGTGGTTGGTGCCAGACTTCACCACCAGGTAGGGCGATCGCCAATGCCTCAATATCTACCGTCATGGCCCAGCCACTCCACAGCACCTCTGCCTCCTCCTCTGGGTCACAGACACAGGCCCAGTGAGGTCTTCAGGCCCCAGCGACTCTCCCTGCTTTCGAGGTTTTGGCTGCCGTGGTATTGCAAGGAGGGCACTATGAAAAGTGATGCATCACTTTTTTTTCCCAGCAATGCGCCTCGTTTCATAACTGTAGCCCTGAATCTGCATTACCTCTTCCCCTGGGACTCTGGCTGGTCATCCTGGCTGCGGAAGGGTTTGAGGGGGGGTTGTTGCTCTGTGCTGCACTTGGCCCTGGCTGCTCCATTCTCCATTCCATTGGTTTTATTTCCTATTTTTCATTGGAGGTGGACTTATAGGCTATTTTTGCCTCTAGAGGCAAAAAAAGTCACTTTGGGCTGACTAACAGGAGTTTTTTTGCCGATAATAGGCTTTTTGTCACTTTTCTCTCACTAACGTGAACATTTTTATCGCCTTGATGATAGTGTTAGCAGCAGTTTAGGTTGTGTGGGATGCAATGGTCCTATAGAGCCTTGGTGTTCTGAAGTTACGTTGTCATCATGTTTCTTGCCTCATCCAGCCCCTGAGGGGTCTATTGGCAATTCCTCCGGACCGAGAGAGAATTTTCTTAGCACCTTACACTATGCGTGACTGGTTCTTCAAGAAGTAGAGGTAGTTCAAGTAACCAGCCCTGCTATGCTTCACAAGGCTACATTTTCCTTGTTTCTTGGAACAACCCGATTTCTGTTGGTCTAAGGTGTACGGGAATGTTTACAGAGCACGTCGCTCACTCAGGACTCATTGTGTCGAGGTGAGTATCCCTTCACCTACCCCAGCTCTGTAGCCAGGGTAGGTGAAGAGATATTTTATCTATCCCAGCTCTGTTGCCGATTAGAGGCACTGACCTGACCAACTTCCCCTGTCCCAGGAACTGCACACCCTTGTATTCAATTACGAACATCTTTAGTGCCAAAGAGCATTTCGTACGGGGTCCGACCACCCAGAGATCTTCTAAAGCTTATTTACTGCATGTTGAACCCCATAGAGATGAGTCAACCAGCCCCGGCCTGTACCTAAGACGCTTGCTGTTAAAGATTGCTTTAAGTCACGGTTCAGCCACTCCACAACAGAATTGCCCTCAGGCCAATATGGAGATGAGAAATGCACCTGCACCCCCATTGACTTCATTGAATCATCGACAGTCAGAATGGAAAATGCCACAGGCATAAGTCCCTTACAAAGACATGCAAATCTTTTATAACAGTACAAGAGTCAGCACAGCGCTATTGCCAAACCCTGAGGAACCTAGTGCACAAATCCACTGCAACCAAAATATATTTGAAAGCATTGTCTGATGTCAAAGGGCTGCAGTAATCAAAATAAATACAACCAAACATATGATTTGAAATGAAGTGTAAACTATGTGGTAGACGCAAAACAGTAGAACATTTAATCTGTTGAAAAATGTCACAGGAAAGAACATATTTGCACATTTGTTGGTAAAAGCAGCACCACCATTAAAGTTGCTGTAAAAGAGAAATTGGGTCCGTCACTCCTGCATGCGCAGAAGCCGTTACTTCATTGGCAGCCACAATCAGTGAAAGCCTGCTGTCCTCGTTGGGAATCAAGTAATCACGAACTGAGGGAATAGTCACAAACGGAACCTGATCAGTGTTTAAGTGATAGGAATAACGTGAAGTGAAACACTGGGGAAACACTGTCGCCTCCATAGCTGCTGAAATATCATCATCAATTTTGTCATGGACCTTGTAACATCTGCCATGGAGCATGTGGCTACTGCAGATTTGGCTGCCTCATCAGCAAAAGAATAAGTTGTCATTAAAGGATTGTACACAGTAGAAGGGTTTGCACACTACAAGAGTAGGCATTTCAATATCAGCAAACTCAAGAGGCAAAAGCAAAGCGCGTAACTCAGCTAATTGTGCCATGCAGTCCCCAAGGATTTGTGTGTGAATCAAGAAAGATTTAAAATCACTATCCACTATCGTGCCTGCCACAATAGCGCAGGATGCAGAATAAGCATGTTTAGAACCAATGGCTGGCTGTGCAGAACCACCAGTGTAAATGATACATTTGTACTGATCAAGAGGGAGTAGCGACACAGTAAGAGGATGAGCATGTTCATATTGTAAAAACTCTTGTGCCTGCAAAGAAGGATCAAAGAAGAAATTGACATCAGCCAACATCAATGAACTAGCCTATTGTATCCAACGTGGATGCAGAGCATTAGAATTCGGTACACTGGCCTTCGTGACAGCTCCTAAAGCAGGCATAGGCGAAACCATGAAAATGTGTTTGCCCTGAGCCAGAGAGCATTCCTTCAGTAATGACATCTGTACTGCTGTTAAAATATTTCCGGTAGAAGAAAAACGCTTTTTTGCAGGAGTTTGCAAATGGGATTTATAAGGTATGGGAACCATGTCCCCTTAATTGAAAGTTACGTAGGTGAAACCTAACGTTCCTGGTACAATCCTTATGTCCAACTATGTGGCATTGTGTCTTGTTACCAAGAATTGAGTCGCAAGGAGATCAGACCGCAAAGACTGCAGCACTGCGGTGTGTTCCGGAAGCCAACTGGAAGACGAGAAAGAAGGTTGTATCAATACGTATACCTGTTTGATACGCTGGGCATAATCTGGAATGTTGTTTCTGCAGAAATTCAAGAAACCCAGAAAAGACTGTAATTTCTTGAGGGTAGTTGAAGGCTGCAATTGAGCACATTACACCAAAAGTGGGGTACCAACCCCCTACCCTCGTTATTTAGTTTGTAACCAAGAAAAAGAACTGCAAAAAAGCAATTAGCAACTTAGCAAAATTGAATTTGCAACCTAAAGTTGCAAAATGTGTGGGAATGCAATCTACAAGCATGAGATGCGGATTTAGTTCATCATCCGTCAAGTATCATTCACATATGAAAAGACATCAAAGTCAATTTCAGATAAAATTGACAGAATGAGTATTGCAAAAACCCCGGGGATATTTGTATACCCGATAGGCAATCTTGCATAGTGTCTCTGATTGCCAAGAGCACTGAATGCAGTCAAGTCATGGGTTTCTGGAGGCAATGTGTGACTGAAAAATCAATTTGAAATATCTAACGCCGTTTTTATTTTCAGTTTGAACAATGTTATTTATTAACACAGAGCCATGTCTGTTCTGTACTACAAAGGTACGAACATGACTGTTTAAATGTCTGTAGTCTAAAATTATGCCATATGAACCATCTGGTTTCAATATCAGAGAAAGAGGATTATTCATTGAAGAGACACAGGGCTCAATGACACACTGATATTCCAATTGAGTCAGAATGTCACTAACGAACACTTTAGCATCACGTTTAATGGGATATTGTGGTTGGGGCATGCAATGGTGAATCCTTATCCCAACCCGCTTGATTGTGATATAAAGCAGGAGCCAAGGCAATAGCCCACTCCGAAAAATAAGCTTGTTTAGTCTCCTCTGGAACAAATTGTGAAAAAGACGGAAGAATTGCATCCTCACCCCTAGGGGAGGCGAAAACAAAATCAGGAGGCCGATCTACCTCCGCCAGCAAAATGTCAAATTGTCCCAAAAGACTGCATTCACAGTGAATTTAATATCACCTACAATTTGGAGGTTCACTTGATAGAGTCTATTGGGGGGAGCCACATAGGTGTCCGCGGTTTCCACAGTTATAATAGTGTCAGTCGCTTTCTCATCCAGACGCTCGTGGAGTGTCTGTCAAACTATGGTATCTACCGCTACGCTGTCGAAGAGAGTCACTGCCCAACTCCTGTTCAAGAGGAGGGTTCTCACCGTCTAGGGCATACTTTGCAGTTAAAGCAGCAACTTTCTTCTTCTGAAATGGGGCTTGATATTGAGGTGGTTCCTCCCTTTTGACTTTCACATCAAACTGGTGCTGCGGGACTCGCAATTGTTGCATAGACTCACCCTGTCTTTCACCCTGTCTTTGATCCTGTCGTCTGCCTTCGCCAAATTGTTGACCCATTGATTCCTGAAATAGCGACTGGTTGTGCCATGTTGTATGTAAATGTTGAGCAAAATGGTGCGCAAAATGAGTCTAAAAACCTTTTTAAATTCAAGCATGAAAAACCCACAGAAACAGGTATACCCTACAACTGCAGGAGGCTAATCCCTCCCACCACGAACGTCTCCAGGAACCGGTCAGAGGGTATCGTGGACAAGCACAAGAGCTACACAGGGGTCTCGTGTATAAGTACTGGACCAAACGGTGGCAGCACCATGTTGCAGGGATTCTGCTCAACACAAAACTATGAGTAAGATTATGGGACCTTACTATTTAGGGACTGAGTCATCCTACCACCTTAGTACCCATGAGCCCGGGACCAACTAGCTATAGTGTCTCACTTGCCCTCCTACACGCTCACAGAGGAACAAGTGATTACACACACCAGAACACAATACTCCTGACTTTCTCAGGAATCAGGGTTGCAAGACACACCCTTTCGCTCACACTCTTGTACTCGTCCACAATAAGATCTGACAAAGACACAAAAAAGTTTAATATATTTATTTTAACTAACGTGCTCTAGAATGCAGTATACGTGCCACAATAAGCAGAAAAATGCATAACACAAATAAGGTCAGCAAAGCATAGCAAGAAGTCCATATATCATAAAAGAAGCTGTCATAGTGAAAGACAGCGTAGCCTAACCTGCATAGAAGCAAGATGATTAAATATCCGAAGATCTTTGGGCATTATCTGCAGACCCCGTACCTCATTGTATAGATGGTAGATCTACATCATAGGTGCTGTTGTGCTCTTCTCCCTGGAAAGGTCACTCTCCAAGTGTGTGCTACCTATCAGTGTATTCCCATAAGACCAAAGTACATATTACCAAACAACAGCTGCATCTGTATGTTTTGTCTAGGTGCTAGGGCCTGACCAGAACAGAATAACAAGGGGCATTGTTGTTCGACCTTGTTCACAATGTACCGACTTAATCCCAGGAGCCTGAGAAGAGTGAAAACAGTGGTAGAATCTTATGTGAAAGTTTCAAAAGAGGGTTTTGCTAAATAAACTTTGTGTAGTAACTTGTGCATAGCAGCGAACAGTCTGCAGAATGCTCATGCTAACTTAGTGAAGACGACAATGTCCCCACGGGCCATATGACAGCCTGGGTGAGCAATCAAAATATCGAATATATTATATCGACCTACAATAATATTGAGTTTCTAATATATAATAATAATTTTATGTGTAGCGGGTTGTGGGTTTATAGGGGAATAGGGTGGGAAGGAATTTAGTTATCATAAATTCATTATTACGTGTACATTTATTGTTATGGATACTTAATTTTTTGTTAATTATTAATTGGTAGTTAAATTTTATTAATTGAATAATGTATAATTATATTAATTATAATGTATTTACATTTTATATTTGTTATTATTGTTAATTTATTATTAATTGGTCATTATTATTTTTTAATAGATTAATTGAGAATTAAATTAATTGTGTTCTGTATTTATGTGTAGCGGGTTGTGTGTTTATGGGGGAATAGGGTGGGAAGTAATTAATTTTAAGTAATTATTAATTTAATTGTATTGGTATTTATTATTAATTTCTTAGTTAATTAATTTTTAATATGTCATTTATTTTACAAAAAGTATTTAATTAATAAGTATGTTAATGTAACCCCTACTGTTGCACTCCCTGGAGTGGTAATAGTAATTTTTACCCCTACGCTATCCAACACTTTCCCTACTGTTGCACTCACTGGAGTGTGAATAGTAATTTTTCCGCCGACACTATCCAACACTTTCCCTACTGTTGCACTCTGTGGAGTGGGAATAGTAATTTTAACCCTTCTGCTATCCAACACTTTCCCTACTGTTGCACTCACTGGGGCGGGAATGGTAATTTTTACCCCTACGCTATCCAACACTTTCCCTACTGTTGCACTCTCTGGAGTGGGAATAGTAATTTTTGCCCATACAATATCCAACAATTTCCCTACAGTTGCACTCACTGGAGTGGGAATTGTAATTTTTACCCCTACGCTATCCAACACTTTCCCTACTATTGCACTCTCTGGAGTGGGAATAGTATTTGTAACCCCTACGCTATCCAACACTTTTCCTAATGTTGCACTCACTGGGGTGGGAATAGTAATTTTTACCCCTACGCTATCCAACACTTACCCTACTGTTGCACTCACTGGAGTGGGAATAGTAATTTTTACCTCTACGCTATCCAACACTTTTCCTAATGTTGCACTCACTGGGGTGGGAATAGTAAGTTTTACCCCTACACTATCCAACATTTTCCCTACTGTTGCACTGTTTTGAGTTGGAATAGTAATTTTATTAACTCTGCTATCTAATATTTTTTATATTATTTTAGTTACTGAAACCTTTAGTTTAGTTAGTTATAATTAATATTAAAAAGAGAAAAAAACATATATTTTTTAATTTGTTATATATATTTATTTGATTGGTATTTATATTATTGTTTAATGTGTATAGATGTATTTAAAATATACATGATATTTTTAATTTTTTATAAGTTATTAAATAATTATTAAAAATTATTAGTAAGTATATATGTTATATATTATATGCATATGTTCTATTTATTTTTACATAATATATATATATATTATTTATAAATTTTAAACATTAAAAAAATATAACTATGTTTATTTTAATTATATGTATTATTTCCTTTATTTTACATTATTTTTTTAACTTAAATAATGAAACGATATTTTTAACAACGATATTTTTGACATCGGTATTTTTTGTCCGATATTTTTGTACTTACCATAATGTAGATAGGGTGTCGATATTCTGGATCTCGATATTATTGTAGTGAATATTCTGTCAGTGATTCGACAGCCTGTGCTTGTCTATATAGGCCAAATAGGTTTCTGCAGGGCATCCGACCTCACTAGCCAGGCTCGGAGGTGGCCCACCCTGCCCCCTTTCCCATGTTAATGTGCTATGTATTCTGTAAAGAGCAGACATTAGAGGCACTCCATCAGTGACTGGTATGTTTCATTTAGGTCTAGAAGCTGCAGTCTGATTATTGGGGACGTCACTGCAGAGACCTCAAGTGCACAGAGTTGCCTCTCTATATCTAGGACCTCTCTCAGCAGCATTATCATGATTCTATGGAAGATCTTGAAGCACAGACCTCTATTGACATCTTTGAAAGTTACCTATTCTACATTCTTCTATTGTCACTCTAATTGTGGTCCTGGGAGGGGTGTTCAGTAGTGTATTAGTGCAGCTGGTTGTAGTCACCACTTCAGTCTTGCTGGTCGAGCCTTCCCAAATGTCTGTGTAAATAGGAGAGGATTATAGTCTGAGTCAGTACGACACAATAATTCTGCATTGGCTATATAGTATTAGCCCAACTGAACCCATAACTTGATCTAGAGTTGTATGCAGTCCGTTGACATCTGAGTAACAGGAATATTCGTGCACCTTGTTCCACAGATCTGCAAGTTCCCATCCAGTAGCCAATTGTCAGAACCTCCTTTTTGCCAACTGCCTGAATGTACTCTACGGAAGAGGTGGCAGTGAGCATTCTAAATCACAATAGAGGACCAAGTTATAATCCCCACTCCACTACCTGAGATGTGCCGTCTGGGAAATTCTGAAACCCATTTGTCAAGGTGGGGGATAGCGCAGCTTCGGTTTTACCAAATTTCAAAAGCATATGTTTCCTCCCTTTCAAACATGTTCTGGTGGTATGCAGTACAATTTCAATAGCAAATACATGGTGTCCATATAAAATTTACGATCAGCTGACAATATCGAACTAGGCATATGCACCATTTGGGCATGATTTCAGATTCATTACATTTAAATTGTACTTTGCAAAGTGCAATTAAGCATGACTGCAATTTGTGCTTGCCACCTTTCCCTAAGAGATTTGGGCCACGTAAATGTAATTGGATCCCTTTGTAGTGTCATTGTGCTTCTAGTTATGCAAAGAGAGCACCTCTAATGACAAATATTTAAAACAGATTGCTAGAAAATAAATTACTAGTTGAGGTGGATAGTAGGCAAGCAAAAATAATAAAGTCACTAACTTCTCATGGCCAGTGAAAGGATTCAGTAATTCAACCCTGAGCTCATTCCATCGTAGCTATGGCACAGAGCAGACAGGCTTGCCTTAGAGAAAATGGGTAAAGCATTTAGAAGTACCAAAACAGTTAAGAATTTTAAAAAAGCAACACGATAAAACTCCCACAAATATATTGAACAAATTGACATCAATATTGCAAAAATTCAATGAGTGGAACCAGAGATATGACTATTTAAAGATTTAAAATAGAGCCAAAATGGGTTAAGCCCCAATGGTAGTCAATGGTTGCAGTAGAATGGGAATTAGGTGTGGTTTGAGGCTGACTACAATGCAGTACAGATCGGCTGCACCAACGAGATTTTATCCAGATGAATGTTTCACCTTGGGACTTGGTCTTTTTCCTGGAAGGCAAAATCTTTCAGTTCAACAAGGCAGCAGGCAGGCCACATACTTCGATTAGGATTAGGAGTGGATACTGTTCTATGCTTGTTGTAAAAAGGCTTAAATTCTTCCTGCCTGTCTTTTTTAATGTCTAATTGTTCGTGACATTTCAGTATTTTTGTGCTATTTATTGATCTTGTAATTCTAATATTTCGCCTAAAGGAAAATTCTTCTTATGGGTGTATGGGTTTTAATGTATTTGCAATTTGGACTTCAATAAAAAAAATTAAAAAAAAGTATCCTAGGATATGCTCACAAAGGCAGATAGATGTTGGACAAGGTCCAGCTGAAGCTGTGGGTTTTGAGAGTGGGAGAAATTAAATTTCACACCCACGGCGGTCCTCTCGATGGTCGGATAGATTTGTCCCCTTCGTGCAGTCAAGATTTTTACCTGCAGATTTAAGGCCTGACTTAGATCCCAGTCCCATCGCAGCAGGAGTCCAAAGTACTCCGTCAAGTTGACGGCGGTACGTCCACAGTATTTAGATGTACTACCACGTACTCGGCTCACCGCTGCCAGTGGACTCCAATGCTAGCGTATAAAGTTTATATCCAGAGACAGTGGAAAATAGAGAAATTTCTTGCAGTAGAGAAGGTAGCGAATCTTCAGGAGAAGAAATAAAGAGAAGAAAATCGTCTGCATAAGCAGAAATGTTAATATGTTAAATGTTGGTCACCATATGGAAAGCCAAAGTTGAAAAGGATAAAAGCCAAAGATAGAAGGATTTAGGAGTATCCGAGAGAAAAAGGGGCTCCAGAGCTGAAACAAATAATAAAGGAGAAAGTGGACAAGCTTGCCTAACCCCCCTATTAAGAGGAAAATATGAAGAAATCATGGCATTGACCATTGACCATTACTGAGGTCCGGGGCGCATGATAAAGGAGGGAGATAGGAGAAATAATTTTGGACCCAAATCCATACCATTTTAAAGAATGAAATAAAAAATCCCAGTTTACTCTATCAAATTCCTTTTCAGCATCAATTGTTATGGCAGCAAGAGTAGAAGTAAAAGAGGGAGCTTTACTGAGAACATTCAGAAGCAATATCGCATTATCCAATATAAGCCTTCCCTTGATAAACCCCGATTGTTCTTTACATATAAGGTATGGAAGAAAGGATTCTAATCGAAGAGCTAAGAGGTTGGCCAAAAGTTTATAATCAACGTTCAGTAAGGAGATCAGTCTATAGTTTTTACATTAACAAGGGTGTTTACCATCCTTCTGATTAAGACATATTATAGCTTCTTGGAAGGTGCCAGAAGTAGAAGAAAATGTAGTAAAATTATTAAATAAATGATACGAATAAGGAAGAAGAATGTTGGAGAAGTAAAGATAAGATTCTACTGTGAAACCATCTGGGACAGGCGTTTCCCCTAATTTAAGTGCTTGTAAGGCTGCAGCAATTTCCTCAGTCGAGAGGTCAATCTCTAAAGAATCAAATTCTAAATCAGGAGCACCAGAATGAGAAGTATGCTGCAAATAATTTACAATTGCAGAGGAAGTAGGAGTTGATTCCGGCATTTAAAGAGATTTGTAAAACACAACAAATTCTTCTAAAATAGCCTGATGACTAGTAGTAGACTTACCGGTCGATGTGGAAATAGACTCAATAATGTGCCATTCTTTTACTTGCCTTCAGATAATTTGCTAATAACCTGCCATGCCATATCTTTCTCCTCCATAATAGCACACATTTTTCAGAAGAACCCCAAAAGAGGCTTCTTAGTTGGAAATGGAATTAAATTGCAATTTGGCTGTAAGCAGGGCATTACAGTCCGAAGGTAGTTTAGAGGAGAAATATGTTTTTTCTAAAGATTTAATTGATGGGAGAAGATTAGCATGTTCTTTTAACTGAGCCTTTTTTTTGCTCAGAGACATAGTTTAAAATGAAATCTCTTGGGGGCGTGGTCTCGCGCCGCGGGAAGATGGCGGCGTGTACGTGAGCTCCGCTCGTACTCGGAGAGTTTCTGCTTGTTTCAGCCTGCTATTTGACCCCTGGGGACCCCTCGAAGATGGGTCTGAATTGCTGAAAGGTTGGTGCGGCGCTCTTGTTCTCTCCGACCTTGGATTCTGCTTTTCTGGACCCAATAATCATGACGGTGTCTCCTCTTCAGTGAAATGCGAGTGGCAGCCGCCATTTTGTGATGACCGCTCGCACATTGCTGCATGATATGAGGTAACCCGGCGTTTCTGGTTATAACGCGCGGCAACGTTTTTTCTTCTATTTTGAATTTCATATTACCTGCTGCATCAAAATATGGAATGACTGTTGCCGGATACCACGCCCTGCAGCTGATGTCATGTTCTTACCATCATTACCTCGTGCTTAAGTTGCAGCATGTTATTTTTTAACATAATTTTGGAGACTCTTCAGAGGCGTTGCCAGTTGCACTTTCTTCTCCTTTCTCTGGCTCCTTATATTTAAGATGTGCCTACTTTAATCTGATTTATTTCTGTCACACTTCCTAGCCTCTTGGTGTTTGGTCATTTTTAGTCGTGTCGCTGTTTTGCTCACAAGTGTATAATATCACCGGAGTGCTGACGGAAGGTGACGTTCTCCACGTGCACATGCTATTATCTTTTTCTTTTGGCTTTTTTTTTTCATTGTTTTTGGTCTCCAAAGGCGTGTTGAGGAGTCTGGTGTCCTCTTCTGACGGATGGGCAGACGGAAGTCCTTATTAAGAATCACCTCTCGACCATCCTACCATTTCAAGATGGCTAGTGAAGCCTCACATGTGGCTAGAGCAGTCTCTTCTGGTACCAAACCCACGAGAGCCCATTCTATCATCTCAAAATCCTATTCTTGACACTATTTTGGATGAAGTGAGGGGACTCAAATCTTTTATGGCTACTACTAATGAGAAGCTCCAGCTAATTGAGGACAGATGGATTACTATGGAAGCTAAGGTGTTCGATATGGAGCAGCGTATTAGTGATGTTCAAGATATTACTACTAAAATTCCACTTTTAAAACAGGAAATTCATCGTCTTAAGCTTCACACTGAGGGCCTTGAAAATCGCAACCGACGTAACAACCTGCGCCTTTATGGTTTACCAGAAAATATTGAGGGTCCTGATTTGCTTCTCTTCCTGAAGAAATTTCTGTCTGAGCTCTTAGGCATTTCTCCTGACCCTGCATTAAACATTCAACGTGCCCATAGACTTGGAAGTTTTCAGCCTAATGCCTCTAAACCTAGAGGTATTATCATGTTGTTTTTGGAATTTACTGATCTAATGCGAGTTCTCTCAGCTGCCAAAAACAAACGTCATCTTACTTGGTCAGGACACAACATCTTTATTTCACAAGACTTGTCTAATGCTACCAATGCAAGAAGGAAGGAATTTCTGGCGCTTCGACCACAAATGAGACAGTTGAATATTCGTTATGGCATCCTCCATCCTTGTTTGTGTAAAATCACACATGAGGGCTCCACTCGATCTTTTGATGACCCTCTTAAACTGAAATCGTTTCTTCATAACCTTTCTTCACTCCCTGCAACTGGCTCTCCGTCTCTTCCTTAATGTCCTTGAATCTGTTACCTTCCTTTTTTTAGTATGGCTGTTTCTTGGTTTTTTATCCTTATCTTCTTCTCTGTCGTTTCATCTTTCGTAGGTGCTGTTACGCCCCATGCATTTGTTTTTGTTGTTGTCTTTTAGATCTGGATATTTTTCCTTGATCTATCTTCTTTTACTTCTTCTTCTATTCTCTCTTTCTATCCTCGCTTTGTTACTTTATCCTCTTACATGTCCCTTTACTCATTTGATAATGAGTTGTTTAGTGCATATGTCCTTTGGAATTGTGTATTGTTTTTCTGTATACTTTTTTTATTTTTTTGATCAATTTTGGTGTTTCTTTTTTTCTAGCTGTATCCCTGAAGTGTTTCATCCCCTCACGTATTGTACCCCTCCGTTCCTCCATTATGTGTAATTTTGTCACCTGGAATGTTCGTGGTCTTGGCAACCCCGTCAAAAGACAGAAGGTACTTTCTCACTTATCCAAATTGAATTCTCAAATTTCATTTATTCAAGAAACACATTGTACTGAAGAAGAGTCACTTAAGTTAAAAAGACAATGGGTAGGTCAGGTCGTTTACTCCCCTGCCTCTAGCAAAAAAGGGGGTATTGCTATATTATTTCATAAATCTTTGTCTGTGCAAATTGTAGCTACGCAAAATGATACTGATGGGCGATGGGTAATGGCCAGGGCTGTTGTGCAGGGCAAGGATTTGGTCTTATTGAATATTTATGGTCCGGTTAAACCTGACCCCAAATTTTGGCATAGCATTAAGGTTCTGCTGTCTTCTTTTGACTGTCCTAATATTATTATTGCTGGTGATTTTAATCAATGGATTGACCCCTTTTCTGATAGACAATCAAAGTCCAAGTTTCATCCAGACAAATCCCACAAGGCTTTTCAATCGGCCATTACCTCTCGTCCTTTATTTGATGTTTGGAAGACATGTAACCCGGACTCTCTTGAGTTCACGTTTTTTTCCAATGTTCACCATACACGGTCCAGGATTGACTATATTCTAGTCAGCAAATCCCTACTCCCATCTATTCAATCCTCGGAGATTGGGTCTATTTTAATCTCTGACCATGCACCAGTCCTTACTGTTCTGGACCTTTCATTAAGCTCACAAAAATTTAGTCATTGGAAGTTTAATAATGTTTTACTATTAGATCCCATTTTCATTACAAAAGCTACCTCCTTTGTTAAGGAATTTTTCATGTTTAATAATCCCTTAGCTACCTCTGTTTCGAATACCTGGGATGCTTTTAAGGCCTCTTTTCGGGCTTTTGCCATTTCTTATATGTCTAAGATAAAGAAAATTGCTCGGAATAAATATTTAGCTTCATTACAACGGCTTAAATTATTGGATTATAATTACTTTACCTCCAAATCTCCTTCGGCACTTCATGAGCTCATTAAGGCCAAATCTGAACTCAACAAGCTGGCTACAGTTGAAGCTTGTAACATCCTCCTTAAAATTAAATCTAAATATCATGGGGGCCAAAATAAAGCTGGCAAGATGTTAGCCAACTATTTGAAGATCAAATCTGAACGTAAAAATATTGGTCCTATCTTGAATGAATCTACCAACCGTTTGGTCTCCTCAGATGATGACATTGCTAATATTTTTCATGATTATTATTAGGCCCTTTATATTGATGACACGAATCCTTCGAACACAAATTTAGATATTTTATTTTCTGGCCTCCTCCTCCCCCAGCCTTACCCAGTGAATATGATTCATTGGAAAATTCGGTTACTGCCCAAGAGATTATTAATGCCATTAAATCCTTGAAAAAATCCAAGGCTCCTGGACCGGATGGCTTTTCGGTAGAATCTTATTCTACATTCGCATCGATTTTTGTTCCTAAGCTGCTGGCTCTGTTTAATTCCTTTATTAATGATGCGAAGGCCTCTGGCTCTTTTATGGATGCTTTAATAATTATTATTCCCAAACCTGATAAAGATCATTCTCTATGCAAAAACTATCGCCCCATTTCATTAATTAACTATGATTGTAAGATATTTGCAAAGATTCTTGCTACTAGGCTCGAGAGTCTTCTTCCGTTATTGGTTAAGACTGATCAAGTTGGCTTTATTAAGGGTAGATTAGCAGCAGATAATGCTCGAATGTTTGCAAATGTCATCTCTCATGCAAAAAAAATTCTCGCAGCGTTGTCTTTAGATGCCGAAAAGGCTTTTGACCGCATTAATTGGCAATTTATGTTTAGAACCCTCCAATGGTTTGGTTTTGGTCCAGCTTTCATTTCCTATGTTAAATTATTATACTCTTGTCCACGGGCCAGTATTTTTGTTAATAATCATTTTTCAAAATCTTTTTCATTGACTCGTGGTACGCGCCAGGGCTGCCCTCTTTCCCCTTTATTATTTGTTCTTTGCCTCGAACCATTTCTGGAGCGGATTCGGATTAATGCTCATATATCTGGCGTTACATATAATTCTCTAGAAATTAAATTATCAGCATACGCTGACGATGTATTGGTATATATGGCTAATCCTCTTACATCCCTTCCCCCCTTCTTGGATGAGGTTCGCTTATACTCCAGCATCTCTGGTTATAAGTTAAATCTCTCTAAGACAGAAGTTCTACCCCTGAACACGTCATGTTATCAATATATGTTTAATGATACTAATTTTACATGGTGCCCTACGAAAATTAAATACCTAGGTATTTGGTTCTCCTCCTCCCTACCTGCCACAATTAAATATACATTTGCTGCAATAATTTCTAAAATTCAATCTTTGCTTCTTACATGGACCCCACTGTATCTTTCATGGTGGGGGAGGTTGGATACGATAAAAATGATGATTGTACCTCATGTCCTTTATATATTGTCTATGTTGCCTATTCGCATTCCCATTACATATTTGTCACAAATTAATTCCATTTGTGTAAAATTCTTATGGAAAAAGAAACACCCACGTATTTCCCTTATGAAACTCAAACGCCCTAAGTCTGAAGGTGGAGTACGTTTTCCCGATTTTAAGGCGTATCACTCAGCCTTTATAATCAAACAGTCCTTTGCTTTATCTTTTGATTTTACTGATACCCCTATACCGAGATGAATTGTCTTTGAACGTTCCTCTCTAAAGGATTTTTCTTTTCAGAATGTGCTTTATATGTCTAATTGTACTTTCATCTCCAACAACCCTATTATAAAATATTCCCAAAACTTACTGTATAGTACATTCACTAAGGGTTTAACTCCAGTTCAATGCTTTCTATCTTCTACTATTTGGCATAATACATTTCTTAGATATAAGGGTAAATCATTCTACTACAAACACTGGAAGGAGAAGGGTATTATGTTTGTTCATCAATTAATCCATCAACACTCTGTTATTCCCTTCCTTGATTTGCAAACACGATTTCAGCTACCTGATACCTCTCTTACTGAGTATCTTTTAATTTCAGCTGCTATACAACTACAGTTAGCTTCTTTTGATACTACTGCATCCCCAACATCCCTCACTCCCCCGACTCCTTTGTACACTCTATTTCCTATGCATAAACCTAAAGCCGCTCTTGTTTATCAACTATTGTTGTTAAACATAACTGAGAGACCTAAATCCCCTACTGAACTTGCTTGGGAAATAGACTTATCCCTCTCATTTAATATCGATGTCTGGGATAAATTATGGTCTAAGGTATTTAAAATCTCTGCTGCTGCCCGTATAACTCAATCCTTATATTTTATTTATAATAGAGCTGTTATTACTCCTGTTTGCATTTCCAAGTTCTCCCCTTCCTCGTCTCCCCTATGCTGGTCTTGCTCTAAGCATACTGGCACTCTGAGACATTTACTTTATGACTGTTCAAATGTTTTGATTTTTTGGAAATCGGTTTGGTCAACGTGCATGAACATTTTCAACTGTAATCTCAGTTTGTCATTTCATAATGTTTTTTTAGGTTCCTCTTCACCTGATCTGGATGACTCCTCTTCTATTTCTTTATTGTTTGACCTTTTTATTGCACTGGCATTTAAAGTCATTTTATCTTCGTGGAAAGACAATTCGAAAATATCTTTATTAATGTGGTGGAACTTTATTTGCGATGAACATTGGATTGCCAGTGTCTCTTCTTCTGTCCTTTCTCAAAAAATTAAATCTGATCTTCTCTGGTTACCTTTTACATCTTATCTTTCTTCACATGCTTCTCTACCCTAATTTGGTTCTTTTCTCTGGTACCTTATATGGTCTTGGACATTTGCTTTTATATGATTTATATTTTATGATTCTTGTTTTTTATCTCTCTGATCTTTACCTTTCTTTTACATTTCTTTCTCTTTTCTCTCTCTCTTTTGTTCTTTTTCTTTTCTTTTCTTCTTTTCTGTTATGATTTGATAATTTTATGGGATTTTTTATATTGGTTTGCTTGTAATTGATTTCTATAACTTGTAAGTATGATCTTGATTTTCTAATTGATTGTATTCTTCTTGTATTTTTGTGTTTTGTTTCTCTTGAAAATGTAATACAAAATTCTTAAACAAAAAAAAAAAATGAAATCTCTTGCTGAGGCCTTGAATGTATCCTAGAACAAGGAAGGCAAAACTTCTGCTTTACCATTGAAGAATAAAAAATCAGATGCAAAGGTGATAAATGAATTAGAGAATTGAGCATCTTGTAATAAATAATTGTTGAATTTCCATCTGTGCAAAGAGGGACAAGGAGGAACCAAATCCAAGTCTGTTATAACCATAGTGTGGTCAGAAAGCACAATTGGAGAGATCTGTGACTCTATGATAAACTGTGCAAGGGATTTAGAAAGAAATATATGATCCAATCATGAAAGTGAACCATGAGAAGCAGAGTAAAAAGTAAACTCTTGGGCAGTTGTGTTAGACAATCTCCAATAGTCCACTAATGCTCCCTTGTGATTAACAGAACGAAATTGCTTATGCGTGATATGGGATTAATTGAGGATTTTCAATCTGAAAATGGGTCCATTATTTGATTGCAATCTCCTCCTAGAATAAAGTAAGAGTCATGACATTGTGTATACTTTTGTGCAATGGAGGGCCAAAATGCATTATCAGGTTGTGCTGGGGCATAAACATTCATAATAGTAAGAGGAACATAATCTATAATGAAGTTTACTATAATCCACCTACTCATATCATCTATTTGTTGAGAAACCAAATTAGCATTAAGGGATTTTTTACCCAATATCACAACCCCATTCTTCTTATTGACCGATGGAGAAACAAACATGTAACCAACCCAGGCTCGCTTAAATTTCAGAGCTTCATATTGTGTAAGGTGAGTTTCCCGGAGAAAAACCACATGTTGATTAGATTTAACCAAGATAAGATAACAATCTCTGTCGTTTGATCGGATTAAGCGATCCTTTAATATTTCATGAGATTACTCTGAATTACATACAGTGAGGAAAAAATAGAAGAAAATAGCATTGGAGAACAATGAGCCATATAAAAAAAAAGAAAATTTCACCATATAGTACAAGGAAGAAAAACAGCAATGCAGAGATAAGACAAGAAGGAAAGAAGGAAGAGAAAGGATGCAAGGAAACAATAAACAGAAAAAGAAAAGATACAAAAGCAAAGGAAACAGGAAAAGAAAAAAGGCAAAGCAAGAGACAGTACATATCAATAAAGGATGACTGAAAGACCATACCTATAAGAGACAAGACGAAATATAACTGGGGTGGTGATGACACAAAGAGGATGACACGCCCAAGGGAAGGGGAGGCCAAGCCACACCAGGACCAAAAACATTTTGGGAAAAATGGGCCGTGCATACTAAATTCATCAAACAAACCTGAAAGCAGATAAAATAGAACAGCATAAGACATATCAAATCCAAACAAACACACAAAGAATTACTGTTTAAGATATACTAACGCTTTCAAAGTGTTACAAACCGAGACATATTGAAGGACTCAGAAAAAAAAAATCTACAATTCAATAGCCTTGCCCAACAATTAGGACAAAAACAGGCAAAGACAAATAGGTCAACCATTAGATGGGCGAGCAGTGTCCATATTACTCAAAGTATGGGAATGTATAAACTTCTTGAGTTCCACTGGATCTTCAAACGTCACAGTGGTATTTTGGAAAGTTACTTTGAAAATGCAGGGATGAAAGAGACCATATCTGGCTCCAAGAGAATGAAGAGAAACTCGAAGATTGAGAAATTATTTTCTTCCAGCGGCATTAGAGACATCTTGCTAGAGGAACACCCTTTGACCCAACCAAAAAACTCGACGCTCAGCCCTAGCTACAGAAAGAACCAACAGCAAGTCAGTAAACTTAAAAAAAGGATGGTAACACCTCTAGGCTTAAAAAAAACACAAGGAGGTGATGGCCGGAGCGCTGAAACTTTTCAGACACTCACCCCCAGTGACAGACCTGGGTTGAATCCATCATCATTCTTAAGCTCACTTCGCCACCTCAGTTCAGACCCAGCTATATGCAAATCAGTCTTGACCCTGTGCCTCATGGGAACAGTCCAGACCGAACTGCCAAGCCAGGTCTTCCCTGAACCAGAAACAAGCATCCTGGGACCGGTTTCTGGGTAACACCTCTAGGCTTGACAGGAGATGTTCGCTCGAAGGACGAGGTCCAAGGCCATGGACTCTTTGAATATTGAGCGAGGTTGAGGAGGGCATGTCCAGCAATTTTGGCAAAAAGGAGGAGAAAAAGCAAACAGGGTAATTTCCTTCCAAAACTTCAGGCAGACCATAAATGCGTAGATTGTTCCTCCTATTCTGGTTTTCTAAGTCCTCTGTGTGTTGCTGGAGCTTGCGCACCTCTTTTTCCAAAGAGTGGATTCTATGAGTTTCGCCCTGGGCATCTAAAATGTGTTGCTCCACCACAGATGACAATTTATCGTCCAGAAGCTGCATTTTGCTATTCGTTTTCTCAACAAAAGGGTATAAAGCTTGAATCTCCTCCAACAACATCTCTCAGGAGACAGGAGACAGGAGACATGAACTTGTCAGGCAAAGGAGGATCATGTTTCAACTGCTTGGATGCAGGAGAGGGCGGTGAAGCCTTATTGACTACAGACTGTAGCGAGGAATTATGGGTTGGGGCCACGTTAGCCATTTCACCAACTACAGGCAACTGGGTTTCTTTTGGTGAGTGAGACACAAGCCCCACAAAGAATGCCCTTTTGGGGTAAAGACAAATTGTGGTTTCCTTAATTTACCCATAAAAAGGGACCACACAACAAGTTGATGATGTCACCAGTGTATTTCTAACATTGTCTGCATTCAGGAAATGCCACTTCAGAGTACTATAGAACTCCTATTATACACACTCACAACGGTGGAGCTCTATAAGACAGCCCTACATTAAGTCTCAATAAATAACTGTTGCAGAAGCTGACATTATCTTGTAAAAAGATGGGTCTATCTCAACACTTTTGTATTGGACCAGCTACATTTAAAAAGGAAAATTCACACTGGTGGATATTCAGCAAACCCCAAAGTAGTGACTACTCAAAGAGCCATAGATCAAGTTATTGAATGTATAAGTGTTCTCTGACATCACCAATGAAATGCCGCCTCAGTGGGCCATAATCTCTTGATATGCATGTTTTCAGCTATGAGGGCCTAAAACCAGCCTTTATTGGAGTCCGGACTCTCTTGAGTTCCCGTTTTTTTCCAATGTTCACCATACACGGTCCAGGATTGACTATATTCTAGTCAGCAAATCCCTACTCCCATCTATTCAATCCTCGGAGATTGGGTCTATTTTAATCTCTGACCATGCACCAGTCCTTACTGTTCTGGACCTTTCATTAAGCTCACAAAAATTTAGTCATTGGAAGTTTAATAATGTTTTACTATTAGATCCCATTTTCATTACAGAAGCTACCTCCTTTGTTAAGGAATTTTTCATGTTTAATAATCCCCTAGCTACCTCTGTTTCGAATACCTGGGATGCTTTTAAGGCCTCTTTTCGGGCTTTTGCCATTTCTTATATGTCTAAGAAAAAGAAAATTGCTCGGAATAAATATTTAGCTTCATTACAACGGCTTAAATTATTGGATTATAATTACTTTACCTCCAAATCTCTTTCGGCACTTCATGAGCTCATTAAGGCCAAATCTGAACTCAACAAGCTGGCTACAGTTGAAGCTTGTAACATCCTCCTTAAAATTAAATCTAAATATCATGGGGGCCAAAATAAAGCTGGCAAGATGTTAGTCAACTATTTAAAGATCAAATCTGAACGTAAAAATATTGGTCCTATCTTGAATGAATCTACCAACCGTTTGGTCTCCTCAGATGATGACATTGCTAATATTTTTCATGATTATTATTAGGCCCTTTATATTGATGACACGAATCCTTCGAACACAAATTTAGATATTTTATTTTCTGGCCTTCCTTCTCCCCCAGCCTTACCCAGTGAATTTGATTCATTGGAAAATGCGGTTACTGCCCAAGAGATTATTAATGCCATTAAATCCTTGAAAAAATCCAAGGCTCCTGGACCGGATGGCTTTTCGGTAGAATCTTATTCTACATTCGCATCGATTTTTGTTCCTAAGCTGCTGGCTCTGTTTAATTCCTTTATTAATGATGCAAAGGCCTCTGGCTCTTTTATGGATGCTTTAATAATTATTATTCCCAAACCTGATAAAGATCATTCTCTATGCAAAAACTATCGCCCCATTTCATTAATTAACTATGATTGTAAGATATTTGCAAAGATTCTTGCTACTAGGCTCGAGAGTCTTCTTCCGTTATTGGTTAAGACTGATCAAGTTGGCTTTATTAAGGGTAGATTAGCAGCAGATAATGCTCGAATGTTTGCAAATGTCATCTCTCATGCAAAAAAAATTCTCGCAGCGTTGTCTTTAGATGCCGAAAAGGCTTTTGACCGCATTAATTGGCAATTTATGTTTAGAACCCTCCAATGGTTTGGTTTTGGTCCAGCTTTCATTTCCTATGTTAAATTATTATACTCTTGTCCACGGGCCAGTATTTTTGTTAATAATCATTTTTCAAAATCTTTTTCATTGACTCGTGGTACGCGCCAGGGCTGCCCTCTTTCCCCTTTATTATTTGTTCTTTGCCTCGAACCATTTCTCGAGCGGATTCGGATTAATGCTCATATATCTGGCGTTACATATAGTTCTCTAGAAATTAAATTATCAGCATACGCTGACGATGTATTGGTATATATGGCTAATCCTCTTACATCCCTTCCCCCCTTCTTGGATGAGGTTCGCTTATACTCCAGCATCTCTGGTTATAAGTTAAATCTCTCTAAGACAGAAGTTCTACCCCTGAACACGTCATGTTATCAATATATGTTTAATGATACTAATTTTACATGGTGCCCTACGAAAATTAAATACCTAGGTATTTGGTTCTCCTCCTCCCTACCTGCCACAATTAAATATACATTTGCTGCAATAATTTCTAAAATTCAATCTTTGCTTCTTACATGGACCCCACTGTATCTTTCATGGTGGGGGAGGTTGGATACGATAAAAATGATGATTGTACCTAATGTCCTTTATATATTGTCTATGTTGCCTATTCGCATTCCCATTACATATTTGTCACAAATTAATTCCATTTGTGTAAAATTCTTATGGAAAAAGAAACACCCACGTATTTCCCTTATGAAACTCAAACGCCCTAAGTCTGAAGGTGGAGTACGTTTTCCCGATTTTAAGGCGTATCACTCAGCCTTTATAATCAAACAGTCCTTTGCTTTATCTTTTGATTTTACTGATACCCCTATACCGAGATGAATTGTCTTTGAACATTCCTCTCTAAAGGATTTTTCTTTTCAGAATGTGCTTTATATGTCTAATTGTACTTTCATCTCCAACAACCCTATTATAAAATATTCCCAAAACTTACTGTATAGTACATTCACTAAGGGTTTAACTCCAGTTCAATGCTTTCTATCTTCTACTATTTGGTATAATACATTTCTTAGATATAAGGGTAAATCATTCTACTACAAACACTGGAAGGAGAAGGGTATTATGTTTGTTCATCAATTAATCCATCAACACTCTGTTATTCCCTTCCTTGATTTGCAAACACGATTTCAGCTACCTGATACCTCTCTTACTGAGTATCTTTTAATTTCAGCTGCTATACAACTACAGTTAGCTTCTTTTGATACTACTGCATCCCCAACATCCCTCACTCCCCCGACTCCTTTGTACACTCTATTTCCTATGCATAAACCTAAAGCCGCTCTTGTTTATCAACTATTGTTGTTAAACATAACTGAGAGACCTAAATCCCCTACTGAACTTGCTTGGGAAATAGACTTATCCCTCTCATTTAATATCGATGTCTGGGATAAATTATGGTCTAAGGTATTTAAAATCTCTGCTGCTGCCCGTATAACTCAATCCTTATATTTTATTTATATTAGAGCTGTTATTACTCCTGTTTGCATTTCCAAGTTCTCCCCTTCCTCGTCTCCCCTATGCTGGTCTTGCTCTAAGCATACTGGCACTCTGAGACATTTACTTTATGACTGTTCAAATGTTTTGATTTTTTGGAAATCAGTTTGGTCAACGTGCATGAACATTTTCAACTGTAATCTCAGTTTGTCATTTCATAATGTTTTTTTAGGTTCCTCTTCACCTGATCTGGATGACTCCGCTTCTATTTCTTTATTGTTTGACCTTTTTATTGCACTGGCATTTAAAGTCATTTTATCTTCGTGGAAAGACAATTCGAAAATATCTTTATTAATGTGGTGGAACTTTATTTGCGATGAACATTGGATTGCCAGTGTCTCTTCTTCTGTCCTTTCTCAAAAAATTAAATCTGATCTTCTCTGGTTACCTTTTACATCTTATCTTTCTTCACATGCTTCTCTACCCTAATTTGGTTCTTTTCTCTGGTACCTTATATGGTCTTGGACATTTGCTTTTATATGATTTATATTTTATGATTCTTGTTTTTTATCTCTCTGATCTTTACCTTTCTTTTACATTTCTTTCTCTTTTCTCTCTCTCTTTTGTTCTTTTTCTTTTCTTTTCTTCTTTTCTGTTATGATTTGATAATTTTATGGGATTTTTTATATTGGTTTGCTTGTAATTGATTTCTATAACTTGTAAGTATGATCTTGATTTTCTAATTGATTGTATTCTTCTTGTATTTTTGTGTTTTGTTTCTCTTGAAAATGTAATACAAAATTCTTAAACAAAAAAAAAAAATGAAATCTCTTGCTGAGGCCTTGAATGTATCCTAGAACAAGGAAGGCAAAACTTCTGCTTTACCATTGAAGAATAAAAAATCAGATGCAAAGGTGATAAATGAATTAGAGAATTGAGCATCTTGTAATAAATAATTGTTGAATTTCCATCTGTGCAAAGAGGGACAAGGAGGAACTAAATCCAAGTCTGTTATAACCATAGTGTGGTCAGAAAGCACAATTGGAGAGATCTGTGACTCTATGATAAACTGTGCAAGGGATTTAGTAAGAAATATATGATCCAATCATGAAAGTGAACCATGAGAAGCAGAGTAAAAAGTAAACTCTTGGGCAGTTGTGTTAGACAATCTCCAATAGTCCACTAATGCTCCCTTGTGATTAATAGAACGAAATTGCTTATGCGTGATATGGGATTAATTGAGGATTGTCAATCTGAAAATGGGTCCATTATTTGATTGCAATCTCCTCCTAGAATAAAGTAAGAGTCATGACATTGTGTATACTTTTGTGCAGTGGAGGGCCAAAATGCATTATCAGGTTGTGCTGGGGCATAAACATTCATAATAGTAAGAGGAACATAATCTATAATGAAGTTTACTATAATCCACCTACTCATATCATCTATTTGTTGAGAAACCAAATTAGCATTAAGGGATTTCTTACCCAATATCACAACCCCATTCTTCTTATTGACCGATGGGGAAACAAACATGTAACCAACCCAGGCTCACTTAAATTTCAGAGCTTCATATTGTGTAAGGTGAGTTTCCCGGAGAAAAACCACATGTTGATTAGATTTAACCAAGATAAGATAACAATCTCTGTCGTTTGATCGGATTAAGCGATCCTTTAATATTTCATGAGATTACTCTGAATTACATACAGTGAGGAAAAAATAGAAGAAAATAGCATTGGAGAACAATGAGCCATATAAAAGAAAAGAAAATTTCACCATATAGTACAAGGAAGAAAAACAGCAATGCAGAGATAAGACAAGAAGGAAAGAAGGAAGAGAAAGGATGCAAGGAATTAATAAACAGAAAAAAAAGATACAAAAGCAAAGGAAACAGGAAAAGAAAAAAGGCAAAGCAAGAGACAGTACATATCAATAAAGGATGACTGAAAGATCATACCTATAGGAGACAAGACGAAATATAACTGGGGTGGTGATGACACAAAGAGGATGACACGCCCAAGGGAAGGGGAGGCCAAGCCACACCAGGACCAAAAACATTTTGGGAAAAATGGGCCGTGCAGACTAAATTCATCAAACAAACCTGAAAGCAGATAAAATAGAACAGCATAAAACATATCAAATCCAAACAAACACACAAAGAATTACTGTTTAAGATATACTAACGCTTTCAAAGTGTTACAAACCGAGACATATTGAAGGACTCAGAACAAAAAAATCTACAATTCAATAGCCTTGCCCAACAATTAGGACAAAAACAGGCAAAGACAAATAGGTCAACCATTAGATGGGCGAGCAGTGTCCATATTACTCAAAGTATGGGAATGTATAAACTTCTTGAGTTCCACTGGATCTTCAAACGTCACAGTGGTATTTTGGAAAGTTACTTTGAAAATGCAGGGATGAAAGAGACCATATCTGGCTCCAAGAGAATGAAGAGAAACTCGAAGATTGAGAAATTATTTTCTTCCAGCGGCATTAGAGACATCTTGCTAGAGGAACACCCTTTGACCCAACCAAAAAACTCGACGCTCAGCCCTAGCTACAGAAAGAACCAACAGCAAGTCAGTAAACTTAAAAAAAGGATGGTAACACCTCTAGGCTTAAAAAAAACACAAGGAGGTGATGGCCGGAGCGCTGAAACTTTTCAGACACTCACCCCCAGTGACAGACCTGGGTTGAATCCATCATCATTCTTAAGCTCACTTTGCCACCTCAGTTCAGACCCAGCTATATGCAAATCAGTCTTGACCCTGTGCCTCATGGGAACAGTCCAGACCGAACTGCCAAGCCAGGTCTTCCCTGAACCAGAAACAAGCATCCTGGGACCGGTTTCTGGGTAACACCTCTAGGCTTGACAGGAGATGTTCGCTCGAAGGACGAGGTCCAAGGCCATGGACTCTTTGAATATTGAGCGAGGTTGAGGAGGGCATGTCCAGCAATTTTGGCAAAAAGGAGGAGAAAAAGCAAACAGGGTAATTTCCTTCCAAAACTTCAGGAAGACCATAAATGCGTAGATTGTTCCTCCTATTCTGGTTTTCTAAGTCCTCTGTGTGTTGCTGGAGCTTGCGCACCTCTTTTTCCAAAGAGTGGATTCTATGAGTTTCGCCCTGGGCATCTAAAATGTGTTGCTCCACCACAGATGACAATTTATCGTCCAGAAGCTGCATTTTGCTATTCGTTTTCTCAACAAAAGGGTATAAAGCTCGAATCTCCTCCAACAACATCTCTCAGGAGACAGGAGACAGGAGACATGAACTTGTCAGGCAAAGGAGGATCATGTTTCAACTGCTTGGATGCAGGAGAGGGCGGTGAAGCCTTATTGACTACAGACTGTAGCGAGGAATTATGGGTTGGGGCCACGTTAGCCATTTCACCAACTACAGGCAACTGGGTTTCTTTTGGTGAGTGAGACACAAGCCCCACAAAGAATGCCCTTTTGGGGTAAAGACAAATTGTGGTTTCCTTAATTTACCCATAAAAAGGGACCACACAACAAGTTGATGATGTCACCAGTGTATTTCTAACATTGTCTGCATTCAGGAAATGCCACTTCAGAGTACTATAGAACTCCTATTATACACACTCACAACGGTGGAGCTCTATAAGACAGCCCTACATTAAGTCTCAATAAAAAACTGTGGCAGAAGCTGACATTATCTTGTAAAAAGATGGGTCTATCTCAACACTTTTGTATTGGACCAGCTACATTTAAAAAGGAAAACTCACACTGGTGGATATTCAGCAAACCCCAAAGTAGTGACTACTCAAAGAGCCATAGATCAAGTTATTGAATGTATAAGTGTTCTCTGACATCACCAATGAAATGCCGCCTCAGTGGGCCATAATCTCTTGATATGCATGTTTTCAGCTATGAGGGCCTAAAACCAGCCTTTAATGGAGTCCCAATAAAAAATATTGCAAAGGCTCTCTTTATCCTTGCAAAGTCATAGGTAAGTCACCAAATTTGTTATTTTTGACCACGCTGCATTCCCAAATTTCTTACTTGTGAAGGAGCGTTGAAACAAAATGGCAGCCGCTCCCTGAAGCAGCAGTGAAGTTGAAGAAATAAAGAGAAGCGCACCACACTTCACTCTCAAATGCAGCTCCTCTTCATGACCATGGTTCCTTCCGTGAATGCTGCTATTGTGGTTCCACAGGAAGGTGCCAACCAGCACCAAAGGATCGCGGTATGTCCGTAGGGCGGCGGACCCCTTGTCTCAGGTGGCCATCTGGAGTGGCACCGAAACCACGCTCCCCTAATGCTCTAATTTTAAAATTGTTTGTGTTGAATTGTGCATGCTGTCCTTTACTTGTCATGCCATTTAATTGATGTGATTAGTTTCATAAATCAACCATTGCTGTCCTTTAAAATTTAAGGCATGTAAAATTGTATGCTGGTGAAAAGTGGCATATGTGAAAACTGAACTCTGGACTGTTCATATGATGACTAATGCTAAAAATATATCTCTAAGTTGTGTAAATGTCTGTTTTTTAGCCTGCTAGGCTTTGGACTGGTTAATTTCACATATCCCATCTCTACTGTGTTGAATTGAATCGTTAGTACATTTCATGTATACTTACTAAGTTATCTTTTTTTCATTTCAGGACATCTTCTTATCTGTTTATTTGAAGTAGTTTTGAATGAACCATAAACAATTTTTGTAATTAACAAATTTACCACGGAAATGTCTAATCATGTTATCCAATTCCTCTTCCCTTTTAGGTTGCTACATTATATTTGAAAACAATAATTGGATGTGCAATACATACTTTTACAATTTTTTATTTTACATTCATGATAGGTCCAACAACCAGAGCACGTTGGAAAACATCTGCGTCTCAGGAAACCTCCTGGGAGGACTCCACTCCTGAAAGTCTGGATGAAGAGAAGCAGCATGGTGTGTCTTGTCTGCCTGGACAGACAGCCCCAATGAGTCTCCCTCAGCCCACACCTACACCTCCCACCCCAGCTGTTACAACAACTCAGCAGACAGATACCTCCAGTGTCCAAAGCAAGAGAACACCCATCTTGTGCCCCCATTTCTGACTGGGGTAACAGTCACCTAGGTCACTATCAACTAAGTCTTGGGAGCCCACCATCAGCCCAAGACTTGATGGGTCAAGTCCTTATAGAGACCCAGGACTTGAATCATTTGCAGAGGGAGCACATTGTTCAGATGGAGAATCTGAACTCCAATTTGGGGTCCCTGACTGGGGTGCTTCAGGACATTTACACCCATATGTGCAGGGCTATTCTTGCACCATCTTCCGCTTTCTGTGGTTCAAACTGTATTTGGCCCTACTACATTTGCCTCAGCCTCGGAAAGGGAGGTTCTACCACAACAGGAAACACCTTTACCCACCTCAGTCCCTACAACTGTGGATCCACCAGCCCCCAGCAGGAGCACACATTCATCCAGACCACCAGAAGAGGATGGCAAGAGCACCGCCACCACCAAGAGATGCCGAAAATATTTTCCTCCAGTGTGTGACAACTATTCACTCACTGTATTTTGGGTATTGGACTTCACACAATTTTGGCTAACAACTTATGGTTTTATTCACAATGACTGACTTTTTCTTATTGTGTTTGTTTTTGATTTACATCCACTTTTATTTTATTCACTTTTTTGTATTAAAAGCAAAACAAAACAAAATCAAAGACTGGTGTTGTAGTTATTTTCTGTATTCATTCAATAGTTTTTCCTTCCATCATACATTTAAAAATGTAAAAAAACAAAGGATTGTTTATTCATAAATGAATTGCAAGTAGATAATATTCCTCAATAATGTCTACCATGTCAATAAAAAACAAATACCCAAACCTCATCCCCTAGTATTTCATTTAATTTGAAACAGAGTGTTCTGTCAAAGTTGTATTCAACATAACAGCCGATACATAACACAAATACTGAGTGTCCTTTTTACATTTCCACTTCCACACCTTGTCAACATGGAAGAAGGGGCTATAATGAAAGGAATCAGATTAAAGAGGCAATATATTATTGGTTCATGTCATCAGCTGGAGCCAAACCTTTTGCCTCACAAATAGGAATTGAACAACAATAACATCAATAGTTCTGAATTCTGGCAGCACTCAATTTTATGGCCACAGGATTGGTCCTACACATTGATACAGTATCTGGGGGAATGTCACAACCAACTTTATGTGGTGTGCTACAAGAAGTTCTTTCTACAACGATGAGACGCATCAACATGTTCATACACTTAACACAAAATGTGCATTTGGCCATTGTGAAAGGGAATGAATATGCTTTTGGTTGACTGCCACAGGTGGGTACAGCAAATCATGCAGCACATATTGGCTTGGTGCCAACAATCAACAGAAAACAAGTCAAATGCAGTTTTAACAACCTCCATTCAATCACTGTGCAAGTTGTCTATATGTACACACAAAGTCTGTGTTTGTCTTCCACAGGAACAACACATGGACCCTTTGTACCTTGAACCAACACTGTTTAACTGCAAATTTCAGAACTTTGACATATCCAAATGAAGATGACATGGTGAATTTACCTGAAACAGATTAAAACAAAAAGATGAGTAATGAAACATGATAAAATTGACATCTTTTTGAGGACATATTGTCTAACACACAATCATAGATAAACAATCAAGATGAACACAAAAGTGAATGTGTCAGACCTGTGTTCAACAAAGACCTATGTCCTGGATTTCCCTGAACTTGCCCTCCCTAAAATATGTCCATATGTCCAGTGCGTACTTTTTACTTCCTATATCAATAGTTGGTTTAACAGTTAATGTGACAATATGTAAAGAAATACTTAAGCTGAGTCTCCTAAGTGGAACAAAAAGAAAAGAGACAAAATAGGTAACACCATTTCAGATGATTCACCTTGAAATTACCCAAACAATATTATGTCAGATTGTACTTACCAACAAGTCAGGGCCTCTCACGTTTCAGGTTGTGACATTTGCAGGGGTATGCTGCTGTTCCATAGTACAAAGGAATTATGGGTTGAACTTAGGAAACTCGCACAGGCGCTTGGGATGCACAAATCAGCTAAGCAGGCAGCTTACACAGTGAATGAATGGAAGTGTTTCCTATTCCAGTAGACTTGTTTCCTGGGTGCGCGGTGCACTAAGGCAATATGTGTACCATTAATTGCTGCAACCACATGTAGGAGGCAATACAATGCATAAAAATTGACCTCCACTTTGGTAAAATCCTCGTTTTGTGGAAATTGGATCCAATTCCCTATTCCCAGTCCTGTCAGAAGCACCCTAAAACTTTTCCACACACCCACTCCAACACACACATAAACACAGAGATCACAAAAAAGGCACACAACCAAACATACAGACACCGCAGCCACCACCACATCCTCATGCACCGCCACTAGTACATCTACACACCGGAGCCACCACCATACCCACATGCACCTCCCCTACCACCAGCACAGACAGCACATCCACCACCATACTCACATGCACCACCCCTACCCCCAACACAACCACAGCCACTGCAGCCACCACCATCCACACATGCACCACAACCACAAACACTGGGGCAGATTTATGTTCCCTGGCGCATCCCTGCAAATCAGCAGGGATGCGCCAGGGAAGATGCGTCATGCAAGTTTGCCCTTGCACCACCGCAGATGCGCCACATTTACAATGCAGTGCATCGTGGCGCAAGGACAAGCAGATGCGTGACGCATCTGCCGGCGTAAGGTTGGCGCAGTGCTGAAGTTGTGTCGCAAGCGCGACGCAACTCCAGCACTGTTCCAACCTACCCTATCCCTTACTTCCGCTTCAAGCAGGTGCAGGGTTTCGACGCATCAGCGTTGGGAAAGTGACTCAGTGAAATCTTATAGATTTCACTGAGTCACTTTTCAGGGGCGTTCCTGCGACGGAACGCCCCCCCCTGTGTCGAAACGCCCACATGAAACCTGACGCAGGTTTCACGTGGCGCAGGGCTTTACACCGTGACGCATCTCCATAGATGTGTCACGATGTAAATAGGGCACAACGTGGCGCAGGGTTTACGCCGCCGCTGTGTCACAAAAGTGATGCAACAGCGGCGTAAAAGGGGCGCAAGTCCCACATAAATCTTCCCCACTGTCTCCACCATTCCACCCACATGCACCACCGCCAGCACATCCACAGACTTCGAAGCCAATACTACACACACATGCAACACCACCAGTACACCCACAGATACCGCATCCACCACAACCACACCTAGCACCTCCACAGCAAACCAAGCCCCCACCCCACACACACATTGGAATTCACACCCAAAAAACTCAAACACCCATAGTCATCCAAACAACAGATATCTATGATGCAAGACACACCTAAACATACATGACATGCACCAAACCCACAGGCGCCTGCACCCTCAAAAGACACATGGACATCAGACACTGCCACTCCTTCCCAAACCCAGCTACCGGCTGAACACCCTACCCTTATTCCCATAGAAGATGACCTTTTTACCCTTGCCAAAACCCCTACTAAACCCAAACCCCCGTACCAAACACAAACCTACCTCTTTGACATCGCAACCCACCCCTTCCACATCCCAACACACCTCTCCTAATACAGAAACCACCCCTATTAAAACCAAAATTACCCCTCCCAAAGTCAAACTGCCCCAAACTCAAGAGCACCCCTCCCAAAACCAAATCCCCTCTCCGAACCCAAGGACACCCCTCCCAAACGCAACCCCCCATATAAGGTCTTTGAGGTGCCTGCTCTGCCCACTAGATACCCCTTCCTGAGGAGGTTCACTTTTGCAGTGAATCAGTAGGCAAGCTTTGTGCCGCTGCACAACAGTGCACAATTTTGGAATTAATGGACTGCCATTTGGCTTTAATATTATTTTGAGAGCCTTACCTCAATAGGTTCATACTTGTAATTTCACCAAATTGGTCCTGGAATTATGTTTCCTTCTCAATTGTTTGATTCCAAGCAATGATTCTGAGTAAATTGTGAAGGACTTATTTCTCTTTAACATGATGGCAGGTAATACAATTGATTTTTTTAAATGTCTACTTTGTTAAGGGCATGCACTAGTTAATGTAGTATGTTATGGCCATTTGAATTTAGGTGCAGGCATTCATCATAGTAATGGCCACTTGCACCAACGAATTGATATTACACATTTTATTTCGATGTGTTACTACAGGTGTGTTTGTTTCACCTTGCTCACTAATCAGTATGAGCACATATGCATTATACCTTAAAAAATATTGTGACTATTGAAATTGGCTACAGTACAGGACTTGCACTAGAGAAGGGGAAATGTTACATGTTAAATAATTCAAATTTGTGGCAGAAATTGATTTTACAGTTAATTTCTAAGGTTACACCTTGTTTAGTACAATTTCTACATCATGTTACATTGCACTTATCCCTATGATGTGTGTTGCATACGTTTTTAATTTGTGAATTTTCAAAATTTCTTTAAACACACTTTTAGATTTTTATTTTGACATCCTTTTTTGTGGAAGTGTCCATTTATTTCAAGGCAGCTTGCACCAAATGTATATATACAATGTGATCATACAGGTGTGTTTCTTTAAATTTCTTAAATCTCAACATTACAGACGTAGGCATTTCACATTGGTGTGCTATTGCTTCTAAGGGAGATTTATAAATGCACAAGTCCTGCTGCAAATGTTAACAGACAAGTCAATGGGTAACAGGTAAAAGTGGAGCTTACTGTTGATTGCGTCCACAATGGTGCTGCTTTTGTTTGTCCTCAAGCAGCAGCAGCAGGACTTGGAAGATCAAATCCATGGTGGAACAGGAAGAGTGAAAGTGAGAAAAGGTAAGTTCCTGTCTTATATTTCTTCTATTCAACCAACTCAGGTGTGGAAGGTTTACCGCTACAGTCACATCGGCTGGGAAGGCACATTGTGATTGGGCAGGCCGGGAAACTGGCAGTCCTCCCTCTGATGGCTGCTTTTGCCTATGCAACCACCGACGCGTTGAGATTTACTAGCGGTGGGACAGTGGCGATCGTCCACCTATGCAAATGCCAACATCTAAATAGGATGGATGGACCACCAAGCCAGCAGTGGGAAGACCCCCAGAAAAGTGACAGCGCGACACGATCTGCCAAGATATAAATCAGGCTCTTAGCCTCTTTTTTTTTAAAGCTCACAGTCCTTCACTTGGGCAAGGATGCAGCTGTATGCCTCTATGCAAAGTTAAGATCCACAAGCCCGAATACCTTCTCACCAAGGGTCCACTGAATCAGATTTGCTGCAGCAGAGAAGTTCTGAGCAGTAGGAACCTATTTGCAGTAGGAACCTATTTTCTATGCCCAGCGAGGTTGCCTTGGTTGGATAGTCTGGGCTGGTTTTTTCCAGTCTTCCTGATGTCTTGAATTACAAAAGGAATGATAGGAGAAGTTCAATTACTTACAGCGAAGGGTCCCAGGACCTCAGGGATAATGCTGAGAATGGAAGGCTAAAGACTCCCTCCAGCAGAGGTCATCAGCAGAGACCAGGTCAAGTCCAGTCAGTAATGGTCCGCTGGGCAATTTAGGAAACTGGCCTTTTACAGTACAGCTTTTTGTAGTCCTGTAGCCACACAGGATGTCATCTACTTCTTTGTCCTGGTACAAAAGGTGCATGTCCACTACTTCAGAGTTCCTCTTAGGTTATAGACAGCAGGTTTGTTCCTCTTCTGAATATGGTGCCTGGGAGGCCACATTTATGCATACCATTAGCTAGAGGTTGGAGGAGACTTTTTGTCCCTCCTTAAACAATGGAGTAAATGTTCCCAGGGATAACCCAACTCATATTTGCAGCAACTCATGTTTGCCCTCCTGCGAACAATCCAACAATCCCACTTACTCTCAAAATCCAAGATAGAGAAAGCCTTCATCCTTTTGCAAATTCTGTGAGCCCACTCAGAGGTGTGGCCAGGGTAATGATGAGCAGTCATCTCCTCTGTGGTCACTTCAAATGAGTTCTGGGGATAGCTTTCTTCACAGTAGGTAGGGTGCCCACCTGTTTTGGAAGCACAAACTTGGAGACTTATCAGGTGTCACCTAACATTTTCCTGTGATAAGGGAGGCCCCTTGGACTTACATTAAGTTCATGGGTTCTTGCCAGGGAAATAGATAGCATCTCCTCATACCCAAGCCATTGTCTTTGCTCTTGAAGCAGATTTGACACCTCATCAGGGCTAAACATGCACTGGGCTAATGTTGGATGCCTAAAGCAAATTTGCATGCACGAGTTTCATCGAGGGAAACGTTTATTATTATTTATTAAAGATCCAACTTCACCATTGAGTTGGCACTTTTGATAAATATTAAAAACTGTAATTTGATCATAATTCTAGCTGGTCTCAATCCAGGGCTATCCGAATTAATATTTATCCCTCTTCCCATTGTTTTCCATGAGCCATCTAAACACTTCTTACAATAAAATAAGTTTTTGTGTGCTAGTCACTGTACGTATATGCCAACTTTAAATTTCTACGTGCCCTACTTTTAAATACTGTGAATATACTGCCTTGTGGTCTGCAAGGCCTACATTAGGGTGACTTACTATTATTTAATAGAAGGCTTTCCCCTGTCAAAAAAGATTTAAAGTATAGCAGTCAGACTACAATTGTAGGCCTGAAGCCATGTTTTCATTTGTTGATCTCAGCAATAGCACAATAAATGCTGCAATCCCAGGTGTCATTTAACTTTTCATTTTATGGATGTGTTTCCTCACCATATATTATAACCTTTTATAAACATTAAAAGTGCCAATCAGGAATTAGCCATATTCTACATGTTTTAGACGTCAGAGCACATACACTCGGCATTGGGCAGCAGTGCCCCAGTGAGGAGAATTTAAAAGATTAAGAGGGGTGATTTCCAACACAGATCTTATAGCAAACATTAAAAATATGGGCATTTTAGTGGTCAGCATGGACAAGATGGCGGTCGCGTAGGATGGCCAAATTAACCCTTCTCCTTGCCTGCTCTATGGGAGAACCGATGTGCATCGGATGACTCACAGCTCCTCTGCTAGGCTTGTGCTCTTCGGCAGAATGGCGCCATTTTCAAGCTGGCAGTATACGCAAAGGCTGTGAAAGCTTTTGCGGGCAGGACTTGAGTCTGGAAGCATTTTACGGATCAGAACAGCTATTTGGCATCCACTGGGATGCCTTTCCTCTTCTACTGATTCCATGATGGGCCCCAAAACAGCGGCGGCTTCTAATCCACGGGCAACTGCCCCAAAGGTCAGTGCGGCCAGAAGGGGTAAATCCCTCCTCAAGTGAGACTGCAATGGAAAATTCCCTTCAGGGAAAGTCAGAGTAAACAGAGGTCCCCAGATTCGGCCAAAAAGTGCTGGATTTTTTAGAGAAAGTGGAATGAGGGCAAGTTCTGGTGGCGACGATTACAGTATGGAGGTTGAGACTGTGAAGGCTACTGGAGGTCAAAACACCATGGAGGATGTCAGCCCGGTAAGTGCAAACACCCCTACGCTTTCTTGCTGCTCTTCCTCTATAATTGTTGAACTGCCTGCTGAGGTGACGAGCAGGGGCAAAAGGGGAGAGGAATTGTTACCACACTAGAAGAGTGCCTGTTTATGGATGAAGTATTGCAGCCCACTGGGGGATTGGATAGATTGATTAAGGGACCCCAAGGTAAACAAGAGGCCCAATGCATCCCCTTCTCAGTAAGGATGGACCCAGGTTCAGGATAAGGGCCAGAGCATGGATGCGGTAAGAAGGCCGATAGGCTGAAGGTAAGACCTCCAGGTGGCAACAGGTATTCCCCGATCAGCCAAACAGGAGAAAAAGATACTGTGGAGCATTTCTTCTCGCTATCTGATCAGTCAGAGTGGACCAGTGCCAATTCAAACGGGGAAAGAAGGGATGACTTGAGAGGCAGCTCCAGAAGTGGGGATGGGAATCAAGTGAAGTAGTAGGGGATTATATAAAAGACTCCTGGCAAACGATCAGAAATATGAGCTCACTTGGGTGAGCCACAGGAGTATGGACTAAATGGGATTATACTGGTATGCCAAGGCCTGATTTACAATGCTATATATGTCTCGCCTAGGGGTACAGCCCAGCCTGATCCCATAACTTTAGAAGCCATGTATCAGGTCACGGCTCACCTGGAGGAAACCAGGCTAGACAGCCGTAGAGCACAGGCAGACAACCGGAAACTTCAGGGAGCAGTTTGAAAGGTGGCAAAAACATATACAGAGTTTGTGACCCGAATGACAAAAGTAGAAAGTTGGGTTCCTGCCTCAGAAAATGATATGGTGGCCATTAGGAAGACTGGTATAGATCTTGAGGCACACCTTGTAGACACCCAGTGGAACCCCGAAGAGTTTGAGAATCGTTTAAGGCATAAGAACCTTAGGATTCTGTGCATAGAGGAGGGGGCTGAAAAAGATGATTTCCGAAGTTTTATAATCAATTTGTTCAAGAAGGACTTTCTTGAACTCATAAACTGTGATTAGGAATCTGAAGTACACCCGGCACATCGATTTCCTTTTAAACAACAGAGGCGCCAGGGTCCAGACAAGAGTAAGCTGAGGGCCATTCATGCATTTTTTGGCATCTTTCTGTTGCGTCAAGCTATTTTTGAAAAAGCACATTCTGATACAAAATGGGTGGCAGTGGCTGCACGTTTTTTGTGAGGCTAGGCTTTGGTCATACTACAGTTGAGAGGCGCTAGCAGTTGATTCAACCTCTACAGGCTTGAGGGGCACACACCATTTTGTTGATCCCTGCTAAGCTAAATATAATCTTCCAAGATAAAACATATTTTTTCGCATCAACAGTGAAGGCTAAAGACTTTCTGGATAAGCTGGGATATTCTAGAATACGGCTAGAAAGGTGAGCAGGAAATTGCCCTTGTCTCAAGGGGTTAGATGTGATTAAAAAAAGATTAAATAAGGAGGTGTGGTGTAAGGAATAAAAAGAGCATGTTGGGTGATTTCTTATTTTTAGACATTTATAGACTATTTTGTTTATTAGGAGCAGGCTCTGGGGGGTACATCTCTATCTATGGGCCAAGGGTGGTCCAATTGCCTTACCATAGAATAGAGGGTTGGTGAGGGGATTTGGGGGAGAAGAGGGGTGGTTGGGGAATCCAGGATGAGGAGTGAGAGAGGTATGTATGGTATGAGCAATGCTGGAACAGCATTTTTATGATGAATATTATGGTACATAATATGGTATATATAATCCATGCTAATAGCACATCCAGTATAGTAGTCAAAACCAAGGCTGATAAAATGTGGAGATGAGTCATTGCAGATCTACATATTGGTGTAGGAAGAGCTGTGTTCAGTGTATGGCCCTATTTTCTATGATCCGGCTGTTTTCATGCACTTAATTAAGAATTACCAGCATGGTCAGCTCCTCTTATTCTCTGTGGAAATACTGAACCTGAATATGGATGTGGGAGGAGATGGCAAGAAATGCTCTGTATAGTCTGGGAGGAAACCATTGATCTATAGAGCTGTTCAGGAGTTGATTTAAGATCATGGCTTGGTTGATATTTGGTGGATGCTTAAGAACCCAGAACCAGGATATATATTTTTTCTCACCCCCAAAACAAACTGGTACGCTTTGACTACATTTTTGTCTCATTGCTGGCCAGGTCGGAATTGGATACCTCCCTAGGGTGTTGCTGGATCACAATACATTGGTATTAGATTGTGTAATAGCTGGTTTTGAAAGACAACCTAGGCTTGGACATTTGATAGAAAGCTGCTACAAGATAAACAGTACAGGGAATATTTGCGAAGGTGGTTGAAGGATTTTTTAATCATTAATCAAGGTACGGCTGCCCCAACAATGGTTTGAGATTTACTCAAAGCAGGAATAAGGGGGAGACAACGAGTTTTAGCCAACATTGTAAACGATTGGCAATGCAAGGACTCTACCATGATCTCCCTAAATATGAAGCTGATTTGGTCAGGTTAATAAAGGGGAGGCAAGATTGTGGAGAAATCGTGCAGAAAATCACAGTGGTAAAATCCCAAATCAATGTGCAATATAACAATGAGATGGCTGCTAAATACCAGAGCTATAAGGATGGTTGTTATGAATATGGGGAGAGCACTGCTAGGCTCTTGCCACATGATATCAGACAGTGGGAATGAGCTAGAGGGATGGGGGTTATATGGGACAAGCAGGGATGCAAGACTAAAATCCCAACATAAATCCTTAAGGTGTTTAGTGACTATTACACAGAGTTCTATTCAGGGCTGGGTAGGGGAGGCAACTTACTTAGGAGTGGCTGGTACAATCACTTTGGAGAAGATAGTGAAATATAACTTTGCCCCTTACTCAATAAGATCAAACAAAATCTATATAGGATGATTAATCTGCATTTAACACTGAGCTGGAGGTGCAATATATTAAAGATGCTTGGTCTCCTGAAAGTATTATATTTATTTAGAACTATCCCATAGGAGATTCATAGTAGTTGTTTGACTATGCTGTAAGGTCTTTGTTACAGCTTTATGTGGCATTTCAAGAAGCCAAGATGAACCTCGAGATTTATGATTCATCCTAGATGTCGAGGGGGGTGGGTAGTTCCTAGCTTTGTGTTATACTATTGGGCATGTATGCTGCAACATTTTGCCATCTTGATAACGGGCAACACACCATATTATTGCCCCTGCTGCTGCACCATCTATTTATCAACTTGCACTGGGGTCAGAGGTCAAGAGTTGCTTTTAAGGAATCTAGAGAGAAGTTAGTACAAGAAGACTACATTTAAAACTTTGGACGGGTATTTTCGTTTCGTTTCAAAAATCTTTATTTCGATCACAGATCATAAAAGATACATAACAAAATATACACAGTTATAAACGTATTAAACGTGATGTGATCCAATAGTTAAGACATTAAAATACATTAAAAGGAGAACAGAGGGTACAGTGTACTGTGCTAAAGTCTATCAGGGGGTCTGTTATACAAGTCTTTTCAGCACGCGACTACGAGTAAACCACAGGGAGGTTAAAAATTTTGAAAGTGCAAAGACAACAATAGGAGAAAGATCTGTCTTTAAGACTCTATAGGCAGGTTGGAAGGATCTGAAGCCCAAGTTCCTGAGTAACGGGACTAACCAACGTTTCCTGCTCCTCTCGTAGCCCTTGCAGAAGAAAACAGCGTGAACTTCATCCTCCTTCGGATGAGCACAAACAGGGCAAGTTGCTATGGTGGAGCGAGGAGACCAAGACGCTGTAAAAAATGCTAGAGGGAGGCATCCGTATCTCCATTGAAAGAATAGTTTCCTCGTTAGCAGAGGGGAGATCGCATCAAGAGTACTTTCGAGACAGTAAGAGTCTTTCGCTTTCAGGAATAAGTGTGTCAGGGATCCTTCACGGCTGTCGTTGATAGCTCTTGTGAGCATCCGTTCGTAGTATGCTCTCGCGAGTACCTTCTTTGAAATCTTTGTACAGGAGTTGGAAGGATCCGTCCATAGTTCCGGGTAGCCCAGATCCTCGAGCCTTCCCTTGACATAGGTCAGCCACGGGATCCTCGTGGCATTCCGCAGCTGCAAGAATTCCTGGAGTTCCTCTCTGTAATTTAAGAGATCGGGGCTGCACCACAAACGCCTCCAAAAGGTTAGGGGTTTAAGACCTAGCTCCTCTGTTATTGGTCTTACTCCCAGATCTAATCTGAGGGGGAGTAATGGAGTGCTCTGGGGGAGGGCAGTGACCTGTCTCAGGAATTTATTTTCGGTGGACTGTAACTTTGGGAGATGAGTGTGACCCCAGAGCTCACCCCCATATGTGACACCCGCCCGTGCTTGAGTTTTATATATGTGAATAATTGGGGTTAGTGGACGATAAAAGGATTTGTTCGCCAGGCGCATAGTGCCACCCGCCAACTGTGCCAGTTTGATGGTCACTTTGGCCTGATGAGACGTCCACGATAGATGTTCGTTTAACGTGATCCCCAAATATTCAATATTGTGCACACGTTCCAGTTGTGTTGTGCCTAGCCTGGGTGGGGCTCGATTCTGGGGGTTGGGGTTCAGGATCATGAACTTAGTTTTTTGGGGGTTGATTTCCAATCCCCGATCATTACAAAAGTCTAGAAAACCGTCCAAAATGCGCTGAATCCCCATGGGGGATTTAGACAGCAGCAGGGTGTCGTCTGCAAACATGATTGCAGGCACCCTGCTGCCGGTCAATTTTGGGGCATCGGAGTTGGGGATCCTGTTTAGGTGGGCAACAACCCCGTTCACAAAGATGCAGAACAGGGTCGGTGCAAGCACGCAACCCTGTCTCACACCTCTGCGAACGGGGAACCTTTCGGTTAGTTTGCCACCTTTGCCACACCTTACGCGAGCGTAATTGTTGTGGTGGAGTCTCATCAGGATTGTCAGGATGTCAGTAGGGACATTCAACTCTTCCATGACTCTCCATAGCCTCGCTCTGGGAACCAAATCAAAGGCGGCACGTAGGTCTACAAAGATGGTATATAGACTGCCGCCCTCGATTACAGCTGTTCTCCAGTAGAGGAGATTTAACCTGAAGATTTGGTCTATGGTTGATACACCCTCCCTGAATCCTGCCTGGTAAGGGGACAAAATTTCCATTTCTTCGGTCCAGGCCTGCAGTCGATTCAGAATCAGTCTACCGAACAATTTTTGGGATATGTCGATTAGACTGATAGGACGATAGTTGGAAGGGAGCAAGGGGGATCCCTTTTTGTAAATTGGGACCACCTCTGCTCCCCTCCAAGTATCGGGCACCTCCAGTCCCCCCGCAATGGCGTTGAATATTAGTGTAAGATAGGGTGCCCATATCCCGGGTTCCTGCTTAAACAGGTCACCGGGCACCCCATCAAGTCCTGGGGCTTTTCCGGCAGCTAGCCCTTTAATGGCGTCCCTCACTTCTTTTTCGGTGAAAACAACCCTAGTGGGACAGAATGAAATTGTGGGACCATCTCTGTTCTGTTCACCCCCACCCTCTGCGTACAGGGCCTCAAAGTGGGTCTGCCATACCGTAGGGGCTATATTGGGCTCTATTGCGGAGGATAAATCCTCCGTGCCGTTCGCCACTACGCGCCAAAATTTACGGGAATCTCTAGCTGTTAATGCATTAGTGAGGTTTTCCCAGTAATCATGGTCCCATTCTGCCCTTGCGTTCTCCAGGAGGATTTTATATGATCTTCTCCTGGCGCGGATTTCATCTTTGTTATAGTGTTCCTTTATAGCAAGTAGCAAGTGGGCCTTGGCTTCCCTGCAAGCGGCATTATACCAAGATGTCTTCGGTTTAGGGCCATTCCTTTGCCTTGCAAATGAGAATAGATCCTGCTCTAGGGTGGTGAGGATGCCTGCATGTATTTGTGCAAGCTCTCCTCTAGTAGCATCGTCTAAGACCCTGGTTCCTAGCTGGAAGGCATCCTCCAGTAATGGGATTATCCTTTCATATAGCCGGGATATTCGTTCTGGGTTGCTGGCCAGTTTCTCCCACTTGACCTTCCTACGATTATTTTCAAGTAGGAGGCCCGTTTTATCTTTGTCCGACCCATTGATTATTGCCTCTCTCCCAGGCAGGGAATAAGTCAGTTCCAGGGAATTGTGGTCACTGTCTAATCTTGGGGTGACTTTAAAGTCGACTATTGCTGGCCACATAAACAGTTTGACCATAATATAATCCAATCTGGATTCGCTGCCGGGTTTGTTAAAAGTATGGGTACTTGGTGTGTCTGATTTGGTACGACCGTTGCATGCCCTTAAACCAAGGTTGAGGGTGAGGGCAGTTATCTGTAGGGCTAAAGGTGTCCAGGCCCGTGGGGGTGGTGCCACCGTCTCAGGTATAAGCCAATATGAATCTTCCTCCAGGGAAGGACCATCACGTAGCCCAGGCAGTGGTTCGTATTGAGCATTGAAATCGCCTCCTACCAGACAAGCAAGTTCGCTTGGGATTCCTTCTAAGAGCTTGGCTAGCTCATCCACTGTGCCAGATTCTTTGTGCATTGGAACCGGCCTCGAGTAGATATTGATTACTAGCAACTTCGATGAGTCCGGCCACTCGAGTGAGACAGCCAATAGATCATCAGAAGCGGTCTCTAAATATGTAGCTTGGCAACCTAAGTCCGTGGCTACCCATGTAGTTAGTCCCCCAGATGGCCTACCCCTTCCCCCCCATTTAGCTGCTTTAAAGAAGGAGGCAAAACCCGGGAATGCTGTTTCTTCGCGCGCCCAAGTTTCTTGTAGAAGAATTATATTTTTTGATCTGATGTATGTACCCCATTCTGTGCAATCTATTTTGCTAGCAAGGCCTGCCACATTCCAAGAAATCACTGTTATTTCTAGTGGTTGGGTGGAGGCCGTGCCCATAAAAACCGAGTTGGTAGTAATACACTCGTGGGGCGGCCGTGGATTTGTGGGGACGAGGAACGTACCCTTGGGTCTGTTATCAGGGGAAGGAGAGGAAGGCGTAACGCTTGGGACCTGTCTGGGATCAACTGTGCAAGGTGCTAAAAAATAAGTATCAGCAGCTGTGGCGAATTTGGGCTCGTTTGTGGGAGATATTTGAGTTGCGCTCCCCTCATCAACCGCATGTCAGTCTACCATTTCCAGACTGCTGTATCGGTTATGGGTAGATAAATAGGCGGGGTAGTGTATTCTATGTGGCCCTGGAATTCCCATCCTGTGTCCACCACCTCCCCCCCTCCTTCTTGTGACAGTTTCCCAGCCGGCCTCATCCCCATATGTAGGGAACTGCTCTGTTGGTCTTTCCCTGTGTAACGGATAGTTGTTGTTCTCCCTGTGACAGTTTTCCCAACCCTCCAGCAACTCCTGATGGTACCTCCACCTGTGGTCCTCAAGGTTATACAGATTTGAGGGGTAAAAAAATGAGAGGGGTAATGGTTGGATGATGCTCGCAAAATCCTCATCAGCAGCACAGGTACAGATATATGCGGCTGTATTCGGATCTCTGAAGGTGACCAGAATACAGTCACCTCTAATGGATTTCTTAGTGTAGCCCACCCACGTTGCCCTCCTAGCCATGGATATATCGCTAGTAGTTCCTCTCGGTAGCGGTCTGTTTACGGAGAGCCAGTTGATTACTTTGTTTTTGAGTGAAGTGGTGGATTCAAATGTGGTGGAATTTAGTTCAGGAACCCCCGCCAGAACTAGAGTGTAGGGTGCTGCTTCTGGGGGGAGGTTTATGGATTTAGGTTTGGGAGTAGTATTAGGTTTCTCTCCAGTAGTAGGAGGATCTCTCTTAGCTTTAGCCGGAGGCTGAATATTATCTTTCAGTGGAAGGGTTGATTTTGGGGTAGCAGTTGCCGTTTGTTGGGTAGGGATAGGGGCCTTGTTTGCAACTAGTGATGCCGGAGCGTTGATTGGTGCAGGTTGTGAGGGTTTGGGATTAGTTTGTGGGGGTTTATTAATTATTGTTGTGGGAGGACCATTGCCTTTGGTGGATTTTGGTCCTGGTCCCTCACTTGTTGTTTTGGTCCCACTGTTAACAATTTTCCTTGAGTCGGCAAGTTGCACGGTTGCCTTTTCGATGCTAACTAGTCTAGCTTCGATCTTGATAAGTCTTGCCTCAAGGGGGCTCAGCAGAGATCTAACTAGTGTGCCTATATCCTCTAAAGTGATGTCGTCTGAGGTAGTGTCTAATGGTGCGTTGCTGCTGAGTTGTGGTAGTGAGGTTGAATTGATCATTCTAGGGGGAGATGGCGGTCCTGATATATTCACAATAGGGTCAGAGGAAGCTCCTTTCTCCCTTTTGCCTCTGACTTGCTTGGATTTCGGAGTTTTGGTCCTATGATCTTCTTTATTTTGAAGCCCCTGCTTCTTTTTAGGAATAGCCCCTTCCCTAGTACCCCTATTGCTATCTAATTTGGTTCCTACAACTTTGGCTGTCTCAATGTTCTCTGTGGTTATAAGCTGGAGAATTTGGGTGTTAGGTAGGGCCATAAGGCTCATGTCCTCAAAGTCACTCGGGGCCTCAATAGTGAGCTCGGGGTTGGTGGGAATAGTGACTGGGAGTGGACATGTTGCCTGGTCTGTGCTATGGCTGTTTGGAAGACCAGATCTGTTTTCTGGGGTTCTAGCTTGGGCCATGGGGCCCATTGAAGACCTCCTTACCCAGTCTATTTCTTGTGAGATTCTGCGCTCCAGAACCTCGATTTCCTCAATCAAAAGGGAGCCAGCTTTAGCAAAGTAAGTGTCAATAGGGCCTTTAACAGCCCCGGATGCAGCTAGTGAAGAAGTTTTGCTCCTGGTTTCCCGTGTACACATTTTACTAATGGTTCAAAGACCTTTGGATACAGGCAAAGAGGGGGGGCCCGGACCGGACTCTCACGTACTCGAACGGCCTCAAACGGCCCGCTCTTTGCCCGGTCTTCGCCCCGTGCTCCGTCCCGCGCGCGTCCCGCGTCGCGGTGGTGCTGAGGCCAATGAAGTACAAGAAGGTTGGGGGCGTGGCCGCCGGGGGAAGAGGCAGCAGCTGTGAAGAGCTGGGGCTGCTGGTCCTCGCAGTCCCCCGGTAGGCTCCATGCACTGTGCACTTTTCAGTTAACTCGACCTGGGAGCGCGTTATCCCTCCACCGGCTATGGAGCCGCTCACACCAGGGAGCAGAGGGTCACAGGGCAGATGAGCGGCACCCGCGAAGCGGGTGTCGCGAAAGGTAGCAGAGTTAGCAAGGCTGGAGGCAACGAAAGTCTGTCTCTCTCCTCACACGCGAAGGGAAAATCCAAAGGCACCCACTCAGCAGACACACCCAGGCGTTGATAAGGCTGAAGGCTGGGGGCGTGGCCGCCGGGGGAAGAGGCAGCAGCTGTGAAGAGCTGGGGCTGCTGGTCCTCGCAGTCCCCCGGTAGGCTCCACGCACTGTGCACTTTTCAGTTAACTCGACCTGGGAGCGCGTTATCCCTCCACCGGCTATGGAGCCGCTCACACCAGGGAGCAGAGGGTCACAGGGCAGATGAGCGGCACCCGCGAAGCGGGTGTCGCGAAAGGTAGCAGAGTTAGCAAGGCTGGAGGCAACGAAAGTCTGTCTCTCTCCTCACACGCGAAGGGAAAATCCAAAGGCACCCACTCAGCAGACACACCCAGGCGTTGATAAGGCTGAAGGCTGGGGGCGTGGCCGCCGGGGGAAGAGGCAGCAGCTGTGAAGAGCTGGGGCTGCTAGTCCTCGCAGTCCCCCGGTAGGCTCCACGCACTGTGCACTTTTCAGTTAACTCGACCTGGGAGCGCGTTATCCCTCCACCGGCTATGGAGCCGCTCACACCAGGGAGCAGAGGGTCACAGGGCAGATGAGCGGCACCCGCGAAGCGGGTGTCGCGAAAGGTAGCAGAGTTAGCAAGGCTGGAGGCAACGAAAGTCTGTCTCTCTCCTCACACGCGAAGGGAAAATCCAAAGGCACCCACTCAGCAGACACACCCAGGCGTTGATAAGGCTGAAGGCTGGGGGCGTGGCCGCCGGGGGAAGAGGCAGCAGCTGTGAAGAGCTGGGGCTGCTGGTCCTCGCAGTCCCCCGGTAGGCTCCACGCACTGTGCACTTTTCAGTTAACTCGACCTGGGAGCGCGTTATCCCTCCACCGGCTATGGAGCCGCTCACACCAGGGAGCAGAGGGTCACAGGGCAGATGAGCGGCACCCGCGAAGCGGGTGTCGCGAAAGGTAGCAGAGTTAGCAAGGCTGGAGGCAACGAAAGTCTGTCTCTCTCCTCACACGCGAAGGGAAAATCCAAAGGCACCCACTCAGCAGACACACCCAGGCGTTGATAAGGCTGAAGGCTGGGGGCGTGGCCGCCGGGGGAAGAGGCAGCAGCTGTGAAGAGCTGGGGCTGCTGGTCCTCGCAGTCCCCCGGTAGGCTCCACGCACTGTGCACTTTTCAGTTAACTCGACCTGGGAGCGCGTTATCCCTCCACCGGCTATGGAGCCGCTCACACCAGGGAGCAGAGGGTCACAGGGCAGATGAGCGGCACCCGCGAAGCGGGTGTCGCGAAAGGTAGCAGAGTTAGCAAGGCTGGAGGCAACGAAAGTCTGTCTCTCTCCTCACACGCGAAGGGAAAATCCAAAGGCACCCACTCAGCAGACACACCCAGGCGTTGATAAGGCTGAAGGCTGGGGGCGTGGCCGCCGGGGGAAGAGGCAGCAGCTGTGAAGAGCTGGGGCTGCTAGTCCTCGCAGTCCCCCGGTAGGCTCCACGCACTGTGCACTTTTCAGTTAACTCGACCTGGGAGCGCGTTATCCCTCCACCGGCTATGGAGCCGCTCACACCAGGGAGCAGAGGGTCACAGGGCAGATGAGCGGCACCCGCGAAGCGGGTGTCGCGAAAGGTAGCAGAGTTAGCAAGGCTGGAGGCAACGAAAGTCTGTCTCTCTCCTCACACGCGAAGGGAAAATCCAAAGGCACCCACTCAGCAGACACACCCAGGCGTTGATAAGGCTGAAGGCTGGGGGCGTGGCCGCCGGGGGAAGAGGCAGCAGCTGTGAAGAGCTGGGGCTGCTGGTCCTCGCAGTCCCCCGGTAGGCTCCACGCACTGTGCACTTTTCAGTTAACTCGACCTGGGAGCGCGTTATCCCTCCACCGGCTATGGAGCCGCTCACACCAGGGAGCAGAGGGTCACAGGGCAGATGAGCGGCACCCGCGAAGCGGGTGTCGCGAAAGGTAGCAGAGTTAGCAAGGCTGGAGGCAACGAAAGTCTGTCTCTCTCCTCACACGCGAAGGGAAAATCCAAAGGCACCCGGGTATTTAAAATCTGGTGTCAGATAAGTAGGAAGGTTAATATCTGTAAGTTGAATTGCTATACTCCCTTGTGGAGCTCGCCTGCCCAGCCGAGTATATTTCAAGACTGCACGTGCAAGAGATATGAGTCATGTGGGGTCTCGAAACTAGGGGACCTTTATAATAACAATGATCAATTATGTTCCTTTTTGAAGCTTCAGGATAAGTTTGGATTGAACATGAAGTGTTTTTTTAAATATCCCCAGATTCGGAATTATACAGGCAAAGTATCTTTTTTATACACACAGGGGACGATTCACATAACTAATCTGAGATAAAATGCTAAACTTACTACTTTTGGTAGTCACAGAAGGCATTTAGTAGTAGTAAAGTTAGGACTCCTAACTTTACTACCACTAAACTGAGATAAAATCCTAAACTTACTACTTTTGGTATTCACAGAAGGCATTTAGTAGTAGTAAAGTTAGGACAGGTGCTGCTGTTCACTAACGGAGCCGCATTTAAAGGTCAAGAGGGCCACAAGCGGCCCCCAGGCTGTACTTTGAGTATCACTGCTCTAAAGGGAGGATGTATTTGCTCTCCATGGCAATGGCCTTGCCTCGAATGTGTATTGCATCTGGATGGATTTGGTCAGATCTCCCTCCATTCATAGAATGGATATCACACTTTTTGATCATGTATAATATGGAAACAGGGCTGTATGAACAAAAGGGACAAAGGGCACGGAAACAAGGAGATTCATTTTGGGCTCCAGTAGCAGTATGGATGGAGATCAAGAATTGGCTTGAGAGAACTAGATCTAGTGTAGGAGGCGAGATGGTGGGTGGTTAAATGACACTTAAGGTGGTTCTGGGTGAGGAATTTATATGTGTTATAGCTCTTAATTCATACTTGTAACTTAATATTTTATTTCTAAAGATAAACATACATAGAAATGTGACATTCACATGCAACAAGATAATCCCTCTTGTGTTATGTACCGGCACCTTGAGGTCGGGGCTCTAGTAGTTGTTGGGCAAATCCCTATCCTGCCCTACTTTGCATAATGTGTTCAGGGTTACTCCCTATTCACTGGTGTTCACCTCAGGGAATGCAATCTATTAGGCGGAACTCAAGAGTTCTCCCTTTTGGGCCTTCAGGAAATTAAGTAAAAAGTGTCAATAGACCATCAGCACCATTAGCGGTGAGATCGCCAGAGGCCCAACTGGCCCAGTTCATGTCTTACCTGCTCTTCAAAATAGAAGCCTTAAGTGATTCAGTGGGCACCTACGAATCCTGATCAGTTTGGAAAAGATGAGTTGCTCTTGGCTCATGCAGCAGCACCCAGCAGCCGTTTTGTCAGAGGTTTCTCAGATGTTGGAGCAGCTGCCTGCTCACAAAGATGCAGTAAGTTGACTTTACTCGATGGTGGGGGGCAGAATCCTTTCTTCTGCTCCCGACTGGAGCTATCGAGGGTGCAATGTTGTCCACAACGTCTCCAGCAGTCCTCAGTGATGAGTTAGGGCAGTTTCCTTGCAGTGTGGGTCCAACCTGTAGATCATCTTTCAGTCTCTCATTCAAGCGGCAACCCCTGAAGCTCAACGCAGAGAAAACGGAAGTACTCATCCTAAGATCCACCCCCTCTGCATGGGATGACACCTGGTGGCCCCTCTTCCCCGAACACCCACCAACCTCCACGGACCACACCCACAACCTCGCCATCATACTCGACTCCTCATACACCATGAACCGCCAGATCAATGTCGAGCCCTCCACATGCTTTAACACCCTCCGCATACTCCGCAAAACCATCAAATGAATTCCCCTGACTCCAGGAAGACCATTACACACGCACTAATCACCAGCCGGCTAGACTACGGAAAGGCGCTCTACGCCGGAATCAACAAAACACTCCTTCTCAAACTCCAGACAGTTGAGAGCGCCGCAGCCAGAGTAATACCATGACTAGGCCACATCACCCAGCACCTCCCTGACCTCCACTGGCTCCCTGTTAAAAAGAAAAAAGAGAGTTACCTTAAAACTGCTCACACATGCCTACAAAGCCCTCCATAACACCGGACCCCAATAGCTCAGTGAAAGAATCTCCTTCCACGCCCCAAAGAGAAGCTTCCGCTCCGCAGACCTAGCCCTTTCCAAGGTCCCCTGCATCCACTGAGTGAGAACGGGGGGCAGATCCTTCTCCTACATTGCTGCCAAGACCTGGAACAAACTCCCCCTCAGCATCAGATGAAGCCCTACACTGCAAACGTTCAGAAATAACCTCAAGACCTGGCTCTTCGGTTAACCTCGGAGCTGCTTGAACCTACCTGCACCTTGAGACCCTCATGGGTGAGTAGTGCGCTCTGTGGGCACAGGCAGAGAGCACCACCTTACACAGGGAAGAAACGGCAGGGTTGAGGAAACACCCCATTGCGCAGACCTGGGATGATATGCTTAGAACGCTCGTGGGCTCCGATGCCTAACTGCAGCCACCGCCCGCACAGCAGGTGGGGCCTAGCACCTAATGTATCACCAGAAAGTAGAAGATGTGCTGCATCTGTATGCTTTCCCAACCACAGGGGTTGGATCAGACAAAGCCTTGCATTCCTTGAAGATGTTAAACGGAAGCAGAAGTAACCTTAGCGACCACACGCCCGCATAGGCAATAGAAGTGGCAGCCCACGCTCAATAACGACGACACACTAATCTAGACATGGCAACACCTAAAAAGACATACCAGGCACTGGATACATGTTCCCTCAGCATATTGACATCTCTTGTTTGCTTCGATTTATTATTGGTTGTTAAAAGAATTTGGTTGAACTGTTATAAAAAAGAGAAAGGAGATATCTAGTGAGTAGATGCGACATTCATATATATATATGGATCTGTTTACTCTAGACATGTTCAAAGGTATAATTCAAGAGTTGAGATCGACAATGAATAGCATTCTCATATAAGCGTTGCTTACTTTTTATTTATTTTTCTTCAATTTTCTTGCCTCTGTTGCACTGTGGATTACTGTCGGGAATAGGCATACCTAACACTCTTATCTTGGCGCTCAATTGGAGATGACAGAATGTGCGGGACGTAAGTGCCCAAGACGATTAACAACTGGATGAGCATCCATACACTGTAGACACACCAATGACACCAAGATTATGTGAAGGAAATACGCTGATTTCTCTGCACAGTGCCATAGAATAAGAGATGTTAAAGTGGAAGTGATGCTTATTAATGCTTGACAATGGATGTATCGTACCAGGAATAAAAACGTACTGAAGATATTGAAACAAAAAAAAGAGACATAACGTACTGCAGGAACCAGCTTTCCTGCTACTGGGAGCTACTACCGGCCAGATCCCGCCCCAAAGACATATGGGCCCCATTCACGAGCTGGCTTCAGAACACAGACAGGGACAAGCTGAAGCATCATGCTTCACATAGAGAACTAACATACCCCCATGTTGACAGAGAACATGTAAAATTAACGTTGATGGGTTGCCAAAACAGAAAAGGTGATGTGTACAATTCAACTGTAGATGCCTTCCCCCCAAAAAACAATGTTGGATAATGCTGTAAAAGTGAGACTGGCTATTTATTGTAATGGTAATAATACTATGAACATTTTGGCACTGTTTTCTTCGGTTATTACTGTTTCATGTTTACCGATGCAATCAACTCAATAAAAATAGTTTAAAAATAAATAAATGGGTGAGTAGTGCGCTCTATAAATCCCTGACTGATTAATTGATTGATTTCGGGTCTAGGTCTTTGAATTTTTCTGTTGCGGTTCTGCTTCTTTTGAAGTGGGCACTTCTCCCTTTCATCTTGCTTCATGAAAGATGTCTGTCACAGCAGGCTCAACTTCAAAGCTGATTGTTAACAACACAATTCATGGGAGTGACCAGAGTTCACACCTGGATGTCAGACACAGTGATATGTGCATCAAAAAGTTAATTCCAGACCCCAAACCCTACTATTTATAATTCTTTTATTAGCCCCATTTCCCTTCCTGAGATGTGCCCAAGCCCCTTCATTCTGAGTTATCCTTTTCCCCCAGTTTGCCCCCATCCAGCTTACAGGAATACAGCAATTCACAGATCCGTCTGGGGAGTTTCCTCTCCTGCTCATGTCTTTATCAGATATGCCTGAGCTTTCCAAAATGGAACCGAGGGTCCTCCATTTCTTGTACCATTGCAGGTATGCTCACTCAGACTGCTTTCACAGTACGCTTTCAGTGCTTATTGTTCCTACATGTACCCATGAATCCAGCAGGCACTCAGTCTGCGCACACTGTTCAGCACTGAAGCTTTTCTTTATTTAACCAGGGTGTGCTATTTACAAACACACACTGCCAGCACAGACACCCACTAGGTGTGCGCTGCACTATACTTCACCCTGCATATTGAACTCCACCTAAGCACACATACACTCAGTACATGCGTTATTAACACATACACTGCACAGTACATCTATCATGTATTGTATTCCTCTCAGACATGCATACACCCAGTGCATGCACTATCCACACATGCACTACACCGTACTGCTCCATCCCTGTAATGTACCCTTTCCAGGCACCCATACAATGAATGTAGGGTCACTACTTCTGTGTGGGAAGCACTCTACAACTTACCTTTTGTAGGCCAAGGGTGAGTTGAGCACGCAGCAGTGGAACTTTTAAAAGAGTGAGTGAGCCTCTAGGCCTCACTCCAGGGAAACAGGGTAAAAAGGTCTTGTTCATTACTACTGATCAGTACATGGTATGCTGCCACCACCACACTCATGCTGCTTATCTCCTGGTAAAGGGTTTAGGCTTCCATCTCTCACTATTAGGGTAGCACTTTAGCCCCTCCTCCTGGTCCAACTAGACCCCAATCCGTGAGACAGCCTACGTTATGGTGCACACACTTTTTGGGAATCACTCCTCCTTCTGGAACTCGTCATGGTGGCCATCTGATCTTGGCCCTCTCCCTTCTCCTGCTCAAAAAACAGAAATTTTGGGAGCCATCTTTGATACCAAATTGTGCTTCTCAGATTAAATAAACCAAATCACCTCTTTGTGATTTTTCCTGCACAGAACTTTTAAGAAGATCTTCCCGTTCATTCCTTTGGAACTCCAAAAAATAGTGATGGTGGCACTCGTCATCAAAAAAGATAGACTATTGCAATGTTTACAAGCAGCTGGTGAAAAAACGTCAATCCATACAAAATGTAGCCTCTAGAATGCTACCATCTCTCAATCATTGTGGGATCTGCAGTGGCTCACAGTTAGGAATAAGGTCAATTTTTAGGCACTGTTTCTGGTCCATAAGCCTCTTCATCGGACCGGACCAGAATACTTTCAGAAAGTGTTCTCCTGGTACGCTCCCAGCCCAAACCTGAGATCAAGTTCAGCCAGAATGGTAAAAGTCCGCAGAAGAAACACAGCTAGATCGTGTGTCAGGACTTTCTACTTCTGTGCTAGTAAACTCTGGAATTACATTACATAATAAATGGAGCAGCAAGAGTTTGATTGGAACCTTTTCTGGCAGCTGTGGTAAGTAAAATAAAGTGCTTTTAAATATTTTAAATAATGTGTGCATGTGGGTAAGAATGTGTTTGTGTGAAAGAGAGAGAGCACATGTCTGAATCTGTGAAAATGTTTCTTTATGTGTGCATGAAAGTGAATGAGAGTGAGAGTGAGTGAAAGGCAGTGAGAATGAGTGAAAATAATTGAGGATGAGGGGCAAATTAATTAAGACTTTGTACTAGTGCAAAGTTGCACAAACTGAGGCAAAGTGGTGCAAAGTCTTGGTAAACTTTAGACTTTCTAGTGTAAAACTTGCTTTGCACTGGAAAGTAGCCCCAAAGTAACACAACTAATGATCTGTACTGCTTTGGCATATCTTGAATCATAGAGACATGGCATGTGGGTTATGTGGGCATTCCCACACTACAATCCCGGGTTTTTGACACTAAGCCCTATCTCCTAAAAATGTTAGACAGGGCTTTAAACCCAAAAATATCACCTTTTTGAGGCATGCTTTAAGTCAGAGAAATGTTTCATATTCATCTAAGTTTTTACACATTGCATGTGTGCTGCACTATACACATCTAATGTGTCAAAGGTTTTAAAGTTTGTCTAGGCATAGTATTTTGTACTGTAAGGTTCACCTTCAAGTACAAGACCTACACTAGACATCATATGCACACCTTTACACCATTGTGCAAAGGAATGTGTGTGTAGTGCTAGTCCGCCTGTTTGTGCACCAGTGCTAGGGAAGAGAGCAACAGTGTCATATCTGCACTGCACTGTGATGCTTTCTTTCCCAGCTTTGTTTGCTGGTCTGCACGGCGCTATTTTTCATAAATGTGACCCAAAGTGGAAGTAAGTATGAGTAAGTGAGAATAAGAGAGTGAAGCAGAGGCTGAAAAATTTAGAGTATGTGGGTGAAATGAATAAGTATGAGTGTGAGGGGGTGTTAGGGTGAGGGGTAGAGCACATTTTAGTACAAGAAAATGGCACTGAGCAAACGTAATTGTGAGTGGGAAAGACTGAGTGCCAGTGAGCGAGAAAGAATGAGCACGAGTATGAATGAGTGAATGCATAAACATGGGTGAAAATATGGATTATACTTTCGAGTGTCCCCTTGACCCTGACATACTGAAGGCAATTTTTGCCTTATAAAGGCACCCATGGCAAAATTCGAGCACTGACGTACTGGAGGGAGTTCTTTGCATGGAAGGCAATTCTGGCAAAATGCGAGCAAACCGAGGCACTATAGAGGTTATACTTGGCAAATGGGGACACCCATAACCATATGCTGGCACAGGCCTACTGGATTTAATTCTTGGCACAGGGGCACCTGTGGACTGCTGGTGCTGGCATACTGGAGACAACTCTTGCCATAAAGGGCACCTGGTGCATGATGCTGGTGTTGGTACATTAAAGGAAATGTTTGGCATAAGGAAGGATACCCCTGGTATATAGGATGGGGTCAATCATGACAAAATACTGCCCTGACATACTAGAGATAATCTTTGCCATTATAGTCACCCAAGGTTCATGGATGGCACTAATGGCAACATTCTGGCAGTGGTATATTATACATAATGCTTTAATTAAAGAGGCACCCTTAGCATGTGGTGAGCACCCATGACAATATCATTGATCTGGCACGATGGAGCACATTTTTGACATATGAGGGCACCCTTGCATATTTAAAAACAATTGGGTCAACTTTTGGGGAGCATCAGGTTAAATTGACCTGGAACAGCATAAAAGACTATTTAATGAGTGCTTTTTCCGAGCTGTAGCTTCTTTTTAAGCAAATGTATGTGGTAACTGTGCTTTAACATGCATTATCTAGTCCCAATCTTTCCAAATTTCCTTGGGGAGAGACTCACTTGGAACTCTCCCTAAACAGCTCACTCGCTTCACTCACTACCATTCAGGGCAAGTATTATTGTCCACCAATTTAAAAAATATATCATTCTCCACTCGAAGAACAGAAGGTGAAGTGTCTTGGTAAGCACTGTTTACTTTCTTCAGCTTCAACTTGGACTAGGACAGGGGCATTATGCAATAAGGTTTTTAAATTTAACAAATTCAGCAGTGTAATATGCACTTTTCTAATTAAATAAAAAATAATCTGAAGAACAATCATTTTTCAACAAGTTGTTGTTATGTTTCATTATTGTGAATACAGGAAAAATGAAGTGTGTAAATTAAACCTTCACATATGTGCTTCACACGCGTGATAGAGAGCATTACAAAATAATCTTAAATTAAAATGTATTACCAGAAAGGAATGATGTAGGCCAGTAATATAGTTCATATTCAATATATGGTTTACATTCATTATAATATGTGGGCATAACTATCATTGCTTTATTTAAATCTCTTTTAAATCTTTTTTCTCTCCCTATTATTCTCATTGCAGTATACAGTAGGGGAACTACTGAATCATGACAGTTTGGGGTTTGAAAAATGTGGGTTCCTGGTGCTGCTGTGTGTTTTGTGATACTATATCTTCTTGAGATGAACACATAGGCTGTTGTTACGATGCTGGGTGGATGATACAGTTTCGGTGAGGGAACTGCTTGATTAACCGGCTGGTTTAAACTCCTAACGCCATCTTTGTAATACGACGGTCGGAGTTTAAACCTTAGATTACGGTCGGAAAGCCTCCAACCTGCAGTAGGAGGCTTTCCGACCGACATCCAAATCAGGCCCATAATTTTTTATGTGATACTAAGATTAGTAATTGATGATCCCCTTGCATGTCATGTCAGCACCCTAATACAGGTATTATCTATAACAGAAATGTGTCTATGTTGTGTTATTATATTAGTCATGCATTTACTACTATGTCAATTGTTGTGATGTCCTCAGGGTTAAGGTCATATAATATCAACTTCTAGGAAGATTGAGGGTCAAATTCATGTGATGCCTCGTCCTCATCCTCGGATTCATCCCCTCTGCATGGGACAACACCTGGTGGCCCCCTGCCCTCAGAAACCCACCCACCCCCACGGACCACACCCGCAACCTTAGCATCATACTCAACTCCTCACTCACCATGAACCACCAGATCAACGCCGAGTCCTCCACATGCTTCAACACCCTCTGCATACCTCTTCCTGTATTGTCATTAAGGTCAAGGGTGAGTGAAGTCACTTCTGAAGTGACGTCCATGTGTACTTGGTGTACATGTTTTCGTTGTGCACACAGGAAACCCAGAGACACACGCCCTTTGCAATGATACAGTGTCTGTCCTCTTGCAATTACCCACACTAGAAACACCCATTTATGTCTGTTTCTGGTTTCTTTTCTATGAGTGACTCATCAAGCTACAGGTCCGTTTGTTGCATAACTTTCGCATAAAGTGGCTGGCCGAGTTGTTAATATATTTATCACTATCCCTACACTAAGAACTTGATAAGATGATTCAGCCCTAATTTTTTGAAGCATTTTTTATTAATATTATATGAAAACGAAATAACACAATGGCTAATTGGGCACTTCCATTCCTCTTTCTTTTTAATGATGTACCGTACCTCACAGGCACAGCAGAATGCGCAATGTGTTGAATATTTATTATTCCCTTTAGTCAGTTTTTGAAGCCGACTTCATGGAAACTGCTTATAAAACTCACCTTTGGAACACTTTAAATCAGTTTCAATCACAGATACAACTCCTTGCCTAAAGGTTTCTTCTGTGCAATTCTGCTTTTGATTTTTTTTTCGTACATCTTTAGTGAGTGAATAAATGGCCTTTTGAAATGAAAACTAGCGCTTGCTGGCTGACAGATATAATAAGTGATGCATTCTCGGCCCCATATCAAGCTTACCTTTAGTTGCCTTGGCAATGCGGCACCCAGTAAACACCAATACCCCAGGGTATTGTGTAATGTTACTGAATCATAGCCATGGCAGCATCACGGAATGGAGGATCAGGCATGCCCCACCTCCTGAGGCATGTCAAAAACTGAACATGTGAAAGCTGAGAGGTTTGATATTTACGGTACATCTTGGAATCACAGGTATAAGCGAACTCCCATTTGCATCTGAATCACGATTTGTAGCCTGAATGGAATTTTTGTAGGTAGAAATATGCTATAATATTTTTATGTTATGTTATATTACGTTATGTTATACTCTGCTATGCTAGGTCATGTTATGTTATCTTATGTTAAGTTATGTTGTGTTTTTACATTTTCCAATTAGGACTCCTTTACAATGTACCGAAAAGCCTGAAAGAAAAAAGGAAGACCCATTGTGCTTACAAGAGGAAACCCCAGGGGGTTTATTTACTTGCGTGGCTTTTCATGTCCTTGTAAATATGGCCCCTTTACACGCATCACTTTGCGTGAAAGGGGCGTGTCATGGGTGTTGCTTTAGGCAACACCCATGACTTCTGGTACATTTCCAGATTTACTAGAAATCGTAAACCTGGAAATTAATCAGAATAATACGCCTCCCAGAGGAGGCATAGGGAGGCGCAACAAGGAGTATTTTTCTCATTTCTCTTCATTTTTTTCCTTTTTCTATGCGAACTGCATTCTGCAGCCGACATACAAAGAGGAAATCACCTCTTGTGATTGTTTTTGTGCAGGAAGGTGTACCTTCCTGCACAAAAATAATTATCCTCGTGACGCAGGCAACCTTACATCATGGTGCAAGGGTGCCTGCATTGGCGCATGGCAGGCACTTGTGCACCAGCGCAGAGGAGAGCAAAGGGATCTGTCATATCACTATAGAAATGACTCCAAAGCATCTCTTTGCTTTGGAATTAGAGCAGTGCGGTGCAGCTAAATGGCTTGCGGCACCACGTTGCATTAATTCCTTGTTTAATAAGGCCCCAGGTCTTCAGCTTGTTTATGAAGATTAGCTGCCTGGTTCACAAAGCCATGTTAAAATCATAGTTCAACGTAAGTATGGCTTGATCTACAAGGGTTAAATAAAGATTTACACCTGCAAACAGGTTTACTCACCCATATTTTTAGTGTAAATTCATGTTCTCCTGGGGTACTGAGAGAAGGCCTTCCAGAGCAGGACTACCCATGGATGTTAGTGCACCCCCATAGACTATGCTTTAGGACATTCACTAATTGTTCATTGGTCTCTATCTACTTTGCATGCGTTCCAATATTTACTGCAGTAAAGTCCAGGGGTAAACTATGTGCGGATAGGAATGGGCACAGAACACACCTGAAATAGTGAAGGGGAGTTTTTTTCAGTACGAGAGAAAAAATCCCTAAGGAAAAAAGAAAGCATTGTTGTAAATGTGATTACGACAGAGTGACATTCAGGCCTTAGTAAATGAACACATGCAAAAATATTTGCACGGTTATAAACTGAATTCACGAAAGAATCCCAGACCAATTTATGAATAAATGGTTACTATTACAGCTTTCCCAGGTATATTTCAAATGTAAAATGAACAATAATCGGGCCAATATGGTTACACAAAGTTTTTTAGGGTGTCTGTCAGACTTGCAACCTGAAGCGCAAAAAGCATGTCCTCTTAAATTTGGGAGGAATGATGATTTCAAATTGCCATTCATTCCATATAACACAAAAAATGTTAATAATTAGATTAAGAGGCGATTTTCCCTCTTCTGAACATTACAAACATTAAATAAAATTACCAGAAAAATATGGTGGAAATATTACACCCCTTCATTTCTCATATCTGGAAATGAGTGACGTGTCTTCAGTAGTCGTTCGTTGCTGCTTGTAAGTTAGTAGTAACCTTCGTGCCAACAAATGGATGACTGGATGGACTGGTGTTCACAGAAAGCAGGGTGTTGTTTCCATATGCTTTGCAACATTATCACATAGAGTTTTTGATCGGGTAATCATTTTACTGAATGAAGCTTGAAAAAATACTCTCAGGAAAATATTATATACTGGATTTGAAATCTTGGGACAGAGGCAATATTTGTCACGTAGTAAGCACTGTATGGTTAATCTATAAGTATGGTTATTTTATTTATTACTGATTGAGTGAACGTTACGGATTCGATTGACGGTGATCAGGACGCTACCGGAGAGCGGGGCCAACCACGAAGCCATGGAACCGCAGGACCCGGAACCACAGGACGGTGTGATGTTGTAAGTATCCCCCCTTAAAGGAACACACGACTCCAGGGGTGCAGAAACACTGTTTAACTTTATTCTATCACACACGCAAGAGTGCCGGGCCAACACACCCTGCTCCGTGCCGCGGCTCCGCTCTCTGTCCGTTCCGCTTCTCGCGCATGCGCATTCTCCTTTTGCGCGCTCTGCCCTCGAGCGCTGCGTAGCCACGCAGCGTGCGAGGACTAGAGCGCACACTACATATCTCCCTCCTTTTCCATGGCCCAAATAACATGCAGTCCTCACAGTCTCTAGGGTATACACCCTCCATCTAGTTCAAAGTGTTTGAAGCGGCTAGGCCTCACAATCACTCTGCCAGCTCGGGTACGTCTTACCGGGGTGCCGGAATTTCCAGGATCATTGCCTACGGCTGGGCTCCCCTCCATGTCTCGGGGGTCACCTCGCCCCACTCTGTCAGGGCTGTGACCTTCCTCCGTCGGTAGCTCTTCCAATTCCATCGTCGCCTGGTCTCCCTGCTCCTCACTGTACTCTCTCTCTTGTATGTCTCTTCCTTCAGGGAGTTTACTCCCTTCATTGTCTTTTGTGTATGTTTCATGGGATAATTTCTCGTTCTCTTCCTCTGGCCATTTTAGGATCTTGTTGCATTTCGCCATGCGGTCGTGGGACCACACGTTCCCATCGCTGAGTAAGGCGGCTCTCTCATATACCTCCTCCACTTGTAGAGGTGGACTGTACTTGCTGTCTCCCTTCTTCCTTCGTACCGCTAACTTGACTATCACCCACTCCCCTTTCTCCAGAGTGGCATTTTTGACCTTCCGTCTCTGGTTGTAGTACTCCGTGTACACTCTCTGGGCCTTCTCCAGGTTGTGTTGTACTACCGCTGGAGACCATTTGCTTGTGATCGTCTTTTCCCTCCACATTACGTTGTCCTTGGTGAAGGGGTGTCTCCCCCGTAGGATTTGGAAGGGGCTGTACCCAGTCCCCGTGGGGGTGATGCGGTAGGCCCACACCGTGTTCTGTATCTCTTTCTCCCAGTCTTTCCCCATCATGATGGCTGCTTGGATGGATCCCATTAGCACCCTGTTGAAGCGCTCTACCTGTCCATTGCTCGACGGGTGGTACACTGCAGTGTGTAGCAATTTGATCCCATTTTGCTCCGTGTACTGTATGTGTATCTCCGGCCATTTGGAATACTTGTCGACCAGGACACAGAGGTATTGGGGCGTTCCGTGGATGTCCAGCACCGGTCCCAGGATGTCCACCGCCACGTCTTCCCACGCCCCACTTGGTAAGGGGAATTTCCCTAGCGCCGGCCGTAGGGGAACCAGCGTCTTGTCTGCTCTTTGGCACTGGTTGCACTCTCTCACTTGTCTTTCCACCTGAGCGTCAATTCCTGGCCACCAGTACATGTGCTTCACCCTCGCCTTAGATTTTACTATTCCTAGATGTCCTTCGTGTAGAATTGCAATTAATCGGGGGACCACTGCTGCCGGGGGAACCACTTTGTCTCTCCTGTACAGGAATATTCCTTCGTTCACCACTGATAATTCTTCTCGGACTTCATAATATTTTCGGAGTGCCTCTCCTAGCCGTTTCTTCTCCGGCCATCCCCGTATTATGTGTTCTTTGACTTTGCGAATTTCCTCATCTTCTCCATACGCCTGTATCCAGTCTTGTTTGCTTATTACCCTTTCTGGGTCGTCCATTACTGCCACCATCACGTCTTCCTCTGTGGCCGTGTCCGGGGCTCCTTCCATGGCTGCTGCTCTGCTAAGATAGTCTGCCACCTTGTTCCTCGTCCCCGGAATGTACTCCACGTCGTATCTGTACTCTAGCAGTCTGAGCGTCATTTTTGATATGCGGGGTGTGGCGCCAGCATGCCCGCTAGAGGTGAGCACCTGGACCAAGGGCTTGTGGTCCGTCTTAAGTAGCAATCTTGTGCCCCATAAGAATTGGCGATATTTTCTCATAGCCCACACCACAGCTAGCATCTCTTTCTCAATCACACTGTATTTCTGCTCAGTGGGTGATAGCGTCCTGGACGAGAAGCTGAGTGTTTCCACCAGTCCATCACTTCTTTCCTGCATGAGTACTGACCCTAGTCCTTTTTCGCTGGCATCTGTCGTCAGTATTGACCGGCCGAGTGGATCATAACCTTGCAAGGGCACCGCTTGACTGATGTCTTTCTTCAGGGCCTCAAATTCCTTTTGTGTGTCCTCCGTCCATTTGTAAGTCGTTTTGTCCCTCGTTAGTTGTCTGAGGTGATGTGTCTTGGTGGCAAAGTGTGGCACGAATTTGCTGTAATACTCTGCCATCCCTAAGAAGGACCTTACTTCTTCTTTGTTGTTGGGTGCTGTCGCCTTGCATATCACCTCCACATTTGCTCTTTTAGGGGTGATGCCGTGTCCTCCTATCTCGTGACCTAGATACGTGACTGATGTCATCCCCAGCCTGCACTTCTCCCATTCCGCAGTCAGGCCTTTGTCTTCTAGTACTCTGAGTACCTTTTCCAGCCTCTCATCGTGGTTTCTTCTATCTGTTCCCATCACGAGTATATCGTCCTGAAAATACTGGACGCCCTCGATGTCCTGAAACAAACGATGCATCAGTTTTTGGAACACCGCCGCTGCGGAGGCGAGGCCAAATGGCATTCTCCGGAATTGGTAGCACCCAAAGGGTGTGATAAACGATGTCAATTTCCGGCTTGTCGGGTGTAGGTCTATCTGGTGATAGGCGGACGTTAGGTCGATGGTGGAGAACCACTTTACCCCTTTGGTCTTGGCTAGCATTTCTTCGATGCGAGGTAATGGGAATTTCTCCACTATGAGACACTTGTTTAGTTCCCGAAGGTCCACACACAAACGGACTTTCCCATTTGGTTTCATCGCCACTACCAAGGGGGCGAGCCATTCCGCACTGTCGATCGGCTCTATTATACCCTCCTTTTCCAGTCTGTGTAGCTCCGTCGGCACCGCGTCTTTCACCGCTAGGGGTATATTTCTGACTCTGTGGGACACTGGACTGGAGTTTTCTTTGAGTACTATCTTGTGTGTAAATTTCTCCAGCTTCCCCACCTTTCCTCCGAACACCTTCGGGAATTTATTCTTCATCGCTTCCAATACCGGCCAGCTCCCTGGCGCTGTCATGAGGACTTGTGTGTCGCCTCCCGGGTCTAGTTTGATCCCTAGATCCCCTTGGTCCATCCATCCCAGTACGGAGGGGCCTTTCTCCGCTATGTACAATTTGCACTCGGCTTGTCTACCTCTGAATTCAAAGGTTAGTTTCCTGTACCCCACCATGGGTATCGGTTCCCCTGTATACGATACTGGGCGAATGTCTGGTGGTTCCAGCCTTGTTCCCAACGTGGGTTCGAATTGCTCCTTCCATACTGCTTTCTGGATGATGGTGTACGGGGATCCCGAGTCTATTACTATCTGGATTTTTACCCCTCCTATCTTCATGTCGCATTGTGGTTTGCGGGTTCTCTTCCCGTCTATCCCCAGCACCTGGTCATCGACACACAGGACCTCCACGTCTTCCTCCTGCTCTTCTTCCTCCTCCCGTTGCTCTTGTTCCACGTACTTCACCACGGGCCTCTTCGTCTTCCTTCGGCAGACTTTCTCATAGTGGCCCATTATGCCGCAGAACATGCACTTCGCACGGAACGCTGGGCATCTCTTGTCCTGAGCTGTATGTGCAGGGCTGCCGCATCTGTAGCAAGCTCCGTTGTTGTCTCTAGTCCGCTTCCACGTTTGTCCAGTCTTCCCTTTCCATTTCGGGGGTCCTCTGCTCTCCTGGGGCGGTTATTTGCTTCTTCCCTGTGCTTCTGCGTCATCCACTTTGTTCACCATGGTCTTCGGGACCACTTCCCTTTTTGCCGCTTCCGCGCACCTTTTTGTTAACTCCGCTTTCTTCACCATCACGATCACTTCTTTTAGTGGCGCCTCACTATTCGCCCACAGCTTGTCTTGTATGCTCTTGTTCGTAGTATGCATGACGATTTGGTCCTTGATGAACTCATTGTGTAGAGCTCTGTATTTGCATGTCACCACCAGTTTCTTCAATGCCGCTACGTATTCATCGATGGTTTCTCCCGGCTCTTGTTTCCTCTGTTGGAAGTTGTACCTATCTATCGAAACACTCACCGCTGGGCGGTAGTGGGCATCGAGGTCCTCCATGGCGTGTTTAAATACATCATCGTCCGCGTTTTGCCGGGGTTGCGGCACTAGATTCTGGTAGACCCTTATGCCTTCTGGGCCTAAATTGTGCAGGAGTATTCTTTTCTTTCTCGCGCTGGGGAACGCTTCTCCGTTTTCATCTTCGAGGGCCGCTAGGTAGTTCTTAAAATATTCCCGCCAATCCTCCCACTTCACTTGGGGTTCTCCTGGTCTTGGCAGAAATGGTATTAGCGCCGTCAGTGAAGATCCTTGGGTGCTCATCTCCACCCTCCTTCCTGGCACCGCTCCTGGGCCTCTCGAACTATCTGGCGTGTCTCCCCTCCCTGGTTGCGCCTGCTCCTGTTGCTCCTCTTCCGACCCCCCGTCGCCGCATGCTGCCGCTTCCGCCAGGATCCCTATGACTAGGCCTCGCGTGTGCCTCTTGCGGTTTTGCGCCTTCTATTGGTCTCTGCATGTGGTCTGTACCTTTTTCCACTGCCTCTGCCACGCTCTTCGTGTGTTTTTTCCTGGGAATGGTCTTCTTCCCGTCTTCCCCTTGGCTGGCTACTGCTGCTCTGGCCTGTGCTCACAGTCAGTGGGTCAGGATTCTTCTGCTGTCTGTAGTTGCAGATATGTCCCAGTCTCGTCGCCACTGTGATGTTGTAAGTATCCCCCCTTAAAGGGACACACGACTCCAGGGGTGCAGGAACACTCTTTAACTTTATTCTATCACACACGCAAGAGCGCCGGGCCAACACACCCTGCTCCGTGCCGCGGCTCCGCTCTCTGTCCGTTCCGCTTCTCGCGCATGCGCATTCTCCTTTTGCGCGCTCTGCCCTCGCGCGTTGCGTAGCCACACAGCGTGCGAGGACTAGAGCGCACATACAGACGGCGGTCGGCGAGCCTACAAAGGACGTGGAGCGCCGTGGACATTACCGGTGCTAAGGCTACTGAGCGCAACCGGGAAAGGAGTTGAGGACTAGTGATCACAGGAACTTCCGGACAACAGTAATAGTGGCTGGGGTGAGCAATCGTAGCGCAGCACGTTACTAAGCACAGCAGCTGCTGCGGGCCATTGCAGAGAGTGAGCGCAGGTCCCCCTGCGGCTCAGCCAGCACTGGATGTGGCTTGGGGGAAGCCCGGTGAGCTCCCACTGAGTTTCCATCTCCTGCTCAGCCTTTAGCCCCACTCACATCTGCCTGCCTTGTATTATTCATGTCTGACCTGCTCTTCCCTGCTCTGCTTGCCCCACTGCCAGTCGCCAATTGCTGCCCTTCATTACCACCTCTCCCTCTTGGGTCCAGCCATCAGCGATTAGTCCTTGGAGTGTGCAGCTACCTGCCAACTACTGCTCCCCATAACGTCCTCTCCTCCGAGGTTCTGGGGGTTCAGTCAGCAGCCCCTTGAGTGTCCTTCCACCAACCATTTCTGCCTACCACGGAAGGTGTGGAAGTGACGAGTCACAGTGGACATCGCAGGAGGTCACTGTGCCATTGAGCCGCACTGAGCTCTGCATCCACGAGTGGCTGTGTCTGCAGAGATCAAGGCAGATGGAGAGGCAAGTGAGCGGTGTGCAGGGGGGTGGCAATGCTAGTACTGTTGTTCCTCATGTATGCGCGGAGCTGGTCAGCGCTAGGCAGGTGCGGCTTGTGCTACAGTGAGGAATGCCCAACCCCCCTCCTGCGCTCCTGCGCTCCTGTGCTCCTGCGCTCTTGAGGCTGTGCTCTGTTTAGCACAGGTGAACTGGAAGTAGAACAGTAAAGTGAAGTGGAGTCGTGTACTGAGAGCCAGGAGTGGAGGTAGTGGCCCGGCTGTAACCTTAGCTCCCCAGCTCCCTAGCCCCCTAGCCCCCCAGCTCCCCAGCTCTCTTGCTTTCACGAAAAGCACCGGCACTGGCAAAGGGAAGGAAGGCAGGTGCTGCCGAAATCTGAATACAGTGTCTAAAGTGTTTACAGTGTCCAGAGTCGAAAGGGGGATCAGTATAAGTGCAGAAGATCAGAAGGGGGCTTCGAGCTGGAAAGTGGGTGTGTTTGGTCACAAACAAGTGAGTGGAGGCGGCGGTCAAGCAGGCAAGCAAGCCTGAGTGAGATGACCTCTAGAAAATTATGCTCAGGGCATGTGATTTCCTTGTCACCCAGACAATCCCATAAACTAAGGAGATCGCACAGCGGTATTACAGCAACTTCGTTATAAATCCCATCCAGTCATCACCATTTTTTTCCAAAAGATGCCCCGGATTGTACCTGAGATGGTAGCAGTGATTCCAGAGGGATTGGTCCCTAACTTCCATTTAGCAACGCCCTCTTCTTCAGATCATGTGGAATCTCACGGAGACTATTGAATTTCTGCTGGGGGCCAGATTAAGGTAAATAAAGGGGATCGGGCTCAGATAAATGAAGGTGCCCAAGAGGGCCTAGTTAGGAAACCTTCTGATGCTTTTTTGCCTTCAAATGCAGTTATAGATGCTCTTGTTGCCCAACAGAACCAGCCACATACTTCCCTGAACAGGTCTAACATAGACTGCATGACTGTTGTTACACCTGACTGGGGTACATTTGTAAGGGATCAAGCCAGGAGGGTGCTCCTGAAGATCCTTTGGAAGATGATCCTAGTATGGTCGAGAAGGCGAAGATATGTAAATAAAATAGAGGTCCGGGGAAGATTTTACACTCCCAGATATTGTCATAGAAGCCCAAATAAGGGGTCATGGGAACAGTCCAGCACGAACTACCAAGCTAGGTCTTCCCTGGACTGGAAACAAGCATCCTAGGACCGGTTTTGGGGTTTCACCCCTCTTCAGCCAGGATTATTGCTTTCCAACTTAGGAAATTCCCCTTTATTGGAAGGGGAGTGAGTGTTGTAGTTCCTTTGTACGAAAAGGGTCCGAAAACTTTGCCATCCAGCTTCAGACAGATTACATTGCTGGATGATTCGGGCAAATTATTTGCTAAAAGCAAACTGTGCCACCTGCAACAATGGGCCAATGACCAGAATATCATACCGCCAGAACAAGCTGGTTTCAGAAAGAAACATAGTACCCTGGACAACAGTGTGGTCCTCCAGACCATCGCAGAGAAAAACATTTTTACAGGGCATGCCCGTCTATACTGCATTCATTGATTTCTCCACGGCGTTTGATAAATAAGACCACCAAACGCTGTGGAGAAAGCTCCTTTGACTCGGTATACCACATCATCTTCTGGGTCTCATCATGGAATTACACTCACATACCGGGTGCCAAATCTTGATGGGAAGTTCGCAAGGGTTATCTCGTAAGATTAGAACACATAATCGGCTTAAGCAGGGTTGCCTGCTGGCCCCTCTTTTGCTTTCTGTATATAGATCTGATTTGAAATTCGGTGAGGGTGGATGCCCCTAGAATTGGTGCAATGTCCGTTGGTTCTCTGTTATATGCGGATGAAGGGGCCAACCTTGATTTAATGCCTACTGGCTTGCAGCGTCACTTGGACGCCCTGACTAAATATGCAGAAGCCCATTTTTTAAAAATTAACATTGCTGAAAAAAAGATCCTGGTTTTCCATAACAAAGGGATCAGAATAAAGAGGTGTTTGGGTCTGAAAAACTAGAATTGGTTGATTTCTATTTATATCTCGGAAAGGTTTTTCAAAAATGGGCGAAATACAGAGCATATTAAACTTGTGTAAGCAGGGCTGTTTCTCAGTCTAGCGCACTGAATAGATTCTATAGAACCTTTGGGAGATGCAACTTTGGCCATGTTTTGTCAATGTTCAGGGTTAAAATCCCCCCTTCATTGTCATACGCTGCAGAGGTGCTGAATATGAACCATTGGCTCTCCTTCGATAAGGCCTAAGGTCAAATCCTGCGCCAAATTTGTAACCTAAACTCTCTGGCCGTCCCCATACTTTACGTCTTGAATTTGGCTTACTTTCCTCATATACTTTATCCCTGGCAGCGGTTTTGAGGTGGAGTAATTTTCTCCTCTGGAGGGGAGAGGGTACACTTAGGACTGCCTTGAGAGTGGAAATCTTTGCTAGTTGAAAGAATAATCGACCCTTCGAGTGAGCAAATGATTTATTTGGGCTTAGCTGGAACACTGACTCTCCCTTGCCAAAGTCTGTATTGAAGCTGTTTATAAAGAAGCCTGTAACCTCCATTAGTCTGGCAAGAGATATAGCTTTAAGTCAGCCCAAGTAATGTAATGAGGTGGTTTGTGGGAGCGCAATGGAGAACAAACCACAGCCTTATTTAATTTGGAATGTACCGCATGGGATTAGAAGGTTGATACTCCTATTGAGACTCCACTTGTTGCCCCTAAAATAAGTTACTGGCATTTGGGATAAATTACAGAAAGAGGAGAGAATTTGTGAAATGTGCTGTTTACAAGTCCAAGATTTTAATCATGCGTAATTTGTGTTTCCGGAGCTACAAAAGGATAGGCACAGTTCTTTAAGACCATCATTTTTCAAATTTACCATTCATTCTGCCTATGAGGTCCGTTTATTTGTCTTGTCCCCACCAAATGAAATTGTCTGTCTTAGGATTTATCAATTGTTTTTTACTTTCTTGGCTGTTTATTAGGTAATTTTAATTCTATTTCATATGCTGTAATATTTCGATGGTTGGTTAGTTGATTTTATATGTCTCCTAATATTTTTTCCTTTTGCTTACTAGGAATTCTTTGCCCTATTCTTTCTCTTGTATGCGGTATTTCCACTTTACTGTTTTATATGACTGTTTCATCGTCTCTTGCACTCCGCACAGTATGTATGATAATACATTGTTAGGAGGCAATGTTGTACAAAGGAAAAATTATTTATTGAATGTAAAGTATTTCTCGTTTAACCTGTAGTGTGTAATTTTGTGAACCTCCATAGGGGTTCCATATTATAATAAATAATAAACTAGAGCATTACTTTTTAGGGCATTGTCTTAGATAGATCATCACTTCTGTGACATATCAATACAATACACTAAGAGGAAATAAAAAGAGAAAAAGGTGAAAAATGAGGAAAACAAAATAAAGAACAAAATATGCATATATTTTCTACCTAAGCCAACGTTTGTCAATTTCACAATCTTTATCATGATTGTTAATGGAATAAGCCCCTTTATTTTCAGTATATTAAAAAGAGAAATATACAGTCCCAATATTGTCTGCTGTTCCATCATAAATCACTTTTTGGAGCATCTCACTTTTCTCAGGTTTGATGGTTGGGGGTCCAACTCACACCAACTTCTTAAGATAAGCAATTTCTCCAGCTTAATTATTCAAGAGATACATTCTTTCTATTCCTTAATACTGTTTTGTTATACACCTAAACAAATTAATGAAGGTGGTGCAATAATTTTGAAACATACGCGTTTAGAAATTTCTTGCATTACTTCGACCCTGTAGTATCTGATGACAGCAGATTGTCCGATGTATGGAGAATATTGCAGGACCATATTATGTTATCGATGGTGTGTGGAATACGTAAGAGCAATGGTGTTTTCTTCAAAGATTTGCTGCAAACAGCATGGAGGACAGCTGCCGATATTTTCTTCTTAATAATACAGTTGAGAGCTTTTATCTGCTTGTTAAAAGCGGGCAAAAGATCATATTGAAAATAGAGCCAGGAATGAGGAGTAATTCACATGAACCAGAATACCCCTCTATTGGTTATTCCCTTTGGGATAATTTTTAATTGGGCCCAGGATTTCTTCATTACAAAATAAACAATACCTATAATATTTATGGGTGTTTAGTCACTATTTGGCAACTTTATTGTATTAGGGCACTATTGGTTGCGAGTCGATTTTTAGTGGGTTGTGAAAGTCCAAGCAATACATAAGGATGCCTTTAAATACTGTACCTTTCTTGTCACATTCACTGCACTTCAAAGACAGAGCTAAAATGTCAGGCTATGTCTTCTGACAAATTGCTGCTTATGTTTTTTTATCATGGGTATTGGTATTTACAAACTCCTCTCAGAGAAAGAAAAGTAAAGTCAATTTTGTGACATTCTTTCTGGTGTCCAGGTAGTGTGAAAGGAAAGGCTTTAGGAGTTTTTTGTGTCAAATGAACTGATCACACTAAGCACTTAGGAAAACAAAAACAAGCATTGGTATAGCCAATCAGTCACCCCTTTGGGACCTTATAAGTGTTTAGCCTTACAGCACCTTATCAGACTCCACATGGCATCACAATACCTAAAATAATTAAACGAAAACGGTCTAATAATCATCAACTACCTTCCAGAGGGTTCAAAGTACATAAGCGTTCTTTCCTAAACAGGAGTGGAATCAGAGCACAGCAGCACACAAAACGCTCCTATGTGGACACCGACACCATGGCACAAAGTGATTACTACAGCATCACCCTGACATATGGCAAGGTGGATTACACACTCGCTGTTAGAATATGGGCAAGAACAAAAAACACCCAATTTAGAATAAAAACGAAGGCATCTGAAATGGCTGCTGCAATAACACAAAAGGACGTTCATGTTAAAACAATGGGTGATACTCTCAAAGACGGGCGATACCTATCGCAAACGCCAGTTAGCGGCAGTTTCTTTATCGCTGCCTAACCCTGAAAACTATCGCCATGTTAGCAGCGTATTAACAAACCGTCGCCACATGGAGATAATATCAGGGAACGGCAGTGAAAACTGCCGCTAACATCAGCGTGAAGGCGATAGAAAATCCGGTGTTAGTGGGAGAAAACTACCGATAGGCCCATTAGCGGCAAAAAAACTCATGTTAGTCAGCCCAACGTGAGTTTTTTTGCCTCTAATGCAAAAAATAGCCTATTAGTCAACATCCAATAGAAAATAGGCATACAAAACAAAAATATGCTGAATGGAGCAGCCTGGACCAAGTGCAGCACACATAAACAACCCCTGCAAGCCACCCAACATCCAGGATGACCAGGATGAGAGCCAAGATGCCTCGCTGGACATCTGGAGCCTGGATGCCTCGCTGGACCTGCGTCTGGATGCCTCGCAGGAACAGCGTTTGGAGCCTGGATGCCTCGCTGGACCTGCGTCTGGAGCCTGGATGCCTCGCTGGACCTGCGTCTGGAGCCTGGAGTGGGATGTGGAGGAGCTGTGGGGTCGATGAGCCGTGGCGGTAGACATTGAGGCACAACGATCGCCCGTACCTGGTGGTGAAGTCTGGCAGGTCGCATGGAGACCTGTGTGAGAAGACCTCCTTGCGCACCTTGGAGCTGTTAATAGTAGAGGCGCTCCTGCGCCTCAACGTAGCGAGGTCTGCATCACATACTATGGTCCACCACTACACCAGGATGCACGGAGGGGATTACCAATGGTGGTTTCCGCTTCTCTGCATCACAGGCCGGATGATGTTGTGCTGGCCGGACGCTGTGGAGGGTGAGGCCCCAGAGCTGCGCCAAACTTGTGTGGCGGGAGCACTGCAACTTCACGCATAAGGGGACCCTGCTGCACCAACTGCATTGGGAGGTTCACCAGTAGACTTTGCAGCGACTGCTATACCCAGGCATGTGAAATCCCACCTGGCTGAGGCTCCTGCTGGCTGAGTCACAGATTTGGAGAGAGTGCAGCGGATTGCGCCACGGTGTCAATGTCCAGGTAAGGAGAAGGTGGGACGCGTAGCGCAGGATGCCTGGTGGTAGTGTGGCCCAGGCTTAGCACACGTAGATGATGCACCCCCAGTGGTGGCTCATCCACTATGGCAGAAGAGCGTCGCCCCACTGCTTTCAAGCAGTGCAGAAGAGGAACAATCATCACATGATGATAACTTACTGATGTAACCGTGCTATGTTTCCTTTGCAGGTGGGAGGGTGGGTAGGACTGCTCCAAACATGGGGCAAGGCATGGGCAGATTGGCATGCCCACTCAAGTGAGCAATGACTGTTTGGTCGGCCCACTCAGGCCGCCCAAAGCAGTCATGCACACTTCCTTGTTTGTAATTCAGGCTGCATTACAGCCTACATGCAAAACATGCCCACCCGTCCAGCCCCTGGTTGCATGCCTTGTCCCGTTGCCAATTACCAATCCCACCACCGTATCGCGGCGCTGTTATCAGCCCAGGGGAGGGAGCCTGGCTGCCTACTTCCTGTTCCTGGAAGCAGACGCAGGACAGCAGGAGCAACGAAGACACAGGACCCGGCTTCGAGGTAACACTTCCCTTATTAAAATCTTTACAACACCCGCTCACACACATCCCGCGTCCTCGCCTTATCCAGTGTTCTTTCCAGCGTTTACCACCTCACAACTGTCCAGCCCCCCCAGCACTTCTAAATGGCAGCCGCTGTGCGCCCATGCACAGCGGGCGAACCACTAGTGTGCCAAAGGCACATACGTGGTTGCAACGCATGCCATAACATTGCATTCCATTCCAATGCATACTGATACTAGGCACATTGCAATAGTAGAGTATGTGTTGCATAGCAGAGACATTAATATCACTAATCCCACTTCAGTGAGTGCAACCCAAAACTAACCTTTGCACCCCAAACCCAACTGTGAGCCTTGAAATTCCTTTTTGAGCCCCCGTAGCACACCCAAAAATCTAATTTGACCCAAATGCCCACCCCAATTTCCATATTTTACCCCAAAACAACCCCCAATTTTCCTGTTTTACATCCGAAACCCATACCCACCCGATGACTGACCTCACAACCGTTGTAATCAAATGCGATGTAAAGGCACCTGCGTTGTCGGAGTTGCGTTGTTAATGATGTACTAAAGTCAAAGAGAAAATTCCCCTTTTGGAACAACAGAGTCTCACCAGGATAAGGCACCAAAGATAATCCCCAAACCAATCTTCATGTGAAAAATTCAATGTATTTTATTAAAATTATATAGTCAAATGGCTTCACACAGTCAAAAGTTCATATAACACAAAATTAAAACAGTTAAAAATCTCCAAATAATATACAATGTAATAGATATACACATAAAACAATACACGCACAACAATGCGAAACAATGGGAGACACAGTAAGAAAAATTGTTGTTTTCTTATCTACAGGAATACGGAGACATATGATCAAGATCAGCTATTTTCCTAGTTGATTGTGTCAACATTCAATAGTTCGGAAAACAGGTGTCAGTACAATCTATAATCTCCCTCCTATGTTTGCGTCGACGCGTTTCGGTGGGAATCAGGGAATAAACGACCACCTTCTTCAGGACAAATATTCTATTCTCCCATGCAGTCAATGTACAATCTAAATCAGATAACAGAATATACATATTAAAAACATTTACAACACTCTATTTTGTTAAAAAAATGTTTTACTTTTCTATTCCCAGGTGTACAGTCAAATTCAGACCCCACCCTATTCCATCGTTTAAGCTATACACCTAAATCTTCAAGACACAAAATGGATTCCTCACATACAACCGAACACTTGCATAAAAATGCAACAAGGTGTTGTTCTCCTGGTGATTTCCCATTGACTCATTCATTCACACTTCAACCAATAGTATCTTACACTCCTCCTGCTTTCATAGTGTCAAATCCATCTTCATATCATAAATTTTTGTACCTTATATATAGGACGTGTTCGAATGATGGATACTAAAGGGATCTTAACCTCCTCGTGGCACCTCATCAATGTCACTCAGTGGAGTCACACACCGATCGATTGACCCATCAATCTAAAAAAAAAATTTAAGACACTTAAGTTTTAACTGAAAGCTGGAGTTTACAGCATTTGAGCATTCAAAAACACATGAGATTACCTGTCATCCTGTGTATTTATGGTCACTAGGTTCAGGTATTGGTGGTAAAATAATCTAAAACAAGAACAAAGTTCATAATACATATTGTTCTACTATTAGTTTAGCTCATTTATATTCGGTCTTAAAAAACTCTGACTTAATCATGCATAGGAATTACCTTTAATAGTTCGATGAATTGATTAATTCTTGTTCCTTAAACAGAGACGTAGTGTTAGGGAGACTCTTTTCTTCCCTCACTTATTTCAGCACGATCGTCAGATTCCTAAGTGCTGGAAAGACATGAATATCAGATCCCATAGATCTTTAATCAACTTAAATGTGCGAGACAGTACTACCAGCAGTCACTACAATGGTCCTGCTTCCTAACGAGACTCCTAATCCAACTAAACCCCTTCATTCAAATCACCTATGTACAAAACTAAAAAGACCCAACTATCTCCTGTTTTTTCAGTGAGCATAGAACTGCCTCAAGGGCTGATAAAGCCCTGGATGGTAACTATCAGTCCTGCCCAATTCCATACTCTAATGTACTTAAAATAACACTAAACGAAGCGTCTATCTTCCAAATGTGACAAACAGCAGACCTACAGTCCTCGTTTTGCTCACCTTTACACAGCGCGTATACGTCATGTACAGTCTCCGGGTCCCAACGTCTCGACGCCACACTCCAAACTGACTAACCTTATATACTCCGAGTAAACGAGTCCAACTCGATGATTAATGCCAGCTGTTATTTGATTTCAGTCACATGCATAGACCACTTCCGGTGTGGCGGCCATATTGGACTGTCCTGACCCACGACCCACGGGAGTCTCCTGGCTCAAAAGGAGCACAACCTACTCTAAAGATAAAACGGAAACTGTGGCGGCCATCTTAGAGTGCCAGTACGTACCGCCTAAACACAATGTAATACCCGGGTACATGGCCCTACCAAAGTCGCCCTAGCCCAGGAAACAAGTTGTATTGAACATCCCACATGGCAGAATTTTATTTGGACTCAATTATATTTCTTTTTAATAAAACCTAACATAATCACGACAATTAAAAAAACCTCTCATGAGAAATCTGTATTGAAATCCAACCGGTGCGCAAACAATGTATAATAGTGGGCACTATTTGGGAAGTATGGTAAAGGTAAACCTACTATGTTTCCCACCTCGTTGGTGCCACTCCTGAAGCACACAGCTCCCATCTATGCACATGGATTTTTGGAGAAATATCATTCTCGAGCCCGATGAGTACTCTCCTAAACGTATCACCTTACATCCTAGGTGGTACAGTTATATGATAAGCCAACAAAAAAGCATATGTGATGCACGCTATATACTATCTGACATGGGCACATAAGCGGGATCAGTCTACTTATCTTACGGTCCGCTCCCTAAGGTGTTCTAACACACATTGTATGGTACCCTAGAGTAATGCTATAAAGAGTGAGCTACAGAGTACCCATCTGAGACTAGTATTTAACACGACACATCATGGGAATATTGTCATCTTATTAAACGTTCCCATTCCTCCTTCGAATTAAGGCCATTCCGCACTGTGTTGAACAGGGAAATATACCACTGTTCTCTTGCTTTCCTTTTCTGTTCCATATTGCCACCACGGCCCCCCATCCAGATTTTCTCTAATATAAACCACTGTATATCAGCGTCATTGTGGCCAGCTTCAATATAATGGGTGACTAGGGGGGCATTTGCTTTTCTAGTACGGATCGCTGAGCGATGCTCTTGCAGTCTGATACGCAACTCCCTGCCCGTTTCCCCAACGTATCCTTTCCCACATGGACAGCGAAGGAAGTACACAATGTTTTTGCTCCTACAGTTGTGCAAAGATCTAGAGGAGACCTTACGTCCATTGTGTTCCAGGGCAACAGATTCCAAACACAGGGGGCAAACATTGCATGTGCCACATCTCACAGGCCCGAGAGCCAGATTTCTGTCTAGCGTGCTCTGTACTTTGCCTTGATTCTCTCTGTACGTGTGAACTAACTCATTCCTTAGGTTCTTGTTTCTTTTAAATGCAAAGATGGATTTCTCTAACTTCTTGTCCTCATCATTGTTTATAATATGCCAGTTGCTGTTAATCACATTTTTGATTCAATTGCTAATGTGTGAGAACTGGCTAACAAAGACAATCTTCTCGAAATCTTTTTTGTCTTTCTTCGTTTTAGTAAGCATTGCTTCTCTATTGTAGAATCTCGCACGCTTGAATGAATGCGTTATCAGTTTTTTAGGATATCCTCTATCTTTAAATTTCTTTTTCATTATCTCAGCATGCTTGTAGAAATCGTCAATATCTGAGCAGTTTCTCCGAAGCCGGAGAAACTGGCTGAAAGGAATGTTGTCCCGTTGCGATTTAGGGTGGAAACTCGAATAGTGCAGCAAGGTATTTTTGGCTGTGGGCTTAGTGAACAATTCCAATGCCAGACACCCTTCTACATCTTTAATTGTAATGTCTAGAAATTCCACCTTGCAACTACTCCACTGAGATGTAAACTTAAGATTAGGGTCTCCAAGATTAAGCCAAATTAAAAATTCTTCTAAAGTTTGAACTGCACCATCCCAAATAAAAAAAATTGTCGTCTATATAACGATACCAGCCCACCACATTCTCAAAGAAGGGGGCTAGATCGTTAAAGATATGTTTACTCTCAAATTCACCGACATAAAGGCATGCCAAGCTCGGCGCAGAGGTGGACCCCATGCTAGTGCCTTTCTTTTGTTTGTAAAGCTGATCCTTGAATAAAAAGATATTATTCATTAGAACCATCCTGGCGCACTCCACTATAAAATTCCTCTCAGCTCCTTCTAAGTCAATATTCTCAATAGCTCTACGAACCATCTCTACCGTTTCACTCTGAGGGATGTTCGTGTAAAGAGACTCAATGTCAAGGGTAACTAGACACTGAGTCTTCCCACAGAACGTCTTGCCCTCAAAGAGAGATATCATATGCGCAGAATCCCTGACATATGACTTCAGACCCATGACGATGAGACGAAGAAAATGGTCCACATATTTACTTAATGGCTCGGTGAGAGAGTTGATACTACTTACAATTGGTCTCATCGGTGGGTTATCATGGTCCTTGTGAATTTTGGGGAGACCATACAGTGCGGGAATCCTGGGTTCCTCATTATTTAAAAAGTTGAATTCTTCATCACAGATCCATTCTTTTTCTTTGGCTTCATTCAAAAGAGAACGACAGTCCTTTGTGAGATTGTCTAGTTGGTTTCTAGAGACAGGCTCATAATGTTCCCTCAAAGCCAGCATATCCAGCATCTTCTGTTCGTAATCTAAGGTATTAAATACCACTACACCACCACCTTTATCGGCAGGCTTTATAGTCACTGTGGCATCATCTTTGAGAAGTTTCAGTGCATGCCTTTCATCTCTACTGAAGTTACTATCAAATTGCTTGGGGTTCTCTAACAGGATACATTGTATTCCGCTTTCTACAGATTTTTCAAAAATCTCATGATTTTTATTTATCATAGCCAAGGTGGGGGTAAAGCTAGATTTAGGTTTCCAACCAGACACATTTATGTGATCCCTCACAGGGCGGTCTTCCAAAAATCTTTTAAGTCTAATTTTCCTAAAAAAGGCTCGTAAATCCTTTTCCAGTTGGTATTTATTGATGTTAGAAGATGGAATAAAACTAAGCCCTTTACTAAGGACCCTAATCTCTATCGCCGTGAGGGTTCTGTCAGATAGATTAATTACTGGTGTTCCGTTTGACGCCAGTACCGTTGGTTCCTCGTCCTCAAGTATTCCTGTTGCGGAGGAGGAGGGCCCCTGAATTGTTGTCCTCTTCCCTGATTCGAATTGAATCTTTGGCCCCTCCTTGGTCTTTGATCTAAAAAAGAAGGGGGACCCGAATCACCAAAGTTGCCTCTACTACTATCGTCATCTTTTCGGGCATTCTCGTCCTCAATACTTGAGCCTGACGTATCAGAAAAAGTGACCTGTTTTCTGCCACCTCTCCTGTAAATGGGTCTATTGTTGGGTCTTTCCCACCCCTGATCCTGTTTTTGTTGATAGTATTTATCGTTTAAGTATGGATAGGCCAGTTCAGCACTAAATCTCTCAATATCTTTTTTCAATTTGTTCGTCTTTTTATTGATCAGATACTCACTGTAGCCTTTAATATCTTTGTTAATCTCCTCTAATCTTTTCTTTGCGTCTTCAACCCCTGTACTTTCTTTGAGCTCTCTCTCTAGCTTTTCTATGGATTCTTTTTCAATAATAATCAACTCCTGTGCTGTCTCAATAATGAGAAGCATCCAATCCCTACTGCACCTATTTGCAATCTGTGTCCATACTTCTAAAAACCTCTTGTTTTCTATAAAGAGACCAGGTTCATTACGAACCTGTAGGCCAATAGGGATTGTGCCCGCCTTTACATATCCTATGAGGAAATCAGCATGCGCTTCTGTGCATATCAGCTTCTTTTTTAGACTAACAAGCCTCCCCCAGTTTTCTCCTCTACCTGACACAACTGTGATTTTGTTAACATTTTTTGTGTTGATAATTTTATTGAATTGATCTTCACTAAAGCCAAAGGTCTTAAAGTGGTCCATGGCATGTAAGCTTATAGAAGGTCTAGATAGACTCTCCAGCATGATGTACTGCCTGCATTGTAATGGTCATCTCCCGTGCCACAGGCAACCCATAGGCTACACCGTTTGCGACCGTCTGCCCCTGGACCGAGGCTCAGCACCAAGGAGCCTTCCTCTTGGACATTCCACCGCTATGACTCCAGCACCCTCCTCGCTCTCAACCCTGGACACCACCTCGCCTGCCAGGACCAACCTCTGCTCCTTACCGGACATCGCCATTACCATCACTGACGGCTGCAGTATCACCCACAAGGAGCACCCCAACCATCAAGGAGGAGGCATTGACATCACCTACAGAAGCAGACTCCGACTGACCACGCACTCTAATGACCCAAGAGTGACCTGGACCACTTCAACTCCCAGATCCGGACCAAGCTCAAGCACATACTCTGGGGTACCCTCATGTGCAGGCCCCCCGGGCCATGGCCCCCATTCTCCAATACCATTGTAGACTTCATTGCACCCCAGGGTCTCCCATCCACCGACGACATCCTACTTGGTGAACTCAAGTTCCACCTGGACAACCTCATTGACCAGGACACCACCCCTCCTGGGGAAGGTCCCCTAGATCAGACGCAAGCCACATAGCAGGACACATGGTTGGGCACATCACCTCCGAAAGTGGGCACTTCAACTACAGCCACAACACCGGACTCTCCTAGACTCTCCTAGACCGACCATCATTAGTAACATCACGTCTTCACCTTGCCCACCGGACGCCACCGCTATCATCGCATCCCGCTCGCAGCAGGATCAAGGTCACCGAAGAATGTCTTGTAAACTCCCTCCGCACCAACAATCCAACAGTGCTTCCAAACGATGACACCGCAGTACGCAACCACCACCGATGGATCTCCAACAGCGCCGACATTCGGGCACCCCTCATGAACAGCACTGCGTCAGTACCTTCTGCCTGCCAGGGTGACGCAGTGCCACAGGGATAGGCTGGTCACATGCATTGCTGGAGTTGCATCATGGTTGTGACATGACTGCAGCAATGCGTGACTTTAGCACAGACAGATATGTCAGGATTCCTGACGTTTCAGTCAATACTTGGATCATGGAGTGCTGTCCAGTGAATACAGCGCATCCATGCTGTAGCAAGAAGGGCGTAGTGAGAAGTGTTGCAACGCTGTCTTGTCACAGTGCTGCAACACTTTTCATGACTGGGGCCCAGGAATGCGCACTATGTTATTGATGGTGCGCATTCCTGAACTGTAGTTTTGTCGCAGGGCAGCACTGCAACATTGCTTGCAGCGCTGTCCAGCACCAAAACCTACTGAGATGTGGCCCCAAATGTTATCCCCATTTTTAAGACCAGCTATTTTCTGGTCTTAAGTAACTGGCTCAAACTGCATTTTTTTTGGTCTTCAGAAGTTCAAGGATCCCCTTGTGAAAATGGAGTAGTGGTGTTTGCGGCTGTTTTTGCACGGGAACGACTCTCCTGCACAAAATTATCGCTAACAGAATTAGCGATCTTTACAACTGATGTTTTCAACTAAAAACTGTCACTACCAGCTGTTAGCGACAGCTTGATAATAGGGTGATAAAATTATCGCCGTATCAGTGGCAGAAAAGTGGCGCCAACGCGGCGATAACTCCTTGTGAATATGCCCCAGTGTGTTCAAATTTACAAATATTTTCTTTTGATAAATCGCACTAACTTATCTATTATAGTTCTGACCATGTAGAATTATAACACACGGTAAAATGAAAAGGCCATACTTTGCGAGACATCTGTTACAGGAAGAAGTGCTAATGTTTCTCAGGTACAGAGCTTCTTGCTTAAAATTCAGGATTTCAGGCTGGTTGTCATTTATTGTTTGCAATTTCAAAAAGCTTCAGAATTACCTACATGGAATAGTTATTTCAGTTGTTGGTTCTGCGTGTTGGTTGCTAAGGGTGTAAGCTGCAGAGTGCACTGCACAGCCCTACTCGTCTTCGAGGTCCTACCTAGCGCCAGAATACTCAAGAAGCTGAATTTTGAGCCAGCTATATTAGTGCCACAAAAAAAATCAAACCTGTTTTCTGCTTCTTCCTGTTTTATTTTGTTGTGTAGCATAGTTCAATTGGCTGCTTTTTCACACACGTTGCCACATACAAAGGATGTTTATCAATAAATATTTCAGCTAAACAATTTGGGAAATGAGTTTTTCATAATACCAATCCTCTAGGACTGGGTGGTTTAAAATTATATCCTTGCTGTCAAGAGAACTGTTTATTTCTCTAAAATATTTAACTTGCTCCATGCATTGCAAGTAGAATGATTTAGTTTTCTTGTCGAAAAACACACCGAAAACCACACTTTGTGCACTTTAAGCATAAATTAAGTGCATTTTACACTGGGCCAAGTTTACCCCAAAGTATAGTGCGAAAGAACAGCCTTAGTCCCGCCCCCTCACCAATAAAGGTCCTAGTCCTTTCGTAAGTGAAAGGCCCTATTTACAAATGACAATTTTTACATGAGGGACAGCCTCCGCTCCTCCTACCTATTCCAAATCTCTTTGGATGCTCGGTCCTCAACTTGTGGATTCTTCGAGTATTACAAATTTACACTAACCCAGTCGCATATGTGAACAGCTAGAGCAGACAGGCATGAAGGAGTGTTTGCAGAAGTTCAGAACCAGTCCTAAACAAGCCCAGCAGGGGCGAGGCAAATAAAGTTGCCACCAGCCCTTCTTTTCTGAACCTGGTGCCCAAAGTAACCAAAACACAAACACAGCTCCCAAAGGAAATAAAAAACAAAGATAGCGCAGCGGCCTTGAAGAGAGAGCAAGCACAGCAAATGAAGCGGCCAAGAAAACCCCTTGCAGGATGGTAAAATGAATAGATTTGCCACAGATTTGATTCAGTTGTAGGAGAAGAGTTTTCTCCATAGGGAAAAAAAAATTCTCTGTTGAAAGAAAAAAAATTGTTACCCCTTCTAATGTATAATTCATATGTTGTTCAAATGCCTTGCATATACAATGTAGATACGTCTATAAGAAAACACTTCCTTCTTTGCTTATTGATCTTACACTCAACTTCTCTGCTCTCATGCTTGGACATGTTTATATTGATGTTAAAAATATTGAATACAAAAATATCGACTCCCTATACTTAAACAGGTAAGTACAAAAATATTGATGTGAAAATTATAGTTGTACAAAATATCGATTTTTATATATATAAAATAAAATAATAAATAGTAAATATATTAAATAATAAAATTAATTTTAACAAAATAGATTAGATTGAATATACATTAAAAATATTACAAATACACGTAATTAAAAAGTTACAACACAATTAATATATATTTACTTTAAAACAATTAATAAACTATTCATTTTAATTAATTTAATACATTTAAAATGATATAAAAATTTACAAATATATGTATATATATATATATATATATATATCAATAACATAAAATATAATAAAAAAATTCTATTATAAATCAAAACATTAAACTATTTAAACATTTTTAAACTTAAATTTCTCACTACAGTCAGTGCAACAGTAGGGAAAGTGTTGGATAGCGGAGGTGTAAAAATTACTATTCCCACTTCAATGAGCACAACATTAGAGAACATGTTGGATAGCGGAGGGATCAAAATTACTATTACCACTCCAGTGAGTGCAACAGTAGAGAAAGTGTTGATAGCAGAGGGATAAAATGTACTATTCCACCTCCAGTCAGTGCAACAGTAGGGAAAGTGTTGGATAGCGGAGGGGTAAAAAGTACTATTCCCACTCCAGGGAGTGCAACAGTAGAGAAAGTGTTGATAGCAGAGGGATACAAATTACTATTGCACCTCCAGTCAGTGCAACAGTAGGGAAAGTGTTGGATAGCGGAGGGGTAAAAATTACTATTCCCACTCCAGTGAGTGTAACAGTAGGGAAAGTGTTGGATAGCACAGGGGTCAAAATTACTACCCCACTCCAATGAGTGCAACAGTAGGGAAAGTGTTAGATAGCGGAGATGTAAAAATTACTATTCCCTCTCCAATGAGTGCTACAGTAAGGAAAGTGTTGGATAGTGGATGGGTAAAAATTACTATTCTCACTCCAGTGAATGTAACAGTAGGGAAAATGTTGGAAAGCGGAGGGGTAAAAATTAATATTGTCACTCCAGTCAGTTAAAAAATTAAAAACAAACAAAATATTTAAAAAATCAAAAAAATATTCAAAAAAATCAATTAAATAAATAAATATAGAAATATGTTAAAAATTAAAATACTAATATATTTACTAATAAAACAAATGTTTTTTAAACATACTATAATGTTAATTACATATGACAAATACTATACAAATATTAAATAAACTCAAATTTAAAAGAACTTCAAACAAATAAATATTTTTAAATAGAAAGTGTTTACAAACAAAAACATGAAATATTACATAAATGTATTTATTTTATTTCCTACCTATATAACTCCACACAAATCACAACCCACATCTAAATTTATAAACAAATGTACTTCCATAATTAATTACTAATTAAAGATTTTTTTTGTTTGAAATGTAATAAAAATGAAGTATCGTCCCACACTTTAACCCTATATTCCCCACAACGCACAGCTAAAATTAAACTGTAAAAAACATAATTACCCAATTAAAACTTATTTTCAAATAAAAAACTATTACTATTAAACAACTAATTATAAGTAAGTGAAATGTATTTAATCCCCACCCTTCACTCCTTTAAAAGTAAAAAACACACACAATAAATAAACAATTACCCTAATTAAATATCAATTAATTAATTAATATTAACAACTAATTATTAATTAACTAAACACAAATTACTTCCCACCCTTTACCACTATAGACCCCACAACAACTACCTAAAATTAATTGCACAATTTCCATATTTAATTTAGAATTAATTAATATTAATTAACATCTAATTATTAATTAAATAAACATAAATTACTTTCCACTGTGCACCCCTATAAACCCCACGCCGACAAAGGCCTCAGCCAGGCCTTGGTACTCCTGGACTTGTCTCCTGATCAACCATGGCAGCAATTCCGGAATCCAGGGTCTGGCGTTGAAGTGGATCTCATCCTTCCTCTGTAAAAGATTTCAAGCAGTCCGCCTTGCCAATTTCTCTACCATGAAAATGAAATTGACTTGTGGGGTCCCCCAGGGCTCTTCCCTCTCGCCCCTTCTTTTCAATTTGTATTTGCTACCATTGATTTGGTCTCTGCATAAAAGAAAGGTTAAAACCTTTAACTACGCTGATGACCTTCAGCTGTTGTTTGACATCGACTCTTCCACTTCTTCAGTATCCAATTTTCAATCTACCATGAGCTTTATTAGGGAATGGATGTAAGCCAATCAATTGAAATTAAACCCTGACAAAACCGACCTGATTCTCACAGGAGGAACTGCCAACCCGTGGAACTCTAATTTCTGGACTCCGCTGGTGGGTAGTCCTCCACGCCCAGCAGGCTCTGTAAAGAGCTTAGGGGTTATAATTAGCAACAATCTGTCCATTAAAGCCCAGATCGGCTCAGTGGTCTCCACTTGTTTTTTCCACCTACGTAGAATCCATAAGATCAGTAGATACTTGACCACTGAGGCCTAGACTTTAGTCACTGTTGGAAATGGGATTTCTGGTTGGCTAGGGCTTGCGCCAAAGCCAGGCAGAAACCACCACTCTAGTCAGGGCAAGGAAGGTACACGCCAAAGATAACCCCTGCTCACCCCCTTGGTAGCTTGGCACGAGCAGTCAGGCTTATCTCTGAGGCAATGTGTAAAGCATTTGCGCGCGCACCCAGCAACAACACCCAAGGCCCACCACAAAGGAAACTCCACACATGGTATTATATAAAAATAGCCTTTGTATTATACAAAACACATTAGATGAAAACACACACTTTACAATGTGCCAACAGGCACGGGCAGAATTTACAAGGGATTATATGTACAGGAGACAGGGTCACCTGGACCACTGTCAGGAATTAGCACTTTTAGAATTTAGCACAAATCACCAATAGTAAATGTAGAACATAACACAAAGTAACTGTAGAGCACAACCAGTAACTACTGGCGCAATAATGACCTCAGCGTCATCACACTAGCATCAGGTATAAAACCTATCCTGCATCCATCACTGGGGCATAAATCACATTATGCAATTCCTCCTTGGTCTAACCCATTAGACCTAACCACCTAAGTATACCTATACTAGGGGCATACATAACACAGGGAAGTACATTCTACCTACCATCAACCTAAAAAGGTAAAACAACCTTCTAGGCAGAAAAGACCACATTTAGAGGTATAAGACACAGGGTGCGCAAGACATGCTATATACAGTACATTTCCTAGCACCAAAAGCATGAACACAGGGTGCGCAAAACATACTACACTGTACATTTCCTAGCACCAAAATCACATTAGAGTCCAGGTCGCACCAGAACCTAAACGTAGCAGCTGCCCACTACTTGCTGGGCAGCTGGGGACAAGGCAGGGCCTAAACGCTGCAGCTGGCACTACGTGCTGCGCAGCTGGGGGAGGCAAATAGGCGTAGGGGGGCTCTCATTAGCCCTTCAGAACACACTGAACAACCTGCGCCAATCCTTGGAGCCCTTTAGGCTCTTGAAATACTGTCCAAACGTTGGAGCCACCTAGGCTCTGAAAACAACATGCCCCCATAGCGTTGGAGCGGCCCACTGCACACACGGGGCTGCTCTGACTCTGTGCCTCGCACCGAACACCAGAGAAATGCCTCAGATTATACCGTTGGAGCCTCGTGGGCTCAGAGAAAACAATGCCCCCGACGTTGGAGCCATGCTAGGGCTCTAAACCATGTGCCCCGTCGTTGGAGCGCCACTCGCGCTCTTAATAGAAACACCGGTGCCCCGCTGGAGCGGTCCACTACCATACGGGGCCGCTCTGACTCCTAACCAGGACTGCCTGGGTGCCTCGGGCACCATGAACACCGGAGGCGGCCCCCGCCTCTACTCACCGGGTCCGGTGACTTCGCCGCTCGGGATCTCCTCTGGGATCAGTGGCTTGCTCCGGTCACCTCTCTTCTTTACCCGGGCCCCCCCCTGGGACCCGGGACTCAGTCTTGCAGCTGCCTGTGTGACGCGGGGCTCTCCCTCGAGCATGGGAGCCCCGCGCCACGAACTCACGCCGGCCTCTTCCGGCTTGGGTGCAGGCCCCGCCCACGTCACGGGCGGGCCTGCCTGACTTCCGGTTTTGCCGCGGGCCACGGCGGTGACTTTCCCTCATCGGCAAGAGGGGTAGGCTCCCTCGGAATCGAAAGTACCCATCCAGACTGAAGTCGCGAGGTGGGCACCCGCACACCACACGTACGGCAAAGTCGCGGGGTGGGCACCCGCGCATACACTTAATTAAACAAGCGGGGTAGGCTCCCGCATTCGGGGGTAATCAATCAAAGAGGCAAAATAAGCGGGGTGGGCTCCCGCAAGACCAGCATCATGGGGGGAATCCCTATGTCGGGATTCCCTCGGCGGAGATCGCAGCCCAGCGCTGCAAAGCCTGCTCGCTCCTCCTCGGGGACAAACAAAGCCCTTGGCCCCCTACAAAGGGACAAAGCGCTCACCAGGCGCTAGGAGGCTGCACCCAGCCTGGGCAGAGAAACAGGACCAGCACAAAGGTCCAAACGGTCCTGAAGGCATCCAGGGGGCAAGGTAGGGCCCAGGGGCCAGCACACAGGGCCCTCCAGCAGGGAGGTAGCCTCCATGGCGGTCCCTCCTGGGCCCCACCAGCAGCAAGCCCCCCTCTGTCAGGATCCAAGAAGAGAACAGGTTCTGTGGGGACACAGCCCCATTTTTATACAGTAAAACCCTTTGTCTCAGGGTGCAGGGAAGGGGCGAACCAGTTACAACTGGTTCCTGAGCACTTTGTTTTGCTCAGCCCCTCTCCCTATTCACAGTGCAGGCCAGGGTCATCAGTCGCACCACAGGGGGCGGAGCCAGCATTGTGTGGGGAAAACCCAGCCCTATTCAGGACCCAGGTGTACTCCTCCCACCCATCTAGCTGCTGATCTCTCCATTCACCACTGGGCGACTTCTCCTGACTGGGAATTCCCTAGCCCGTCACATGACCTCACTCAGCCAATCACGCGACAGGCAGTCACTGCACATTTATGCCAGCGTCCAGAAGTGGCACTTCCACACTAGACACAGCCACGCCGCACACATCATCGCGCAGCATTTAATCACACGAGTCCGCACATAGCAAACTCGCACCTGCACTCCCCACGCATCAGGAACTACCAGGGACACATACATTCCCCCATGCATTCCTATGGGAGGGCAGGTCAGCCTCACTCAATGTACACAGAGCGCACGCGCTTTCCACTGGGACACAGTGTGAAAGCGCCTAGAGGCCTAAAACCACTAGTACAACACAGGAAAAAGGCTGGGATATTTGCAAAAAGTTCCAGGGGTGAACCTGCCAGAAGGGCCAAGTCCAACAGTCACCTTAGCCTTGGTAATCTCCCGAATTGATTATGCTAGCTCACTATATGTTGGCATTCCTGCATATCAACTTCATCGCTTGCAGTTGGTACAAAACCAAGCAGCTAGGCTAATCTATCTTCAACCTATACACCATCAGGTTAGCCCTCTGATGAAGAGTCTCCATTGGCTTCCGGTAGCCAAACGCTGTGCCTTTAAGCTGGGTTGTACCATCTTTAAAGCCCTTGCCGGGAACGGCCCAGCATTCATCTCTTCAAGGATTCAGCACTATATCTCCTTTTGGGAATTGCGCTCTTCTTATCTGAATCTGCTGACTACTCCCGCTTTCAAACGTAAAAAACATGGAGGACTCAGATTCTCAGTCTTGGCCCTACAATTCTGGAACTGGCTTCCTGCGGGACTGAGGTCTGCGACTTCCTACACTCAGTTCGAAATACAACTCAAGACCATGCTATTTTCCCAGGCATACGAGTAAGCTAACTGTCCTGACAACGACGCATCCCCTCTTGCTCTCAGCGCCAGGAAACCGTTTGGTGTACGCGTGTTTAATAAATACTTTTAACATAACATAACGTTTATATTTTGAAAGAACTAGACCCATTTACATATGCACATCTCAACTATAGGGTCTGCAACAATAAGGATCACAACATTGTGAGTCTTGAATTGACTATGAATTGTGCTGCAGGGCAGCAATAATCCAAACCTGCTTGCTCTGAGTCCAACTCAGAGAAGGAAGGGCCTGTAGAGTATTGGCACTGTCTGAACAGAGGCTTTGGGCACCATCCTATCGTAGAATGGGACTGCCCGCCATTGGTGTGGGGGTCCCGTTGGTGACATTAGGATGCGCCCGCCACACTGGCGGGCACATCCTGCATACTTGACATTGCGGCGGGCGTTGCTCTCAGCACCGCCCGCCGCAGTGCCAAGAAGGCATGTCGTGCTGTTCCATGCACAGCGTGGCAGGCACCACGCGGTGCCTGCCATGTTGTGCATGGAACTGCAGGTGGGGTACCATAGTTACCCCCCATGTGTACCCCCTAGAATCCCTGGGGGCCCGCTATGGGCCCCCAATGGCGAGAACCGCCTGCCTTTCCGTGGCGGCGTTGCCGCCATGGAAAGGCATGTCCCCGCACATATGCTAATATGGATGGCGGTGTCTCCCAGACACCGCCACCATGTTAACAGCTTTGCCGCCCGGTAGGCAATCGGGCGGATTGCCTACAGGCGGAAAACCGGCGGACGGTCTTTCTGTCCGCTGGGGTCCCCCCCGCCATGGTAATGTGGCAGGGGATATTGCTATGCGGGCGGTGGTTTTTGGCAGGCAGTGGTAAAGTGCTCAGAGTCTTAAGACCAACAAAAAGAATCAGCAAAAACAGGAGGTTAAAGGCAAAAAGTCTAGGGGAAGTCCACCCTAAGCATGAAATGTTTAACAGTGGAGGAGTGCACCTAGATGGATTCTGTAGTCTTGCATTCTGTTCGATGATGTAATTAGATGTTTTGTCATCAAAGAAAAATTGAATTCACTCTTTCAGAAAAAAATCTGAAAGTTCACATTAGAGCCCAAATATATGCACTTTAGGAGAGGGAACAAAGGCCAGTCTCTTGTTAAAGACTGCAAAATGTGTCAGAAAGTTCCTTGTTAGATAGGTTAATCACTATGTCCATTTGCTCATTCCTGGTGTTGGTTATTTCTCTTCGCTCATAGAGACCAGTTGGATATTTTCTCTCCATTGCACATGAGACAGCTCTTTCTCCTTGAGATGGTGCATTACTCTGAGGGGTATATTCACAAGAACGTGTGATAACTACTGCAAGAGTAGCTTAACGCAACTCTCAACATTGCAGCCTATCCTGGGAAAATTACGCCGTGCCAACCAAGTATTCACAACGCGGCGGTAGCATGCGATAGTCACCAGATAAAGCGTCAAATGTCAGCGTGAAAATCAATGCCACGCCGCAAAAAGGCGAAACGAGAACGCCCAAAATCATGCGATGAGGCCAATCACGGTACAAAAATCATCGAAAACCAGCCACAGGCCTGCAAATCCGACGCATCTGGCGGGAAAATGCACTAGAAAAGAATGAAAAAAAACAGCAAAACCAATTCAAACTGCGTAGCACCATGGATGTACCCGGTCCAATTGCAGAGGACAAGCCAAACTCCACAAACCCCACGGAGGGCCAGCCAGGAACCCCGTGTTCAAGGAAGGGCAAGGAGAAGAGGAAGACGGGGTTCAGTCCGCCGGAAGACCGGATCATCGTCACGGAGGTAATAGAACACCATCAAAAACTGTTCAGCACCTCCACTGCGGCACTGGCAATCCAAACGGAAATATGGCAGGCCATCGTCACCAACGTCAATGCAGTCGGATTGTCAAGGAGGTCAATGGAGGAGGTCAAGAGGCACTGGCATGAAGTGCGCAAACAAACCAGACAAAAACTCACAGCCAACAGGAAGGCAGCAACGGCGACTGGAGGTGGGAGTCCTGCGACACAGGAGGAGCTGGATGAGCTGGAGGAAATGGAGGCCAGAGTCAGCAGTGTGGAGAAGGTGGCAGGATTTGGGGGCCTGGACACAGCTCAATACGAGCTGACCCAACAGTAACAGGGTGAGTAACGACCAGGGACTGGGGGGACAGGGGGAGATGGGCACAATGGCACACATGCACAATTATGTGTAGCACACTGCACACCCACAATGATCGTGGAACATGTCCCTGATAGCCTTGACATACTGCAGCACACATAGAAACATCAAGTAGGCCCCATCCACAATGTTCACAAAGGGGCCCTCCTCCCTATCACTAATATCACAACCATGCACATGTACTAAATCCAGCAAAGCAGCGGCTCTGTGACCCACACTGACTATGCAAGTGACACTGCATGCCTGATAGCATGGCAGCAGCCAAAAAACATGACATGGCCCACGAATTGACATAGAGGTTGCCCAGTGCGGATCACATCAGTAAAGGAGCAGGGCACACTCTGACATATCCATGTGCACCCACAACCCATGTCATACAATACATGCAGCAGACGAACAATGCACCAGGCCACAAAATCTGTCCAAGAGCACACATGACCCAAGTCAAAAACAATTCAGCCCCCGAAAAGCACACAATTCAAAGGCGCCCCGCCTCAAAGTTAGATGGCTTCACAAAATCAGAGCTGCAGGGGCAACTCCCCCACAATGCAGCACACACATATAGCACTCACAGAACATCAGCAATGATGGCAATGTGGTACAAAGTGCAACACCACAGGACAGGGCTCACAACAGGTTCTGCACGAGCGTAGTAACTGTCCACTCACATCTGGCATTGCCTGACACTGTGTGATGAAAATGTATTGGTACTACCACACATACGTCATGTAGTCGAAAAACACACTGACTGCCATCAAATAGCCAGCTTCACCAAAACAGTCACAATGTACATTGGCATGCAGTCTGAATGTAAACATCTGCAAATCTTCAACATACATGTGTAACTCTGTTAACCTGCATCTCCCCTTTACATTGCAGAGGGACAAATAACACCTCCTGCAGAGCACACCACACTTCCCTTCATTGATGATGAAGAGGACAACTTGCACATATGTCAAGACACCCTCCAACGGAAAATGGACAGCCTCCGCACCCCATCCCCAGGAGCAGGGCAGGCCAGCTGCCCCGAGGTGACCCCACCACCTGGACAGACCACACAGCAGGAAACACACACCACCACGGCTGTCTCCCAGGACCCCCGGACCAATACATGGAGTTCCAACAGTGTGTGTGGGGTTGCCAGGTGGAGTTGGCTGAACAGCTGTGGGTGGGTTTCGAGCTCATGGCAGCCAAACTTGATGCCATACGTGGGTGTCTGAGTCCCATCAGGGACCACGTACATTCCTATCAGACACCCCCTGTATGCACCATGCTCCACCACAGACCTTGGCTGACCTCGCTGGCGCCATTAATCGAATACAAGAACTGTCTGGTCAGACAGGCACCAGCGATGACAGCACAGAGTTGGCACAGATGCGAAGGTCAATGGAGACCATGGAGCAGATGCAGGAAGTATGGCTGCCACGGCTGGAAACCAGCGAGTAGTAGCTGGGAACTTCAATGCCCTGCAGTTCATTATCTTGCCATTGCTGCCTCTGAGCCTGTCCCAAATGACTGAATCGGCAACATTGACACACACATCTCTGACCCCTGATGTGTCACTGGCACACAGTGATGCTGCCCCATCACCTTCGCAGTCTGATGTGTCAGTGGCACACAGTGATGCAGCCATTACCCCGCCACACACAGCGGACACACCGGACACAGCACCCATATCAGGGGAGTAAGATGGGGATGGTAATTACTGTGTGAGGAAGGAGGCAGTAGCATCCATCACTGCCAAATTGCCTGTCCCTGCCTTGTTCTGCCCTATGCATCATGCCCTGGGACAATACCTCCCACTGACCCCCAGAACACTCTGCGACATTCACCCGGACCCCGACACGGACTGCTATATCTTCACTGCTGGACAATTACACATCAATCCTGCTGCGGACTGCACTCCCCCTCTTCCTAATCACTTTTCAATCCCCAAAGGACTCTGGTTGGCCCACCACTGGGCTTCCATCTAATGTGGCCTTGGATGGCCATGTACAGCTCCAGCTCCGTCAATCAACTGAAAGTGAATAAAACATTCTAAATCACATAGATGTGTCATGACTATGTTCACTCACATATGGAAGTATGGCTGGATGTAGGGACAATAATTGCACATGAAGGTACACCCTGGTAACTGACATCTATGCGCATGTGTATCCCTGAGACACATGGCCAATTGGGTGACTGTGAAGGTGAGTACTAGCTGTGTCCCTATTGCACATCAACAACAATCTCACAACCCCCCAATGTACTCACACGTCCATGTATTGAATAGGGCTGTGTGTAGGAATGACCAAATCAGTAGCAGGCCAGGAGTGATGAACATGCATCACCTTGCACCTTCCAATTGAAGCCCATGTTAAATGTCCTTCACATCTAACATGGGCTTCAATTTGAATTCCATAAAGCATATTATCAAGCCCATTATCGCCGTTTTAGCGGCAGTTTTCTCCAGCTAAAGCGGCGATAATGTTATCGCCTGTCTTGATAATATGCCCCCAATGTTTCTTTTCACTAGAGCCTGGAGCCCCCATGATCACTTGAGGACCCCCCAGGGTTATTTATTTTTAGATTTAATGAGGGCCTAGCAATTCTCAAGAAAGCTTTGCAAAAACCATGACAAAACAAAACAAGAATTGCCAAAAGGCTGGCGGCCAACGCCGAACCATTAACTGTGCCAGTGCTTGTTTTCTAAATAAAGTCGGTTTGCAGTATTTTTCTCCTAGAGCTCGATTGATAAAGATTATGCTGTGAGCAGATGTGAACTTGTCGTTGCTCATCGTGGCTTTGCTGCTGAAATTCAGGAATAAGTCTGGGATTCTACCACCGTGAATCACAGCAAAATATCGCCAAAGCAGATAGTGTGCATACACTGAGCGAGTCGCCCTTATCCTCTCCAAAACATGTGGCCACATAAAGACATGAGGCAGGTTGTTGTCGTTCACCGCGTAGTCTTTATTAAATCTTAAAGCAGTGTAGTTAATCCTTTATTCATTTTGATTAAGGTACTTGACCATTTTTGCAAGGCAAAGATAAACACAATATTATTTACTATCCAATCATGGCCATATCTCTTCGTCCTGGACCCCTGTGCTTGTTGTGCCAGCAGGCCCCAACTTGCACTGTTTCAGTTGTAACTTTCCGTGCTAGTCCTCCTTTCAGAGAGAGGCACTACCACCGGGGCACTGCTTCCGCCTTGGCCCCACCGTATCGGGGTATACCCCCTCAAATGTTCTTAGACTTACACACCGGCATCATGGGTAGGGCAGGAGAGTCCAGGACCACCAGCAGGTCAGTCCCCCCTCCTGCCAGCCCAGAGCCCCACAATGAAAGCTTGCCCTGTCCAGGGTCAGCCAGTCCATGGCAAAAAGGAAGTCCACACCCTTTTCTTGTCTGGGACCCCGCCACAGGGCGAGGAGCTTACTGGCGGCCTCGCCCTCCCCCCAAATCATAACAAGCTTAACTGCTTGGGTGCCGCCTCTACAGCACTCACTTATTCGGGTATGATCAGGAAACCAGTGCTGCCTGCGGGTCAGCCTCCGCTCTTACCAACCACCCGCTACTTACCGGCTGATTGCAACTACTAGGCCCCCCACCAGCGCATCCTAGGAGCCGCTTAACACACCGTCCGTCATGGTGCTTATGCTGTGGCCAAACCCCCGACAGCTTCCATCCTACCGGGGGACTCCAGGGTAACCCAGGTAGTGCTGACAAGACTCCAGCCCCAGCCAGTCGGTCTTCGACTCCTCCGACTGGACCCCTCACCGGTGCCCTCAACCATGCCTCTGTTCTGGTATCAGATTGGCCACCTATGGCTCACCACTTATACATCAGCCCAACCGGGCAGAACTGTGCCGATGGCCTGTCTATGCCCCAAACCAGGATGACCTGTCTGCCTAGGGCATCGCCCCTCCCTAATCTCCCAATGGGCCTCAAAAAACCTGGACATCTTCCTGTTTCATGATCCTCCCAGGTTACAGATTATCTGACCGCCCAATGATACTGCAATGCAGAGTGCCTGATAAATCCTTGCGGCGAATGCCATGCAGAGTGTCTGATAACTCCTTGCGGTGAGGCCCGTAAATTATATCTCCCTATTGCCTTCTCCACAACCATTGCTGAGGGGCAAAAAACCCCTCTGCCGGACCAAACAAGGGGGCCGTTCCAACATAATCCATATGGGACATGGTGGTATGATCATTCCCTGTTTAGCTTCTTGATTAGTGGTATCCCCCAGCTACCGGGTTTCTGACCGCCCTGGTATACTTATAACGCCGATTGCCTGACATAAATAGCCCTTGAGGTAAAACCGGCAGGCTGTACCTCCCACCTCCACCAGGGCCCACCATCACTTGACAGTACCACTTGTACAAACCACCACATACCCAACCCTGTTATTGCATCGAATGCTAGGAGCCAGCCTGGGGCCTTTCTAAAGTCTCTGCTATGCCCTCCATGTGATGTTCTTATCACGGATCGGGCTGTAGGGCATCCTCCCACACCTAAACCTAATATTCACTACTAAACCCAACCTCCTATTCCTTACCACATGGGTCCTCTAATAAATGACGACAATGCCACCCCCCACAAAACTTATTAGATGATCGTGAACTAACTGGGGATTGACCTCCCCGACCACTAAGAAACTTTGCACATATGCAGGACTGTGCAACCCTGTCCCCTCACACGCGTTCTTCAAACGGCAGCCGGCTATACCTATGCTGCGTGAAAAGGCTTTCCCCGCAAGCCAGCTTAAGCAACCCTGCCCTATCATTTGGTCTATCTCTGCCCGTTAGCATAACCAGCTATGTGACTGCCCCGGCCTTAAGAGGCTGCCCTGCCACTAGATATGGGGCTGAAGGGAGCAGGGGATGGATGCTAGCTAGGTCTAGGTCAGCATGACGTTTGCGCGATGCTTAACTGGCCAGGCCAGAATTAACTATAGCCACAGCCGCTGCGATACCAGCGTGAATAATCAATGCACCTGATGGAGAGTCACGATGCGCAGTATCTTGCGGAACGCCTAGTCCCTTTCTCCTCGTTTTCCATCATATAGATCTTAACTAATTTGGTTCCCTTAATCCAAGACTCCCACTAATCTATCCCAAACCGCTCACCAATGTGAGGAATATGCTTGCTTCCTACCGAGGGTGTGCCCCGCTGGCAAGGGCAACTGGCTCCTGGCCCCATGAAGCGGAGAGTTTATTTCACAAGATTTCCATTATTGTCCGTTGTCTGCCAGGGGAGATGGAGCAAACACCTTCAAGATGGTCTCCCAATGCAGCAGCACAGTTGTTTGAAGTATTGCTCCCCGCTGTGCACTCACTGCTGCCACGTGCACCAAGTGATGCTGGAATCCAATGGAGGTGCTGGTTACGACCCCCTCCATTAAGGCATACTCATCAAAGATAGGGCCCCTATCTTTTAAAGGCACCTGTGTACACATGTCCATGTTTACGGAAGAATGTCCCCACTGATCGTAGCCACCTAACGACATAAGGCCAGTGGTTACTTGCCTTCTTTTGCTTAACCACTCGACTATTACCCGGACGTGGGTGGAACAGGATACCCGGTGCGCTACAGACCACACCCGCCCCTAACTTGCTGCCCTGACCGAGCACCAAAAGTTGGAACACAAAATGCACGATTGCCAGAATCCTGAAGGCCCTAATGGTTCTGCCAAAGCATCAAATGACAATGGGGCTAAATTGTTTCCTTTCCATCCAAGGACAAGCCGGGATTACACATACGGAAAATGCATCGCATCTCGGAATGATTCGGGACCGTCTCAATGTGCTGTTCTTGTGGCAAGTACTCCTCCCTTGCAGGCTAATGTAACTCGCTGTAACGCAAAACCAAATGCTGTACTGACGTACATCGGGGTTATGTCAATAATCACGTACAGCTGGTATATAGGGAGACCTTGGTATAGCGACCACGCTGAACATGCCTAATAAAACGGTGCCATTCCCGGCTCGTTAAAGACTTGTAACCCTATAATTATGATTCTGATGCCTGTTTCGAGATATACCCCCTAAATATTTTCCTGCTCCTGTCCGTGCTCTTAGAGCCACGACAGACCATGACATGTTTTATGGAGCTCCCTGTTAGCCGTACACTCGACCGCCTCTAAAGTGGCTTAATTGCCCAACACTAATGTCAGGGGCCTCTTATTAACTTTGCAGCAAGTATTGTGGTCCTTATAGTGAGAGTCTTCCGCAGTAAACGTACATGCCCGTAATCCTAGTTCACAAGGCGAGGCCACAAAAAAGGGGGGGCATCAGGGGGTATCTCTACCTGTTGCCGGAGCACACGACCCTTCCGCAGTCTTTAACAGTCTGAACATGGCCCTTCATGACAAGGACAATATTGTTTTTGGAACCCTCTACTGGATTTCATCATTTTCGAACTCGGTGCTCTTGAAATTGTACGTATTCATAAGCTTAAGTGGCCGGTATAGATTTTATACCCGAGACATTCACCAAAGCATCCCTTTCCCGTTTTACTAAGCAAAGTGAAAAGATGTGCTTCTCCTGCCCAAGAAGGCACAAAACTCTATTATGAAAAAACCACTTCGAGCTGCTGAACCGTCAGCAGGACCCCTACGAAGTTTGAAGAACTAGAATAAACTGGTCAAGAAATGGAAAACATTCAGGTTGGTTGTGCAACAGTAATGGACCATGCCTTCGCGCTGGTGCCGAGACCCCGAGTTTCCCCTTTTTGGCTCAGAAGCACTGCTCGTCGAGGACTTCCCCTGTCTCCCCTGGCGCACTACTCCTTCTCCCCAGGCTGTGTCCCCCAATGCAGTGAGCCAGGCCCTGCCCTGCCTGCCTTCCGTAGTATTGTTCCCCTCGCTTGCCCTCCGTATTGTTCCACAGGCAGATCAGCCAATGTGGTTTACCCCATAAACTGATTACATCCGTTCCCAGTGTCAGCCCTCTAAGCATTATGGAGAGCAACAATTAATGCCATTAGGGACCTTCCTTAGAGACACCACTGCCCACTCCTAGGGACTCCTTTAAGGGCCTAGTGCACTCTGGGAGCTGTAATCTGGGTTCATTTGGCTGAGGCTAACTGGGGGAAACGCAGTTGAAAACTCCAGTGATGGCCTACCTAGATGTCCTATTCCGTCGGCAAGTTTGATCCTGTTTCGTTCGCCACGCAATGCATCAATTTTTGGGGGAATTTACCCAGTGCTGGCCAACCATGACGGGCTTTACCTGGTATTCACCCGCTCTAATGAGTTGATTAAAAGGAAGGGTGAAAAACCACGGCCCGTCTGAATGACAAAGAAATGCGGACCTCACCACCAAACCCTCATCCACCCCGATTGGCACGTTCAGCTCCCACCTCGGATAATGCCACTCAACCAGCCTCACAATCCTGCTACCATACAGGTAACCTACAGCTTGCCTATTGCGATACAAACCGCTCTGAATCCTCGGCCTCAGAGCCTTTTACCATGGCAGCTGACACCTTGATGGTGTTACGGAAGTTCTCACCCTGCTTCGCGCCACAGCTGTAGGCTGGCCAAACAGGTCCACGTCCGGACAGGGGCGTAACAAACACCCCCGCAGCCCCCGCGGTGCGGGGGGGCCCCCAGTCTTCGTTAGGTGTAGGAGGCCCCCTCAGCTCTTCGGTAAAGAGCTGGGAGAGAAATGCTTGCTGTAAAAAGCAGGTGCAGTCTGCAGCCTGCTCAGAGCTCCTCGCGCTGACCCAGGGCAGGGCTGAAGAGAAACAAAGTAACAAGTTACATTGTTTCTCTTCAGTCAGAGCCCGGCCGGAAAAGGGATGGGGGTGGGGGCCCCAGAGAGAGCATTCCCCACAAGGCACAGCCTCTGAGAAGGGACGAGGCAACAGAGTGTTGGCGGAGAAGGTTTGCAGCTCCAGGGAAAGGACTCTGCTGGGACACATTGGAAGGTAAGCAAGCATTGGAAATTCAATTGGCTTCGCAGTCTCCCTGGATGGCACAGAGTGTTTCCTCTGTGGCCTGAAGTGTCCCCGATGCTGATAGTGAACATGGAAACGTTCCCAGATCTCCACAGAAGAGAGAAAAAAAATGGCTCAAGAATGTTTGAAAATGGATGTACGTGTAGAAAATGACAGAGAATACTTTTTTAAATAGTTCAATATAGCGTAAGCTCGCCCCCAAGGTATTGGAGCGCTTTACACTAGCACCAGGTACATTACATGGATATTTCTTTTTCTATGCAGCGCAGGAAAAAATAAGTTTGTTTATTCCTATCACCTTTCCTGACCCCTGCAGCTGCTTATCACATCAGGCTGTGACACAAAGTTTGACTAATGGTGTAGTTAAGAGAATGTGTTACCATTTGTTTTTCTTTTTAAAATATGCACAGGCCCAGCAGGACACATACTTTGTGTGTGCTTCATTTAAACAGTTTTTATCATTATCATGGCTGATGCAGGACAACAATAAGACAATGCAAAATGCCCAGATAACGCTGGTGCTAAATGATCCTGCTGGAGAGAAATCATTTGTCTGTTAGTAGTTTTTAAATGCAGATGAGCTGTATTTTATGTGGAAGCTCAGTGGGTTACTGCCTTTGTCACAGAGATCCTTGTGCTACTTGCAGTTCAGTAGTTACAATCCTAACATAGGACAGTGACCAATGACCTGTCATCAAACAGCTGCAGACAAACATGAATGGTATAGTTAGAACTTCACTTTCTTTTTTTGTGATATAGTTATAGTTAGAACTTATCCAGTCTTTCATTATTCTAATGTTGCTAAAATGAGTAAGTGTGGGCAGATATACATTTTTATCAGTAAAGGTGACCCCCATGGAATACTCCTTAAATCCTGAGCTTGTGTTTCCCCAGACCAAACCCTCTTAAAATATACTGCCCACCAGTATGGATGACATGTGATTCCTACACCTTGTAATCCTCATTGGCTTATGTGACATTCCCTGTAGACTGATTTACATACTTGTATGATTCACTGTCTCTGTATAATGTGTGCATGGTGTAAAGTACTGACACACACTACACTGATATGAGTAGCGCTACACAACAAATGAAATGCATATGAGAGAGGCGCTACGTAAAGATGAGGAGCACTGTTGGAGGGTTACACAAGGCCACACTTATTTTTTAAGCACGGGGTTATTAAGTGATTTGCCCAGAATCACAGGATGTTGAACCAACGCTGAGACTCGAGCATGATCCCCCAGTTCCAAAGCCAGCATCTCTGGCTGTTATGCCACATTCCATTTGTATCAGTGGTCTTCCCAGCTGCAAAGGAAGGGAGAACATGTCTGTGGTTGTTGCACATTTTTGAGCGACATTTGAGACCAAGTGCAAAACTATCTGGAGCCTTCAGCAAAATTCTATTTTTATGTTTTTTGCTCCCTCCTTAGAATTAATTGGTAATATTTGATGCTTTTGGTGTCAATTTGGCACTGTCTGGTGCTGGCACCCTAGGCACCTGCCTAGTATTATTAACTCGCTTTATCATCATCCCTTAATTTACTTTTAGACTCTGGCCATGGGCGTACATACCAATGGTTCAGCATGTGCAGTGGCATCGGGTCCTAGGAATGGGAGGGGCACACTGACTATAGCTTTCTTTCACTACCCAACCAGGAGCCAGGGAGCAATTTTCACCTCCTTAAATGAGGGCGCGTGAGGCTCGTGCTACGCCACTGACTCCAGCTTAACTGAAAAACTCACATTTTAGGGGCCTCCAGAGTACTATAGAGTTGGGGAAAGTCATTCCCAGGTTCCACAGCACAGAACCTTCATTTTCTTTTTTTTAAATACATTTTAGGTATCCAGTTTCTGCCCATGCTGTGCACTTTTTATTTTATGTTTGTTTTGCTATGAATTCTATTTCTTGTTATTCACATTGGTAATATTTTTTATTGAAGAATCCAATAAAGAGCAGGTTATGAATTGGTACTTAAAGTCTAATGATGCATAGAATGAGCCCAGAACAGCAACGAAATGCTAAAAATAATAGAGATATATTCAGGGAAATGAATGGGACTGGAGTGTAGCAAACTATCACCAGAGTCATATGGGAGAGAGTAGAACACACATAAGAATGGAAGGACATTGTGGGTCGGAAGGGGAGAATCCATGTAAGATATCATATCTAATAAGCGTTGGCAAAGCCAATAGGTCTGACGTTGGTTGGAGGACTATTGGCTGTACCATTGTATGTTTCTTTTGCTGTAGTTTATTATGAATTTATTGTTCCAAGATGGCTAATGGATGCTGAGAGAAGAAAGACATGAAGGAATCATTGAAATTCGAAAGGGTGTAAATACAGCGGGTGGACAGCGGTGTATGAGAGACAATGAAATACTGCAGGGTGTAAATACAGTGGGTGGACAGTGGTGTATGAGAGACAATGAAATACAGGGTGTAAATACTGCAGGTGGACAGTGGTGTATAAGAGACAATGAAATACTAAAGGGTGTAAATGCAGTGGGTGGACAGTGGTGTATGAGAGACAATGAAAAACTACAGGGTGTAAATACAGTGGGTGGACAGTGGTGTATGAGAGACAGTGAAATATGAAAGGGTGTAAATACAGCAGGTGGACAGTTGTGTATAACAGACAATGAAATACTACAGGGTGTAAATACAGTGGGTGGATAGAAATGTATGAGCGACAATGAAATACAGGGTGTAAATACTGTAGGTGGACAGTGGTGAATAAGAGACAATGAAATACTACAGGGCGTAAATACAGTAGGTGGACAGTGGGGTATGAGAGACAATGCAATGCGAAAGGGTGTAAATACTGTAAGTGGACAGTGGTGTATGAGATACAATGAAATATTACAGGGTGTAAATTCAGTGGGTGCGACAGCAGTGTATGAGAGACAATGAATTACAGGGTGTAAATACAGTAGGTGGACAGTGGTGTATGAGAGACAATGAATTACAGGGTGTAAATACAGTAGGTGGACAGTGGTGTATGAGAGACAATGAAATACTAAAGGGTGTAAATACAGTAGGTGGACAGTGGTGAATAAGAGACAATGAAATACTGGGTGTAAATACAGAAGGTGGACTGTGGTGAATGAGAGACAATGAAATACTACAGGGTGTAAATACAGTGGGTGGACAGTGGTGTATGAGAGACAATGAAATACAGGGTGTAAATACAGTAGGTGGACAGTGGTGCATAAGACGATGAAATACTGGGTGTAAATACAGAAGGTGGACAGTGGTGAATAAGAGACAATGAAATACTGAGTGTAAATACAGTAGGTGGACAGTGGTGAATGAGAGACAATGAAATACTACAGGGTGTAAATACAGTGGGTGGACAGTGGTGTATGAGAGACAATGAAATACAGGGTGTAAATACAGTAGGTGGACAGTGGTGCATAAGACAATGAAATACTGGGTGTAAATATAGAAGGTGGACAGTGGTGAATAAGAGACAATGAAATACTGGGTGTAAATACAGTAGGTGGACAGTGGTGAATGAGAGACAATGAAATACTACAGGGTGTAAATACAGTGGGTGGACAGTGGTGTATGAGAGACAATGAAATACAGGGTGTAAATACAGTAGGTGGACAGTGGTGCATAAGACAATGAACTACTGGGTGTAAATACAGAAGGTGGACAGTGGTGAATAAGAGACAATGAAATACTGGGTGTAAATACAGTAGGTGGACAGTGGTGAATAAGAGACAATGAAATACTGGGTGTAAATACAGTAGGTGGACAGTGGTGCATAAGACAATGAAATACTGGGTGTAAATACAGAAGGTGGACAAGGGTGAATGAGAGATAATGAAATACTACAGGGTGTAAATACAGTAGGTGGACAGTGGTGAATAAGAGACAATGAAATACTAAAGGGTGTAAATACAGTAGGTGGACAGTGGTGAATAAAAGACAATGAAATACTACAGGGTGTAAATACAGTGGGTGGACAGTGGTGAATGAGAACCAATGAAATACTACAGGGTGTAAATACAGTGGGTGGACAGCGGTGTATGAGAGACAATGAATTACAGGGTGTAAATACAGTAGGTGGACAGTGGTGTATGAGAGACAATGAAATACTAAAGGGTGTAAATACAGTAGGTGGACAGTGGTGAATAAGAGACAATGAAATACTACAGGGTGTAAATACAGTGGGTGGACAGTGGTGAATGAGAACCAATGAAATACTACAGGGTGTAAATACAGTGGGTGGACAGCGGTGTATGAGAGACAATGAATTACAGGGTGTAAATACAGTAGGTGGACAGTGGTGTATGAGAGACAATGAAATACTAAAGGGTGTAAATACAGTAGGTGGACAGTGGTGAATAAGAGACAATGAAATACTGGGTGTAAATACAGTAGGTGGACAGCGGTGAATAAGAGACAATGAGATACTAAAGGGTGTAAATACAGTGGGTGGACAGTGGTGTATGAGAGACAATGAAATACAGGGTGTAAATACAGTAGGTGGACAGCGGTGAATAAGAGACTATGAAATACTGCGTGTAAATACAGTAGGTGGACAGTGGTGAATGAGAGACAATGAAATACTGGGTGTAAATACAGTAGGTGGACAGCGGTGAATAAGAGACAATGAGATACTAAAGGGTGTAAATACAGTGGGTGGACAGTGGTGTATGAGAGACAATGAAATACAGGGTGTAAATACAGTAGGTGGACAGCGGTGAATAAGAGACAATGAGATACTAAAGGGTGTAAATACAGTAGGTGGACAGCGGTGAATAAGAGACTATGAAATACTGGGTGTAAATGCAGTAGGTGGACTGTGGTGAATAAGACAATGAAATACTGGGCAATAGGTGTAATAGGTGTAAGTACAGTAGGTGGACAGTGGTGTATGAGAGACAAATAAATACTACTGGGTGTAAATACAGTAGGTGGACAGTGGTGTATGAGAGACAATGAAATACTACAGGGTGTAAATACAGTAGGTGGACAGTGGTGAATGAGAGAAAATGAAATACTACAGGGCGTAAATAAGGTTGCACAACATAGACTTGAATTAACACAGGGCAGGGAGTAAACACAGTGGGCTCTGAAGTCGTGACCCTCAGCTGTCCTGCAGAGAACTGTACTCAAGTGCCCCATAGTCAATTTCATACCCCGCATCACGCATAAAGGTCAAGCTATTTTTATTCTCTAAAATTTCTCCCCATACTTCCCTAAATAAGTAACCATTCCAGGATGGTTGATATGCATTTGACCTGTAGAAGGGTACAGGGGACATATGGGTGTCCTTGTGTACTGTGGGAAGGGCTGTGACGAGAGGGGGTGGACTGTTAGAGACAAACAAGGAAGCCGTTCATATCTTTCTCTCTCTTTTCCATTGTGCCTGCGACATGCCTTTGTGTAGAAAAAACTATCACTAGGTAAAGAGGGGAGCTTGTCACAGCCACTAGTGAGATTCTACAGAGCTACCCCATTTCAACACCAGCAATGTTCCATGATTGTGTACTTAATAAATAAAATAACATGACATAATGTTGGCCCTGCCATAATGGTGGCACATATCGGCCCAATGTGCTCACCCATGGTATAATGGAGCCCAAACCAGGTAAAATGCGGACGCTGGTATAATAGTGGTAATTACTGTCTGATTGCGTGGCGCACAGTCCTCTTACTTGCTTCGGCATAATGGCGGTAATTCTTGGCATAAGATTGGCGCATATGACATGCAACTATGACACATAGATATTCAAGGTGGAATCCAAAACTGTCTGTACGCACCGCGGTGCCCGAGCAACTTTGGGTGATGACCGGAGGAGCTGTCCTATGCAGCTATAGAGGAGTTTGGCTCTGGTTCACCCCTTGACCGCCACCTACCCAGCCGGACATCGGACATTGTTTTCCTCGTCTCCACGTTGTGTTTCTTTTCCCTCCCCCACCTCCTCCCTCCGTGATTCTTTGTCTGCCTTCCCTTTTCCAGCCTGACTCTCCTGTGTCACCTGAAGTACTTTCCCCCTTACCGCTTTTTTTTCTAATGTTATGCTATGCTTTTGTAATTCCAACAAGTGATGTAACAATGTTCTGAAACAATGTCCTACTTCATGTAAAGCGCTCTGATTCCTCCGGGTCTAGCCAGCGCTATATAAAACTTTTCAAACAAACAAACAAACAAGGCGGAATCTATCATGTGTTTTAGTGGTTCATGACAATAATTGAACTTTTTCACAAAAAAGATAACTTCTTGATTTATGTAAATTTAAATTATTTTTCAAGAAGGCAAAGCTGGTATTTAATAGCAAAACGTGTCTGCTTTCATAAACTGACAAGCTGATATTTTGGAGACAAATGACTGAATTTATTTAAAGCTGAAATTTGAGTGGTTAAAGGGCCCACTTGGGAAAGCCAACCCCGAACACACCTCTTTCACTTTGGTGTGCTTGCTGTACTCACTTCCTTCTTCAACTTTGTGCTCAGCTTTTCGTTCCACCACTTTTAGAATTCACCAGCCGCCACTGGTGCATGCGCAGCAGGCCCCCGACCTGAGAACTCCTGACTGAATCCGGAGCGTGGGGGGCCCCCTCCATATTCTTTGCAGGGGGGCCCCCTCAAGTTTCGTTACGCCACTGCGTCCGGATACCATTCTGCCACCCTCCCGGCGTGGTGCACTTCCCCGGTATCGCCGACATGAAAGTAAAAGAAAAAACAGCCATGAATATGATACCCTACACCATTGTATTGTGAACCCCCCAAATTATTTACTGCACTTTAGTTGCATTACTGCAGCCTTGCCGCAGGCTACGTCACTGGTACGCCTCCTCCCCCGCGGGAGCCAGCTTAAGATGTTGTCGAGGGGGACATGTAGGAGACAGCCAGCGAGGTAGAAGAGGTAGAAGGGGAGGCGTGCCCATGCGAGCACAACGTCATCGGAAGAGGGAGGGTCGTCCTCCCCTCCTCTTGGAGTATAAAACTTTGGGAACAACAGTAAAAGAAAAAACAGCCATGAATATGATACCCTACACCATTGTATTGTGAACCCCCCAAATTATTTACTGCACTTTAGTTGCATTACTGCAGCCTTGCCGCAGGCTACGTCACTGGTACGCCTCCTCCCCCGCCTTTCTCAAAAAGTATACTGGGTGGTGCGCGAGCCGCCTTTACCTCTGCCACCCATGTACGGGCGCGGCCCCGCCTCTTGCAGCGGCCTCGTTATCCCGCGAATGTATTTAATGGTATTGCCCACGCCCCTATCATACGGGGACGGCCTCCTAAACTGCTAGAGTTCCACCTTACATATATTTTTTATGTCTTTTCAGCAATTTTACTTATTTGTTTCCGTTGTTTAGTTAAATTTGCTCTCCACCCGTTTTGTTTTAGAAGCTTAGCGTTCTGCTTGCTCTAGTAAATAGAGCTTAGTTTACTTTCATAAGCTATTGTTCTCTCATTGTGCACATTGTGTTCGATCTAATGCACTTACCGTTTACATTCAACTCACCCTCTACATGCTATATATTTTAGGGGCACACAAATAACAAAAGTAGACTAATAAGTATATTTTTTGCTACAAGTTTGCGAACACTGCCTATATGTAGGCAAATTAAGGTTTGCCCTGTGCATGTCCCTTTCCACGTTGCAAATGTGCTCACAAAGACCTCCTTCTGTAAGTGATGGCATTATCTCCACTCGTTTGCCCACGGGGCGTTTCTGTCAATGCCTGCATTGCAATGAAGATTGCCCTCTCCGTTCGCTTCCACGCAAGGCCCATCAGCTTTATTCCAAAGGTTTATTATCGGTACTTTCAGTTGCTTTCCTAAAGGGCTTAAGCTAACAGCCCCGACCAAGTAATTTATTGGAGCAGTGGGAAGCAATTGCTAAACATCCAGGCATAGCAGTGGATAGTCACCGCATAGTGGGTAATCTCAACAGGAAAGTAAAAGCTTTCTTTAGCTTCTTCTAGAGTGGGGTGCTTAATTCATAGGAGCTTGGACTTGACATATAAATTATTACATTTGTAAATTCAACACGTCATGTAGCTGACTCACGATTGACTTTGATTTATAACAAGTTCATATACTATTCAAATTGCCTTCACGAAATGTACATATTCTGTACATCCATCAGAAAAGAAAGGTTTTCCGGATACATCTGGGGTACCTTCTCTGTTCTATATAATTGCTTGCACTACAAGTTTGATTTTCCACTCCACATTAGCTCCCTATGTTGTACACACCTTAACTGTTTTGCATAAATGTAAATCACAAGTACATATTAGGACTGGGATTCAATGAACCTATAAATCAGCAATATTCCATGCTGCATTTATTTCCAATTGAGACCCATGTGCCCTCGGTTCTAATCTGTTCTTGAAACCCAGTTTTACTAAACATAACATTGCTTTATGGAATTTGAGGATGATTGATGTGCAGTGAGCTGCATGAATCTAGTTCAGCTTTATTTTGAGGAAAAGGGATGAAATGCAGGCTATTGGTTTGTGTTAAATACAAGATTCGACATGAATCTGGCATTTAAGAGCCAAGCACCTAATATGACTTTAAGGGACGAGAAACCAACAACATATGTAGTCAGTTCATTGGTGTTACTAAAGACATCTCAACAGTTGTGGAATTAATTAGATGTTGCTGTTTTTTAAGGTAAATGTCGAGAGTAAAAGTGAAAAAGCATTCAGTTCCTCAATATCAGATTTGGTATTTGATGCAATAGTGAAATCAAATTTTTAACTTAAACGAAAAGTTCCTGCGAAAAGATTGGGTTGTGGTTGAGTACTGCTCAAGCAACAGCCACAATCCCTGTCATGGTGAACCACAAAAGTCAAGAAATTAACCTGTGCCTAACCCTCTGGTAGAGTGGCACAAAATAGGTCAGGCTTAATTTAGAGGCAATGTGTAAAATATTTATGCAGCACACAAACAGTAATAACGTGAAAACACAACACAAGAAAAGTCCCACACCAATTTAGAAAAATAGAGTATATTTTAAGAAATTATTTGACGTCAAAATGACAAAATCCAATTAAAAGAACCAGCAAAAGGCCATTTTAAAGACTTAGTTGAAAATAGTGCTTAAAATCACAAAGTGCCAACAGTGGTTATTTGGTACTGAAGCTATCCCCTCTAGTCATGGGAGGGTGGAGTGGGGTTTATCCATACTGATGTCAACTATTGTTGGCATTTGAGTGATATTTATATCCCCCCCCCCCCGCACAGTCTTTGCCCCCTACTTTTGTTGGAAATTGCTTTTTTATTTTGGTGTCAAGAAATTGTGTACTAGGAATATCTGACTTCATGGTACATGTGAAGTGTATCAATCAGACAGGATTTATAAAGCACGGCTAATCACCCACAAGGGAATCCAGATGCTGAGAACCTTGCTGCTTCAGGAGGTTTCAGATGAACATCCAGGTCTTGTTGCCTTCCTGAATTCTGGAGGTGTGGGGGGAGGTCGTTTAGGAATTCGCAGTGAGGTAGGAGAGGGATCATTCTCCACTTTTGTTTCGGAGCATGCGGAGGTGCACAAGGGAGAGGGAGGCAGAGCACAGGTGCCTGCTGGGTTGGTGGAAGTTCAGGCTGTGGTTGATGCATGCTGGTACTTCATTGTGAAGGGCTTTGTAGGTGTGGATCAACATCTTGAATTGGCATCTCTTCTAAATGGGGAGCCAGTGGAGCTTCTTGAGGAGCAGGGTGATATGGGTATGTTTAGGTAGGTCGAGAACGAGTCTGGCCGCTGAGCTCTGTATGGTCTGCAGTCTCTTCAGGAGGTTAACTTAAACGAAAAGTTCCTGCGAAAAGATTGGGTTGTGGTTGAGTACTGCTCAAGCAACAGCCACAATCCCTGTCATGGTGAACCACAAAAGTCAAGAAATTAACCTGTGCTTAACCCTCTGGTAGAGTGGCACAAAATCGGTCAGGCTTAATTTAGAGGCAATGTGTAAAATATGGATGTATGACGTTACAACGCATGCTATTACAACGCCTATCATTACAACGCATTTTTTACAACGCAAACACTACTACAACGCTATACTTTACAACGAATACTTTTACAACGCAAAACTTATTAAAATATTAAAAAGTGCTGTTACAACGAAAACCATTACAACGCATACCATTACAACGCGAAAAAAATATTTTTTTAATAAAAAGTACAATAAAATCTGGCACGGGATGCAGGGAAATAAGGGGTTTTAGGGTGGGGAAGTGTATTAAAATGTGGAGAAAAACTGTACGTAAATTGACTGAAATGCATTACAAAATTAATACTCGAGTATTAAAATTAATACTCCCATTTCCCCCAAAAATCCGTTTTCACACATTTCAAAGTTTAACACAAATAACGAAAAATGTTACAACAGTTCATACACATTTTTATCATGAATATATCGGAAAATAAGTAAACAGAGTAAAACAGAAGACACATACACATAGGCGCCATTTTATCCATCTCACTTGTAAAACTTGTCCTACAACACTTTCTATGAAAACAATAGTAAAAGACATGTTCCAAAATGGATGCCAAAACGGAGCAAATGAATGAAAACAATACATCTTTTAATGCTTTTTTAAATTATCATTTTCCACAGAAAAATAAAGTATAATAAAAAACACAACAAACGCAGTTTTTAAAAAAATGAATAGTGACACTGACTAAAACTTATAAATACCAGGAAGACACCATTTTGCAATCAGTTGATTATCAACTACCAGAGAGACCAGACGTAAAAACCTGACCCTCTGACACCTCCACTGTGACCTCCACTGAGAGAGCACTGCATTCGTTTGGAAAAGCATTATTAGTTTGCAACTACTAGTAAGTCACTAATATATTTTAACACCTTGTTTTATCGTTAATCATGTTTTATTTCCATACAAATTATGTTTAAAAATAATTATATTAACTTATAAAATGTACTGTTTCTAATTTTTATCACTAAAAAAACTGTAATATATACCAACTTAAATCATCTACTTTTTGTTCCAAAAACAGAAACTTGTTATTCTTTAAAAATCAAGAAATGTTTTCCTTAATTTTCCATCACCTCAACGTAATCGGCTCACCTTTACTATTGTGAAGGTAAATGTTTTTTAATTGTAATTCTTTTACTATAAAAATATATTTTTAGCATTAGCAAAAGTGTTGTATGGTAAAGGGGATTATATTAATTTTTAACACATTCACACTGCATCATAAACGAAATTTTGCGATGGTGCAGGGGTAACAATTACTAATATGACTGCAGTTAGGTACTGCATTTGAGAAAGCGTTTCATGGTACTGGGGTAACTATTACTATTCTAAGTCCCAGAATGTTCAGCAGTAGAGTAATTGAGTGATGGTGTAGGGGTATCCATTATTACTCTTATTTCATAATGCATTGAAAGTGTATTATGTTTTGCTGTACCAATTGTTACTCATACTCATGTGTGATGCAGCACCATGAAAAGTATGATATGTGATGTAGTTAGAGTGAAATAAAATTTCAGATTTACAATCAATTGTTTTTTTTTTTTTTTTTTTTAGCCAACGTTGACAAAGTTGCATTAATTAATAACATTTTTTTTCATTTTCACAGTCAATTGGTTGCAACTTTGTGGATTAAATCACTAAAATAAATAACTTAATCCTGCAGCCAGCACTACCAAGAAACCACGAAAACAATCAGCAAAAGAAAAAGGTATTTTAAATTTACACTGTTATAAATTCCACAATGTAATAGTCATACCTTTTGCTATTGTTACTCCAGGAAAGTGCAGAAGTAGGGTAAGTGTTGGATAGTGTAGGGGTACAATTTACTATTCTAACTCCAGGAAGGTGCTGCAGTAGGGAAAGTGTTGGATGGTGTAGGGGTACAATTTACTATTCTAACTCCAGGAAGGTGCAGCAGTAGGGAAAGTGTTATGTACTAATAGTTAAATTCAATGTCATAATTTCAAAAAGTTAATCAAAATTTGCATTTGTCAACAACGTTCAGTTTTTTCATTTTTTCTTTTTTCATTTTTCCAGACAATTGCTTTCAACTTTGTTTTACGATTCAGTCCAACACATAAGTGAAAACTCCAGCCAGCAGGCCAATACCACCTCAGAAGCCTCACCAAGGAAAGGAATCGCAAAAAAAAGGTATTTTAAAACAACATTGTTTTAAAACCATCAATATGTTAGGCAAACCATTTACTTATTAATGTTAATAAAATCCCAAAATATATAAAATAAGGGTTGCAGTTGAAAGAAGTTATTTTTCTAACTCCAGGAAGGTGCAGCAGTAGGGAAAGTGTTGGATAGTGTAGGGGTACAATTTACTATTCTAACTCCAGGAAGGTGCAGCAGTAGGGAAAGGGTTGGATGGTGTAGGGGTACAATTTACTATTCTAACTCCAGGAAGGTGCAGCAGTAGGGAAAGTGTTGGATGGTGTAGGGGTACAAATTACTATTCTATCTCCAGGAAGGTGCAGCAGTAGGGAAAGTGTTGGATGGTGTAGGGGTGCAATTTACTATTCTAACTCCAGGAAGGTGCAGCAGTAGGGAAAGTGTTGGATGGTGTAGGGGTACAATTTACTATTCTAACTCCAGGAAGGTGCAGCAGTAGGGAAAGTGTTGGATGGTGTAGGGGTATAAATTACTATTCTAACTCCAGGTAGGTGCAGCAGTAGGGAAAGTGTTGGATGGTGTAGAGGTATAATTTACTATTCTAACTCCAGGAAGGTGCAGCAGTAGGGAAAGTGTTGGATGGTGTAGGGGTATAAATTAGTATTCTAACTCCAGGAAGGTGCAGCAGTAGGGAAAGTGTTGGATGGGGTACAGGTATAATTTACTATTCCAACTCCAGGAAGGTGCAGCAGTAGGGATAGTATTGGATGGTGTAGGGGTACAATTTACTATTCAAACTCCTACTAGGTGCAGCAGTAGGGAAAGTGTTGGATGGTGTAGGGGTATACATTACTATTCTAACTCCAGGAAGGTGCAGCAGTAGGGAAAGTGTTGGATGGTGTAGGGGTTTTAATTTACTATTCTAACTCCAGGTAGGTGCAGCAGTAGGGAAAGTGTTGGATGGTGTAGAGGTATAATTTACTATTCTAACTCCAGGAAGGTGCAGCAGTAGGCAAAGTGTTGGATGGTGTAGGGGTACAATTTACTATTCAAACTCCTAGTAGGTGCAGCAGTAGGGAAAGTGTTGGATGGTGTAGGGATGCAATTTACTATTCTAACTCCAGGAAGGTGCAGCAGTAGGGAAAGTTTCGGATGGTGTAGGGATGCAATTTACTATTCTAACTCCCGGAAGGTGCAGCAGTAGGGAAAGTGTTGGATGGTGTAGGGGTATAAATTACTATTCTAACTCCAGGAAGGTGCAGCAGTAGGGAAAGTGTTGGATGGTGTAGGGGTACAATGTACTATTCTTACTCCAGGAAGGTGCAGCAGTAGAGAAAGTGTTGGATGTAGTAGGGGTGCAAATTACTATTCTATCTCCAGGAAGGTGCAGCAGTAGGGAAAGTGTTGGATGGTGTAGAGGTATAATTTACTATTCTAACTCCAGGAAGGTGCAGCAGTAGGGAAAGTGTTGGATGGTGTAGGGGTATAATTTACTATTCTAACTCCAGGAAGGTGCAGCAGTAGGGAAAGTGTTGGATGGTGTAGGGGTAACATTTGAGGTATAGTATTTACTTTTACATCCTAATTTGTTTTTCTTCTCTTCTCTTTTCAGATAATGTCTAGTCTTGAAGCAGCGAAATACATTAAATCCAGGAAAGGAAAAAATGAATTAAACCATGGAGGATACATATATAGTAAGGAAAGAATACGTTTTCCTAGAAATCATTGGAGGTGTGTGCAATACTACACTACCCATTGCAGTGGCAGAGCGGTTACTCTTGATAATTTGGTTGTGAAAACAACAGAACATAACCACTCTGCCTCTGCAATGGAGGTAGAAATAAGAGAAACAGTTAACGAAATGAAAGCTATTGCAAGCACCTCCAATGATTCTACAGGATCCATTTTAAGAGAGGTTGCACAGCATGTCCCCAGTCATGTTGCTAGTAACATGCCTATAATTCCTAATTTGAGAAGAATTATTCAAAGACAAAAGCAGGCAAGTAACATTCAATTATCTACACCACATTCTTTCTCTGACATTAGAATTCCACATGATCTTTCTATTTCTTTTTCTGATGAACCTTTCCTTTCGCATGACAACCAAAACCCTCAAAAACGAATTCTCATTTTTAGTACCCCACGTAACCTTGCAAAGTTAGAAAATAGTGAAATTTGGATGATGGATGGGACGTTTAAAAGTACACCCCATCCTTTCACTCAAATTTACACTATACATGCAAAAATTAACAATAATGTAATTCCCTTAGTATATAGTTTGCTACCTGATAAGACTTCTGCAACATACTCTGAACTTTTATCAGTTATTAAAATTAAAACATCTCAAAGTCCTAGGAAAATAATAATTGATTTTGAATTGAGCATGATCAATGTGATCAATAAAACGTACACGGATACCCAAATTCAGGGATGTTTTTTCCATTTTTCCCAGGCTTTTTGGCGTAAATTACAAAAAACATCCCTAGTTGCAGAATATTCTCGTGATAGCAAACTACAATTTGAACTAAAAAAATTAACAGCACTTTGTTTTGTTCCTCCCGATAGTGTGGACGAGTACTACACTGCAATTATAGAATCTGCTTATTATACAAGTAATGAAGAGAAATTGGCTCCCATCCTAAATTATTTCGAGGACACATGGATTGGGCACCTAAGCAGATCGGGTCGCAGGAGGAAGCCACGATTCCATGTGGAGTGGTGGAACTGCTACACGAGCTGTTTAGAGGGAGAAGCAAAAACAAACAATGCCATTGAGGGATGGCATAACTCCTTCAACCACACAATTGGCAAACCTCATCCAAACTTCTACTCTTTCTTGGAAACTTTGAAGAAGGAGCAAAGTTTTCAAGAAATGAGACTAGCCCAAACACTTGCAGGTAGTCTAAACCCACGAGTAACTGTCAAAACTAAGGAAATGTCTGAGAGACTATTGGCTATTTTACAACAATTTTCGTTGTGTGTGGCTATAGACTACCTGGAAAATATTTCTAACATTCTTTCTTTCTAAAATTAGTTTTTTACTTACTTTCTTGCTTTGCTTCAAATTTAAATATCATTTAATTACAATTGGCATACAAAGTTTTTCCCAAAAAATTTTCAAACTTAAAAGTCGGGTCTCCTTATTTTTTTTTTTTTTTTCAAATCTTCATTTTTTGCAAAACTACCAATGTGACCAAATCTACTGTTCCATAGTATTCGACCAATTTTTCTAAAACCAAACGCCAGTAGATTAATATCAGAAAACTTCATTATTAACTACCACCCTAAAAATGCACCAAAAATCCAACTACTCAAAATTTCAGAAGTCAAGCCATTATCCAAAATGCACATTACTGCATAAACACCAAATTATTAACAATCACTTTTTTCCAAAATTTACGAATACGCCATTTTTTTTTCTAAGAAATGAAGATATAAATCATTTTTATTGGTTCCGAAGTTATGAAATAAACTTTGTGAGCAGTAACTTAAAATAATTTTACAGTTACTTACATTTTTGTAATGAACCAATACATTTGCGCGACCCGACATAGGCATTAATTAATGACATAAATGTGGACATGATTTAAAACATTTTCAACATCAATTAGTTATTCCGCAACCTCTCCTTATTCTTTTCTTACTATATATGTATCTTTATTAAAGGTTTAATCTATAAATAAAAGTGAAAATGTTTCCTACCTGGACGCAGATCAGCTTCCTGCTGCTTCCTCCTCCGATGCTCTTCAAAATGGCGCCTTACGTCTACGTTCACGTCATGACGTCATCGCGCGCATCATTGTTTATAATGGACTATTTTATTTACTTTATCTGTAAATAAATGTTTATAAATGTAAATAAATTATGTATATGTTTTATAAAAAATGTACATTATGTTAAAAAAATCAATAAAACTTAATAGTTTTTTCTAAGTTTGTTCCAATAAAGAAATATTTAATAAACCTTATTTGTTTACTGTTATTATTTTTTAAAATTGTAATTTAATCATGTAAAATGTTATTTTTTATTCGTAAATTTACTAAATGTGTTCCTTACCTCGACTCTATTTTCTTTTTCCTTCCAAACTTGCTCTTTCTTCTCTTTCTGCTCCTTCTTTTCTTGTACCGCGGGTTGCATATTCTGAAGCTGCCAAAATAAATGAAGGACAAATAAGCTCATAGACTTCAATGCAAAAGCATGGGAATTTTTTTTAAAGTAAGTTCTATTTTCTTTGCTCTATTTTCTTTTGGTATAATTTCATGTTAAATACATTTCTAATTACTCTATTAATAATTTAAATATTTTTTTTTTATTTTTTTTTACATTTCTCATATTTTATATTAAAATACTCCAAAAGTACTCTTACTTTTTTTAAAAAAATGTATTTCATTCATTACATCTTAAATAAGAAGGTAAAAAATACTCAAGTATTAATCTTTCATAATACTAATATTTAAAAACAAATTAATTTTATTTTTTTAATAAAAAATACTCTAGTATTAATATTTTATAATACTTCTCATATTTAAAATGTTTACATATTTTTTAAATAATTTATACACAATATATAATCTTTCATATTTTTAAAAATATAGTACTTAATATAATTAATAAAATTTTACTTAATTATTTTTTAATACTTCTCATATTTAATATTTATTTATACATATTTATTAAATAATTTTTACACAATATTTAATCTTTCATTTTTTTAAAAATATAGTATTTTATATAAATAATAAAATATTACTTAATTATTTTTTATATACTCCAACAGTACTTTCTTTTTTTAAATCTTTTATATTATTTATTACATGTTTTTATAAGAAAGAAAAAAATACTCAAGTATTAATTTCTCATAATACAAATCATTTATTATTAAATTTATATTTATTTAATTTAACTTAAAAAATACTCTTTGATATTTGATTAATACTCAAGTATTATTCGTTTATTAAACTACTCACATTTTTTAATTTTTCTAAATTATTAAATAATTTACACTCAATAATTACTCTTTCATATTTATCAAATATAGTATTTAATATAAATAATAAAATATTAATTAAATATTTTTCAAAAAACATTTTTCTTAAAAATAAACAAAAAAAAAAAGGCGTTGTAATGGTATCTGCGTTGTAAAAGTACTTACCATATAACAGCATGCGTTGTAAATGCATGCGTTGTAAAAGCTTTTGCGTTGTAAAAAATGCGTTGTAATAGCATTGCGTTGTAAAAGTTGCGTTGTAAAGGTTGTTTCCCGTAAAATATTTATGCAGCACACAAACAGTAATAACGTGAAAACACAACACAAGAAAAGTCCCACACCAATTTAGAAAAATAGAGTATATTTTAAGAAATTATTTGATGTCAAAATGACAAAATCCAATTAAAAGAACCAGCAAAAGGCCATTTTAAAGACTTAGTTGAAAATAGTGCTTAAAATCACAAAGTGCCAACAGTGGTTATTTGGTACTGAAGCTATCCCCTCTAGTCATGGGAGGGTGGAGTGGGGTTTATCCATACTGATGTCAACTATTGTTGGCATTTGAGTGATATTTATATCCCCCCCCCGCACAGCCTTTGCCCCCTACTTTTGTTGGAAATTGCTTTTTTATTTTGGTGTCAAGAAATTGTGTACTAGGAATATCTGACTTCCTGGTACATGTGAAGTGTATCAATCAGACAGGATTTATAAAGCACGGCTAATCTCCCACAAGGGAATCCAGGTGCTGAGAACCTTGCTGCTTCAGGAGGTTTCAGATGAACATCCAGGTCTTGTTGCCTTCCTGAATTCTGGAGGTGAGGGGGGAGGTCGTTTAGGAATTCGCAGTGAGGTAGGAGAGGGATCATTCTCCACTTTTGCTTCGGAGCATGCGGAGGTGCATAAGGGAGAGGGAGGCAGAGCACAGGTGCCTGCTGGGTTGGTGGAAGTTCAGGCTGTGGTTGATGCATGCTGGTACTTCATTGTGAAGGGCTTTGTAGGTGTGGATCAACATCTTGAATTGGCATCTCTTCTAAATGGGGAGCCAGTGGAGCTTCTTGAGGAGCAGGGTGATATGGGTATGTTTAGGTAGGTCGAGAACGAGTCTGGCCGCTGAGCTCTGTATGGTCTGCAGTCTCTTCAGGAGGTTAGTGGTGATTCTTTTGTAGAGTGAAGTGCCGTAGTCTAGGATACTGGTGAGCAGGGCTTGAATAATGCTTTGGTTTGTAATGACGGGGAGCCATTTGAAGATCTTACGAAGCATGCAAAGAATGAGGAAGCAGGGGAGGAGACTGCGTGGATCTAGAATTTCATGGTAAGCTTGCTGTCCAGGATAATGTAAAGGTTGCAGACATAGTCTGTCAGATTGGTTGAGGGTCTAGTTCAGAACACCATCAGGAGTCCTTCCATGGGGAGGTGTTGTTTCCAAAGATCAGAACTTCAAGTTTGTCTGTGTTGAGTGTTAGGCAGCTGTTTTTCATCCAGTGGCAGCGCACGTCATGCACTTGCGGAAGTTTGCCATTGTGGGCTTCAGATAATGAGAGAATGGGCTGGGTGCGTAGGATATGATGTTTAGTCCATGGATTCTGACGATGTTGGCCAAGGAGGTCATGTAGGTGTTGAACAGTGTAAGGCTGAGGGATGAGCCTTAAGGAACACCGCAGATGATGTTCTAGGGTCCCAAGGTGAATGGTGGTATGCGGATTCTCTGGGGTCTTCAGATAAGGAAATACGGCAATCCATTTAAGCGCGTCTCCTTGCATAGCAATGTGATGCAGCCTCTTGTTAAAGGGTGCAGTGGATACAGTGTCAAATGCCGCTAAGAGGTCAAGGAGGATCAGGGCAACTGTTCTCCCATGGCAAGGAGGGTTCTGAAGTCATTGATGGCAGCAATCAGGATGGTTTCGGTGCTGTGGTTGGTGCAGAATCCGGATTGGGATGTGTCCAGAAGATTATTGTTTTCCAGGTGTTCTGTGAGTTGGCCGTTGATGACCTTTTCGAGGACTTTGGCAGGAAAAGAGAGCAGAGAGAAGGGACTGTAGTTCTTGAGTTCGCTGGGGTTAGAGGTCGGTCTCTTGAGAAGGGGTTTGACTTAAGCTTTTTTCCATTCTTCAGGGAAGGTGGTTGTGGTGATGAGCTTTGAAAATGGCAAAGAGCTTGCTGCTGATCATCTTGCTCCGAGGTTAAAAATGTGGTGGCGGCAGGGGTCCGTGGGTGCTCCAGAGTACAGTCTGTGGGCTCCTCGCTGGTGTGCCATTTCCTTTCTAAACGCTTGCAGTCACATTACGTGGTTCTCAGTTCTGCGGTGTACCAACTGGCTTGTTTGGTAGATCTCTTGAGTATGGTTGGTTTGATAGGGCGACTCTGTTGGTGCAATCAGTGATCCAGGTGGAGAAGTTCTTAACAGCCTGTTCTAGGTTGGTTGCGGTGTCAAAGTAGGAAATGTTGAGGGTGTCAGTCCATTAGCTCTCTGATGCTTTATCCCAGCTGCAGTTTGTGGTGCTAGGTGTCTTCGTAGTGGGGCCAGGGGATCCTTTGATAGTGCAGTGGACGATGGCATGGTCTGTCCAGTTGAGTTTGGTGACATGGTTGGACTTGACTCTGTTGCTGGCTGTGAAGATGGGGTGGGCGTGTGTCCTGTGTTCTGTGTGGGGTAGGTGACTATTTGGGTAAGGGTGATGTTGTTCATGCTTTCGAGGAGGATGGCTGTGTGGGTGTCTTTAAGGTCCACAGGGTGAAAAATGAGGAATCGGAAGATGTAGGGTCCGATTCACAGAACTCACTTAAGACAAAATCCTAAACCTATTACCATTTTGGTATTCACAGAAGACACTTACTCATTTAGGTATTCACAGGAGGCACTTACTCATTTCGGTATTCACAGAAGTTAGAAGTCGTAACTTTAGGACTCCTAAATGCCTTCTGTGAATACCGAAAGTCTTAAAGTTAGAATTTTTCTCAGTTTAGGAGTAGTTAAGTTAGGACTCCTAACTTTAGGACTCCTAAATGCCTTCTGTGAATACCGAAAGCCTTAAAGTTAGAATTGTTCTCAGTTTAGGAGTAGTAAAGTTAGGACTCCTAACTTTAGGACTCCTAAATGCCTTCTGTGAACACAGAAAGTCTTAAAGTTAGGATTGTTCTCAGTTTAGGAGTAGTAAAGTTACGACTCCTAACTTTACTACTCCTAAACTGAGAAGAATCCTAACTTTAAGAATTTTGGTATTCACAGAAGGCATTTAGGAGTCCTAAAGTTAGGACTCCTAACTTCTGTGAATACCGAAATGAGTAAGTGCCTTCTGTGAATACCAAAATGAGTAAGTGCCTTCTTTGAATACCAAAATGGTAGTAAGTTTAGGATCTTGTCTTAAGTGGGTTCTGTGAATCAGGCCGGTAGTGTTTGGAGTCAGTGGTGAGCAGAGCGATAAATTCAGGGTTCAGGGATGGCACCACAGAAACTGGGTCATGGAGGTCTGTAGACTGGGGTGCCTCTAATGGTGGCTTTGATGTCGGTTTGGAGTTGGAAGTAGTGGTGTTTCATGATCGGGTGGTGTCGTCTGCAGCGGTGGTGCAGTGGATGGTTTCTTTGTGAATGATGGCAATTCCACCTCTGTGTTTGTTGATGCGGTCTGGCTGTGCTATCTTGTAGCGCAAGGAGTTGCTGAGGTGATGTCGGTGTGGATGGCTTGAGCCAAGTCTCGGTGAAGAAGATGACTTTGCGGGTGTGTCCCAAATCTCTGTGGTATGCTTGCAGATTGATTGGGCATTGAGTAGGAGTCAGTGGAGTTGTTCTGACGTAGTTATGGTCAGCATGATGGTGGTTGTCATGCGTTCTGGTGCTTTAGTGTTGCAGGAGAATAGAGACTGCCCACGGGAAAAAAGTCCTACACTTGATCATGGAGAGATGTGGTAGCTGTTGTTGTCGCGGAGTCTAGGGTCTAAGGCTTGGCGCTCAGCAGATGTATATGTGCGTGGAGCAGGAGAGCCAGGGTTCTTGGTGCAGGGCGCGGTCCAGGCACAAATGGGTGCAGATGGGCTTGACTTTGGCGTGCCTTTGCAGCCTCCATAAATAAGTCCTGGTAGGAGGGAGGGGTGCTGAGTGGCGGGGGGTGGCGCAAGCTGGAGGAAAAAAGAGGTGTGAAAGTTGCAGCGCATTAAGAAAGTCCAGGAGAAATTGTTGAAAGCGACTTATTGACATAAACAGATACAATAACTATTAAAGCAAGGAAAAAAACAGCAATGCAGACACCAACAGAGCAAAACAATCAACAGCAAGGCAAAACTTCAAGACATAATAATGCAAACAATACAGAGTAACCAACATGGCAAAGAGCAATAAAGACAACTATAAACAACACGGAAAGACAAACCAAGGCGAACAAGAGGCGGGCAGAATATTAGTGTCAAGTCAAAAAGGCAACAGAACCAGGGAAAATGGGAGACCTGCTGATTAGGCTGCAAGGGTGTTGCTGGCTCAAGGGCCTGTTCAATGGGGTTGTACTGCATCCTTCATTAAGTAGGTCCTGGTAGGAGGCACTGGGTGGGGGTGCGTGGGGCAAGCAGGAAGTGGGCAGCGGAAATGGAAAGAAAAGGCACGTTAATGCAGACAAAACCCCCGAAAAAACAGGTAGGAATGCAATTTATTGACACAGACAGATACAAGAACTATTACAGCAAGGCAAAAACAGCAATGCAGACACAACAGAGCAAAATACTCAACAGTAAGACAAAACAATCAAGACTTAATGATGCAAACAATACGAACTAACCAACACCGCAAATAGCAATAGAGGCAACAATTAACAACGCAGAAAGGCAAACCAAGGAGAGCAATCGGCAGGCAGAAGACGAGGGGCAAGGCAAAAGGCAGGGGAGCAAGGGAAAACTGGACACCTGCCGATGAGGCAGCAAGGGGGAGCCGGCTCAAGGACCTGGTGCAAGTGTATGAGTGACCACGACCCTTTATCTTTGAATTGTAAGATGCTGAGGATGGATGAAATGATAGCGTGCTTAACACAGCCATTAGAAATCGATAAATGGAATGGTTTTACAGTAAAATGGCAGAGTATCAACCAGACCTGCTTTTAGGGTCTATCATTATTGGAAACAAAAGCCTTGTGAACTGCTGTTTAAATGACAATGTCAATCGTAAGAATGCAATATATTCTTATGGGCCTCTAAATATGAAAATATCCGTGGCTTTAACAAAGAGACCTCCATATCGCCAAAAGAGATCTAAGAGGTGACTTGACAGTGCCTCTTCTAAGGCCCAAAAGACCTTAAAAAGTGCACTGAACAGTAAGCAGAGGAATTGTACAGCACTAAAGACTGCGTGACAGCTTTATAAAGTGGCTACATTTAGACAGAAAAAAGTAATTAAAGACAAGGCCTGGAAGGCATTGAATCGAGTTAGCAAATTGAGGGATAGTTTGGCCTTTTGAAAGGTGATTAGCGCACCATTTTTTAAGGATTCTAGCAACCCAATTATCGAAATGTTAATTTCGCCAGAGGACTGTTGAGTTAGTAATTACTCCTCTATTTATTCCATCCCCTCATTAGATGCTGATATTAATGAACATCAATTGGAGCAGGTCAGTTCTGGAAGCTTGGGTCATATTGCCTTCTCCTTTGAAGAAGTCACTTGTGCCATCGTGGTCAGTAGGAAAGGTAAAGCTCTATGCCCTAATGAGATGCACTTTGTTTTATTTTTAGGCAACATTGGCCTGTATGCACCCTTTTAACAAATATTTTAAATGAAGTGGCTACAAGGGCTCTCTTCCCACCTGGAAACAACCTGGTATTGCTGCAATTTTTAAAAAGGGATTCAGAGGGGATCCACGCTGTTACCAGCACATTTACTTATTAGACTCAACACTAGGGATCGTGGGGAGAACTGCACTGTCCCATTTACAGGGATGGACAGATGAGCAACATATCATCACCAAGGCGCAATATGGTTTTTAGAAGGGGCTTGGCCTGTGTAAGCAATGTTTAAAACTCTCCCTTCCGATAAATAAATATTTAAGGGTGACAAATGGGTTCATTTATTTAACATTTATGGAACTTCTTTCCGCATTTGATTGTGTAAACCATGAGAAGTTGTGGATGACTATGAAAGAAACAAGGGTGGAGGATGCCCTAACAGCATTTCTAAGGCAGCTATATGCTAATAGTAAGGCCAAAGTCAGGTATGTTTAAAATGAGGCGTGCACGGACTAATTTGGGATTCATAGAGGAATGAAGCAGGATTTATTATGGCCCCCGTTAGAACTGGCCCTTTTTGCAGTGTTATCCCAAACATTTTGCCTTCTTCCTCCTCTGTTTCTGGTCTTCTTTTTGTTGGCTTTAGGACTTTGGGCACTTTACCGCTGCTTAACAGTGCTAAAGTGCATGTTCTCCCCCGCCTCCCAAAAAATGGTCTGATTGGTTTACACGTGTTTGGCCTACTTAATTTACTTGTAAGTACCTTATACAGTGGTATCCCATATACCCAGGGCCTGTAAATTAAGTGATACTTGTGGGCCTGCAGCACTGCTTTTCCCACTCACTGAAAAAGCCTCTCAAATCTGTCTGAGGTCTGCCACTGCAGAACCTGCGTGCGCAGTTTACTGCCACTTTGACTTGACATTTAAAAACTACTTGCCAAACCTTAAACTCCCCTTTTACTACGCAAAGGTCACCCCTAAGGTCGGCCCTATGTAGCCCTATTTGCAGGGTGCTGTGTAAGTGAAAGGTAGGACATGTGCCTATATTGTGTGGTATGTCCTGGTAGTGATAAACAGCCTATTTTGTTTCTCACTACTGTGAGGCCTAATCCTCTCATAGGCTAGCATTGGGAATTCCTTTATATATGTTTAAGTGGTAATCCCTGATTTGAAAGGAGTAGCGTTGACACGTTTTCTAGGTTTGGAATGATGGAGATAAAACTTGCTTACTAGTGTAGTTGGATTGTAAATTACTATTTTAGAAATGCCACTTTTAGAAAGTGCTATGCAAACAAATGATGGACGGAATGCTGAACAAATCAAACATTCACCCCTGTCAAGAGATATGGGTTAAATCCATCATTCTTTTGCTCACCATGCCCCCCCCCAGTTTCGACCCAACCATATCCAAATCCATCTTGAACCTGCTTCTCATGTGAACAGTCCAGCCCAAATTGCCAAGCAAGGTCCTCCCTGGACCGGAAACAAGAATCCTGGGACCAGTTTTGGGGCATCACTCCTCATCAGCCAGGTTAGCTTTAATCCAGCGGCACAGCGAGCAAGGGGCCCAGATCGGGCCTCCCTCTGAGTGAAAAATGGTATGCAAACAAATGATGGATAGTATGCAAACAAATGATGGACGGAATGCTGAACAAATCAAACATTCACCCCTGTCAAGAGATCTGGGTTAAATCCATTATTCTTTTGCTCACCAGGCCCTCCCCCAGTTTGGACCCAACCATATCAAAATCCATCTTGACCCTGTCCTCATGTGAACAGTCCAGCCCAAATTTCCAAGCAAGGTCCTCCCTGGACCGGAAACAAGAATCCTGGGACCAGTTTTGGGGCATCACCCCTTATCAGCCAAGCTACCTTGAATCCAACGGCACAGCAAGCAAGGGGCCCAGATCTGGGCCTACCCAGTCCACTCTGAGTGAAAAATGGTATGCAAACAAATGATGGATAGTATGCAAACAAATGATGGATGAAATGCTGAACAATTCAAATATTCAACACCAGTCAAGAGATATGGGTTAAATCCATCATTCTTTTTCTCACACTACCACCCCAGTTCGGACCTAGCCATATCCAAATCGGTCTTGACCCTGTTCCTCATGGGAACAGTCCAGGCCAAAATACTAAGCCAGGTCTGGAAACAAGCATCCTGGGACTGGTTTGGGGGTATCACCCCTCATCCGCCAGGCTAGCTTAGATCCTGTAGCGCAGCAAGCAAGGGAGTTCCCTGTGTCTCTAGGTGTGCTCCTAACCTGCGAGGGTGCTTTCTGTATCCCTAGATGTGCTTCTAAACTGCAAGAGTTCTGCAACTCATGGAGCTGCTTGCTTGGTGTCTCTCAATTTGAGTGATGAACTGTTTGTGCCTCTGGGGTGCTACATTTGCATTTCTCTATGTCTAAAGTGTCCTGTACATCTAGGGATAGTGTTATACTCAAGGGGTGCTCAGTCGGTAAGACTGGGTGTACTTATCACTCCTTGAATGCTCTTCATTTTGGCACGTGCAATATATCTGCCCTTAGCAGTGTCCCTTACCACCTGTCTGCTCTCTGCCACTGATGATACTTCCACACTCGATGGGTGGTCCCTAGTTCCAGGAGTGCTCTGCAGCTTAGGGGTGTGCTGGAACTGCCTCAAGGTGTGTTTCTTTTGCCAAGGAGTGCTCAAAGCCTCCATAAGTCTTCCTTATTTCAAGGGGACTCTATGTGCTTCTAGTGGCTATCCTTATCTTTCAGAGTGCTCTGTACCACCAGCGATGAGTGTCACATCCTAGACTATTCTGTAACTCTTCAAGTGATGCTCATTTACTGGAGTGCTCTGTGTTTTATGGTGCTTCTCTCCTTGGGTATTCTGTGCCTCTAGTGGTGTTCTTCACCTCTTAGGTTGCTCCTTACCTTCTGCAGTACTCTGCCATCTATGGGTACTCCTTGCGTCCATGGTTCCTCAGAACATCAGGGGCCTCTTGTACTTCCTGGGGTACCCCGTGCATGCCTATAGGGCTTCTCTTTAGCTCAGTAGTGCCCTAAATCCCTGGGGCGCTTTGCACACTTGAGGTGTTCCTCACCTCCTGGAATGCTATGTCTCTCCATTTGTGCTCATCACCTCCTGAGGTGCTCTGTCGATAAGGAGTGCTGCTCACCTCTTGAGGAACCCTGCCCCTCTATCTGTCCTCCCTGTAGCATATTGATGTTATACGCACTAGGACCCTCATGGTACTGGGGGGGACTCTGAACAGGGACTACGTCATATGCGGGTGGTGTTAGGGTGTGGTTATTGTTGAGCATTAGATAATGCATAGTCTGTGAGTGTATGCTGAGGAATAAAGACATATTTGACTGCAGCTCCCGTGTGGCGTATTTCCTTTGCATGCTCCAGGACTGGGGAAGGTGCTGCACTCACCACCTCCTGGGGTGCTCTGGCCCTTTAGAGGTGCTCCGTAACTCTGGGGGCTTCTGTGCTTGTTGGGGGATCCGTGAGTGCATTTTAATGTAATATGCAAATGGTTCTAGTGGTGCTCCTCATATGTGCTCTCTTAGCACCCACCTGTCTATCTATTGCTGCTGCTGCAGCTCTGCATTCAAACTGACTGACTTCAAGGGGGCAGACAGAGAGAGGAGCCTACTTCTAACGTTGGGCCTACCTACACTGACATACCCATTCCACCTACAATGTCCTGCCCACCTACTCCTGAAAATAACATGTCAGGTAGGCCTCTCCCTCTGACCAGGGCTTAACACAGGCCCCCACAGAGCCTGCGGTGCGGGGGGCGCCGGGCTGCAGAAGGCCCCCTCAGCACAGTACTCAGGTTTGAGAGCTCCGGATTAAATCCGGAGCGGGCCCCTCTCACTACCTTGCAGGGGGGCCCCCTCAACTTTCGTCACGCCACTGCCCCTGACTGATCACTTATGAAATGAGGTCAGGGACAGTCAGTATAAACTGCTACAAATTGTCAGGTCCTTTACTTTCTCTTTTAGGGCTGTTCTGTTGGCATTCCATATTGTCTGCACACAGCCAACAACAGGCTCTAGATTCTAAGTATAGCTTGGCAAAGCTACATGTGACCGGTTCCTGAGGGGGTCCCCCAAGGACAGGTGGCCCGGGAGGTTGGGGCATCTGTTATGTCTCAACCTCCACTGGCATATTTGTAGGTAGATTGTGTATGTGCATGAGACTTGCCCAGATACATGTAAGCAGTAGGATTATTAAGCTGTATAAGTTTCATTTAAATAAACCTGGAAAACATATCTGTGGTATCTAGATCTACCATGACCTGGCAAGCAGTTTAAACTGCAGTTTCATTTCCCTGAAAATGAATTATAGTCAATACATTTCGGAGGCTTCGTGGCAGAGAATAACATGAGAATACTAGTTTATGTGAAGTTTTCTGAAATGTACAATTTCACAAAATGTACTTTAATTTTTTTCTTTATGTTAATGAGGTTTGCAAAACTGTTGTGTTTTCTGCGGGAAATATGTGGACTATTTCGTTTTGTGGACTTGGAACGATGCACATTAGCTTATGCTAATGTCTATTAAAAGAATTCTTCAAGGGCTGGCATAAAAAAGCTTTTCTTGACAAAAGGGCAGAATGAGGAGAAATGGCGACGAAAGGATTATTTCTCAGAAAAATATGTATGAGAACCACCAGGAGTGAAAGTCTTCCAGGGAAGAGTAATGTCTGTATGTTTTTTTCCAAGAAAAAAATGGAGGCTTTGCGAACTCTTTTGATATGGGCATGTGTTTGCTTTTTGGAAGGAATCTTTAAGGTTTAGTAGCTTTTTGATCATGCAGGAGAAGACATTTTCTTTTAATGAATCCTTTCGTCCCTTTTGCACTTCACCCATTTTACTTCTGATACGGTGGGCAGAACATCCGTCCAGTTTTTGATGGGGTACACATCGGTCAAACTCTGAAACAGGCACCTCGTCTTTCCATCATGTCTACTCTGTCACGTTAACTGTTAAGTTTCAAATGCCAATTGTTTTTTTCTATATACTTTTATTGCGGTTTAATTGCGTAACAATCAACAGTACAATACAGTGCACTGTGCACAAAATGATGCATCGCAAACAAAGTCATCAGCTGCACAAACGAAAGCGATAAACAAAGAGGATATTTTCAATTCCATGCCATGTTAATTTTATACATCGCAGCCCTCATTAATACATGTTGAGTGGATCGTAAAATCCCGCGCACTTTTAATTAGTGGAACAATATACGTCAGGAGTTGGGGTCTCCGGGACCGATCTTGTGTCGAGGTGCCCGCATCTCAGTTACAGCTGACTGTGGGAACTATTTTACTTCAGTAATCTGCACGGTCCCCATATTACTGCGCAGTCTCGTGTTCACCGTGGGGGTCGGAAATGTCATAGGTAAGTTAATAGGAGTGTAATGGGTCCCACGTGTCTCTTGGTCTATTCGCAGGCGGGACTGTAGCATAGAATGGCCCTAATTGAATTTGACAAGTCCCGCAGCCATGTCTAAGTTGTAAGGGGCGATCACTGCCCCATGCACAGGCTACCCACCGTTTGGTGAGAAGAAGAGCCAGAACATGAATTTGCACTTCGCTCAAGGGATATGGATCGTGCATAACAGTAGTGCTCTTTTCGGGAATGGTATTATTGTTGTGTCGATTATGTTGGAGAGAATTTGGAACTTCCTACACCAGAAGGTAGCAGCTTTCGGAGGGATGAGCCATGCCGCATGCATGAAGTCTGGGTCTGTGGCCCCACAGCGAGCAGATCAGGAGTTGGCTTGTAGTTTCCATTTGGAAAGTTTGAGAGGGGTATGTCATCGGCAGTGTAAAAATCCAGAGTGTATGAGTCAGATGCAACCATTTGGGGAAAGCGCCCTGATCTGGGTACAGCTGCATATCCATGCTTTTTAGTGGTCCTTGGCTCACCCACGTTGTTCTCCCACTATGACGTTGCTCTGGTCATAACTATAGGGGCTTTCACCTGCATCTCAGTTTCTATGCTTGTCAACAATTGCTTATTAGATTGGGCTGTGAGGAGCAGAGTCGGTGACATGCATGAGACTGGCTCTAGGGGAAAGGCCTTATAGCAATCCTTACATAGCACCCATAGTCCTCCTTGCCCAAGGCCACCACAACCCTTAGGAAGCGCTTGATCGGGAAGAGGTTGTCCACAAGTCTTGCTCCCCATGTGTCAATCTTGGGAGGACACTCCTTGTACTGTAGTGACAGTGGAAAATGTGTTAGAGACTGCTCTGGTGAATATAGTTGCAGTGCTGTGTCGCCTCCATAGCCCATCCCAGCCTAACGGCATAGTCGCTGAAGTGTTGATCTCTGATCGACTATAAGGGGCGGTTTACACTACGGTAGCCCCAAGTGAGGTGGGGTACGCTATATTGTTTGCAATGGCTACTTGACTCACATAGAGAGGAGGACATAGCCAGCAGTGTGCAAAGTGAGCGTGAGTGCAATGTTGATAGTGTTCGAAATCTGGCACTTCCAGTCCCCCTTGGTTGTGTGGCAGTGTTCCCATTTTCGATAGGGCAGTTGTCCACCCATGCAAGGGTGATATTAAGTCATTTTGAGTGTTTTGAATATGTGACAAATAAGGGGGATTGTAAACTCCATCATACTCGAATCGATCGACCCATGTTACTGGAAGAACCACCACTGCATCTCCTTCCTTATCACCAAACCGACAAAGACACATGAACTCCAACTTAAGAAACCCCAAAAATGGAAAAGGAACACTCGCGACATTAACCACAACAACTTGACATCCCTCAGCAACAATTTACTGCAGACACCTGAGGATATGACAGATGTTCACGACCTCACAATCCTATGACAACTCAATGACTAGAGTTCTTGATACTGTCACGCCCTATCAACTGAAAAGGCTGTCCTCTAAAGACTCCAAACCATGGTACAATCGGAGCCTAAATGATCAAAGATGCAACCTAAGACTAGCGGAACGGGCCTGGAGATCCTCACCATCTCTAAAGCACCATAAGCAACTAAGATCAAGGAGGAGCAACTATGACAAAAACATTAGAATCTCAAAAGTGAATTTCTTCCTAGATCAACTAAACAATGCTAGAAATCGACCAAGAAAACAGTTTGAAATGATCAAACATCAATCCTCTCATCAACCCAATGACTCCTCATCAGGTCCCAACTCGCAACCTAACTGCAACACATTTGCCTCCTACTTCCTGGAAAAATCTAAAAAGAACAAAATAGAGCTCCAAACAGCAAGGGAACAACTCACATTGTTACTGCCACCCAGCTCCCGCACGCCGCCCGCTGTCCAATCCCTTACCAACATGGTCTAACCCTCAAAAACAAAGCGTCTTGGAACACTTTCAAAAGATTCAACGAAAATGACATACTCAAGTTAGTAACAACGCTTAAACCATCAAATCACTTCTGCGATCCTCTTCCAGCCAACATATACAGCGAGATCAAAACTTCTCTTATACCCTTCTGGACAAAGATAGTGAATGCATCACTACTGCAAGGAACCCTTCCAAACTGCCTAAAAACAGGACAGGTAACCCCCATTCTAAAAAAAACCTACAGCAGACCACACAATCCCAGATAACTACTGTCCAATATCCACTATTCCTTCCCTAGCAAAACTCCTTAAGAAATGTGTCCATTCCCAACTTTGCAACACATTGTCGATGTTGCACTCAGAATTCTAGATCAAAACGAATCCTAGCTCCTAATCCTCCTGGACCTATCATCAGCCTTCGATACAGTCAAACATAACAGTCTCCTGGACTTAATTTGAACACAGAGTGGGTTTATCAGGGGCTGTCTTAAGTGGTTAGCCTCTTTCCTAGACAACCAAACTCAAAGAATCAAGATTAACCAATTATTGTCCACGATCACGCCGGTCACCCTGGGATTCCCTCAAGGTTCCTCCTTATCACCTACCCTCTTCAATCAAATCATGGAACCCTTAACCGAAATTCGGAAACTCTCCAATGTTCATTACCACATGTATGCGGATGATACCCAACTACACGTCTGCAAGACTCGTCACCGGCTCTAAAAATGCAACCACATCACCCCTGCTCTAAAGGCACTGAACTGGCTCCCTTATGATCAAGATCACAGCTAAAAATTGCCTACATGACACACAAAGCCCTGCACTTCAACACACCAAAGTATCTGGTCAATAAACTGAAATTATCAGGAGGTGGCAGCAGTTTGAGAAGCAACAACACCTTACTATTGAAACCAGAAAAAGTTTGGAGAAATAGAATATACAAGCGCACCTTCTCAGGCCTAGCATCTAGGATCTGGAACACCCTGCTCCCAGCAATCAGAATGAACCCTTCAATCTCCTCCTTCAAAAAAGAAGTCAAACTACTTCTAATGAACAAAAATCTCCCCTGATACCAGTTCTCGAATCTGTGATCTGTGATGAATGAACACTAAGCGAGAATGACTAAAGCACACCTGTATTCCTCCGCAACTACAACGTTTACTGTCAACATTTACATTATCCTGTTAGCTACTGATATCTATGTCCCTAGTTCTCACTTCTCTTTTTGTTGTATCAGTTGTAAAGTGCTCTGATACCCTCACTGGGTCTAGTTTGCGCTATATAAAACTTTATAAATGAAATAAAACTCAGCGTTACATGGCCAAAACTCCCCCAACTCTGCCGGTGGAGTGGAATTTATCGCCCACCCTTACAATCAAGCACCCGAAAGGAAATCGGACTATCATTAATTTGGATATGCACCATTAATACTATGCAATACCCACTAAAAATTTAAAAGGTTCAATAAGTCATATTTTATAAAAGTTAATAAATAGGGAGCTTAACTTTACCCTCATGTGTGCGATTCACACTGGTAAGCACTCACACCACTCTTGGGTGTGTCTGCTAGAGCAAGTCAAAGCGGTAGTTAAACAGTACTTTTCCGAAGGAATTGTTCAATCACAATTACATCATGTTTCGCCTACTTGGAAGATGAAGTGCAATGCACTGACTTGTTAATTTTTGTTAATCAATGTTTACTTCAGCACAGGGCCGGCTTCAGCGCTGGTGGCTCCCTTTGCAACAATGTTTGTTGGCGCCCCCACAGACTCCCTCAGTACCACCCTTTAACAGTGCCCCCTAAAGTCTCAATAACCACTCTCTCTCAGATGTATTTAATTAGTTGTATAGCAACACCCATACCAGTGTAGGGTGTCAGAGCACTTTACATCACACACATATTAAACAGAGACAATCAATCATATGTGTGTAAATCAGTGTATAGGAAATGTTACATAAGACAGAAGACTACAAGGTGAGTCACATGTCATCCATACTGGTAGAAAGTATAGTTTACGAGCGCTTGGTCTGGAGGAGCACAGATTCAGAATTTAAAACATAACGCCATGGTTGGGGGATGCAATTAATAATAAGGATTTTTTTTGTTACCGAAATGAACCCTTTTGGAAACATTAGAATAATAAAAGACGGAGGGAAAAATCATAATGCTCTCATCTATACCTTGGAGTTTGCATGCAGCTCTTTGATGACAGTTATTAACTAACTGTTCCATGTTAGGATTTTAACATCTACACTGCTAGTAACAAAAGAATCTCTCTGACAAAAGCACTGACCTATTTAAACTATATGGAATTTAGAGATCTGCATGGTACACATTCTTTGCAGCAGGCATATTAACCCTCTGTGCTACCATAAAATGAGTTAAAACTTCTACTAGACAAAACTCCTTCTCTCTCCAGGAAGAACATTAATCACCAGAGCTCTCTTGACATTTTTATTACCAGATTCCAGCAATGCAGCAGCAAGTGCTTTTAAAACCAGAAAATACTTCGAAACAGGGCGCCCACTGGAAGAGTCAGCACCCGGTGCGGTGGCACCCCGGTCGCACCGCCCTAGAGCCGGCCATGCCTCAGCAATCAATATGTTTGCTTAAGATGGTCTGAACTGCTCTCACCTTTCTTTTTTTAATTAAAGGCTAATAAGTATGCCTTGGAGTAAATGTATGCTGGGTCTGGTGGCTTAGTGGACTAATGTGTCCACTGTAGGGGCCTGTGTTTGATCTCATGGTCGCAGGTTCACATGCCAGTGGATCCAATCAGCCTTTCATGCTTCTGAGGTCGATAAAATGAGTACCATTGAGTTGGGTAACAATAAACATCTATATTCAGTGCCAAGAAACACTTTTGCGTGAATGTGTGCTTTACAAATTGATGCTATGTTACTGTCATTATGTCGCAGTAATCTGAGTGTTTTCAGTAATTCTGCATTACTCATTGATGCAGAATAAACAATAATAACGTGATTACGCCTGCTTGAATAATTCTGAGTAATTTGGGGAAAATATGCACAGAGACAACTAATTTAGTGAGTGTGTGCAGCTGATTGCAATGCTGTTCCTGTTCTTTTTCATTTAGAGATGTTTTCTTAATGCAAAATGCATCCTTGTGTCAATTTTGGATGGAAGGATGCATTTTGAGCTAAAAAAATTAAGCTAAATGCTAGGAATAAGTTGAGTGAGAACCCTACTGCAAGAGCAGATTTATTGAGTGTGAGCAACTGCTTGCACAGCTATTCGTGTTCGCTAGCCTTTAGCACTTTTTTTTAACACAAATAGCATCTTCAGGTCTATTTTGTATGCGAGAAGGCATTTTTGAGTTAAGAAGGTTGCGCTTAATGCCGAATTACTCTTCTTTCCTAATTACGCAGAATTTCGTGCAATGTTTAGGAAATTTCCTGTGATTACACTATAGCTGATTACACGAGTTATGCCCACCCCATTAATAAGTTTAAATTAATTGTCTCGCGTTATTGAGACATATCCACATTAAAATGTTGATACGTCAGCAAAATCTGTTAAAATACGCATATTGTAAGGAAAGGTACATAGTTACCTTACACTCAAAATGAGTTCTAATACATTTGTGTGACTTGTCACTATTTGCAAGTGTTTCCTTCATCAAGAAAAAATGCACATACTGTTTGATCTGTTCCAGCAGAGTCTGTGACCTGTATGTTTCAGTTACTTGATTAAAGTTCAGCAAACACATTTTTTTTTACACCTAAACAGTATGGTGTGGAAAAATGTTCATGGAGCATACTGAACTCCTTATCACTTGCAGTGATATCTTTGCTCATCTTTCATGGAGATGTGAAAAATGTTGGGATAGGTTTTTATTCAAATAGGCAAAGACGTGGCTCTTAACTGTTAAATTGAAATGCTATTTACATGGGAAAAAATCACATTATTTAAAGGTTATAGGCCTGATTCACAGAGTTAAACCTACACTTTTGTGTACGTTCACAATTGTTTGCTATTCACAAAGGTATTTTACTAGTACTATCTTCACGACTGACTGATAGGACAGTCCTTTCTTTTTATGTGCCCAGACTCCACAGTCGGAAAGATACTACTAGTAAAATACCTTTGCGAATAGCAAACAATCATAAATTGACACAAAAATGTAAGTTTACCTTTGTGAATCAGGTCCTATGGATTTTTCCAAAGAGCCCAGGTCAACGTAGTCTCAACTACCTTACTGATAGTGAGACCCCATCACCTGGTAATCGCATTACAGTGCCAATGCAAAATGGGAAATGTGTAACTTAGCAGCTTTACAGGCAAAGTGCTAGTATAATACCTAGATTGTCGTGAGTCAGAAATGTAAAAGAGAGAAGCCTGTTGCTCTGTTGTAATTCATGTGTTAGATGCATACTTAGGGGCATATTTATAGGAGGCTTGCATCATGTGTGCACCACGTACAGTGGTGCATGCGAGATGCAAGCCTATAAGTCAGATTTATGAAGCCACGCAAAGCCACTTTGCATGGCTTTTAATTGATTCATAAATCTGGAGTGTGGCAAGTCAGCGCAAATTGCCACGTTGCATTACTTTGCGGAAGGGAGGCATTTAATGGGCATTGTGGTGGGTGTTCCAATGCAACTCCCATAGTTTTTGAGGCATTCCCAGATTTACAAGGGCATGTAAACCTGAGAGTGCTTTAAAATCATATGCCTTCCCAGGTGAGGCATAATGAGGAGAAATATATTTGTATTTCTTCTTGTTCATTCCTCTTTCTATGTGTGCTGAATTCTGCAGCACACATAGAAAGAGACAAACGCCTTTCAGGATTGTTATTGAGCAGGAAGGGGTCCCTTCCTGCACAAAAACAACCCTGCATGTAACTGAGGTACCCTTGCACCATGGCGCAAGGGTGCCTGTGCTGGCTCTAGGCTGCAAAATGTCACCAGCACAGGGGCAAAGGACAGGATTGCACTGTATTGGATAAATACAGTGTATTCCTGCCCTTTCCCTTTGACGCAGGACAGTGCAGCAAGGTGTCTTGCTGTGCTGCCCTGTGCCCCTAATTTCATAATCATGGCCCTTAGTATGCAGACCTTGTACTTTTGCCACGGAAGACAGACTGTTCCCTGCTTATACGTATTGCCCTAATGATATATGATTTAAAGAGGGAGAGACTAGCACTTGTCTGAAAACAGATTGATTTATTGTCCATATTGTGACTGCCACCCACGTTCTAACATCAAAATCCTTTTGGATTGTTATGTAAAATAGCTCACGTTTTTTAGCATAAACAAATATGCAATGTCATAACCAGCTCACAAGTATCTGCACGAGAAAGCTGACGTTAACTGGCAAGCAGCCATACATTTCCCTACTTACAAACTTGAAGCTGAGCAGCACTGCCAATACAGAGTGTTTCTATCATTTGTGGAACTGACCCTTTCTGCAAGGTCACCCCAAACCTTTTGCCTTCCTCCTCCCATTTTGTTGACTTCATTTTTGCTGGTTTTAGGATTCTAGGCACTTTACCACTGCTAACCAGTGCTAAAGTGCTTATGCTCTGTACTCAAAACATGGTAACATTGGCTTCTGTACAACGGGCATATTCAATTTCCTCGTAAGTCCCTAGTAAAGTGCATTATATGTGCCCAGGGCCTGTAAATTAAATGCTTCTAGTGGGCCAGCAGTACTGATTGTGCCACCCACTTCAGTAGCCCTTCAAACATGACTCAGGCTTGCCACTGCAGAACCTGTGTGTGCAGTTTAAACTGCCATTTCGACCTGGTAAGTTAACCTACTTGCCAGGCCCAAATTTTCCCTTTTATTATATATGTCACCTCTAAGGTAGGCCATAAGCAGTACAAGGGGCAGGGTGCAATGACTTTAAAAGGTAATTTGGAGTTGTGCATGCCCTGAGAGTGAACAACTGCTAAATTAGTTTTCCACTACTGCAAGGCCTATCTCTCGCATAGGTTAATATAGGGCTTCCCTTAAAAAAATGTATTTTCCAATTGAGAAAATATATAGATTTGTAGTTTGGTTCTCTGAACTCACAATTTCAAATCACAATTTATGGTGAAGTTGAATTTTGAATTGCAAACCGGGAAATAGAACTTTTAAAACCATTTTCTTAATTTAACCATTCAGTACCTCTGTCTGTCTCTGAATACATGTCTGGGTTCGGTGACAGCTGGGCTCTGTACATCCCCTCTTGATAGTCACAAAAAAGGGAGCTGGGGTGTGACATTTGCATCGTGATGGCCCTTCACCAGCACAGCTGTGGGAATTTTTGCAAACCCTGTTTTACCCCAGAACTGGGATAAAAGGGTAGTAACACAACAGCTTGAGAACACAAAGGTGATCATGGCTGAAATGCAAGGACTAAGCTATACAGAGGAAGAGGTGAACGCTATCCTTTCGCAATCTTCTCTGTTACAAGACAGAGACCTGGCACAAACACTAACACAAACCAATGAGTGGGACGAACTTACAGAAACCAAGAAAGAACTAGTGAGAACAGCCATCCACGGCATCATAATGAAGGAATACCTACGCGCTAACTCAGCACCCAAAGGCCTTTGGGTACAGAATGCTCCTCGCATTATTTTTTTGAAGGATATACTCTTCCGTAAAGACTGGTCGTCCATTTCATGGAAGTGTACCAGAGACTATTTAGTCTTAATCATCAAAACAGCAACACGATTAGTAGAAGCTCTAACGATCAGCATACAAACCAGTGAAGCCAAACTCAAGACAACAGTGCATATCTCAGTCTTCAAGAAAAAACTTGAGGAAATAAATAAAGAAATGAATGAAACAAAGGAGTACATCACTCAAAATAAAATTCAAAAACTGAATAAAGATTAAAAAAAATTCTCAACAGAGAAGATGCACCCCTACTCAAGAGAAGACTACATTACCCCTGAAGACAGGGAAGACGATGATTCCTCAGTAGAGAGTTCCAACAACAACTCTGACTGGAGTAGCGACGAAGGAACAACCTCAAGGAGAGGAAGAGGCCAAAATAGGAGGAACCGCCGCCAGAGAGGAAACAATTGGCAAATGCCGAGGTACTATGAACATCCACCACCACTCTACCAACCCTACGTACCTAATTATCAAGGATGGATGAACCCCTATTTTCAAGGCCCACCACACATGGGCGCGATGATGAATATGCAACCGCAGCCCTCCTCTTTTTTAGGGAGAGGCCCTGGACGCCAGAGAGGAAGAAGAAAAACAGTCACCTGGAACGAACCAGAAAGACAAATGCATACCCAGAGCATGACCAAGGACCAACCAGGAACCAGCACGACCAATCACTGGTAGTCAATCTGACTGAAGTCACACTGACACAAGACCAAGAAAATGTTCTTAATAAAGGCCTGGGCTTTGTTCCAACTCCGACACTCGACATCTTCAAATTGAAATGTGAGCTAGCAGAATTCTGCAGAAAAATAAAACTCAAGGCTTTTTTCAAGGAAAAGGAAACACAACCTAAAGAAGGAGATACACACTTGAGACCCAAGTCTACTTTCAACCCTCCCATGCACCTAATTCCGGTTGAGATACAAGTTTTTGAACAAGCCATAATGCAGCAAGCAGACAATCTAGGTTCCACGAACAAGAGACCTTATATTAATCTTCCCAAGAGGGAACAAAGAGCGATGGACGACCTACGCAAAAATGACAACCTTATAATCAAACCAGCGGACAAAGGAGGAGCCATTGTTCTACTAACCAGACAAGGTTACCAACAACAATGTACAGATCTTCTCTCTAATGAAAGATTTTATGTCAAACTACCTGATGATCCCACAAAAAGACTACAAAGAACCATTGAATTAATGGTAGATGAAGCAGAGATTAACCAATGGATTTCGAGCCAAGAAGCTGCTTTCTTAAAAACCAAATCACCAAGAATCCCGTATTTTTATTCTCTACCAAAGATTCACAAGAACAAGACTCCACCACCAGGACGCCCAATAGTGTCTGGCATTGGTTCTGTGTTAGAACCACTTTCTCAGTTTGCGGATCAATTCCTGAAACCTCTGGTACAAAGGACACCCACTTATCTAAAGGATACCCGTGATCTCCTTAATCTACTTGAGGGACAGGTCTACAATGAGCACACCATGCTCCTGGTAGGTCTAGATGTAGAGAGTCTCTACACTAGCCTACCCCAACAGAAAACTCTGGATACTCTTGAGGATATTCTTTTCACAGATAACTGGACCTACAAAACACCAAGACATTTCGTTTTGGAATGCTGCAGACTAGCGCTTACAGAAAATTATTTTGAATTCGAAGGAACCCTGTTTGGACAATGCCATGGAACTTCGATGGGTAGTACATTTGCTCCAAGTGTAGCAGGGCTGTATGTGAGTAATTTTGAACAAGAGCACATACTAACCGCCATTAATCCATTCCATCAGGGCATCAAGTTTTGGCGCCGCTACATAGATGATGTATTCATGATATGGGAAGATAGTCAATCAGCTCTTAATAATTTCCTAACATGGATAAACACCAGAGACGAATGTCTCAAATTTACATCCACAGCAGACAAGAAACAACTGGATTTTCTGGATGTAACCATCTTTTCCAAAAACGGCACACTGCACACCAAAACCTACTATAAACCGACGGCAAGGAACAGCTTTCTTTCCTATAACAGTTTCCACCCCCGACCCCTCAGAGACAATCTACCTTACAGTCAGTTTCTACGTTTAAAACGTAACTGCAGTAACCTAGATGACTATAAAGAACAAGCAAGAGGTCTAGAGGATCAACTTAGGAAGAGAGACTACCCTACCAAGATCATAAAAAATGCCAGAAAAGAGCCCGCAATCAGCCCAGAGAGAACCTACTATCCACGGTACAGAGAGAAGAACCAAAAGATCTCCTCACATGCGTCACAACCTACAACACCGAATCTAACGCAGTGAAGAAAATCATTAATAAAAACTGGGGAATCTTGACTTCAAACACATTGAAATGGCCTAAACCGAGATTTGCCCACAGGAGAACCAAAAACATCAAAGATATTTTGGTCCACACCAGACCTAGAGACATCGGTCCAAGAGAAACCCTAACTACAGTTTGGAATCTGAATCCCATAGTGGGACACTACCCATGTGGAACCTGCTCGGTTTGTAAACTTACGAAAGTGACCAAGACCCTACAACTACTGCCGAACCTAAAATGGGAACTACGTCACCACACAAACTGCAACACCACCCATGTGGTGTACATGATTGTCTGCCCGTGTGGATTGAGATACATAGGAATGACGTGCAGGAAAATCAAACAAAGGATCATTGAGCATCGAAGTAACGTCACATGCAAAAGAGCAACAACACAAATGAGTAAACACTATATTGAAGCCAAACACACCGCAGAAGACCTGCAATGGGTTGTCTTAGAAACCCAACTGTTCAAAGGCCACAATGTTGAGCGCATCCTCTTTGAAAAGGAACAGCGCTGGGTCCATCGCCTTAAGACAGACAAAGAAGGTCTGAATGATACCATACCTTGGCACGCCCTAAAGAAGTGAAATACTCTGATGTGATCTTCAAATACAGAAGACCCAATGAAAAGACTCATGACAAACCATAGACACCACCATCACCCTGAGTAACGATGGTAATCAAGATGTAAAAATGCTCATTTTATCAACTATACTCTGATGTGACCTCCATATACAGAAGACCCTAGGATAAGACTCTCGACAACCCCGAGGCACCATCAATCTGGGTAACGATGGTATTCAAGATGTAAAAGATGCTCATCTTGTCAACTACGCACACTGCTCAATGTATTCCGTGAAAGGGGAGCATCAAAAAACGGAATTGCCAAAAACACTTTACCCCCATTATCACTGTCCTATTGACGTCACTTAAGATGCGAACAAAATAGAGTGAATGTAATCCTCATCTTATTCACATAAGCATACCGCTCATATACCTATCCCCCATAGACTATCATGCCAACCATAAGTGCCCTCACGAAGGCCAACCAAGACCGACTAGTCCTACTTTAATTTCAATAGAACCGGTCTATGAAAAATGAGCCCAACCGGGAGCACGTCAACCCAGGGGAACGTCAGAGTCAGAACAAGCAATTCTGCCTGAGTAGCCGGTAAGCGACGGCGAGGCGAGCTCTCCACATCGCGGTAACCTGTGAGTAAAGTAACCGAATATTTTCCCCTTCCATGCAGCAATTGGCACTCACCTAACTGACTGACACCCTGAATGAAGATGTCCAACTTGCGAAACAAGGTAATTGACCAAGACACTTTGTTTCTTAGTTCTGGTTTCTCAACGCTGTAACAGCAAACGGCAACGCCGTAAGTTCACATAGTTTTACGCTTTCATTGCACTGAACCTTCAGTTTGTTATTATCACCCGACAAGCTTATATTGAGACACAACACACTAAACTGCTTAGTTAACAACCACGGCTCGCCTTATCATAGGAAAACGAGTTGTTATGAGAACAATAACGATAAACAAACCGCACTACTTCAGCGGCCTTTTTCAATACAACTAAGAATCACACCATTAAGAGAACCGAGATAACGTTCACAAAACCCTTCTGTAGTTAGCCCCCCCCCCTTCTTTTAATAAGCGTGCACCCTGTAGTGAGTGAATAAAAAAGCGCGACAGCATCGCAGACCATCAATTAATGATATTGATGTCAACAGGTTAAAGAGCACTTGAATATCGTTTTAGCATTGTATAGTATCACGTTAGGCTGTCATATAATCCTTGATTGTCTTTACAGGAGCGGATACAATCGGTCTGACCTCCTTAAATCGAAGGTGGTGAGTACTTATCTCCACCTCCAGAATAATAGTGGAGAGCTTACTAAAGCCCCCCATTTCACCTTTTGGTCCTGACGAAAGCCTCTAGACCCTGCATGGGGCTGAAACATGTTGACCAGATAACACTAGATTCATACCAGTGCATTAAACTAATAATTAAGTTGATTCACATGCACGAACACCATTTTTAATTTCCCTTTGTCAAGTACCCCAAGAATAAAGGACACGGGATTTTACTTCAGGAATTTTAACAGCACAGTTCACAGAGCACGAGCACGCCCTCGTTCCGTTATTTCTGACCACTACTGCACAACCAGTTGGTCTTCCTCCATGGGGAGGTTAGCATTTGGACAATAAAAAGCCCAATGATCATGCTATCACGATACACTACGGCGGAGAATCAAGATATACCGCCTTACGCCAGTGTACGTATATGAGGGTTTTTTAAGGATGCCCAACCACGTAAACTAAAAGACCCTGGTACACAGGACAAGTGGTCCATTTCCCCACCCTGATATTTTTGAAGTTAACCTACTTGCCAGGCCCAAATTTTCCCTTTTATTATATATGTCACCTCTAAGGTAGGCCATAAGCAGTACAAGGGGCAGGGTGCAATGACTTTAAAAGGTAATTTGGAGTTGTGCATGCCCTGAGAGTGAACAACTGCTAAATTAGTTTTCCACTACTGCAAGGCCTATCTCTCGCATAGGTTAATATAGGGCTTGCCTTAAAAAAATGTATTTTCCAATTGAGAAAATATATAGATTTGTAGTTTGGTTCTCTGAACTCACAATTTCAAATCACAATTTATGGTGAAGTTGGATTTTGAATTGCAAACCGGGAAATAGAACTTTTAAAACCATTTTCTTAATTTAACCATTCAGTACCTCTGTCTGTCTCTGAATACATGTCTGGGTTCGGTGACAGCTGGGCTCTGTACATCCCCTCTTGATAGTCACAAAAAAGGGAGCTGGGGTGTGACATTTGCATCGTGATGGCCCTTCACCAGGATGATGGGCCTTCCTTAAGTAGGTTGGGAAGGAGGAGCTGACACTTGAACCTGAATAGGGCTGTATCTGTTCGCACAGAAAGAGCTGCATACCCCCCCCTCCTCTCCCCCCAACTGGCATGTTTAGAGCTAGGGCAGGACAGACAGGAACTTTGTGATTTTCAAATGCCTGTTTGATGTCTCTTACACTACAAAGGCACATTTGGGTATAAGTATTGGACCCTGACACCAGAGAATCAGAACTATACTGGAATCAAGGAAATTTTGACTGGAAGAAGAGATGCTGTTATGTAGGATAGACTGCCACTTTGCTAACTGCATTGCTGTGTTGGCCCACTTATTGCTGTGCTGTAGGAGGGAGTGCCACTTTGCTACCTGCAATGGTGTGTTGGCTTGCTGCCTCCTGCTTCTTGCCTGGGAGTGAGAAGGACTGGACCTGTTCTCTACATCCTTGAACCCAAGTTCTTCAAGGGCTTGTTTGCTTGCTTCCTGTTTTCTGAAGTTGCAGGAAAACAAACAACTCCTTGAAACTCTGCTGGTGCTGCTGGACTCAGCCCTCTGTTAGTCCTACCCTTGCCTGAGCTGCCCCCCCTCCAGTCCTGGGCCTCAGAAGTGGGTTTTGAAGCTGTTTATTACAATAAACGATGCAGCGACACCTTTGCATGCCTTTCAATGCAGTGCTGATTAGTCAACAAAGCTCGTCTCAACTGTGAGGTTCGATGATGCAGCTCTGATCTGAACACACAGCTGCGAGTTTTAATTTTGATCCATCGATCCGACTGCGTAAATCTGAAACAATGCAGTGAAGTCCTCAACTTTGACACTTTCTCCATACAAGGTACTTTTCAGCAGACACTCCATCATAGTCAACTTTAGATTAACCCCGGTCTGCAAGGCCTAAAGTAATATTACTTTAAAGCACTGTATTGCAGTTTAATATTTAAAAATTCAAATCTCTACTTCTACTAATTGCATTTTTATCGTTTTTGTCTTTTTTTACTCAGATAAATATTCTGTATTTTTCTAAACTGATGTGGAGTCTTTCTGTGTTGTTTTTACTGTGTTACTGTAATATAAGTGTTGCACAAATACTTTACACATTGCCTCTTAAGTTAAGCCTGACTGTTCTGTGCCAAGCTGACAGGTTAATTTAGGTTGTGTATATGACTTACATCTTGGGTTATGGTCCCTACTTGGACAGGGTGCATACGTCTGCCAACTAGAGACCCAGGGGCGTATTCACAAGCCCCTAACGCCACCCGAGCATCACTTTTTCTGATGCTCCGGTGGCATTGATCTCTACCCCATATTTGCAAGGTGGCGTTGAGCCATTTAACGTAGCTTAACGCCACCTTGTAAATATGCCCCTTACGGCAGTGATTCACTGTGGCAAAGGGTGTGGGCATTGGGTGTTGCTGTGGGCGTTCCACTGCAACACGCATTGCTTTTTGATGCAGCCCCATATTTACAAGGATGGAGTAGCACCTAAAACTAAGACCAGGTAAAACCTGGCCTTAGGATGGAGATATGAGGACAAATGATTAATTTCTCCTCTAATTTTACTCTTTCTATGTGTGCTGTATTCTGCAGCACACATCGAAACAGCAAATCACCTTTACAGATTGTTTTTTTGCAGGAAGGTGTCCCTTCCTGCACATGAATAACTGTCCTTGCAGCGCAGGCACCCTTGCAACATGGCGCAAGGGTGCCTATTCTGGTTCTAGCCTGCTTTTTTAGTGCCAGCATTAGGGGAAACGCAGGGGTGCGTCCCTGCATTTAAAAAAAGTCAGAGTACAGTGTCATCAATTTTGGAGTAACACCACTCTTCGACATTTTATTGTAAATATCCCCCCAATTTCTAATAATAATGATAACATTCTGGAGTTCCCATAGGAGTAATGGATGTTCAGTCTGCAACAGGATATGTATTCCTAAATATTGTGCTATCATGTGGGAAAATATCGTGCGAAAAATATTGAGAATCAAAATATCAAAAGTAAAGAATAAAGAGGTAAGTGTAGGTTTACTCTACTTGCATCCTGATCTACGTACATTGGCGACTTCTATATTGTCAAGGTATGTAGATGTGGAGTTATAAATAGTACATTTATTCTAAATTCTCAATATTTTACCGACAATATTATGGTAGCGCAGTATTTCTGAAACCATGTTTTTGACATACCACCAAGTAGCCCAAGTAGGCCCCTATACGTACTGTCAGGTGCAACAGATGGCAGAAATTTGCTGGGCTACTGCCTGACCTGTAAGGGGTGTGCCATCATGAGTTCTGTTTGCAAAATGGTGCAATGCAGCACATAGTGCAGGCTTTCTTGAGATGTGGCAGCTGGGCTGCCACTTGCTATTTGCCATGGGCCAGTGGCAAGCAATGCCACTTGTCCCTTACATAAGCTCTAATGCATGACAGCAGGTATTTCTGGTGTCAGCTTGTAATTCCACTCCAATTGGATGTGTAGTATGAGAGGACCCATGATTTCACCATGTGACTGGACCAGCCTTTATTCTCATCAGGCAGTTCCATGGAAGGTTGAGGGGAGGTGAGCTGGACCCATTGGAGGTCGGTGTTTTAAGGCCACAACCACCTCTGTCACTTTCTACAACTCCCCGAAAATAATTGCAGCAGCCAGTGAGGGTGCATGAGAATAGAGCGACAGAGAGCAGGGGAGAGAAAGAGAGAGCAACAGAGAAAGGTAAAGGGAAGAAGTAGACAGTGCTTAATTTGTAAAATAAAAAAAAATGTAAAAAAAAGAAGGACATGGAGCAAATCTATTTAAACCTTTATTATTCAACACTCAGTTATGCATTATTAAATAATAACAAGGTTAAATTAAACATGTTTAAAGGTACACTATTTAGATATTGCTCAGTTTAGAGCCTGTTATCTAGTTGAAATTTGACCAGGTTTCTAGAGCCCACTAAGCTCTTTGATAATCATCCGTGGTCACATATGAATGATATTAGTCTCACTTAACTACTTACTGTAATTGTTTTACTTCTGGCTCCTTTTTAAAATCCTGTAACCTTTTCTGCTCATCCATAGTCTGTTTTATATGTCGATTAAAAAAACCTGTTCACCCAAGTTTCTTCTGTGAACATGTTTATTTCTCCTATGCTGCCCTATACTGTTTGTCTTTTCTCGCATTCGTTAGGATGAAGTGATCCCTGAAGTAAAATTCCAATTAACGGAACGTAGGTGACACAATCAACAAGAAAATGGTTTATGGGTCACTGAGATGTGCTTCTCACTTCCTATTTTGGAGTATGAAAAATGACTTTCCTCAGAGCTCCGCATTCCTCGCTCTTCCCTGCAAACGCACCTTCTGCTACTTGGAACCAGGGGCGGCTGGTGACATTTTAAAGTGGTGAGGCGTAAAATGATTGGTATACTTCACCGTTGCGAGCGAGCGTAGCGAGCGAGCCCGAACCCCTATAAGGAGGGTTCGGGGGGGTTCTCCCCCCGAGCAAATTTTGAAAAAAGAGAAGAGAAATGGTGCATTTTCAAGCAAATTTGAGAAAGCAGGAAGGTTAATAAAGCAATTGTGAAAGTGCAGTTATAACATTAATAAAGAGATGTCATATAACATAGGTAGCTGCTTATTCAGTGTATTATCACTCCTGTAAACAGATCTGACATGCAAGGTCCGCTGACAGCACGGCAATTCCTCTAAGAGCAGACCTCTTACAGGTTCACTTGAGGGACAGCAACGCTGTCTCTCGATTGAGCCTGTTACAGACTAAGATATACGACACCGGAGATTTTCATCAGGTTACGTGGAATTTACATGCACAGATCTATTTTACGAAATTGAACTTGTCATAAAGTGTCAGAAAACCTACAGGCTTAGGTATCTGAGCAAAGCTGCCAACCAGGTTATACGGATTGTACAGGTGCATACCTCTGACAGCAGAGCAAATTTCTTAGGTTAGAGAGAGCTCTCTCAAACTTATACAGCAGATCTATCTCTATTTACATACAGATTTCAGTCTCACAACTCTGGGAGTAAACCTGTCCCACAGATAGCTTATATCTTGCAGACTCAGACATTTGACTGCACATCTATTCCCTAGTACACAGAATATTACACGCTAAGGCCTCAGTTTGAAGAACTATACATCAGATTACAAGAAGGCTGAAACATCTGGCAGCAGAGCAGTTCGAACAAACGTGTCTCTCAGTGACGTGTGTTGGCTAGGGCCGAGGTCGAGCTGGAGCTAGACAGGTGCGGGCTATGGGGGCGTCTCGGTCCGGATTAAAGAAGCACGTGACGGTGAACCAAGATACACGATACAACACAACAGCATGCATAACGGCAGCCGGCTACAAAATCTCAGTCACACCACACACGACGACGGGTCCGGGACACACGCCACGAGGTGTGTCGTGTGTAACAACAGCATGCATAAGTTATAACGGCAGCCGGCTACAAAATCTGGGGCGCACTACGGGGCATATATATTTATATTATCAAGACAGACAGGCAAAGGCAAATTCTGGAACTCTTAACTGACCTCGCTGAGCCCTCGATCACTGTATTGCACCCACGCTGACGCTTCCTAGAGACGACACGAGACTACTAGAGACGAGTCGACACGAGTCTCAGTCACACCAGGTCCACCACACGACGACGGGTCCGGGACACACGCCACGAGGTGTGTCGTGTGTATCTATGCAGAGACAGTGGCACCGTGCTTGATGACGCGACACGCGATCACGCGACGGACTGCAGAGAGTGCGCTGCGCACCTCATGGCCAATCACTGTCACTGTGTTCAGACATAGTGATCAGTGATTGGCCATAGTTGCGCGGCACCCAATGCAGTCAGTTTCTTCGTAGGCTGCCGCGCGGGGTCTGAGACTGTCTGGCTCTCAGCCAATCCAGAGACGCTGCATTAGCAGCGCCTGCCCTGGATTGGCTAAAGAGCACGGATAGTGCTCGCCCATACCGAGAGACGGGGCTGCTGCATGAGGCAACCCTCGGCCCCTCGGCCCCCTCCCTCTCAGTACATAGAAGTGCCTAGCTGGCTGGCAGACAGTGCGGCGAATGCGCATGCTCGTGCTTGTCGAGATCCAAACTCGAGCATGCGCAAATAAATAGCGAGCCGCTGTCAGTGTAGGGTGAAACTGAAACAAGTTGCAACTGAACACAACAGACTGTCACTCAACCTCTAGTGCTTGCCCCCCGGCCCACCCCACCCCCTTCATGTCCCGACTCCCGGCCGGCGGCCGCTACTACAGTAGAGTTCAATAAATAAATAAATATTCATGGCTGGATTTTCCAAGCACACCGCGTGCGCGTTAAGTGGGGCTCCGCCCCTGCGCCCCAATGGACGCACCGCCGCTGCTTGGAACCAATAATTAACGTCTCTTAACAAAATATTATTTTGTTCCCTTTTGGCGTCAGCAAACTACTTTAGATTTATAGATCATCGAGGGAGATCGAAAGGATATCAAAATCAATATTTTGAAATTCGATCATTTATATTTATGTATGGTATAAAGTGATTTACTGTAGGGTGATTACAGAGGCGTAGTTACCATTAGTGCGGCAGGTGCAGTGATACTGTGGCCAATAAACCCTGCTACTTGCTCTATTTACTACCTCAACAGAAGTCAAAGGGGCCATTTTTGTTACTTACAACAAGGCCTGTGGCATCCTTGCTCCCCTACTGTGAGATGACAAGACCAGTATAGGCAATATTGAACTACTTAGCACCTTTCATAGGAGCAGATTTACTAACATTTTGCAGTGAGTTTGCATCACGAAATTGACTAAAACCAGCACAAAATATTTATTTTCAATTTACTTTTCAGTGCAAAACTTGGGAAAGTTGCTTGAAAAGTAATGCTACTTTGCATCACTTTGCATCAGGATGGCATTCTATGGATGGTAAATGGGCATTCAGATGCAACTACCCATGGTTTTTGTTGCAAAGCCCTATCTACCAACAAGAGTGGAAAGGGTTTTGCACCAAAAAAAGAATTCTTTGAGAGAGGCATTAACTTGGAGAAATGCTTTTATTTCTTTAAATGTTTCTAACTTGGCATGTGCGCTGCACTGAACAGCACACTCTCAAAGTGGAAAAGATTTAAGGTTTGTCTAGTGGGAATCCCTATTCTAGAGATGATGCAGACACCTTTGCACTATGGTGCAAAGTGGTGTGAGTGGTGCGAGGCAGCCTGAACCAGTGCTAGGGAGTGGGCAGGACAGTGTCACACCCTTAGTAGATATCTGCTTTCCTTCTCTTGCCCTCTCAACCAACGCAGCACAGCAACTATTGATTCTTGTTATCCTCCAGGTAGGCTTGCCTAAATTACTGGATAGAAAGTGATTCAGAAAAGGTGACCTATGTCGGCTTTTTTTGGTGTGGAAGCCTTGCTTCAGTGACTGGTGGGACTCCTCTGTACCCTGACTTATCTGTTGAGTCTGGTATGCATGGTCCAGCTGAGAATGCCCGCAATACACCACTGTCTGAACAGTGATTGGCTCCTACGGGCTACTGCCGGAGACCAAGGGCTGATTTTTTTGGTCGGCTACAAACGGCTTTTGCTACCTGGCAAGATCTATTGTCACCACCACACAGCCCACGTAGCACGCAACATAAACAAACCACACAACCTGCACATACAAGTAAAATAAAGATGATCCCTCTTCTGCAGCTAACTTGTATGTGTGAGACACTTTCGGACACTAGTTCGATGAGATCTCCATCAGGTTTTGGATCAGCCCTTAGCATTTCCCAGATGTTTACATTTTCTGTTGGTACCAAAGTAGTTGCTTCTTGTTCTCTGCTGCAGTTTGCTCATGTCAAAATCAGAGCAATCAGGGGTTGTCTGACAGCTGGCATGACCTTCACTGTTGTGCTGTAACAGTATGTCCGTTCACCCCCATCCCTCACCTTGAGTGCCCTATTCTGCTCCATTGCAAGGTCTATCTGCTCCTCTCACTGCCCGCTCAGCATTGTCACCCTCCTCTTCTTCACTGCTGTGGTGTAAAACTGTGCCCCTCCATCTTATCCTTGCCCATGTTTGTGCCCCCAATGTGTTTCACCAGTTAGTTGCTGTGGACAACTCTGAGTGCCAATGCAAGGTGGCACAGACTCCCTTTGAGTGGGGGGTCTCAGGTCCCTTGAGGGTGGTTGTAAGTCCAACTGTGCCTGTTGATAGTACGACAAGGAGGATTCCCCTACGTGTGGGGTGGAATGTCAGGTGCACTTGGAGATGGTGGGTCTGCCTGAGTGGACGTGTGTGACCACTTGATCAATGGCAGCCAGTTGGGGTGTTGAAGAGGACCTGGAGCCTGAAAGAGGCAACTCCTTTCAGAAAGAGGACGGGTGGGGAAAACCAGTCCAAGAAGTTCCCATGGTCCGAGAGGAGGCTGACCATGAGGGGGATGCCCCGGAGCCTACAGGGGAGCAAGTGGCTGAACTGGGGGACCTGCCTGAGCTAACTTATTGGCAGCAAGAAGGGGCCCCACCAGGGAGGAATTCTGCAGGGAGATGCAGGAATGCCCTTCTCTTGTGGGTTTCCAGCATCAGGCTGAAAGCCAGGCGACTGGTGATCAGTTTGGATCACATTGGGAGAATGGTCTCCTGTATAGTGAGCCTAAGGTTGCTGAGCCTGGGCAGCCCACGTGCTGGTGGTACTCCAGTGCTTAAGAACCATCCTACTGGGCCTGGCTCATGATGTGCATTTAGCAGGACAGTTGGGGCAGGATAAGACCTTCGAAAGGCTTGTCGCTCACTTCTGGTGGCCCAAAATGTGAACAAGCTCTGATACCAATTGTAGGTGTTGCCAAACTTTCCAGGCAAGTGGTATGAGTGGGGGGAAATATAAGGCTCCTCTCCAACCTTTCCCTGTTGTCAGCATCCCTTTTGAGCAGGAGGGACTTGGCATTTTGGGGCCTCTGGACCCCAAGACAGCCTTGGGCAGCAGGTTTATACTGGTCTTGGTGGACCATGCCACCCGGGACCTGGAGTCTATACCTCTGAGAACAGGGTGGGCCTGGCACTGATGACTATTCCCACATGGGTTTCCCCAAGGAGGTGGTATCTGACGGGGGTACCAAGTTGATATCCAAGTAAATGGCATTTCTGTGGTAGGAGTGTGGTATAACCTACAGGTTCGCCACTCCTTACCACCCCCAAGGTAATAGGTTGATTGAGAGGTTCAACCGAACCCTGAAAAGCATGATCGGGGGTCTGTCAGACTCCATGAGGTGTAAGTGAGACTTTCTCTTGCTATGTCTTACCTTTGCTTACAGAGAGGTACTGCAGAAGGCAGTGGGATTCAACCTCCTTGAGCTGCCATATGGGCACCCAGAGAGAGGACCTCTTATTCTGGGGAAAGAAGGCTGATAGAAAGCTCCCATGAAGCACCCTAGGATGTATTTAGCTACAAGTTGACCTTCAGAAACATGACTGCACACTTCAGAAAGCTCACTCAGGTGAAGCTGGTAGCAAGCTAGAAAGAAATGAAATGCTGGTATGGCACTCTGGTTTAGTTTCAGCTTGGCCAGAAAGTGTGTGTCATGACCCCAGTGGAGCCGCGGGCTCTTCAGGATAAGTGGACTGGGCCTTTTGAGGTGGTGGAGTGCAAGAGGGATGTCTCCTATCTGGAGAACTGGCATACTACAAGGAACCATTAAATGGTACTACATGTGAACCACTTCAAACCTCACTTTGAGAGGTGTGAAGTGACCATACTCTTGGCAACAAATGATGCAGTGGAAGAGGAGAGTGAGCCTCTTCCTGACCTTCTGTCTGTCCAAGGAGAAAGATTAGTAAGTGGAAGGTGTAAACTTCTCCCCTGTACTGACCCCTGAGTGACTGTTTCCAGTTGCTGGGGCACTTTGCCACTCTGTTTTCCCTGACCCCAGGAGTCACCCATTGGTGTATCCATGAGTTGGACACTGGGGAGAGTCCACCTATGAGGCATAACATTTACAGGTTGACTGACAGGGTCAAAGCCAGCATCACAAATGAAGTTTCCAAGATGCTGTCCTTAGGAATGATAGAGACAACCAACAGCCCTTGGGTCAGCCCAGTGATCTTAGTCCCAGAGGCCGCTGCACCCAGTGCCTCACTTCAACGGTTCTGTTTGGACTACTGTGGGCTCAATGCTGTCACTAAGACCAATGGGCACCCTTTCCCCAGAGCTGATGAGATCATAGATTGGCTAGGTGCTGCCAAGTTCCTCTTACATTTGATTTAACGTCTCAGTACTGGCAGATTGCCTTGGCCGATGGTGTCAAGGAGAGGTCTGCATTTCAATGTTCAATGTACTACCAGTTCCAGATTGCGCCTTTTGGGTTGAAGAACACCCTTGCCACCTTTCAGAGGTTGGTCAACCAGGTGTTGGCTGGACTGAAGGATTTCAGTGCTGCATACCTGAATGGCATTGCAGTGTTTAATTCCAGCTGAAGGGATCACTTGCAGCACCTCTGGGAAGTGTTGAAGGCTATGCAGAAGGCAGACCTCACCATCAAGGCCAGCAAGTGCCAGATAGGGCAGGAGTCTGTGGTATACTTAGGGTACCAGGTAGGAAGCATCCAGGTGGCTTTCCCACAGTCTAAGATAGACACCATTCTAGGTAGGGATCCCCCCAAGACCTGTATTGAGGTGAGAGCCTTTTTAGGTCTCACCGGTTATTACAGAAAATTTGGCAAGGGTTATGGCACCATTGTTGCCCCCTTGACTGATCTTTTGATACCCTGAAGGCAGCCATGTGCATGGCGTCCATGCTGAAGGTGCCCGGCTTCTCCAAGAAATTTGTTATGCAGACAGATGCTTCAGAGCATGGTGTGGTGGCAGTTCTAGCACAGCTAAACAAAGAGGGCCTAGACCAGCTTGTAGCCTTCATTAGCAGGTTGTTACTTTGCAGGGAACAGAGGTGTAGCACAATTGAGTGAGAAGCTTTTGCTGTGGTGTGGGCACTGAAGAAGCAAAGACCCTAATAATTTGGGAATCATTTCCGGGTTCAGGCAGACCACAGGCCCCTCAGATGGTTAATGCAGATGAGGGGTAAAAAACCAAAACTGTTGAGGTGGTCCATTTCCTTACAGGGAATGGAGCTTACAGTGGAACACCGCCCTGGCACAAAACATGCAAATGCTTATGATCTGTCCAGATTCGTCCGCCTTGGTGATGAGAACTCCCAGGAGGTTGAGTAGTTCTCCCTAATTTCAGCTGGAGGGGACATGTGTTAGACCTTGTATCCGTGGCAGGGTTCCCCTGTCATTTTGCCCTTACCTCCTGTATTTTTGACTGTGTGCTGGGCTTCGTTATTGTTGATATAGATACTCTGTGCACTTGATTACTGCTGATCAGTGCTAAAGTGCAAGTGCTTCCTGTGTAAATTGTGATTCTGATTGGTAATCCATGATTTCCATCTTTGATTTACTGGCAAGTCCCTAGTAAAGTGTACTAGGAGTGCCCAGGGACTGTAAAATCAAATACTACAAGGGGGCCTTCAGCACTGGTTGTGCCGCCCACATGAGTAGCCATGTGAATACATCTCAAGCCTGCCATTGCAGTGTCTGTGAGTGCAGTTTTAAACTTGCATGTTGACATGTCAAGTGCACCCACTTGCCAGGCCCTAACCTTCCTTTTTATACATGTAAGGCACCCTTATGGTGGGTAGTTAAAAAGTGTGTTTTTGAAAATGCCACTTTTAGAAAGTAAAAGACATACAGATTATTGACAGAGTACAGAGCAAATCAAACATTCTCCCCCAGTCAATAGATCTGGGTTAAATCCATTGTTGTTTTGCTCACTATGTCACCCCAGTTTAAACCCATCCATATGCAAATCAGTCATGACCCTGTGCATCATGGGAACAGCCCTCACCGAACTGCCAAGCCAGGTCCTCCCCAGACTGGAAACAAGCATTCTGGGACCTGTTTCGGGGCATCACCTCTCATCAGCCAGGCGAGCTTGAATCCAGTGGCACAGTGAGCCTGGGACTCACGTCTGGGCATACCCAGCACACTTTGGGCGAGAAAACAAAAGACACACAGATGATGGACAGAATGCAGAGCAAATCAAATATTCTCACCCAGTCAATAGATCTGGGTTAAATCCATTGTTCTTTTGCTCCACATGCCACCCCAATTTTGTCCCAGTCATATGCAAAACAGTCTTGACCCTGTGCCTCATGGGAAAAGCCTAGACCGAACTGTCTAACCTTGTCTACCCTGAACCGGAAACAAGCATTCTGGGACTGGTTTCGGGGCATAACAGGTTCTAGGATGCTTGTTTCCAGTCCAGGGAGGACCTGACCTGGCAGTTCAGCCTGGACAGTTCCCATTGGGCCCAGGGTCAAGACTCATTTGCATATGGCTGGGTTCAAACTGGAATGGCATGGGGAGCAACACAAACAATGTATTTAGGCCCAGATCTCTGTACTGGGGTGAATGTATGATATTGTTCTGCATTCTATCCTTCGCTTGTTCTTTTTGCATTTGTCACCCTGAGTGGTCCCGTGCTCTCCATGCCACTGGAGTCAAGCTATCCTGGCTGATGAGGGGTAAAACCCCGAAACCTTTCCTAGAATTCGTGCTTCCAGTCCAGAAGGACCTGGCCTGGCAGTTCGGGCTGGACTGTTCCCATTGGGTGCAGGGTCAACACTGATTTGCATATGGCTGGGTTCAAACTGGAATGGCATGGGGAGCAAAAGAATGATGGATTTAGGCCCAGAGCTCTGTACTCGGGTGAATGTATGACACTATTCTGCATTCTGTCCATCATTTGTTATTTTTGCAAGTGATTAGCAGTATCACAGTATCCAGAGACAAAATATGCTAGTGAATCGAGTCACATAAAAACAAAATATCTCGGAACACCAATCAGAACGTAATTTTTTCCGATATCTTATTTAATTTTCTTCATGTGCCATGTTCTCCACTTTTACTTTCATTAGAAAAGGTCTTCTTTCTCTTTCATAACTTTGATAATCTGTTTTTTGCTGCCACTGTGATGTCAAATGGGAATCTGCATTTTTAAATCCTAGGTATGTTCTATCTCTAAATATAATGCATTGAAAAACCATTTACGGCAAAGAGGGAAAAGATATTAGACAATGTCCGCTTTAAGCCAGCCTCTCTTTATTGATTGTCAGCCAGTGCATTTCAGGGCACATTTTGTGTGAACTCACTGGTAGCAAAGGCTCTTCCTATTGATTAAATCCATAACGTTGGCACATTGAATTCAGTGTTTTTCCTAATGTGAAGCCCCCACTAAACAAATACTGGCTCGTGAATCTCAACGCATCAGCCCACAGGTCAGGTAAACATCACAGTTAATTCCCCTTACATTAGGTTACATATTTGCCCTGCAGTGTACATGGAGCGAAGTGACAGGTAATTTCGATTGTTTGTAAATATCCCCAGGCTTTGGCGCTGAGCAACAAAAAATCAAGTTCCAATGCAGCTGGAGTTCATTTTTACTGTACAGAAGAATATGCATTATCTGTACTTTGCAGGCACACTAAAGTGCTTGCTTGGAATATTATCACGTTTAACAGTCGTAAATAATTTTGTAATTAAATTCTGTAAATAATTAAATTTTGACCATACAGAACTGTCCGTTTTAATTTAAATTATATGTACCTGCTAATCCACATCACCAGAAAAATAGCGATCTATTTAGCAGTGTTCAGGTTTGCATCACTTTTCCAAAGAGGTTGGAAGGTCTGCAAGGCTCGATCCTGGCTGTGGCAAATGTCAAGACCTGGCTCTGCCCTTGCCACATGTGTAAAGAGCTGGGTCAAACAACCCAGGCAGTGCCTCATTCCCACCCTAACAGAGATTTAAAAGGCAAAACCCTAATCACAGGACTACTGAGTGCCTGAAATCAAAAGGTGTTCTTCTGCTTTGTGTGCGTCTGTCAGCAGGGGAGCTGCAATTTGGATGCTTCTCATATAAGAAATGTAACTGAGAGCATCCTGTGGGAGATGACAGAGCCCTCCTTGTTTTGCTAATCAATGTAATAGCTGTCATGGAAGTACCAACCCTCTGCCTCTGTTAAGTATGACAATGCAGTGAGGTATATAAAAACTATTTCCTGTCTTCCCTTACACTTAACTGTACTTTTTGCAAGAAAAACATTTGGGGTATATTTATGAGAGGCTTGGACCACATTTGCACCACGCAAAGTGGTGCATGCGTGATGCAAGCCTCTAAGCCATATTTATAAAGCCACGCAAAGTCACATTGCGTGGCTTTGAATGGCTTAGTAAATCAGGAGTAAGGCAACGCAGCGCAAATTGCTGTACTGCATTATTCCATGCAAGGGTGACGTTCCATGGGCATTTCTGTGGTCGTTCCCATGCAAATCCAATGGTTTTTTATGCATTCCCAGATTTATCAAACCTGGTAAACCTGGGAATGCACCAAAAAGATACACCTTCCCAGGTGAGATGTAACGAGGAGAAATATCTTTATTTCTCACACGTTTTCCTCTTTCTATCTGTGCTGCATCCTGCAGCACAGATAGAAAGGGGAAAACGCCTCAATGGATTTTAACTACAAACAGGCACCCTTGCGCCATGATGCAAGAATGCCTATGTTGGAGCTAGGCTGCTTAACTGAGCCAGCGCAGGGGGAAAGGTCAGGAATGCGCTGTATTGCTTAAATACTGCGCAATTTTGCCCTTTCCCTCTGGAGCAGCGCTGTGTCATAATCTCGTAAATATATCCCTTTGTTTTTAGATCATATCAGATTCAATTACAATGTGATACTTGTATTTACTGAACTGAGGGCTAGATGTACAAAACCATTTTTCCTTCTCAAACCCTGCAATTTGCAAAATCTATAGACTTGCAAATGCAAAATGGATTTCTTTAAAAAAAAGAATTTAATAATTTTTATTGCGAGAATAAACACAAAATTAAAACAGTACATAACTGGTAAAAGCTGTAAGGAATGATAAAGGCATCAAATATCTGTAACATCCTTTGAAGCAAGAATAATACATATAACATTAATAAATATTGTGATAAAAAAGGAAGAGAAAAAGAACACTTATAAAAGGAGACGAGTAATAAGGGTAAAGAATTACAACATCAGCATAAAGGAATGTGTTTCATAAAATAAAATGTGTTGGTTGTAAAGTTTTGTGATATAAAAAGATAAAAGGAAAGAAAAAGAGCAGAAAAAAAGGAAGAAAGAGGGGAGGAAAGAGAGAAGGAAGAGAAAAGGGGCGCATAGATAGAGTAAAAATGGGTGTTATAAGAAGGTCGAGTGTGAGGATAGAAATGTAGTAAAAGGTGACCATAGTAAGTCAGATTTAATCTTTGGAAAAATGGAAGAATGAAAAACAGAAGCAATTCTATGTTCATCACAAATCAAATTCCACCAGAGTAAAAACGAAAGCTTAGAATTATCTTTCCAACATGATAATATAACTTTAAAGGTGATAGCAATAAAAGGTTTAGAGGGTAGATGATCAAAGTCAGCAGATATGGTACCTAAAAAAACATTGTGAATAGAAAAAGGAACATCACAAGAAAATATCAAGGGACATTTCGACCATATAGCTTTCCAAAAGTCATATACCTTGGGACAATAATAAAATAGGTGCATCAACAAGCCTTCCGAAGAGTGGCAGGGCCAACATAAGGGAAAGATAGAATGGTTAATTTTATGGATAAAAAGGGGAGTAATTACAACTCTGTTATAAATAAAATATAGGGATTGTGTAATACTGGCAGCTTTAGAGGTCTTGGAAATCTTTTGCCATAATCGGTCCCATCGATATACAGTAAGTGATTGAGATAAGTCCTGTTCCCAAAGTAATTCAATAGGAGATTTATTCCTAGTACTGATAGGAGTGGATAAAGTTGTATATATAAAAGAGGCACTAGGAGTAGCAAAATGGATTTTAACAATGTACTAAACCCATTTTTGAACCCAGAATTGTATTTACAGTTGACAAAATGTATTAATGATCCATACCACATTGCAATTAGGAAGGGGTGCATGGTGAATGCTCTGGTAAAGATGAAGGTAAAGATTTACAACTATGCAGACGATATGCGATTCCTCTTTGCAATTGAAAACTCGCCGAAATCTAAAGCAGCCTTTTAAAACACACTAATATTTATCCAGGAGTGGATGACTAGTAATCATCTCAAAATGAATTCCGTTTAGATAGAAAATTGTCATTATCAGCACCAAGCTTGACTTGTGAATCTGAGTTTCTGGCCAGCAGCGATGGGCACTCCGCCCGAACCAGAGAGTTTAATTAAGAGCCTTACGACTCATTGACAATAACTTGTCCATGAAACTCCAAGTAGGGGCCGTAATATCATCTTGCTTCCTGCAATTGCGTAAAATAGGATCAATAGATACATTTCTTACTTTTTAAGGCCTCATCCAGGTAATCCTTGCATTAGTGATCTTCAGGCTAGATTACGCAAACTATATTTACCTGGGCCTCCTTGAGGGTGTCAAACGCAGGCTACAACTGGCACAAAAACAGTCAGTCAGGTTGATTTTTCATAAACCTATAAAATGTCATATTACCTCCTTGATGAGGGAACTGTACTGACTACTGGTGAAACAGCACACAGTATTCAAGACCAGATGCATAATTTTCAAACTCCTACTTGGCAACAGCCCTGCATTCATTTTTAGCCCGTTTCCAAAAATGCACAACCACCCGCAACTCAAGATCCTCTCATCTGATTCTTCTTACCAATCCCACATTCAAAAAGAAGAGACTCAGGTGCCGATCACGATCCTGCAAAAACCGGGTACGAACCGTCGGACGGAGCACAATCTCCGCCCGACGCGTACCCGGTCGTCAATTTCACAAACAAGGAATTACGATTCGCACGGGTACACCATTACCGTACGAATCGTAAAAAAGCCCGACCGAACAAAAAAACACCTACCAATGCGATCCGGGAAAGCGCCGACCTGACGTCGGGACGCTCGCAGCCAGCCATTCACGACCCAGGAATCACGATTCGCACCGACGTCACCCCGCACGGTGAATATTTTGCGGCAGCCAAAAACTGCCGGGAAATCAGGACGACGCGAACAAGGACCACCAGTACGCGACGGACAGACGACGACGCGAACAAGGAGGACCAGTACGTGACGGACACACAGGACGACGCCACCAAGGAGGACCCGTACGCGACAGGACGACGCGATCAAGGAGGACCCGTACGCGACAGGACGACGCGAGCAAGGAGTACCAGTACGCGACGGACAGACATGGACCCGAACCTACGAGTCATCCCTGCCCTCATAGCAGTACACCTCCTCTACAGGTTACGACGCAGACGCCGCAGAAGGTCAGAATAACTAAGGGAGGGGGGAAAGTGGGGTGGGGTGGGGGTGGCACGACCAGGGCAGGCCACAAAACAACCACATAAGTCACACACCACACATGGCCTGGACATACCTGACTCCCATGCCCTGGTCACCACGAGGGGGTGGGGGCGTGTCCTGATAAGCCAGCGACCGCCACAACGGAAGTCCGTCACCACGCGAACCGGCAACACAACCAGACAGGTACGTCCCGTACCCACGCCTGAAGAGCGTGGGTACGAGTCGGACCACGCCCACACACGTCACCCCAACAATGGCGGGACGGATCGCACCCACGTGGCAAAGGCCTGGGTACGGGCCGCACAAACATCACATAGCGTGGGGACGGATATGTACGGACCCTACCCCCACCCCGTATGCAAGGAGCGTACCCCCCAGCCCAACAGTGCAAGTACGACCCGTACCCCCACCCGCGTATGCATGGAGCGTACCCCCCATGCCAACAGTGCAAGTACGACGCGAACCCTCACCCGCGTATGCAAGGAGCGTACCCCCCAGCCCAACAGTGTAAGTACGACCCGTACCCCCACCCGCGTATGCAAGGTGCGTGCCCCCCATGCCAACAGTGTTAGTACGACCCGTACCCCCACCCGCGGACGTACGGAGCGTACCCCCACCCCAACAGTGTAAGTTCGACCCGTACCCTCACCCGCGTATGCATGGAGCGTACCCCCCATGCCAACAGTGTAAGTACGACTCGAACCCCCACCCGCGGACTCACGGACCGTACCCCCACCCCAACAGTGTAAGTTCGACCCGTACCCTCACCCGCGTATGCATGGAGCGTACCCCCCATGCCAACAGTGTAAGTACGACTCGAACCCCCACCCGCGGACTCACGGACCGTACCCCCACCCCAACAGTGTAAGTACGACCCGTACCCCCACCCGCGAATGCAAGGAGCGTACCCCCCAGCCCAACAGCGTAAGTTCGACCCGTACCCTCACCCGCGAATGCAAGGAGCGTACCCCCCAGCCCAACAGTGTAAGTACGACCCGTACCCCCACCCGCGAATGCAAGGAGCGTACCCCCCAGCCCAACAGCGTAAGTACGACCCGTACCCCCACCCGTGAATGCAAGGAGCGTACCCCCCAGCCCAACAGCGTAAGTACGACCCGTACCCCCACCCGCGAATGCAAGGAGCGTACCCCCCAGCCCAACAGTGTAAGTACGACCCGTACCCCCACCCGCGAATGCAAGGAGCGTACCCCCCAGCCCAACAGTGTAAGTACGACCCGTACCCCCACCCGCGTATGCAAGGAGCGTACCCCCCATGCCAACAGTGTAAGTACGACCCGTACCCCCACCCGCGGACGTACGGAGCGTACCCCCACCCCAACAGTGTAAGTACGACCCGTACCCTCACCCGCGTATGCATGGAGCGTACCCCCACCACACCAGTGTAAGTAGACTCGTACCCTCACCTCGAATGCATTGAGCGTACCCCCACCGTGTATGTGCCAAGCGTACATATCCTGAAATCGGAGGTGTGTGTGCAGAGTCCACCCAGCAGTGCCCTGAGACAGGAGGGGTGGGTGCCTATCACTCCCAGCAGTGCCCTGAGACAGGAGGGGTGTGTGCAGAGTCCTCCCAGCAGTGCCCTGAGACAGGAGGGGTGGGTGCCTATCACTCCCAGCAGTGCCCTGAGACAGGAGGGGTGTGTGCAGAGTCCTCCCAGCAGTGCCCTGAGACAGGAGGGGTGGGTGCCTATCACTCCCAGCAGTGCCCTGAGACAGGAGGGGTGTGTGCAGAGTCCTCCCAGCAGTGCCCTGAGACAGGAGGGGTGGGTGCCTATCACTCCCAGCAGTGCCCTGAGACAGGAGGGGTGTGTGCAGAGTCCTCCCAGCAGTGCCCTGAGACAGGAGGGGTGGGTGCCTATCACTCCCAGCAGTGCCCTGAGACAGGAGGGGTGTGTGCAGAGTCCTCCCAGCAGTGCCCTGAGACAGGAGGGGTGTGTGCAGAGTCCTCCCAGCAGTGCCCTGAGACAGGAGGGGTGGGTGTGGAGTCCTCCCACCAGTGCCCTGAGACAGGAGGGGTGTAACACATGTGTGTGAGGCCAGAATTATCCACATGCATACTGGCTACAAGGGAACATGTCCCCATGAACTCATGTCAACAGACTCCACACACAAGTACAGTGATCATCAAGGATGCCACGATTGTTGCAGGTGGAGACATGGCCCTGCATGCATGGCCAAAGTAGAAGGGCTCCGTCACACACACAGCTCATGTAGACACAGCTCTGCGCTAAACATTGGGAACACCCTGCAGGGAAGAAAGCTGGGTACACAGAGGAAGGAATACACCCTGGGACAAGTGCACCATGCAGTAACTGCTTACATGAACAAAGAAAGTTAGCCAACACCTTGTGATGGCACACAGATCCCAGGGTCCCACCAATGAGCAGTACACTACTACATATCCCACACACCCAAACCCTTACACACCACCAAAAACCATGTAGCAGCCCCACCAACACCAGCATAGCAGTAGTGTGACAATGAAAACAAAATTAAGCTTTATTCAGCATGAGCACAATGTCCGTGGATCGCAGGCAGTGCAATCTTCACAAAGCCCATAGGGCAGTCAATGATTCTCAGCTGGATGGGGGACACAGTGGCATGCGTGTCCCCTACCTTGCCTGCACAGTCAAATGGCATCGTCTTCCACACTGGTGAGGGCATCAGGGGGGGGGGAAGCAACAGGCACCGCAGGGACATCAGGGCAAAGGGGCGGCGTTGTGGGTGCAGGGATGGAGGACTCCACCACAGGGGGCGGGTCAGTGCCAAAGGCGGAGGCCAGGATGGCACTACACACCTTTGCAAGGTCCTCCAGGGAGTCCCCTGCACCCGAAGGGACCTCAGGCCCCAAGGAGGGGGGGGGGTCAGAGGGATGGGTCGCAGCGCCACCGGGGGAGGGTGGAGACAGGGGGGGAGACTCAACCACCCTGACCGGGGACCTCCTTGACCGCTTGCGTGGTGGTGTAACTGTGGGGCTCAGGGACAGAGCGGCCATGAAGGAGTCCTTGGGGGAGATGTGGCCAGGAGAGCTGAGGGGAGGGGATTTGGAGGGAGTGGACTGGGTGGAATGCGGACTCCCACTATGGCTGCGTGTCACACGTTTGCCCCCCGACCCAGTGGGTGTGCCTACCTCACCCTGTGTGTGCGTGTCAGGAGGAGTGCGGTGGACCTTCCCTGCTGGTGTGGTGCCCGTGTCCGTTGATGTGGGTGCATGCCGACGTCTGGGTGTACGTGGGACAGGCATGGGAGTGGGAAGTGTGGATGGGGCAGGGGTAGGTGGGGGGAGGTCGCGCTGCAGGAGACCCACTGCTGCAGTCAGTGTGGAGTCGATGGACCTCAGCAAGTTGCGTTGGTCAGCCTGCGATGAATGAATGCCCTCCAAGAAAGCCTCGATGTTGGTGAGGGTTTTGCCGTGGGCATGGAGGACATTAAGGATCGCAGCCTGACCAACCTGCAGTTGCCGCTGGATGTCCACAGACTCTGCATTGGCGGCAGCAGTGGAGACAGGGGCAGGGGGTGCGGTGCCTGGCAGGAAGGAGACATGCTGTGACCGGGCACGCTGGGAAGGGACACGAGCAATTGGGAGGCGGCTGGTGGGAACTGAGGGGGCGGTGCGAGGTGTTGTTCCGCTGTCAGCTGCTGGTGCAGCCACCGCCCACTCGGAGACATCCTCCTCGGACCTGTCAGCTTCGTATTCTGACGTGCCAGTCGACAGGTCCTCGGGCGCACTATCCTCCACCTCTGTCCCACTCGATGTGCCAGCCCCGATGTCACGGCTGGCACTGGTGCTCGGTCCCTCCGCCTTGCCTGTGTCCATGTCTCCCTCTGTGTCCCCCGACGATGCTGTGGGCAGGGTGGAGAGACAGAAATTAATCAGACAGCTGTACACATCAGTCACATGAGTACAATCGACATAGGTAACACTGCATAGCCTGAAAAGGAAGATCCCTAACATCTACTAAACAAGGTACCGATGTAGGGCATGAAACACACAGTTGGTTGAGCCACCATGCCACTGAAATACCATGGAGAGCATGAGACAATAGCTAAACACAGGAAACGGAGTCTGACATAGCACCCAGGCCCTGGGGACAATCCAACACTGCATCTGCACCACACAGCGTTGGCGAAAATACCGATGACCAGGGACCATATCCATGAACTTGAGACACATGCTGCATAGGTAATGCTGAAAACATGCCCAACATGACTCGGTCACTGCACATTGCGTGTGTGTCCAGACACATCACACACTGCCCAGACCCAGCAAGTAGAAATCAGGATTTGACACATAGGCATTGCCCGCACCAACAAGACCCTACACGAGGCAAATTGTTGAGACACAGGTGGCACCAACATCTCATAGTCTGGCTGATACACACAGGGGCAGGCAAAAAGCAAGAGTGTACGCCAAACAGCCAAGGTGCGCCTGTACAAATAATGAGGTACCAGTGCCCATCCTCAGATGAGTATAACAAGACACACAGGCACTGGCAACTGTGAGTATGTAGAAGGACAATCAGGTCAGGCTGCACAGTGGACACCTGTACAAAATAGCACGTCTATATACATGGTGACAGGGGACAATGGCACAGAGCACAACCTACGCTGTAGACACTGAGATTGTCCACGTTTATGATGACACATACACCACTGAGGAAAAGGTGCCCCAGGGGACAGTAGTGGGCACGCAACTACATGCTACTGAATGGTAATGACTGCAACACACGTCACCATCCCTGCACTATGTGTATCACACACTCATGCACATCATGTCACAGGCCACTACATAGGACATGCGCGCTGTAAGGCATGACACATGAGAGACCAACTCCCATGTCTGGAGTCAGCATCAGTGCCAACTGACATGGAACCCACATGCAGTGAACTTGACAGTGCACATGGCAAGGTCCCACAACCTGTTACACACCACCCCCACACATGATGCTACAGTCATTGTTCTCGTGGACAAAGCGCCAGCCTACATCACCTTGTGAAGGAGTGACTACACACAGACCAGGGAACACATTGCAAGGAGGGGAAGGGTGGCAGGGGCACAGCGCTATACTGGGGCAAACAGGATCTGCACAGCACCTTTAAACCCTGCCAGTTAATTCATGCTACTGTGCCCTTACAAATGCCGGTGACACACAACAAACACACATGTACCTACCCCCTTCCGGCTGCTGCATCGCCTGTAAGCGCCTCTCCAGGTCTGGAAAGACCACCGGCAGCACACGCCTGTGGAGGTGGCTCAGACGGCGGCGGCCGCGGTTCTTGTGGCTCTCAGGTGAGTCCCCCAGCAGGAGCCGTGCAATCCTCCGCGTCCAGCACCGGATATCCTGCCAGCGTTTTCTCACCTGGGGCAGGCTCTGCCTCCGACCATCCACACCCCTCACGGCACTGACGGCGGTCAGCCAGATCTGCTCCTTGGCAGTGGCGCCTACCTGTGAGGAGGAACAAGTGACACCACATCAATACACCAGCCACATGTCACAGAGAGACATATGGGTACAAATTAGCTGGTTACAACAAAGCATGTCATGCAGCCAACGCATTGCACCTTTGTCATAGGGACATCATCCCCTGGTGAGGGAAAAAGCAGTACGTGCCACAGTGGGTACACAGGTGGAATGATGGCAATGTCACAATCAATGATCAAGGCTCACACTGTGCATCACACCCACCCCTCCTGTCTCAGGGCACTGCTGTGAGTGATAGGCCCCCACCCCTCCTGTCTCAGGGCACTGCTGTGAGTGATAGGCCCCCACCCCTCCTGTCTCAGGGCACTGCTGTGAGTGATAGGCCCCCACCCCTCCTGTCTCAGGGCACTGCTGTGAGTGATAGGCACCCACCCCTCCTGTCTCAGGGCACTGCTGTGAGTGATAGGCCCCCACCCCTCCTGTCTCAGGGCACTGCTGGGAGTGATAGGCCCCCACCCCTCCTGTCTCAGGGCACTGCTGTGAGTGATAGGCCCCCACCCCTCCTGTCTCAGGGCACTGCTGTGAGTGATAGGCCCCCACCCCTCCTGTCTCAGGGCACTGCTGTGAGTGATAGGCCCCCACCCCTCCTGTCTCAGGGCACTGCTGTGAGTGATAGGCCCCCACCCCTCCTGTCTCAGGGCACTGCTGGGAGTGATAGGCCCCCACCCCTCCTGTCTCAGGGCACTGCTGTGTGTGATAGGCCCCCACCCCTCCTGTCTCAGGGCACTGCTGTGAGTGATAGGCCCCCACCCCTCCTGTCTCAGGGCACTGCTGGGAGACATCAGGCACCCCCCCCTGGGACCCCCCCGACAGTACATGGCATGTGTGTTACACCTGGACGCAATGGCAGAAGTCACAGTCACAACATAGGGACAGTCTGTGGCAGTGGCCTATGCACTCACCTGATACCCTGGTCGCCCATACAGCATGGAGTACTGTGGGAGGATCACATCCAGCAGAGCCATGTTCTCCTCCAGGGTGAATGGCTGTGTCCTCTCCACAGCCCTTGACATGGTTCCAGGGAATCAGTAGCAGCAGCTGGGTCGACGAATGCAAAGATGTGCAGGCAAGTGCTCCCTCATGGGACCTGGCTGCCTTATATGTGCCCTTCTGCCCAGTCTCATGCACAGGAGTACAGAGTGATTGGTCACTCACATTTGCATCCTATGTTTCCACCAATCCCTTCAAACCTAGCAGTCTGTGGGTTCTCTATCGGTTTCATTCTCCTGCATGATGTCAGCCCCACAAACACATTGCAACAAAGTAGAAGAATTCCAACTGACTTCTGCTGTGCACCTTCCAGAACAATTTCGAATTTTGAACTTGGTCTCCATGACAACCAGCATGCATGTAGGCCTTAATACTTGTCCCCTATGTAATTTGGAGCATCACACACAGGTACGGTGCGTTTCGGGGCCCTAGGGCACCCCAAATGCATGGCAACGGCCCGTACATGCATGCCTACGCTCTCCATCACTATGGGTCTGCACGCGTATGCGTACCCGTAGTGTTACGGACCGTACACACGCATGTACGCTCTCTATCACTATGGGTCTGCACGCGTATGCGTACCCGTAGTGTTACGGACCGTACACACGCATGTACGCTCTATATCACTATGGGTCTGCACGCGTATGCGTACTCGTAGTGATAGTGAGCGTACATGCGAGTGTACGGTCCGTACCACTACGGGTATGCATACGCGTGCAGACCCATAGTGATAGTGAGCGTACATGCGTGTGTACGGTCCGTAACACTACGGGTACGCATACGCGTGCAGACCCATAGTGATAGTGAGCGTAGATGCGAGTGTACGGTCCGTACCACTACGGGTACGCATACGCGTGCAGACCCATAGTGATAGTGAGCGTACATGCGAGTGTACGGTCCGTACCACTACGGGTACGCATACGCGTGCAGACCCATAGTGATAGGGCCGTACACACGCATCTACGCTCACTATCACTATGGGTCTGCACGCGTATGCGTACCCGTAGTGGTACGGAACGTACACACGCATCTACGCTCACTATCACTATGGGTCTGCACACGTATGCGTACCCGTAGTGCTACGGACCGTACAAATGCCTGTACGCTCGCCATCACGATGGGTACACATACGGCAGCACTCCCACAGTGATTTGGGAACATGCACAGGCCCTCTCAGCAGCAGTATGGCGGTTTTTACACATCACTGTGGTGATAGGCGACACACATGTAGGAATAGGGCGGACATACTTGTCCATGGATGGACATACTTGTCCAGGAATGGACATCAAGGCATCGTCTGTGCATTACTACATGTGTGGGGCACAGGTGTCACAGGCTGTGATGTGGAACATGCCTCCTGAGTGGAGAAGGCACCAGATGTATGATGAGATGTGTACATGTGTACTGTGTGAGGGTGCAATGTGTGCCAGGCATGCCCTTGACTCCTTTGACATGTGTGCATGTGGGACTGCGCACTTGGGGTGAGCGTCACTGGCATGGCACGGACACCAACACACGGAAGTGTCCCATGATGCCCGGTACAGGGGTCATGACACATGACTTGTCACTACCCACAGTGCACAATGTGACTATGTCATATATGTGTCCGGGATTTACATCAGGTTGATGTTGTAGCACCCTCAAAAGCTGCAGCCGTTGCAGCAACCAACATGTGGCTGTGTGTAGATTGTCATTGCACACTGTTCCCAACACCATGCCACATGTGTTATCGGATGTGAGGTGCACATGTATGCATGGGACACGGAGTAGCGTGACAAGGCCATGTCAGCAAACTCACAAGGAATGTGTGGTGAGTCATGACATGTGCACCTTCATGGCAAGGTGTGTGGGCTGGACTAGTGTAATGTCATGTGACCTGTGGCTCCAGTGTTCCGCTACCAGTCTCTGCAATCGGCATCACACTTCTGCTGATGTGTGGGTGTATGTCACTCCTGTCTTGCGTCGGGCAGTGCACTTGCACTGGGACACAGCTATTTCCATGGCGTGGCATGGGGAGGTTCTCAATCACCGTGTGTAGCTGGGTCTTGGAAGGAGTGTCACCTTGCATCCATACGTGTCCTGGGCATGTAGCACATGCCTGACTCCCTATGTATTTAAATTGAGGGGTAACACCCAATACACCCTTGAGGGCTTGGGCAAATGGAATGTAATAGTGGAAGGCCAACAAGGGATTTTGTTTAAACAAAATTCAATACAATTGTACTGTACAAAGTAACCATTACATAAGTACTAGAGGGAAGTTCATCCAAACGTAATTCAGTTGGATACAGTAAATGATAAAATATAATGCAAACACACACGGGGTATTTTTTCAAGTGAAAGAATCACTGATTTTTATCGAGAAACAATTCATAAAAAGGAGTACACAAAACAAATAAATGTATAATGTAACATGAAGGGAAAGAAAGTTCAATATTATCCACAAATCATGACATTACAAAAAATCCAATCCAATAACTATAACAGAGATATATCTCGTGGTTAGAGAACAATCAGCTGTGCAGCTATGCTGTGGAAATGGACCATATAGTCGACGTTTCGGTCTGTTGAGGCGTCAGTCAGTCAGACCATCTTCAGGACAGATGAACAGTACAAAAAGACTCTCGTAGTTTGTTGTGGTATTTTAAAGGAGTAATCACTTCCTCATTAAGCATAGATTGTGCTTCATCCGATCTTATTTGGATAAGCGTATACCAAGTGAGGCCTGTAGCAGGACAACAGTGGGCTTCAGAATGTTACCTATTCTGGTATTCTATGATTTAGAAGGCCAAGCGGTCCTTCTTTTGAGCGATTTTTCACTCCAGGAAATGGTTTTAGTCTTACAAAGCCGAGGAAAGGTTAGAGTGCCATCCGTCGGTGGGAGCTCCCTATGTGGCATGTGTGTATTGCCAGATTTACATGTGCTCAGTAGACATGAGTTGTTCTCGTAGTGCACTCACTCTTCCTTGTCACTTCCAAATTACTGCAGAGCGCCTCCTGTTGCCCGAAGAATTCCAGACTTGGCTACCATGCAGGAGAATGACAGGATCCGGCTCTACCGCTTCACCCAACCGTTGATTCTGGAGCTGACGGCGAGACTGGCACCACACCTGCAACCGCAGCACAGGTATCCTACGGCACTGACACCCCAGCTGAAGGTAATGGCTGCCCTACATTTTCTTGCCACGGGTACCTTCCAAAATACCATAGCTCATGTTGGTGGCATGTCCCAGAGCATGTTCAGCGGTGTGCTGCATGATTTCTTGGAGGCCATGTTGATTCACCTGGATGACTTCATCAAGTTCCCAACCCCTGAACAGATGACTGAGGTCAAGCGTGGATTCTATGCCCTGGGAGGGATGCCCCATGTCATTGGGTCCATAGATGGGACACATGTAGGTTTGGTACCACCACACGCACGGGAGGTGGCGTACCGCAATCGGAAGCACTACCACTCCATCAATGCCCTTGTGGTGTGTCTGTCCAATATGGTGATTTCACATGTCTGTGCTCGTTTCCCAGGATCAGCACACGATGCCTACATCATGAGGCGTAGCGGGATGCCTGATATGATGATGCAGCTGCGCAACGAACGGGCATGTGTTGTTGGGGGGTACAGTCTGTCTGTCCTGTATTCTGTATAGCCGACCAGCACGACCGCTACACCAGTTCTAACGATGTCCATGTGCTTCCCATGTAGGGGACGCTGGCTATCCCAACATGCCTTGGCTGCTGACACCTCTCCGCAACCCCATCACGCCGGCCCAGCTCCGCTATAACACTGCCCATGGCCGGACAAGGCGAGTGATAGAGAGGACGTTTGGCATGCTGAAGAGCCGATTCCGGTGCCTCCACAAGACCGGCGGTGCACTCCCTTATGCCCCGGCGAAGGTCTGCAAGATCTTCATGGTCTGCTGCATGCTGCACAACATGGCAGTTGAAAGAGCTGTGCCACTCATCCTGAATCAACATGACGAGGACCATCCACCCGTGGAGGACGAAGGGCTTGGCAATGGGGCTAGTGATGTGGAGGATGTGGAGCCGCAAGAGGACATCCGGACTCGGCTCATACGCGACTTCTTTGCTTAGTGGTGAGTACCAGGGTCTGAGTGTGCACGCATTGGTCCCCGTGTGGCATGCGTTGTGATGTGTGTCTCCACCTGCATGTATGGCACGTGGGTCAGAGGTGTGTGTGGGTGTGTCACTGGAGTGATGGTGGCAGTGATGGTAGTATTTCCCCAGTCATAATTGTGACCTAGCATGTTGTCATCCATACATGTGTCGAGTAACTGCACATGCAAGTGGCTGTGCTTTTTGTGGCTGACTTCTTGTGTGTCTCTCTTCCCCAGGTACCTGCGCATGCCGTTTGCTGGTTGCATTGTTGTGGCACTGCTATTCCTCATGGACATGACATCGTGGGCTGACTCAGCGTTACAGGCACGGACACGTTTGGAAGTCTCCATGGGGTAAGGGATGCATCTGGGGTGTATTGGGTGTGGCAGTTGTTCACGATGTGTGCACACTGCCCCGGTCGGGGTTTGGTTCCTCTGCAGACATGTGGCATCCCCATGGGATACGACATGCAGCTGGGTACACCTGAATAGATGGGCTGCCTGGTTGTCAGTCATCAGTGATGGGATAGTGGATTGTGATGATGGCATCAATGTGTGTGACACTGCCCTCGGACACATACGGTTAACATTGTCTTGACATGGCGTGGGACTTCCACATCAGCGGATCTATGGTGTATGGCAGGCTCTCCGTGAGCAGCTGTGGGTGTTTAGCTGTTAGCCGACGCTTGTGTGCCAGTTCCATGGCTATCACGCATTTGTGCTGCAGAAGGGGGGTGCCAGTGTTGGAGCCACATGTTACTCCACATGATGTGTTCATGTGTACTTCAAGTTGCCTCTGCAATCCCAAAAACATGACTAATAAAGGTGTCCCTATGCCTCCAAGGTGCCTCTTCTCAGTCAATGCTGGTGTGTTGGCACGGTGCATCCTGCATGTCTGGCATGGTATTCCCTGATTGTGGCTATGTGTCAATGTGTCGAGTGGCAAGATGCAAGCTGTGTGTGTGTGCTGAGACTGTGTATTGGGCATGATGTCCATGACTGTGTGGGTATTGTGACATGTGCCATCCCCATGCATCCAACGTTGTCCATGACCCCATTCTCTGCATCCACCGGACTCAAGCTTGCAGGACATGGTTCTGCCACCTGTCTACACATACCTGGGTGCCCCCCAGGACACGGGCCAGGATCCCTGACCTCTGCGCATGACTGTTGCTGTACTCAATGTGTCTGTCAGCACGGTTGTTCGGCCACCCCCTCAGCTGGTTCTGACCATCACGGGTGTGTATGGTGCTCCATGTCTGTCTTGCCTAATAAACTGTGACCCATGTGTCCTGTGCCAGACTCAGGCCCCAGGGTGTGGATGGTTGAAGTGAACAGATGACTCAGGCATGTTTAGACTGTACAAGACACATGTTAGGTAATAATGCTACCAGCAGGCATCTACTCTTAATAGTGTGATTTATTATTGGGGGGGGGGGGACAAAGTGAGGGGCTTTCCGGGATTAGGGAATCCAAAGTTCAGTAGGGGAGTTGGTGTCCTTGCCATTGGAAATACTCAGAGTCCATGCCACAGTCTTTGTCAACATTGGTCAGCCAGTGACCAGCAGGGCCCTGTGGCAGAGAATGTCTCTTGATGCTGTGATGCTGTTGCTCCAGTGGGCCAGGTGCCAGGCCAGGTGTCCTGGGAGATGGTGATGTAGCAGCCACCCTCACGGTCCTTTCCGTGGACGACTCGGCTTCCTGCGGGGAACCTCAGCAGCAGGCCGTGACGACGTCTGGGATGCTCCGTCGGATGTTTCCTCCTCCTCCTCATGATCCCTCCCTGTGGGTGGTGATGTTCTCCGCCTTCTGGCACAGGGAGGGTCGGCCATGGTGTCGGCCATCCGACGGAGTGCAGCGTGAATCCCCTGGGACGCCGTCACTTGCTCAGCCTGTCTGTCCTCCATCCTCCGTTGGTGTACCTGTAGACAGGCTATTAGCTCCGCATGTTGCTGGGCCTGCTGGACCTTGATCCCCTCGAGGACGGACACAACCTGGGCCATGCCCGTGGTGTCCTGCCGGTATGAGTCCAGGATGTTACGGACATGGGAAAATACCGGATCCCCAGCCAACTGGTCAGGCTCGCGCCTCCGCCGTCCTCCACTCCCACCACCCCTGCCCACTTGCGTCTGGCCTGCACTTGTGGGCACATCGGGTCTCCGGGACCCCTGAGGGGTGGCATTGGCGTTGTCGCCTGCCTCCTCCTGGGTGCCCGGGACACCGTGCCCCTCCTGGCGAGCCTGGCTGCATTGTGGTGTTGGGGCAGGGATCCTGGGTGTCTCCTGGGATGTGGCAGGAGTGGGGGTGATGGTTGGCACGGTTGTACCTGACGCAGGTGCTGCAGGTGGTTGGACACCAGAGGGGCCAGGTCGGTCGGGGTCGTCCGCAGAGTGGTGAGAGTGGTCGCTGCCGGTGGGATCGGTCTCCTGCAGATCCGGGTCCTGTGAGTGTTCCCCCCCAGTGTTGGGGGGTGCAGCACGACGTTGACCTGTGTGTGAGAGAGAAAATGTTAATTTTGATCCATGCAACATCCATGTTTCATCCGTTACAAAGTTGGCACATTTCCTCTTGGAATTAGGATCTGTCTTGCATTCCACTCACAGTGCACTTGTGCATGGGTGTGTCCCTTGGGCACCAATTTGGCCCCTTTAACTATGTGTGGCACAGTCTTACTTGCTGCGTCAAGTGTGACTGCAGTCAGCAGTGGAGTGTGCATGTGTGGCGAGCCATGCATTTGCGCCTTCCTTGTAGCACTGTACATGTGCACATGGAGTGGATCCACACACTTATATGATGCAGGTGGCTGTCCTTGTGCTCGTGTACAGGTTGTGACATGGCCCTGCGTTTTGCCATGATGAAGAGGGGGGGTTCTGGCACTGTCCACCCTTGTCTACATGCACGCAGTCCACCTGCTGACGAGCAGACATTCCCACACACCAAAGGACTGATTTGCTCTCCCTGTGTCTCCCTCCTTCTCTGTCCCCCTCTCCCTCCCTCTCTGTCCCCCTCTCCCTCCCTCTCTGTCCCCCTCTCCCTCCCTCTCTGTCCCCCTCTCCCTCCCTCTGTGTGTCAGCCTCCTCCCTCTGTCCATCTTCCTGTGTCTCCCTCCCTCTCTGTCCCCCTCTCCCTCCCTCGCTGTCCCCCTCTCCCTCCCTCTGTGTGTCAGCCTCCTCCCTCTGTCCATCTTCCTGTGTCTCCCTCCCTCTCTGTCCCCCTCTCCCTCCCTCTCTGTCCCCCTCTCCCTCCCTCTGTGTGTCAGCCTCCTCCCTCTGTCCGTCTTCCTGTGTCTCCCTCCCTCTCTGTCCCCCTCTCCCTCCCTCTCTGTCCCCCTCTCCCTCCCTCTGTGTGTCAGCCTCCTCCCTCCCTCCGTGTGTCAGCCTCCTCCCTCTGTCCGTCTCCCTCCCTCTCAGTCCCCCTCTCCCTCCCTCTGTGTCCCCCTCTCCCTCCCTCCGTGTGTCACCCTCTGTCACCTTGGCCCAGCTTCCTGGGCACACACTGTTAGCAGATCTTTGAGTGGCCCTTGGCCTGTTGATGTGAGTTTGTTTCTGATCTCCAGGCACCCATTTTGTCTGCTGTGTGTCTGTGCGCTGCTGCTGTGGTGGTGTGTGCTGCCACTCTTTCACAATGTTGGCTGTTCATTAGCTGCTGTCATGTGCAAAACAGTGCCTTCACCCCCATGTGTTGATGCAAGGCGTCCGCCATTTGCTGGCAAGTCATTCCTGTGTTGGGACACAGTGTTTGTCTGGCTGTGACCTAGGCCATATGGGCAGAGGGCATTGTTGTCTGCTTTGGAGTCTCACTATGTGATTTTTGGTGCCCAGCCTCCCGCCATCCGGGTTACCGTGTCATGTGTTGTTGTCTTCTGTGGCCTGTGACTTGACATTGTCCAGCTGGGTGCATGGGGCATGGTGGCAGCAGTGGCATGTGCCTGCTCATGGAGTGTGGTTGAGTCATGCGATGGCTTGTGGTGGTTGCGTGCCTGTTATTAATTTTGGTTGTGGTTGCAGTTCCTCCCATGTGAGGTGCGTTGTTTGTGTACTCACCCGGGTCTCGTAGTCCTTCTACTCCTTCAACTGCCTCCACCGGAAGTATGGCCATCACCCTCTCCTCCCAGGGATGGTACTGTACGGCTCTGCGGGAGGGCCCTCCTCCGGTGGCGTTGGCCTGGTCGTGTTCCTCCTGCCTCTTGGCTCTGACCCTCCTCCGCAGATCGTACCACCTGTTCTGGCAATCCTGCTTGGTCCTCCTGGTGTCCGCAACAGCATTCACAGCATCGACGATGGTCTGCCACATGGCTGTTTTGGCTGCCTGGCTGGTGCTTCTGACCAATGTTCCAAAGATCTGTGGCTCGACTCTGAGGATTTGATCAACAAGGACCTCCAACTCTCGGTGACTGAACTTTGGATTCTTGGTAGTGGGCATGGTGAGGGGTGTGGGTGGGGATGGTGTGGGTGTGGGGGGTGTGTGGATGTTGGGGGGGGGGGGTGGATGGTTGTGTGTGTGTGTGAATGTGATGAGAGGGTGTTTGTGAGGGTGGTCGTGTGAAGGTGTGCAAGTGTAAGATGTGGTGTAGCTTGTAGTCTGGTTCTGTGGTGTCTGGCAGCAGTGAGTCTGTTGCAAAGGCTCATGGTTTGTGTGTGTGGGCCCTTTTCATTGGTCCATGGGTGGGTGTGGCAGTGTTTGAGTTTTGGGTGGGTGTGTTATAAGGAGTGAACCTGAACCTGATCCCAGACCTGAGGCGGAAGCCGGGCTCTGGCGGTACACGCCAATTTTAATACTTTGATAATTTGTTTTTACTTGTGTTGTGTTGAATAAATAACTTGCCAAACACCTGACAAAAGTCATCCTACCTTTTTGCCACGCAGCCGATTAAGCGCTGTCGCGGTAATTGTTTGCTTCTTGTCCAGCGACCGCCATCGCAGGCGTGCTCGCTAGCCACGCCCCCTTGAGGCCACGCCCCCTGCCCTACTTAAAGCGCCGCGCTGAAACTGACTCTCAGAACCTGATCCCAGACCTGAGGCGGAAGCCGGGCTCTGGCGGTACACGCCAATTTTAATACTTTGATAATTTGTTTTTACTTGTGTTGTGTTGAATAAATAACTTGCCAAACACCTGACAAAAGTCATCCTACCTTTTTGCCACGCAGCCGATTAAGCGCTGTCGCGGTAATTGTTTGCTTCTTGTCCAGCGACCGCCATCGCAGGCGTGCTCGCTAGCCACGCCCCCTTGAGGCCACGCCCCCTGCCCTACTTAAAGCGCCGCGCTGGAACTGACTCTCAGAACCTGATCCCAGACCTGAGGCGGAAGCCGGGCTCTGGCGGTACACGCCAATTTTAATACTTTGATAATTTGTTTTTACTTGTGTTGTGTTGAATAAATAACTTGCCAAACACCTGACAAAAGTCATCCTACCTTTTTGCCACGCAGCCGATTAAGCGCTGTCGCGGTAATTGTTTGCTTCTTGTCCAGCGACCGCCATCGCAGGCGTGCTCGCTAGTCACGCCCCCTTGAGGCCACGCCCCCTCCTTCCCCTGTATTATGTGCCAGGGCAGGAAGCGCAGCGGACGAGCGCAGCGGGAGCGCCGTTTGCGCGCCGAAGGCGCGCCTAAGGCAAGCCCGTCTGCGCCCGTCATCGCCAGACCATCGCCTCTCGCCAGTCCCCCTGGTTCGCCCAGGCCCTATCCACGCATTCGCTATGACGGTAAGGAACTCTTACACCTGAACCCCGACCAAAAATGCTCCAACGCCTCTGGCATTATTGGTCATACGCATCTCCACTGCAACCGTTGCCATTTCTCGACTCACATACCCACTAGGGTGCGGAGTGACCCCTTAAATACTATAAACCCGACATTGACGATACTTCAACTCAACTGCAGATCCCTCGTTAAACACCACCCTGAGGTGAATACGCTTCTCCAGGAGGAAAACCCTGACGTACTGTTTCTATGTGAAACATGGCTCCAAGATGGCATAACCACCATCCCCAACTTAACGCTCCCAGATGAGTTCCACCTGGTCACCATCAACCGTGAATCTCGCGGCGGCGGCATCGCAATTATCTATAAAAAACACCTCACTTGTTCTTTCATAAAAGAACCCCTCCAAGACTGTGAATGCGCCCAATTTAAAATCAGTGTGACCCCCCAATTTACGCTATCTGGCCTTTACATTTATCGCCCTCCAGGCCAGGCCACTAGATTTATTAATGCCCTCCTCGAAACGACCACAGTGCTCATCACTAAATCCGCCAACTTCACCATCCTAGGCGACCTAAACTTGCACTTTGATGCAACTGGCGACCATACCATCACCAACCTCCTAGCGGACCTCTCGGCACTGCAACTTAACTCCCTAGTCCTCACTTCTACCCACATAGCTGGACATACCCTAGATCCGATCTTTTCTAATATACATGAGGCAGCTACAGATATCCCCACCCCCCTGGGATGGACGGATCACCATCTTGTTAAACTGAGCATTCCAGCACCTCAACGGCAGATCAGAACTGAATCCAGTCAGCGTCTAAAAGACCCTGGCACAAACTCTCCCCCCTCGCCCTACAGGAAACCCTTGGAGAGTTCCAATACGATGCGAACCAGGAATTAAACGCGACCTATACCTCGTTCACCAACTGGATCAGCAACGGCCTTGACACTCTTATTCCGGCTAAGTTGACTAAAGGACGTAATACTCCTTCCAACCCGTGGTACGACGACACCCTTAGGGCAATGCGCAAGGAGTGTAAAAAAGCCGAGCGCCTATGGAGGAAACACTACGATAACCAGGACAAGGCATTATACCTATCTAGGCTTAAGACCTACCATAAAGCTATCAGATCTGCCCGTGCTTCTTTTTATTCCAACAAAATCAACTCCAATACGAACCCATCTAAAACCATTTTTAAACTAGTGAAAGAGCTCCAAAACCCTAGGGCACCCCTACCTAAAATTTCTTCCCATGAGCATTGTGAGCAGCTCGCAACATACTTTGTTGAAAAAGTCCAGAAAATCTATGCGTCCTTCCCGCAGATCGCTCCTCTCTGTGGAGCTCCTAAGACCACAGATCTCAATCTTGTACCTCTGTCTCAAATTTCTGCCATCACCGCTGCAGACCTGATCAGACTAGGTAAGAAAGTAAAATCTGGCTCCCCAGCGGACCCCATGAGTCCCTCCCATTTCCTGGACTCAATGGACTTTTTCCTACCCCCCATGCTGAACATCCTCAACCTTTCCTTTTCTACAGGATCTGTACCCATAGCTTGGAAGCAAGCGTGGGTATCTCCGATAATTAAAAAACCTACCCTCGACCCCTCCAAACCAGAAAATTTCCGGCCGATATCCCTTCTCCCCTGGATTTCCAAAATAGCCGAAACCCATGCTAACAGCATCCTTTCGAAGCATGTGGAAAACCACGGAATCCTAGACCCCTCTCAGAACGGCTTCCGTGCAGGCCATAGTACGGAGTCTGCCCTACTGGCCACTACGGAACATCTCCGGACGATTTTGGATTCCGGTCATAGTGCTGCGCTGATCCTTCTTGATCTCAGCGCAGCCTTTGACACGGTATCCCATGACATCCTTCTAAAACGTCTGGAGATGACCGGGGTGACTGGTCTTGCCCTCGCATGGTTCCAATCCTTTCTCAAGGATAGATCCTTTAAGGTGTCGGCTCCCCCATTTCTTTCTAAATCCCACCCTATCGCTCAAGGTGTCCCCCAGGGATCAGCGTTGAGCCCCTCCCTCTTTAATCTTTACGTCCAGCCACTTACAGACGTGGCTAGAGAGTGGGGGCTCACGCTGGTCTCATACGCCGACGACACCCAGTTGGTTGTCACCCTCTCGGAAAGCCCGTCCCCCGTGGCATCCAAGTTTAAAGAGGGTATGACTGCTGTGGCCCGTTGGATGACGGACAACTACCTCCAACTCAACGCCGGTAAAACCGAGGTGCTCCTCCTAGGCCGTAACACCAGCCTATGGAACGAGCACTGGTGGCCGTCATCCCTAGGCGCCACCCCACTCCCCAAAAAATGCGTCAAAAATCTGGGAGTCTGGGTGGATGCCAACCTTGGCTACCAGACCCACACTAAAAAGGTGGCAGCCACCTGCATAGGCCTTCTAAGGAACCTCAGGCCCATACTCGGGCTCTTCGATTCTAAGGCCCGCCAGCTTATCGTCCAGGCCACCATTCTATCGCGCCTGGACTACGCTAACGTCCTCCTTTGGGGAGCTAACAAAGCGGAAACTGCTAGGTTCCAACGTATCCAAAATGCGGCAGCCAGAATGCTGATCGGCCTTCCACGCAGATGTTCAGCCAGAGCTACTATTCGCAAACTCCACTGGCTGCCCGTGGACCGTCGAATTCAATTCAAGGCCTTAGTTACGATCTTTAAGATCGTTAAACTAAGAAATCCCCCGCTGCTTCGTAACCTTGCCCAACCTTACGTTCCTGGCCGTGATTTGCGTTCTTCCAACCAACTCCTCCTGACTATCCCTAGGACCCGGCTCTGCCGAACTGGAGGCCGTTCCTTCAGCGTTCTTGGCCCCAAATTGTGGAACGATCTCTCCCTCAGTATTCGTTCCATCGACTCTCTCCCAGCATTCCGCAAAGCAATTAAGACTCATCTCTTCCCCGCTCCCTAGTCTCCCCTTTTCCCCCTCTCCCCTCAATCTGTGAATCTGTTCTTAGCGCCGGGACACCCCTTTGCCGGGGTAGCTGTTGCGCTTCACCAAATCTAGAAATAGAAAAAATAGAAAATAGAGTGGTGGTGTATTGGGCCTCTGTTTGTTTTTGACAGTTGCAGGTCAGTGATTGTGTTATTTTAGTGGTTGTTGGCCATGTTTAGTGGCTGTGTGCCTTTCGAATGGTGTATTCTTGTGTTGTTTTGTTTTGTCCTTGTTGTGTACGTGCGTTTTGAGCGTGTGTACGGTGTGTACATGGGCCATTTGGTTGTACGATTATGTCCTTGTGTGTGGCTTTGTACGACTCGTACATGCGGTTGTGATGTTGGGGCATGGGGTGCGCTCCGTACTTAGGAGGTTGTGTTGGGGGTGCGCCAGGAACTACTGGGGTGTACATGGACGGTGGTACGACACGTACAGGGGTGGGGGGGTGTACATTGACGTTGGTACGACACGTACAGGGGTGGGGGGTGTACATTGACGGTGGTACGACACGTACTGGGGTGGGGGTGGGGCTCGAACGTACTGGGGTGTAGGTTCACGGTGGTACGACACGTACTGGGGTGGGGGTACGACTGGAACGTACTGGGGTGTACATGGACGGTGGTACGACACGTACAGGGGTGGGGGGGTGTACATTGACGGTGGTACGACACGTACAGGGGTGGGGGGGTGTACATTGACGGTGGTACGACGCGTACTGGGGTGGGGGTACGACTGGAACGTACTGGGGTGTACATGGACGGTGGTACGACACGTACAGGGGTGGGGGGGTGTACATTGACGGTGGTACGACACGTACTGGGGTGGGGGTACGACTGGAAAGTACTGGGGTGTTCATGGACGGTGGTACGACACGTACAGGGGTGGGGGGTGTACATTGACGTTGGTACGACACGTACAGGGGTGGGGGGGTGTACATTGACGGTGGTACGACACGTACTGGGGTGGGGGTACGACTGGAACGTACTGGGGTGTACATGGACGGTGGTACGACACGTACAGGAGTGGGGGGGTGTACATTGACGTTGGTACGACACGTACAGGGGTGGGGGGGTGTACATTGACGGTGGTACGACACGTACTGGGGTGGGGCTCGAACGTACTGGGGTGTAGGTTCACGGTGGTACGACACGTACTGGGGTGGGGGTACGACTGGAACGTACTGGGGTGTACATGGACGGTGGTACGACACGTACAGGGGTGGGGGGGTGTACATTGACGGTGGTACGACACGTACAGGGGTGGGGGGGTGTACATTGACGGTGGTATGACACGTACTAGGGTGGGGGTACGACTGGAACGTACTGGGGTGTACATGGACGGTGGTACGACACGTACAGGGGTGGGGGGGTGTACATTGACGGTGGTACGACACGTACTGGGGTGGGGGTACGACTGGAACGTACTGGGGTGTACATGGACGGTGGTACGACACGTACAGGGGTGGGGGGTGTACATTGACGTTGGTACGACACGTACAGGGGTGGGGGGGTGTACATTGACGGTGGTACGAGACGTACTGGGGTGGGGGTACGACTGGAACGTACTGGGGTGTACATGGACGGTGGTACGACACGTACAGGGGTGGGGGGTGTACATTGACGTTGGTACGACACGTACAGGGGTGGGGGGGTGTACATTGACGGTGGTACAACACGTACTGGGGTGGGGGTGGGGCTCGAACGTACTGGGGTGTAGGTTCACGGTGGTACGACACGTACTGGGGTGGGGGTACGACTGGAACGTACTGGGGTGTACATGGACGGTGGTACGACACGTACAGGGGTGGGGGGGTGTACATTGACGGTGGTACGACACGTACAGGGGTGGGGGGGTGTACATTGACGGTGGTACGACACGTACTGGGGTGGGGGTACGACTGGAACATACTGGGGTGTACATGGACGGTGGTACGACACGTACAGGGGTGGGGGGGTGTACATTGACGGTGGTACGACACGTACTGGGGTGGGGGTACGACTGGAACGTACTGGGGTGTACATGGACGGTGGTACGACACGTACAGGGGTGGGGGGGTGTACATTGACGGTGGTACGACACGTACTGGGGTGGGGTACGACTGGAACGTACTGGGGTGTACATGGACGGTGGTACGACACATACAGGGGTGGGGGGGTGTACATTGACGGTGGTACGACACGTACTGGGGTGGGGGTACGACTGGAACGTACTGGGGTGTAGGTACACGGTGGTACGACACGTACTGGGGTGGGGGTACGACTGGAACGTACTGGGGTGTGGGTAGACGGGGCTATGACACGTACTGGGGTGGGGGTGTGGCTCGAACGTACTGGGGTGTAGGTACACGGGGGGTACGACACGTACTGGGGTGGGGGTACGACTGGAACGTACTGGGGTGTGGGTAGACGGGGCTATGACACGTACTGGGGTGGGGGTGTGGCTCGAACGTACTGGGGTGTAGGTACACGGGGGTACGACACGTACTGGGGTGGGGGTACGACTGGAACGTACTGGGGTGTGGGTAGACGGGGCTATGACACATACTGGGGTGGGGGTGTGGCTCGAACGTACTGGGGTGTAGGTACACGGGGGGTACGACACGTACTGGGGTGGGGGTACGACTGGAACGTACTGGGGTGTGGGTAGACGGGGCTATGACACGTACTGGGGTGGGGGTGTGGCTCGAACGTACTGGGGTGTAGGTACACGGGGGGTACGACACGTACTGGGGTGGGGGTAGAACTGGAACGTACTGGGGTGTAGGTAGACGGGGCTATGACACGTACTGGGGTGGGGGTTCGACTGGAACGTACTGGGGTGTACCTAGACGGGTGGGGGTATACATATACGGGGGGTACGTGTCGGACGTACGGGGGCTGGGGGGAGTGTTGGGCGCGTATGCGGGCACATGTCTCCATGGTTGCTGTAGGAGTTCGGTGCGGACGTGTTTTTTCCATACGGTTGTAACCTCGGACGCACGGGATGGATCGTGATTCCTCGGTCGGACTTGGATTTTCACGTTTGTAAGGTAAATCGTCCTAGGACGTGTCGGACACATTTTCCGACCCGAGGACGTGTGGGGAATGATTCCCAGTGCGGTTCGTATGGACTTTTTACCATGCGAATCGTGATTGCCAGTTCGTACGGCACTTGTACGATTCGTACGGTAAAAAGACCCGATACGAGTCGCACGGGGGAATTTTTTACCGGATCGTGATCGGCACCTCAGTGGCTGTAAGTTTTCTGTACTTGTGCCCTAAATACGGAACTCTCTTAGTTATCTCCAGGCTAGATTAGCAAACTATGTCTACCTGGGCCTCCTTGAGGGTGTCAAACGCAGGCTACAACTGGCACAAAAACAGTCAGTCAGGTTGATTTTTCATAAACCTATAAAATGTCACATTACCTCCTTGATGAGGGAACTGTACTGACTACTGGTGAAACAGCACACAGTATTCAAGACCAGATGCATAATTTTCAAACTCCTACTTGGCAACAGCCCTGCATTCATTTTTAGCCCGTTTCCAAAAATACACAACCACCCGCAACTCAAGATCCTCTCATCTGATTCTTCTTACCAATCCCACATTCAAAAAGAAGAGACTCAGTGGCTGTAAGTTTTCTGTACTCGTGCCCTAAATACGGAACTCTCTACCACTAAAAATTAGGATTACATCAGATTCAGACAGCTCTTAAAAACATGACTATTCAAACAGGTGTATGAATATTGTATTGCAGTTGAAGAAAAGCGCATCACAATCAGCTATATTAACAAGTTCACTAGTAGACTCATAACAGTCCCTTGGAATTGTTGCTACTCCCCCCTCCCTGCTTTTCCTCACAGTCTAATCAATCAATGAAGGAATCCCCCAGAAGTGCAAAAGCTAGATCATGGTTAGAGCCCTTACCTGCCCAGTTTTCTGTTAGGAAAGAGATACCAGGGGAATGTGAGTCCAAGTACTCAAACAGCTCGTATCTATGTTTAAAGGTTGAATGTGTGTTCAGCAATAGAAAGTTGAAGTGACTACTCAAACGCATCTAGTTGGTGATATTTGCTTGAATAGAGACATCATGTGATAGTTCTAACTGGCACGCAAATTTACAAGTGACACAGGTATAACTATTTTGTGTCAAATTAATTTCAACGTGTTACCTGTGTCTTTAAATTGGAGAAGTACTTCTCTTGAATACAGGCAAAAGTGTGCAGGGGTCCTGGCGCAGCCCGGGCGCAGTCAGGCTTGCCTTAGGTGTGCCTATTGCATGCCAGCGGCATTAACGAGCTCTGCAATTAAATTCAGAAATGTCATAGGGGTGTGGTCAGAGGCATGACCAAATGCTGAGCACAAATCAGTGTCAGGAATTTAAAAGGTTGGACAAACTAAAACTTGTGAGTGTGAGGCTGTGCCCAGCCCATCCCTGCCATCTACCAGGAAGGTCCAGCAAAACACACCTCAGCTCCCATTGTGTTTGGCTGTCTAGAGGAAATACACAAAGTCCAGCTGTCACCCAACTCAGACTAAACAGAGACAGGCAGCAGGCACCAAATGGATAAAGTAAGTAAATGCCCACTCTCTAAAAGCTAAACTGTAATTTATAATCCAACTTCCCCATGAGTTGGGATTTTAAATTTTGTCTCCAGTGACACCAAACTTGAAAAGTCTATCTCTTCACAATTGGGAATTACACTTATAAGATGTATAAGGTAGGCCCAATGTTATTGTATGGGAGGGATAGGCCTTGCAGTAGTGAAAGTCGAAATTGGGAGTTTTTTGCTATCAGGCCATGTAAAAGTACCTGTCCTGCCTTTTCAACACATTGCACCCTGTGGGTTAGACAGGCCTACCTTATGTATAAAAAAAGGGAGGTTTAGACCTGGCAAGAGGTTTACTTTGCCAGGTCGAAGTGGCAGTTTAAAACTGCACACACATGTCCTGCAAGCATGAGCCATGGTTAGAGGGCTACCTAGGTGGGTGGCACAATGAATGCGGCAGCTCCACTAGTAGCATTTAATTTGCAGGCCCTGGGCACATGTAGTGCTCTTTTCTAGTGACTTATAAGCAAATTAAACATTTCAATTAGGGGTAAGCCAATGTTACTATGTTTAGGGACAAAAGCACTTCAGCACTGATTGGCAGTGGTAAAGTGATCAGAGTCCAAAGGCCAGCACAAATGAGGTCAGAAAATTGGAGGGAGGCAGGCAGGCAAAAAGTTGGAGGAAGACCACCCCAAGGCTGTCAGGTTTGACATGTGCTCCCCCAGCTAAAAGTGGGGTGAGCTACCCAACTCTTTGGGAGTTATCGTCACTGAGATGGAAGAATCTGGATAGACCATCAGCATTGGCATGGTCTGTCCCTGGATGATGTTCCACCATAAAATCCATTCCCTGAAGGGAGATAGACCACCTCAACAGTTTGGGATTTTCACCCCTCATCTGCATGAGCTATCTGAGGGGCCTATGGTCTGTCTGAACCAGGAAGTGAGCCCTAAACAGGTATGGCCTTAACTTCCTCAGTGTCCAGACCACAGCAAAAGCTTCTCTTTCAATGGCACTCCACCTCTGTTCCCATGGAAGTAACCACCTACTAATGAAGGCTACCAGTTGGTCTAGGCCTTCCTCTTTCAGCTGTGCTAACACTGCCCCTATGCCATGCTCAAAAGCATCCTTTTGCATAATGAATTCTTAAGAGAAGACTGGGGCCCTGAGCACAGGTGTTGTGAGCATGGCTTCTTTGAGAGAGTCAAAGGCTTTCTGACAAGCTTCTTAGATGTTATCTCAGTTAAGAGGGCAACAATGGTGCCATAGACCTTAACAAATCTTCTTTGATAGCCAGCAAGGCCTAAGAAAGCTCTCACTTCTGTTTGGGTTTTAGGTGGTTGCTACGCCATGATAGTTTCATTGTTGGCCTGGAGTGGCCACACCTTGCCTCCTCCTCTCTGGTGTCCCAAATACACAGTGGAACCCTGCCCAATCTGGAAGTTACTGGCCTTGACGGTCAGGTCTGCCTGTTTCAGGGCCTGAAGCCCCTCCTGGAGGTGATGCAGGTGTTCTTCCCATCTGTAACTATAGACAACAATTGTCTATGTAGGTGGCATAGAAAGCCTTCTTATCAGCCAGGGTTCTGTTAACTAACTGTTGAAAGGTAGAAGGGGCATTTTTCAAACCGACGGGCATCACCTGAAATTGGTAGTGACCCTCTGGGGTTGAAAATGCTGACCTCTCTTTGTCGTTTTCAGTCAGAGCGATCTGCCGGGACTCTGATGTCTAGTTAAAGGTATTAAGGAACTAGGCAGAACCCAGCTTGTCAATGAGCTCATCAGCTCTTGGGATAGGGTGTGCATCAGTCCTGGTAGCTGAGTTGAGTCCTCTGCAGTCTACGTAGAACTGGAGTTCGGGGTGGCACTCAATAGAGCAGCCTTTGGTACCAATATCACAGGTCTGGATCGAGAATGTTTGGAGGGCTCAATCACCCATAATGATAACATTTTAGAGACTTCCTCCTTGATGCTTGCTTTCGTTCTTTACAGTGAGACTATCTCTAGTGTCAACAGCATGGATGCTCAGATCTGGGAGTCCAGTGAACAAACTGTTGCAGTAACTGGTAAAAGTCACCTTGCTATTCTGGGATCTGTGTGGTAGAGAGGTTGACACCCTCTACTGACCCATTGTATTCCTGTACAGAGAAGAGGTCAGGGAGAGGTTTACTCTCCTCTTCCAGCTCCTCATCTGTCACAAGGAGCATTCTCACTTTGGACCTCTCAAAGTGAGGCTTCAGTCTGTTTACATGGAGCACCCTTATGGTTCCTAGGGGTCTGGAAGTACACCAGATATGTGGCCTCACCCTTCCTCTCCTTGATCTTGTGTGGGCCACTCCAGTGGTCCTGGAGAGCCCTGAGCTCTATTGATTCTATGATCCATACCTTCTGGCTAGGCTAAACCTCCACCAGTGGGGGCTTTTGGTGGTACCAGAGTTTCATAACTTCTTTGCTGGCCTCTAGGTTACTTTTTCCTTTTTCAAGAGGTGGTGCATCTGTTGGCCGAGGGCCAGCATGTAGCTGACCCCATTCCGGGGGGCTTTTAGAGAGCTTTCTCCCACGCCTCCTTGACAAGGCTAAGAGGCACCCTAACAGGGTGACCATAGAGGAGTTAAAGGGAGTGAACCCTACTCCTTTTGTGGCACCTCACTATAGGCAAAGATAAAGAATGGAAAGAAGACACCCTAGTTGCACGGCATGGGCTCAGACAGGCCCATAATCATGCTCTTCAAGGTCTTGTTGAATCTTTCAACCATGCCATTGGTTTGGGGTTAAAGGATGTGATAAACTTGTACGTTACCCCATACTCAGCCCACATGAACTTCATGTACGTTGACATGAAATTAGTGCCTCTGTCAGACACTACCTCTTTGGGGAACTCTAGACGGGTAAACATCCCTATCGGAGCTCTAGCCACCATAGGACAAGCCTGTTGCCTAAGGCTGTCCAGAGGTGTCCAGAGGTGCAATGATGTTAATGCCAACTTTTCAATGGGGGTACCAAAGACAGGTAATGGTATCAGGGGAGCGTTGTACTTTTTCCCTGATTTCCCACCTCCTAGCAGGTTAGACAGAACCTGCAGAATGCCTCAGAGGCTGTCTACATTCGGGGCCCATAGAAGTGGGAGACAAGCCTTACCAAGGTGTTGTCCTGCCCCACATGTCCTGCCAAAGACTTCACCTGCTACATGGGATGAGGCCTGGCCCCTCAAACCCTCAAGAGTGGGACACTCTTTCCGCACTTGGCAGAGTTCCTCCCTCATGGGCCTACCCTCAGCCTGCCAGCTGTCAAGCTCAGGTAGGTCACCTAGGGTGACAATGTCTTCCCTCCTTAGCTAGGGGCTCCGCTTCAGGGGCCCCACAACCTCCACAGTGGGAACTTCAGGGGCCAGTTTCCTGCACGCCTTTACCTGCTTCTTGGCAGCTGTCTGGGCCATTGTTCCAGGTTCCAGACATCCTTGACTCCTTTTCAAAGCAGCCATGGCTCATGTGGGCATATGGACCCTATCAAGCAATCCCATCATCTCCAAGTGTGACCTGAGCTCTACCTCCCTTAAGGTAGTGTGCTCCAGGTCATTGCCTAACAAACAATCAACAGGCACGGCAGTGCTCACTGCAAATTTCAGAGAACCAGAGGCCCCCCTCCACTCAAAGGGAATCAGAGTCACTGGTAAATGGTTCTCGCGATTGTCGGTGACTACGTCTTGATGGAATGTGTTCGGTAGGACCTGCTCTGTGGACACCAGCTAACACTTGACTGTTGTAATGCTGGATTGCATGTCTCACAGAGCCTCCACCTGTTGCCGATTAATGGTGACCCATTGCCTATACTTGGAATTATTTGCAGTCATGTGGACTTTGACACCATTCTCTATCCCCAGGGATACTAGAGTTACCTCTATTTCTGTCTGGGGCTAACTTCCCTGAGCCCTACGCTTGCCAACCCAGGTGTCTGCCCACCAGTGGGGGACTGTGCCCTCTTGGGCTATTTGGAGTCACACTTAGAGTCACCATACTTGTAGCACTATGTACATAGGGGTTAAAACCTCCCTATCTTATGGTCAACTAACCCCTTCTTTTTAGAATCAGACAGGGACTGGTTATCACTACTCCCATGGGAATTATTTATGGGGGCCTTTTGAGAACACCTTGCTTTTTTTAAGACCCCCCCCCCTTCTTTTTTCTGTTGGGAACCTTGACCACATTTTTAGGTGTCCTCCCAGAAACCTTTTTGGGTAATCTGGTGCTAGACCAGAGGTCTGCCTCATCAGGTGCCAGCACAAATCCGAAAAACAGATACTGAGTATGTACTCTCTCATAATTAAATGGTACAACCCCTTGAAATCACTAAACTTGTTGGGCCCGATTCACAGAACAAACTTAAGACTAAATCCTAAACTTAGTACCATTCTGGTATTCACAGAATGCACTTAGTACTTCTGGTATTCACAGAATGAACTTACTACTTTTGCTATTCACAGAATGAACTTAGTACTTTTGCTATTCACAGAATGGATTTACGACTCCTAAACTTACGTCCGCACTCGGGCCGGAAATTCCGGCCCGGAGGCGGAGCTTCCGGCCCGGAGGCGGAGCTTCCGGGCCGGAGGCGGGGCTTCCGGGCCGGAGGCGGAGCTTCCGGGCCGGAGGTGGGGATTCCGGCCGATTTAGCTATGGCTGAAATCTCCACCTCTGGGCCGGAAGCTCCGCCTCCGGCCCGGAAGCCCCGCCTCCGGCCCGGAAGCCCCGCCTCCGGCCCGGAAGCTCCGCCTCCGGGCCGGAAGCTCCGCCTCCGGGCCGGAATTTCCGGCCCGAGTGCGGACGTAAGTTTAGGAGTCGTAAATCCATTCTGTGAATAGCAAAAGTACTAAGTTCATTCTGTGAATAGCAAAAGTAGTAAGTTCATTCTGTGAATACCAGAAGTACTAGGTGCATTCTGTGAATACCAGAATGGTACTAAGTTTAGGATTTAGTCTTAAGTTTGTTCTGTGAATCGGGCCCGTTGTCTCTCACCCAGCCATTCATTGCCTTCCTGGATTAATCAAGAAAATCTACTGAGGATTGGTTGGGGAGAGTGTGACTGTCCCTGAATCATTGGCAATACTTTTCGGGAGTCAGTCCAAACTTGGCGATCAAAATGGCTTTTCATGGGGGTATACTTTGTTTGGTCCCAATCTCTAATGTTAGAAGTGTGTCCCTTCCAGGTGTTGGCATGTGTTTCCAAAGACCCCCGCCATCCCACAGTGCTCGTCAGAAACCCTGTGTACCTCCAGTGCAATCTCATAAGCAAAGAAAGCACTTATCAATGTCATATCCCACCACATAACTGACCACCAGAGTCTTGGGTATACAGACCCTTTTGTCTCCATCAGGTACTGCCTGTATTCTGCAAGCATCAGTGTTGGTCTCTGGCTTCCTGCCCTTGATATCCAGCTCTTTCAGACTCAGTTCATGAGCCAGGGAAAGTTTATTTTCTGCTGAGGCTCTTTCAGCCTTTATCCCCTGAGCATCCAGCTTTAATTTAGCCAGCTGCAGTTTGAATTCTCTTTCCTGCCTCATCTCAGCCAGTTCCTCATGGGAAAGGCCACGGAAAGCAAAAACCAAAGGAAATGATGGACGGAGTGTTGAACATTGCAAGCACTCACCCCCAGTCAACTGATCTGGGTTTAATCCATCACCATTCTTTAGCCCACTCTGCCACCCCAGTTCAGACATGGCCATATGCAAATCAGTCTGACCCTGTGCCTCATGGGAACAGTCCAGCCCGAACTGCCAAGCCATGTCTTCCCTGGACCGGAAACAAGCTTCCTAGGACCGGTTTCTGGCATTTCAGCCGTCTTCAGCCAGGCTTGCTTGAATCCAGTGGCAAAGTGAGCAAGGGACTCACGTCTGAGCATACCCTGCCAACTTATGGCGAACAAAGCAAAAACCAAAGGAAATGATGGACGGAGTGTTGAACATTGCAAGCACTCACCCCCAGTCAACTGATCTGGGTTTAATCCATCACCATTCTTTAGCCCACTCTGCCACCCCAGTTCAGACATGGCCATATGCAAATCAGTCTGACCCTGTGCCTCATGGGAACAGTCCAGCCCGAACTGCCAAGCCATGTCTTCCCTGGACCGGAAACAAGCTTCCTAGGACCGGTTTCTGGCATTTCAGCCGTCTTCAGCCAGGCTTGCTTGAATCCAGTGGCAAAGTGAGCAAGGGACTCACGTCTGAGCATACCCTGCCAACTTATGGCGAACAAAGCAAAAACCAAAGGAAATGATGGACGGAGTGTTGAACATTGCAAGCACTCACCCCCAGTCAACTGATCTGGGTTTAATCCATCACCATTCTTTAGCCCACTCTGCCACCCCAGTTCAGACATGGCCATATGCAAATCAGTCTGACCCTGTGCCTCATGGGAACAGTCCAGCCCGAACTGCTAAGCCATGTCTTCCCTGGACCGGAAACAAGCTTCCTAGGACCGGTTTCTGGCATTTCAGCCGTCTTCAGCCAGGCTTGCTTGAATCCAGTGGCAAAGTGAGCAAGGGACTCACGTCTGAGCATACCCTGCCAACTTATGGCGAACAAAGCAAAAACCAAAGGAAATGATGGACGGAGTGTTGAACATTGCAAGCACTCACCCCCAGTCAACTGATCTGGGTTTAATCCATCACCATTCTTTAGCCCACTCTGCCACCCCAGTTCAGACATGGCCATATGCAAATCAGTCTGACCCTGTGCCTCATGGGAACAGTCCAGCCCGAACTGCCAAGCCATGTCTTCCCTGGACCGGAAACAAGCTTCCTAGGACCGGTTTCTGGCATTTCAGCCGTCTTCAGCCAGGCTTGCTTGAATCCAGTGGCAAAGTGAGCAAGGGACTCACGTCTGAGCATACCCTGCCAACTTATGGCGAACAAAGCAAAAACCAAAGGAAATGATGGACGGAGTGTTGAACATTGCAAGCACTCACCCCCAGTCAACTGATCTGGGTTTAATCCATCACCATTCTTTAGCCCACTCTGCCACCCCAGTTCAGACATGGCCATATGCAAATCAGTCTGACCCTGTGCCTCATGGGAACAGTCCAGCCCGAACTGCCAAGCCATGTCTTCCCTGGACCGGAAACAAGCTTCCTAGGACCGGTTTCTGGCATTTCAGCCGTCTTCAGCCAGGCTTGCTTGAATCCAGTGGCAAAGTGAGCAAGGGACTCACGTCTGAGCATACCCTGCCAACTTATGGCGAACAAAGCAAAAACCAAAGGAAATGATGGACGGAGTGTTGAACATTGCAAGCACTCACCCCCAGTCAACTGATCTGGGTTTAATCCATCACCATTCTTTAGCCCACTCTGCCACCCCAGTTCAGACATGGCCATATGCAAATCAGTCTGACCCTGTGCCTCATGGGAACAGTCCAGCCCGAACTGCCAAGCCATGTCTTCCCTGGACCGGAAACAAGCTTCCTAGGACCGGTTTCTGGCATTTCAGCCGTCTTCAGCCAGGCTTGCTTGAATCCAGTGGCAAAGTGAGCAAGGGACTCACGTCTGAGCATACCCTGCCAACTTATGGCGAACAAAGCAAAAACCAAAGGAAATGATGGACGGAGTGTTGAACATTGCAAGCACTCACCCCCAGTCAACTGATCTGGGTTTAATCCATCACCATTCTTTAGCCCACTCTGCCACCCCAGTTCAGACATGGCCATATGCAAATCAGTCTGACCCTGTGCCTCATGGGAACAGTCCAGCCCGAACTGCCAAGCCATGTCTTCCCTGGACCGGAAACAAGCTTCCTAGGACCGGTTTCTGGCATTTCAGCCGTCTTCAGCCAGGCTTGCTTGAATCCAGTGGCAAAGTGAGCAAGGGACTCACGTCTGAGCATACCCTGCCAACTTATGGCGAACAAAGCAAAAACCAAAGGAAATGATGGACGGAGTGTTGAACATTGCAAGCACTCACCCCCAGTCAACTGATCTGGGTTTAATCCATCACCATTCTTTAGCCCACTCTGCCACCCCAGTTCAGACATGGCCATATGCAAATCAGTCTGACCCTGTGCCTCATGGGAACAGTCCAGCCCGAACTGCCAAGCCATGTCTTCCCTGGACCGGAAACAAGCTTCCTAGGACCGGTTTCTGGCATTTCAGCCGTCTTCAGCCAGGCTTGCTTGAATCCAGTGGCAAAGTGAGCAAGGGACTCACGTCTGAGCATACCCTGCCAACTTATGGCGAACAAAGCAAAAACCAAAGGAAATGATGGACGGAGTGTTGAACATTGCAAGCACTCACCCCCAGTCAACTGATCTGGGTTTAATCCATCACCATTCTTTAGCCCACTCTGCCACCCCAGTTCAGACATGGCCATATGCAAATCAGTCTGACCCTGTGCCTCATGGGAACAGTCCAGCCCGAACTGCCAAGCCATGTCTTCCCTGGACCGGAAACAAGCTTCCTAGGACCGGTTTCTGGCATTTCAGCCGTCTTCAGCCAGGCTTGCTTGAATCCAGTGGCAAAGTGAGCAAAGGCCACGGAAAGGACATGGTGCTTCCTGCTCTCACAGGGAGCTCAAATTCAGGGGTGTCCCACTCAGCCGCTGCAGGTGGTTCCTTGGAAGAGCAATTCCCAGACTCTCCCAATCCATCATTCTCCTTGAAGGAGGCTTCTGCCTCGGCCTTTAGCTCCTTTTGAAATTCCACCTTCATGGTGGCACTCTTGGCAGGACCCCCATTTACTTGCAATAGTTTTTAAGTTGAGCCACTGTGTAGGTTTTCCAAGTTGTCCAGCTCAAATTCCACAGTTCCAGTTGCAGAACCAGCAAGAGACATGATGTAGAGAAACGATAAAAAAATGCAAATCAGAGAAAATTTTAAAAAAATGTAAATGGTCCTGGATGTGGATAGGTATTGTACTCCAAGTTACTGTATGATACTGCACAAACACAAGTCCTATCCGCACCGCTGATCACCAACGTTAGAAAACCAGTTTCTGTTTGACAGTGGTATGCACCCGTACAAGCAGGAACCACAATCCTAGTCATGGTAACTCACAAGACACTCTAAAGTATCCTGTGCTCATCCTCTGGTAGCTTGACATAGAGCAGTCAGGATTAACTAAAGAGACAATGTGTAAAGTATTTGGCTTGCGCAACACTTCAGACAGTAAATCAGTGACATCACCACCCAAAATGCATCCACACCAGCTTAGAAAAATGTTACTTAATTTAATAAAATAAGACCAAAACAACAAAAATACAATCAGTAGAAGTTGGGATATGATTTTTTAAAGATTAAGGGGCCGATTCCGATCCGTTAAAAAAATTTACCGTCCAACTCGTATCCGTATTTTTTTACGTACGAATCGTACAAGTACCGTACAAACTGCGAAGTACGATTCGTACGTGAAAAATACATATGAATTGCGTCGGGAAAATGGTCCGAGAGGGAGCCGTAAAATTTTACGTCCGAATAGCGTCGGGAAAAGTGTCTGATAGGGAGCCGGACATTTTTACGTGCAAATCGCAAAACAGAAGTCCGCGCGCGCTAGTACGATCCGTACCGCCCGTCCGAATACAAAACTGCATGTAAAAGGCCCCGTACGGAGCGAACGCTGTAGCCTACATGTACACGGGTAAACTTGTGCCCGAATATGAGTCGTACAGCCCCCCTCACCCCGCACATGTCAGCACCGTACCCCCGTACGTCAGCACCGTACCCCCCCTCCGCACCGTACCCCAACACCGTAGCCCAGCCCGCACCAGTACGCGCCGCACCCCAACACCGTAGCACAGCCCCGCACCTGTACACGCCGCACCCCAACACCGTAGCACAGCCCGCACCTGTACGCACCGTACCCCAACACCGTAACACTGCCCGTACCTGTAGGCGCCACACCCCAACACCGTAGCACAGCCCCGCACCTGTACGCGCCACACCCCAAGACCGTAGCACAGCCCGCACCTGTACGCATCGCACCCCAACACCCTAGCACAGCCCGCACCTGTACGCGCCGCACCCCAACACCGTAGCACAGCCCCGCACCTGTACGCACTGTGCCCCAACACCCTAGCACAGCCCGCACCTGTACGCACCGTACCCCAACACCGTAGCACAGCCCGCACCTGTACGCACCGTACCCCAACACCGTAGCACTGGCCGCACCTGTACGCGCCGCACCCCAACACCATAGCACAGCCCGCACCTGTACGCGCCGCACCCCAACACTGTAGCACAGCCTGCACCTGTACGCACCGCACCCCAACACCCTAGCACAGCCCGCACCTGTACGTGCCACACCCCAACACCCTAGCACAGCCCCACACCTGTACGCACCGTACCCCAACACCCTAGCACAGCCCGCACCTGTACACACCGTACCCCAACACCGTAGCACAGCCCGCACCTGTACGCACCATACCCCAACACCGTAGCACAGCCCACACCTGTACTCACTGTACCCCAACACCGTAGCACAGCCCGCACCTGTACACACCGTACCCCAACACCGTAGCACAGCCCGCACCTGTACGCGCCGCACCCCAACACCGTACCCCAGCACCCTCACCCAGCATCGCGTATGTATGGACCGTACCTACGCGAAAAAGACTCGTACAGAACCAGGACACAGTAAAAAGCACAAGGAGGGTCAATTAGACTCGCACAACACCACAAAACACGTCAACATGACAAAACATATCTCTATGACTGACCTGCCACATCCAAACTGCCAAACAGAGGACCAAATCACAACCACCTCTTATAACACACCCACCACAAATTCAAACACAGCCACACCCAAAAATTGGACCAATAGAAAGGGCCCACACAAACAACCCATGAGCCATTGCAACAGACCCACTGCTCACAGACAACACAGACAAACAACTGCACCTTACTCGCACCTTACTCACACCTAAACTACACCTTCAGTTACATACCTTCACACAACCTCCTTCACAAACACCCCCTCTTCACCTTCACACACACACCCTCACATTCACACCCACACACCCACAACCATCCACACCCACACCCCACACCATGCCCACTGACAAGAATCCAAAGTGCACTACGGCGGAGCTGGAGCTCCTTGTCAACAAAGTCATCAGAGTCGAGCCACAGCTGTTTGGAACATTGGTCAGACAGATCAGCATAGCCCAAAAAACCAGCCTGTGGCAGAGGATCGTCGATAAGGTGAATGCTGTTGCGCCCATCTGAAGGACCAGGCATGAATGCCAAGCCAGGTGGTACGATCTGCGCAGGGCAGTCAAGAGGAAGATGAATGAGGAATACGCCCAGAGTAACATCACTGGAGGCGGGCTGCACTGCAGACCCGTACATTACCATCCCTGGGAGGAGAAGGTGATGGCCACGCTTCTGCCGGTGGGAGTACATGGAGTCAAAGGAGTCGCAGAGCCTGGTGAGTACACAAACAACTCACGTAACATGGGGGGAATGGCATCCACACCCCAACTACAACAAATGCACGCACCTACCCCCAAGCCCTCACCGCACACAACCACACCCTAAAAACCACGCTCATGCCACTAATGTCTCCATGCCCCATTCACAAATAAAGGCAATGCCATGTCCCAGGCCACACCAACCACAAACCCAAGACTGGATGTCTGGGATGCTGGGAGGGTGGGGCTCACACAGCACATTGTGCAACTCAGAACCAGACACCAATGCCCACAGCTCATATGGCCTAGGTACATACCCATGCACCATGCCCAATGCACAGGGACTGGCAGTGTAATGACAAGGTAGCTGACACTTGGCCCTGCTGTAGGCAGCACAAGGCCCTCCTGTGACCACTGTACACTCAAACAACAACTCCACTAGCTCACATACCCAGCACAAGAACTCACACACACTGTCATGCCAGCATGCACCATGAGGGGATAGACACATCACCTGGGAGACCCAATGAAAAATCACACTACACACAACAACAGGCCTGGTCACACACCCCCCCCTCACACAAGCACACACCCCCGGGGCAGGCAACGGATTTACCCACTCTCACAATTGACATGTGACACAACAAGACCAATCCATAGCCAAATAAGCATCCCAGCAAAAAAACTACTGGCAATCACTCAGGAGCACATACCAATCTGTCCCCCGCAACATACCCATCCCCAAGTGGACATTGAGAGGAATGCTAGGCACATCCAACCACCTGGAGGAACTGTGACTACTTGAATATGTATGAAACATGGATGTGGCATGAAACAGCATTAACATTGTCTCTCTCTCACACACAGGGCAACGTCATCGACCTCCCCCCAACAATGGGGGGGAACAATCACAGTCCCAGGCTCAGCGTGAAGATGACCCCACCGGCAGAGACGACTCTCACCACTCCGTGGATGACCCCGACCAACCTGGCCCCTCTGGTGCCCAAGCCCCTGCAGCACCTGCTTTAGGTACATCTGTGCCAACCACCACCCCCATTCCTGCCACATCCCAGGAGACACCCATGAGCCCTTCTCACACCGAACACAGCCAGTCTGACCAGGAGAGACAAGGTTCTCCGGGCACCCAGGAGGAGGCAGACGACCACGCTAATGCCATCCCTCAGGGGTCCCGTAGACCCGATGTGCCCACAACGGCAGGCCCGGCTCGTGTGGGTAGTGGTGGTGGGAGTGGAGGCAGGCGGATGCGAGAACCTGACCAGCCAGCTGAGGGAACCGGTATAGCACACATGCGCCACATCCTGGACACATACCGGCATGACAGCAGGGGCATCAGCCAGGTAGTGGCGACACTCAACGAGATTAAGAACCTGCAGGCCGAGCAACATGCCAGTCAACAACAACACCAAGGACGGATGGTGGCAAGACTGGCTGAGCTCCTGGCGGTGCAAACGGACATGAGCCGTTCACTCTGTCGGATTGCCGACAACATGGGCAACCCTCCCTGTGACACCAGGCGAAGACCAGCACCAGCCCCAGGGAGGGAGGAGGAGGAGGAGGATTCCTCCGACGGAGCATCACAGACATCGTCAAGGCCTGCATCTGAGGGTCCCCGGGTGAAGGTGGGTCGTCCACGGAAAAGACCGTGAGAGTCAGCGGACCATCCACATCTCCCAGGTCACCTGGCCTGGCACCTGGCCCTCTGGCGCAACAGCACCACCTCACCCAATGACAGTCTCTGCCACATGGACTTGCTGGTCACAGTCTGACCAATGATGACCAACACTGTGGTCTGGACTCTGATGACTCCAACTGACAAGGATGCCATCTCCCCCTGTGAACTTTGGATTCTATGCACCCGGTAGAGCACCTAACTTCATCCACCAAAAGACTTACCCCACCCAAGATTGGATGCACGGAGATGGCACTACGGGGTCTCGGATGACAGTGGTACAAGGTTGGTTTTGGGTAAGGGTTGTGGCCTGCCTCCTGAGTGTGGGTGAGGAGTCTGAAGGTCATCCTGCAGCACACAGTGATCCATTGCAGCTATCTCTGCTGGACAGTGATGTGGCTGGGGCGCGGGATGTTGACGCTGAGGTGTGCAGATGCAGCCTGGATGTGGACAAGTGTCCCTGGATTTTGGATGTGGTTGCTCCGTAGAGGGCAGGGCAGTATTTGACATGGATGTTGTCATGGACCTGGGAGATGGTCCGTCTTACCTTGGAGTGGATCTATCTGGGGATCATGTGCATAATGCTGAGGGTGTTGCAGTGTGAGGTACAGATGCTGGTGATTACCATGGAAAATTAGAGCAAGCAATCCATGATGCACAACATCTTGTGTGCGTGGACACTGGGTGCCTGTGCGGGGCCTCTGTGGGTGGGACACAAGCAGTTGAGCCAGCTGTAAGGGGACAATCCTCAGATGATGACCTCAGTCCTGTACAAGTCCAGTCTCAGGTGGCTGCTGTTCTGCCATTCATCTATGGATCCCATGCAATCTTGAATATTGGAACTGGCAATGTCTGCGTCCTTGGTGAGGGTGAGGAGCGCCTGGCTGTCAATGGCATACGAGTTGATGAGGGCGTGTGCGCATGTGATGGTGGATAGGGGGTCCTGGACACATTGTAGATTGACACGCTGAAAGATGATACCTCTACCATGTGCCTCACGACAAAAGCATACTACATGCAGAAGCCTTGAGTCCCACTCCCATGGCCTTGCAGGGGTACAGATCCGGTGGGGAGTAGGAGGGACATGACCTGGTGGGTGTGACAGGTCCTGGAAGGTGTGGCAGCGCTGTGTAGGTAGTCGGAGTTGCACACTCATCATGCAAAGGTGTTGTGTGTGCGCTCAGTGCATGCATGAGAGCAGGCAGGAGATGTGTGGATGGACCTTGCTTGGAGGGTGTCTGCAACATCACACTGTAGTGTGATGTGGGTCATGCAAGGACATGAGGGTCATGCAATGTGCACGTTGCATGTGCAGACGGTCCAGCCTTTGGTACCGCGTGGCCGCAACTGTGGCACAGACAAGCCGATGACAGCCAAATTAATGTGTTGAGGGAGGAAGGGAGGAGCACCTTTGATGTGTGTGTGTTGCCAAATCTGGAAACTACGTGTGCCCTTGCTGCAGTGGCTGCAACAGCAGGCGGCATGTCCTGGGAATTATGCCACAATATCCACACAAAGACTAGGATGTCAGAAAGGACTACTGCAACAGGTGTATGTCAAGGAAGGAGTAACCGGTGTGCAATGGCACACCCAGAGACACGGGATGCACAATCACCAAAGATGACTGACACCGGATCATGAAACTTAAGGCCGAGCTTCGCACAGGAAACACACCCCAGAAGGTGTTGACAGCCCGTGGGGGGACTAACATGCCTAAGCACATACACACCACCGCAATTTTTAAAACTAAATTGTCTGAAATTAATAATGAAATAGCGGAGAATAAGGAATTTCTAATGAAACAAAAAATAACAAAGTTGCAAAAAGACATAAAAAAGTTTGATAAGGAGAAGGTCTACCCATACCTGAAGGCGGATTATACATCAGCACTTAATAGCTATTCCTCTGATGAGGAATCTAATAGCTCCAGACGCAACTCCAATACGAGTAGCGACTCTAGTGGGGGTAGCTTCTCTAATAACCGGAATAGACAAGGACAACAGAACTATCCCATCTATCCAATGGTTCCCTTCCAGGGACAATATCAACCGACCCCGCCTTTCTGGCATTTTCCAAACTTCCAATCTGGTCCCCCTCCACCCCCTTTTTTTCAACCAGGCCCCCCTTTTTTAGGCAGAGGCTGGGGCAGAGGAAGAGGGCGGAGAAGAGGAGACGACAAGAGAGTACACTGGCAGGACCAACCCTCAACATCAATGGAGACCAGGAGCCAAACCAAGAACAAGAGACGTTAATTGTTAATCTCTCTCCTCGCACCCTAGATGAAACAGAGACTCCAAAAAGGTTTAGGCTTTGTACCTACACCTAAGATCGATTCTTTCAAAGAAATGTGTGAAATCCAGGCCTTTTTCCGCAAAGTACGTCTCAAGGCATATTTTCATGACGAACTAGGGGTTCCCTGTGAAGACTCTGGCCTCCATAAACCATCCACGTTCACTCCACACAGCGGGATGGTCCCCAATGAGGTATTAACCTTCGAACAGGCAGTTCTTAAGGATTAGAAACAGATCAGACCTGCTGCTGTTTTCCATAATATCACCAATGAGGAAGAAGCAGCATTACGGTCACTTAATAATGACCCCCTCATTACCATTAAACAAGCAGACAAGGGGGGCGCGACGGTAATCATGTCAACCAGTGATTATCGCACTAAATGTAAGTGCCAACTCAGTGATAGTAAATACTATACTCCTATCCAAGAGGACCCCACCAATCGGCTCAACACTTTGATTACGACTATGGTTTTCCATGCAGAGACCCAGGGCTGGATCACGAATAAAGAGGCCACCTTTTTAGTCACTAGTGAACCAAGAATTCCTTACTTCTACTGCCTTCCCAAAATACATAAGGGAACCAATCCGGTTCCTGGGAGACCGATTGTCTCCGGAATTGGATCCCTGCTTGAACCTCTCTCCCAGTTTGTTGATTACTTCCTTAAACCGCTGGTCCAAGGTACTCCTTCATTTCTGAGAGACACTACTGATGTCCTCAGGCTTCTAGAGGGTACTCAACACCAGGGAGAAGTTGACTTTCTCATCACCCTGGATGTTGAGGCCCTCTATACAAATATTCCACAAAGGGCAACCCTTGATGTTATAGAGGATGTGCTGAGCGGGCTAGATTGGGTATCACCGACCCCCCGCCCTTTTATCATTGAGTGTGCATCTCTAGCTCTAACAGAGAATTTCTTCGAGTTCGAGGGCCAATTATTCCACCAGATACAGGGCACCTCGATGGGGAGCACTTTTGCCCCCAGTGTGGCCTGTCTTTATATGTCAGCCTTTGAGGAACGAGCCATTCACAATGAATCGAATCCTTACAGAGCCAATATCCTACTGTGGAAGAGATTCATTGACGACGTTCTGATCCTCTGGAAGGGTGATCAGGCTCACTGTGATGAGTTTTGCAAATGGATCAACACCTTGAATCCATACCTAAGATTCACTAGCACTATTTCTGACCAACAACTTCCCTTTTTGGACCTCTTGATCCTATTAGATGACCATAAAATGAGTACTACACTCCACCGGAAGTCCACTGATAGAAACAGTCTATTACATTTTGACAGCTACCACCCCGTGGCCCTCAAACAAAATCTACCCTTTGGCCAATTCCTCCGAATCAGGAGGAACTGTAGCTCTGTTACTGACTTTATAAAGGAATCTAGGGTCCTGACCACTAATCTCCTCCAGAGGGGTTATCAGAGCCAGGATGTCAAGAGGTCCTACAAGCGTGCCCGAAACAACAACAGGGAAGGGTTACTTGAACCAAGGGAGAAGACAACTGACGACTGCCTCACATATGTGACCACTTACACTCCTAACTCATCCCAACTTAAGAAAATCATCAAAAGACATTGGGGCATCTTACACACCGGGGAACTTTGAAGGATGAACCCCCGTTTTGCCTTCAAACGCACCACTAATCTAAAGGAGAGACTGATACACACGAGACCCAAACAATCCAGGAGCACCACACAGTCCACTTTATGGAACCTTCCCCCTGTCACGGGTCACTACCCCTGTGGTTCCTGTGTGGTCTGCCCACTAACTAAAGTAACAAAGAACATTGAATTTTCCAACGGGATCACGTGGGAATGTAGAACACACACCAACTGCAACACCTCCCATTGCATTTATTTAATAACTTGCCCATGTAATCTCCCCTATATAGGGATGACGACGAGACCAGTGAAGACCAGAATCATTGAACATCAGAGTAATTTCCGGTGTAAGAAAGTGAATACGAAGATGTCTACACATTTCTTTGAGAAAAAACATTCCCCTGATTCTTTACAGTGGACAGTTCTCCAATCCTTTAAAAATATCAATAAAGCCAAATTATTCACACTAGAACAAGGGTGGGTAATGAGACTATCATCCCACCATGAAGGACTGAACGAAGATATCCCCTGGGGCAGTCTTGTTAATATCTGAAACAGTGGATTGGACAATCACGCGTTGATACATTCCACAGGTCGATTTACAGTGAATGTTTTGCGTTAGATCACTGCCCTCCACCTCTGGTAGTACACAGTGAGGTAACAGCCTTCTGAAATCTGGAATCTTTCGTTGGAATAACGTTACGTTATAGATTTTTTGCCCTAGTATATTTTAGCCTTTACTGTGAACAATTATATCACTTGCCACACCATGAGGTGAATATATGGCTGTTACGAGATGAGCGCCGTGACTTCATTAATTAGTTTTCACACTAACCGCGCATCGGTGTTACAGCCGCCAACAAGGATTGACGTCGGATGCGTTGCTACGACAACACTAGAGCTTGCACAACCGGAAGGTCTTTCCGCGCACTACTCCTTACTTTTCACGAACCAACCGGCTCTCTCATTTGATTGGCTCCCCACCCACGTGTACTCCTCCCGTCATTTCCAGATAGTGATGCGGGACGCTCTGCCACACAGGAACGCTACTACGCGTACCCCAGAGCTCGCGCGACCGGAAAGGAACTCCGCACACCACTCCTTATTTGTATTTTTTCGACAAACTAATTGGCACTCGATTCCGATTGGCTCCCTACCACTATGTATTCCACCCGCCATGTCCTAGCAGTGTCCCCCGAGTCGGCGCGGACACAGGGTAGGTGTGAAGGCGTCCCGAACTGCGGACTTTTGTAAGTAACCCTTTGATGTTTGGAGTCTTAATTTGCACATTCCACGGGATGCATACTTTGTCCGTGTAGTTTTCGGTAACTGTTTTTTCCCTCATAAGATCCTTGCGGTTGCACTGTTCCTCCTCCCCCTTTCTTTTGCTAACAGGACACTGTACTATTCAGTGTCGCCATCCAGCGCCACCTCGTTGGAACTAGTAGCCTTGCTCCTCAGGGTAAGTTGAATATTTCAAATAGCTTTTGTTTTCATAGTTTTGTTGCCACTGTGTATCCCGAAGATTAAGAAACTTGTAGATACAGCAAGAGCACTCATCACACTATGGGTACTATCTCCTTGAGTGACAAATAAGGGTGTTTTGATAGACCGCTATCACGCAATTGAACATCACAGTAGTATAAACACTGCATGACACCAGTTGGTGCAGTTTATAAGGCGATTTCTTTAAAGATTGTGTTATCAAGATGTTGTTTGACATGTTTGTTTGTCCCCCTGTATTTCTTTTGCAGGCGTTTTACCCCACCTCCATAAGTAACCACTTATTAGGGTGCTGTACCAGTGGTAAGTGCCCCACTAGTCGCTACCACTACCAATAAGTGTGTGAACTATCTGGTCCTGAAGAATTGCGGTTATTTTTAACCCATGCAAGAAACATGTTGACCACTTATCACTATAGCGTAAATCAGACATCTTAAACTGTAGTATTACGCATGTTATTGTTTTAATTAAGGGTGGGACCTCCTTCATTAAATAAACCTCATTACATAGGATCCCCACTACTTACTTTTAACACACTTTTTTCACCACACACTTTCACCTTAGGGCCCTCACCTGCACTCACCTACCGGCAGTTAAAGGAATAAAGATCTCCACTAAAAGGCGCCACTGAGGTCGCCGATCGGGGATTGCAGCGCCGCCCCGATTTGGAGCATACCCAATGATGAAACTTGACATCTGGGCCACGTGCTGACGATATATGACAGCTAGTCTGCTGGTTTGTGAGGGTCTTTTTCCTTAAGGAGGAATCTCCTCCTGACCTTTTGGACTCATACATCTCTCAACTCATTAAAAGCCCTTGTGAGGAACTGCATACTTCTGTATTTATATACTCCTGCTCGGGCTATGTATGCTGGACCTATTATAAACAGCCCTTGTTCCTTCCTTCTCTTGGATCATAAGCACATACACAGCCATGGACATCATGCACAATAGAGAATCAAATACATGAAGAACAGCATGCAGGTTGCTAATCTACACATAGACTCATATGCACAATCCTTGACAACCATGCCAGAGATGCTGCATGCACAGTGGCAAGAGACCTGCATTGACAGAGATGAGGCACTTTGGAGGCTGAGGAACACCTTTATTACTCAGGCTCACACCTATGCAAAAGCATCAACATTAACAGACTCACAGGTCTATTGGATTAACATGTGGGACCTACACCGGACACCCCCTTTGCACCACAGATGCTGAATATCCATTGTACTGGCACACAAGTGAAGGGGTTGAGCCAAACAGCCCCTGCTGCACACGGAGAGGCTGCAATTCCCCATTGAGCATCATAGGACACCGAGGAGGGTGAAACGCGTCACGTTGGGTTTATGAAATTAATAAACCCCCTTTGAAGTTTCCCTGGAGCTGTTTGATGTCTTTTCTTATGACCTAAGTGCACAATTGGAATTCCGTTTTTCGACAGTAACTATTACCGGCTGACTCCGCCGGCGTTGTGCCACCCCTCGAAGGGATACGCTCTCCGACAGGAGTGCATCTCATTTGTATATATATATATATATATATATATATATATATATATATATATATATATATATATATATATACATATATATATATATATATATATATATATATATATATATATACATATATATATTCAATGAAAAAACCAAAGGTTTCACACATGTTATAGTTAGCTGGACATTTCACTCGTAAAAAACCAATGAAATTCCCCCGTTATAGTTAGTTCAGCTAACTATAACTCGCGCGCCCGCAATGCACTACTGATGACGTCACATATTACATCACTCATGACATGGTCAGTGACATCACTCATGACATCACTGATGACATCTCAAATGACATCACTGATGACATCATCCAGTGAATGTGTGTTTTTCTGAAAATTAAATATGTTTTATATATGTTTTTCTCAAGGTTGATGGAAGAATAAATGAGTATATAAGTGTCTAAATTGATGATTTGTTTCTGAAAAATTGATTGTATAACTGACTGATTAAGTGTATCTTTTTGAATACATGGCTTAGTGAGTAATGTTTAAATGTGTAAATACCTGTATCAGTCTCTCACTTTGTATATAAGTGGCTGCATGGGTTGGTGAGTAGCTACATGAGTGTCTATGTAGGTTAATAGTTGGTTTTTTGAGTATCAGTATGAGTGTCTGAGTGTCTTCATGGTGCGGTGGGGGGTATTACGTAGTGCATAGATGCATGAATGAGTGACTCACTGTTTGTATGTGTTGAAGACAGCATGTGTGCAGGACTGTATGGGTGGATGAGTGTGTGCATGGGTGAGTTAGTGAGTGAATGACTGTCTCAATAGTGTCTTCATAAGTAACTACATATGTTTTAAACTAGTATATGTGACTATTGTTGTTTATAAGTGAGTATATGTGAGAGTGAGAGATTGGAAGAGTTCCTGTATGAATAAGTATGTGTTTCTATAAGTGATTGTTAAAAAGACTAAGTATGTGTAAGTTTCTGTTAAAGTAAGTGTGCTGGTGTGTGTATAACTGTATATGCAAGTAAATGGATGTTTGTTTCTTTATTAGCATGAGTGACTATGTGTGTGAGTAACTCTATGGATGAGTGGGATTGTGTTACAGGATGTTTAGGTGTATGAGTACATATGATGTGTGAGTACATGTATGAGTGACTGTATAGGATTGTTGGTGGATGAGTGGATGTGTATGTGGATCTTAGAATTACTGAATAGGTTGTTGTAACTGTTATTGGTATGTCCATTGTTTTGAAAATTTTAGTGTCTATTTTTGAATGTTTGTATCAAAGGTTATATTAGGGTGAGAGGAGGTCTACCACTCTGTCACAAGGATAATGTCATCAGTGATGTCATTTGAGATGTCATCAGTGATGTCATGAGTGATGTCACTGACCATGTCATGAGTGATGTAATATGTGACGTCATCAGTAGTGCATTGCGGGCGCGCGAGTTATAGTTAGCTGAACTAACTATAACGGGGGAATTTCATTGGTTTTTTACGAGTGAAATGTCCAGCTAACTATAACATGTGTGAAACCTTCGGTTTTTTCATTGAATTTCTAAGGTTTTTTAAATGCTAATTCCTAACTATAACGTGTGTGAAACCCATGGTTTTTTCAGTGAATTTGCAAGGTTTTTGAAATGCTAATTCCTAACTATAACGTGTGTGAAACCCATGGTTTTTTCAGTGAATTTGCAAGGTTTTTTAAATGCTAATTTTTTTTTTTCTTCTATTTTTTTTTACATATTTTTATTTTAATTTTCTATCCTTTTTTAAAGACTATGGTTACATTTTTAAAATTCTATAATATGTTTTTTTTAATTTATTTTATAAAATAAACATGTAAAATTTATTAGCAATACATTTTTTCCTTTTTTTTTAATTTTTTTTTTAGTACGCGTACCGTAAGCTTACGGTAAGCGTACGGTTTACGCAATGTCCGTAATTTATCTACGCTGTTTGCGTATAGTTACGCAATTTGCGTATCCGCGCGTACTCCGCGTGGGACGCGTACGCGTGTACGCTACACGCGCACGTTCCGCTGAAGTGTCGGGGAGTGACTGTTATGCGCATGCGCGCAAGCGCGTGTCTTTTTTACGCGCATGCGTACTTTTGCCGTAAGCGTACCGTAAGCGTACGGTAGGTCATGTGATCATGAAACACAACTTTTGATTGGTTGAAACTACTTTCAGTTCTAGAACTCTCCTACACCACACCCATTCCCCTCATTTCTGCTTGTGATCCCTTAGGAGAAGGAGCTGGGTTGTCTTTGTGATACGATGGCAGAACAGCAGAGCTCTTCTGAGAGTGAGGCTAGCAGCACTACCTTGAGGCAGAGAGCGAAGAAACAAAAGACCTCTTACGTATGGGATTATTTTACTTTTCCAGAAGGCCAGCAAAAGGTAAATGCACCCTTAGTGACTTGCAAGCTGTGTAAGCGTGTACTTTCAAGAGGTAATCCTGACAGGAAGTATTCCTTTGGGAATCACACCATGATGAGACACCTTAAGGATGTACACAGAAGGACACATGCTCGACTTACTGAAGGTAACCCTTCAGTAAATCAACCAAGCACATCCACAGCAGCTCAGCCTGGACCATCATCTGCAGAGCCGAGTCCTTCTTCTGCAGGTCAGGTGAGCCCTTCATCTGTGGGGGGAGCATCTCCTTTTTCTGGTCCTCTGGAAATTAACCCTCGGTTTGCGAGGGTTGAAGTACGGTGCGCCCATTGTCACGATCTAATTACTTATAGGGAGACCAGTGTTTCCCTAGTGAACAGTACAATAGATCAGCACACTTGTCGTACCGTCTAATATTCCCAATCTTTCTTTCCTCTGTCCCTGCATGAACACAACGGCTCTTTTAAGAGCCAACCTTACCTTTCATCTATTTTTTATATATTTTTTAAAAAACTTTTTTTTTTTTTTTTTTACCGTACGCGTACGGTACGCGTAATTTTTTTTTTTTTTTTTTTAAAAACACTAAAAATCAATTATCACATTACAAGGTCCTTGAGAGACTACAATTAAAAACTGCAAATGTGATTGTAGAGAAGTGGAAAAAAGGGACCATGACATTATTGACTTACCATACCCACTCAAAAAAAGATTTATTCATTTAATTTATTTTTAATTGCTTTTTAAATGGTTATAGTTTTCGAAAATGTTCTATCTCAATCTGAAAAAAAAGAAAAAAGTATTAATATTTAATAAAATATTTAATAATACAGTACACATATTTACATATTTTTCAAAAAATATTTTTGCCTTTTTTTTGCTGTTTTCAGAAAATATTGCATTTCACTATAAATTGTGAAAGCAATTGCATTCATCATTTAACAGCAGGCAAAAAAAAATTAACAATCTCAAAGATTGTTTTAAAAAAAGCCCAGAATCTCTTTTTTCATAAACATAACTTTAAAGAAATGCATAATATTCTAAAAAAATATCATCTAATATCTATACTTATTTCTTTAAAATACCGTCTGATATTTTTGTTTCAGAAGTATAATCACAATAATATATGTCAAATAACTCCACAATACATCTGGTTCCATTTCCTTTAGGCCAAATAGTAATTTTAAAATTCTTTTTTTGTTTAATTTCCAATGGTAATCCAATAAAAAACAAAAGTTTAAATTGTACAGATGTCACCGTTTCTCTGTAACATTTTGGTTTCCGAAAGATTAATTAATAATTAAATAAGTCCACAATAGAATTGTTTACTTTTCCGCATGGCCAAATAGTAATTTTAAAAATCTTTTTTGAAAAAATTTCCAATGGCAATCCAATAACATTCCAAATTTTAAATTGTGCAGATGTTACCGATTTTTTCTAAATTTTTGTTTTCCAAAGTTTTCTTAAAAAATGGAAAAATTCCACATTACAATTGGTTACCTTTCCATTAGGCCAAATGATAATTTGTTAAGTCTTTTTATGTGTAAATTCCAAATGGTAATCCAATAAAATGGTAAAATTGTTTTCTCCAGATGTTGTCAAATCTCTCTAAAATTTAGGTTTCAGGAAGATTAGATAGGAATTTGCTAAATCAAAAGGCAAACGTTGCTTAAAAATCAATTGGGAATCATTACACAGTGTCCAGCCTTTTTCACATTTAAGATAAACTGTGTAATGACCAGAAGTTACAGTAGGTCCATCATGGAAAATATTGCAACTGTTACAAAAGTTTTTCCTGAAATTGATAATTGCTGTCCTGTAAACTTCTTTATTAAAGTATCCAATTTTGAACCATCAGCTCTACATCGTTGCATCATTAAAATTACATACTGTCTGTATTCCTTTAAAATTAATGTTGAAAACATGTCAGATTTACACTCACTGCATTGCATGCTATGATTAGCATCTTTAACTAATTTCGCAAAAGTGACTGTTTTACTCTCTGGCAATGTTAAATAAATAAACCTTTCAGAATCAACATTAGAGCCACATACATTATAACAGTTTTCACAACTATGTTCCCATTTATAAGAGAGACCAAACATATTTTGTATTTGTACCCCTTCCTCTTCCAGTACCTGAAGAAAATACATCAAGAATTCCTGTGCATCTTGCTGTACATTTTGAGAAAACTGTGTTCGTCCTGAACATACATCTAAAAGTTTTCTAATTTCAGTAGCACTTTCTATTTGAGTTTTATCATTACTCAGCTTTTCAAAAAGGAGACTCAGCACAGTACAGAATCTTTTTCCCTGATTTACTATTATCTGCTCTTGCAAACTTTCCAGATAAAATGCAACATTCAGCACTACATTAGCGTGGCAGTTGACACCAGAGCTATTTTCAAAATAACATCCTACAACCTGTTCTTCATTTTCCTTATTCTTTTTGCTTGCAATTACATCACTCCTCTTTTTTTTCCTCCTCTCTACATCTTCATTACAGATATTCTCATTTCTCCTTTTACGAGAAACTACACGTTTCTCCAACACAGGATACTGACCTAAATGAGGAGCATAGCTTCTTCTTAATCTATTATACTCCTTTACACAGTTTGTATCAGCACTAACTTTTGAATCATCAAAGTCTATCATGAATAAACCTGATAATGTTTTTACTCGTGACAAAGCAACATATGCCATACCTTCTTTAAACACAGTTGAACCAATGTTCACAAATGCACAATCTACAGTCAATCCTTGAGACTTGTGAATAGTTACAGCATATGCTAGAGAAAACGGAAACTGCTTCCTACGTACATATAAGTCTTTCACAAGCATGAAACGAACTGTACAACGACAAATATCTTTAACTTCTTCTATCTGATCAAATTTAATTTTTAAACATTCAATTCCATCTTTTTTCTGATAATTAATAAAACCCACAACTCTTCCCATAGCTCCATTAACTAAACCTTTTTCAACATCCAAATTTCTCCTTAAAAATACTCTACAGTTCATGCAAACATATAGATTTTTTTCTAATCCAGCTGTTTTGGAAATCTTCTTCTCTAGTGAATCCAATTTATTTTTCAGTGTGCCTGTTAATGTGACAGTAATTCTTCCAGCCTCAATTTTGTCCACTGCTTCCAATTTCCTGATATCTTCCTTTTCCAATTTCAAAAGCTCCTCATTGAATATTGAGCATTCACGTAGAGTTGGCATTAAGCAGATGACACTTTTGTTTTCTGCAATGTTCTTGTATATCTTCTCTGCAACTATTTCTTCCTTTGGAAATAAATTATGTAGCAGCCGAGTCTGTAATGCTTTTTTGCCAGCTTCTGTGAGTAGTCCAATCCTGATATCTTTCAGAATACTTCCATATTCTTCATCGTTTGCTTGCCTCATATTAGTTGTAAGTTCCTTGTACTCAAAGAAGGACCAAATATTTGCATTACCGATGCTTCCCAATGACTTCTTCGTGTCTTCATGTGTCACAGTATTAAACACTGGTTGTCCTTTAACTGGAGTAAGTTGCAAAAGATCTCCAAAAACTATGACGTGCTTTCCTGCAAATAACACGTCATAGTCTGACTTCAGAATTTGCTGCATTCTTAAATGCACAAAGGCAAGCATTAAGTTCGATACCATGCTCACCTCATCAATAATGAGAACTTGCATCTTCTTCAATACTCTTGAAACTTCCAAGCATGCTTCTCCAGTTAGCTTGTTGTATTGTATTTTGTTCTCATGCTCCACTGGTAACATTAGCAAACGATGTAAAGTGATTCCTTTTATGTTATATGCTGCTAACCCAGTTGGAGCAGTAACCACACAAGATAAAGTAGAATCCGTTTTTTGCTGTAGGTAGCTTCTGATGACTTTTATAAGGAAACTTTTTCCAGTTCCAGCTTGTCCGCTTACATACATCCTGATTGGATGAAATGATGTGCATGAGCACTCTTTTTTTTCATGTAGAAATCCGTGATCAATTTTGTTTCTGATCTCTTCATAAATTTGTTGCTGCTCTTGATTCAGTTGTCTTTCCAAATTTTGTAAGTCTATAAATTCTTCTTGAGCTTGATTCATAGCTGTTTACACTTCATTCATGGCTATTGATGCTTCATTTTCAACGATTGGTTGTCCTAGGGGATCTTGACTGAGTGTTCCTGAACTTTGGCTGTCCTGAGAACTGTCTCTAGCTATTTCTGCTGCAATTGTAGTTTCATGTTCAATTTCTTCATTTAACATTTACAGATAAGTTGTGAATGTTCTGCATTGTATGCTGTCTTTGCAAGCATTAAATGAATCTTCATAGCTTTGAAATTCTCCCAGTAGTTCATCCTCTGTACGCCATGGTTTAAACAGCTGTAAAAGAGCCAAGTAGTAAAATTCCTTTTTGTCAGTAGTGTCGCAACTCAGCTTCCGGTGATTTATCAAACTTCCTTTTGTTTGCTTCACCAAACATCCTTCCTCACCAATAACTTTATATTTTCCATTGTTGATGTCTTCTGCGGCTTTCCGTGAATAAATGTAGTTCTGCAGCACTTCATAGAGACACATGTTCTCCAGATGATGACTTCTCTTTGGGTAATATGTATCCAACATGTTTGATTTCAAAATATCTGTACTTTCTGGGTCATTCTCGGCCAAATATTCAATTTCTCCAACAGATTTCAGTACCCGATTTCTCATTGCTGCAAGGCCTAAACTTGCCCAAATTATTCTTCTTAATTTCGAGTAGAGACTTGCAGAAGATAACCTATCTGAACATTCGTAGGATCCAATTTCTCGATGCGATAACATCTTCAAACTGAAACTGTACAGCTTCTGACTGACAGTTTTCTCGTGAGAAATCTCTTCCCACATTTCCTTCAATTCTGTTTTTTCTGATTTCGTAATGTAAGACGTTACATATCGAGCAACAGCAATGGAATTGTCAGCTACATACTGTATATCCATGTTAGCGTTCCACATGGATAAAATCACTGGGTTGTAGTCATTTATATTTTTTGATTCTTCTTTTCTTTTAAGGTTGTAGGTATTCTTAGGTGATTTTCTTGTGATAGTATGTCTCACAGCTGACATAAAACTGTTAACTCTTCCTTTTGAAAGAACAGGTCTAGGAAATCCAAATCGACATTTAGGTGCCGATCACGATCCGTTAAAAAATTCCCCCGTGCGACTCGTATCGGGTCTTTTTACCGTACGAATCGTACAAGTGCCGTACGAACTGGCAATCACGATTCGCATGGTAAAAAGTCCATACGAACCGCACTGGGAATCATTCCCCACACGTCCTCGGGTCGGAAAATGTGTCCGACACGTCCTCGGACGATTTACCTTACAAACGTGAAAAACCAAGTCCGACCGAGGAATCACGATCCATCCCGTGCGTCCGAGGTTACAACCGTATGGAAAAAAACACCGTCCGCACCGAACTCCTACAGCAACCATGGAGACATGTGCCCGCATACGCGCCCAACACTCCCCCCAGCCCCCGTACGTCCGACACGTACCCCCGTATATGTATAACCCCACCCGTCTAGGTACACCCCAGTACGTTCCAGTCGAACCCCCACCCCAGTACGTGTCATAGCCCCGTCTACCTACACCCCAGTACGTTCCAGTCGTACCCCCACCCCAGTACGTGTCGTACCCCCCGTGTACCTACACCCCAGTACGTGCGAGCCACACCCCCACCCCAGTACGTGTCATAGCCCCGTCTACCCACACCCCAGTACGTTCCAGTCGTACCCCCACCCCAGTACGTGTCGTACCACCGTCAATGTACACCCCCCCACCCCAGTACGTGTCGTACCACCGTCCATGTACACCCCCCCACCCCTGTACGTGTCGTACCACCTTCCATGTACACCCCAGTACGTTCCAGTCGTACCCCCACCCCAGTACGTGTCGTACCACCGTCAATGTACACCCCCCCACCCCTGTACGTGTCGTACCACCGTCCATGTACACCCCCCCACCCCTGTACGTGTCGTACCACCGTCCATGTACACCCCAGTACGTTCCAGTCGTACCCCCACCCCAGTACGTGTCGTACCACCGTCAATGTACACCCCCCCACCCCAGTACGTGTCGTACCACCGTCAATGTACACCCCCCCACCCCTGTACGTGTCGTACCACCGTCCATGTACACCCCAGTACGTTCCAGTCGTACCCCCACCCCAGTACGTGTCGTACCACCGTCAATGTACACCCCCCCACCCCAGTACGTGTCGTACCACCGTCAATGTACACCCCCCCACCCCTGTACGTGTCGTACCACCGTCAATGTACACCCCCCCACCCCTGTACGTGTCGTACCACCGTCCATGTACACCCCAGTACGTTCCAGTCGTACCCCCACCCCAGTACGTGTCGTACCACCGTCAATGTACACCCCCCCACCCCAGTACGTGTCGTACCACCGTCAATGTACACCCCCCCACCCCTGTACGTGTCGTACCACCGTCCATGTACACCCCAGTACGTTCCAGTCGAACCCCCACCCCAGTACGTGTCATAGCCCCGTCTACCTACACCCCAGTACGTTCCAGTCGTACCCCCACCCCAGTATGTGTCGTACCCCCCGTGTACCTACACCCCAGTACGTGCGAGCCACACCCCCACCCCAGTACGTGTCATAGCCCCGTCTACCCACACCCCAGTACGTTCCAGTCGTACCCCCACCCCAGTACGTGTCGTACCCCCCGTGTACCTACACCCCAGTACGTGCGAGCCACACCCCCACCCCAGTACGTGTCATAGCCCCGTCTACCCACACCCCAGTACGTTCCAGTCGTACCCCCACCCCAGTACGTGTCGTACCCCCCGTGTACCTACACCCCAGTACGTGCGAGCCACACCCCCACCCCAGTACGTGTCATAGCCCCGTCTACCCACACCCCAGTACGTTCCAGTCGTACCCCCACCCCAGTACGTGTCGTACCACCGTCAATGTACACCCCCCCACCCCAGTACGTGTCGTACCACCGTCCATGTACACCCCCCCACCCCTGTACGTGTCGTACCACCGTCCATGTACACCCCCCCACCCCTGTACGTGTCGTACCACCGTCCATGTACACCCCAGTACGTTCCAGTCGTACCCCCACCCCAGTACGTGTCGTACCACCGTCCATGTACACCCCCCCACCCCTGTACGTGTCGTACCACCGTCCATGTACACCCCAGTACGTTCCAGTCGTACCCCCACCCCAGTACGTGTCGTACCACCGTCAATGTACACCCCCCCACCCCAGTACGTGTCGTACCACCGTCCATGTACACCCCCCCACCCCTGTACGTGTCGTACCACCGTCCATATACACCCCCCCACCCCTGTACGTGTCCTACCACCGTCCATGTACACCCCAGTATGTTCCTGTCGTACCCCCACCCCAGTACGTTCCTGGCGCACCCCCAACACAACCTCCTAAGTACGGAGCGCACCCCATGCCCCACCATCACAACCGCATGTACGAGTCGTACAAAGCCACACACAAGGACATAATCGTACAACCAAATGGCCCATGTACACACCGTACACACGCTCCAAACTCACGTACACAACAAGGACAAAACAAAACAACACAAGAATACACCATTCGAAAGGCACACAGCCACTAAACATGGCCAACAACCACTAAAATAACACAATCACTGACCTGCAACTGTCAAAAACAAACAGAGGCCCAATACACCACCACTCCTTATAACACACCCACCCAAAATTCAAACACTGCCACACCCACCCATGGACCAATGAAAAGGGCCCACACACACAAACCATGAGCCTTTGCAACAGACTCACTGCTGCCAGACACCACAGAACCAGACTACAAGCTACACCACATCTTACACTTGCACACCTTCACACGACCACCCTCACAAACACCCTCTCATCACATTCACACACACACACAACCATCCACACCCCCCCCCAACATCCACACCCCCCCCACACACACACCATCCCCACCCACACCCCTCACCATGCCCACTACCAAGAATCCAAAGTTCAGTCACCGAGAGTTGGAGGTCCTTGTTGATCAAATCCTCAGAGTCGAGCCACAGATCTTTGGAACATTGGTCAGAAGCACCAGCCAGGCAGCCAAAACAGCCATGTGGCAGACCATCGTCGATGCTGTGAATGCTGTTGCGGACACCAGGAGGACCAAGCAGGATTGCCAGAACAGGTGGTACGATCTGCGGAGGAGGGTCAGAGCCAAGAGACAGGAGGAACACGACCAGGCCAACGCCACCGGAGGAGGGCCCTCCCGCAGAGCCGTACAGTACCATCCCTGGGAGGAGAGGGTGATGGCCATACTGCCGGTGGAGGCAGTTGAAGGAGTAGAAGGACTCCGAGACCCGGGTGAGTACACAAACAACGCACCTCACATGGGGGGAACTGCAACCACAACCAAAATTAATAACAGGCACGCAACCACCACAAGCCATCGCATCACTCAACCACACTCCATGAGCAGGCACATGCCACTGCTGCCACCATGCCCCATGCACCCAGCTGGACAATGTCAAGTCACAGGCCACAGAAGATAACAACACATGACACGGTAACCCGGATGGCGGGAGGCTGGGCACCAAGAATCACATAGTGCGACTCCAAAGCAGACAACAATGCCCTCTGCCCATATGGCCTAGGTCACAGCCAGACAAACACTGTGTCCCAACACAGGAATGACTTGCCAGCAAATGGCGGACGCCTTGCATCAACACATGGGGGTGAAGGCACTGTTTTGCACATGCCAGCAGCTAATGAACAGCCAACATTGTGAAAGAGTGGCAGCACACACCACCACAGCAGCAGCGCACAGACACACAGCAGACAAAATGGGTGCCTGGAGATCAGAAACAAACTCACATCAACAGGCCAAGGGCCACTCAAAGATCTGCTAACAGTGTGTGCCCAGGAAGCTGGGCCAAGGTGACAGAGGGTGACACACGGAGGGAGGGAGAGGGGGACACAGAGGGAGGGAGAGGGGGACTGAGAGGGAGGGAGACGGACAGAGGGAGGAGGCTGACACACAGAGGGAGGGAGAGGGGGACAGAGAGGGAGGGAGAGGGGGACAGAGAGGGAGGGAGACACAGGAAGATGGACACGGGGAGGAGGCTGACACACAGAGGGAGGGAGAGGGGGACAGAGAGGGAGGGAGAGGGGGACAGAGAGGGAGGGAGACACAGGAAGATGGACACAGGGAGGAGGCTGACACACAGAGGGAGGGAGAGGGGGACAGAGAGGGAGGGAGAGGGGGACAGAGAGGGAGGGAGACACAGGAAGATGGACACAGGGAGGAGGCTGACACACAGAGGGAGGGAGAGGGGGACAGAGAGTGAGGGAGAGGGGGACAGAGAGGGAGGGAGACACAGGAAGATGGACACAGGGAGGAGGCTGACACACAGAGGGAGGGAGAGGGGGACAGAGAGGGAGGGAGAGGGGGACAGAGAAGGAGGGAGACACAGGGAGATCAAATCAGTCCTTTGGTGTGTGGGAATGTCTGCTCGTCAGCAGGTGGACTGCGTGCATGTAGACAAGGGTGGCCAGTGCCAGAACCCCCCCTCTTCATCATGGCAAAACGCAGGGCCATGTCACAACCTGTACACGAGCACAAGGACAGCCACCTGCATCATATAAGTGTGTGGATCCACTCCATGTGCACATGTACAGTGCTACAAGGAAGGCGCAAATGCATGGCTCGCCACACATGCACACTCCACTGCTGACTGCAGTCACACTTGACGCAGCAAGTAAGACTGTGCCACACATAGTTAAAGGGGCCAAATTGGTGCCCAAGGGACACACACATGCACAAGTGCACTGTGAGTGGAATGCAAGACAGATCCTAATTCCAAGAGGAAATGTGCCAACTTTGTAACGGATGAAACATGGATGTTGCATGGATCAAAATTAACATTTTCTCTCTCACACACAGGTCAACGTCGTGCTGCATCCCCCAACACTGGGGGGGAACACTCACAGGACCCGGATCTGCAGGAGACCGATCCCACCGGCAGCGACCACTCTCACCACTCTGCGGACGACCCCGACCGACCTGGCCCCTCTGGTGTCCAACCACCTGCAGCACCTGCGTCAGGTACAACCGTGCCAACCACCACCCCCACTCCTGCCACATCCCAGGAGACACCCAGGATCCCTGCCCCAACACCACAATGCAGCCAGGCTCGCCAGGAGGGACACGGTGTCCCGGGCACCCAGGAGGAGGCAGGCGACAACGCCAATGCCACCCCTCAGGGGTCCCGGAGACCCGATGTGCCCACAAGTGCAGGCCAGACGCAAGTGGGCAGGGGTGGTGGGAGTGGAGGACGGCGGAGGCGCGAGCCTGACCAGTTGGCTGGGGATCCGGTATTTTCCCATGTCCGTAACATCCTGGACTCCTACCGGCAGGACACCACGGGCATGGCCCAGGTTGTGTCCGTCCTCGAGGGGATCAAGGTCCAGCAGGCCCAGCAACATGCGGAGCTAATAGCCTGTCTACAGGTACACCAACGGAGGATGGAGGACAGACAGGCTGAGCAAGTGACGGCGTCCCAGGGGATTCACGCTGAACTCCGTCGGATGGCCGACACCATGGCCGACCCTCCCTGTGCCAGAAGGCGGAGAACATCACCACCCACAGGGAGGGATCATGAGGAGGAGGAGGAAACATCCGACGGAGCATCCCAGACGTCGTCACGGCCTGCTGCTGAGGTTCCCCGCAGGAAGCCGGGTCGTCCACGGAAAGGACCGTGAGGGTGGCTGCTACATCACCATCTCCCAGGACACCTGGCCTGGCACCTGGCCCACTGGAGCAACAGCATCACAGCATCAAGAGACATTCTCTGCCACATGGCCCTGCTGGTCACTGGCTGACCAATGTTGACAAAGACTGTGGCATGGACTCTGAGGATTTCCAATGGCAAGGACACCAACTCCCCTACTGAACTTTGGATTCCCTAATCCCGGAAAGCCCCTCACTTTGTCCCCCCCCCCCCCAATAATAAATCACACTATTAAGAGTAGATGCCTGCTGGTAGCATTATTACCTAACATGTGTCTTGTACAGTCTAAACATGCCTGAGTCATCTGTTCACTTCAACCATCCACACCCTGGGGCCTGAGTCTGGCACAGGACACATGGGTCACAGTTTATTAGGCAAGACAGACATGGAGCACCATACACACCCGTGATGGTCAGAACCAGCTGAGGGGGTGGCCGAACAACCGTGCTGACAGACACATTGAGTACAGCAACAGTCATGCGCAGAGGTCAGGGATCCTGGCCCGTGTCCTGGGGGGCACCCAGGTATGTGTAGACAGGTGGCAGAACCATGTCCTGCAAGCTTGAGTCCGGTGGATGCAGAGAATGGGGTCATGGACAACGTTGGATGCATGGGGATGGCACATGTCACAATACCCACACAGTCATGGACATCATGCACAATACACAGTCTCAGCACACACACACAGCTTGCATCTTGCCACTCGACACATTGACACATAGCCACAATCAGGGAATACCATGCCAGACATGCAGGATGCACCGTGCCAACACACCAGCATTGACTGAGAAGAGGCACCTTGGAGGCATAGGGACACCTTTAATAGTCATGTTTTTGGGATTGCAGAGGCAACTTGAAGTACACATGAACACATCATGTGGAGTAACATGTGGCTCCAACACTGGCACCCCCCTTCTGCAGCACAAATGCGTGATAGCCATGGAACTGGCACACAAGTGTCGGCTAACAGCTAAATACCCACAGCTGCTCACGGAGAGCCTGCCATACACCATACATCCGCTGATGTGGAAGTCCCACGCCATGTCAAGACAATGTTAACCGTATGTGTCCGAGGGCAGTGTCACACACATTGATGCCATCATCACAATCCACTATCCCATCACTGATGACTGACAACCAGGCAGCCCATCTATTCAGGTGTACCCAGCTGCATGTCGTGTCCCATGGGGATGCCACATGTCTGCAGAGGAACCAAACCCCGACCGGGGCAGTGTGCACACATCGTGAACAACTGCCACACCCAATACACCCCAGATGCATCCCTTACCCCATGGAGACTTCCAAACGTGTCCGTGCCTGTAACGCTGAGTCAGCCCACGATGTCATGTCCATGAGGAATAGCAGTGCCACAACAATGCAACCAGCAAACGGCATGCGCAGGTACCTGGGGAAGAGAGACACACAAGAAGTCAGCCACAAAAAGCACAGCCACTTGCATGTGCAGTTACTCGACACATGTATGGATGACAACATGCTAGGTCACAATTATGACTGGGGAAATACTACCATCACTGCCACCATCACTCCAGTAACACACCCACACACACCTCTGACCCACGTGCCATACATGCAGGTGGAGACACACATCACAACGCATGCCACACGGGGACCAATGCGTGCACACTCAGACCCTGGTACTCACCACTAAGCAAAGAAGTCGCGTATGAGCCGAGTCCGGATGTCCTCTTGCGGCTCCACATCCTCCACATCACTAGCCCCATTGCCAAGCCCTTCGTCCTCCACGGGTGGATGGTCCTCGTCATGTTGATTCAGGATGAGCGGCACAGCTCTTTCAACTGCCATGTTGTGCAGCATGCAGCAGACCATGAAGATCTTGCAGACCTTCGCCGGGGCATAAGGGAGTGCACCGCCGGTCTTGTGGAGGCACCGGAATCGGCTCTTCAGCATGCCAAACGTCCTCTCTATCACTCGCCTTGTCCGGCCATGGGCGGTGTTATAGCGGAGCTGGGCCGGCGTGATGGGGTTGCGGAGAGGTGTCAGCAGCCAAGGCATGTTGGGATAGCCAGCGTCCCCTACATGGGAAGCACATGGACATTGTTAGAACTGGTGTAGCCGTCGTGCTGGTCGGCTATACAGAATACAGGACAGACAGACTGTACCCACCAACAACACATGCCCGTTCGTTGCGCAGCTGCATCATCATATCAGGCATCCCGCTACGCCTCATGATGTAGGCATCGTGTGCTGATCCTGGGAAACGAGCACATACATGTGAAATCACCATATTGGACAGACACACCACAAGGGCATTGATGGAGTGGTAGTGCTTCCGATTGCGGTACGCCACCTCCCGTGCGTGTGGTGGTACCAAACCTACATGTGTCCCATCTATGGACCCAATGACATGGGGCATCCCTCCCAGGGCATAGAATCCACGCTTGACCTCAGTCATCTGTTCAGGGGTTGGGAACTTGATGAAGTCATCCAGGTGAATCAACATGGCCTCCAAGAAATCATGCAGCACACCGCTGAACATGCTCTGGGACATGCCACCAACATGAGCTATGGTATTTTGGAAGGTACCCGTGGCAAGAAAATGTAGGGCAGCCATTACCTTCAGCTGGGGTGTCAGTGCCGTAGGATACCTGTGCTGCGGTTGCAGGTGTGGTGCCAGTCTCGCCGTCAGCTCCAGAATCAACGGTTGGGTGAAGCGGTAGAGCCGGATCCTGTCATTCTCCTGCATGGTGGCCAAGTCTGGAATTCTTCGGGCAACAGGAGGCGCTCTGCAGTAATTTGGAAGTGACAAGGAAGAGTGAGTGCACTACGAGAACAACTCATGTCTACTGAGCACATGTAAATCTGGCAATACACACATGCCACATAGGGAGTCAGGCATGTGCTACATGCCCAGGACACGTATGGATGCAAGGTGACACTCCTTCCAAGACCCAGCTACACACGGTGATTGAGAACCTCCCCATGCCACGCCATGGAAATAGCTGTGTACCAGTGCAAGTGCACTGCCCGACGCAAGACAGGAGTGACATACACCCACACATCAGCAGAAGTGTGATGCCGATTGCAGAGACTGGTAGCGGAACACTTGAGCCACAGGTCACATGACATTACACTAGTCCAGCCCACACACCTTGCCATGAAGGTGCACATGTCATGACTCACCACACATTCCTTGTGAGTTTGCTGACATGGCCTTGTCACGCTACTCCGTGTCCCATGCATACATGTGCACCTCACATCCGATAACACATGTGGCATGGTGTTGGGAACAGTGTGCAATGACAATCTACACACAGCCACATGTTGGTTGCTGCAACGGCTGCAGCTTTTGAGGGTGCTACAACATCAACCTGATGTAAATCCCGGACACATATATGGCATAGTCACATTGTGCACTGTGGGTAGTGACAAGTCATGTGTCATGACCCCTGTACCGGGCATCATGGGACACTTCCGTGTGTTGGTGTCCGTGCCATGCCAGTGACGCTCACCCCAAGTGCGCAGTCCCACATGCACACATGTCAAAGGAGTCAAGGGCATGCCTGGCACACATTGCACCCTCACACAGTACACATGTACACATCTCATCATACATCTGGTGCCTTCTCCACTCAGGAGGCATGTTCCACATCACAGCCTGTGACACCTGTGCCCCACACATGTAGTAATGCACAGACGATGCCTTGATGTCCATTCCTGGACAAGTATGTCCATCCATGGACAAGTATGTCCGCCCTATTCCTACATGTGTTTCGCCTATCACCACAGTGATGTGTAAAAACCGCCGTACTGCTGCTGAGAGGGCCTGTGCATGTTCCCAAATCACTGTGGGAGTGCTGCCGTATGTGTACCCATCGTGATGGCGAGCGTACAGGCATTTGTACGGTCCGTAGCACTACGGGTACGCATACGCGTGCAGACCCATAGTGATAGTGAGCGTAGATGCGTGTGTACGTTCCGTACCACTACGGATACGCATACGCGTGCAGACCCATAGTGAAAGTGAGCGTAGATGCGTGTGTACGGCCCTATCACTATGGGTCTGCACGCGTATGCGTACCCGTAGTGGTACGGACCGTACACTCGCATGTACGCTCTCTATCACTATGGGTCTGCACGCGTATGCGTACCCGTAGTGGTACGGACCGTACACTCGCATCTACGCTCACTATCACTATGGGTCTGCACGCGTATGCGTACCCATAGTGGTACAGACCGTACACTCGCATGTACGCTCTCTATCACTATGGGTCTGCACGCGTATGCGTACCCGTAGTGGTACGGACCGTACACTCGCATCTACGCTCACTATCACTACGAGTACGCATACGCGTGCAGACCCATAGTGATATAGAGCGTACATGCGTGTGTACGGTCCGTACCACTACGGGTACGCATACGCGTGCAGACCCATAGTGATAGTGAGCATAGATGCGAGTGTACGGTCCGTACCACTACGGGTACGCATACGCGTGCAGACACATAGTGATAGTGAGCGTAGATGCGAGTGTACGGTCCGTACCACTACGGGTACGCATACGCGTGCAGACCCATAGTGATAGTGAGCGTACATGCGAGTGTACGGTCCGTACCACTACGGGTACGCATACGCGTGCAGACCCATAGTGATGGTGAGCGTACATGCGAGTGTACGGTCCGTAACACTACGGGTACGCATACGCGTGCAGACCCATAGTGATAGAGAGCGTACATGCGTGTGTACGGTCCGTAACACTACGGGTACGCATACGCGTGCAGACCCATAGTGATGGAGAGCGTAGGCATGCATGTACGGGCCGTTGCCATGCATTTGGGGTGCCCTAGGGCCCCCAAACGCACCGTACCTGTGTGTGATGCTCCAAATTACATAGGGGACAAGTATTAAGGCCTACATGCATGCTGGTTGTCATGGAGACCAAGTTCAAAATTCGAAATTGTTCTGGAAGGTGCACAGCAGAAGTCAGTTGGAATTCTTCTACTTTGTTGCAATGTGTTTGTGGGGCTGACATCATGCAGGAGAATGAAACCGATAGAGAACCCACAGACTGCTAGCTTTGAAGGGATTGGTGGAAACATAGGATGCAAATGTGAGTGACCAATCACTCTGTACTCCTGTGCATGAGACTGGGCAGAAGGGCACATATAAGGCAGCCAGGTCCCATGAGGGAGCACTTGCCTGCACATCTTTGCATTCGTCGACCCAGCTGCTGCTACTGATTCCCTGGAACCATGTCAAGGGCTGTGGAGAGGACACAGCCATTCACCCTGGAGGAGAACATGGCTCTGCTGGATGTGATCCTCCCACAGTACTCCATGCTGTATGGGCGACCAGGGTATCAGGTGAGTGCATAGGCCACTGCCACAGACTGTCCCTATGTTGTGACTGTGACTCCTGCCATTGCGTCCAGGTGTAACACACATGCCATGTACTGTCGGGGGGGTTCCAGGGGGGGGTGCCTGATGTCTCCCAGCAGTGCCCTGAGACAGGAGGGGTGGGGGCCTATCACTCCCAGCAGTGCCCTGAGACAGGAGGGGTGGGGGCCTATCACTCCCAGCAGTGCCCTGAGACAGGAGGGGTGGGTGTGATGCACAGTGTGAGCCTTGATCATTGATTGTGACATTGCCATCATTCCACCTGTGTACCCACTGTGGCACGTACTGCTTTTTCCCTCACCAGGGGATGATGTCCCTATGACAAAGGTGCAATGCGTTGGCTGCATGACATGCCTTGTTGTAACCAGCTAATTTGTACCCATATGTCTCTCTGTGACATGTGGCTGGTGTATTGATGTGGTGTCACTTGTTCCTCCTCACAGGTAGGCGCCACTGCCAAGGAGCAGATCTGGCTGACCGCCGTCAGTGCCGTGAGGGGTGTGGATGGTCGGAGGCGGAGCCTGCCCCAGGTGAGAAAACGCTGGCAGGATATCCGGTGCTGGACGCGGAGGATTGCACGGCTCCTGCTGGGGGACTCACCTGAGAGCCACAAGAACCGCGGCCGCCGCCGTCTGAGCCACCTCCACAGGCGTGTGCTGCCGGTGGTCTTTCCAGACCTGGAGAGGCGCTTACAGGCGATGCAGCAGCCGGAAGGGGGTAGGTACATGTGTGTTCGTTGTGTGTCACCGGCATTTGTAAGGGCACAGTAGCATGAATTAACTGGCAGGGTTTAAAGGTGCTGTGCAGATCCTGTTTGCCCCAGTATAGCGCTGTGCCCCTGCCACCCTTCCCCTCCTTGCAATGTGTTCCCTGGTCTGTGTGTAGTCACTCCTTCACAAGGTGATGTAGGCTGGCGCTTTGTCCACGAGAACAATGACTGTAGCATCATGTGTGGGGGTGGGGTGTAACAGGTTGTGGGACCTTGCCTGTGCACTGTCAAGTTCACTGCATGTGGGTTCCATGTCAGTTGGCACTGATGCTGACTCCAGACATGGGAGTTGGTCTCTCATGTGTCATGCCTTACAGCGCGCATGTCCTATGTGGTGGCCTGTGACATGATGTGCATGAGTGTGCGATACACATAGTGCAGGGATGGTGACGTGTGTTGCAGTCATTACCATTCAGTAGCATGTAGTTGCGTGCCCACTACTGTCCCCTGGGGCACCTTTTCCTCAGTGGTGTATGTGTCATCATACACGTGGACAATCTCAGTGTCTACAGCGTAGGTTGTGCTCTGTGCCATTGTCCCCTGTCACCATGTATATAGACGTGCTATTTTGTACAGGTGTCCACTGTGCAGCCTGACCTGATTGTCCTTCTACATACTCACAGTTGCCAGTGCCTGTGTGTCTTGTTATACTCATCTGAGGATGGGCACTGGTACCTCATTATTTGTACAGGCGCACCTTGGCTGTTTGGCGTACACTCTTGCTTTTTGCCTGCCCCTGTGTGTATCAGCCAGACTATGAGATGTTGGTGCCACCTGTGTCTCAACAATTTGCCTCGTGTAGGGTCTTGTTGGTGCGGGCAATGCCTATGTGTCAAATCCTGATTTCTACTTGCTGGGTCTGGGCAGTGTGTGATGTGTCTGGACACACACGCAATGTGCAGTGACCGAGTCATGTTGGGCATGTTTTCAGCATTACCTATGCAGCATGTGTCTCAAGTTCATGGATATGGTCCCTGGTCATCGGTATGTTCGCCAACGCTGTGTGGTGCAGATGCAGTGCAGGATTGTCCCCAGGGCCTGGGTGCTATGTCAGACTCCGTTTCCTGTGTTTAGCTATTGTCTCATGCTCTCCATGGTATTTCAGTGGCATGGTGGCTCAACCAACTGTGTGTTTCATGCCCTACATCGGTACCTTGTTTAGTAGATGTTAGGGATCTTCCTTTTCAGGCTATGCAGTGTTACCTATGTCGATTGTACTCATGTGACTGATGTGTACAGCTGTCTGATTAATTTCTGTCTCTCCACCCTGCCCACAGCATCGTCGGGGGACACAGAGGGAGACATGGACACAGGCAAGGCGGAGGGACCGAGCACCAGTGCCAGCCGTGACATCGGGGCTGGCACATCGAGTGGGACAGAGGTGGAGGATAGTGCGGCCGAGGACCTGTCGACTGGCACGTCAGAATACGAAGCTGACAGGTCCGAGGAGGATGTCTCCGAGTGGGCGGTGGCTGCACCAGCAGCTGACAGCGGAACAACACCTCGCACCGCCCCCTCAGTTCCCACCAGCCGCCTCCCACTTGCTCGTGTCCCTTCCCAGCGTGCCCGGTCACAGCATGTCTCCTTCCTGCCAGGCACCGCACCCCCTGCCCCTGTCTCCACTGCTGCCGCCAATGCAGAGTCTGTGGACATCCAGCGGCAACTGCAGGTTGGTCAGGCTGCGATCCTTAATGTCCTCCATGCCCACGGCAAAACCCTCACCAACATCGAGGCTTTCTTGGAGGGCATTCATTCATCGCAGGCTGACCAACGCAACTTGCTGAGGTCCATCGACTCCACACTGACTGCAGCAGTGGGTCTCCTGCAGCGCGACCTCCCCCCACCTACCCCTGCCCCATCCACACTTCCCACTCCCATGCCTGTCCCACGTACACCCAGACGTCGGCATGCACCCACATCAACGGACACGGGCACCACACCAGCAGGGAAGGTCCACCGCACTCCTCCTGACACGCACACACAGGGTGAGGTAGGCACACCCACTGGGTCGGGGGGCAAACATGTGACACGCAGCCATAGTGGGAGTCCGCATTCCACCCAGTCCACTCCCTCCAAATCCTCTCCCCTCAGCTCTCCTGGCCACATCTCCCCCAAGGACTCCTTCATGGCCGCTCTGTCCCTGAGCCCCACAGTTACACCACCACGCAAGCGGTCAAGGAGGTCCCCGGTCAGGGTGGTTGAGTCTCCCCCCCTGTCTCCACCCTCCCCCGGTGGCGCTGCGACCCATCCCTCTGACCCCCCCCCCTCCTTGGGGCCTGAGGTCCCTTCGGGTGCAGGGAACTCCCTGGATGACCTTGCAAAGGTGTGTAGTGCCATCCTGGCCTCCGCCTATGGCACTGACCCACCCCCTGTGGTGGAGTCCTCCATCCCTGCACCCACAACGCCGCCCCTTTGCCCTGATGTCCCTGCGGTTTCTGTTGCTTTCCCCCCCCCCTGATGCCCTCACCAGTGTGGAAGACGATGCCATTTGACTGTGCAGGCAAGGTAGGGGACACGCATCCCACTGTGTCCCCCATCCAGCTGAGAATCATTGACTGCCCTATGGGCTTTGTGAAGATTGAACTGCCTGCGATCCACGGACATTGTGCTCATGCTGAATAAAGCTTAATTTTGTTTTCATTATCACACTACTGCTATGCTGGTATTGGTGTTGGTGGGGCTGCTACATGGTTTTTGGTGGTGTGTAAGGGTTTGGGTGTGTGGGATATGTAGTAGTGTACTGCTCATTGGTGGGACCCTGGGATCTGTGTGCCATCACAAGGTGTTGGCTAACTTTCTTTGTTCATGTAAGCAGTTACTGCATGGTGCACTTGTCCCAGGGTGTATTCCTTCCTCTGTGTACCCAGCTTTCTTCCCTGCAGGGTGTTCCCAATGTTTAGCGCAGAGCTGTGTCTACCTGAGCTGTGTGTGTGACGGAGCCCTTCTACTTTGGCCATGCATGCAGGGCCATGTCTCCACCTGCAACAATCGTGGCATCCTTGATGATCACTGTACTTGTGTGTGGAGTCTGTTGACATGAGTTCATGGGGACATGTTCCCTTGTAGCCAGTATGCATGTGGATAATTCTGGCCTCACACACATGTGTTACACCCCTCCTGTCTCAGGGCACTGGTGGGAGGACTCCACACCCACCCTTCCTGTCTCAGGGCACTGCTGGGAGGACTCTGCACACACCCCTCCTGTCTCAGGGCACTGCTGGGAGGACTCTGCACACACCCCTCCTGTCTCAGGGCACTGCTGGGAGTGATAGGCACCCACCCCTCCTGTCTCAGGGCACTGCTGGGAGGACTCTGCAAACACCCCTCCTGTCTCAGGGCACTGCTGGGAGGACTCTGCACACACCCCTCCTGTCTCAGGGCACTGCTGGGAGTGATAGGCCCCCACCCCTCCTGTCTCAGGGCACTGCTGGGTGGACTCTGCACACACACCTCCGATTTCAGGATATGTACGCTTGGCACATACACGGTGGGGGTACGCTCAATGCATTCGAGGTGAGGGTACGAGTCTACTTACACTGGTGTGGTGGGGGTACGCTCCATGCATACGCGGGTGAGGGTACGGGTCGAACTTACACTGTTGGGGTGGGGGTACGCTCCGTACGTCCGCGGGTGGGGGTACGGGTCGTACTTACACTGTTGGCATGGGGGGTACGCTCCTTGCATACGCGGGTGGGGGTACGGGTCGTACTTACACTGTTGGGCTGGGGGTACGCTCCTTGCATTCGCGGGTGGGGGTACGGGTCGTACTTACACTGTTGGGCTGGGGGGTACGCTCCTTGCATTCGCGGGTGGGGGTACGGGTCGAACTTACACTGTTGGGGTGGGGGTACGCTCCGTACGTCCGCGGGTGGGGGTACGGGTCGTACTAACACTGTTGGCATGGGGGGTATGCTCCTTGCATACGCGGGTGAGGGTTCGCGTCGTACTTGCACTGTTGGCATGGGGGGTACGCTCCATGCATACGCGGGTGGGGGTACGGGTCGTACTTGCACTGTTGGGCTGGGGGGTACGCTCCTTGCATTCGCGGGTGGGGGTACGGGTCGAACTTACACTGTTGGGGTGGGGGTACGCTCCGTACGTCCGCGGGTGGGGGTACGGGTCGTACTAACACTGTTGGCATGGGGGGTACGCTCCTTGCATACGCGGGTGGGGGTACGGGTCGTACTTACAGTGTTGGGCTGGGGGGTGCGCTCCTTGCATACGCGGGTGAGGGTTCGCGTCGTACTTGCACTGTTGGCATGGGGGGTACGCTCCATGCATACGCGGGTGGGGGTACGGGTCGTACTTGCACTGTTGGGCTGGGGGGTACGCTCCTTGCATATGGGGTGGGGGTAGGGTCCGTACATATCCGTCCCCACGCTATGTGATGTTTGTGCGGCCCGTACCCAGGCCTTTGCCACGTGGGTGCGATCCGTCCCGCCATTGTTGGGGTGACGTGTGTGGGCGTGGTCCGACTCGTACCCACGCTCTTCAGGCGTGGGTACGGGACGTACCTGTCTGGTTGTGTTGCCGGTTCGCGTGGTGACGGACTTCCGTTGTGGCGGTCGCTGGCTTATCAGGACACGCCCCCACCCCCTCGTGGTGACCAGGGCATGGGAGTCAGGTATGTCCAGGCCATGTGTGGTGTGTGACTTATGTGGTTGTTTTGTGGCCTGCCCTGGTCGTGCCACCCCCACCCCACCCCACTTTCCCCCCTCCCTTAGTTATTCTGACCTTCTGCGGCGTCTGCGTCGTAACCTGTAGAGGAGGTGGACTGCTATGAGGGCAGGGATGACTCGTAGGTTCGGGTCCATGTCTGTCCGTCGCGTACTGGTACTCCTTGCTCGCGTCGTCCTGTCGCGTACGGGTCCTCCTTGATCGCGTCGTCCTGTCGCGTACGGGTCCTCCTTGGTGGCGTCGTCCTGTGTGTCCGTCACGTACTGGTCCTCCTTGTTCGCGTCGTCGTCTGTCCGTCGCGTACTGGTGGTCCTTGTTCGCGTCGTCCTGATTTCCCGGCAGTTTTTGGCTGCCGCAAAATATTCACCGTGCGGGGTGACGTCGGTGCGAATCGTGATTCCTGGGTCGTGAATGGCTGGCTGCGAGCGTCCCGACGTCAGGTCGGCGCTTTCCCGGATCGCATTGGTAGGTGTTTTTTTGTTCGGTCGGGCTTTTTTACGATTCGTACGGTAATGGTGTACCCGTGCGAATCGTAATTCCTTGTTTGTGAAAATTGACGACCGGGTACGCGTCGGGCGGAGATTGTGCTCCGTCCGACGGTTCGTACCCGGTTTTTGCAGGATCGTGATCGGCACCTTAGTGTAGTATTGATCTTTGCTCTTGTATTTCCGTCGACAGTATTTTCCACACCGATGACTTTGGAAACGTAAAACTTGCTCCTTTAACTTTTTCTCTTCTGTGCTTTTTGGTATAGCACATGTTGCATATTCTTCAATGTAAGATAACACTGCTTCATCAGTATCTGTTCCAAACTTTGGGCCATCCTTGATCCACAACAGCATATGAATATGAGGAGCACCTCTTGCCTGGTACTCTTTTCTCCAAAAGAAATCCACTACTTCTCCTAGAGGTGGATTTTTTTTATTGCAGATGAAGGACATCATAGCCTCAAATCTATGATTGAAATATCTGCAAACATTAACCGGATCCAATGAGCACAGTTCTCCTGCTGTTTTGTATTCGATGTTTTTAATGTTTGAATTTGCCTCTCGTAGAAAATCCAGTAAATCATCCCAAGCGTACTCAGCACAGCTTAGGGTAAGGAACCATGTTGGTGTTCCTAAATTCCGTAACATGCATTTTAATTCACCATGGCGTCGGTACCAATATTCATTTGTCCCACGCTGACAAGCCATCAGATTGATCAGTTGTGTTTCCAAATGATCATCTCGGTGCTGCACTTTCTCCATAAAATCCTTAGCAGACACATTTTGTAAATGTACTCCACTTTTTAAAATGTGATTTACTGCATAAGACAGTGCAGACAAGTCGCTTTCAAATAAAAGATGGAACAAATAAGGAATACTTTGTCGAAATCTGGGATCTTCAGCATATAGTCTTGTAGTCCGATACTCAGAAGCTGGAATCTGTTCCGGACGTTCATCGTATCGTCCTCCTTTTCCTTTAGGAAACAGCTGGGGAAAACATCGAGCTTCCAAGCTCTCCTCCCATACACTCACGGGAGTTCCTTTTGCTTTCTTCATCTGAAATAGATCAATATTGTCTCCCATAACTTCTTTTAAATGAAGAGGATGTATGCTAAAATGTTCATAAATGTCTTCTTCCTTTGACTTGTCCACTTTTTCAATTTGTCCAGTTGGTGTTTCTGTGTCTTCTTGTAAATCTTCTTCTTCTTCTTCTTCTATATAAATTGATTCATACCATTTGTTATTCCTTTTCAAATACAAATTTGCTCTTTGTACTTTCTGTACATCTACCAGCTCCTGCCAAATCTTCTTATTCTTTGTAGGTACACCATTAACCAGAATAATTAATGGTTCAGTTTCCAAAGTATCCGCATCAATAGTTTCCATATTTTTTTTCAAATCCAAGGGCAAATACACCACTCTACCTTTTAAACCTCTCAGTAAATCTGAAGGAGGTAATTTACCAGTTTTGGGCTCCATACGTACTATGGTCTGGAACGGATGAACACATTGAATGAGTATAGACTCATATGTATTTAATTCAGAAAGTTCAGCAGGAATAGCATCCAATTCTAAATTATTATGTACAGCTCTAGTCGGCATTCTATTTTCCTCTACTTGTTGTAACAGTATTTACAAATACGCTGAACTTCACCCAATTCAAAACAATTTTCAAGAAATATATAGGTGGCAAAATCCTTCCACTTATAATTATCTTCATTTTCACTCTTTCTGTAGAGATCAACATACCTGGTTTGTTTTCTATAATGAGTTCTGCGGCAACAAATACAAGTTATATTTGGTCTTTCATTAGAGATTATTGCAAATTTTGTTATGTGATCATTAAATGTCTTACTTACAGAGGGTTCTACATTTTCTTCCACTTCTTCCTCATTTACTGTGTCCTTCTCTGCACTGTTTTGTTCAGGACCAAAGTAACAAAACTGAATTTCATCAACAACCTTCTCTACATCTGATACGGTTCCACGGAACAGAGCCCTATTCAATTCATCTAACTTTATTGCTGGACTTTTAGCAAAATACAACCGTCTCACAAACTTTCTCATTTCAGTATGATGAACAGCCAGCATCCTAAAATGATGGAAAACACTATTACACACTTTTCTAGATAGACAAGCCAGAGAATGACCCTGCAAACCAGTATTCTCTCTCACTCTGCATGGATCTAGACTTTGAAGCACCTTAATCTTCTGTTTCACACTTTTTTTGCTATATTCTCTTAGAAACTCACGAAATTTATCAATAGATTCCTGACGCACAGTGCAAATACTACTACAATTCCAAGTGTACACTGGGGCTTTAGGACGTCTCCCCATAGCCTCATCCGCCATCACTTGTACCTCATCTCTTGGAACCATTATCTCCTTCTCCATTATGCAACCATTTTTCACTTCATAAGCACGACCTCTGGTGTCAACTGCATGCAGCAAACTATTACTTTGAAAATTACTCTCTTCATTAAAAAAAGGTTCACTACTTGAACTATGCATCCATTTTCCTAAAAACACTTTACAAAAGTTTGTTCTGTTCACTACTCTTTTCCTTTTGCTATGTGATTTCAGTACATTAACCATTTTGTCTAATGTACGCATTATATTCAAAATTAAAATGAATAGTTTCCTTTTTAATTCTAATGCCTTAGCTGCAATGGCTTCAATTTCTTTTTTTCTCTTAAAAAACTTTGCCTTTTGCTTATATTTATTCACATCCTTTATCAAATTGGACATAACTCTCCTCTGAAACATTTTTCTACGTATCTCTTTAAACGCTGTTTTTCTGTTTAAGTTTATCTTTTGAGTTGCAGAAGGTATATTTGCATTAACTAAATTCTCAATTTTTTCCTGTCCTTTTTGATTCAAATCATTCTTTCCAGTACAGACATTTTGTACATTTTTCCTTTTTTTGAATATGTTCCTTAGAAAATCTTTTTTTTGCTTACCAGAAGATTTTTTCTTCTTCCCAACATGAGCATCTTCAACTAACTTAGGTCCTCCAGTTGTCTTCAAATATAGGTTTTTTTTCTGCTCTTTTTTTACTCTGGATTTTGTAGGCATCTTAAATTTTGTTCACTGCTCTTCAGCAATACCTGAAAAAAACTAAAAAAAAATTCCTTTATTTTATTTAAATATATTACTACATTTGTTTTCACATTAGTCACAAAACGAAATTTCTTTGCCAATTTGAAAGCACACTTACTGCTCTTTTTTTTGGCAAGTGATAAACACTTTTACAGACTGACACATTATGAATCCACTTTTCAGATTTTTTACAAAGCACATGTCCAAACTGCTTTTTCAGACCAGCATCATTTGTAACCTGGGTGTCTGCCTACACTCCAGCAAGGGCAACCAGCCTTAGTGATGCTGAATGTATTTGCATTACTGACTGAAACCTCAAACCCCACTCGCTTGTGAATACTGTGCATGATTCCACATGGTAAGCAGCTACCTGTGTGCTAAGAGTCTGCTTCTGCACCAAAAAATGTCTCCCCCTTTCCATCTAATGCAACTGTGAAATCACCAGAGCAATACGCAATAAATCTCTGCCTGTAATTCCTATTTGCACACAGAGTCATGTTTTCACATTAGTCACAAAACAAAATTTCTTTGCCAATTTGAAAGCACACTTACTGCTCTTTTTTTTGGCAAGTGATAAACACTTTTACAGACTGACACATTATGAATCCACTTTTCAGATTTTTTACAAAGCACATGTCCAAACTGCTTTTTCAGACAGCATCATTTGTAACCTGGGTGTCTGCCTACACTCCAGCAAGGGCAACCAGCCTTAGTGATGCTGAATGTATTTGCATTACTGACTGAAACCTCAAACCCCACTCACTTGTGAATACTGTGCATGATTCCACATGGTAAGCAGCTACCTGTGTGCTAAGAGTCAGCTTCTGCACCAAAAAATGTCTCCCCCTTTCCATCTAATGCAACTGTGAAATCACCAGAGAAATACGCAATAAATCTCTGCCTGTAATTCCTATTTGCACACAGAGTCATGTTTTCACATTAGTCACAAAACGAAATTTCTTTGCCAATTTGAAAGCACACTTACTGCTCTTTTTTTTGGCAAGTGATAAACACTTTTACAGACTGACACATTATGAATCCACTTTTCAGATTTTTTACAAAGCACATGTCCAAACTGCTTTTTCAGACCAGCATCATTTGTAACCTGGGTGTCTGCCTACACTCCAGCAAGGGCAACCAGCCTTAGTGATGCTGAATGTATTTGCATTACTGACTGAAACCTCAAACCCCACTCGCTTGTGAATACTGTGCATGATTCCACATGGTAAGCAGCTACCTGTGTGCTAAGAGTCAGCTTCTGCACCAAAAAAAGGCTCCCCCTTTCCTTCTAATGCAACTGTGAAATCACCAGAGCAATACGCAATAAATCTCTGCCTGTAATTCCTATTTGCACACAGAGTCATGTTTTCACATTAGTCACAAAACGAAATTTCTTTGCCAATTTGAACGCACACTTACTGCTCTTTTTTTTGGCAAGTGATAAACACTTTTACAGACTGACACATTATGAATCCACTTTTCAGATTTTTTACAAAGCACATGTCCAAACTGCTTTTTCAGACCAGCATCATTTGTAACCTGGGTGTCTGCCTACACTCCAGCAAGGGCAACCAGCCTTAGTGATGCTGAATGTATTTGCATTACTGACTGAAACCTCAAACCCCACTCGCTTGTGAATACTGTGCATGATTCCACATGGTAAGCAGCTACCTGTGTGCTAAGAGTCTGCTTCTGCACCACAAAATGTCTCCCCCTTTCCATCTAATGCAACTGTGAAATCACCAGAGCAATACGCAATAAATCTCTGCCTGTAATTCCTATTTGCACACAGAGTCATGTTTTCACATTAGTCACAAAACGAAATTTCTTTGCCAATTTGAAAGCACACTTACTGCTCTTTTTTTTGGCAAGTGATAAACACTTTTACAGACTGACACATTATGAATCCACTTTTCAGATTTTTTACAAAGCACATGTCCAAACTGCTTTTTCAGACCAGCATCATTTGTAACCTGGGTGTCTGCCTACACTCCAGCAAGGGCAACCAGCCTTAGTGATGCTGAATGTATTTGCATTACTGACTGAAACCTCAAACCCCACTCGCTTGTGAATACTGTGCATGATTCCACATGGTAAGCAGCTACCTGTGTGCTAAGAGTCAGCTTCTGCACCAAAAAATGTCTCCCCCTTTCCATCTAATGCAACTGTGAAATCACCAGAGAAATACGCAATAAATCTCTGCCTGTAATTCCTATTTGCACACAGAGTCATGTTTTCACATTAGTCACAAAACGAAATTTCTTTGCCAATTTGAAAGCACACTTACTGCTCTTTTTTTTTGCAAGTGATAAATACTTTTACAGACTGACACATTATGAATCCACTTTTCAGATTTTTTACAAAGCACATGTCCAAACTGCTTTTTCAGACCAGCATCATTTGTAACCTGGGTGTCTGCCTACACTCCAGCAAGGGCAACCAGCCTTAGTGATGCTGAATGTATTTGCATTACTGACTGAAACCTCAAACCCCACTCGCTTGTGAATACTGTGCATGATTCCACATAGTAAGCAGCTACCTGTGTGCTAAGAGTCTGCTTCTGCACCAAAAAAAGGCTCCCCCTTTCCTTCTAATGCAACTGTGAAATCACCAGAGCAATACGCTATAAATCTCTGCCTGTAATTCCTATTTGCACACAGAGTCATGTTTTCACATTAGTCACAAAACGAAATTTCTTTGCCAATTTGAAAGCACACTTACTGCTCTTTTTTTTGGCAAGTGATAAACACTTTTACAGACTGACACATTATGAATCCACTTTTCAGATTTTTTACAAAGCACATGTCCAAACTGCTTTTTCAGACCAGCATCATTTGTAACCTGGGTGTCTGCCTACACTCCAGCAAGGGCAACCAGCCTTAGTGATGCTGAATGTATTTGCATTACTGACTGAAACCTCAAACCCCACTCGCTTGTGAATACTGTGCATGATTCCACATGGTAAGCAGCTACCTGTGTGCTAAGAGTCTGCTTCTGCACCAAAAAATGTCTCCCCCTTTCCATCTAATGCAACTGTGAAATCACCAGAGCAATACGCAATCAATCTCTGCCTGTAATTCCTATTTGCACACAGAGTCATGTTTTCACATTAGTCACAAAACGAAATTTCTTTGCCAATTTGAAAGCACACTTACTGCTCTTTTTTTTGGCAAGTGATAAACACTTTTACAGACTGACACATTATGAATCCACTTTTCAGATTTTTTACAAAGCACATGTCCAAACTGCTTTTTCAGACCAGCATCATTTGTAACCTGGGTGTCTGCCTACACTCCAGCAAGGGCAACCAGCCTTAGTGATGCTGAATGTATTTGCATTACTGACTGAAACCTCAAACCCTACTCGCTTGTGAATACTGTGCATGATTCCACATGGTAAGCAGCTACCTGTGTGCTAAGAGTCTGCTTTTGCACCAAAAAATGTCTCCCCCTTTCCATCTAATGCAACTGTGAAATCAGCCAGAGCAATACGCAATAAATCTCTGCCTGTAATTCCTATTTGCACACAGAATCATGTTTTCACATTAGTCACACAACGAAATTTCTTTGCCAATTTGAAAGCACACTTACTGCTCTTTTTTTTGGCAAGTGATAAACACTTTTACAGACTGACACATTATGAATCCACTTTTCAGATTTTTTACAAAGCACATGTCCAAACTGCTTTTTCAGACCAGCATCATTTGTAACCTGGGTGTCTGCCTACACTCCAGCAAGGGCAACCAGCCTTAGTGATGCTGAATGTATTTGCATTACTGACTGAAACCTCAAACCCCACTCGCTTGTGAATACTGTGCATGATTCCACATGGTAAGCAGCTACCTGTGTGCTAAGAGTCTGCTTCTGCACCAAAAAATGTCTCCCCCTTTCCATCTAATGCAACTGTGAAATCACCAGAGCAATACGCAATCAATCTCTGCCTGTAATTCCTATTTGCACACAGAGTCATGTTTTCACATTAGTCACAAAACGAAATTTCTTTGCCAATTTGAAAGCACACTTACTGCTCTTTTTTTTGGCAAGTGATAAACACTTTTACAGACTGACACATTATGAATCCACTTTTCAGATTTTTTACAAAGCACATGTCCAAACTGCTTTTTCAGACCAGCATCATTTGTAACCTGGGTGTCTGCCTACACTCCAGCAAGGGCAACCAGCCTTAGTGATGCTGAATGTATTTGCATTACTGACTGAAACCTCAAACCCCACTCGCTTGTGAATACTGTGCATGATTCCACATGGTAAGCAGCTACCTGTGTGCTAAGAGTCAGCTTCTGCACCAAAAAATGTCTCCCCCTTTCCATCTAATGCAACTGTGAAATCACCAGAGAAATACGCAATAAATCTCTGCCTGTAATTCCTATTTGCACACAGAGTCATGTTTTCACATTAGTCACAAAACGAAATTTCTTTGCCAATTTGAAAGCACACTTACTGCTCTTTTTTTTTGCAAGTGATAAATACTTTTACAGACTGACACATTATGAATCCACTTTTCAGATTTTTTACAAAGCACATGTCCAAACTGCTTTTTCAGACCAGCATCATTTGTAACCTGGGTGTCTGCCTACACTCCAGCAAGGGCAACCAGCCTTAGTGATGCTGAATGTATTTGCATTACTGACTGAAACCTCAAACCCCACTCGCTTGTGAATACTGTGCATGATTCCACATAGTAAGCAGCTACCTGTGTGCTAAGAGTCTGCTTCTGCACCAAAAAAAGGCTCCCCCTTTCCTTCTAATGCAACTGTGAAATCACCAGAGCAATACGCTATAAATCTCTGCCTGTAATTCCTATTTGCACACAGAGTCATGTTTTCACATTAGTCACAAAACGAAATTTCTTTGCCAATTTGAAAGCACACTTACTGCTCTTTTTTTTGGCAAGTGATAAACACTTTTACAGACTGACACATTATGAATCCACTTTTCAGATTTTTTACAAAGCACATGTCCAAACTGCTTTTTCAGACCAGCATCATTTGTAACCTGGGTGTCTGCCTACACTCCAGCAAGGGCAACCAGCCTTAGTGATGCTGAATGTATTTGCATTACTGACTGAAACCTCAAACCCCACTCGCTTGTGAATACTGTGCATGATTCCACATGGTAAGCAGCTACCTGTGTGCTAAGAGTCTGCTTCTGCACCAAAAAATGTCTCCCCCTTTCCATCTAATGCAACTGTGAAATCACCAGAGCAATACGCAATCAATCTCTGCCTGTAATTCCTATTTGCACACAGAGTCATGTTTTCACATTAGTCACAAAACGAAATTTCTTTGCCAATTTGAAAGCACACTTACTGCTCTTTTTTTTGGCAAGTGATAAACACTTTTACAGACTGACACATTATGAATCCACTTTTCAGATTTTTTACAAAGCACATGTCCAAACTGCTTTTTCAGACCAGCATCATTTGTAACCTGGGTGTCTGCCTACACTCCAGCAAGGGCAACCAGCCTTAGTGATGCTGAATGTATTTGCATTACTGACTGAAACCTCAAACCCTACTCGCTTGTGAATACTGTGCATGATTCCACATGGTAAGCAGCTACCTGTGTGCTAAGAGTCTGCTTTTGCACCAAAAAATGTCTCCCCCTTTCCATCTAATGCAACTGTGAAATCAGCCAGAGCAATACGCAATAAATCTCTGCCTGTAATTCCTATTTGCACACAGAATCATGTTTTCACATTAGTCACACAACGAAATTTCTTTGCCAATTTGAAAGCACACTTACTGCTCTTTTTTTTGGCAAGTGATAAACACTTTTACAGACTGACACATTATGAATCCACTTTTCAGATTTTTTACAAAGCACATGTCCAAACTGCTTTTTCAGACCAGCATCATTTGTAACCTGGGTGTCTGCCTACACTCCAGCAAGGGCAACCAGCCTTAGTGATGCTGAATGTATTTGCATTACTGACTGAAACCTCAAACCCCACTCGCTTGTGAATACTGTGCATGATTCCACATGGTAAGCAGCTACCTGTGTGCTAAGAGTCTGCTTCTGCACCAAAAAATGTCTCCCCCTTTCCATCTAATGCAACTGTGAAATCACCAGAGCAATACGCAATCAATCTCTGCCTGTAATTCCTATTTGCACACAGAGTCATGTTTTCACATTAGTCACAAAACGAAATTTCTTTGCCAATTTGAAAGCACACTTACTGCTCTTTTTTTTGGCAAGTGATAAACACTTTTACAGACTGACACATTATGAATCCACTTTTCAGATTTTTTACAAAGCACATGTCCAAACTGCTTTTTCAGACCAGCATCATTTGTAACCTGGGTGTCTGCCTACACTCCAGCAAGGGCAACCAGCCTTAGTGATGCTGAATGTATTTGCATTACTGAGTCCAACCTCAAACCCTTAAACTATTCTTTTATTATACCAGTACACCTTAATTTATTGTGAAAACATAGTCCATATTATTTTACATGTTCCTCACATTTAAATTTCTCCCAAAACAGAAAATAATAAACACAACTTCAACAAAAAGAATTGCATTTCTATTATTCATTTCTTAATTTACCATATACATCCCCTCTCAGACTCTAAACTCACCTTTAAAATTAGTTAGTTGTGAAAGAAATGTGGCACTCAAACAGCAGATTATCAGAGCCAGGATCTCTGTTCTCTACACCTCTCTCCTCTCAGCAGAACCAGATAATGGCAAACTTTCCCTCTCTTTTTCCACACATATACATGTTAGTTTCAAATCTCAGTGCTTGCCCCTTTTTTTCAAATGTAATCACACATTTCTATTGGTTGAAAACCCAACCCTTTTCCAAAAGTACCCTTCCCCCAACTTGACTTCTGCCTAGTACCCTTCCCCCAACTTGACTTCTGCCTGCTACCATAGCAACAGCTCATGGAACACTGCTGTGTGGAGTCAGGTCAGAAGTTCGCCAAACAATGTTTCAATTCCAAAGAGCAAGAGTGCTTGACTTTTCAAACCTAACAGCAAATCCATAGTACTGTTCTTTGGTAACACATTTTTCTGTACCAATACAAAACATGCTTCTATTAATTTACACATACAGCCTAGTTTTTATTCTAGAATGGTATGAAACAGCCAATCAGTTCTTTTTTTAAAAAAAAAATATGTATGCCTCCATTTCCAAACTGTCTTTCTTTTCATATTGCCATTCTACTGAAAGACACCTCCTGAGTGCATCCAGTTCTCCTTTGAAGATGTTCACAGTGTGGATTGTAGGGCACAGCTATGTCTTCTGGAGTGAAAAGTATGCAAAGAAAACAGATATGGTGAGAGACCTTGCTTTGCCAAATGTAGACATTAAATGGATTGGTCAGAGAGGGTTAAAGTGGCACCAATTGATGCCATTGGTGAAATCCTTCATGCACATCCAACACCCTGACCTCATAATAGTGCACTGTGGTGGCAATGACCTAGGCACTTTGACTGGGGTAGGTCTGGAAATGCTTATGAAGGAGACCTTTGCACAACTGTTTTCACTTTTCCCTAAAACTGCCTTTGTGTTTTCTAACATATGCCAAAGGCAAAAATGGAACTGGTCCAATCATTTCTGTCCGCAGATTGACAAAGCAAGAAAGCACGTCAACAAATCTGTTTCTGCTTTCCTCCGTGACTATGGTATGGGTTCCATTTACCACAACAACTTGCGTTATGACATGCAAGACATTTATAGAGGAGATGGTGTACACTTCAATGATGAAGGGAACAGAGTCTTCCTCTTGAACCTTAGACTCTGCATCGGTACTTACTTGTAGGTACCACTAAAAAATCACTTCATAAACACAACGGCTCTTTTTAGAGCCCCCTGATATCTAAACACTTAAATCTGATTTTCATTTCTTTTTTTATTTCTTTTTTCTACCGTACGCTTACGGTACGCGTACCCCGTGATTTTTTTTAAAATCAATAAATGTTTTCTTTGTACTTTTCTGTCCTTCTTTGACCCCCTTACAAATGTTAGGGGGTCTGTAACTCTCCTCCTTGCCCCCTTTTCTTGTTATCACTCTTTTTTTTCTGAGTGAAACACACGAAATGGCGGCCGCCGCTTCCTGGTTTCGACCGATTCGAATGTTTACTAAGATCTAAGAGCCAATCAGAATCGCGCTCGCGCACGCCACCGTACGCGTACGGTAAGCGTACCGTAAGCGCACCGTAAGCTGGCTCAGATATATATATTGATTTAAAGGCTATTTTCTCAGAATCTACTGAACAGATTTACACCAAACCTACAAAAGGCACTTCCTTGACCTGAGGACTACCTCTCTGCCAAATTTCAAGTAATTCTGTTCAGCCGTTCGGGCTGTAGCTGTGTCTAAAGGTCCTATGGAAAAATGCATGGGAAAAACGCGTTTTGGGACCCCCTTTTATCTCAGCCCCCGCTTGACGAATCCCCCTGTGACTTTCAGGGAAGGAGCGGAGCGTAGCGCCCCACCTATTTTGAAAACTTCGTGAGGATTCGTCGACCGGCGCCAAAGTTATTCAAAATAGAATGTTGCGGATTTCCTATGGAAACGTGGTCCTAACTATAACTACCTACTGGCGACCGCCAGTAGGTAATATATATATATATATATATATATATATATATATATATATATAAATCATTTTTTGTCATGGCTTTGTCACGAAACGTAAAACGATGTGAGGCGGCAGACAAAATGTTTGAGAATTACAGGGACAGTGTTAAAATTGGACCAAATGCTTTGGAAAGTCATGTGGATACAGCTCCTAACAAACAGCAGTTGTGGGACCGTCTTTGGAAAGCTCTCAAAATGGAGCAAAACAGATGGTGGGAAGCAACACCACTCCAAAAATACATTGATGTGGGGCGAGTACCATGGGGTTTAAGGATTTTCGGGACCCCCACCTTTAATGATCCAGACCCAGAACTCATCAGCGACTGGGCAGCCAACAACCACAACTGCTCGACTATCATGTTGGGTCTGCTGGTTAAATATGCAAGGAAGGATGTAGAACGACTTGCAGTTGAAATTGACAACATCACCAAACAGCTGAAAGTCATTTGCGGTCAAGATGACTTTCAAAAAGAAATGGAGAAACTTGATGAGAGATTGAGCAAAATTGAGGAAGACATAAAAACCAAAAAACAAAGGAAATTCCACAGAGACCTGATTGATTATCAGAAAGGACAGGTGTTCACCTTTGCGAAGAAATACGATAGATTACGTGATACCCACACAATTACTGATGATGTCAATGTTGAGCAGATAAGAAGACACACCAATGAAGCCGGTGAAACAAGTGACAACTTAAGAGAAGAAAGTATTGTCAGCGAAAGTGACATCTCCAGCATTTCAGGACGTGATGGAGTAAAAGAACGTATTTTAACAGAATTAACACTTATGGGAAAGGGAAGATTGACAGCCAACAGACTAACATCAAATCGAAGTCGTGGAAGAGGAAGCAGAGGCGTATCAAGAGGAAGCAAAACTACATTAGGAGATTTGGGAAGCCCAGTGGGAAGTCGGACAAGGGGCCAGCAACAAAAGAAATGATGCAACAGAACACAGTGATAAACCTCTCGAAGCGTCCATTGACCGACATTGAGGTAGAGATCCTTTCTATGGGTTTATCTTTTTGTCCCTCGCAGAATTTTAACTACACTCAAAGTCGCATAGATTTATTTTATTTCACACGAAAACTCAGAATTAAGAAATGGTTTGCGACTAAGGTCAGGGACACAAGATTGAGTGTTGTTGATGACCCTAGCACAACCAGCATAGGAGATGTTGAATTGTTGAATACTTTGAGGGAGTTGGGAGGTGACAATGAAGAGGTTGATTTAGATGTCATCACACGTACTGATTGTAGTGCAGGCACCAGTTTTAGACCCAAATCAATTTTCCTTCCTCAAATCAAAAATGACACTATTGACGTATTTGAAAGAGGGGTAATGCAAGAATTTTTGAAATTATCCAGAAAACGATGGCATGGAAATAATAATTTATCTGACATCCAAATGAATGCCATTGAAAGCCTAAAAAATGATCGCACCATAGTCATAAAGAAAGCTGACAAGGGTGGGAATGTGGTGGTTTTATCACGTGAGATGTATGTTAATGAAGGTATAAAACAGTTGACTGACCCAGAGAAGTATGAGGCGAGCAGTAAAAAAGAATATGAGAAATCTGCTCAGTCTTATCAAACACAACTATCAGTTTGGTTTGAGAGAGGTATTCCAGAGAAAGAAGAATATAATTTTCTTGTCTGCAAACATCCCAAATTACCGGCATTGTACCTGCTCCCCAAAATTCATAAGGATAAATTAAATCCCCCTGGCAGACCCATCGTTTCATCTAGGGGAAGCTTTCTGGAGAATACATCCAAATATGTGGATTTTTTTCTCCAGCCTTTCGTACAAAAATTGCCATCTTACATTAAGGACAGAGGGGATTTCCTTAGACTCCTAAGTACAATGCAATGGGAAACTCGTTATAACCTTTTATGCCTTGATGTTATGAGCCTTTACACCTGCATCCCCCATGATTCAGGTATACGAGCTTGCGAACACTTCTTGAGAGAAAGATCAGCCTCATTTACTTCACACACTGAAATGTTAACCTCAATGATGCTCAGTTGTTTAACATTAAATTTTTTCATATTTGATGAGAAAATCTATAGGCAAACCCTAGGAACTTGTATGGGTAGTTGCTTTGCTCCTTGTTTTGCGGGTCTCTACCTGGGATTTTGGGAGGAGACCATAGTGAATAAAATGGAAACCAGAAAGAAAAATGTAATTGTCTGGGCACGCTACATAGACGACATTTTTGTTGTCTGGGATGGCAGCGAAGAGGAGGCTATCAATTTTGTTGAAGATTTGAACAGTAAAGATTTCAACTTAAAGTTCACTAGTCAATTCTCGAGCTCAGCATTAGAGATTCTTGACCTCAAACTGACGGTGGTAGAAGGCAAACTAGAAAGCATGCTGTTTCGCAAAGAAACAGCAGGCAATAGCCTATTACATGCGAGAAGCTGCCACCCAAGAAATCTGATCCACAGTATTCCCTTGGGTGAATTTTTGCGCGCAAAACGCAATTGCAGCACGGATTACAGCTATCACCTAGAAGAGGAAGCTATGACAAAACGTTTTCTCCAGAGAGGTTACACCAAAACAGTCATCAGAAAAGCCAAAACTGAAGTCAGGGCCCGCAACAGAATTGATCTTTTGACTGAAGCTAATGTAGAAGCTGTCAACCTTGATGACAAGATCAGATTTATAACTACGTTTAGCAGACAAGCCCAGCAAGTAAGACAAAGTCTTAACAAGTTTTGGAATGTACTTTCCACTGACAAAGACCTGGTTTCACAAGTGGAAACCTACCCTCAGATCACATACAGAAAGGCCAAGTCTTTAAAGGATGCCATTTGCAGGACATTAGAGCCATCTAAAGAGAAGGGTTCTAACATCAAGGGTTTTTTCACTTGTCGCAATTGCAAAGCATGCAAATATAGTAAAAACTGTAAAGAGTGCAAACTATCACCTTTATGCAAACCATTCACAATTCAAAAACACCTATCCTGCAACACAGATCACGTGGTGTATGCTCTCCAATGTCCTTGTAAAAAGACGTACATAGGAAGCACACTACATAAAGCCAAAAAGCGAGTACTTGAACACCTTAGAGCCATAAGAAATGGTGATAAACAATACCCTATGGCTAGACATTTTCAGACAGCCCACAATAAAGATGAAAGATTACTATCTTTCGTGGTCTTGGATTCAGTTAATGTCAACATAAGAGGAGGTAATCGTGTACAAGATCTAAGACGCTTAGAATCGAGGCTGATCATCCAATATCGCACAATGGCCCCTGAAGGACATAATTGTGATGAAGAATTGTCTGTACACTTGGGATAGAAGTCCACAACATTTGATATAAATTTAAAGAGAAATTTAAAAGAAACTCTAGAAGTTAAGTAAGTCAAGTATTTTTAATCAACTCAAGTTTGCATTTAAACCTTTCCCATAAATCCTGCCAGTTTTCTCTGCATCCATGCCTCTACAATTGTTAATGTTTAATGTTTACGTAACTTAATATGATAGGTATTTTTACGAACTCTAATGAGTTGTATCTACAAGATCTTTCCAAGAGTATAACAGATTTTCCTAAGGGAATTTATTTAACATTGTTTTTCTAACATTTTTATTTTAAGAAGTAAGATCTTTTTAATAGCCTGCGGCATCACACATTTTAGTATGTTTATGTGTATCTGTTTGTCAATGCGTTATTTATGGAAACTTATTGATTATTGTTGGTTTTTGTTTAGATCGCAGATTTGTTGGATTAGGAAGCAGTCATGAAAAGGATGGAGTTCTGTTCATTGTTATTGAAGATCAGCCAATTTTTCGTCCGACACCCTTATATATATTTATTTCGAGATATATAATGATTGCCCACTGGGGCTTTATTATTTTCTTGAGTATGACTCAAGGTATGATTTATCAATTCAAAGAGGGGAACAATAAAGTTTTTCCTTGGGTTCTATTGAATGGACTGAAAGCTAAAAATGACATGATTAATGAATTTCAGAGCTAATCCATGTGACTATTTATCTTTCCATTGTGAAGGAACATTGTGAGAAATAATTTAAAAACAGCAATTATTATGTTTCCAATGCTTTGAATAACATTTCATGTTTTTGTCACATTTATATAATTTTAAAATGACTATTTGAGTGATGGTAACTCTTTAAGTCTGTTTTCCATTATTATTTGTCACATGATGGTTTGTTTACTTAAGCAGATTGGCTAACGATACCTGTACTCGTGATCAAGGGGTTGTCCCCGAAACGTGTTGGGTTGTGTGCGAAGCGACAATAAATCACCGCTTTTTGCAACGTTATGGTCTTTGGCTGTTGATTTAACGAAGAGGAATTGACAATTGCTTTATATATATATATATATATATTATCTACTGGCGGTCGCCAGTAGATAGTTATAGTTAGGACCGTGTTTCCATAGGAAATCCGCAACATTCTATTTGGAATAACTTTGGCGCCAGTCGACGAATCCTCGCGAAATTTTCAAAACTAATGGGGCGCTACGCTCCGCTCCTACCCTGAAAGTCTCGGGGGGATTTGTCAAGCGGGGGCTGAGAAAAAAGGGGGGTCCCAAAACGCATTTTTCCCATGCATTTTCCCATAGGACCTTTAGTCCGAGCTACAGCCCGAACGGCTGAACAGAATTACTTGAAATTTGGTGGCAGAGAGGTAGTCCTCAGGTCAAGGATGTGCCTTTTGTAGGTCTGGTGTAAATCTGTTCAGCAGGTCCTGAGAAAATAGCATTTAAATCAATATATATATATCTGTAAGCGCGCTCCGTGCGCTTACCGTAAGCTTACCGTACGCGTACGGTGCCGTGCGCGAGCTCAATTCTGATTGGTGGTTACATGACTGTAAACATTCGAATCGGTCTAAATCAGGAAGTGTCGGCCGCCATTTTCTGTCTCTCGCACTGAGAAACAAAGGTGGGGAACGTGAAAAGGGGGCAACGAAGAGAGTTGCAGACCCCCTAGTGTTTGTCAGGGGGTCCAAGAAGGACCCAAAAGTACGAAAAATACATTTAATAATTTTAAAAAAAAATCGCGGGGTGCGCTTACGGTAAGCTTACCGTACGCACACGGGAAAAAAAAAAAAAAATAAAGAAGTAACAATCACATTTATTAAATAAATTAAAGGACCCACAAGGGAGAAAAAAACAAATGTTACTGTGTAAAAAAAGGCGAGGCGCGCACGGCATGGACTGCGCAACGTGGGCGCACAGTGAAAAACCAGAAAAAAAAAAAATACATAACTTAGCATTTAAAAAACCGTACAAATTCACTGAAAAAACCATAGGTTTCACACACGTTATAGTTAGGAATTATCATTTACAAAACCTTGCAAATTCACTTAAAAAACCATAGGTTTCACACATGTTATAGTTAGCTGTACATTTCACTCGTAAAAAAACACTGAAATTCCACGTTATAGTTAGATCAGGTAACTATAACTTGCGCGACCGCAATCCACAATGTGTAATTTCAGATGTCATCATTGATGTCATGAGTGATGTCACTGACCATGTCATGAGTGATGTAATATGTGACGTCATCAGCAGTTTATTGTGGGCGCGCAAGTTATAGTTACCTGATCTAACTATAACGTGGAATTTCATTGGTTTTTTACGAGTGAAATGTACAGCTAACTATAACATGTGTGAAACCTCTGGTTTTTTAAGTGAATATATATATATATATATATATATATATATATATATATATATATATATATATATATATATATATATATATATATATATTCACTGAAAAAACCAGAGGTTTCACACACGTTATAGTTAGCTGGACATTTCACTCGTACAAAACCAATGAAATTCCCCCGTTATAGTTAGTTCAGCTAACTATAACTCGCGCGCCCGCAATCCACTGCTGATGACGTCACATATTACATCACTCATGACATGGTCAGTGACATCACTCATGACATCACTGATGACATCTCAAATGACATCACTGATGACATCATCCAGTGAATGTGTGTTTTTCTGAAAATTATATATGTTTTATCTATGTATATCTCAAGGTCGATGGAAGAACAAATGGGTATATAAATGTCTAAATGGATGATTTGTTTTTGAAAAATTGATTGTATTACTGACTGATTAAGTGTACCTTAGTGAGTAATGTTTAAATATGTAAATAGCTGTATCAGTCTCTCACTTTGTGTATAAGTGGCTGCATGGGTTGGTGAGTAGCTACATGGGTGTCTATATAGGTTATTAGTTGGTTTTTTGAGTATCAGTCTGAGTGTCTGCATGGTTCGGTGGGGGATATTACGTAGTGCATAGGTGCATGAATGAGTGACTCACTGTTTGTATGTGTTGAAGACAGCATGTGTGCAGGACTGTATGGGTGGATGAGTGTGTGCATGGGTGTGTTAGTGAGTGAATGACTGTCTCAATAGTGTCTCTATGAGTAACTACATATGTTTTAAACTAGTATATGTGACTATTGGTGTATATAAGTGAGTATATGTGAGAGTGAGAGATTGAAAGAGTTCCTGTATGAATAAGTATGTGTTTCTATAAGTGATTGTTTAAAAGACTAAGTATGTGTAAGTTTCTGTAGAAGTAAGTGTGGTGGTGTGTGTATAACTGAATATGCAGGTAAACGGATGTTTGATTCTTTATTAGCATGAGTGACTACGTGTGTGAGTAACTTTATGGATGAGTGGCGTTCTGTAACAGAATGTATAGGTGTATGAATACATATGATGAGTGAGTGCATGTATGAGTGACTGTATAGGACTGTTGGTGAATGAGTGGATGTGTATGTGGATCTTACAATTACTGAATAGGTTTTTGTAACTGGTATTGGTATGTCCATTGTTTTGAAAATTTTACTTTCTATTTTTGAATGTGTGTATCAAAGGTTATATTAGGGTGAGAGGAGGTCTGCCACTCTATCACAAGGATGATGTCATCAGTGATGTCATTTGAGATGTCATCAGTGATGTCATGAGTGATGTCACTGACCATGTCATGAGTGATGTAATATGTGACGTCATCAGCAGTGGACTGCGGGCGCACGAGTTATAGTTAGCTGAACTAACTATAACGGGGGAATTTCATTGGTTTTGAAATGTCCAGCTAACTATAACGTGTGTGAAACCTCTGGTTTTTTCAGTGAATTTGCAAGGTTTTTTAAATGCTAATTCCTAACTATAACGTGTGTGAAACCTATGGTTTTTTCAGTGAATTTCAAAGGTTTTTTAAATGCTAATTTTTGTATTTTTTAATTATATTTTTTATATATTTGTTTTTCAAAAATTTCCCTATGTATACATTTATATATTATCTGTATCCTTTAATTTGGTGTGGCTCATTTTTTTTTAAACTTTCAATTAGGATAAAGTTGAACAACATAGTTAATATCTTCTATTAAGTTATGTTCACTTATTTTTTTTTTTAATAAATTCTTAGGGTGCGCGCTCACAGCGCGCACCTAGTACGTTTGCGTACGTTTTTTTAAAATTCCGACGTATGTTATTTACGTATGCATACATACGTTTTAGTGCGCGATCGTAGCGCGCACCCAGTACGCATGCGTACGTACGCATGCGTGCGTACGTCGTACGTTCACCACACGGTACAGTTGCGTATACGCGTACAGTACGCGCGCTGACGTTTGCGCATATGCGCGTTACGTACGTGCACAAGACTAATGCGCATGCGCGCGTACGTGTTTGCGCATGCGTAATTGCACCGTGCGCGCTGGGAGCTTGCTCCGTGCGCGCACCTCGAGGTATGTGATGAATAAAACAACACTTTTAATTGGTTTTCATTACTTTCAGTTTCAGATTGTTTCAACACCACACCCAATCCCCTCATGGCAAGTCATGTGATCCAGAAACATCACTTTTCATTGGTTCAAAGTACTTTTAGTTCCAGATTCTTCCAAAATCACACCCACCCCCCTCATTGTTAGTTGTGATTCCCTAGGAGAAGGAGCTAATCTGTGTGTTGAGATACAATGGAAGAGCAGCAGCCATCTTCTGAGAGTGAACAGGACACTCTTGAGAGACAGAGGCAGAGGAAGCAGAAAGACTCCTTCATATGGCAGTTTTTCACTTTTCCAGAGGGACAAAAGAAGGTGAATGCACCAAAGGTCACCAGCAAACTGTGTCAGAGCGTCTTGTCACGTGGGAATGCTAACAAGAAGTACTCTTTTAGTATTCATACTATGACGAGGCACGTTGAGGCAATGCATCCAGTGACTTTTCGTCGAGCTTCTGGAGCAAACCCTCCACCTGCTCAGCCGACGACATCTGCAGCAGCTCAGCCGAGCACATCTTCGGCAGCTCAGGCGAGCACTTCTTCTGCAGTGGTGCCTTCACCTTCTTCCACACCTCTGGATATTCGTCCTTGTTTTGGGAGGATGAGTACACACTGCATGGATTGTGGTACTCTTATTACTTTGGGTGAGAGCAGTATTGATCTCATTCAAAGAAAATTTGAGGAGCATCCTTGCGAAAGGCCATAATTTTGTTATTTTTTTTTTTCGTTTTTCTCTTCCTCTGTCCCTACATTAACTCAAGGGCTCTTTTTAGAGCCACCTAAAATCAAAACACAAAAACTTGTTTTTTAGAATCTATTTCTCTTTTTGTTTAAGGTGCGCGCACTCAGCACGCACCCAATGGTTTTTTTTTGTTTTTTTTAAAAATCATTTTTTTCACCTTTAGTAAACCTTCAGGGACTCCCTGAGAAAGAGAGGGGAGTGGCAAAGTAATTTAAAAAGAGATGGTGTACATTTCACAGATGAAGGGAAGAGAGTGTTCCTATTAAACTTTAAACTCTACATCATTATTTATGTATAGGTAACCAAAAAAGATAATAGCTCATTTTAGTGCTGCATTTCAATTGCCTGTATTTACAAGGAGAGGAAAAGACACACAAAGAGGCTTATCCTCTCCTTGTAAATATGGAAAAGTACCCTGCGCCACTAGTTCGTCTTGAAAATTGACGTAGTGGTGGTGCAGGTGACTTGTAAATGTGCCCCAGAGATGTTAAGGAAATTAAGGGTAAAACAGACAAACTGAGAGTGACAGATACAGACACAGAGAGCAAACAACTTAGAAGGAGTAAGGCAGTTAAAAAGACTAAGACATATGGATACAGAAAAAGAAACATGGATGAAAAATTAGTGATGGAGCTAGTAAAGGTAGGGGAGTAGTATAGAAGGAGTGAGGAAGTTACAAAAGAGTAGTAAAGCAGGAAGAGAGAGTGAGAAGAGAAATGAGAAAAGTTGTGTAAGGAGAGGTGAAGAAAAGGAAGCATGAAACGAAACCAGTGACACATACAGATATGTTAAACTTACCTGACCATCAAAATAAATAATTTAGAATTAAATGTTTTTATTTAATTGCAAAGATAACTGAATAACATCTTCTACATTTTCTTTCTAGTTCTGAAAAAAAGTATTAATATTCAACAATACACTTTATTAAACAGTACATGTTTTTTCATATTTAGTAAAGCAATTTTTTTGCCCTTTTTTTGCTGTTTTCAGAATGTTTTGATTTTCACTGAAAATAGTGAAATCAATTGTATTCATCATTTAACAGCGGGCAAAAAAACAACAATCTGAAAGATTGTTTAAAAAAGCCCCAAATGTATCCTCACTAAAACATACCTTAATAGAAATGTTAAAAATACCTTTTAAGAAGAATAACAATTTCCAAAAAATAACGTCTGTAAACCTTGTTACAAAAGAACATTTTCCAAAATAATATCTGTCAAAGAAGTCCACAATTGTTTGTTTTACCTTTCCTTACGGCCAAATGGTAAGTTTAAAATCTCTTTTGAGCGAAATATCCAATTTTAATCCTTTTAAATTTTAATAAAGCTTTCTTCCAATGATGATGTTAGTATTTAAAATTTGGGTTTCAGAAAAATTAGGTAACAATTGGGTAAATCATAAGGCAAACGTTGCTTGAAAATCAATTGAGAATCATTACACAGTGTCCATACTTTTTCACATTTAAGATAAACTGTGTAATGACCAGAAGTTATAGAAGGTCCATCATGAAAAATTATTGCAACTGCAACAAAAGTTTTTCCAGATATTGATAATTGTTGTCCTGTAAACTTCTTTATTAAAGTGTCCAATTTTGAACCATCAGCTCTACAACGTTGCATCATTAAAATTACATACTGTCCATATTTCTTTAAAAATAACGTTGACAACATGTCTGATTTACATTGAGAACATTCCATGTTGTGATTAGCATCTTTAACTAATTTACTAAAAGTCACTGTTTTACTCTCTGGTAATGGTAAATATATGAACCTTTCAGAATCAACATTACTACTGCTTGTGTTCATACAGTTATCACAACAATGTTACCATTTATAAGAGACACCAAATAAATTTTCTACTTCTACCCCTTCATCTTCCAGTACCATCAGGATATACATCAAGAATTCCTGTGCATCTTGCTGGACATTTTGTGTAAACTGTGTACGTCCAGAACATACATCTAAAAGATTTCTAACATCAGAAGCACTTTCTATTTTAGTTTTATCATTACTCAGCTTCTCATAGAGGAGACTCAGCAAAGAACAGAATATTTTTTCATGATTTAGTGTTATCTGCTCCTGCAAAAAATCAAGATAAAATACAACATTCAGCACTACATTTGCGTAGCAGTTGACACCAGAGCTATTTTCAAAATGACAACCAACAACCTCTTCCACACTGTCCTTTTTCTTTTTGCTTGCAGTCACATCACTATCTTTTTGTTTTCTCTTCTGTACACCCTCATTACAGATATTCTCAAATCTCCTTTTCCGACAAACAACACGTTTTTCAAACACAGGATACTGACCTAAATGAGGAGCATAGCTTCTTCTTAATCTATTATACTCCTTTGTAGTGAGTTCTCTCTGAATACGTACAGGCATTGTTAAGTTAGCATAACCACGTTAGATGTTAGAAAGCCATCTTTTTGCTTTTGCACACGACACTGCGTTTACATGTTATTTCTTAAAACGAACTGCTGTCTCGAGACTTGCTTCACACAAGATCAATCTGTTGTTACCATCCCAAGCTCTGCGCAGCGACCTTGGTCTGTACACGGTGTGACAAATAGTCTGGATTATTACACAATGCATGTTTTTCACTCTAGGTTGATCGGCCCACTATTTAGCCATAACACACGCGCAGCTGCAAATGCCTGAAAGTTGGTGCTTTTAATATCACAGACATCATGTTTATTATTCAGACCGAAGACGAGCCTTCCTGCGAGAAGACTCCTGATGCTCCTGTGATGTGATTTCACTAAGCTGATCTTTGAGGTATGGGGTCCCCTGTTCAAGCCTAAGAGACCTTCTATTAGCATAATAATAATATTAGCTTCTTAGTAAAGGGAAGGTGGTAGTATCCACTGTCATTATAATATGATCACCCCTTTTATATTCTATGGTATTGTAACTATGTTGCTGGTTTTGATATTAATCATTTGTCTGCTTGTATTAGCCAAAGTACTGCATCTTAGGACACGTGGTCTATAAAAATAAACCCCTTTTATTTACAACGTGTCTCTGTTGATTATTGTTGTGGACTGATGTGAGAATAATATACGAACAGGTATTTCCGATTCCCACCATTCCTGAGTATGTACTGAGTCGCTTGTTCTGGGTTGTCTATTCATTGGGACCGCCGAGCTAAATCTCGGATAACGAATGGGACACTTATGCTAGCCGGATATTGGGTTCTGGGTTCTGAGGTGAGTTTCTGGTACACCACAATTCACTGAGGTCCTGGGGTTCTTCGCATAGTTCTGTGTATCAGCAGAATCCCTGCAACATGGCGCACCTAACGTTTGGTCTATGAGTTGAAACGCCTTAGTAGTGCTTACATTTAGTCCACAGCACCCTCATTCTTGTTTCCGGATAACAAGTCTGACGGATTTAAACCTACCTAGTTCTATTGATATAGGTTCCTTCAAGCTTGATCATTAAAAAGGTTATTGAACCCTTGTGCTACTAAATACTTGAAGTATAGCTTGTCCTTATGGCAGTAGACATTGCGGCGCACAGCCGTGCAGCTCTGAAACGTCATTTGACGCAGTATGGGGTGCCGGACACGGGCATGGACGTCATCTTTGTGGTGGGAGCCGATGCGGCTCACCCGTTTGAGTTGTTCTATTCCTGGGTGACGATTCCGGCAGTCAGTGGGGATGACGATACCTTTCATTCTTACACTGCTACTGCCGTGCCTGCTAACTATGCGCCGTATAGGACACAGGAGATACCAATATCTGCTTGGCAACATCAGATTTGGTTTAATGGCGCCCTCCCCCATGTGGTTATACCGCCGAGAATGGGCCCTTTATCAATTGCAGGGGCCACTTGGCCGGTACTAGCCGGATTTACGCCTCATCCCCGTTACCTCACGGTGACGGTGGCTGAATTGCGTGTACTACACACTGCCCTTATATCAGTATATAGGGCGTTGGTGCAGTATGTGTCACGCACTGTACAGGCGGGGGCGCCTGTTAGTGCGGGACAACCTAGTGATCGTCACGCGGTGGTCATTAGTCCTGTTATGGTCAATTCTGTTATGGGCAAGCGCCCCCTCACAAGGGATGATTATCCTTTTTGGCTTGCTGAAAAATTTGACCAAATAGAGGCGGTTTATCCGCATACAACTCCTGTGGAAAAACACAGGATCCTCACCATTAGTTTGCCTAAAGACTTAGTTCCCCATATAGATGATTGTGTATCCTGGGGTAAGATTTTTGCTGCGACGTACGCGCAGTGCTTTGGCACTCCGTCTATGTTACAGCTGCCCTCCATAATTAAACAGGTTCAAGAGGACCATGGAGCGGAGTCTGCGATAGAATTGGGGATGCGGCTCCTCGGAGATTTTGGCCTGGTGGCTACCATGATAATGGGAAACCTTAAGGGTGATGCGTTGCACTTTCAGGTTCGTAATGAACTGAAGAAAGTTGCTGAAGAGGACAAGCCGCAGGAATTTGCAAAAATAATTTCAGAAGCATATCGTGATTTGGGTCGTAGCTCTTTAGGAGTTAAGCCTGTGATCAAAAATCCCGATTCTAAGCAGCAGGGTAAGGCAGAAACTTCTGGTAAGGATGGTCGGCCAATTTTTCCAAAACAACCTTGGCGGACTAAACAACAGGGAAAGCAGCAGCAGAAACAGGGCTCTCGGCCTGCCTCTCCCGTACAGTCAAGTAGTGAACGCACTTATGATCTGCGAGATCGTGCTACTATTAAGTCTCCTGATAGATTTCAGGTTTCTGAACCGCGCTCTCCTCGTTCTTCACAGGAAACATCGGCTACACAGTCTGGTGGCGGAGGCGGTGGCAAAGGTCGGGGTGCTCCACAACAGCGTGACCAACCCCGACAGACTGAGGGTAAAGGCAAGCAGGACGAGTTTGCTCGACAAAGACCCCCGTTTCAGAAGAAGAAAGTGGCGGCTCTGACGGCAAAATATGCCTCAGATAGTGCGGACACAGCTTCAGAACCGGACATGGGCGCTGACGCTACTGGACAGCGCGGCAGAAATTACCATAGTCCGTCAAGCTCTGCGTCCATTTCTGGCGGCGACAGCAACTGATGTATTGGTTACTGTTGAAACAGCTGACACCAGAGTGGCTCCCCCTGATAGACTTTATGAAATAGTCTTATTAATAGAGGGTGACATACAACGTACTATAAAAGGGATTTTTTGGGATAATCTGACCACCACCTATGATATCCTCCTAGCGGAGGCAGATTGGCCCCCAGCCTTCGTTTTGGAAGCTCCTAGAGGGGAGGAGAAAATCCTCCCGTCCTTTGCGCACACGGTGCCTAAGGACCAAGCTGAAATGTACGCTGGTGAGTGGGCGCTGGCGCTTGCGCCAGCGGTATATCGTACTCAAGTGGGTTGGGACCGGTTGTCCCCCTGCCATGAGATTCCATTGCGGTCTGTGCCCCAGCCTCAGCCCCAATATCCCATGCGTCGTGAAGCTAGACCTCACGTCGCGGCGATCCTTGAACAATTGGAATATCAGGGTGTAATTGAAACTTGTGTGTCCCCTATGAATAACCCTTTATTCACTGTAACGAAGCCTGACGGCTCGTACCGTTTAGTTTTGGATTACCGGCACCTAAACTCCCATTGCCGGACCTGCGCGGTACAAAATACACATAGCTCGGCTCTAGTCGACAGTCTCGTGCGTAAACGGTTTAAAACGACACTTGACATTTCCAATGGCTTTTTTAGCCATAACCTGTCCACACTGAGTAGCCAGTGGACAGCGTTTACTTCGGGCGGAAAACAAAAACAGTTTACGAGATTAGCCATGGGCTACAAAAATAGCCCTGGCGTCTTTTCCGCTCGCGTGGTTTCTCTCTTAGAAAGAATAGACCCCGAGGCATACTCCTATGTTGACGATATCTACCTCACGGATGACGAGCTGTTGCCGCATCTGTCTCGAGTCGACAATATTGTAGTGAGTTTTGCTGACTATGGCTACAAATTCAATTTTGCGAAGTCTCACATCGCGGAATATACAGTGTTGTTTTTGGGCTACGAGCTCAATAATGAAGGAAAGGGGTTAGCTCCCCACTTTCTGGAGAAGTGCGCATGCTTGAGTGCGCCAACGACACTAAAGAAATTACAATCTCTGCTGGGCTTTCTGAATTTCGGCCGTACGTACATTCCTGATTATGCCCAGCGTATCAAGCCGCTTTACGCCTTGGTACAACCCACATTTTCGAAGTCTAGCTGGCAGCTGGAACATTCTAAAATTTTACAGTCTTTACAGGCTGACCTTCTTGCTTCACAATATTTGCTGACACGTGATAACCGCACTAACCTGGTAATAAGAATAGTGCCAGGCGCCGTGGGTTTCACGTATTTGACGTTTAATGAGGGCGATACAGTCCCCATTGCGTACAAATCCCACTTGTACACCTCTGCTGAATTACGTTTTTCCGCGGTCGAAAAAGTTCTGACTGCTGTACAGATGGCGATCCTTAAAGAACGCGCACTGTCACATGGGAAACAGATTCTGGTCGTAACACCCTATCCTGCCTTAGAAGCGGTGACAAAGGCAAGTGTACCAAATTCTAAAGCTTTGCATCCTCGGTGGATACAATGGGCCACAACACTGACGTCGCCAGACGTCACCTACATCTTTGATGCCTCATTACAGACTCAAGAGTTCTTGCAGTATGAATTCGTTCATCCGGCTCCTCTGTCTTTGCGCCCGCTCGAAGAATACCATTGTGTCATATACACTGACGGGTCTGCGCAGCCCGCAATTGGATCAAAGCACGCTTACTCAGCGGCTTGCGCAATTGTCGTAGGTACTTTCGTAAATGGTGAATTCCAATCTGATGCAGTGCATACGCAGTCATTGGGCGATTGTACCGCGCAATTGGCGGAGCTTCGGGCTCTAGTGCTTGCACTGGAGTTTGCTGATCCCCGAGTCACTACTCTAATAGTGAGTGATTCTTTCTACTGTGTCCAGTCCTATAATGACAATTTACACTTCTGGTCTCAGAATGACTATCGAGACACAAAAGGTGGCACAATTAAGCACAAAACGCTTTGGGTTCGAGTGGCAGACTTTAAAGAACGTCTCCCTCTCGTGAATGTTATTCACACTCTTGGTCACCAGCGACTTGGTGTCCATGCTGTCGGCAACAGCTTGGCTGACGAGGCAGCTAAAACAGCAGTGGCTACATACTTAGTGGCAGCAGTTACCAGATCAAAGAGTAAGATTGATGATGACATCTTGGCAGCTATTGCTGCTACAGAAAAGGGAGGCGATTACCCGAAGGGTTTTCCTTCTCGTTACATTTACCATTTAAGTCCTGATAATGTCCCATTAGTGAGGATTAACGACGTTGGTGACAGAATTATTCCCAACGCGGACTGCAGACCCGCACTGATTCTGGCTGCTCATGAGGGGTTGGCGTCTGCCCACGCCGGAGTGTCAGCCACAATATCTCTGCTACAACAACGTTACTGGTGGTTTGGTTTATATAAACAAGCGCGCGCTTATGTTCTTGATTGTGACATTTGCCAACAGATTAAACCTTCTACTGTTGCGCGCCCATCACAAACACAGTTGTACATATCCAATAAACCATTTGGTTGTGTTTATTTGGATCACTGCGGTCCTTTTTCTTCTGATACTGCGTACAAGTACATCTTGGTTGCAGTGGATTCGTGCACACGTTTTCTGTGGGTATGGCCACAAAGGAGTGCTGACTCGCGGACTGTCATCAGAGATTTGCGTGTCTTTGTGGGAACTTTTGCGTGTGGTACCTTCCATTCTGATCAGGGCCCTGCGTTCGCCTCTAAGGCTTACAAGGAGGCTATGAGAAATTTGGGGGTCCTAGTCAAATTTTCGTCCCCCTACCGACCTGAGGGTAATAGTGTGGTGGAGCGAATGAACCGTGACTTAAAGCAATCATTGACAGCCCGTGTTTTAGGCACAGGCCGGAACTGGCTAGCCCATTTGTATAACGTCCAACGTGCACTTAATAATCTCCCTAGAAGGTCTCTGGGTGGGCGGACCCCGTACATGATGCTCTTCGGAATCAGAATGTTTGTACCAGACCTTGATGGTCTAGACATGGCGGCGTCGACCGCACCCTTTGACGTAGATGATCACTGTGCTGTTTTACAGACTCTACAAGAAGCCAGAGACACTCTATCGAAGGAACACTTGCCCTCCACATCTGAAGTTGAAGTTCAGGTTCCGGTAGTCGGCTGGCTACCCCGAGTTGGAGATCTGGTCCGTGAGAAGGTGGAGAACAAGAAGGAGTTCGGCCCCTCTTATCGTGCACCAGTTCCAGTGCTTGGAGTGCAGGGTACAAGAACAGTCATTTTACCTCCACTTCCTGGTCGCAAAGAAAACAGGTACATCTCTATTGACAATGTCAAACTTCAGCGAGTGGCCGATACTTCTTAGCATGACTCCAGCAGTTTCATGCCAGACGATGCAAAGAAATTCAATGTTGACTCTTGCTTCTAACACCTTGCCTGATGTTGCCATCGAGATGCAATCGGTTACTGATCCCTTGTTGATACCATCGGCTGGTGGTTTGCCCGAAGAGACTGAGTATGCTTATCCTACACGTGGTCCCTCGCCTGTTTTACAATCTACGGCACTTGGCCAGTCCCGTTTCTCCTTTGACACTAACTCGTTGCCCTCAAGCCCCCCATCAAACATTGCTGTTTTTTTCAGCTGGTTTAAGAGACATTTTTTGATTGCCCCTTGGACATACATTTGGCTGTTGCTTTTCAGTGTTTTTTTGTTTATGTCCATTGGATTCGTGATAGTTTTTTTCCGTCTTGTGGATGGCCACTATCTAAGTGAGAGATCGACAATTAGACTTATCAATGGAACTTTGGCCCCCCACTCCTCGTCCCACGTCATGAAGAGGGACCAGACTTTTGTGAATATTACTGCCTGGCCCGTCTTGGATGGAATCGCATGGGATGCTGTTAAATTCCAAATTCATGGGCCTACAGAGGTCATTAATGTACCTAATGTATTTCGTGTTTCTATGGGTGATGTGGTTAGGCAGAACATACGTTCTGATGATTGGGATGTACACGCCATTGAATCACTGTTTTCTGATTTGAAATATTATGCCGCTTTTGATGCTGAAGATTTATACGAAAATGCGGCTAATTATGCGGAACAGTATTGTTTTCAACATTATGGCAATCATTTCCTGCATAAAGCAAATACATTTAGAAATTTTGTAAATTCTACCCAATGGGAACACTGTCCCACTCCCGAATTCGGAAGTTCACAAACACTAGTTAACAAGTATTCATATTTTACTGATTTCAGTGTTTCCAACCCGGCAGCGTTTTATTTTAAGGTGCTGCCTGAGTCTCCCGCAAAGGTTAGACTGACACACACAAAGTTACTTTATTCCAAGTCCTTTATGGACGAGTTGTCAATCAAAGGTTATGATGTGTGGAAGGCTACTATTGATATGAAATCGGTTTGGGGTTCCAAGCCGTGGCAGGTACAGGGTACAGAGGCTTTACATCGTGCCTGTCTTATACCAAATCATATTTTATTTTTAAATTCATCCATCTTCCAAACCACCTGTTTTGGATTGGCTACTTCTAAACAATTAAAGTCACCTTCTGTGCCGGATCTGGGCGCTTATCCCAATTGGGATAACCACACAGATCTGTCCCTTGCTGCTTTGCGATCCTTAGTTTCAAATACATCTTTCAATATTTCGAAAGTTAATAGTGAGGGTTGGTTAGTTTGGCAAAGCAGTTCAGATATCTGTCAACGACGTTTTCTGGGACTGAAACCGGGGTATACTCAGGAACGCGTAGACCCTCGGTTTGAGTCGTCACATACTGTAACTACATACTCTGTGGGCAAGTTATGTCAATCTTGGCTGCGACATTCCACTTTGGCGTCTGTCAAGGTTCATTTATCACAATTACATGACAAAATAGATTTGAATGATTTTGTTAAGGGTCCTGTGGGTGGCAGAACCAAGAGGTGGGCGTATGCTATTTACAACGAAGTCTGGAAGTTGTCACAGATTGAGGCGGCTTCCAGATTGAGGGCTATTGACCAAGCCAACATGGAAAAGGTTTTAGCCGTTATAGATAACAGCATTAGCACTCTCTCTTCTAGGATTTATACATTGGATAATATTGTTTCATCAGTTGTTGATATTGTGCATGATGATATGTCTGTGTTATATCATGGTCAAAACCAGTTGCGTTCTGTTATGCAGTTTGCATGGACATTGCAGACGTTAAAGGCAGGGAGAGTCCCTTGGGACTATCTTAACACTACATCGTTATTCCTTCCCTTTAACCTTACTGACAAGCAGCGATTTATGTCCATGAAGGATGCTACATATTCATTGTTGCATATTGAAAAGTTAGAACCGTTGCCCTTCTCAGTAGCAGAGATCAATTCGGCTACGTGGCTAGCACACGGATTGATAACACTACCTTTTGCGCTTTTTAAGTTTACGTCTTGTATGAAACATTATGCTTTGGGTAGATATGAACCGCTAGGCACCGCTTTCATACATGAGGTTTGGTCCCTCCCCTTTACGTATCGATGTACTAGGGACGGGACTGAGGTTTATTTGAAAGGCGAGGAATGTACCACGTCACCAGACCATTCCTTGGTTTGTAGGCACATTCAATTACACGGCGCATGCAATGTACAAGCACCGAACTTAGCCTGCATCCTACGAGGTATCCCAGTGCCTGTGATTACGCCGTCTTTCACGCTGCTAGCAAACGGTAGTTATTTAATTTTGAATAATGAAGCTTGCTGTGGGATGTTAGTGGGAATCCCGTATATAGTAACTGTCTCGCAGAAAGTGGTCTGCTGCAATAATGTTCTCTTTCCACCCCCGCATGGGCGGCTGGATGCTTCCATCTGGCCTTCGATTCCAACCTTGAAAGCAGAGTTCAACAAGTTGAGCAGAATAAGAGCCCTATTGTCCCAAAAAGAGGTGTCTTTGACTTCATCTCGTGAAACATTCGTCCTTCACGTAGCTAATACGCGCACTGAGGTACAGGCGCTTCTGAATACTGACCTCCCCCTGCATTTCGGCTCTTTGATCCAAACTATTTTCAATGCCTCGTCCACGACCGGCCTGGCTCATTTTTTTAAACTTGTGGGCTCGGGTCTCGTGACCTCTTTCCAAACTATTTTTGGTGTGGTTCCGGGATTTTTTCATTCACTTTTCTCGAGCATCTTTGGAGGTGTTCCGCTGCTTCTGGCACTAGTGGCGGGTGTGCTGCTTTTCCTTTTCATACTACGGAATGGCTGCTCCTTCTGTGCCACACGTGCACCTGTCCCGCCTGCATCTTCTTCGGGATAGGATGCTTGACTTTTATGGAACTCTGCCATTGGCGACCTTAAGCCTGGCATATGGATTATCTTTCCGGTATTGCTACTTCACCTGCATGCAGCCTGTGCTTCACTGCCTGGATTGTCCCTTTGAATGGCCTTTGGATTTGTGCTTGACCAGCCTGGTGTCTCCGGTGCCGGATTTCGATCGACTAATGAGGCCCTTAGTGTCTCACGAGTTGACCTGTTCTGGTGTCCGGATAATGGCTTGTGGAGCAGCACATGGGATCCTGGGTAATTGGGACATCTCTACAGCTGCCTACAACTTCTTGGCTATGAGCTATTTGGAGGAACATTCCGGGTGCCCTCTGATCGTGCTGGAAGCTCCGCTGATTGAAGAACACGTGTGTTCCTTTTCGTTGATGGATTGGATGGCTGAGACTTTCGCTGGCCCTGCAAATGATTTTTTGTTGGAAGCGGTTGCCACATATGCTGCCTATACATTCATGGATTGACTGCACTGTCGTCCTTGGCGCCTGACGCTCCTGGACAGCACCCTGCCGCGGCATTTACCTTTTTCTTTTTTTGCTTTCTCCCTGATGGTTGTTTTGAGTTTTTTTTAATTGATTGTATTTTTTTTCGGACACCACAGTTTCCCCTTTTGCTTTTCAATTTTTTCGTTTCAGACTTTAACTCATTCTGAACCTTTGGATTGGTTACGCCTTGTTCTGCTCTGACGAAACTGAACTCTGCGTTCTCTCTTTTCTTGCCTACTAAATAGTGCTTCGATCAAGGGGGCGTGTAGTGAGTTCTCTCTGAATACGTACAGGCATTGTTAAGTTAGCATAACCACGTTAGATGTTAGAAAGCCATCTTTTTGCTTTTGCACACGACACTGCGTTTACATGTTATTTCTTAAAACGAACTGCTGTCTCGAGACTTGCTTCACACAAGAGCAATCTGTTGTTACCATCCCAAGCTCTGCGCAGCGACCTTGGTCTGTACACGGTGTGACAAATAGTCTGGATTATTACACAATGCATGTTTTTCACTCTAGGTTGATCGGCCCACTATTTAGCCATAACACACGCGCAGCTGCAAATGCCTGAAAGTTGGTGCTTTTAATATCACAGACATCATGTTTATTATTCAGACCGAAGACGAGCCTTCCTGCGAGAAGACTCCTGATGCTCCTGTGATGTGATTTCACTAAGCTGATCTTTGAGGTATGGGGTCCCCTGTTCAAGCCTAAGAGACCTTCTATTAGCATAATAATAATATTAGCTTCTTAGTAAAGGGAAGGTGGTAGTATCCACTGTCATTATAATATGATCACCCCTTTTATATTCTATGGTATTGTAACTATGTTGCTGGTTTTGATATTAATCATTTGTCTGCTTGTATTAGCCAAAGTACTGCATCTTAGGACACGTGGTCTATAAAAATAAACCCCTTTTATTTACAACGTGTCTCTGTTGATTATTGTTGTGGACTGATGTGAGAATAATATACGAACAGGTATTTCCGATTCCCACCATTCCTGAGTATGTACTGAGTCGCTTGTTCTGGGTTGTCTATTCATTGGGACCGCCGAGCTAAATCTCGGATAACGAATGGGACACTTATGCTAGCCGGATATTGGGTTCTGGGTTCTGAGGTGAGTTTCTGGTACACCACAATTCACTGAGGTCCTGGGGTTCTTCGCATAGTTCTGTGTATCAGCAGAATCCCTGCAACACCTTTACACAGTTTGCATCAGCACTTACTTTTGAATCATCAAAGTCTATCATGAATAAACCAGATAATTTTTTCACGCGTGACAAAGCAACATATGCCATACTTTCTTTAAACACAGTAGATCCAATGTTTACAAAAGCACTATCAACAGTTAATCCTTGAGATTTGTGAATAGTTACAGCATATGCTAGAGAAAACGGAAACTGCTTCCTACGCACATATAAGTCTTTCACAAGCAAGAAACAAACTGAACAACGACAAATTCAATTCCAACTTTTTTCCGGTAATTAATAAAACCCACAACTCTTCCCATAGCTCCATTCACTAAACCTTTCTCTACATCCAAATTCCGTCTTAAAATTACTCTACAGTTCATACACACATAAAGATTCTTTTCCAAACCAGCTGTTTTTGAAATGTTTTTCTCCAGAGAATCCAATTTAGTACCCAATTTGCCTGTCAATATAACAGTTATTCGTTCATGTTCTATTTTATCCACAGCTTCCAGTTTTATGATCTCTTCATTTTCCAATTTCAAAAGTTCTTGATTGAATACAGAGCATTCATGTAGTGTTGGCATTAAGCAGATTACCGTATTTTTTTCTGCAATTTCCTTGTATATTTTCTCTGGAACTATTTCTTCTGTTGGAAACAAATTACTCAGCAATCGACTCTGTAATGCTTTTCTGCCATGTTCTGTGAGTAGTCCAATTCTTATATCTTTCAGAATACTTGCATAGTCCTCATCATTGGCTTACCTCATATTGGTAATGAGTTCCTTATACTCAAAATATGTCCAAATATTTACATTGCCTATACTTTTTTTGTGTCTTCATGTGTAAGTGTATGGAATACCGGTTGTCCTTTAACTGGAGTAAGTTGCAAAAGATCTCCAAAAACTATGACGTGTTTTCCTCCAAATAGGACGTCAAAGTCTGTCTTCAGAATTTGCTGCATTCTTAAATGCACAAAGGCAAGCATTAAGTTTGATACCATGCTAACCTCATCAATAATGAGTACTTTCATTTTCTTCAATACTCTTGAAACTTCCAAGCATGCTTCTCCTGCTAGTTTGTGGTACTGTATTTTGATCTCATGCTCTACTGGTAACATTAGCAAACGATGTAAGGTAACTCCTTTGATGTTATACGCTGCTAACCCAGTTGGAGCAGTAACAACACAAGACAAAATGGATTCCATTTTCTTCTGTAGGTAGCTTCTAATTACATTAATTAAGAAACTTTTTCCAGTTCCTGCTTGTCCACTTACATACATTCTCATTGGTTCAAAAGATGTGCATGAGCACTCTTTATTTTCATGTAGTAATCCGTGATCAATTTTTTGTCTGACTTCTTCCTAAATTTGTTTTTGTTCTTCATTCAGTTGCTCCTCCAAATATGTTAAGTCTACTAAATCTTCCTGAGCTTGATTCATAGCTGTATCCACTTCGTTCATAGCTATTGCTGCTTCATTTTCGATGATCGGTTGTCCTAGAGGATCTTGACTGAATGTCCCAGAACTTTGACTGTCTTGAGAACTGTCTCTAGCTACTTCAGCTGCAATTGTGGTTCTTGTTCAATTTCTTCATTTAACATTTGAACATAAGTTGTGAAAGTACTGCATTCAATGCTGTCTTTGCTAGCATTGAAGGAATCTTCATAGCTCTGAAATTCTCCAAGTAGTTCGTCCTCTTAACGCCATGGTTTAAACAGCTGCAAAAGTGCCAAGTAGTAAAATTCCTTTTTATCAGGAGTGTCGCAACTCAGCTTCCGGTGATTTATCAAACTTCCTTTTGTTTGCTTCACCAAACATCCTTCCTCACCAATTACTTTATATTTTCCATTGTTGATATCTTCTGTGACATTCCGTTTAAAAATAAAGTTCTGCAGCACTTCATAGAGACACATGTTCTCAAGGTGATGACTTCTTTGTGGATAATATGTGTCCAACATGTTTGTTCTTAAAATGTCTGTACTTTCTGGTTCGTACTCTGCTAAATATTCAATTTCTCGAATAGATTTCAGTACCCGATTTCGCATTCCTGCAAGACCTAAACTTGCCCAAATTATTCTTCTGGATTTTGAGTACAGACTTGCAGATGATAACCTATCTGAGCATTCGTAGGATCCAATTTCTCGATGCGATAACATCTTTAAACTGAAACTGTATAGCTTCTTACTGACAGACTTCTCGTGAGAAATCTCTTCCCACATTTCTTTTAATTCCGTTTTCTCAGATTTAGTGATGTAAGATGTGACATAGCGAGCAACAGCAATAGAATTGTCAGCCACATACTTTATATCCATGTTAGCATTCCACATGGATAAAATGACTGGGTTGTAGTCATTTATATATTTTGACTCTTCTTTTCTTCTTAGATTGTAGGTATTTTTAGGCGATTTTCTTGTAATAGTATGTCGCACAGCTGACATAAAACTGTTTACTCTTCCTTTTGAAAGAACAGGTCGTGGAAATCCAAATCGACATTTTGTGTAGAATTTATCTATACTCTTGTACTTTCGTCGACAGTATTTTCCACACCGATGACTTTGGAAACGTAAAACTTGCTCTTTTAAATTTTTCTCTTCTGTACTTTTAGGTATAGCACATGTTGCAAATCCTTCGATGAAACTTAAAACTGCATCATCAGAATCTGTTCAAAATTTTGGAGCATCCTTGATCCACAACAGCATATGAATATGAGGAGCACCTCTGGCTTGGTACTCTTTTCTCCAAAAGAAATCCACAACTTCTCCAAGAGGTGGATTTTTTTTATTGCAGATGAAGGACATCATAGCCTCAAATCTATGATTGAAATATCTGCAAACATTAACCGGATCCAATGAGCACAATTCTCCTGCTGTCTGGTATTGGATGTTTTCAATATTTGAATTTGCCTCTCGAAGAAAATCCAGAAGATCATCCCAAGCGTACTCAGCACAGCTTAGGGTAAGGAACCAAGTAGGAGTTCCTAAATTCCGTAACATACATTTCAATTCTCCATGGCGTCGGTACCAATATTCATTCGTCCCACGCTGACAAGCCATCAAATTGATCAATTGAGATTCCAAATGATCATCTCGCTGTTGCACTTTGTTCATAAAATCCTTTGCAGTCACATTACGTAGATGTACTCCAGTTTTCAAAATGTGATTTACTGCATAAGATAGTGCTGACAAGTCACTTTCAAATAAAAGATGGAACAAATAAGGAATACTTTGACGAAATCTCGGATCTTCTGCATATAGTCTTGTACTCAGAAGCAGGAATCTGTACTGGACGTTCATCATATCGTCCTCCTTCTCCTGTAGGAAACAGCTGGGGAAAACAACGAGCTTCCAAGCTCTCCTCCCATACACTCACGGGAGTTCCTTTTGCTTTCTTCATCTGAAACAGATCAATAGCGTTTCCCATAACTTCTTTAGAATGTAGAGGATGTATGCTGAAATGTTCATAAATTTCTTCTTCTTTTGACTTATCCACTTTTTCAAGTTGCCCAGTTGGTATTCCTGTGTCTTCTAGTATTTCTTCTCCATCTTCATCCATATAAATGGCTTCATACCATTTATCATTTTTTTTTCAAATACAAATTTGCTCTTTGTACTTTTCGTACATCCACCAGCTCCTGCCAAATTTTCTTATTCTTTGTAGGTACACCATTAACCAGAATAACTAATGGTTCAGTTTCCAAAGTATCTGCATCAATTGTTTCCATATTTTTTTTCAAATCCAATGGCAGATAGACAACTCTTCCTTTTAAACCTCTTTGTAAATCCGAAGGAGGTAATTTACCAGTTTTTGGCTCCATACGCACTATGGTCTGAAACGGATGGACACATTGAATGAGTATAGACTCATACGTATTTAAATCAGAAAGTTCTGGAGGAATATCAACCAATTCTAAATTATTATGTACAGCTCTAGCTGGCATTCTATTTTCTTCTAACTTGTTATAACAGTATTTACAAATACGCTGATCTTCACCCAAATCAAAACAATTTTCCAGAAATATAAATGTTGCAAAATCTTTCCACTTATAATTATCTTCATTTTCACTTTTTTTATACAGATCAACATTCCTTGTTTTAATTTTGTAATGGCTTCTCCGGCAACAAATACAAGTAATATTTGGTCTTTCATTAGAGATGATAGTAAATTTTGTCATTTCATCCTTAAAATTTTTACTAACAGTGAGTTCTACATTCTCTTCCACATTTTCATCAATCACTGTGTCATTTTCTACACTTTCTTGCTCTGGACCAAAGTAACAACACTGAATCTCATCAGTAACCTTCACTACATCTGATACAGATCCACGGAACAGAGCATTATTCAACTCATTTAACTTTAGTGCTGGACTTTTAGCAAAATACAATGTTCTCACAAACTTTCTCATTTCAGTATGATGAACAGCCAGCATCCTAAAATGGTGAAAAACACTTTGACACACTTTCCTAGATAGACAAGCCAGAAAATGTCCTTGCAAACCAGTATTCTCTCTCACTCTGCATGGATCTAGTCTTTGAAGCACAATTAATCTTCTGTTTAACACTCTTTTTACTATATTCTCTTAGAAAGTCACGTAATTTATCAATAGATTCCTGACGCACAGTACAAATACTACTACAATTCCAAGTGTACACTGGGGCTTTAGGACGTCTTCCCATAACCTCATCAGCCATCACTTGTTCCTCATTTCTTGGAACCATTTTCTCCTTTTCCATTACACAACCATCCTTAACTTCATAAGCTCTACCATTGGTGTCAACTGCATGCAACAAACTATTACTTTGAAGATAACTCTCTTCATTAAAAAATGGTTCAGTACTTGAACTATGCTTCCATTCTCCTAAGAACACTTTGCAAAAGTTTTTTTTTTTACTTCTCTTTTCCTTTTGCTTTGTGACTTCATTGCATTCACTAATTTATCTAATCTACGCATCCTGTTCAAAATTAAAATGAATAGTTTTTATTTCTAATGCCTTGGTAGCAATACTTTCAATTAATTTCTTTTTCTTATAAAATTTGGTTTTTTTCTTATATTTTTTCACATCCTTCAGCAAATTTAACATCACTCTTCTCTGAAACATTTTTCGACGAATGTTTTTAAAATCTATTTTCCGTGTTAAGTCACTCTTCCTAACTTCTGAGTCTATATTAGCATTTTGTTTTTGCTGTCGACTCTGTTGTTGTTTTGTTCTTGAAACACTGTTTGAATGTATCTTTCGATCATTTTTTTTTTTGGAAGATATTTTTTTAAAATTCTTTAGTTTGCTTACCAGAAGACTTTTTCTGTTTTCCAACACATGCTTCGCCTCCTATTTTTTTTTTATCAGTCGTCTTCAAATATAGTTGTTGTTTCTTTTCTTTTCTTTTTCTTGACTTTATAGGCATCTTTATATTTTTTCACTGTTGCTCAGCAATACCTGCAAAAAACTAAAAAAAAATACCTTTATGTAATTTAAATTCATTACAATTTTTTTTTTCAACTTTTCAAATCCTATCACATGAGCTGATCATTTCCTACGAGTCAAACTCTTACAAAATAGAAGAAACATGAATTAAATCTCTGACAACAATTCCTGTGTGCACACAGACTCATGGTGTGATTCTAGGCAGAAAAGATATTTGGTTGGCAATTTGAATGCACATTTACTTCTGTTGAGGAGCAAATGATAATTACTGTGACAGCCTGACACATTTTTGTTACAGCTATTTGACACCATGACCATGTGTTACAGGGTGAGTGATTAGACTACAGCAAAGGAAATGAGCCTTGGTGACGTTGAATCTGTGTGCGTTACACACTGCTATCTGAAACACCACACAGAGCTGACTATTATGCATGGGAGTGTAGGAGAATCTGCTGCATGTGTGCAAAGAGTGTGTTTCTGGAGACTGTGTATTGTCAGCTGCAAGAGAGATCTGCATGGAGACTCCCACAACTGCATGAAGAGTACAGACATGTGTGTAAGAGTACATGTGTGGTAAGGGTTAATTGGAGTTTTCAACATGTAGAAACCACCTCAGACATTGCAAGAATTGATGAAAAATCTACCATGCTATTTCCAAATGTGTTTGCATTTGCCTCACATTTCCGAGATACTGATTTCTGCTGAGTGCTAACCAACACATTGGAAGAAAACAAGATGGGCCTTTCCTGAATGTGCAAGTTTTACAGAACAACAGCAACACAAATTAAAACACTGACAACAATTCCTGTGTGCACACAGACTCATGGTCTGATTCTAGGCAGAAAGCGATATTTCCTTTGGCAATTTGAAAGCACATTTACTACTGTGGTAGAGCAAGTGATAATTACTGTAACAGCCTGACACATGTTCCTTCTAGTTTAGACAGGCAGAAAGGAGCACATGTCCTAACAGCTCCATGAGACCATGACCATGTGTTAGAGGGTGACTGATTAGACTAGAGCAAAGGAAATGAGCCTTGGTGACGTTGAATATGTTTGCGTTACACACTGCTATCTGAAACACCACACTGAGCTGACTATTAAGCATGGGAGTGTAGGAGAAGCTGCTGCGTGTGTGCAAAGAGTGTGTTTCTGGAGACTGTGTATTGTCAGCTGCAAGAGAGATCTGCATGGAGACTCCCACAACTGCATGAAGAGTACAGACATGTGTGTAAGAGTACATGTGTAGTAAGGGTTAATTGGAGTTTTCAACATGTAGAAACCACCTCAGCCATTGCAAGAATTGATAAAAAATCTACCATGCTTTTTTCAAATGTGTTTGCATTTGCCTCACATTTTTGAGATACTGATTTCTGCTGAGTGCTAACCAACACACTTTAAGATAACAAACTACCCCTTTTCTGCGAGTGCAAGGCTAACAGAACAAAAGCAACACAAATTAAATCTCTGTCAACAAATCCTGTGTGCAGACAGACTCATGATGTGATTCTAGGCACAAAACAATATTCCTCACTGATACCACTACACCTTAACTTACAGTGAAGACATACTCCATAATATCTTACAAGTTCAAGATAGTTAAATATCTTCTAAACCACAAAATGTAAAACACAACTTTAAAACAAGAATGACAATTCTATTATTTATATCAAAATACACCACATACTTCCCCTCTCAAACTCTTAACTCACCTTTAAAATTAATTAGTTGAGAAAGAAATGTGGCACTCAAACAGCAGATTATCAGAGCCAGAATCTCAGAGCTGTACACCTCTCTCCTCTCTCCACAACCAGTAAATGGCAATTTTTCCCTCTCTTTTTTCCCACATATACATGTTAATGTAAAATCACAGTCCTTCCCACATTTTTCAAATGGAATCACACATTTCTATTGGTTGCTACTTTCAACCCCTTTGCAAATCATCCCTTCCCCCAACATGACTTCTGCCTGCTACCATAGCAACAGCTCATGGAACACAGGTGTGAGCAGAGAGGTCAGAAGTTCAGCAGACAATGTTTCAAATCCAAAGAGCAAGAGTGCTTGACTTTTCAAACCTAACAGCAAATCCAAAGTAATGTTCAGTGGGAACACATTTTTCTGAACCAATCCAAAACATGCTTTTAAAAATGTAAACATACAGCCTAGTTTTTAGTGTAGAATGGTTTGAAACAGCCAATGAGTTCTTTTTATTAAAAAAAAGTATGTATGCCTCCATTTTTCAACTGTCTTTCTTTTCATATTGCCATTCTACTGAAAGACACCTCCTGAGTGCATCCTGTTCTCCTTGAAAGATGTTCACAGTGTGGATTGTAGGTCATAGCTATGTCTTCTGGAGAGAAAAATTTGCAGAAAAAAGAGGTATGGTGAGAGACCTTGCTTTGCCAAATGTAGACATTAAATGGATTGGTCAGAGAGGGTTAAAGTGGCACCAATTAATGCCTTTGGTGAAAACCTTTCTACATCTCCCACAGCCTAACCTTATTATTGTGCACTGTGGTGGAAATGACCTAGGCACTTTAACTGGGGTAGGTCTGGAAATGCTTATTAAGGACACCTTTGTGCAATTGATGTCACGTTTTCCACAAACTGCCTTTGTATATTCTAATATATGCCAAAGGCAAAAGTGAACCTGGTCCAACCAATTTTGTCCGCAGATTGACAAAGCAAGAAAGCACGTCAATAAGTCTGTTTCTGCTTTCCTCAGAGACTAGGGTATGGGTTCTATATACCACAACAACTTGCGTTACAACATGCAAGACATTTATAGAGGAGACGTGTACATTTCAATGATGAAGGGAACAGAGTCTTCCTCTTGAACTTTAGACTCTGCATCGGTACTTACTTGTAGGTACCAAAAAACACTCAATGAACACAAGGGCTCTTTTTAGAGCCACCTAATATCTAAACACTTAAAAGTGATTTTGAATTCTATTTTTTTTTAAGGCTTTTTTTTGGGTGCGCGCTGAGTGCGCGCATCTCTTGATGTTTTGAAGGTTTTTTCGGGTACGCGTAGTGTGCGTGCACCTCGCGATGTTTTTTAAAAATTTTAAATCTTTTTTTTTGCCCTTCGTGGTCCTACTGTGCCCCCCTGACAATGGCTAGGGGGTCTAGAACTCCCTACCCTGCCCCCTGTTCACGGTCTCCATCTTTCCTTTTTAGTGCGACAGACAAAATGGCGGCCGACACTTCCTGATTTCGACCGATTCGAATGTTTACTGACATGTAACAACCAATCACAATTACGCTCGCGCACGGCAGGGTGCGAGCACAGGGCTTGCTCAGTGCGCACACGCTGCGCGCGTATAGATATTGATATGCTTTCAAATGCTATTTTCTCAGGAAATACTGAACAGATTTACACCAGGCCTGCAAAAGGCACTTCCTTGACCTTATGGCTACCTCTCTGCCAAATTTCAAGTAATTCTGTTCAGCCGTTCGGGCTGTAGCTGTGTCTAAAGGTCCTATGGAAAAATGCATGGGGAAAACGCGTTTTGGGACCCCCCTTTTTTCTCAGCCCCTGCTTGACGAATCACCCCGAGACTGAACGGAGCGCCCCATTAGTTTTGAAAATTGCGCGAGGATTCATCAACCAGCGCCAAAGTTATTCAAAATAGAATTTTGAGATTTCCTATGGAAACTTGGTCCTAACTATAACTATCTACTGGCGACCACCAGTAGATAATATATATAATATATATATATATATATATATTACCTACTGGCGGTCGCCAGTAGGTAGTTATAGTTAGGACCACGTTTCCATAGGAAAACCTCAACATTCTATTTTGAATAACTTTGGCGCCGGTCGACGAATCCTCGCGAATTTCTCAAAATGGGTGGGGCGCTACGCTCCGCTCCTACCCTGAAAGTCTCGGGGGGATCCGTCAAGCGGGGGCTGAGATAAAAGGGGGGTCCCAAAACGCGTTTTTCCCATGCATTTTTCCATAGGACCTTTAGAACGAGCTACAGCCCGAACGGCTGAACAGAATTACTCAAAATTTGGCAGAGAGGTAGTCCCTAGGTCAAGGAAGTGCCTTTTGTAGGTTTGGTGTAAATCTGTTCAGTAGATTCTGAGAAAATAGCCTTTAAATCAATATATATATCTGAGCCCGCTTACGGTACGCTTACCGTACGCTTACGGTAAGCGTACGGCGGCGTGCGCGAGCGCGATTCTGATTGGCTGTTAGATCTTAGTAAACATTCGAATCGGCCGAAACCAGGAAGCGGCGGCCGCCATTTTGTGTATTTCACTCTGAAAAAAAAGATTGAAAACAAGGAAAGGGGGCAATGAGGAGAGTTACAGACCCCCTAACATTTGTAAGGGGGTCAAAGAAGGACAGAAAAGTACAAAAAAAACATTTATTGATTTTAAAAAAAATCACGGGGTACGCGTACGGTAAGCTTACGGTAAGCGTACGGTAAAAAAATAAAAATAGATAAATGAAAAGCAGATTTAAGAGTTTAGAAATTAGGGAGCTCTAAAAAGAGCTGTTGTGTTTATGAAGTCATTTTTTTAGTGGTACCTACAAGTAAGTACCGATGCAGAGTCTAAGGTTCAAGAGGAAGACTCTGTTCCCTTCATCATTGAAGTGCACACCATCTCCTCTATAAATGTCTTGCATGTCATAACGCAAGTTGTTGTGGTAAATGGCACCCATACCATAGTCACGGAGGAAAGCAGAAACAGATTTGTTGACGTGCTTTCTTGCTTTGTCAATCTGTGGACAGAAATGATTGGACCAGTTCCATTTTTGCCTTTGGCATATGTTGGAAAACACAAAGGCAGTTTTAGGGAAAAGTGTAAACAGTTGTGCAAAGGTGTCCTTCATAAGCATTTCCAGACCTACCCCAGTCAAAGTGCCTAGGTCATTGCCACCACAGTGCACTATTATGAGGTCAGGGTGTTGGATTTGAATGAAGGATTTCACCAATGGCATCAATTGGTGCCACTTTAACCCTCTCTGACCAATCCATTTAATGTCTACATTTGGCAAAGCAAGGTCTCTCACCATATCTGTTTTCTCTGCAAACTTTTCACTCCAGAAGACATAGCTGTGCCCTACAATCCACACTGTGAACATCTTCAAAGGAGAACTGGATGCACTCAGGAGGTGTCTTTCAGTAGAATGGCAATATGAAAAGAAAGACAGTTTGGAAATGGAGGCATACATATTTTTTTAAAACAAAAAGAACTGATTGGCTGTTTCATACCATTCTAGAATAAAAACTAGGCTGTATGTGAAAATTAATAGAAGCATGTTTTGTATTGGTACAAAAAAATGTGTAACCAAAGAACAGTACTATGGATTTGCTGTAAGGTTTGAAAAGTCAAGCACTCTTGCTCTGTGGAATTGAAACATTGTGTGTCGAACTTCTGACCTAACTGCACACAGCAGTGTTCCATGAGCTGTTGCTATGGTAGCAGGCAGAAGTCAAGTTGGGGGAAGGGTACTAGGCAGAAGTCAAGTTGGGGGCAGGGTACTTTTGGAAAAGGGTTGGTTTTCAACCAATAGAAATGTGTGATTACATTTGAAAAAAAGGGGGAAGCACTGAGATTTGAAACTTACATGTATATGTGTGGAAAAATAGAGGGAAAGTTTGCCATTATCTGGTTCTGCTGAGAGGAGAGAGGTGAACACAACAGAGATCCTGGCTCTGATAATCTGCTGTTTGAGTGTCACATTTCTTTCACAACTAACTAATTTTAAAGGTGAGTTTAGAGTTTGAGAGGGGATGTATGTGGTAACTTAAGAAATGAATAATAGAAATGGGAATTGTTTTTGTTGTAGTTACACATGGTGGTTTCATAATGTGACAGTGTGTAAAAGTGATTTACACTTGCCCCGAAAAAAAAAAGAGCAGTAAGTGTGCTTTCAAATTGGCAAAGAAATTTCGTTTTGGGACTAATGTGAAAACATGACTCTGTGTGCATAGAAGAATTATAGGCAGAGATTTATTGTGTCTTGCTCTGGTGATTTCACAGTTGCATTAGATGGAAAGGGGGAGCGAATTTTTTGGGGAAGAAGCAGAGGCTTAGCACACACCCATGTGCTTGCCATGTATAGTCATGCACAGTATTTAGAAGCCAGTGGGGTTTTCAGGTTTAAGTCTGTAATGCAAATACATTCAGCATCACTAAGGCTGGTTGCCCTTGGTGGAGTGTAGGCAGTCACAGAGAATGCACATGGTGGTGGTCTGAAAAAAAAACAGCTTGGACACGTGCAATTAAATAAATCAAAAATAGTGGTTTCATAATGTGTCAGTCTGTAAAAGTGATTTCAAATTGTAAAAAGAGATTTTCACTTGGCCAGAAAAAAAAAGAGCAGTAAGTGTGCATTCAAATTGGCAAAGAAATTTCGTTTTGGGACTAATGTGAAAACATGACTCTGTGTGCATAGAAGAATTATAGGCAGAGATTTATTGCGTCTTGCTCTGGTGATTTCACAGTTGCATTAGATGGAAAGGGGGAGCGAATTTTTTGGGGAAGAAGCAGAGGCTTAGCACACACCCATGTGCTTGCCATGTATAGTCATGCACAGTATTTAGAAGCCACTGGGGTTTTCAGGTTTAAGTCTGTAATGCAAATACATTCAGCATCACTAAGGCTGGTTGCCCTTGCTGGAGTGTAGGCAGACACAGAGAATACACATGGTGTTGGTCTGAAAAAAAAACAGCTTGGACACGTGCAATTAAATAAATCAAAAATAGTGGTTTCATAATGTGTCAGTCTGTAAAAGTGATTTCAAATTGTAAAAAGAGATTTTCACTTGGCCCTAAAAAAAAAGAGCAGTAAGTGTGCTTTCAAATTGGCAAAGAAATTTCGTTTTAGGACTAATGTGAAAACATGACTCTGTGTGCATAGAGGAATTATAGGCAGAGATTTATTGCGTCTTGCTCTGGTGATTTCACAGTTGCATTAGATGGAAAGGGGGAGCGTATTTTTTGGGGAAGAAGCAGAGGCTTAGCACACACCCATGTGCTTGCCATGTATAGTCATGCACAGTATTTAGAAGCCAGTGGGGTTTTCAGGTTTAAGTCTGTAATGCAAATACATTCAGCATCACTAAGGCTGGTTGCCCTTGGTGGAGTGTAGGCAGTCACAGAGAATGCACATGGTGGTGGTCTGAAAAAACAGCTTGGACATGTGCATTTAAATAAAAGAAAAAAAAGTGGTTTCATAATGTGTCAGTCTGTAAAAGTGATTTCAAATTGTAAAAAGAGATTTTCACTTGGCCCGAAAAAAAAAGAGCAGTAAGTGTGCTTTCAAATTGGCAAAGAAATTTCGTTTTAGGACTAATGTGAAAACATGACTCTGTGTGCATAGAGGAATTATAGGCAGAGATTTATTGCGTCTTGCTCTGGTGATTTCACAGTTGCATTAGATGGAAAGGGGGAGCGAATTTTTGGGGGAAGAAGCAGAGGCTTAGCACACACCCATGTGCTTGCCATGTATAGTCATGCACAGTATTTAGAAGCCACTGGGGTTTTCAGGTTTAAGTCTGTAATGCAAATACATTCAGCATCACTAAGACTGGTTGCCCTTGCTGGAGTGTAGGCAGACACAGAGAATACACATGGTGTTGGTCTGAAAAAAAAACAGCTTGGACACGTGCAATTAAATAAATCAAAAATAGTGGTTTCATAATGTGTCAGTCTGTAAAAGTGATTTCAAATTGTAAAAAGAGATTTTCACTTGGCCCTAAAAAAAAAGAGCAGTAAGTGTGCTTTCAAATTGGCAAAGAAATTTCGTTTTAGGACTAATGTGAAAACATGACTCTGTGTGCATAGAGGAATTATAGGCAGAGATTTATTGCGTCTTGCTCTGGTGATTTCACAGTTGCATTAGATGGAAAGGGGGAGCGAATTTTTTGGGGAAGAAGCAGAGGCTTAGCACACACCCATGTGCTTGCCATGTATAGTCATGCACAGTATTTAGAAGCCAGTGGGGTTTTCAGGTTTAAGTCTGTAATGCAAATACATTCAGCATCACTAAGGCTGGTTGCCCTTGGTGGAGTGTAGGCAGTCACAGAGAATGCACATGGTGGTGGTCTGAAAAAAAAAAAAGTTTGTACACGTGCAATTAAATAAATCAAAAATAGTGGTTTCATAATGTGTCAGTCTGTAAAAGTGATTTCAAATTGTAAAAAGAGATTTTCACTTGGCCCTAAAAAAAAAGAGCAGTAAGTGTGCTTTCAAATTGGCAAAGAAATTTCGTTTTAGGACTAATGTGAAAACATGACTCTGTGTGCATAGAGGAATTATAGGCAGAGATTTATTGCGTCTTGCTCTGGTGATTTCACAGTTGCATTAGATGGAAAGGGGGAGCGAATTTTTGGGGGAAGAAGCAGAGGCTTAGCACACACCCATGTGCTTGCCATGTATAGTCATGCACAGTATTTAGAAGCCAGTGGGGTTTTCAGGTTTAAGTCTGTAATGCAAATACATTCAGCATCACTAAGGCTGGTTGCCCTTGGTGGAGTGTAGGCAGTCACAGAGAATGCACATGGTGGTGGTCTGAAAAAACAGCTTGGACATGTGCATTTAAATAAAAGAAAAAAAAGTGGTTTCATAATGTGTCAGTCTGTAAAAGTGATTTCAAATTGTAAAAAGAGATTTTCACTTGGCCCGAAAAAAAAAGAGCAGTAAGTGTGCTTTCAAATTGGCAAAGAAATTTCGTTTTAGGACTAATGTGAAAACATGACTCTGTGTGCATAGAGGAATTATAGGCAGAGATTTATTGCGTCTTGCTCTGGTGATTTCACAGTTGCATTAGATGGAAAGGGGGAGCGAATTTTTGGGGGAAGAAGCAGAGGCTTAGCACACACCCATGTGCTTGCCGTGTATAGTCATGCACAGTATTTAGAAGCCAGTGGGGTTTTCAGGTTTAAGTCTGTAATGCAAATACATTCAGCATCACTAAGGCTGGTTGCCCTTGCTGGAGTGTAGGCAGACACAGAGAATACACATGGTGGTGGTCTGAAAAAAAAACAGCTTGGACATGTGCAATTAAATAAATTTTAAAAAAAGGTTTCATAATGTGTCAGTCTGTAAAAGTGATTTTCACTCGGCCCGAAAAAAAAAGAGCAGTAAGTGTGCTTTCAAAATGGCAAAGAAATTTCGGTTTGGGACTAATGTGAAAACATGACTCTGTGTGCATAGAGGAATTATAGGCAGAGATTTATTGCGTCTTGCTCTGGTAATTTCACAGTTGCATTAGATGGAAAGGGGGAGCGAATTTTTTGGGGAAGAAGCAGAGGCTTAGCACACACCCATGTGCTTGCCATGTATAGTCATGCACAGTATTTAGAAGCCAGTGAGGTTTTCAGGCTTAAGTCTGTAATGCAAATACATTCAGCATCACTAAGGCTGGTTGCCCTTGCTGGAGTGTAGGCAGACACAGAGAATACACATGGTGGTGGTCTGAAAAAAAAACAGCTTGGACATGTGCAATTAAATAAATTTTTAAAAAAGGTTTCATAATGTGTCAGTCTGTAAAAGTGATTTTCACTCGGCCCGAAAAAAAAGAGCAGTAAGTGTGCTTTCAAAATGGCAAAGAAATTTCGTTTTGGGACTAATGTGAAAACATGACTCTGTGTGCATAGAGGAATTATAGGCAGAGATTTATTGCGTCTTGCTCTGGTGATTTCACAGTTGCATTAGATGGAAAGGGGGAGCGAATTTTTTGGGGAAGAAGCAGAGGCTTAGCACACACCCATGTGCTTGCCATGTATAGTCATGCACAGTATTTAGAAGCCACTGGGGTTTTCAGGTTTAAGTCTGTAATGCAAATACATTCAGCATCACTAAGACTGGTTGCCCTTGCTGGAGTGTAGGCAGACACAGAGAATACACATGGTGTTGGTCTGAAAAAAAAACAGCTTGGACACGTGCATTTAAATAAATCAAAAATAGTGGTTTCATAATGTGTCAGTCTGTAAAAGTGATTTCAAATTGTAAAAAGAGATTTTCACTTGGCCCTAAAAAAAAAGAGCAGTAAGTGTGCTTTCAAATTGGCAAAGAAATTTCGTTTTAGGACTAATGTGAAAACATGACTCTGTGTGCATAGAGGAATTATAGGCAGAGATTTATTGCGTCTTGCTCTGGTGATTTCACAGTTGCATTAGATGGAAAGGGGGAGCGAATTTTTGGGGGAAGAAGCAGAGGCTTAGCACACACCCATGTGCTTGCCATGTATAGTCATGCACAGTATTTAGAAGCCAGTGGGGTTTTCAGGTTTAAGTCTGTAATGCAAATACATTTAGCATCACTAAGGCTGGTTGCCCTTGGTGGAGTGTAGGCAGTCACAGAGAATGCACATGGTGGTGGTCTGAAAAAACAGCTTGGACATGTGCATTTAAATAAAAGAAAAAAAAGTGGTTTCATAATGTGTCAGTCTGTAAAAGTGATTTCAAATTGTAAAAAGAGATTTTCACTTGGCCCGAAAAAAAAAGAGCAGTAAGTGTGCTTTCAAATTGGCAAAGAAATTTCGTTTTAGGACTAATGTGAAAACATGACTCTGTGTGCATAGAGGAATTATAGGCAGAGATTTATTGCGTCTTGCTCTGGTGATTTCACAGTTGCATTAGATGGAAAGGGGGAGCGAATTTTTGGGGGAAGAAGCAGAGGCTTAGCACACACCCATGTGCTTGCCGTGTATAGTCATGCACAGTATTTAGAAGCCAGTGGGGTTTTCAGGTTTAAGTCTGTAATGCAAATACATTCAGCATCACTAAGGCTGGTTGCCCTTGCTGGAGTGTAGGCAGACACAGAGAATACACATGGTGGTGGTCTGAAAAAAAAACAGCTTGGACATGTGCAATTAAATAAATTTTTAAAAAAGGTTTCATAATGTGTCAGTCTGTAAAAGTGATTTTCACTCGGCCCGAAAAAAAAAGAGCAGTAAGTGTTTTTTCAAAATGGCAAAGAAATTTCGTTTTGGGACTAATGTGAAAACATGACTCTGTGTGCATAGAGGAATTATAGGCAGAGATTTATTGCGTCTTGCTCTGGTGATTTCACAGTTGCATTAGATGGAAAGGGGGAGCGAATTTTTGTGGGAAGAAGCAGAGTCTTAGCACACACCCATGTGCTTGCCGTATATAGTCATGCAAAGTATTTACAAGCGAGTGGGGTTTTCAGGTTTCAGTCTGTAATGCAAATACATTGAGCTTCACTAAGGCTGGTTGCCCTTGCTGGAGTGTAGCACTGTGGACATGGGCTTTTTAAAAAATCTGAAAAGTGGTTTCATAATGTGACAGTTTGTAAAAGAGATTTTCACTTGCCCAAAAAAAAGAGCAGTTTGTGTGCATTCAAATTGGCAAAGAAATTTTGTTTTATGACTATTGTGAAAACAAATGTAGTAATATATTTAAATACAATAAAGGATTTTTTTTTTCGTTTTTTTCAGGTATTGCTGAAGAACAGTGAATAAAATTTAAGATGCCTACAAAATCTCGAGCTCAAAAAACGCTAAAAAAAAAACTATATTTGAAGACAACTGGAGGACCAAAGTTAGTAGAAGATGCTCATGTTGGGAAAAAGAAAAAATCTTCTGGTAAGCAGAAAAAACAATTTCTTAACAAAATATTCAAAACAAAGAAAAATGTACAAAATGTCTGTCCTCGGAAAAATGTAACAAAACATAGAGAACAGCAAAAAATTGAGAATTTAGTTAATGCAAATATACCTTCTGCAATTGAAAAGTTTAACATAAACAGAAAAACAGCGTTTAAAGAGATACGTAGAAAAATGTTTCAGAGAAGAGTTATGTCCAATTTGATAAAGGATGTAAAGAAATATAAGCAAAAGGCAAAATATTACAAGAGAAAAAAAGAAATTGAAGCCATTGCAGCAAAAGCATTAGAATTAAAAAGGAAACTATTCATATTAATTTTGAATAGGATGCGTACATTAGATAAAATGGTTAATGTACTGAAATCACAAAGCAAAAGCAAAAGAGTAGTGAACAGAACAAACTTTTGTAAAGTGTTTTTAGGAAAGTGGATGCATAGTTCAAGTAGTGAACCTTTTTTTAATGAAGAGAGCTATTTTCAAAGTAATAGTTTGCTGCATGCAGTTGACACCAGAGGTCGTTCATACGAAGTAAAACATGGTTGCATAATGGAGAAGGAGATAATGGTTCCAAGAGATGAGGTACAAGTGATGGCAGATGAGGCAATGGGGAGACGTCCTAAAGCCCCAGTGTACACTTGGAATTGTAGTAGTATTTGCACTGTGCGTCAGGAATCTATTGACAGATTTCGAGAGTTTCTAAGAGAATATAGTAAAAAAAGTGTAAAACAAAAGATTAAGGTGCTTCAAAGTCTGGATCCATGCAGAGTGAGAGAGAATACTGGTTTGCAGGGTCATTCTCTTGCTTGTCTATCTAGAAAAGTGTGCAATAGTGTTTTCCATCATTTTAGGATGCTGGCTGTTCATCATACTGAAATGAGAAAGTTTGTGAGACGGTTGTATTTTGCCAAAAGTCCAGCAATAAAGTTAAATGAATTGAATAGGGCTCTGTTCCGAGGAACGGTATCAGATGTAGAGAAGGTTGTTGATGAAATTCAGTTTTGTTACTTTGGTCCTGAACAAAACAGTGCAGAGAAGGACACAGTAAATGAGGAAGAAGTGGAAGAGAATGTAGAACCCTCTGTAAGTAACACATTTAATGATCACATAACAAAATTTGCAATAGTCTGTAATGAAAGACCAAATGTTACTTGTATTTGTTGCCGCAGAACTCATTATAGAAAACAAACTAGGAATGTTGATCTCTACAGAAAGAGTGAAAATGAAGATAATTATAAGTGGATGGATTTTGCCACATATATATTTCTTGAAAATTGTTTTGAATTGGGTGAAGATCAGCGTATTTGTAAATACTGTTACAACAAGTTAGAGGAAAATAGAATGCCGACCAGAGCTGTACATAATAATTTAGAATTGGATGCTATTCCTGCTGAACTTTCTGAATTAAATACATATGAGTCTATACTCATTCAATGTGTTCATCCGTTCCAGACCATAGTACGTATGGAGCCCAAAACTGGTAAATTACCTCCTTCAGATTTACTGAGAGGTTTAAAAGGTAGAGTGGTGTATTTGCCCTTGGATTTGAAAAAAAATATGGAAACTATTGATGCGGATACTTTGGAAACTGAACCATTAATTATTCTGGTTAATGGTGTACCTACAAAGAATAAGAAGATTTGGCAGGAGCTGGTAGATGTGCGGAAAGTACAAAGAGCAAATTTGTATTTGAAAAAAAATAACAAATGGTATGAATCAATTTATATAGAAGAAGAAGAAGAAGAAGAAGATTTTCAAGAACACACAGAAACACCAACTGGACAAATTGAAAAAGTGGACAAGTCAAAGGAAGAAGAAATTTATGAACATTTTAGCATACATCCTCTCCATTCGAAAGAAGTTATGGGAGACAATATTGATCTCTTTCAGATGAAGAAAGCAAAAGGAAATCCTGTGAGTGTATGGGAGGAGAGCTTGGAAGCTCGATGTTTTCCCCAGCTGTTTCCTAAAGGAAAAGGAGGACGATACGATGAACGTCCAGAACAGATTCCAGCTTCAGAGTATCGGACTACAAGACTATATGCTGAAGATCCCAGATTTCGACAAAGTATTCCTTATTTGTTCCATCTTTTATTTGAAAGCGACTTGTCTGCACTGTCTTATGCAGTAAATCACATTTTAAAAAGTGGAGTACATTTACAAAATGTGTCTGCTAAGGATTTTATGGAGAAAGTGCAGCACCGAGATGATCATTTGGAAACACAACTGATCAATCTGATGGCTTGTCAGCGTGGGACAAATGAATATTGGTACCGACGCCATGGTGAACTAAAATGCATGTTACGCAATTTAGGAACACCAACATGGTTCCTTACCCTAAGCTGTGCCGAGTACGCTTGGGATGATTTACTGGATTTTCTACGAGAGGCCAATTCAAACATTAAAAACATCGAATACAAGACAGCAGGAGAACTGTGCTCATTGGATCCGGTTAATGTTTGCAGATATTTCAATCATAGATTTGAGGCTATGATGTCCTTCATCTGCAATAAAAAAAATCCACCCCTTGGAGAAGTAGTGGATTTATTTTGGAGAAAAGAGTACCAGGCAAGAGGTGCTCCTCATATTCATATGCTGCTGTGGATCAAGGATGCCCCAAAGTTTGGAACAGATACTGATGAAGCAGTGTTATCTTACATTGAAGAATATGCAACATGTGGTATACCAAAAAGCAAAGAAGAGAACAAGTTAAAGGAGCAAGTTCTACGTTTCCAAAGTCATCGGTGTGGAAAATACTGTCGACGGAAATACAAGAGCAAAGAAAAATACTACACTAAATGTCGATTTGGATTTCCTAGACCTGTTCTTTCAAATGGAAGAGTCAACAGTTTTATGTCAGCTGTGAGACATACTATCACAAGAAAATCACCTAAGAATACCTACAACCTTAAAAGAAAAGAAGAATCAAAAAATATAAATGACTACAACCCAGTCATTTTATCCATGTGGAACGCTAACATGGATATACAGTATGTAGCTGACAATTCCATTGCTGTTGCACGATATGTAACGTCTTACATTACGAAATCAGAAAAAACAGAATTGAAGGAAATGTGGGAAGAGATTTCTCACGAGAAGACTGTCAGTAAGAAGCTGTACAGTTTCAGTTTGAAGATGTTATCGCATCGAGAAATTGGATCCTACGAATGTTCAGATAGGTTATCTTCTGCAAGTCTCTACTCGAAGTCAAGAAGAATAATTTGGGCAAGTTTAGGCCTTGCAGCAATGAGAAATCGGGTACTGAAATCTGTTGGAGAAATTGAATATTTGGCCGAGAATGACCCAGAAAGTACAGATATATTGAAAACAAACATGTTGGACACATATTATCCCAAGAGAAGTCATCATCTGGAGAACATGTGTCTCTATGAAGTGCTGCAGAACTACATTTATTCACGGAAAGCTGCAGAAGACATCAACAGTGGAAAATATAAAGTTGTTGGTGAAGAAGGATGTTTGGTGAAGCAAACCAAAGGAAGTTTGATAAATCACCGGAAGCTGAGTTGCGACACAACCGACAAGAAAGAATTTTACTACTTGGCTCTTTTACAATTGTTTAAACCATGGCGTACAGAGGATGAACTACTGGGAGAATTCCAGAGCTATGAAGATTCTTTTAATGCTTGCAAAGACAGCATACAATGCAGTACATTCTCAACTTATCTGCAAATGTTAAATGAAGAAATTGAACAGGAAACTACAATTGCAGCAGAAATAGCTAGAGACAGTTCTCAGGACAGCCAAAGTTCAGGAACATACAGTCAAGATCCCCTAGGACAACCAATCGTTGAAAATGAAGCATCAATAGCCATGAATGAAGTGGAAACGGCTATGAATCAAGCTCAAGAAGAATTTATAGACTTACAAAATTTGGAAAGACAACTGAATCAAGAGCAGCAACACATTTATGAAGAGATCAAAAACAAAATTGATCACGGATTTCTACATATAAAAAAAGAGTGCTCATGCACATCATTTCATCCAATCAGGATGTATGTAAGCGGACAAGCTGGCACTGGAAAAAGTTTCCTAATTAAAGTCATCAGAAGCTACCTAAAGCAAAAAACGGATTCTACTTTGTCTTGTGTGGTTACTGCTCCAACTGGGTTAGCAGCATATAACATAAAAGGAATCACCTTACATCGTTTGCTAATGTTACCAGTGGAGCATGAGAACAAAATACAATTCAACAAGCTAACTGGAGAAGCATCCTTGGAAGTTTCAAGAGTATTGAAGAAGATGCAAGTTCTCATTATTGATGAGGTGAGCATGGTATCAAACTTAATGCTTGCCTTTGTGCATTTAAGAATGCAGCAAATTTTGAAGACAGACTATGACGTGTTATTTGGTGGAAAACACGTCATAGTTTTTGGGGATCTTTTGCAACTTACTCCAGTTAAAGGACAACCAGTGTTTAATACTGTGACACATGAAGACACGAAGAAGTCATTGGGAAGCATTGGAAATACAAATATTTGGTCCTTCTTTGAGTACAAGGAACTTACAACTAATATGAGGCAAGCAAACGATGAAGAATATGGAAGTATTCTGAAAGATATCAGAATTGGACTACTCACAGAAGTTGGGAAAAAAGCATTACAGAGTCGGCTGCTACATAATTTATTTCCAAAGGAAGAAATAGTTGCAGAGAAAATATACAAGAATATTGCAGAAAACAAAAGTGTCATCTGCTTAATGCCAACTCTACGTGAATGCTCAATATTTAATGAGGAGCTTTTGAAATTGGAAAAGGAAGAGATCAGGAAATTGGAAGCAGTGGACAAAATTGAGGATGGAAGAATTACTGTCACAGTAACAGGCAAACTGAAAAATAAATTGGACTCACTAGAGAAGAACATCTCCAAAACAGCAGGATTAGAAAAAAATCTATATGTTTGCATGAACTGTAGAGTATTTTTAAGGAGAAATTTGGATGTTGAGAAAGGCTTAGTGAATGGAGCGATGGGAAGAGTTGTGGGTTTTATTAATTATCAGAAAAAAGAAGGAATTGAATGTTTACAGATAAAATTTGATCAGATAGATGAAGTTAAAGATATTTGTCGTTGTACAGTTCGTTTTATGCTTGTGAAAGACTTATATGTACGTAGGAAGCAGTTTCCGTTTTCTCTAGCATATGCTGTAACTATCCACAAGTCTCAAGGATTGACTGTAGATTGTGCATTTGTGAACATTGGTTCAACTGTGTTCAAAGAAGGTATGGCATATGTAGCTTTGTCACGAGTCAAAACATTATCAGGTTTATTCATGATAGACTTTGATGACTCAAAAGTTAGTGCTGATACAAACTGTGTAAAGGAGTATAATAGATTAAGAAGAAGCTATGCTCCTCATTTAGGTCAGTATCCTGTGTTGGAGAAACGTGTAGTTTCTCGTAAAAGGAGAAATGAGAATATCTGTAATGAAGATATAGAGAAGAGGAAAAAAAAGAGGAGTGATGTAATTGCAAGCAAAAAGAAAAAGGACAATGAAGAACAGGTTGTAGGATGTCATTTTGAAAATAGCTCTGGTGTCAACTGCTACGCTAATGTAGTGCTGAATGTTGCATTTTATCTGGAAAGTTTGCAAGAGCAGATAATAGTAAATCAGGGAAAAAGATTCTGTTCAGAGCTGAGTCTCCTTTTTCAAAAGCTGAGTAAAGAAAAAACTCAAATAGAAAGTGCTACTGATATTAGAAAACTTTTAGATGTATGTTCAGGACGAACACAGTTTTCTCAAAATGAACAGCAAGATGCACACGAATTTTTGATGTATTTTCTTCAGGTAGTGGAAGAAGAAGGAGTTCCCATTGACATTTTTTTTGGTCTCTCTTATAAATGGGAACATAGTTGTGATAATTGTTATAATATATGTGGCTCTATTGTTGATAATGAAAGGTTTATTTATTTGACATTGCCAGAGAGTAAAACAGTCACTTTTGCAAAATTAGTTAAAGATGCTAATCATAGCATGAAATGTGGTGAGTGTAATTCTGACATGTTTTCAACATTAATTTTAAGGGAATACGGACAGTATGTAATTTTAATGATGCAACGATGTAGAGCTGATGGTTCAAAATTGGATACTTTAATAAAGAAGTTTACAGGACAGCAATTATCAATTTCAGGAAAAACTTTTGTAACTGTTGCAATAATTTTCCATGATGGACCTACTGTTACTTCTGGACATTACACAGTTTATCTAAAATGTGAAAAAGGCTGGACACTGTGTAATGATTCCCAATTGATTTTCAAACAACGTTTGCCTTTTGATTTAGCAAATTCCTATCTAATCTTCCTGAAACCTAAATTTTAGAGAGACTTGGCAAGATCTGGACAAAATAATTTTACCATTTTACTGGATTACCATTGCAATTTTGTAGAAAAAATATTTTTAAAATTATCATTTGGCCTAAAGGAAAGATAACCAATTGTAATGTGGACTTTTTTAATTTTTAATGCAATTTTGAAAAACCAATAATTTATAGATAATCGGTAACTTCTGCACATTTTAAATTTTGGAATGCTATTGGACTGCCATTGGAAATTTTTTCAAAAATGATTTAAAAAATTACTATTTGGCCATGTGGAAAAGTAAGCAATTCTATTGTGGACTAAATAAATTATTCAAAAAATTTTCGTGAACCAAAATGTTACAGAGAATCGGTGAGATCTGGACAGATTAAACTTTAGAATTTTAATGGATTTCCCTTGGAAATTTATTCCAAAAAAAAAAAAAAAATACTATTTGGCCTAAAGGAAATGAAATCAGATGTATTTTGGAGTTATTTGAGATATAATATTGTGATTATACTTCTGAAACAAACATATCAGACGGTATTTTAAAGAAATAAGTATTGTTTTTAGATGATATTTTTTTAGAATAATATGCATTTCTGTAATGATAAGTTTAAGTGAGAAGAGATTCTGGGCTTTTTTAATACAATCTTTGAGATTGTTATGTTTTTTTTGCCCGCTGTAAAATGATGAATGCAATTGCTTTCACAATTTATAGTGAAATGCAATATATTCTGAAAACAGCAAAAATAAGGCAAAAATATTTTTTTGAAAAAAATGTAAATATGTATACTGTATTATAAATTGTTAAAAAAATATTAATACTTTTTTCTTTTTTTTCAGATCGATCTAGAAAATTTTCGAAAACTACAACCATTTTTAAAACTATTTTTAAAAAAAACAAATGAATAAATATTTTTTTGAGTGAGTATGGTAAGTCAATAATAATAATTGTAGTCTCTCAAGGACCTTGTAATATGATAATTGATTTTTAGTGTTTTTTTTTAAAAATAAAAAAAAGGTACGCGCACCGTACGCGTACGGTAAAAAAAAAAAAAAAAAGGTTTTAAAAAACATATGTAAAAAAAAGATGAAAGATAAGGTTGGCTCTTAAAAGAACCGTTGTGTTCATGCAGGGACAAAGGAAAGGAAGCATGGGAAAATCATTCAAAGCTACAAATGTGCTGATCTATTTTGTTGTTCACTAGGGAAACACTGGTCTCCCTATGACAAATTAGACCTTTACAAAATGTGCAATGAATATCAACCTTCCGAAATCGAAGGTTCATTTCCAGAGGGCCAGCAAAAGGAGATTCTCCCCCCACAGATGAAGGGCTCACCTGACCTGCAGAAGAAGGAGTCAGCCCTGAGGATGATGGTCCAGGCTGAGCTGCTGTGGATGTACTGGCTCGTCTTTCTGAAGAGTTACCTCCAAAAAGATGACCATGTGTCCTTCTGTGTACATCCTGGAGGTGTCTCTTCATGGTGTGATTCCCAAAGGAATACTTCCTGTTAGGATTACCTCTAGAAAGTACACGCTTACACAGCTTGCAAGTAACTAAGGGTGCATTCACCTTTTGCTGGCCTTCTGGAAAAGTAAAATAATCCCAAACATAAGAAGGCTTTTGTTTCCTCGATCTCTGCCTCAAGACAGTGCTGCTGGTGCTAGCCTCACTCTCAGAAGAGCTCTGCTGTTCTGCCATCGTATCCCAAAGACAAACCAGCTCCTTCTCCCAAGGGATCACAAGCAGAAATGAGGGGAATGGGTGTGGTGTAGGAGAGTTCTAGAACTGAAAGTAGTTTCAACCAATCAAAAGTTGTGTTTCAAGATCACATGACCTACCGTACGCTTACGGTACGCTTACGGTACGCTTACGGCAAAAAGTACGCGTGCGCGTAAAAAAGACACGCGCTTGCGCGCATGCGCATAACAGTCATTTCCCGGCACTTCCGCGTAACGTGCGCGTGTGGCGTAAGCGCGCACGCGTCCCACGCGCAGTACGTGCGGCTACGCAAAGTGCGTAACTATACGCAAGCAGCGTAGATAGATTACGGACGTTGCGTAAACCGTACGCTTACCGTGAGCTTACGGTACGCGTACTATATAAAAAAAAAAAAAAAAAAAAAAAATCTGGTAATAAATTTTACATGTTTATTTTAAAAAATATATTAAAAAAAAATATTTAAGGATTTTAAAAATTTAAGCATAGTCTTTATAAAATGAAAGAAAATTAAATTAAAAATATGTTTGAAAAAAATGAAGAATAAAAAAAAAAATTAGCATTTAAAAAACCTTGCAAATTCACTGAAAAAACCATGGGTTACACACACGTTATAGTTAGGAATTAGCATTTAAAAAACCTTGCAAATTCACTGAAAAAACCATGGGTTTCACACACGTTATAGTTAGGAATTAGCATTTAAAAAACCTTAGAAATTCACTGAAAAAACCATAGGTTTCACACACGTTATAGTTAGGAATTAGCATTTAAAAAACCTTAGAAATTCATTGAAAAAACCATAGGTTTCACACATGTTATAGTTAGCTGGACATTTTACTCGTAAAAAACCAATGAAATTGCCCCGTTATAGTTAGTTCAGCTAACTATAACTCACGCGCCCGCAATGCACTGCTGATGACGTCACATATTACATCACTCATGACATGGTCAGTGACATCACTCATGACATCACTGATGACATCTCAAATGACATCACTGATGACATCACTGATGACATCATCCTTGTGATAGAGTGGCAGACCTCCTCTCACCTTAATATAAGCTTTGATACACACATTCAAAAATAGAGACTAAAATTTTAAAAACAATGGACATACCAATACCAGTTACAACAACCTCTTCAGTAATTCTAAGATCCACATACACATCCACTCATTCACCAACAGTCCTATACAGTCACTCATACATGTACTCACTCATCATATGTACTCATACACCTATACATCCTGTTACATAATGCCACTCATCCATAGAGTTACTCACACACATAGTCACTCATGCTAATAAAGAATCAAACATACATTCACCTGCATATACAGTTATACACACACCACCACACTTACTTCTACGGAAACTTACACATACTTAGTCTTTTAAACAATCACTTATAGAAACACATACTTATTCATACAGGAACTCTTTCAATCTCTCCCTCTCACATATATTCACATATATACACCAATAGTCACATATACTAGTTTAAAACATATGTAGTTACTCCTGAAGACACTTTTGGGACAGTCATTCACTCACTAACACACCCATACACACACTCATCCACCCATACAGTCCTGCACACATGCTGTCTTCAACACATACAAACAGTGAGTCACTCATTCATGCACCTATGCACTACGTAATACCCCCCACCGAACCATACAGACACTCAGACTGATACTCAAAAAAACAACTACTAACCTATATAGACACCCATGTAGCTACTCACCAACCCATGCAGCCACTTATACACAAAGTGAGAGATACACTTAATCAGTCAGTTACACAATCAATTTTTTAAAAACGAATCATCCATTTAGACACTTATATACCCATTTATTCTTCCATCGACCTTGAGATATACATATATAAAACATATTTAATTTTCAGAAAAACACACATTCACTGGATGATGTCATCAGTGAGGTCATCAGTGATGTCATTTGAGATGTCATCAGTGATGTCATGAGTGATGTCACTGACCATGTCATGAGTGATGTAATATGTGACGTCATCAGCAGTGCATTGCGGGCGCGTGAGTTATAGTTAGCTGAACTAACTATAACGGGGCAATTTCATTGGTTTTTTACGAGTAAAATGTCCAGCTAACTATAACATGTGTGAAACCTATGGTTTTTTCAATGAATATATATATATATATATATATATATATATATATATATATATATATATATATATATATATTCACTGAAAAAACCATAGGTTTCACACATGTTATAGTTAGTGGAAATTTTACTCGTAAAAAACCAGTGAAATTGCCCCGTTATAGTTAGCGCAGGCAACTATAACTCACGCGACCACAATCCTCTGCTGATGACATATGTGTCTTTATGAAAAAAAAATATTTGTAATATATGTATAGCTAAAAATGTATGGAAGAAGACATGGGCAAATAAGTGTCTAAATACAGTATTAGCATCAGCAGAGGATTGTGGTCGCGTGAGTTATAGTTGCCTGCGCTAACTATAACGGGGCAATTTCACTGGTTTTTTACGAGTAAAATTTCCACTAACTATAACATGTGTGAAACCTATGGTTTTTTCAGTGAATTTGCAAGGTTTTTTAAATGCTAATTCCTAACTATAACGTGTGTGAAACCTATGGTTTTTTCAGTGAATTAGTACGGTTTTTTAAATGCTAAGTTTTTTTCCCTTATAATAAGCCCTGTACATTTGGTGGCCTACGGCCACCAAAAGCACAGGGGGTGGGGTAAGTGTGGATAGTGTTTTTTTCCATTGTAATAAGCCCAGCACATTTGGTGGCCTTTGGCCACCAAAAGCACAGGGGGTGGGGTAAGTGTTGATAGTGTTTTTTTTATTTTTATTTTTTTACCGTACGCTTACCGTAAGCGTACGGTAAGCGTACCCCGCGAAATTGCCGAAAAAAAAATAAAACCGTTTTTGCACTTGGGGGATGTTTGGGGACTCCCTCAACATGACTATGTGGGAGGGAGTTGTCAAAACAGCCCCTTTACATGTTTTTGGGCTTCAGATTTTAAAAATCTCTCTCAGTGCGAGAGACAAAATGGCGGCCGCCGCTTCCTGGTTTCGGCCGATTCGAATGTTTACTAAGATCTAAGAGCCAATCAGAATCGCGCTCGCGCACGCCGCCGTACGCTTACCGTAAGCGTACGGTAAGCGTACCGTAAGCTGGCTCAGATATATATATTGATTTAAAGGCTATTTTCTCAGAATCTACTGAACAGATTTACACCAAACCTACAAAAGGCACTTCCTTGACCTAGGGACTACCTCTCTGCCAAATTTTGAGTAATTCTGTTCAGCCATTCGGGCTGTAGCTCGTTCTAAAGGTCCTATGGAAAAATGCATGGGAAAAACGCGTTTTGGGACCCCCCTTTTATCTCAGCCCCCGCTTGACGAATCCCCCCGAGACTTTCAGGGAAGGAGCGGAGCGTAGCGCCCCACCTATTTTGAGAAATTCGCGAGGATTCGTCGACCGGCGCCAAAGTTATTCAAAATAGAATGTTGAGGTTTTCCTATGGAAACGTGGTCCTAACTATAACTACCTACTGGCTATCGCCAGTAGGTAATATATATCGCACACAACACTCCTTCCACTTCTACCAAAGCCTCGGCAGCGAAGAAAGAGAAACGAACCACTTCTTTTTTCCAGGCAAGATGTTTATTTAAAACCTAGCAGCAGTCAACAGATGACGCGTTTCGGGCTTAGGCGCCCTTGTTCACATATATATATATATATAATGTTCATTATTTAAAAAGTTGTTCAATTATAATAGAAATCAAAATTATTAGTTTAATAATAGTTTGTAACTATATATATTATATATATATATGTGTTTTTAACTTTTTTTAATATGTTTAATTCTTATATTTGTTTGAAAAAATATGCACTATATTTTATTTTTATTATATTAGTGTTATCATTTAATATAATAAATATACATATACATTTTCATTTATATATATTTCAAAAATGATATTTTATACTGCGATATTAGTGATGATATTTTTTGCCAATATTTTTATGTACTTACCATTATAAGATTAGTATGAAGATATTTTTTACATCAATATTTACAATAGTTTTGCATCGCGATATTTCTAGAGGCAATAGTTTGTCGGTGAACCAGCAGCGATGCCTTGGCTCCGAAGCAGTGGTTCCATAGGCGATGCAGCATTTCCAGGTGAGATCTGCCCATCCTGGAGATGTGACGATTTTGCTCTTGTAGCAGAGGATGTGCGTTCCGCTGGATCAAACACCTAGGTCTACTTTCAAAGGTCCAAGACTGGGGTGGCACCACTTGGCAGGACAGACTCACAAGCAGTAGGGTTCAAATGTTGAAGCCGGAGGTTTGTACGCCTTTTCTGTCCCTGAGACTTAAAAACAGGAAGCAAGCCCTTGGAGTAACTCTGGGCTCAAGTGATGCAGGTTCAGTCAATCAATCAATCAATCAGATGCACTTTATTTGTTTTTTGCATAAAACCATAAAAGAAATTTAAAACCACACATAGTACAAAATATAATCTAATACAATATATTTGTACAAAATAACATAAATAACACATCTAGCTAAACTAAATCTCATACATAAAGGTATACTATAAACTGCATATACAATAGATCTTTAAAACAAAAAAGCAATCGTGCTTCACAATTAAGGAATATTAAGGAATCGCTAAAAATATTGCGATTCCTACCTACATGGCATTTTGCGATTCCTTAATAGCGATTCCCTAAAAATCGCTATTAAGGAATCGCAAACATGCATTTACCTACATATGGCCCAAAATCTTTCTTAACCTCTTCTACCTTGAAAACTAGGGCTGAATTCCCAGCCTCACATCCAGAGAGACTATTTATGTCGGGGGGACACTGAAACATGACTTCGAAATGGAGCACCCAATTCTCCTCTGTAATGTAAGCGCCCATCACGCTTCCTACATCTTCATTCAAAAAGGGGCTGTTTATTATACTCCAGAACCCAGAACTATTCTTCAGAGTACTAACCTCAATTAACGCCCTCCATGTTTCCTCCTTTAACGTTGCCCTGCGTCTGGCCAGTTTTGTCTTATACTCCCTTCGGCAAATTCTGACTACAGTGATATCTCTTGGGCTCTTGTTTAGAGTTTCCTTTAATTTCCTGGCCGCACACGAAGAATCAGAGTCAAACTATCTGAGGACCTGAAAAGAGGGCCGCCCTGAGGGGGCACAGAGAAGGTCCCTTATTTTCTGGAGATAATCTTAAAAGCATTAATAACCTCACCTAATGTCGTTAATGGTGCTGTACACAATGCTAACTCATTATCACATGTAGTGGTTAGTGATTCATAGAATGACTTGGGGTTATGTGGGCCCATTGTAACCTTCTTCCTCCATCCGTTGTTTTTAATACCCCACTCCACCCAGCCATCCCTCTGTGAGCTAGTAGCTGCCCACTAATGTGAACACATGAAGGGTGATGGTCACTATGTATGCTGGCCTTGATGGCAAATCCCGAGATCTGTTCGAGGAGAGGCGTTAATACCAGAATAAAGCCAATAAAGAAACCGCCTTCCCACCCATCAAAAGACGGGGTGAGGTCCTTGCTGCAGGGACCTATTGTGCAAATGGGCGAGGATCAATCGAATTTGTGTACTCTCCTTCACACGTGGGCAGACCAAATCAATCAAACTAGTAATCCTTCGATCCCCACATAGGTGAATGTTAAAATCCCCGGCAATCACACAGTTTTTTAAAACTACATTAAGCTGTTTCCTTAAAAAGGAGCACAACAAAGAGATGTTACACATGGTCTTGGAACAAGACATTGCATTGTAAAAATTCAAGAGCTCCAGTGTACAGGCCCCCTTACACAGCAACAACAACTGTAAGCACGGGTTCTCCAAGGACAACACTGAAATTTGACCCTCAGTTGTGAGGGAAACGTAAATTACAAGACTGCCCCTGGATCTTCCTGAAATCGAAGGAGTAGCCGGAACAAAAAAGGACTTATAAGTTATAACCCTCTAAGGGAAGCTGTTCCAGGTCACCCATGTTTCTTGCAAACAGATCAAACTGCACTTTTTTATAAATAGGATCCATTAGGGGTCAAGGAACTTATTGGCCAGACCAGCAACATTCCATGATATGAAGTTACAGTTTGTTCCGCCCAAGGTCCTGCTGCCTTGCTGGCAATTATCCTGCTGAGTATTTGGTAACCCTGTTTCCACAGGAACAGCCCCGCTAAGTCAATCACAGGTGTCCAGAGCGCCCAGAGGTGCAAAGCGATTTGATAATTCCATGAGAGGTGGTGCAAACAGCTACCCACCTTGTAGTGTCCGGAGAGTAGTTCAGGTTCAGGTTTGCGAGCCTGGAAGGAGGGTGGGAGGACATTCGTCTTCCAAACGGGGCCCCACTGTTATGGATCCTGTTGTTCCAACCAGTGGGTTCAGGTTTCTAAATGAATCCGAGGGGTAGGGCCATGATGGACGACTGGGGGCCAAGAGGGGTATTGATGGAAGATGAAGTGAAGATCCTTTCAGCAACGTGCAACCTATTAAAATTGATAATGATGCAGTCTCATTTATAGAGCTTGGGAGATCTTCCTACCAAAATGACCCAGCGCACCATATTAATGTACTTTCCACCCTTATGGTCAGAGCAGTGTTACAGACACCCAGTGTAGGACTGTATTCTTCAGTTGAGAATAGTCTTACTTGAAAATAAGGGGACAGGGTTGGCACAATCCCCAGGATCACGGCATTGAGTCCGGCGGGATATGTAAATTAACTAAATTCTGATCAAGACCCCCCTCTCTACCATGTGATGTTTCCCCGCACTGTGGCTCTTGGGGTTAATTTGATCCATGGTGGGCGTCCTTCCCACAGGTCCTAAACTTGGGCCTAAACTTGGGCCAATTTATTCTGCGGAGAAGGCAGGGGCCGTAAATTCTGAGGGCGATTGATGGCAGACCCCATGGACCGCTTTAGAGGAGGGGACAGATGCTTCCTGGTGTTTAAGTGTAAATTTGCCAGGTTAGGTCCCTCGGTTACCGAGTGGCCCGTCGAGGTACTTGATTCCGTGTTAAAGGCCTATCCTCTCGATGAGATACATTGTTTGAGGTCAGAAAGTCCTTTTTCTATAGATGTGAAACATTGAAGAAGTTAATCAAATTTTTAGTTCAATATATCCCTTAGTGAACCCTGAAAGAATTCCAGTGCAATCGCCATATCTACTTTTCTATTTGCTTGGTCATTAGGTGCCTTCTGACATGTCCCCTCAGCTCTCAGTCTTTTGGCCTTTCCTCCAGGAATTTGGCCCTTTCTTTTCGTACCCAATCCAGGACAGGACATCTCTCCTCCACCCGCTCTCCCTTGCATAGCTGGTGCAAAGGTTACTAGTTGCTTATCAGGGCTGCCAACAACTTGCTCCTGGATTGGGGGTACTTCAGCCGCCCCTAGTATAAGTAACTACGATAGGGGGTGAAAGATATATGTGCTGACCAACCATGCAGCTGACGGAGCCCTCCACTTCTTGTACTACAGGTTTATCTGATAGGCCAACAACATTTTCAGTGATCAGGGGCGTCCTGGCTGGATTCGAAAGAAGATGGTTACAGGGGACAGGGAGAGTCGCCGGGTTACCAGCTCTATCTCTTAACTCTTGCTGCCCTCTGTAGGAAAGAATCCATAGTGACTACTGTGCCTGTTGCAGTCCTCCCAGGCTGCGTAGTCACCTTGCGTTTCCCCATGGCAGACCCAGACAAATATCCTCTCTGCACTCTTCAACTATGGGCTCACAATAAGATATAATGATACACATACTGAAAACTAGTACACAAAAATCCAACGGGAGACTGCTAGCACAAAAGCACACAATGGAACAGACACAACATGCCTTGTGACCAGTTCAAAAAGTTCAAAAGTCACCTGGGCACTTTAACAGTACAACAGGCGGCGAGTACATGTTTAAAAATACTAATGATGTAACACAAGGGAACACTACCCTCCCCACCTGTTCTTTAGACCTCAGTCGCCAAAGATTAGATGGGCCGTCCAGTTGCAACACTTACTGCAACCACTGCAAAACCTCCTCCTCATGTTACGCCGAGTAGTGAGCTGTTGCAGGAAGATGCTAAAAGAAAGAGACCAAGAGTGTAGGCCCAGCCCACACATGGGAAGACAACTGCGCTTTTCAGCGCATGAGGTTGAATTCACCTTCTCTGTTTGGACTTCTGGGATAGTGAGTCCCCGCCTCACAGTGGGCACAGCAGCAATCCAAAACAAACAGGGCAACAGCATTTCACTTCCTCAGGTCCAGTTCTTCTCAGCTAGGTAAGAAAGAGTACCAGGGCAACACGGTAGAGCTGGAGTTCAGCAAACAGCACTCCAGCAGGGTGACGTTCCTTGGACAGCACAGCAGTTCTTCTTGGTCCGGACAGAGTAGTCACAGGTCCAGAAGTGTACTGAAGTCATGATGTCATAGGTCCAGTACTTTTGCCCAGTTGTGCCTTTGAATGAGGGAGATTTCAAAAAAAGCTCTGAAATGCACAGAGGTCCACCACTCTAGTCCTGGATCCAGACTCACTACAGGGGAGTATGCAGCAGTTTTTTGTGTGGACAGGACACAGCCTATTCAGGTGTAAGTGTGAGGATGTGTCCAGCTCCTCCCTCCCATCTTCAAGCTAGGCCCATCAAGTCACACTGCAGCTACCTTTGTTTGTGGCGGTCTAGAGGGAATACACAATGTCCAGCTGTCCACCAACCCAAACTGAACAGAGGTTATCAGGAGGCATCAAATGGCTGAAGTAAGTAAATGGCAACTTTCTAAAAGTGGCATTTGCTAAGCAGTATTTTGAAATCAAATTCTGAGTCTAGTGACACCAAACTTGAAAGAACTATCTCTTCAAAATTGGTAATTACACTTAAAATATGTAATAAGGTAATCCCAATGCTACCCTAAGGGAGAGATAGGCCTTGCAGTAGTGAAAAACGAAATTGGACGTTTTTCACTATCCGGACACATAAAACTCAAAAGAATATGCCTTGCCATATCAATGCATTGCAACCTGCCCTGTGCCTACATTAGGGGTGACTTACATGTATAAAAAGGACAAAGTAATGGCAGGAAGCTACTTGCGCTGCCTTGCATTACTCAAGATTTACTATGCCACACAAAGTCACAGAAGGTGGCTCTGCGTGGCATAGTAAATCTCACTTAAGGGCTTGCCCTACCCTTGCGTCATCTTGCCTGGCACTGTGTATTTAGGTTTTGTTATATTTATGGTTAAATGTACCTATTTACAAAAACACTTGAGATCGTTCTTAAGTTAAGCATGCTTTAATAGAAGACAATAGCTACAAGTACTAAAATCTCTTTAGAAATGGGAATATCCCTTTGTTTTCCATCATGTAGGCCTCTAAACCACTCAGTACCATCTTCCCAAGTATTATTGTGCCAAGGGTAGGAGACTAATTTGCCTGTTAAGGGCACAACTATTATGAAAGGCCCTTCGGAATTATATTATCTCTAGCCAACTTGATGATATTGCAGCTCCACTAGCAATGACATTGATAACCCAGTGCATGTATGGACCCCATATCTCAGGACATAACTTAGATGATAAATGATGGGTGCCTTGTCCAGACCTAAATATTAAGTGCTACCACCACTTCCTTGTTGAGGAAGTGGCAGCCAATCAGATCTCATCAAGAGATCTGTAGAGTATGTGCAGGTTCCTCATCCCTAGATATATAATTTATTTTAGCATTAATTGATTGCTCAAAGTTAACAGAACAAATTTACACCCCGCCATAATAAGCACTCTCTCTGAACTAAGATCTTGCTATCTGCCAAATTTGGTGTAAATTCGTTCAACGGTTTGGGCTGTAGCTGTGTCTAAAGTGTCTATTGAAAAATGATTGGGAAAAATGCGATTTGAGACCCCTCCCTTTTCTCGGCCCTCGCTTGGTGGATCACCCAAAAACTTTCCATGTGCGAACTAGTCACTTTTTGGAAAGTGTTGTGTTGATTCATCAACCGGTGCCAAAGTTATTAGTAACTGAAAAAGGTATTTCCTATAGAAAGACGATCCTAAGTATATAAATATATATATGTATAAATATATTCACTGCAAATACCAAGGATTAATGAAAAGGCCTATAAGTATTTGCACTCCAACCTAAGCAAAAGTAGGGAACCTGGTGGGTTATTAAGAGGTCACATTCAAAATATTTCTAATACAACCTAAGCATCAGTAGGGAAAGTGTCTTTGAAGGGGGTCACATTTACTATTCATGCTCCAATCTTTGCAAAAGTAGGGAAAGTGTTGGTCTTCGAATGGGTCAGATTCACTATTTCCACTATATCCTAAGCAACGGGAGCAAACGTGTTGGACTTTGGAGGGGTCAGATGTACTATTTCCACTCTAAATACACCAAAATGTAAAAACTAGAATGTAAAAAAAAGCATACAAAGTGTACGTTGCAAATATTATAATATTGTATTATAATACAATAAAAATCATCAACAAAATATTATACAAGGAAAACAAAAAATAAGTAACAAAAAGATAAATGTCAATAGAAAAGGTATACAAAGGACCTGATTCACAATTTCTGCACTCATGGCAGAGACTCCCCAAATAGAAAGATAGGTTTGTCCAATTTATTTTTAAATTTTTCCTCCTTACTTCTCCCGAACTCAGACTCCTAAAGCCCATCTAGAATCAAAACAGAATTTCACCCCTTCTCAGCACATCAGTCATCCTATCCTGAGGAGAGTGGTTCTGTCACATCAGCAAGATATATTGCCTTAAATGCACCCAAATACCACCAGCTTCCTTAGACAGACTGAAGTGCACACAGATGGAAAGTGACAGGCAGGAATGTTTTTGTTTGAGAAAAGTGTTGATTAGCGAGAATGGAGCTCCTTCCACAGGAGGGGATTTTTTATATAAGCCAATGTCTCTTACACATCTCAATCCTTCGGGAACCGTTCAGGGTCTTTTATAAATGCCAACTCCTTCAATATATAGGATTTCTAGGGATTTACTCTACAGTAGGAGTAGTTAAGCAAAGCAAACATTGTTTACTACATTGCTGCCTCTACAGCTGTAATTATATGACACCAGGCTCCTACTTCAGTCAGGTCACTTATTATTATGGTGTCCCCAGTGCTATAGAATATGCATATGGCCTAATTCTCGCCATGTAATTCAGAGAATAGTAAAGATTTTCATTGGGCCTTCACACAGCCATGGTTTTATCATTACTGTGCATGGTAATTGCACAGAACATTGTCATGAGATAGTTAGTATTCAACAAAGTGGAAACCTGCTGCAAGTTTTATGAGGTGGCTTTGCAGCAAAGTGCAACATTTTGTAAAAACAAAAACATCAGCTCCTGATAATTTCCCGGATACATTCCCTAGATAACTTTCAAGCCACCGGCTCTTCGTGTGTTTGGCATTGCAGAAGTCCTGAGAGTGGAGAACAATTCCAGAAAAGAGGCCTGTTGTCTCGTTCGCAGATTATTACCTGAATTGTTGGCAAGTGCAGGCACCACACCGCCCTATTGTTTGACCATGAAAGTGAAGTGAATCTTAGAGAACCGTACACTGTTTAAAGAAAAGGAGAGATTAGCAAGATAAAGCATTGCAAGTTTGCTACAGGAAAGCAATAACATTAGTTACTCTTACGGTAGGTGCCAAAATCGATAACCTTTAAAAGTCTGTCGCTGGGGGCTTGTTATTCATACTGCACCAGGCTTCTTTTGACAGATCTGGCACAATACTTTACTTCTAATTGGATCAAAGGCACGAATGTGCGGTTCTGTCTGAGCAGCAGCAGCGGGCGAAAGAGACTTTGAACATGTCAATTTAAAAAGAAAGGCGAACGCGTGGCTTGTGATGGAGACCCGCCTGATCCCTTCCTGAAACTCACACTGCCGTGAACGGCTCCCCTGGCGCTCTCCTGGGTTACGGCCCTAATCCGAAAAAGATTCAGACACAAAAGGCAGGAAAGTCAGCATCTTATGCTCCTCACTTTAGTTTGACCTTGAGGCTTGAATGTCAGCGGGGATGGCTCTTTACTAACAGGAAGCCGCTCGTGAAACACGTTTACGGCTTATTCTTTAACCTAGCAGCACAGCTTATATGTGTTCTCTTTTACAAATATCAGATATTCATATTATTTTACCCTTTATTTGAACATATCCCAAAAAATGACTAATTTTTGTACCTTCATTTTTCAACGTCAATACTAACAACATGGTTGGTAAAGTGTGTACAATAATTTACACCTGACGGAGACCTGGCTGAACCCCTCTTCGGCACCCGACATTGCCATAGCCATCCCGGAAGGCTCCAAGATCACCCGCAAGGACCGCACCAACGGAGTAGGAGGAGGAATTGCCATCGTCCACAGGAACACTCTCAAAATCTCAACAGACACCGACGACACCCTGAGCACCGCCGAACACCTGCACTTCCAGATCCACACCGACCCCAACACCACCCTCAGAGGGACCCTCGTCTTCAGACCCCCGGACCCCGACCGCAGTTCAGCGACTCCATCAGCAAACACCCCCTCGCCTCCACGGACTAAATCCTTCTCGGGGACCTGAACTTCCACCTCGAGAACAACAACGACCCCAACTCTTCCACCCTGATCGCCAACCTCGGACTCAGACAACTCGTCACAACACCCACCCACACCACTGGCCACATGCTTGACCCCATCTTCTCAGCAAGCTCCCATGTCTTCTTCAACCGCACCACCGAACTCCACTGGACCGATCACCGCTGCATCCACTTCACCTTCCGGAAACCTGCCACACACCACCGCACCCAGCAGATGCCTCGCCACCACTGGAGCAAAGTCACCAAGGAGCAGCTAACCACCGCCCTCGCCCTGAGCCCACCCGTAGACCCGACCGACCCCGACGCCGCAGCCCGTAGCCTCAGACAGTGGATCGACGACTGCACCAACACCCTCGCCCCACTCAAGAAGCCCTCCAACACCCACACCAGAAAGAGAGCCAGCTGGTTCACCGAAGACCTCCAGGCCTCCAAGCGAACCTGCCGAAAACTCGAGAAAAACTGGATCCGCGAACGAACACCGGAAAGCTACACAGCCCACAAGAACGCCACCCGCAGACACCACCACCTCATCAGATCTGCCAAAAGGACCTCCTTCAAAGACCGCCTAGACAACAAGGCACACCACAGCAAAGAGCTCTTCAACATCGTGAAGGAACTTGCCAACCCCAGCTCCAACTCCAACGACATCCCACCGTCACAAGACCTGTGTGACTCGCTGGCCACCTTCTTCCATCGCAAGATCGCAGACATCCACGACAGCTTCGACGCCGTCACCACCATCCGCACCAACTGCCTGCTCGCCTGGACCAACATCACCGACGACGACACCATCAAGATCATGAACACCATCCACTCCGGATCCCCGGAAGACCCCTGCCCACACCACATCTTCAACAAAGCAAGCAGCACCATCGCACCCCATCTCCGGAAAACCATCAACTTCTCCTTCGAGACAGCAACCTTCCCGGAGAGCTGGAAGCACGCAGAGATCAACGCCTTACTCAAGAAACCCAAGGCGGACCTCAAGGACCTCAAGAACTTCCGACCCATCTCCCTGCTCCCGTTCCCGGCGAAGGTCATCGAAAAAGCTGTCAACAAACAACTGAGGAGCTTCCTCGAGGAGAAAAGCATCCTGGACCCATCCCAATCCGGGTTCTGCAGCAATCACAGCACCGAAACTGCCACCACCGATGACATCAGGACCCTGCTCGACAATGGAGAAGCCGCGGCCCTCATCCTCCTGGACCTGTCAGCCGCCTTCGACACGGTCTGCCACCGCACACTATGAACATGCCTCTACGACGGCAGTAACCAAGAGAAGGCCCAGACTAAACCACCTCCTTCCTCTACGGCAGAACACAGAGCATCCGTCTCCCCCCTTCCGTTCCGAAGCCACTGAGATCATCTGCGGCGTACCCCAGGGCTCATCCCTTAGCCCAACGCTGTTCAACATCTACATGGCACCATTCACCCACATTGCACGACACCACGACCACAACATCATCTCCTACACCGACGACACCCAGCTGATCCTCTCCCTCATCAAAGACCCCCACACCGACAAAACCAACCTCCACGAAGGAATGAAGGCTGTCACCGAAAAACAGGCGACTGAAGCTGAACTCGGACAAGATGGAGGTCCTCATCCTCGGATCCACCCCCTCGCCATGCACGCAACCTAGGGGTCATCCTCGACTTCACCCTTTCCATGATGAAGCAGGTCAACGCCGTCTCCTCCTCCTGCTTCAACTCCTTCCGCATGCTTCGCAGGATCTTCAAGTGGATCCCCACCGAAACAAGAAGGACGGTCACCCAGGCCCTCGTCAGCAGTAGACTAGACTACGGAAACGCACTCTACGCAGGAGCCCCGGCCAAACTCCTGAAACGACTCCAACGCATCCAGAACGCATCACCATGCCTGATCTTCGACATCCCTCGCCCCAGCCACACCACACCCCACCTGAGAGACCTGCATTGGCTCCCCATCAACAAGAGGATAACCTTCAAACTCCTCACCCACGCACACAAGGCACTCCACAACACCGGACCAGCGTACCTCAACAGCCGACTCAGCCTCTACACCCCCACCCTCCAGCTCCGCTCCGCAGACCGTGCCCTAGCCACCGTCCCCCGCATCCGAAGAGTAACCGCCGGCAGCAGATCATTCTCCCACCTCACCACCAAGACATGGAGCACCCTCCCCATCCACCTGCGGCAGACGGAAGACCTCCTAACCTTCAGGAGACTCCTCAAGACCTGGCTCTTCGAACAGTAGCAGCTCCCAACCTCCCTAGCGCCTTGAGACCCTCACGGGTATGTAGTGCGCTTTATAAATGCCATGATTGATTGATTGATTGATTGTGTGATTGATTGATTTTCAGATTTTTAACAATTGTCTATAGTGGTCAGAATTAGAGCGTTAGAAGGAAAAATAATAATACATCAAGTGTTTGAACAAGGAAGCATCACATGTTAGAACAGGGTTGTTTACAGCATAAGAAGACTTGCATCAAGCATTTGAACAACCTATCAATGACATTTTCTGTAAGAGGAATGTTTTAGGGCACTTGAAGGTAGGGAAAAGTCCCAATGTCCTCATTACATGTACCATGGAAGGGTAGTCAGAATGTATTGCACTTGATCAAACCTGACACTAAACACACATTCTGACTTTTTGGGATCTCACATGCGGATTTCGGAGACACAGCACCGATTTACTGTCCAGTTTTTTAGCGCGGGAAATAATTGGAAAGTATTGCAAAGCAGCACATGAGCGCTGTTTTTTATTACTTAGTGCCAAGGGGGCGTGCCATGGGTGGAGCATGGGCGTTCCCATGCAACCACCCAAGGTTTCTCATGCTAAACCCAATTGACTAAACAAAATAAACAGGGTTTAGCGTGAAAAAACTGAGCCCTTTCAAAGTAGGCGCAAGGAAGGAGAAATGAAAGCATTTCCCGATTTTGCAAGTGTGCTGCACTGTACAGCACGCACACAAAGTGGGAAAAGGCTTCAAGTTAATCTAAGCATCGTATTTTGTACTTGAAGGATTCCTTTCCAGTACAAAACCTATGCTAGACTGAAGGAGACACCCTTGCACCCTGGCGCAAAGGTGTCTCCGTGGCGCAAGGCAGCTGATTTCAGTGCCGGCGCTAGGGAAAGGGGAGGAGAGTGCCTTCTTTTAGTAAATTGGGCGCTCTCCTTTTCTCCTTTTCACGTAGCACAGAGCAGCATTGAACGTGAAAAAAGGGTAATTCGCCCCCCACCTTCAGTATTAACTAAGGGCGATAAACATTCCGTACCTGCACCAACAGGTGTCACATTTTTACGGGCCAGTTGTAATCAAGCCCCAAATGCAGCTGAAAAAGAGGGGTTTTGATAGCTTCTAACTTGAAAGATAGGCATATGTTTAAGTTCTTGTGGTAGCAGCAAGCTGCATAAGCTCGTATTTGCACCCGTGAAACTTTTCTTCATTCATTGGGGATGTTTTGAGTTTCTCATATTGAATTTAGGGTTTGTAAATAAAAGTTACAGATGTAATTGAAAGTGCAAAATTTCTCTCAGGTTTTTTTCTTGATGCAGACAAGCTCCACACTGGGGCATATTTAGGACTTATAATGAGAGGCCACCTAATTCCGATGGGCCGGTAACAACATTTACAGTATGTTAGACCTGGAATCCCTGGTTGACTGAAGTAGGTACCTTAGGCCAAGTAGGGACCCGCGTTCCAACGTCAGGGAAAGGAAGGTTACCTTTTTAGATAGCCCCGCTCACCCCTTCGGTAGCTTGGCACGAGCAGCCAGGCTTATTTTCAAGGCAAATGTGTAAAGTATTTGCAACCACGCTATACACTCAGGCCTCGATCACCGGTCCTTAGGCGGTCTCTCTGCCTCTCACATTTTCCCCCAAAACAGTACGATGTAATCCCAAAGTGCAGCTTTGCACTCCGGCCCCTGTACCACCACTCCTTTGGGGATATGGGCCATGACACGAGCCGAAGCAGAGGCTCACGCTGCCAACACGAGAGAGAGGCAGAGAGCGTCTCCCTCCGAGCCCGCGCCCTGCCCCAGGAGTTGACACACGTTGCCTGGGGGGCGCAAACTCACTCTCCTCTCCTCGTCCAGTGGCTGGGCCTCCAATGCAGCTTTGTGAAATGGCAACGGCGGCTCGGGCCGGCAACTCAGCTCCTCTGGGACTGCCGGTCCGGGCCGCTTCAACTACGAAGATCTCAGGCTGCCACGAAGCACACGCACACAGCGTCGCTGAATCTTCCTTCACTCCGGGTGTACGATCACTGGACACTCCACGCACAAGTCGCCGGCTGCACGAAGATCACGTGCACTGCGTCACTGAGACTCACTTTACTCCGGTGCACACGATAACAAGGCAAATCCTCACAAAGGTCACACGGTGCACAACGCACCCGCACACAATGGCATTGAGACTCACCTGGATTCTGGTGCACACAATAACAAGGCAAATGCTCATGAAGGTCTCACGGTGCACAACGCACCCGCACACAATGGTGTTGAGACTCACTTGGATTCCGGTGAACACGATCACTGGACAATTCTCACAAAGGGGTTCAGGCTGCACAAAGCCCACGCACACCGTGTCGCTGATCCTTGCTTGGACTCCAGTTACCCCCGATCACAGGCCGGTCCTCCTGAAGGTCTCAGGCTGCACAAACCATGCACACACAGTGCCACTGAGGCTCATTTGGACACCGGGCGCACACGATCACAGGCAGTTCTTATGAGGGTCTCAGGCTGCCACAGGCACGCTCACACAGCGCAGCTGAAACACTCCTGGAACCTTTTATGTTCCTGCGTTTCCAAACAGGGAGCCAGCTCACCTCAGGCCCTTGGGGACAGTTACTTCAGGACCCAGTACACAGCAAAGTTCTTCAAGCAGGAGGACACAGCACACTGCAAAGTCCCTTTAGCCTTTCCTTGGTTGAAACAGCAAACTGCAGTCTAGCCTCAGATCCCACAGCAAGAGCAGTCCTATTCTTCAGTCTCTTCAGTTGTTTCTTCCTTGGCAAAGGTCCTCTTGACCATGAATTAGCTCCAGTCTTGTTCACACTTGATCAAGCCATTCTCCAAAGTTCAGAGGCTTCAGTTCTCTCAGTTATAGCCCTCAATGGCTTTGAAGTCTTTGTCCTTCAGGGGGCACTGACCCCTGTTCAAGCCAGTTATGGGTGCCTCCCTGCCAGTGACACCTTTCTTCCTTTGATTAGTGGGGGTCTGGATTCTCTATCACTCAGCAGGAGATGGGACAATTGTTTTATAGCAGCAGCCCAGGCCTCTTCACCTCTAGGGGCTTCTCCTTCCCCAACACTCCAGATGCAGGTCAGCCTGTTGCTGTCTCTCCTCCTCCCCTGGGTCAAGACATTCCCAGATCCTATCGCTTTCAAATCCAGACAGGCAATCCACAGCCAGGCAGAGACACCCAGAAATGTCAGAGCACAAAAACGCAGCCACTTCTAAAAGAGTGGCTTCTGAGCACACAATGCAAAAAACACCTACATAAAAAGATGTGTTATTACATTGTGAGTTCAGGCATACTAAACTTCACATTTTCATCTTAAGCCTTTGGGAAGATAGCCTGGAAAACATATTACCCAGCCTCCCCACTCTGTCCTATGGGCAAGATGGCCTTTCAACAGTGAAAAACGAAATGGAGATTATTTCACTGTCAGGACATGACACACACCTTAGTACATGTCCTACCTTTCACATGCACTACACCCTGTCCAGGGGGTACCCCAGACCTACCATAGGGGTGTATGAGGTGCACAGAAAGGGAAGGGTAAGGTCTGGCAAGTGAGTGCACTTGACAGAACAACATGGCAGTTTCACAAACTGCGCGCAGGCCATGCAATGGCAGGCCTGAGTTCCCTTTTTAAGGCTACTGGTGTGGGTGGCACAAATAGTGCTGCAGGCCCACTAGTAGCATTTGCATTACCAGCCTTGGCACACATAGTGCACTTTACAAGGGACTTTACTAGTAAGGCAATCATACCAATAAAGGACAACCAATTACCATTACTTTATACAGGGAACACTTGCACTTTGACACTGTTTAGCAGTGGCAAAGTGTCCAAAGAACTAAGTTGGCAACACCATGTCAGAAAAAAGGTCTAGGGGGAAAGTAAAAAGTTTAGGTACTTTAGTCGAAAAGGGCCAAGTCCTACACAGGACCATTTGGAATTAGGATATCCCCAGTGTTTCAGCTAATTTGTTTATTTTCACACAGATATGTCAGCTAGTTCATCTAAATGCATATGGGGGAATGATCACATCTTTTGCCTTGATTATACTTCAGGCAACCACGTAACCCCATCACACCTCAGAGTCTACTCACAGAAAAAAGGCCAGGCTAATTGAAGGGATGACCACACTCCATCTCAGCAAAGACTCTGCTATGTAACCATTTTTTTACACCATGCTGTATGTTCTAATCTGGCTCAGCAGAACAAGGTCATTTGCAGCGATTCTCCAGCCTGTGTGATATTTATGATGCAGTTTTCTGTGTGAATCATTGTAAAATGGTGATAATGAAGAGATGAAGGACTGCAAGGGACAGCAGACCTCCAGCTCTGCATTGGAGCAAGAGTACGAACAAGCATTTGCAACGCAATCGGTCTCGCCTTTGGGACCTTATACGTTTTTAGCTATGCAGACAAAGAAAACAATGAGTATAAATTCTCTATTTTAGAATGCCAATGGATGCCATAACTGGTTCAGTGCGATTATGAAAATCTAGTGTTAGATATTATGCGGCCTTAAACACCATGATGCTATTAAAACAAGCACAGAGAAGCAGTACATCTTTCAATTGTCCTTAGTAATATGCAACTAACAGCCATTGACAAAGTCAATCGTCTTGGCTTGTTGCAGGTGTACTGTTACTTGTTGTATGATATGTGTGAATGCAATGACAAAAGCGGTACAAAAGGGGGTGGTGATGGATGGAGCATCAGAACCAATCAAACACTCACACCCAGTCAACAGATCTGGGTTTGATCCATCACCGTTCTTTAGCCCACTCTGCCACCCCAGTTCAGACATGGCCATATGCAAATAAGTCTGACCCAGTGCCTCATGGAACAGTCCAGCCCGAACTGCCAAGCCATGCCTTCCCTGGACCGGAAACAAGCTTCCTAGGGCCGGTTTCTGGCATTTCAGCCGTCTTCAGCCAGGCTTGCTTGAATCCAGTGGCAAAGTGAGCAAGGGACTCACGTCTGAGCATACCCTGCCAACTTATGGCAAACAGAGCGGTACAAAAGGGGGTGGTGATGGACGGAGCATCAGAACCAATCAAACACTCACACCCAGTCAACAGATCTGGGTTTCATCCATCACCGTTCTTTAGCCCACTCTGCCACCCCAGTTCAGACATGGCCATATGCAAATAAGTCTGACCCTGTGCCTCATGGGAACAGTCCAGCCCGAACTGCCAAGCCATGCCTTCCCTGGACCGGAAACAAGCTTCCTAGGACTGGTTTCTGGCATTTCAGCCGTCTTCAGCCAGGCTTGCTTGAATACAGTGGCAAAGTGAGCAAGGGACTCACGTCTGAGCATACCCTGCCAACTTATGGCGAACAGAGCGGTACAAAAGGGGGTGGTGATGGACGGAGCATAAGAACCATGCCTTCATTTCCTTCGATGCAGCATGAGTGGCACTGCTTCGCGCCACACCCTGCTGCTGCTGACAGGACCTGGGTGTGTGCGCCCCCTCCGTGCTCCCTCCATTGTGCAAGGGAGCGCACAGCCTGCTTCATTTCGGGGACAGGTCAGCCCGGCTACAGGAAGCAGCAAGCACCGCCTGCCCTCAGCTGCTCCTGCCCTTCCTATGGGTGCCGCCGAGGGCCGCCTCTGAGCTTCACACTGACAGAGGGGCAGCCATTGGAAGGACTGCCTATAGCAAGCACTGACTGTTGTTTAAATCTCATTCACACTTACGCTGCAAGTGTCCGTGTTTCCATATGTGCCACAATTTGCGTCGATGCGTGCATGCGTACGATGTAAGGCATCACGCACATGTTAATGCACACTACTTTAACAAGCATTGGCAATGCAATAGGACTCACATTTACACGAGGCCTATTGCATTGAAAACGGGAGTGCAGGCGGGCACGAGAAGGCACAAGCACGATTGGAATTGCGTAGGAGGGTGGGGCCCAAGAAGTTACGGACTGCGGGAAGGGAAGGGATGAAAAGAAAGTAGTCTGTACAGTAAAGGGGCCAGTAGCCATGGGAGGAGACAAATGACTGCCATGGCTGTCATGGGGTGGGACTAACAAGCTTAAAACCAATAAGAAGGCAGCATTTATAACCTAAGCCAATGAAGACGATGGGCCAAAGAGTGGGTGGAGCTTCCACGAAGCTTCCACACTATAGTGTATACTGCATGCTTCGCAAAGCGATGGCAGCACATTTGCGCTGCAACGCTACGCGAGACCTATAAAGGGGGGAACCACTGTCTCTTCCAGTTGAGTCTTTCAACTGCAAAACACACAGTGACAGCTATTCTTCATGGTCACCTTTCACTTTGTAAATAGTCTATTCTCCATCTCTAGCATGTAATTTGGAATGAACAATATGATTGATATTGCGAGTTGCAAAGTCGTTTGTGATTTACAGTGTTACTGTAGTACACTTTTGGGCTTTTACAATTGGATGCTCTGCCAACTAAAACAAAGAAGGTTTTGCAATTACAAACAACTTTTGTACATTTGGCCATCATGCTTTCTAGAAGTTCAGTTAAGTTACATTTTTCTAACATCCACTGCATTTCAATTTTCATTTATTTTTTCATTATGAACTCTTTCTTAGCAGATGTCTGTTTTCTCTTTCTAGTGAATTCATGGATATCTATCTGCATTAGGCCTTTAGCAGCACTTCAGTATGTGGTTCAGTATTGCCCACCCACCGGCTCTCCTAGTCTGCCATCTTGTGAGTGTGCTCTATTGCATGCATGTTTCCATTTGGTGAGCTTCAACCCCTGCTTTAATATATAAAAACTTCAACTCAGTTGTGAAATTGTATTTTTAATAAAAATGCCAAAAAGGAATCTTTTATTATACTTTCCCTGCCTGAAGCCCCTGCAGCATTAGTCTGCGTATGCTTGCTGCTGGCCAATGAGTGCTGCTTTGAGGAGATATGAATTACTACTCTCAGAGCAGAGACAATGGCTTGGACCTGGCAGGGTGGCATGGGGAGGAATGTGATCCAGTGTAATCCAAGCAGAGCAGTTCAGGAGTGTCCAGGAACTTCAAAGGGACTAGATGGAGACATGTACTTTTATAGTTTAGTGATAAGAAAAGCCTGGAGAAGAGGAGTCTTTTAACGCAAAATACACATTTGCCCCCTGAAGTTAGTCTCAGTGGAAGAAGGAGCTGGCCCCTTAGAAATTTCTGGGACTTCTGGGACTCCAAAGTCTTAGTGGGACCTCGCGACAAAGGTTTCTGAATTCAAGAAAAATTTGTCAGATGCAGCTTCAAGCTTGACCAGTTGAAAGATTTTGAACTCCAAAAAAGAGACTAAGGAGCCTATTCCCAAACTACATTTTGTAGTACATTGAGTAGTACTACTTATAGCGTACAACAACATGTGTTTCACAAACCTATGATAGGAGGTTCCACCTCTGCCTCTCCTGTCTTTTTTGTGTGGAGATCGCCACCCTGACTGTGGAGTTTTCTCACACAGAAGTATATGTTTTAGTAGTAAATGTACGAGGGGCAAGAAGGCATGGTTCAAAAATAGGAAATGCTTGATGTAAAATGGAAGAGATTAAGAGAGGAATAAAGAGGGGTTTAGTAAGAGAGATGCTCCCACCCACACAAGAGTTAGCCCATTTATACTTACATGCAGTGCTTCTAAAGTTACTACAGGCAAAAAGGACCCAAAACAATAGCAAATATACTTCATCTCAGAGCTGGAGTAAGTCCAGCACCACACATGGCCAACCACTGGCACTGTAACTCTGTCCCATGGGGGGAGGAGCTAACCTTGCTCGAAGATGGCATCGCTTTAGGCGAGTTCCTTCGGCCGCTAATCGATACACAACATTATCCTGCTCCAAATGCCATAACTAAACCCCAGAGGTGTGCCTTGCAAGGGTCTGTGCATCCTGTACCGACTCCTGACAACGACCATCCCCTGGATTGCCACAGTGCGGCCGAGGCGGTTGCAGCCCAGCAGCCTTGATGGAGGGGACGTGGCCTGCACACTCGGGAAAGTCAGGACGGCCTGCGACGCTGTGGAAGGCTGCCACCTGCCGGCTGCTTCCGTGATGGTGGGCTCCCTGTGGTGCAGCTCGGCACTGGTGTGGCTGGTGGCTGGGAATGGAGAGCGGACAGCGCTGGAAATCTGTGACCAGTCTACAGGAATGGCTAGTGGGACCGGCATGCCCCCAGCGGTGGCCTAGTGAGTGGGTGAGGGATGCGGCAGACTGCCACGCGGTCTGGCTGTGGCCCTTGCTCGCTCGCAGAGCTGAGGGGGGCTGCGGTGCGTGATCAAGAAGTTACATTGCTCTGGCCCCCGAGTGGCAGTGTGGGGGGCACCCGATACGGACCAAGCTGGCAGCCTGCCTGAGCCGTGAAGAACTGCATAAGAGCTCGTATGGAGTGAGGCATATACCGGGAAGCTGCCAGAGAGCCTTGTAACGTAAAGCGTCCCAGGGGCACGTTCCGAACTGTAATATAGCCACCAGTGTGTGCTTTCTCTTTTAAAACCCCTGAAGCAAGCATTGACTGTCATAAATCAGCTAGGACAACAGGAGGAACATGAGAGAAGTGCATAATCCTGTGTAGTGCGGTCCCAAGGTGCTAAAATGGCATCTATTCCAGCCTGCTACCGCACCTACGAGACTGCATGAGGGGGTAAGATCTGAGTGTGGGGAAGCTACTGTTACTGCCCTATAGTGCGCTGTGTCGAACTGTTGCTGCCATGGGAAAGGCGGACAAGATGTAATCAAAACTGCAGTTTGATCGCTAGGGGGCCAGGGGCAACCGCATACCTGATCAGGAGGGCCCAGAGGAGCCGGCCATGCCAACAGAGACTGGTGGAGATTTACTACAAATTTTGACAGTCATGCAGACCTCACTAACCACCACTGATGGTAGGAGAGATGCCCTGGCATACCGGGTGGACAGGCTGTCGGAGAGAATGGACGAGCACGCGGAGCGCCTAGAGATGGTGGAACGTAGAGTGTCGGACACTGAGGATGCCCAGAACAACATCGGGGAGGCTCAATGCAAGCTGGAAAAGGCCGTGGCAGGGTTACAGACCAAGGTGAAGGACCTTAATGCGCAACAACATTCGGGTGCGGGGAGTTGGGAGACCACAAACACTGGAAACATGGAGCGCTTTGTCGAAAAGCTGCTGGTTGACCTGCTGGGTGCTGAGAGCTTCTCCAATATATTTGTGGTGGAGAGAGCACACAGATCGCTAGCGCCTCGGCCACCACCAGGAGCAAGCCTAGGCCCATAATTGCAAGGCTCCTGAATAATAAAGATAGAGATGCTGCGTTGCGTCAGGCCAGAGAGCTGGGAAGTCTCCAGAATGAAGACTCTATCTATCCAGACTTCACGTCACAAGTCCAGGAAGCGTGAATGAAGTTCCTTCCAGTTACATTTTTTTACAAGATTTGAGAGTGGCCTATGCAATGGTATACCCCACCAGGCTAAAAGTCACTATTGACGGCAGCACCAGGATCTTCAGAGACCCCAAGGATGCCCAACAGTTCCTGCTACGTAGGGCCAAAGCAAATGGCCAGCGGAAAACACCCAGAGGCAGAGAGGAAGATTCAGAACACACCTCGGGTCTGGACGATCCAAGTTAAGACAATGAGCCATGCCTTGGCCAATATAATTGGACACTTCTTCATTTTATAGCAGCAGAACTTTACAAGAAAGTGCATATGTGTTCTTTATAAAGAGGAGAGATGCGAATATTGGGTATTGCCACAGCTTCCGCTCGGAGGGAGAAGAGATAAGTATGCACTGCATGTGAAAATGGGCAGAGGGCGCATTAAAGATGTTTTTTTCGGCGGCCACCTGCTAGATAACAACGGGGGGCTGTACAGCAGGCCGCTCCCGCCCCTATGTGTACACAACCTGCAATTAACCCCTTCAGTGCCCGCCCCTTTCCCCGCCCTGTGCCGGCCGTTTCATTAGCGGGCAGGGTTTATGACGAGCTGGTCTCGTCGTGGGCACAGCGCAACCGCGGCCCATGACGAGACCAGCTCGTCACGGGCATTGAAGAGGTTAAGAGGGTGAGGAGTGGGGGAGTTCTGGGTGTTGAGCTAAGGGAGGGGTATGTATCCGATGCAGTTGGGGTGTCAGAGAGGGAGGTGGGAGAGTTTAGGTTGGGAAGCGATATGGTTTACACTTGCACCACTTGTTATGTTGTACTGAGGCATTGGTTATTCATAATATGCAAACTGTATACGTGTCAGCAGAGCAGCACAATACGAATACAAGATGGCTCAAGCTAGTAGGAAAGTTAGGCAGATAATGGCATACCTAGATAGGCATGGTGTGGAGGTAGTCTGTTTACAGGAGATGCACCTGGCGGCACACACAGAACTGAAGGAGGAGGCTCGATGAACCTCCATACATGTAGCATCATCATACTCGACATACGCCAGGGGTGTTCTGTTACTGATCAAAAAACCACCCCATTTACGCTGTTCCACTCCATCACTGACTCCTGTAGTCAATATGTTATCGTGCAGGGTGTCTTCAGTGGCACGTCGCAGACGCTTGTTAATGTTTACGGTCCCAATACAGACGACCCCACATTCTATGCGCAAATATTGGGGCAACTACATGAGCTGCCACCGGCGACAGTAATATGAGGGGGGAGTTTAACACCTGTGTCGACCCGGCACTGCATAGGTCAACTAAAATAGACAAATATGGGAAGCAAGCAGCTAGGATGCATAGGAACAGCATGGAGGAACAACATCTAGTCGGTATCTGGAGGTTATGACATCCGAGGAGATGGGAAGGCACATGCATTTCTGACATGCACTACACATGGTCCAGAGTAGACTTCTGGTTGACATTGCAGGAGATCAGCACATGGACGCGCAGTGTCGAACACCTGCCTAGGACCCTCTCAGATCACTCCCCGGTCTGCCTGGTGCTTGGCCTCCCCTAACATACCCCCAGACAATTCATATGGCACTTTCTGGCGGGGTGTTGCTAGACCAGGTATTTAATGTTGAGGTACGGCTAGCCGTCACACAATACTTTTAATACAATGTGGGATCTGTTAATAGTTCATCCACGTTATGTGAAGCATTTAAGGTGACGGTGCGAGGAGTATGTATAAGTAAACAAAATGGCATACTGCGAGACATCTGCCAGCAACTTACTAAGTTAGAACTAACGATCCGGTCGCTGAAGAGGGAGCATGCGTGAACATTGAATGCTGCACTATTGGCCACAATCAGGGAAAAAATGTCTGAATACCACACAGTTGCAAATAGTGAGGTAAAATACCTATCCCGTAGGCATATAGCACACAGATATGGGGAGGGGGGCCGTCCAGGTCACACACTTGCAGCGCGACTAGAAAATATTCGCACTCCAACCCACATAGTTAAACTGGTAGACACCCACGGTGGCGAGCATTATGACACACCAGCGCTAGCGGAGGTAATCACAGAATACTATACGCAGCTTTATGCCTCACGACAACCTGCTTCGGATGATGCAACTATAGAACATTTGGAGGAGGTGGCAATAGCTTGCCTGTCGTATGTGCAGAGGGAATACTTCATGCAACAGATAACTGAGGATGAGGTTAAGAAAGCAATACGGTCCCTGCCAAATGGGAAGGCCCATGGCATGGATGGCCCTTCAGGTGAATTCTATCAAGAATACAGCGATGTCCTGGTGCCCTATCTTTTAATGATGTATACAGAGGCCTATGAGCAGGGAGTGTTACCGCCGACCCTCAGTGAGGCCCTCTTAATAACCCTCCTCAAACCAGGTAAACCCCCCAAACAATGCAACTCATATAGATCAACATAGATGTCAACATTTTAGCTAAGGTCCTTGCCACTAGAATGCAACCATTAATGCAACAGATAATCCTGCCAGACCAATCCGGATTTATTCCCTTGCGCTCTATTACCCATAATTTGCGCGCGATCTTTGCCCCCCTTCATTAGTTGGATCCTGAACTGCCTACTGCGGTGGCACTACTTGACACTGCCAAAGCATTCTATTCTGTCGAAAGGGTGTACATGTTTACCATCCTTAGACGTATTGGGTTCCCGCAGAGCTATCTCCAATGGATTCAACTATTTTACCAATAGCCGGTTGCAAGAATACGGGTCGATGGCACTACAACTGATCCCCTGGCCATCAGTAGAGGCATCAGGCAAGGGTGCCCACTGTCGCCGCTTCTATTCATACTAGCTCTGGAGCCCTCGGCATGCAGGATACGACAATGCCATGTGGCGGTGGCACTCCAGTTTTGGATGTGGGCCATAGGAATTACGCTATATGTGGATGACATGGTTTTATATGTTCGTGAACCGGAGGAAAATCTGATGCCCCTATTAAGGGAATACATCCAATTTTAATGATATTCTGTGTATGTGTATCAATTGGTTCAAATCAGCGGTTATTCCGCTAATGCCCAGTACTGCGCAATTCCCATTGGACTTACCCCTACTGTGGCAGACGGACCCGATTAAATACTTAGTAATCTGGGTACACAGGGATCCAGAGATGGTGATTCACCAAAATTATGGGAGAGCCTTGGTCAAGTAGGAACAACAAGTGAGCCGCTGGATCCGTCAGACATTGTCACTGGCGGACCGCACTGTGATCCAGAAAATGATCATCTTGCCGTGCTTTTTGTACCCATTCCTCAATACCCCTATCCCATTCACACAATAATTTTTTCAGAAATTACAATCACAGCTCAACACACTCACGTGGGTGAGTCGCCAGGCGCGGGTCAGCTGGAAAGAGTTGACACAACCCTATATCCAGGGGGGGGTTCAGAGCTCCGGACCTGCAATTGTATTCCTTTTGCACTCAGGCACACTACGCACACTATTGGCTGCACCCTCATAATTACCTTCCACATATTGAGGTTGAAAATTATATCTCGCACCCCATACTCCTGGTCACTCTTCTTTCGCAGGTGACTCCTAGAGCGCCGCGCAGTGGGATCAACCCGGTCCGGTGCACCACGGCGGCTTGGCGGGCACTGGGGAGACGAGCTCAAAAGCTCCCGCTTTACACTACAGCCCTTCCTCTACTGCAACATCCAAACATATCAGTAACACATGAACAGGGGGCAAGGGTAGTACTGGCTGACAATAGATGGCACACCATGGGTGACTTGTTCAGTGATGAACTCTTTATCGACTCCCCAGTCGCTGGCCGAGACGCTGGGGCTGCTCCTCTGACTGTATTTACCTACCTACAATTGAGGCTGGCGGTAAAACAGATATACCCGTCACTTCTCTGAGAGCCACCAACACTTCAGATGCTACAGGTATTACTGCAGGCACCCACGCGTGCGCGTCTTATCACAAGGCTTTATGTCACCGCACAACAAGAGCATCATAGACAGGCTGAAAAGGCGATGGATAAGTGGAGTGCCATGTTGGGCACGCTGTTCAGCAGCAGAGCGGACACTCTGCTGTTCCTCAACCGAAATGCTCACCCCCAACTGTAATTTGATCATAATTCATTTCAAATTTCTGCAGCAAACATACTACACTCCACTACAATTGTACAGATATGGCTTCAGTGAACGTGACACGTGCATTTGTGTTGCTGCTGCACAGGCAGATTTTTTACATGTAGCTTGGGCATGTACTACAATAAAGGAGTACTGGGATGAGGTATTGAAGGAGTCACTAGCCAACACCCCACAACTCTGTCTACTAGGAATGTTAAAAGTTAAGTCAGGGATAAATCGCGGACTGATATACATTGCTGTTTTGCTGGCTAAGCGACGGGTTGGGGTGGTAGGAAAGCTCCTCAGACTTGGTCTACTGCAGAGAACAATTAACGATCTATGTGAAATACCTGCCATCAACCTCCAGACCAAAAGACATTTGGTGACCTCTGGGTCAATACCTGTTGACACAAGGGGCATATTAGGGTGGATTGGGCCTGATTGCATACCGTTCATTAATAAAATATTTATTGTGCATGTGGCTAGGTTAAATGTGGAAGTTACTGTCAACTTTTCTTGGTTATATTATATTGTACTGTGCATGTGATGTTGGTGCAAAGATATGCATAATTTGAACAGTGTTAATTATTTGATAATCATAAATTAAATAATAATTTTAAAAAAAATCCCTCCCATAACAACATAATGGAGGTAGGTCGTACAGTAAAATCCCATAGCAACTAATGTAAAATTAAATAAAATTATTTAAAAATATAAATATATTTAATAGCATGTTAAAAGTTGTCAAAACAACATACTTTAAAATTTAATTTAACATATTTTAATAATCTTCTTTATACTTTAAAGTTGGTACAACCATTATTTTTATTAAAATGAAATCTAATTAATTGTAATTAATGTTATATATAACTTTTAATGATGTTAATACATAATATATAATATTTCTTTTCTGGTTGGTGACAATATTTTTATAATTTAAACCTCAGAAAAATAATCTTATTTTAATTTGCGACATTCAAAATAAATATAGTTTTCATTTAAATTAGTTTACTAATGACATAACAGTTGTATATAGTTCTACTGTCAAAATAAATATATAACATATTTTACATAACATGTTACATTAAAAAAATTTAAATATGTTTTTTACATTTAAACTACCTTTACACTTTGCCCTTTTCTTAACCATACAGAGACCACTGCCTACATGGGAAACTATTAACTTATTTTAATGATTATTACATCAATTTAAATATGCTAGATTAAATAAAAAATTGTTTTTTAATATTTATTTAAAAAAACAACTCACATTAAATATTTGTATGAATTTATTTTGTATTAATAATGACAAATAGGTGTGTACAGTATTAACTGAAATTAAGTCCATTTTAAAAAAAATAGTTAAGTTACATTTATTTTAAGTCTGTACCTTCATTTCTTTCTCTGGGAGGGCAGCATTGGTGATTGGCCATGTTTCGTGTTGGGTTTACTATTGGTATTTTTTTGAGTAGTTATGGACTAATAAATGGTTAATAGGGAGAGGAAATGTTAAGGTGTAAATTACTCACTGGTGTGAGTTACCTATGTAAATACTCCCTTGTGTCAAAATGTGAAAATTGTACCTTGGCGAAGTTGTCAAATGTGTCCATCTAACGAGAGGACTTTGGTGGACACAAACTCAGAATTTTTCCTGTTTGAGCTTTTCCTGCTAAAAGTAACGGCTTCAAAGGTACATCATCCAGAGGCTATCTGGTTGTGAGAGGACTGTGTTGGATACAGTTTTCAAACCACTGAAGGATTTTGACTTCATTAAAAAAGACAAAGACAGTAGGTAAAATCTTTGTCCGGCATGACCATTTTAGAAATTCATATCTCAGGTTCTCCATATTGAATTTTAGCAATTGTTTTTCATTTGTATAATTACATTTTTTCCAATTTTTTTAGATTGGTTAGTAATTGACTTTTTGATACACTTAGCACATTTTCCTAATGTATCTGTGACATAGGGCCTCATTGCGATGTCGGGTGGACTGCTAACTACAAGTCGTCTGTGGCGGTCTGCCTGACATCCAGGCCAGCGGTCTTACCACCAGATTACAATATCAGCAGATGGAGCGCAGAGGTCGGGGGGAAAGACTGTTGCCTGTGACAGGATCCAAGATCCCATTAGGCGGTGGTAATAATCCTATCCCTACAATGTAGGCACTGCCATAGGGATTAGGATGTCCCTTTCTGACTGCCTTGTCACTGCAGTCCCACCACCATGAAAAGGCAGACAGAAACGGACTTTGGGGGCCCCAAGCAGGGCCCCTGTCCCCTCTGGGCCACTGTTAAGTGGTCTGGGGAGCACTTGTAGTGCTACCCCACACATCCATGCACCTTGTGACAGGCACCACATGGAATCTGGGCACAAATTGCATGCATGTACACAAAGTGCTTTTTACCACTGCAGCTTGTGCTGCGTCCCATTTTATGGGCTGCAGCACATGCCTCAGTAGTAAAAAGCATTTTCTGACCACCGTGCTGGCGCTCTCATACAAATTGGGCGGGTGGGACTGACGACTCATTGTCAAATAGTCTCCTGCCCGATACGTTTGCAGTCGGGAGTCTGACTGACTGCCATCATAATAAGGCCCATAGTTACCAAAGGTAGACACTAGGTTTAAAATTATTGAAACTTTGTGTTTTATCCAAATGGAATTTTTTAATTTGTTCGGTTCCTGGAGTTGTTTTGAATGTGATTTTATGTTTGGATTGTTTTTGGACATATTTAATTTTCAATTTTTGGGGGGAATTATCATGTGCATGTTCTGCTTTGTAGGTGAAATCCAGTGTTTGGACCTTCTACCCCAAGAGAACTGCGTGTAAGGTTATTGTTACTTTCATTCAAGTATCCACATTTATTTATAAATTTGAAAGTTTGAAAGGTGTAATGTTTGCATGCAAATGAAATATAGACGTTGCATAATGAATTAATCATTATATAGGATGTGTTTTATTTTTTATTTAAATGTATAAAATGTTGATAGACAGTCTTAAGTAATTGTGAGATTTTTGTACACGGAATAGTCCTCAATAATTTGTGTGGTGTAAAAAATGTTGTAGAAAATACTTAATTTCAAATAATGTCTGTAAATTAGTTACTACTTTATTAAATATGTTTTCATTGTATGCAAGCCATATAGTTTTCACCTTAAATCAATAAAAACAAGCATTGGCATAGCCTATAGGTCTCGCCTTTGGGACCTTATAAGTGTTTACCCATGCAACAGTTGATGTTGTTGCACCAAGGATATTGTGCTGCATAACTAAATACTTATAAGGTCCCAAAGGCGAGACCTATTGGCTATGCCAATGCTTGTTCAATTTAGGCCAGGGGCCTTGCTAAGTGTATCGTTTACTTGACAGGGAGCAAAAATGATGACATTTCAAATAACATTTACTTTCAATGAAATTAACATGTTCATATAGAAAAGTGGTGTTCAACTTACAGTCATAAGAAACGGATCCATGTCAGACTTAAAGGCTATTCATTGACTATTGATTCTGTTTGGATTGATTACATGTACATTTGGCTCATGTGGATATCTATAACATCTGAAATGGATCTTGCTCTCGTGGGCTTGCTATGGACACCCCTGATCTAAATACAGATGTCCCATCAACTTGGGTGTGGCTTTCCACTCTAGCTGCTAGCAAGGTGCCTAAAGTCTATTTTCTACAATATGGTGACCATCCATCACTCAAATGTAAATCCCTTAATTGCAGCGACTCCTGTGCTGGAAGTACCTTTTGCTAGACTTCCACCTTCTAATTTACTCTATAAAGTTGAGAGAAACATTGAAATCTTCCTTCAAGATAAGTGTGGGTGACATTCTAATAACATTGTCATATTTGTGACATTTTTGGATTGCGCCTATTTGCTGTACTGATTTGCTGTGGGAACTGGTTCAAGTATATAATGTTTTGACTCATCGAGAGTAATATTATACTAGAATCATACTCTTGCTGATATCCTCTGAGACTTTTGTAAGTGAGGTATGAACACAATACAGACAAATTACATTGTACACCACTTGCAAAATTTTGCGAAATTTCTTAAAATGTTCATGAATTTTTGAGACATTTTTAAAAAATACGCTATTCCACTCATTTTTTTTATTTGGCACTCGCTGCCGATGCAAATCAGCCTTACAGCAGCAAAAGCGCTATATAGAAGAAAGTGAATTTGACAAAATATAAATAAGCATCCGTTTTATACCTGCAATGGGTGGTGAATGTAGCTGTATGTTTCACAGAATATCTTTCAGGTTTCATTGGGGTAGATTATTTCAAATGTATGAATTATGTAGATAGCTGTCTTTGTTCTATCTATTTTCCCTTGATCTATGTTCGTTATTAATATATTTAAATGCCATTTATCAAATGTCTATTTTAAAAAAATGTTCACCTAGAAGATATATAGCTTAAATTGGTGGCATTTGCTGTTTTTATCTGGCATGAAAGCGGATTTCAGAATAAAGGGGGGTGCATTAAGCGAGTCTAAAATTACATATGCTTCACTTAACGCGGCTATTATAATTATGAGACACAGAACTGCAAAACTTTTATGTATTTAAAACTGGAAACGAAAATCAGTCAGCCTATTAGAAAACGTGTGAGAAATGTGACTTCAGGTATGTACACACTTACTTGGCTTCAAATAATTCGAAATTTCAACAGGATTCATAGCAGGTTGCCCCAAAAGGTCAGAATGTTCTATTCAACTCAAGGTCAAGGTGTATCTGTGAGATATGGCAAACTCGGGGGCCCTCGTCAGATTGTGAAGGGGGCATCATTTTGCATTACGCCCTTGCTTCATTAGTAAAGTCCCTAAAAACACAAGGGCTTCTGGGAGCTGAGTGCGTGAGTTGGGTCATTCACTGTCAAATAAGTTTGAACTATTGAATTGGTGCCTCACGTTGAATGACTAAATTAGCTGAATTTTGTGTAGGCTGGATTGTCGCCAAATTACCCCTGGTACAAAATAAAATAGAATTGTGTACACCAGTGGTTGTGGGGATTTCGGTGCTGCAGTGGCGTGTGGACAGACGGTGGGGGAGTGGCAGGAGCAGGCATCGAAGGCTGCCATATGGAGCCGGACGCTGTCCCTGAATTTAGTACTGGGTGGGGGAGGGGCGACGGGGTTCGTCTCAGCGCTGCGCAAAGGCCACCAGCTGGACCCACATGTTCACCCACAATGGCAGTGTGCTTTTTCAGACCTCGCGGCCCTAGGTGCAGAATTGCTTCCTAGGGCAGCTGTCTGCACGAGAGAAAGACGGTCTTAGCCCTGCCAGGTTTTTGCCCTACAGGCACATGTAGTGCTGGTGACCAGACGTAGCCAGCTGCTCTGAGTGGCATCAGGGTTATTTATTTAAGATTGGTCCTGTGACTCACGTCTATGCGTGCCACACTGAAGGAGGGTGACAGGGATTACATTTAAAAAACGGAAGAATGCACTCATTTCACAATAGGAATATTTGAGAGGGCTTTACGAACAACACGTTACAATAAATGTAACCTTTCCACCAGACACGGGTTGCAAGGCCCAGGCCGCAAGAGATGACGCGCTTGCGGCCTGGGAGAGACAACAATTATGGACTGCGGGGCAGAGCTGAGCATAAAAGGGAGGCAGCTAGGTCACCTAATTAATAAAGCTGTGCCGTTCCTTCGGGAGCTTTAGGATTCTTTCAAAGTATGCTCAAAATTAGGTGAAGGGTAAAATGATGAATTCCCTACCTGGGAGAAAGTGGCTTAAATTCTATCCAATTACTTGCCATGACAACCAGCTAAACACAAAGGGCCGGGAATGGAAGGAGACCGCTGGCTCTGTAATCATTCCCGTACGTCCTTCACATCACGGATATGCGGCCCCTCTCTCCGCGCCTTCTTCAGGGCCATGAGCCTACGGAGTAATTACATGCTTTGCAACACTCCACTTAAGTGCATCAATAATATAGTGAGCGCACGTGCTCTCTAAACCTGCACCTGCAAAGGCAGAGAAAAGGAAGGAGAATAATGCCGCCTCGGCACAAACCAGGCAGACACCTCAGATGCGTTTTTACAAGCCTTGCCAGCAAGCACTCCAAAAGACAAATACAGCTGCTAATTTCAAGATACCCATTTATGCTATGAGGGAATACATACTGTTTTTTACTGTCTGCGTGAACGTAAATTCCAGGCTCCCTGCACACCCTGGACAGTAATTGGTAATATTATAGGAAGGTACCTGCGTATACGAGCCAGATCGCTTAATTTGCTTACCCCAGTTGTCCTAATTAAATTCTCAGCGAGAATGTCACCTCTGGAAATGACAGCTGAACTGTGAATATAAATTGAGGCATAAAAAAATGACATTATCTCTTGGTGTCATCTAGCGGCTGCATTCCCGCACTACATAGCCAGGGTTTAGAGGAAAGACAATTGTGTGCATTTTAGGTGCATGCCTGCATCATTGCAGCCCATAACATCCTTTTTTTTTTTTTTTTAACAAATGACATATCTGTGCTAAATAGACCGATGAGGCTCTGGGGTCTGTCCACTCCCAGTGCGCGCGCCTTCCCGTAACTTCAGGGGTCATCGATAAATAGCTCATTTGGCAGCCGCTGGTGTGAAGGTATTGTGTGCAATGCCCCTTTCCAGCTGCCTGTCTGAGAGGGCGGGTGTTGCTAAGGGACCTCCACCGGCAGTACACACTGCCTGTCTTCATGGCTGGCCGAGCAGCACTTAGTGGATCCTGACATATTGGAGTGACATGCTAACAATCTGATTGCAGATGGCACAGAGGAAACCTCAGACTGTGAGGAAAGTGTCCCCCGACCCTCCTGTCATCTCCACGCAGCTCATGAACACTTGGGGAGAAGGTCACACTCTGGGAACTGCCTGGTACCTACACTTGGACTGTGCACTGCACTTCAATTAATGCCACACTTTATTTAAATTCTACTCCTCACATCTAGCAAACCAAAAGATAGCAAGAAACCCAAAGCAAATCCCTCTTAAACAAGCGTGCGTGCCTCACGCTGAAGGTTAAAAAAAAGAGGAGGGGAGGAGGCAGCAGGGGGAGGGAAGAGAGGAGGGGGCCTGCGCCTGTTTCCCTTGTGGGAGCGAGGAGGAACCATATGGTTTCAAAGCTCGCTCCCGCAAGGGAATGGCCAAACGTGCACGCGTTGCCATGCAAAGCAATGCAATGCGTGCACGTTTTTGCAAGCAAACCTGAATCGATTTCTAAAGGTCTTTTCCTATGCAGCGCATGCGCACTGCGTAGGCGAGACCTAAAAAGGTATGTTCCGTAATCTAATGAAAAACTGTGTACTGGGAAAATTATTTAAATTACATTCATGAAAATATCACAGTTTTGGTGACAGTAGTAGTAGTGATTTACTACAGTTGGTAGGTTAACCTATTGTGGTATTTGTGATCTAGGTTATATGAGAGTGTAGACGATTGAATCTCAGTAGTATTAGCCTTGAATGCCTTCTAGTAGCTCTTCTTTGTTAGCATAGTGGTTGTGTGTTTTTATTGTTTGAATACTTTAGGGCAGAGAGTTTGGGCTATGGATTACTTTTAGCTAAGGTCCTGATAACTGTGTTCATTTTTAAAATGTTAATACATTGGTGAGTAGTGTTTCTTCATGGTATCCTGGAAAGACTTGTGCCACCCTTTACTACCACTGTTTGTTTTGGATAGAAGTTCCACCATGAGATGTGGCACCTGGGTTGGTGCCTGTTACCATAAAGGTGCATATGACCAACCAAGGTGTTTCAAAATAGTCAGGAAAAGGGTTATGCTTGTCTTAATTTGTTTGGCAGTATGGCAACTCTATCAGCAAGTTATAATACTTCACTACTTTGGTGGGAGGATGAAAGTTAGAGCAATTAATAACTTTTACTCAAAAGCACATTTTCTATTGTAGAGTATTCCATACGTAGGCCATTATTATAGCAGCCTGCAAAATGATCTCGTATTTCTCCACCCCTGGAGTTACCAACAGGGTAACTGTAACTCGGCAGAGGGCAATATTTGACTCCTTATGAGCTGGACCCTGAGTGTCCACTAATAAATCCTTTGAGGATGAAGTGATCTACAATAACAACCCGTTTGAGAACGAGATCAAAAAGTATCTTAGATACATCGATGATGTATTCTTGTTATGGGAGGGCTCTGTTGCTAGATTACATGAGTTCCACACATGGCTAAATCGTCAAAATAACCATCTCAAATTCACTTTAGAGTTTGACGAACAATCAATAAATTTCTTGGACTTGAGGATATGGAACGATGAAGGGAGACTATCCACCAGTCTATTTACAAAACCTACTGCAAGAAACACATTGCTTAAGTACACCAGCCACCACCCCCGCAATCTACGAGATAACCTCCCGTTTGGTCAATTTCTCCGGATCAAACGAAACTGTACTAGACGGGAGGATTATTTCAGAGAAGCCAAAATACTACAAACTAAATTGGCAATGAGGGGTTACCCCTATAGACTGGTCAAACGCTCTCTTAAAAGGGCCTGGTACTATGATAGGGAGGCACTTTTACAGACTAAGGATAACCCAACAACTACACAAGAAACAATCACATGTGTAACAACTTTTGGAACTGAATCTAATTCAATAAAGAAGATTGTGACAAAAAATTGGCATCTAATTCAGAAGGTAGAACCACAGCTAATAACACCTCGCTTTGCATTCAAGAGGACCAGAAATCTGAGGGACTCTCTTGTGAGGGCATATAAAGAACCAGCCCCTACTACCTTGACCAATCTATGGGGATTACCCCCCTTAATGGGTCATTACCCCTGTGGACACTGTGTAGCCTGTCCTACAACTTCGATGGTTAAATCGTGTGTCATAAATGGAAAAGAATGGACATTGCGGCAACATACAAATTGCCTTACCAAGAATGTGATCTACTGTATTGAATGCCCCTGTGCTCTTTTTTATATTGGTAAAACGACACAGGAGATCAAAAAGCGCATAATTCAGCATCAGTCTCGCATCAGATGCAAGGTAGTCACAGCACCCCTGGTGGAACACTACATGACAAAAGAACATACTCCTGCAGAAATGAAATGGTTTGTGTTAGAGACCGTTAGAAACACAAAACGTAGACAAAATGTGGATAGAGCGCTTACATTGAAGGAAAACAGGTGGATTTGGTCTACTAAAACAGTGGAGAGGGGCCTTAATTCATACATCGAATGGCAAACTCTGGCAACTTTGTGAATTATATAGCCATCGGGTTTCTAATGAGCCATGATTACTATTGCTTGACATGGATGTATTTGAGCGTATGATACTTTATGAGATTGTTCTGAGTAGCATATGTTGGCTACATCACCTGCTAATTGTGTTATGAAGTGTTTGTCATACTATTGAGTTCTGGGACATCGTTTATCTGTAATTATAGTTCTTTTTAAAAAATGGAGAGCAATAAGATAAAGCGCTATTGCAACAGCTCAACAATGGGTAGATCTATCACTAGAGAGTTCTGGCTATAATGCTTTTGTATCTGTATTCATGTCTATGGCTGAGACTGGTGAATGACAGACTACACTCCAATATGGCCGATTCATTTTCACCACTAAGCGGCTGTTGTTGCAAGTCCATGACGCTACCGGATATATAATTGACTTCCGCCTTGTTCCGATGCTTGCTGCTCGGACTGGTTTGGCGAGTGGAACAGGAGAAGGCGACTTGGTAGCCTATGAGGTAAATTGGACACGCGATATGGGCACACAAGTTTAGCGCTATTAGGGAAGAGTGAGAGGTGTCCGAGTGGACCGTTTTTGTGACTCCGTTGTTTTGGCTATTTTTAGAACACGGAAGCACTGATGCAAGCAGCTGCTTCATTGTAAGTAATCGTCTGCCACAGTGTTGTTTAGGGGTTTCTTGTTCTAAAGGTTTGGGACTGCAGAGTCGGTTTTAATATAAACTTTGGTTGTCTTTTTAAATTTAGTGCTCCCTTGCAAAACGATACGATTTAATAAGAGAGAAATCATTACTGAAGGAGTAAGTGACGTATAGTGGTTTTACTATAAGGTGTTTCTAAGGCACAAGTGTGACATTTTTATAATGCACGTTTGACTTGGTTGTTTGGTTCACTGGTGGCTATATAATTCTTGGGGTTTCATTACTTGTGCACCCAATTTGGTGTTAAGGGACTACACCTATTGACCTGTCTTCCTTCGGTGTATGGCAATACTTTAAGTATTACTCGGATGTTGTTGAAAATGATGTGGTATTTATCATATGTATGTATTTCTGTACTAGACACATGGTGCAACTTTGGTCCTGATGATGGTCTCGGTGGATAACCTTACAGATAAAGAGACCGAAACGTCGACGCTATGACACTGTTTTGACGCAAAGAAATTTCATTTGGTGTCAAAATATATTACAATTGCTGAAATTATATAACCAACTGTGGATGGTATATATTGGAGAGAAAAGTGTCAATAACTACTGCGGATATTCTATATTAAGACAGTAGTTTGTGTTGCCAATGTTTGAATTTAATTTGTGTATTTCGAATGTACATGTATAAAGCAAATGATTATATTTATGAAGTAAAAAAGATTCTTTTTCAGATGAAAACGAATACAAAAGAATGAACTGTGGTCCTCTTTTTGTATATATCTGAGTATTTGATAAATTAAGCTCACTGTGGTGACTACTGAATTGATTGATTTAAGTGGAATAAATCCTCAAGGATTATTTTTGTGATTTACACTAATAAATGGGGCATTACCAATGAAATTGGTAATTCTAGATATGATTCACCACTAATTCCTCATTTTTCCCAGAATTTCCCCTGGCCATTTCAACTGTTTGTAGAAAAGAATATCACTAGGTGAATGTGGGATTATCTGTGGGTTCCCGCAGATCTCATAATTCTGATGGGGCCGGTAACTCTTATTACTGGCCCCACAGGGACTTAAAAGCCAACGCGTAATGACTTTAAGTGGTTCCAAATAATGTGGTTGAAATAAAAGTAGCAACCTAGAATTGGGCATCAGCATAGAATTTAATTATGGGCCTCATTACGATGTCAGTTGGAAAGCCTCCGCTTGACACTCGGAATTTCCTAGACAGTGTCGGAACCATTCCAACTGACTTGGTTGGTTTACAGTACGCCTGACTGATTACAATGTTCGCAGTCGCAAAATAAACCGCGCGGTTATTCCAAATGGCCACCGACTAGCTCTCGGACTATCCGCGTCAGTCGGAACAGCTTTATGCTCTTTTACGAACAGCGTTTCCGACCGACTGATTACGATGTCGATTTTCAACAGCCTTTCCGAGTCGGCTTGTCTGACACAAAAGGCTGTCGGAAAGTGACTTTGGTGGCCCCTAGCAGGGCCCCCTTCATCCTGCAGCCTCCAGTTGAGGGCCGAGGGGGTACCTAAGGGATCCCCCTGTAAAACCCTGCAGTTTGTAACTGGCATGGTGGGGTGCCTGCGACAGGGTGTACGGTTTTACACTCACACCCCGTCTCCCAATAGGAACCTGTTTTGTCGGGCAGAACACACGCTCTCTTAGGGGACAATGGGACTTAGTTACAAAACAAAGAAATCCACCTCTGGGGGAAGGGGGGGAGAGAAAAGGCTGGGGTCAGACAGTATGGATAGTGGGAGGTGTGTGTCCTACGATGGTTGGACGCACACTGTGTTTGTTTAAATATCCCTCACACACCAAAAATGTCCCTTGGTGTCATGCTAAATCATAGGGGTCTTCCCGCCCCGCTGCGGGACGGGGCGTGCTACGACCTGCGACTACGCGGGAGCACTAGTTCTGTAGTGCTATGTGTAATGTAAGGGGGAGGGTCTAGAGTTTGGATAGGTGGGTAAATTAAAAAGACCTGGCCTCGTAGGACATAGAAATTTTAATAGGTCACGAGAGGCTGGTGTTATTAAAAGTGTGGTGCGGAGATGTCCTGCGTAATGTGCGGATACTCCTAGTGAGTCAACATGGGACATTTTTGGTGTGTGAGGGGTATTTAAACAAACACAGTGTGCGTCCAACCATCGTAGGACACACACCTCCCACTATCCATACTGTCTGACCCCAGCCTTTTCTCTCCCCTCCCTCCCCCAGAGGTGGATATCTTTGTTTTGTAACTAATTCTATGTGGAGGACATATCCTCCTCCGATGCCCCTGTAGGGTATCACCTCTACACTCCCCAATCCTGTTATTTATAGACAATGGGACTTAGACTGAACAGTGCTCGGTCGCATCGTAATTTGTCGGGCGGAACCACCGTCAGTCGGTTCCCGAATCTGAGAAGGTGGTGGGTGGAAAGGTTCCGCTCGATTTCGTAATGAGGCCCTATGTCATGGAATACTTATTATTTTTAGGGTTGTATACAAATTGGTGTTTGGTGTATTACTGACTGAAATTGCCTATAGGTTGAGACTTATTTATTTAAGGGAAGGGCATGGGCAAAGGGAATATTGTTGTTATGAGAATATCTCTCTATGGTATAGTTTTCTCTAAAATTGTGAGCCGCATATAAAAGACCTCCCATTACGAAATTTAGTAGTGAGTTTGTTAGTATGCCATTCTGAGTGTAGAAAATTATTTTATTTTGCAAATTGTTGTCATACAGGGTGTACTTTTCCTTGGTGTGAATAAGAGTATTGGTGTGGTTGTCTATTTCTTCTAAGAATCTTTGTACTTGGTTGCTCTATTCTGTTTATGTTTTATTTTAGTTTTTTTTTACTGGTGGCATTCAGCCAATTAGTTGACCTGAGATATGGGGGCATAGTCCTTGATTACCGTCTGGGTGAATACTGTTGAGGTTAATGCAACAGCTTTTATGTCATGGTTTATGCCTCTTACTTCTATTTTGGTCATTGAAGGTAGGTGGTTTTGTTCTTTGACATTTTGTTGTTTTCATTAATTGGGGTAGTGCAACTAGAGCTGCCATTTATGTAATAAAAAAGACGTATCCAATGTGTCCGTTCATTTCATTCTGTCTACTTTACAGTAGCAGTATCTCAGAAGTCGACAGTGGTTTGCCCTTTTGTGATCTAATATATGTTGGTTAATCTGATATTATGGCATCTATAAATGATATTTCAAGAAAGGTGGTAGAATGCACACAAAAAAACAGTTTAACGATAGTAGGCAAAGGTGCTCAAAGGCAAAATGTTTGACATGCAGCCCAAGCATATGCTCTGTCCCAAAGCCAGTGGCAGCCGGCACAGGTAAGAGCTGTGGGGTGGGATGGGATGGGCAGGGGTGGGGGTAAGAGAGGTAAAATTAACTTTAAAAAAAATCAAAAACCACTTACCATGTACTCGCCGCATCACCAAGTCAGTGACTTTCCCTCCATCCCACCCCGCCATGCCGCACCACTCTTACCTATGCTGGCTGCCACTGCCCAAAGCACAAATTGTAATGCAAAGACCAAATTTTGCTCCGTCATGCACCAATCTGAGATGCACAGCCACAAAACAATGAACAAGAGTCTATGTAATCCAAGTAATTCATAGTAAGCAACATTTTATTAAACTTTTTCAATGTTTTCAAACTTCATACAGAGGCGTTGTGATTTCAGTCTTCAAAATGCCATTGAAACTCCCGTTCGGGCTTCTCTCCACAGCATGTTGAAATTCGCATTCTCATCCCAAGTGGCCATACTGGTATACCTAATGTATTTTGGGTGGCTAGCCCTTGCTCGGAGGTAACTACAATCTACAATATACAAGACGATCCAGCAGTCATTTAAGGTCTTCTTATGTCCGAAAAACATAAATGCAAACTTTAAAGTATAACGTGCCTTTTAACAAGATGTTTTACAAAAGCTAAAGCTTGCTGTGAAAAATTATACCACTGACCTTGCGCTGGGTTTGTGAAAAAATTATTACACCAATGACTCTTTGATTTAGTGTGAGCAAAATGAAATAAATCATGCTGAACATAACGCTGTCATACCATAACTATCACTGCGCTCATAACGTTGTCAAAAACTAGCTTCAAAAACCAAAGTGAAAGAGCTGAGTCCCAAACGTCCCATTCTGAACAAATCAAAGAACTTACAATGTAAACAGTTCTAATGTAGAATCCATGAATCCAAAATGTGACGTGCAGAGTGGGCACACGATGTGTCTTTCGCATATCATGCAGAATTGAGCACAACAAACTGGTTATAGCAGACCCTGCGTGCAAGCCTCAGATGCAACCAATCATTAAAATCAAGCCGTACCTTGAAAACAAACCACGTGAACGATGCCCAAGCCTAAACATAAAAACAGAAGATGAACCCCGTTATCCATGTGCATTGAAAAATAATAAAAATGCCCAATATTAAATTGTACCGTGCACAGCATTACAATTGTATAAAATGATAAACTGTGCTAGTAACACTGAGATAAAACTGATTATAAATGCTCTGTAAAACATCCCCCCAGAAATACCCTTGCAAACACATAACAACACAAGCTGAGAATCGTTATGCGAGTAAGCAGATGAGGCTTGATTTAAATGATTGGTTACACATGATGCTTGCATGCAGGGCCTTCTTTTTATGTTTGATAAGCTTTATTAAGATTACAAATCACATAAGAACAAAGGACAATAATAAAGTGAAGCTGAAATCCATAACAAAAGTAAAAATGTTGAAGGAAATAAAGCTATTTATCAATTTTATAACATAAGGAAGGGATAACAGGGAAAAGAAAAAAGTAGAAGAGGCAGAGGCAGAGGGAAGGAAAGGAAGATGAGGGAAGGAAAAGAAAAAAGGGTATCATATTTAATTGACTGAAGAACGAGTATCAAAACCTATTAACAAGTAAAGTGTACAATATAAAAATCTAAAAAGATAATATCGAAAAAAATGAGAAAAGAGCAGAGGAAATAACATATGCAAGTTACTGAGGTTTGAAATTTTCAGAACGCTTACAATGAACCTGCTGTTTAACAACATCAGTTAAATAATTGGTATAGGGCAGCCAATATAAATCTCTATACTTGAATGAGTAAAAGCAATATCAAGTCTATGATAGTGACAAACATTATACCACCAAGCTTTAATTGAGATATTAGTTAAACATTTCCAATTAAGGGGCCGATTCAGATGCAGTCAGAAACGGCTCCGACCAGTCAGAGCCCTTCAGAGTGCATCAGAATCAGCTGTTCGGATTCCTTTCCGTCCGACCCCTTTTGATGGGGTTGGTTGGAAAGGAATCCAAACTGGATTTACGAATGGCTTGCGATGGACACTGAGAGCACGGCTGCCATTCTGAAATCCTCCATCTATCCCTCGGGTGGCTCTTTCCGGCCAAGGGAGTCCGATGGAAGATTCCCTCAGCCTTTCTGTGCCAGCCTTTCTGACACAGAAAGGCTGTGGGAATCTCACTTTGGAGGCCCCCATAAGTAAGGGTGCCTTGTTCGGAACACAGGCACCCATTGAAGTCAATGCGAGTCTGACTGAACGATATTGGGAAGGATTGTGATCAGTCGTCTGGGCTCAAAGGACCCGATTAATTCATGACAGTTTCCTAACAACATCGTAATCGGGGCCCTAAGTTCTATCTTAGATTTAATTTGAGAAGGATCCGGGGATAAAACATATTTATAAATAAGAGAGGCTTTAGGAATGAGTGTAAGTTGCCTAAGAAGTGAGTCTTCTGTGAAAGCAGCTTCAACACCCATAGGGAGCGAATAAAAACCAACCAAAACTATTTCCATAGGAATTGAAAATGCATGCCAAAAGGAACGAGGACAACTGAACATAGCTTGAAATTGAGTAAATGAGCAAGGATTCGTGCCATCAAATAAATCTTGGACCCAAACAATCCCCCTAGTCTCCAAGATTTCCAGTATAGAGAGCCATTATTAATAGTGATGAAACAATTATACCAAAGTGGAGAGTGCAAAAAAGACTCACTAGAGAGAATCTGTGAACGATAATGAGGTTTTAACAGAAAACATGTGTGTTTAAGTAGTGGCATAGAGGAGATAGTGTTACTTGCTGAAAAAGAGAGAACTTCTGCTGCAGAGAAAGGTGCAAGCAAAGAGCGTTCAATATTAAGCCAGAGGAGCAGGAAGGGGGAGGAGGTTGGTAGAAGTCATTTGGAGGCCTTTCGTAAACAAAAAGCTTTCTGGTAAGCCCAAAAATCTGGAAAATTCACATCCCCATCAGACTTAGGCTTCCTTAGATGTGATAAGGACATTCTAGACTTTTTGTTATTCCCGAAAAATTTGGAAAGGAGCGAATAATTATTTTTTTAAAAACATAAGCAGGATGTGGCGGGCATCATAGACAAAATGTATAGCAAAGCGGGAGTGATCATCATTTTAATGGAGTCCAATCGACCCTACCAAGAAAGAAAAAGAGGATTCCAAGAAGACTGTATTAATACCTTCTTTCATATTAATGGCAACTGTGTCAGAAGTGGAATTATTTAACCAAATGCCTAAATATTTTAGTTTAGAGCCATTCCAATGAAATCCAGAAGAGTCAAAATACAGTTTAAGACAAAACTTAGTAAAAGGAAGGATTGCCGTTTTGTCCAAATTAGTTTTATAGCCTCAACCAGAAGAGAATTCAGAAAACTCCTTCGTCAAAGAGGGGAAAGAGACCTCAGGGTGAAAAATAAAAAGGAGAATATCGTCTGCATAAGCAGACAGCTTCAAGTGGTTCTTACCATAATGAAAACCAGATATAGAGTTATTGTGATGAATACGAGACAAAAAGGACTCAAGGACTAAAAAAAATAAAAGAGGAGATAAAGGACAACTTTGACACACTCCACGATGTAAAGGAAAGTATTGGGAGGTATGACCACTAACTAACACAGGCCTCTGAGGGCTGTATAAAGCAAAGAGATAAGAGAAGTAATATTAGGGCCGAAACCATGGCAACCAAGAGCTTTAAATAAAAAAGACCAATCAACTCCATCAAATTTTAGCATCTATAGAGACGGCAGCTTAGGAGTAGGAAGTAGAAGAGGCTTTATTAAGCACATTAAACAATAATCGAGAATGATCTGAAGTTAGCCTGCCTTTAACAAATCCACATTGTTCCTTACCAAATAAATCCAGTAAGAAAGGCTCAAGATGCAGAGCAAACAGTTTGGAGAACATTTTATCGTCAACATTTACGAGTAAAATAAGGCGATAATTCTTGCACTGCATTGGATCACGACCATCTTTATGAATGAGGCAAATGACGTCTTCTTGAAAAGTACCCCCGTCATACCAGTGAATGTAGAGCCTTAAATAATTCTCGAAGGAATAAATCAGTTTCAAGGGATGCAAAATCGAGAGTATCTTGAGTAGAAGAAGGACTATCTTTAAAATAGGAATCAATAAGAGATATAGAGGTAGCGGACTACGGAGTATAGAGACTTTTATAAAACTTTTATAAAACTTCACAAACTTGATTTTTGAATAAGTGTTTCCCATCCGAAGTTTGAAGAGAATCAATAAAGTCATGTTCTTATTGAGATTTAAGATAATTAGTGAAACGTATCTCAGCTTTGTTGTGACCCCCATAATAACAAGCACTACTACCCAATAATATAGAAGTAGCATTCAAAGTAGTTAGTTTATTAAAATCAAATTTAGCTCATGTGGAACTGGAGGATGAGGCATAGAATTGAAGTTCCAGATGCTTAATATTGGCTAATAAAGATTATGCTGATTAAGAAAAAGTTTATTTTTCTTTGAAACAAAATAATAATAGAACCACATGCTGCAGCTTTTAATGTATCTCAGAAAAGTTGAGAAGAGACATCTGAGGCTGGGTTGAACAAAAACATGAACGCACAAACAAAGTGAATGAAGAAGAAAAGACTGAATCTAATAAAAGAGGACTATTAAACCTCCATCTATTTGATTTGGGATGGGGATGGTCAGAGATAACAATAGATTCCATACAGGAAGAAATAATGGGGAAGAGAAAAGAAGGAGAAATCAGTTGCAACAGGATTACATAACCTTCATGCATCAACCAAATGGGTCTGAGGTAAAAATCGAACTTGAGACTGACGATCTATAAAGTGGTCAATAATATGATTGCAATCAACCCCTTAAAAAAAATTATCTTAATACTGAAGAATTGCTTTTGTAATAGTGGGCCAAAACTAATATTCCAGATGGGTCGGTCTATACACAATTAAAACACAGTTCGAGAATTACCATCAATAAGTAGCTTAACCAACAACCATCTACTGTCTGAATCTATTTCTTGAGAAAGACCTGTACACTTAACATAAAACAATCACCCCATTTTTCTTAGTAGAAGTAGGTGAAACTAAGACCAAACCAACCCAGCTATGTTTACGTTTTAAGGCCTCTACTGCTGTAAGATGAGTTTCTTGTAAAAGAACTAAGTCTGGTTTATAGGTAGCCAAATGAGATAATATTCTCTGCCACTTTATAGGGTTAACAAAACCTTATATGTTCCAAGGCAAAACTCTGAATGTGAACAACAGCAAAAGTATATAAAAATACACGATTAAAAATATGATAAGAAGAAAAATAAAAGGAATATGCAAGAAAGTAAGTGATAATAGAGAAAGGGTTAGGAAAGAAGAGTTAAAAAAAGAAAAGAGAAGAAAAGATACGGCAAGAAAAGACAGTACATGTCAACCTTGATGACTGAAATACGTATCTTAAGAGGAAACAAGTAAAAACAACAAGGAGTGGTGACACACAAATGAAGACGACACAGCCAATAAGGGAGAATGCATAAAAATGGGACGCCATAAAGTAAATGAGTGAAAAGCAGGAACAACAGGAATATGGAGGATCTTCAAATGGATTACAAGAGAGACATCAAATCAAACCATTGAAAAAACAAGCAGTATAAAACAACCTGCTAAGGAATAAATTAAGGATAAGAAACATATTAGATCATACTATATGAGATAAAGATAAACTTCTAAAAGTCAAATTAATGAAGAGGGACCAGCAGTCTCCATTGAAGCCGTCGAATGAGTATGAATGGATTTCCATAGGTCTGAAGGATCATCAAAAGTAGTAGTACGAGTGTGAAAAGTAACTTTGAAGGTGCACAGATGAAACAAACCATATCGTGCACCCAAAGCACGCAATGCAGGATGCAGTTCAGGAAATCCTTCCGTTGCTTAGCCGTAGCTGTGGAGACATCTTGAGACAGGAACAGTTTTGCACCAGACCATATAATCAGGTTTTTTTTTCATTTCGGCTACATTAAGGACCTGAAGAAGATCAGTAAGTTTAAAAAATAATATGATCCCGCCACGCGGCCTGGTCAGAGTAGAGAAAGAACACAAGTGAGGACCCAATCTGTGAGCATGTTGGATATTTAGGTTGATAGCAGACGGAAGATCCATATGTTTTGGAAGTTAAGAAGAAGACGAAATAGGCACCCTCAATACTCTCAGGAAGACCATACAGACAAAGATTATTACGCCTATTTCTGTTCTCAAGATCTTCCACAGATTTCTTTAACAACAGAACATCCTTCTCCAAGATAGCAATTTTAGTAGTTGTATCTTGCATATCACTGACACTTTGCTCCATGGAATACACTCAGGACTCAACGGATGACCATATATCATTAAGCACCTGAAGAGGACTAGTGGTTTCAGCCATTAATGAGCAGAGAGCATGAATTTCCTCCAACAATATATCCAAAAACACAGGAGATACTGCCTTCGGTGGAGAAAGAGGGTCCTGCTGAGCCGTTTAGTAGCAGCAGTGGGTGTCTGTATCTTGGAAGACATAAGGGTCGAAATTGCAGAGTGAGAAGAGCCAGATTGGGCCATATCCTGAGTGATACGGAGACAGTCCATTGAGGGCACAATAGAAGAAGGACCTGACACAGAAAATGGATCTGTGTGCTTTGTAGGTAAATGCATTAATTTCCTGGTTCTGCCCATACATCAGGTGGCCCCAGGAACCCTGAAAATAAGGCAATACAAATGTACCTAAACAAAGTAGGCCTACCCCAAAATGCACCACTAGATGAATAAAATAAAATTGTCTCAATGTCTCCACAGAAAAAGAGAAGATGAAGCAAAAAGGTATAAAATACCTTCATTCCTGTTAAGAAGTGCTTCAAAAGAGCAGAGGAACAAGTATGGCACCGCAGGTGAAAAGTACCTGAGAACTGGTGAAGCGCTGACAGAATGCCGATATCGCAGCAAAATTTAAGAAAGCGGCCATGAGGCTACAAGAAGAAACAGTCTACTGAACATGATAAAAAAAAGCCATAAAAGGAAGGCTGGATGCTGGCCTTCACTTCAGAGGAAGTTCCAAGGAGCAAGCAAAGCCATTCCAATGGTGCAGCCACTTTGAAGCCACAGGTAAAATATCAGCGTTCCCAGCATAGCGTGAAGCTCTGATATGGCATCCAAGCTACGCCCCCCTCACACAGGGTCTTTTAAAATATTTTAAAAGTTTGTTGTGCGCAATTCTGCATTATTTGCGTAAGGCACATTACTAAGCCACTCTGCCAGTCACGTTTTGGATTAATAGATTCTGTCCAGCATGATTCATTTAATTTAGTTCTCAATAAAGCACATTAGCGTAATCATTTTTTTTCACAAAACCAGCACAAGGCTGTGTGACTTTTCACAGCAAACTTTTGTTTTTGCACAACATCTTGTTAAAAGGCACGTTATACTTTGAAGTTTGCTTTTATGTTTTTCAGACATGAGAAGACCTTAAATTACTGATGGATCTTCCTATGTATTGTACATTGCAGTTACTTCTGAGGAAGGGCTTGCCACATTAGGTATAACAATATTGTCACTTGGGATAATTATGTGAATTTCAACATACTGTGCAGAGAAGCCCTGACTGAAATCATGACGCCTCTGTATGAAGTTTGAAAACATAAAATAAGTTGAATATCATTTTTATTACTATGGATTACTTGGATTACATGGACTCTTGTTTGTCCCAGGCATGGCCTGTGCAGGTAAGAGCGGTGGTGCGGGGTGTGGGAAAGTCGACATACCATGAGCTTAGATTTTAAAAAACAAAAATCCCTTACCTTACGCTCGCCGCATCTCCAAGTTAGCGATGCGGTGAGTACAACAGTAAACGCATCTTGGATTGGTGTGCGACAGCGCACCATTTGGTCTTTCAATCTATAAATTATATTCATTTAAATAAAAGAGACTTAAATGTATGTACTCGTATTTTCTGGAAAAAGAACCATCAATTCTCTGTTTGTAATTAGATTTAAAATTATATATTGTTTGTCTTATTTGGTTGATTTTAGATGTTTTCTGTTGTGTACTCAATCAGGTATATGTTCAGGTGATGTATCTGTAGTAGAAATTACTTTTCTAATAAGCATTGAATTTAATATTAAATGTAGGCATCTATTAGAAATTGAGTTGATCCAGTATTAACAGTTTTGCTTGTAATTGTGTTTTCTGTTTGTTGTTCATTTTTGTTTAAAATGTGATTAGTTGATTTGTATCACATATTTTCATTAGTTAGATGTTGCTATTTAATAAATACATGCTTTAAAAATAGGCCTTTTAAAGTTTCTTATATAAATACTACTGTAATTGAGTAATATATTTATTTGTGAGGTTTTCCTTTTTTTAATATGGTTAAATTATATTTTGTTCATGTTATTTGTTATGTTGATATTTCATCTTATTTCATTTTAATTTATAAATCAGTTTCTGATAATCTTCATTTCTGCATGATATCATTGTGCTTTACAATAGTATTGTAATCAATATTTTTGCTGTCCATATTATAAAGTTTTACAAAGGGTGTGTAGAAAGTCAATATAATTGTAGTCCATATTTATGCAACAACAGTTTTTAGCCAATTGGTTTTGTAGTCGATATTGTGCCATACAACCTCTTTACTCCTAATTTGGTAAATAATTGCAATTTGAAAAAAAAGAAGCTGTTCAGTGGTCAAAAAAAGAAATTAAATAATCACTTGTGAGATAGTCATCTGAAGAGGAATATAGATCTCCACAATTGGCTTTGGTGGGCAAATAAAGCATATCTTGTCCTGTTTGTCATTCAGTACTTAATATTTGGTCCCAAGAGGGGAAATACTCAATATCAACCTGCATGGCTAATGAACCTTGTAGATAATGTCAATATAAAGCCTTAACAAAATGCTTTAAAAATAAATCCAGTGCCCTGAAAATGAAGGTACCTGTAGTGGTGTTCTATATTTCAGACCTATTGCCCAGTCCGACTTCCTCTGGCTCCTGATTAACCCACCATTTGGTAAACCAGAGCCCATAGATCGCAATACTGCACATGAATGTACAGATGAATCCTGAGTTGGCACCATGTTTATTTTGCCTGCTCATCATTAAGTTTTTTTGCTTCTCTGAAACAAATAAACACATGCAGAGGAACCAGTAATTATGTTACTTGAACAATTAATCTGGAGTTAATGCTGAGCAGTAACAACACTCTAGACCATTAATTCCAGAAGTACAGTCTGACAAAGTTTGGTGTTATGGTTACTTCATCATAAACGTGACCGATATCCCGTCTACCTGATTATAAGTGCATTATATCCTGGAGAGCTTGTAATAAGGCAGACCGTAAATCTGTCATATTTGTGACAGAATAATACGCCTGTCAAACTCTAAATTAGGCCCTTAGTGTTGAGCACTGTATGAGCAGGTTTCCAGAGTGCAGAATATTTGCACTGTTTTTTCACTTCTCTCAAACTCCACATAGTAGTCCTACTTTTCATATTCCATCTTGTAATGCATACGGTGTCCTCATGTGTTACATATATAACACATACACACAAACACATACATGGGCCAGATTCACATAGCTGTTTGCACTGATAAATTGTTTGATTTACCAGTACAAAATCACTTTTGCAATTCACAAAAGGTAATTTTTAATTTGCAAATCAATGGACTTACTTGTAATATCAGCCATGCATAATGTAATATTTTATGGAAATAATCTCCAATTGATATAGGCTGTGGGATTCCAGGGTGTCAGTACCTTGGGAAGTTTGTTAACATGTGGAATCTTGCACGTTTTTGGGTATTCATAAACTTTTTTTCAGCCCATTCTTACCCTTAAAACTGTTTGAGTCTTATTTCAGAAAAGGGCGGAGTAGATCCCATTGCAAGGTGGGAATGGGTATGGAACAAACTGGTGGCAGTGAACAATCGTCTACATGGGAAAAACACTGTCTGTGTGGAGGGGAAAAAAATCTGATTGGAGTAATATGAAGGTACTTTAGTAAATACAAATGTATATTATGGGACATATTCAAGAAAAAGGTGGAAAAGTACAGGCAGAGGTTTCCACATTGGCCTGACCATATTTTCCTACTTTCGTTGATTCGAAAACATCCCAGGTGCCAGTTTCCAGGCATACATGAGGGATAGTCATACAACCTTCCTTGTTGGAACCTATTTCCACCGTGCAAAATTCTCCATAGCAGAAAAATCTGCACAAGGAGATTAGGAGCCCCTTTACAAGGACACTTTATGAGGAATACATTTTTCCCTTTAATCTGCATCCCCCTGCAAATTTTTGTATGAGCTTTTCCCCTTCATACCCTAGAAAGCGATTTACACCAGCCCTGTGCTGAGTAAATTTGCAACCCTTTTTAGGTTGGAATGCAGATAGATTACACTTTGTGCACGTCCAAACAGTTTATGTTTGTGACCGTTCCCAAACTTCTGTTGTGGGGATTCTGCACATACACAGAACTATGCGGAGGAAAACAGGACCTCAGTGTATAGGGGTTGTACCTTCCTACCACCTTAGTACCCATAATACCAAAATCGAATAGCTATAGTGTTCCATTCGTTCTCCTGCATAATGAAGCTACAAATGATAAGCCAACCCAGAACACAACACTCCCGACTTTCTCAGGAATTACAGAAGCAAGACATACCCTTTCGCTCACACTTGTCCACAATAAGGATTGTCAGAGTCACTTTATAGTTCACAATTTTATTTTAACTATCGTGCTCTATAATGCAGTATTCGAGCCACTACCAGCAGTAAAATGCATAAACCTAAAACAGTTAGCATTGTTACAATACCATAGAATATAAAGGGGGAAGTCATTATATACAGACAGTGGAAAAAGGACTATAAGGCCTAACCACCCTCCACTTGGTAAGTTGAAGTTTATTATATTCAGGAAGATCTCTGGGCTTTAGATCCCATACCTTAGAGCCTAGGAGGGAGGTTTACATCCTAGGAACAGCATAGCTCTTCTTCAAGGAAAGGTCTCTCTCCAAGTGTGTGTGTGAACATTATGCATCCCTGTACTATCAAAGCATGAGTTTCCAGCAGTGCAGCTATGTTTAGCATGTTTTGTCTAGTGCTAGGGACTGACCAGAACAGAATAACAAGGGGCATGTTTATTAACCTTGCACATAGTGTTCAGACTAAACTCCAGGAACAAGCAGAGAACACAGAAAGAAGACTTTTCTCATGTGAAAGGCACAAACAGAGTCTTGCAAAATAAAGCCATGTATTAACGTGCGCAAAAGCAGCATCATGGCAGCAGAGCTCATGCTAACTTAGCAATGTCGACAATGACCCTAACAGCCATATAACACTTCCACGGCAAACCACGCCTTCGACTGATGACCTTCACATCCTTCAAGTGGCATTTATGGCAGCAGAGTTCTGTGCAGTCATGGCGGAGACTTCCACACCAATAAATGAGTTTATGGCTGCCATATAACCCTCTGTGAATTCCTGGCAAGCGAAATAAGGCGAATTAGGTTGTATGACATTTTTTACAACTAAATCTACCTTTATGAACAAGTCTTGTGGTCCTGTTATATGGGGGGGAAATGACTTTGCATGAACGTTAATGCTAATTCGCAAGAGTATTCCAGAAGTACCACCACTTGAAAGCTGTGAATGTCACAGCTTTCAAGGACTGAATGCAGTACTCTAATAAGCGACAGAAATTAAAAATGTATATACAAACATAATTGTAAACCTATTGCCTAGATGTTCTTTTTTCTTTGGGAACTGAATCTCACAGAATACAGTTACATACAAGCATTGTGCATGCACATTGTTTTGTAAGCAATGTTTGAGATACACTGTAGAGTCTTAAGTCATTTGTCTAATGTATTCAAAGATAACTGTTGTGACTTCAAAATTAACATCCTCGTTCTCAGTGCCCTATTGGAAGCTGGTGCAAAATCTCCCCAAGGAAATAATGTTTGCGCACGAATAATTTGTGCTTGGAATCCCCGCTCTACACTGGTTGGTTGAAATGGCACAGCCAAAAACACTGTCATGGACCTCACTATATGTGAAACCTGTGATTGTCAAATTAAACACAGAGTTTGCAAATAGTTTTAACAATTAGTACAGTACTCTGAATTTGGCACTAAAACTAAGGACAACCACTGAACAAAGATAGAAAGGATTGAACGAATACAAGCATATATGAAAGTTGGGTTTAAAAAAAGCAGTCTGATAAGACTAAGGGCCTGAATAAGATCTTGCCCCCCGACTCCACCAGGTATGTTCACCCACGTCGATTGAACAATAGGCAAAAGCAGCTGTTGAGGGGCAGACTGACAGTTTGTCCACTGGGCCAATCATGATGTGCCTTCCCGCCGAAGTGACTGTTACTGTCAAACCTACACACCTGAGTTGGCGGATTGGAGGGTATATAAGGCGCAAACTCACCTTTTCTGTCTTTCACATTTGCTTTTCCGCCATGGACCTGATCTCTCAATTCCTACTGTTGCTGCTTGATGACGAACAACATCAACACCGTCGTGGACGGAATCGACGGTAAACTCCAGTTTTATCTTTTACGCTTTGACTTTTCTGTTAACATTTGCACTGGACTCATGCATTTTTTAATCTCTCTTACAAACAACAGCATACTAATGTGCAAAGCATATGTCTGTAGTTTTGACGTTTAAGACATTTAAAGAAACACACCTGTATTATCACATTGTATATATAAATGTGGTGCAAGCTGCCTTCAAATAAATGGGCACTTGCACAAAAAAGCATATCAATTCTAAAATCAAAACGTCACCATACAGGTGTGTTTAAATACATTTTGAAACTGTCACATTAAAAACATATGCAACACACATCATTGGGATACGCACAATGTAACAACGTGTAGAAATTGAACTAGACAAGGTGTAACATTTACCATATAAATTAGAAGTAAAATCAATGTCAGTCCCAAATTTGAAGTACTCAACATATACATTCATGTAACATTTCCCCTTGTCTAGTGCAAAGTCCTGTACTGTATCCAATTACAATAGTCACAATAGTTTATAAAGTGTAATACATATGTGCTCATATTAATCAGTAATCACGGTGAAATAGGCACACCTGCAGTAACACATCACCCAAAAATGTTAAACATCAATTAGTTGGTACAAGTGGCCATTACTATGATGAATGCCTGTACCTAAATTCAAATGACCATCACATACCATGTTAACCAGTGTATGTACTGATTGTGGGTGTGCTGGTTTCAGGAGTGGTGCATGTGGATGTGGTGTGGTGTGGTGTGGTGCTGGGTACAGTGTCTGTGAGTGTGCTGGTGGTGGTGGCGGTGGTGGGGTTGGTGTCTGTGTGTTTGGTGGTGGGTGTGGTGTCTTTGGGTGTGCTGGTGGTTTTGCATTTGGGTGTGCTGGTGGTTTTGCATGTGGGTGTGATGGTGAGTGCAGTATCTGTGGGTATGCTGGTGGTGCTGCATGTGGGTGTGGTGTTGGATGTGGGGTCTATCTGTGTGTGTGTGAGTATGTGCTGCTTGTGTGTGTTGAAGGTTATGGGTGCAAAGGTGTGAGTGAGACAGGGCTGGGAATTGGGAATTGGGATGGGGAGGGGTGGTAGGTGGGGCACAATGTTGGGATGGTTAGAAGGCTGCGGTCAGTAAAGAGGCCAGAGCTTGAAAAGACCACTGTAGGCCAGGAATACCACTGTGAATGTTTGCCAGGTAAGATTCCATTTGTTGCATATGGCAGCAAATCCCCCGGATGGCATTCAGGGGTGCAATCTGGCCTACAGCCATACTGAAGTGGAGTTCAATAGACTCAGTGGAGATGCAGGTCAGAGGCAGGGTGTGAGGTGCCTGCGGCAAAGGAGATCCAAGCCCTTTTAGCGGGAGTTGACCACTGAGGGGATGTAAGAGGGAGGGTAGTGATACCTATCTGGGTGGTGGACAAAGATGCAGGTGTAGCAGGAGACGTAGGGTTCACCACCACTAGGGACAGGACACTTGGGGAGGCCTCTAAAGAGGATGCTGAGCTGGTGGCCTCAATTTCAGCCGCTTGGTGTTGGTGGTCTCACGGGCTGAGTCACAGTGGCCAGCTGCTACACCCCTATGTGGCCAATGCCTCCTTCACCTGTTCTGAATGATGCTATGAAGACATATACAATAGTTTTATTGGAGCTGTGTGAATAGAATAGATCAATAACTCTGAGCACAAAACATTTTCCTAGTTTCCATATTGAACCTACTGCAAGGCTCACAAATCGTGGTTCTTTACACCATCATCGCATGCATGTGGGGAACATCTTCTGAAACCATTTGGTCACAGTTTTGTAATTCTCCATGAACTTGTTTGTCAACGATATTCATTTTCTCCAAAGCAACAGTTGAACACCTCTGGATGGATGCCCTTAGTACGCTGTGTGTACAAGGTCCAGAAAGATGCATTAATGAAATACATTAAAAGTCAAATATGACTCAGTGTGTGTCAACAAATACTGCAATGTTGTACCAATATTTGTAGAAACTGAATGCCTTTCTCCTTTGTTTGGCCATTTCACAATCGTAACACTTATCTCAAGTGACTGGAGTATAGTACAAATGTACAACATATTATATGGCTTCAGATCTGAAGTAGCTTAGCAATGTATCATGCACTATGTATTTACCTATGCTTTTGAAGACATTAGGATATATTGCTATCGTGGATCGACAAATGACTCCAATGGCATAAGTAAATACATAGGGCTTGATACATTTTTAATTGACTTCAGTACAGAGCAATTGCTTATTCACATTTGACTCCGAAATATCTCAGTTTATATCAAGGATGTCTCACCATGGTGAAATTGTTTAACAAGATTTGGTGGCCCTCTGGACTTCCAGGTGACACTTGGAGGTCAGGGAATGTAGGTCGTTCCACCTCTTCCTTAATTTCCTCCTGGGTGCACAGGTTCTTTGCTACAGCACTCACCCTGTCACCTATTCTGGTCCAAATTTCCCTTTTCTGAGATAGGGTGTGTTTTAGACTTGGGCTCTAAACAATTGTAGCTCTACTCGTATGATTTCATCCACACAATGATAAACGTAACAGATTGTAATTACCCACCAAAAAATAATTAACAAGATAGAGAACAGGAAAAGCAAAATGACAGCCTGACTTGAATGAGAAATCGTTGGGGGACAAGGCTGTGCTGCTGTGGAATGGCAAAGGATCATGGTCTGATATGGAGTGTGTTTTATAGTGAGGTATGCTGCTTCAAACAATTACTCAATTGACATCAGGTGTGTGAGTCTAACATTCATCCGACAGCCACAGGAATAGTCCAAAGCTAACCACGTCCCACAACGGAATCACTCCGTCGGCACTCCACTGCTAGAAGACGGACAGCACAACTCTGCAATATAAATCGGCTCAGCGCAATCCCACCACCCTGACGGTGGTGGAGTACTATTCAGCAGCTGAGGAGTTTGCTGCATTGACAGAAGTGAGAGGTGTACGTTGCGGTAAACACTCTGTCGACACGGACGGAGAGTCTGCCAGCATACATCTAAATAGGGCGGACGGACAGCCTTCAGCTTGACGGAGTACCTGGGACCGCTACTGTGGTGGGATAACAGTAATACTGCCAAGATCTAACTCAGGCCCTAACACTTATGAAATGTTCTTTTGACAGAACACTCTTTTAAACAATCATTTGCTGAAGAGTTAAAAGCCCAGAACGAAACACAAATTTAGTGGAGAGTGGTGAGTTTATATCCATAGTGAAACCTATGCTGGAAATTTGAGAAGTTGTCCCATTATTACTTGGGCTTTGAAAAATACATTTCTGAAACTTTTTAAAGCATAACTGTTCCAATGCAAGGCTCCTTCTCATATGTTCTGTTGCCACACTGGGAAGTGTCCATTCTGCTTATCTAACAAGTGGGTGCTACCAGATGTATGATCTTTGCTTTCCGTCAATCAGTTACATCCTTCAAATCGGTCCATATCGCAAAAAGCAGAAACAGAATGTGAAGAATACACTTCCTATGACCACATACGTGCGGCTTCAGAAGCAGGAAACTGGCATGGATAGAAGTGTGTGCTAATCTCGAGGGCTGTAGGATTTTATCATGTAGCACTCTTATCTTAAACCCGTTTGGTATCAGAATCAAGTGCAGAGAGCAGATAATTTTACTGAGGACTTTGCAACAATACTTCTAATAAAACTAAATGTGAATTTTTGTTTCAGGGTTTTACATTATAGAGTTATTTTCTAAGCTGTGCAATCAGGCAGTACACATATTTCTTTGGTTTTTCATTAAGGCATTTAAAAAACAAATATAAGCAAAAAATGCAGGCCTGATTTAGAGTTGGATCTGAATGCAAAATCTTCAGATTTGAGGAGGAAACATGATAAATCCTCCATTTGAATTATCTTCTCTGGTAGATATTTCGATGGAAAAATGTTTTTTTTTTAATCTGTTTTTATTGAGCTTTTAGTAATTGTGCATTACATTACAGTACGCATTTTCGTGTGGTCCGTAGCACAAGGAGACAGGCGAAAGGATACATTGCAAATTATATCAACAAAAGCCTCTTGTTACTTTTAGTGGACAGCACTGCGTGCCATGACAGTAATTTAATGGTAACAGTAAAACGACTGAACAATATATGAACCGGGAAGTTGTGTGACAGATAGAGCAGTGTGACAAGACATTGGTTAAGTGCAAGGGGCAAGGACATGGTGGAGAGGAATATCGTGAAGTGCAAAGGTGACTCCATATTTGGCAGTTATAAGGAATGCGACTGCTGTGTGAAGTTCTGGCAGAAGAAAGAGTTAGAACAGCAAATACTGTAGTGGCCTTAAATGGACCAGTTGAAAAACCACCAGCGCAACGTCACCCTGGTAGTCAGGACAATGCTGCAGGAATCATTGCAAAGCAGGGGTGATTCCAAGTGCCCTCAATGATCAGGAGGGGGTCCCACAATTTGAATCTATGGAGAAAGAGGATCATCTTTGTAAGCTCAGAAAGTTTTGAGGAACTCATCTCAGCGAGAGAAGATATTTTTGGGGACCCTGGACCTCATCGCACCAGAGCAAGGTTCTGTCAGTCACTGGTTAAGCAACAGCCCCATGACACCACGTGACCTCTGAGGGCAGGGCCGCAGCCTTCCAGAGGCGCGTAACCGATCGCATCTCAAGGACAATTGCCAGATCAAGGAACTGGGAAAGGCCTTTTGTCTTATAAAGTGCGCAAAGTGTCCCAGACTGCAGACCTCCCACCTGTACAAACTGCCACACCCAGACAATTCTTGAAGCTGATCAGTAACTTCAGTGTAGAGGCAGGTGATCAATGGGCATTACCACGACATATTCTGCATATCAGCACTCACCAACCAGCATTGGGGACTGGAAAACTCCATGCCTGGAAAGAAGTAATTGATCTTCTCGGGGGACAGGTAAGACCTGTGCAGCATGAAGAATTGTATGGGGTTTAGCTGCTCATTCCCAGATACCATAAATGGGTGAGTGAGGGTGCATTCCCATTCGCCATTGTGAAACTCTTTGCTAAAGTCCCCTTCCCAGGTGGCACACAGCACCCCAAGAGGGGGGGAGAAGAGGGGGTTTTAGTGTGTATCAGTGCTTCGGTGAGCCATCTAATAATATGCCACCTGTGATATGAAGTAGACCTCATGTATTGGTGGTTCATCCACTATTAACTGCCAGTTATGGTGAAGAGTATGGTTGATGGAGAAAATAAGCCTGCCATATTTCCACCCGCATATTCTGTAACTCAGTAACCAGTGTAGCTTACCTTGGTGCCAATTGACTAGGCTATAAAAGGTGTAGGACCAAGTAAAATGCTAATTTACTTATATTTGGGTTCACAGAAAGTAATTCTGGCATCCTTGGGCTCAAACTGTCCACACACTAGTCTGGTCTAACCAAAGTGGTGTCCTGCAGGCCAACAATGATTTGCTGAGTGTCATTTGAAGTGTTGTTGATATCTTAGTTTCTAGCCATGATACCTCCCTGAGTGAGCCTTGGACTGTGCTGCTGCCTCAGCAAATCAGTGTCCAATCAATGTATTTTCTTTAAAAAAAGAAAAGTTCTTTAATAGACCTACAACTAAATACTATACACGAAATTACAAATGCTTGCAAGGTGGCAAGTCGAGACATCAATTGGAACCCCCACTATGGTGATCATGCGAATTGACCTAGGTGAAGATCACATACTCAAAAAAGGGTCACAAGGACAACTCACTATTTAAATCTACACTAGAACCATAGTTGTAGGCACCTTCAGCCAATTCTTCACCAGCCGGCCCTAGCCCCTAAAACAGCAGTACTCCCCTATATGCCTTCAGCAAAACCTACAAGGATGAGTATTGATTAAAAGGCCAGGCCTACATGCTTTGTCAGATTGTTCAATAAAACAACATTAGAATTAGAGCTTTGGAAATCCCTGTTCCATTAATGAAAACAAATAGCCTATGGTTCTGCTAAGCAGAAACAACATTTGTCATATAACAATAAATAACAATAAATAAACCAAAGCAAATCTATTTGCTTTGACATTGTTTTTTACCATTGAAACATTGGGTATGCACGTTTTACTAAAGGCTGCCAAGTAACAACTTATGACCTTCAACAAACAGCATCTACAACTCCTAGAATGATAACAATACTCAGGCCCATGTGTAGTTTCTAAAGGAGCCCAGCCTCCCCTATGCCCTATAATTGTCTGTCATAGTAGACTTGGAGAAAGCACTTTCTTCCTTACCTATAGGCTTATGGGGTTTTGCTTTACTCCAGGTAGCCCTTTTAACACATACATCTTTCTACATGGCTCTAGATGTCCTAGCATCCAGGGCACCCGTGGTGGCTCTCTCCAGGCCATGAATGAGCAGCAGCAGGTTTTTTTCAGTATATCTAGCTCCTAGACTGGCCTGATGTTGATAGAGTTTGTTATACTGTGCGTATGATGGTAACCTCTAGCATCCTGGGGCCATATTCTGGAGCCTCCAACTGTTTTCTGATGATTTTCTGCAGTATTTCTACATCCTTTGCTGATTCTTCCTTCTTCTTAGTAGTAGAGCCATGAACGTGGCAGCCTGTCCACCAATAGTGGTCTCCTGACCTGAGGCCTTCCTGGCAGCAATGCCGCAATGGCATCACAGACAGATCATTCTCCCTGTCTGCAATTCCCAGCCACCCAGGCCTTTTCACAACTTGCAGAATGATGGAGAGCCCATCAAAAGGTTATAGTGCCCACTACCCACCACAGGATCAGTCCACAAAAACCCTCCCAAAGGCTCCAAGGCAAGTCTGCCCTCTATTGAGCACAAACTAGAGCCAGTAGGCTGGTGCAACAAACAGTAGAGATACTCCATAAAAAGTCCAAGCCACAAACAGGAGCCTTTATACTCATGGTAGAAGTTCAGACAGCTTTAATCCTCCTGTCTTCACAGTCTCCTCAGGTATCTGGGGCTGGTGAATTTCGTGTTCCCACCGGGCCCCTGCACCAAGGAACACACGGGACACCAGCATCCAGAATACTCATCCATGATGACAATGATGTACTTCCCTGATTTCAGCGGGCCAAAGAAATCAACAGCCACGTGTTGCCATACGCTATCCGGGAGGTCCAACATCTGTAGGGGGCCTGTGGTTCTTCTCGCCCCACCAGTTGGCAGTGTGGGCAGTCTTGTAGTGTGGTCTCTACCATCTGGTCGAGAGAAGGAAACCAGACGTGTTCTCGCAGCGCCTTCTTCATGGCTACCAATCCTCTGTGTCCTTCGTGTGCTGGTTGACGGTGCCTTGTCTCAACTGGTGGGGGATTACGATCTTCCCATCTCTTAGTAACAGACCATTGGCGCTGAAGGAGAGGTCATCTTTGACATGTTTGAATGCCATGAGTTCCTGTGTGTTGATGGCGTCATTTGTATTTGGTTCTTTCAAGCGTCTCCATGAATTGGTGCGGACACGGTGCATGATGTTCTGTAATGTGGCATCTTTTGCAGAGGCTTCTATGATGGCCTCTGGTGGGACAGCAGGCGGGCATGCTTGGTCAATGACGAAGCAAAGATATTCTTCTGCTACCGAAGGCCGCGCTAGTGTCACTGCTTGGGGATGCCGTGATTTGTAGTCCGCCGGGTTCTCCGCCTTCCCGGGTTTGTGGATGATGGTATATGTGTAGTCCTGCAGGTGGATCCCCCACCGTTCAATCCTCGGAGGCATCTATGCCCGGGGGTTGCTGAAGATGGTTGTCAGAGCCTGGTGATCAGTCATAAGGGTAAAGTGCTTGTCATCGATGAAAAGGTGGAAATGTTCACAGGCCCATACGACCGCCCGGCTCTCTTTTACCGGTCGTGTTGTGGGAAACTGTCCCAGACACGGCAGTGGTTCTCTGGACATCCATGTGTAGGCTCGTACTGCGGCTGGCTCCAGTTTTGGTTTTGGTTTTATTCTCTGGTACTCGGTGGCACAAATGTAGTTAAGCGATGCGCCTGTGTCTAGAACGAACTTGGCAGAGTGTCTTCCCATCTGAATGTCTAACCGTGGGTACTTTTTCAGCCTGTATGGATCTGCCACCATGTATACATATTCGTTACTGTCTTGCGATATCGGAGTAAGTGCAGATGACTCTCTGGACGTCGACCTTTGAGATCGATATGAGCTGTGTGACTGGGTATTGGACCTTGATGAACTCGTTGATCTGTCTCTTCTCCCTTGTACAGCTCTAACATGGTGACTTGACCCTGTGCTTCGCTTAACTGGTTTCTTTGAGACGGGTTTGGCAGGCGGCTTCAAAATGGTTGTCTTTCCCACATCGATGGCATTGTTGGCCGATGGCCTGACATGTGCCTGTATAAGGGTAATCTTGCCTACACCGATAACACTGCGACGGTTGTCTTCGGGAATGACTGCTTTTGTTTCCACTGCGAGGTGACCTTGCATGAAACGATTTCTCGGATCTTCCAGACTGCTGATGATCTGAATGACGTCTCAGTTCAGTGGGAGATTGTACGTGGAGAGCCTGGTCTCTTTTTTCTGTCTTTTCCATCTTGCTGGCTTCCATTTTTTTTGCTTGGTCATTTATTCGGGTGAGTTCTTCTATGTCTTCAAGAGAGTAGTGCTTTTTTAGCAATCAACGGCATAGCAATTCTGACTGACACCCATCAATGATGTGTAGGCGAAGTGCGTCTTCCATGTTGAAATTGTCAAATTCGCAATAGCGAGCCAGACGTTTGAGACGGGAGATGAAATCGCTCATGGGCTCATCTCACTGTTGTGATGCAAGATTGAACGTGTAGCGTTCATAGTCGAGGTTCCGCTTGTGAAGGAACTACCTGTTCAGAGCCTCTCTCACATCATCAAAAGATGCCGCATTAGCCTGGGGCAGTTCTTTAATGATTGGTCCAACATCTTTGCCCACTAAATTTCATAGTGCGATGAGTTGCTGGTCAGGATCTCGGACTTGTGAGCCCTTCATGAAATCCTCGAAATCCTCAAGCCAACTCTTCCATTTGGGGCCCATACTGTTTCCAGATATCAGTATTAGGGGTTCGGGAGGACGCACAAATGATACTCCCATGAACATTGGCGGAGGGACAATGTGCGCAGAGGTTGCCACCGGTTGTGATGAGTCGGGTCGTGTAGACATGGTAGGGCATCTGTGGCTTCACTCTGTGCTTCAATGAACCCCACTGGCGTCTAGGGGTCTTAGTCTATTTTTTAATTTCTATTTAAAATTATTTGTACAGCGCACGTACACCAGCGGTTTCTTGGCGCTAAAAACTGAAGAGGTCAGAGAAGAAGTCCCGGGTTAGGGGAAAAAAGAAAGACTAAAGTATTAATTAAAGGATTTGGCAAAAAGGTATGCCTTGAGTTGTTTCCGAAATAACAGATATGGGGTTGAAGCCCTGAGTTCTGCAGGCAGAGAGTTCCAAAAAGCCGGGGCGAGAGTCGCAAACTTCGAGCCTCCCCATTTCTTTCTTCGGAACCGTGGAACAGTGAGAAGGGATTGGGAAGATGACCTCAGTTCCCTAGATGGAACGTAGGGAATGATCTCCGAGGAGATGAAAGCTGGCGCCGTGCCCAGTCGTGCTTGGAAGGTGATAGATGCAAGCTTAAACTGGACACGGGCCCAGACGGGAAGCCAATGTAAAGCTTTCAAAAGGGGAGAGGTGTGGGAGGATTTAGGGAGTTTAAACACCAGGCGTGCCGCCTGGTTCTGGATCTGCTGCAAACGCCGAAGACTATATGCAGGGATACCTGCATATAGGGCGTTGCCATAATCCAGGCGGGATACGACCATGGCAAGAGTGATAAGTTTTAGGGCATCAAAAGAAAAGAAACGGGACACCTTGCGAATGGTGCGAAGAGCCAGAAAGGAGGAAGAAACCACAGAGCTCACCTGGGAGTGAAGGGTTAATTGTGAATTGAGCTTGATGCCCAGGGTTTTAACCGAGGTGGAGGGAACAGGTGGGGCACCAAGGGAAGGGGGCCAGAAAATGGGGGACCAGGGGCTGGATGAACCACCCGTCAACACCAGCTCGGTCTTATCTGGGTTGAGCTTAAGATGGTTGTGGTTCATCCAGTCTCGGATGTGAATCATGATAGTTTGAAAGTTGGAGACAGAGTCGGGGGAAGAGGAGAGGTTGAACACAAGCTGGAGGTCATCCGCATAATTAAATACGGTGACCTCCATTTGTTGCAATGAAAAGATAAGGGGGGAGATGTAAAGATTGAATAAGAGGGGGGAAAGGGAGGAGCCTTGGGGAACCCCGCACTGAACGTCACGGAAGTCTGCAGTGAAATCACCCAGGCGGACAGCCTGGGTGCGATCCCTCAGGAAGGAGGATAACCAGACCAACGCGGTACCCCCGATCCCCGCCGCCCTGACACGGGAAAGTAAGATGGAGTGGTCCACCGTGTCAAAGGCGGCCGAGAGGTCGAGGAGAACCAGGGCCTGAGGTTGGTTGGTATCCATTCCCTCCCTGAGGTTATCAAGGACTGAGAGCACTACCGACTCCGTGGAGTGTGCGGGGCGAAACCCGGCCTGGCGGGGGGCAAGAGCCCCGTTCTTCTCCACGAAAGAACTCAGGGCGTAGGTGACGTGACGCTCGAGTACTTTCGCCAAGAAAGGTAGGAGAGAGATGGGGCGGAAATTGGCTGGAATAGATGGATCGGCACCAGGCTTCTTCAGGATAGGGACTATTACAGCAGATTTAAGTGAGTTGGGTACCACACCCTGGGATAAGGAGCTGTTGAGAAGGTGAAGGGGGGGATCTGGGCAGTTAGAGAAGATATGACGGAGGATATGAGCCGGGCAGGGGTCTAGCGGGGACCCTGATTTAACAAGTGGGATTATGGCATTTATTGATTCCCTAGTTAGAGGTGGGAGGGTGGTGAGATGGTCCTTGGGAGGGGGACACTGAGGGTCCACAAAGGCAGGGGAAGGAGGGGGAATATTGGTTTTAATGGTTTCGATTTTTTGAATGAAAAAATTATTTAGGGAGTGACAGAGTTCCAGAGAAGGGGTGGGTTTGAGAGAGGTTCTGTCCGAGTACGCTAGATTGTGAACAATCGAAAAGATTTCCTTCGATTTGCTTTCGGCTGCGAGGATTTTGGAGGAAAAGTAGATGGTTTTTGCCTCAAGGATGTTTTTCTTATATAGGGTCAGGATGTTTATAAACTCTAAGCGTAAGGAGGGGCAATAATTTTTCCTCCAAGCCCGCTCCGCACGCCGCACCGCCAGTTTAGTGGCTTTAAGATCTTGATTAAACCACTGGTTGGCGTCCTTCTCTCGTTTGGTTGAGACCCGCTTCAGAGGAGCAATGGTGTCACGGCCTACAGAGAGCCATTGGTCAATGGCCGTGACCTGGGAACAGGTAGATAGGTCTTGGAGGAGGGGAGCGGAGGAAGTGAGTATGGAGGATAGACTGTTAGGGTCTACTCGGCCCCATGCTCGAACCCAGGTGTTTTTGGGGAGCGGGGGCTTGATCGGGGGGTGAATGGGAAGAGAAAAGGAAATCAGGTGATGATCGGACCAGGTGCAGGGTAAGATTGAAAGGGATTCAACGGGACAATTGGAGGACCAGATCTGGTCGAGAGTGTGACCTTTGACATGGGTGGGAGAGTGAATGTGGGAAGTAAAGTTAAAGGAGGAAAGGGTAACTGAGAACTCCTTGGAAGATGGGCATTCGGCTTGGTCAGAAGGCCAAAAATTAAAATCACCCAAAAGTAAAATGGAAGAGTTGTTGACTGTGATAGTAGCCAGAACTTCCAAGAAATCCGGAAGGAACAATAAGGGAGATTGGGGGGGACGATAGATGAGAATACAGGTAAGAGGGGGCGTGATGGAGGTGGTACGAATGGCTAAAAATTCCGTAGTAGCGATATCAGGAAGGGACAGGGGCTGAAAGGGGAGGTCGGTTCGAGCGATGACCGCCACCCCACCTCCAGCTTTGCCATTAGCCCGGTCGGCACGAATAGCATAATATGGAGCTGGTAGAGTAGCCAATAAGGTGGGGAGGGAGTCATCGCGGAACCAAGTTTCTGTTAAGAACAGAAGGTCGGGGGCATGGAGATCCAGCAGGACCGACAGTTCGTGGGCGTGGGCAACTGCAGACCTAGTGTTCAGATAGAACGCCGTAAGAGACCTAGAAGCAGCTGGAGAAGCGCTACCGCTAGAGGGAGTCGGGGGCAGAGGTTGTGGCCAAGGTATTGTCAGAGGGGCAAGAGGAGCTAAGCCAAGAGACGAGATGTGGGAGCAGGTGGAGGCAGGTAGCGGCCATGGGCCCCGAAGGCAGCGTAGTTGGGCAGGTGAGTAGGTGGTAAAGCAAGCAGAGTGGCGTGCCCCTTGCCCCGGACGGTCGCGGACGAGCGCAGACGAGCTTGCCTTAAGCGCGCCTTCGGCGCGCAATCGTCGCGCCCGCTGCGCTCGTCCGCTGCGCTTCCTGCCAAGGCACATAATTTATGTTGGTTGGTCGGGGCGTTGGAGGGGGTGTGGCCAACCGAGGTGGGCGTGTCTCGTGGCTCGCCTCGCCGTCAGGAAAGGCGACCAAGATGTAAACAAGCGTTGCAGCGCGAGGCGCGCTGTTCAGGAGAAGCAAGGATCAAGCAGTAATTAAAAGGTACATGGTATCACAAATTTTTAAAAAGATGTCTTTCGCCCTCCCGGCTTCCGCCTCAGGAGTCTCTATCAGTGTCGCGCTTAGAGATCTGCGCGCACTATTTATAGGTTTGGTGGGGGGGCGTGGCCAACCGAGGTGGGCGTGTCTCGTGGCTCGCCTCGCCGTCAGGAATGGCGACCAAGATGTAAACAAGCGTTGCAGCGCGAGGCGCGCTGTTCAGGAGAAGCAAGGATCAAGCAGTAATTAAAAGGTACATGGTATCACAAATTTTTAAAAAGATGTCTTTCGCCCTCCCGGCTTCCGCCTCAGGAGTCTCTATCAGTGTCGCGCTTAGAGATCTGCGCGCACTATTTATAGGTTTGGTGAGGGGGCGTGGCCAACCGAGGTGGGCGTGTCTCGTGGCTCGCCTCGCCGTCAGGAATGGCGACCAAGATGTAAACAAGCGTTGCAGCGCGAGGCGCGCTGTTCAGGAGAAGCAAGGATCAAGCAGTAATTAAAAGGTACATGGTATCACAAATTTTTAAAAAGATGTCTTTCGCCCTCCCGGCTTCCGCCTCAGGAGTCTCTATCAGTGTCGCGCTTAGAGATCTGCGCGCACTATTTATAGGTTTGGTGAGGGGGCGTGGCCAACCGAGGTGGGCGTGTCTCGTGGCTCGCCTCGCCGTCAGGAATGGCGACCAAGATGTAAACAAGCGTTGCAGCGCGAGGCGCGCTGTTCAGGAGAAGCAAGGATCAAGCAGTAATTAAAAGGTACATGGTATCACAAATTTTTAAAAAGATGTCTTTCGCCCTCCCGGCTTCCGCCTCAGGAGTCTCTATCAGTGTCGCGCTTAGAGATCTGCGCGCACTATTTATAGGTTTGGTGAGGGGGCGTGGCCAACCGAGGTGGGCGTGTCTCGTGGCTCGCCTCGCCGTCAGGAATGGCGACCAAGATGTAAACAAGCGTTGCAGCGCGAGGCGCGCTGTTCAGGAGAAGCAAGGATCAAGCAGTAATTAAAAGGTACATGGTATCACAAATTTTTAAAAAGATGTCTTTCGCCCTCCCGGCTTCCGCCTCAGGAGTCTCTATCAGTGTCGCGCTTAGAGATCTGCGCGCACTATTTATAGGTTTGGTGAGGGGGCGTGGCCAACCGAGGTGGGCGTGTCTCGTGGCTCGCCTCGCCGTCAGGAATGGCGACCAAGATGTAAACAAGCGTTGCAGCGCGAGGCGCGCTGTTCAGGAGAAGCAAGGATCAAGCAGTAATTAAAAGGTACATGGTATCACAAATTTTTAAAAAGATGTCTTTCGCCCTCCCGGCTTCCGCCTCAGGAGTCTCTATCAGTGTCGCGCTTAGAGATCTGCGCGCACTATTTATAGGTTTGGTGAGGGGGCGTGGCCAACCGAGGTGGGCGTGTCTCGTGGCTCGCCTCGCCGTCAGGAATGGCGACCAAGATGTAAACAAGCGTTGCAGCGCGAGGCGCGCTGTTCAGGAGAAGCAAGGATCAAGCAGTAATTAAAAGGTACATGGTATCACAAATTTTTAAAAAGATGTCTTTCGCCCTCCCGGCTTCCGCCTCAGGAGTCTCTATCAGTGTCGCGCTTAGAGATCTGCGCGCACTATTTATAGGTTTGGTGAGGGGGCGTGGCCAACCGAGGTGGGCGTGTCTCGTGGCTCGCCTCGCCGTCAGGAATGGCGACCAAGATGTAAACAAGCGTTGCAGCGCGAGGCGCGCTGTTCAGGAGAAGCAAGGATCAAGCAGTAATTAAAAGGTACATGGTATCACAAATTTTTAAAAAGATGTCTTTCGCCCTCCCGGCTTCCGCCTCAGGAGTCTCTAGTCGCACTCTCGACAGGCTCTGGGGTGCTTTTCTGGGTGATGCCTGACTTAAAAATGGTTTCACTCTGGGCTTCAATTAACCCCATTGGCATCTAGGGGCCTCAGTCGTGCTTTCGGCAGGCTCTGGGGTGCTTTTCTGGGTGGTGCCTGACTTCAAGATGGCCACCGTGCTAGGGACCAAGCTTGATCACTGGACTGTGCCTGACCTCAAGATGGCTGTCATAATGACTCTTGCCTGCTGTTTTCACAGGGTACTTCAATTAAGTTAAAACTCAGGCTTTAACCTTGTCTCCAGACTTTTCTGATCTCTTGGGGGGCGTGCCGGGTCAGCGCTCTGGACGCCACTCACGCTCTCACCTCGTCATGGGCAGTAGAAGTGTTCTCACTAATAGTGAAGACGCTCCGCTCTTCACTCGCGGTAGCGTGTACTTTCTTTATGCGTGCAGGATAGAGGGGGATGCCTTTGATCCCACCTTCGTCGCCAGGTTCCGTGTTCCCGGCGGCCCCCTGCACCAAGGAGCACACGGGACACCAGCAGGAGGTTGTCGCATGTCTCGGCGTGAACTGCCGGGCTGCCACCTAAGCTCCTCCCCTTCCCCTTCCTGCCATGTCTGGTCCTGGGTTACGGACAGGACAGGCATGGCGATACGACAGTGAGGACTTAAAAAAGTGGTTGAATTTTCTTCAATCGGTGAGGCACCCAACAAACCTGCCAAGGCCACGTCATCCAGCACTTCTTTTGTCACTCATAGGACCCAGGTTTCCACAGGCCCTGTCCTTGTTTGGCACTTTGGGAAGGTTTAAAAATTATAGCTCCCTTCAAAATTGTGCACATCTCACTCACTAAGTCAAGATCTGTCTACTCCGGCCAATGCTCTTCCCTCACCAAATTCAAAGAAGCGTCCTTTGGTGATTGGAGCCAGATATCTAGCTGTCCTAGCATTGTCCCTCATTTGGACATACTCCAAGACAAGTTCTAGGGAGGTGTTGCTAACTATGGGTGAGTATAACTCAAGAATTTTGCTGAATTACACAATACTACAGAAAAATTACGCAAGGTTATATGGAAATATACAAGTAGCATAACCCTGGATTTAGCACTAAATTCTAAGTGCAAAATGCACCCGCTCATCCAAAATGACCCGAGGATGCAATTTGACCTAAGAACCTAAGGGGCACATTCATCATGCATTTTCCCATTCGCAAAAGGGCCGTTTCGCAATTTTTTGCGATTACGATTCCCTAATGCCGGTGCATGTAGCCTTTCCTAAATGCGAACTGTGCATTCAGGAAACGCTAATTACCATCAACTTCAAGTTGATGATAATATGTGCACGCTTTGAAAAATGCACAAAAATTCATTTTTCAACATGCCATGTAGCACACACATGCCCTTAGTGCATGTTTTTGCTTTACATTTGCACACTTAGCTTTTCTTGTGGGGTGCTTCAGGGGGGCCTTAGACCTCCGTGCACCCTTGAATTTGCATTTACTATTTGCGATTACCAATTTGGTAATCACAATTAGCAAATGCAATACCATTCATTCCTATGGAAAGCAGCCACTAGCTTTCTGTTCCTGTGCACTTGCACCAGGCATTTTTGCCACAAATTACTTTAATTTGCACGCGCATGCATAATCACGACATTTTGGGAAATTTTGCATCACAAGAGTAACACAAAATTACCAAAATTAATCTGAGTACTGTGGCGCAATTAAAATTTCACCCTGGCCAAATACTAACAGCTATGGAGATTTCCCCACTCTCCTTCTCTGCGTGAATCTCATTAAGGCTAGCGGAGAGAAAAGTGCTCAATTTGTAGGACTTGAAGAATTTATATATATAGTAAAAAAAAATGTGATTTCGGATCTAGCTATTCTTATACAAAGTAACAAAAGCAATTTGGGTACCATTTGCCAATCAAAGATTATAACTTTGGTGCATTTTCCCCAAAGTACAAAATAGTTTAATCACTAAAGATTTGTGCTAAAAAGAAATTGAACCTTTCTTTTTTGATCCCCAAATGAATTATGTGAACTTAGCAGGCCACATTCATTTTAACCTGGGTCTTATCTATTCACAGAGCTATCTGTGTGCAGATGTCAGACTGAGTCAGAATAGCAGTCCCTCATCCAGCCCCCTCACACTTGAACACTTACGTGGAACTTTCACAGAACCGCTTACTCCAGCTGCACAGCAGCTAACATTTTAAAAGGTAAGTACTAGAGTCTGTAGCTTAAAAGTATTTTATCATAGAGCACGCAGTGGGTATTACTCCATTTAGAGGTTCCACATCTTAGCAAATGTCTAAAAGACAGATGTTAAACAGTGAAAATTCTAGGTTAATTAAGGAATGTGACCACATTCTCTTCCAGATTTTGAACATATAAATGCCAAGTATATTTTATGAATGTGTTGAGTTTGGTGAAAAGTCCTTGATTTGTCCCCTCTCTCCCCTAGTTTATATGAGTTTATAATGAGTTTTCTATTTCACACTTCCTCAGTGCCAACATTATTATATACATTAGCTAGCCTTTTAGGTGTGATGCAGCAGAAAGCCTCAACAAGATTTTAACTCATTATAATGTCTTTAATTAGATCATTTTCACTCACTGGGCCCATTACATAACCTAATTCCAATACACTGGTCATCCAATGGATCTTTTACATGAGCTAACAGGGACTTAGATATTTGGGGAACGTGAGGCAATTCTTAATGAGGACCTGGAATAAGAAATGCCAAATAACTCAATCACATCAAGACAATTATGATCAGCTTCTTCAATCACAACTTCATGTCATGGCAATGGCATCAAGGTAGCTGGATCCAAACTCGTGCATCTCGCTACAGTCAAATTCTCAGCACCCAAAATACCCTGCTCATATGTTGTTAACCGGCTACTCATGAGATGCTGTGTTCGAGTTCGTGTTAACAAAATTTCAACTGAATGTGGCGCATATACTTTCAACAGATGACCCATCACAATGTTTTCACATTGTTCCAAACTTACACACGTTGTAGCAACAGCTTTTAAACATCCAGGTAAAGCAGCAGCTACAGGATCCAATGTAGCAGAAAAAAAGGCAACAGGTCTGCGTGCAGATCCATGTATTTGCGTTTGAACTGATAGTGCACAACCTTCGCGCTCATTGCAAAACAGAGTAAATGTCTTGTTAAAGTCGGGCATTCCCAATGCTGGAGCTCGACAGACAGTTGCAGTTCAAGGAAAGAGCACATGCATGCTTCATCCCAGTGAACAAGATCTGACACATCCTTGTGTGTCAATATCTGTAGTGGCTTGGCTATCATAGGAAAATTTGGTGTCCACTGCCTGCAATAGCCAACCATTCCCAAAAACAAACAAACTTCCTCTTGTGTACTCAGTAGATTCGTCTGTAATACAGCAGTGATTCGATCTTTTGATACCTTTCTGACTCCTTTTACAATATGATGTCCCATATAGAGAACTTCTCTGGACTGGAGTTTTGCTGGTGACACCTTATGTCTACTCACTGCCAGAGGGTGACAGTATCTAAAATGCAAGCTTCTTTGGTTCCAGATGCAACTAATACATCGTCAATGTACTGGAGCAGCACAGAGTGATTTGGCATTTCCAAGGATTACAAATTTCTTTTCCGTATTTGATAAAAAATTGTGGGGCTTTCCTTATACTCTTTTGGAACTCAGCACCCTGCCTAAACACGTTTTCCGACCTGGGAACGCAAACAAATATTGGCTATCCAGATGCAAGGGAATGGAGAAAAATGCTTGACACAAGTCAATCACCGAAAACCATATAGCTTCACAAATAATCTGATATGGAATTTCAGCAGGATTTGGTACTATTGGACAACAAGGTATCACAATCTGATTGATTTTCCTCAAATCCTGAACAATCTTACATTTTCCGTTTGGTTTTCATAAGCCCATGATAGGTGAATTACATGGACTGCCCAAAATCTCTGTCAAACTTCCTTGTTCTAGTAGAGTCTCAATCAATGGTGTTATTCCAGAAATTGTTTTGGGACTTAAGTTATATGCTGGAGTTCTTGGGAATTCTGCATTTGGTTTTACTGTGATTCGAATTGGGACTACTCTTTTTATCAATCCAATGTGTTTTCCTGAAAAATCCCACACTTCAGGTAAGACTGTATCTCTCAATACAGGAGGTAAGTCATTTTCAGTAAGTAAGGAATACAAACTCTTCACTTCTGTCTTTTGCCCAGCCATTTTATGCACTATACCCTCATCTTTGGTATGCAATTCTATTCCTTCTGGGGTACAATAAATGGAATAATTTATTTTGCACAACAAATCTTGTCCTAACAGATTTACTGGACTAGAGTCACACACCACAAATTTATGTATGTCCTCGAATGTTCCAATCTGTACTTGCACAGCTTGTATCACTGGGGTTGGGATCAATTGATTCAATACTCCTACTACTTGGCTTAAATAAATAATCCACATTTGTAAAGCGTGAACAATCACCTGTAAGGGTCTCTAGGCACTGGGGACGTCGAGAAGATTAAGCAAGCTATTGCCTAGAGTCACATGGTGCTGGGCTAATCTGCCGCCGGCACCAGGGATCGAACCGTGATCCCCAGATTCCGGAGTCAGTCACCCTGGCCGCGGTGCCACACCTCTTCCCCAGTGAGCTTGTTTCTCCCGAGAGGGGTAGGTTGGGAATGTCCACAGTTCTCACAGTGGGTCGGTAGCACCAGTATCTACAAGGAATGAAATAGATGTCCCATTTACCTTGCCGTCCACATGTGGAGCATTCTGATCTACCTCTAAGGATGCACCAAGCACACATTCCTCTTCCCCTCTCAGGCACTGTCATTGGGAAATATCTGAGTCACTGTCATCCATCTGTAATAGATATTGTGAGGCCACTTGTACATTCGGATTCACTTGGTCATTGGTATGGAAACCCACAACATTGTATTTCTGTACCTGTCCACTCAATTTTTACATAGGAGCTTGAGGCATATTCTAATTCTGACCCCTTACATTCAACATCATCTGATTTAACATATCCTCGGTCACCTGCGACTGTACCATTCCATCTGCATTTGTCGCATTTGCCTGTCCATTAACCTGATTTGCCAAATTAGACTTACACTCGCGCTTCCAACGCCCAAACTTGCGGCAACTATAACACAGGAATGTTTTCTTGAGGCATTAGATTTGGCATGGAATTTACCATTAAACCTTGCATTTCAGTGGTAGTCTGACCATTTCCCTATATGATACCTGTAAAATCTGAATCAAAACCTACAAATCCTTTCTAAGCTGCCCTCATCTGTGCCAACATCAATTTCTCCTTCAACTTATCTCAATATCGTCTCCACAATAATTTGCATAACAAAGTATTTCATTTATTGACTTGCTCTGCCAGCAAATCAAATGCTGCTGAATCATAGCACTAATCTCAAGACTCAATCCATAGACAAATCAATAAATAAAATGTCCCAAATCTTTCTACAACACATTTACAATCCCACTATACTGTTTGAATGCCTTCAAAAGTATCTTGTAGTATTCATGTACTGATTGTTTTAGCTCTTGGGTTTCCACTCTATTTTGCCCAATCCATTTCTTTTGGGCAAATTTTTCTGTTCAGAAGCGTAATGACCTGATTGTATTTTTTCATCACGTCTGTTGATGGCGCAACTGTTTTTGGATACCTAGCATATTCTGTCTCTGGCCAATCCACAGCAATCTTACATTCCACCCATAAATCTGTAGGGACCACAATATCAAACAAAGCATCTAAATCGTTCAACATAACTTTTGAAATCTTCAAAAATCTTTCTACTTGCTTATACCACTCGATTGGTTTGTCCCTCAACCTCGGGAAATCATTTGTAAATGACAATATGTCTTGTCTACTCCAAGGGACAAGTACATACCCTCTTCCTAGTACTTCTCTCATAGGAGATGCCATTGCTTCTGCCTCACTCTTTTCCTTTTGTATCATTGGGTATAGAGGCAGAACTATCTTAGTATCTTCTTTCTTTTTAGCCCACCTGCCTTCCCATCTTTCTATTTCTCCTCATCGCTTCAGAGTCATTAATAACTCGTTAATATGTAGTCTTTTTCCAGAGAGATTCAAATTCTCTAAATCTTTGTCACTAAAATCTAATCAATATGTTTTCTGTAGGGCTTTGGACTTTTCTACATCCACCCCATACTTCTGTGCTGCCTCGGCAAATTGCTCATGGGTGTTTCTTGCCTTCCGTGTTATATCCTTACACATGAATAATACTTCCTTGTCGCAATATTTTGATCGTTCCCAATATCATTTCTTCTAATTCCACTTTCAATTTGCTCACATCTTTATTTATCCCCCGATATGCATTATTTGATACACTACTAGTAGGGGCTATGTCTCTAATCCAATCATCAAGTTCTTCTGGGGACGGCCCTATCGTAGTACTCATTTCTGATAGCTGTATTTCTCGACTAACTTCTCCTGTTATCTGCATCACTTGTGACTCTGCTCTCTGATTCCCCATTTTCTAAACTCTCTTTTGCTGTCCTCTGCTTGATGTTTCAAGATTATTTTCTGAAATGTTTATTAGTGGCTCTATTCCCCCTTCCATGGTGAAATGTATTCTACTACACATTTCTACACTATTCTCATGAGTTTCAGTTCTTCCTGGTGTACATAAGGTTCCCTGATCTCTCACAATCTCTCTCATTTCATGTAAAGAATTAATTTCTCCCACTATTTCAGTTGGAACTATTATTGCATGGATCTGTGAAACTCCTCACTCTATCTGATTTAGAGGAACAACCAGACCACTCGTTACAGGAACAGACAATGCATCAGGACTATTTGTCATGATTACATTTGAAAATCCTGCTTTTTCAGGTGTCTAAAATTCATCTAGGAATATACTTTTATAAGCTGGATTCAAATTCGTAGGTGGAGCTTCTAGCCCTAAACCCATGAACTGATTTGTCCCTGAATCATTCTGTTCTTCATTATGAGGGGGAAGTCAATTCAATAAACGTTTGTTCAATAATTCGTCATCTATATCCTGTAGACCCTCACCTGTTACAGAAAGTATTTAAGCTATTGGCTCTTCAATATGTTACTTTTTCTCCTTACATTTTTCTCCTTTCTTTTGTTCAGCTACCATTACCAGATACATTCGGGCTCCCAAAGAAACATCTTGTCTCCATATTCTTTTCTGGTAATCCCATTTTGCCTCTGCATATCGATTCAGTGTATTTCTATATCTCCCTTGGCATTTCTGTTTCTCTTTCCGATGTGCTTCGTGTTCCAGCTCCTACAAGTTATATGTCACTTTATCCAGTATGCAGAAAGATCACAGATCTACTTATTGCCAGTGTGTTGGGGTATATACAAATTATCCTGAATACCAAAACCACCAAAATATAATTATTCAACATGAGGTTTAGTATAACTTTAATTGCCAAACAATTTTGGTGCCCACTTCTGTGAGAAGGCAAGATAAAATGTACCAATGGTTTGCAGTATAGGGAAATCTTTGTGAATGGCAGTTTTTTTTAATCTGGGTGTAGTGGACTTCATTACAGATTTTCTCTGTGTGGATGGATGAACACACAATCTCACACTTCCACGAGTCATCCCAGATTATGAAGTTATGACTTTTTCCAACAATATTATGATGTCTGTGATCACAGTACGGGCAGGGAAACAGATCAAAACTCTGCTTCCAACGGGCATGAGCATTTTCAAACCTCCTACTAGCTTGGAGCGGACTAGGTGTTTGCTCCTACTTGGTGGGAAATACAAAAATGCTGCTGGCAAGTGAGAGCAAACATAGGTTGCGTGCCCACACCAGTGCTGGCAGGTAACGGTTATGTCTCAGGTGTGGTCTTCCCCAGACATATCTACTGAGCCAACCATTAATGGCTCAGAAGGGGGGCAGTGCGGCCCCCTTCCCTTAAAGTAATCAGGCCCAGGTGTGGGCTTCCCGGGTTCGGTAAAGGCTCAGAAAGGTAGGCCGTGCAGCCCCCTCCCCATTTCATTTTGTTACATTTGAGCTCCATGCATGGGCTCCCCAGGGCCTTTTGAGGCTTGGGGAAGGGGGTTGCGCAGGACCCCTCTCCATATAAACAAATTTCAGCCCAGGGGCTTGGCTCCCAGGGCCTCCGAAGGCTCGGGATAGGGGCATTTTTTGCCAATATCTTTTCTTTTTTGGTCCCCGGGGGCGTCCCTCTGGGTCCCCCTATGGGGCCTAGGGGGTAAGGGTATCCCTGCCCGGCCCTCTTATACTATTTTTCTTTTTTGATGTCAGTACAGGGGACTAAGTCCTGTAATGGCTGCCAGCAACATTTTTATCATATTGCTAGCAGTCTCTTGCAGGAGCATGAGTCTTGCCGGAGCGAGATGGCCCAAGGGAAATAAAGCTCCGTGGGACAATCAGAAAGCTCCATTTTTAAGTTGGTGCTGCTGTGAGTGTCTCTTGAGCCTCTTGCTAACCCAACCATCCAGCTATATATTTATTTTTTACCCTTAATTTCCCCAAAACTACTGAACTGATTTACATCAAATCACAAAAAGCACAATCTGTGTACCAAGATCTAGCTTCTTGCCAAAGTTGGTATAATTCCGTTCAGCGGTTTTTGTTTTAGCCCGTCTTAAAGAAGTCTATGGAAATGCTTAGGGATTTTTTGTTTTGTGACTCCCCTCTTTTCTTGGCCCCCGTTTGACAGATCACCCCAAAAACTTTCAGGAAGGAGCAGAAGTGGATGAATTTTTTTCTTTGGAAAGTTTGGGGAAGGTTCACCAAACAGGGCCAACATTATTAGCAAACCCAAAAATGCTCTTTGTACGGAAAACCAAACCGGGCCCAGCATCTGAAGTACGTGTTGTTCCCAAGCCTTGCAGATTGAGTCCAGGAAAACTCAGGAAAAAGCAGGATTGTCCTAGAGTGGTGCTTCTTTGTTTAATAATGCTATTGAATATGTAATGCAGGTTTCCCTCCAAATATGAATAATATCTCTTATTACTTTAAAACATACACTCTTGTAGTTATTATGATCCCCCAGCCTAAAGAGGAAAAGCCTAAACTTGGCCCCTAAATCTAGCTGTTAGCCAAAACAAGATGAATCTGGATCAGCTGAGATTAGTAAGATGCGTAGACGACCAGAAAAAGTGGACACAAATATACCTTAAAATGTGGGAGTTGAAGCTCACCTTTCTTATACAAGACTTTCATAAAGTGAATGGCCTTTACTCCTTTTCAGGATTACAAGATACTTATGAACTTCCTCGTCACTTTTTCTTTAAGCATTTACAAGCGAAGTATTCTCTCTTGTTAGGATGCGAATATTCGATAGTTCCGAGATAACGTCATATCATTATAAACCAGGCAGGAAACCATTGATTAGTGTGGTGTACCAAGGCTTCTGTCAATATACTACGAATAATACTGCGTTATTGGCAGCAAAGTAGAGCCAGCTGCTTCTTTCAGAGATTCAGAGGGCATTAGAGATACTGAATTGTCCTGTACACTATTTTAACTAAAAGTTACAACAGCTTAGGACAATCTGCCTTCTGTATTATACCCAAGAGAAAATGTCTAGATTGGGAGTAAACGCTGCCTCAGTTAAGACTAGATGCCCCAAAAGTAGCTTTCCAGCTGCGGATATTGTGCACATTTTCGTGTTATGTCCTGTTACACAAGAATTCTGGGCTGGGGAAATTAAGTTTATGTCTTCTGGTTTGGGACGTCAAGTTTATCTACTCAAGAGATGCTGCTGGGAGCTAAATTTGAGTATGAGGGAGGTACGCAGCATCTACTGGCGATAATGTTAGTCTGTGCCCGGCAATGTATTGCAAGTTCATGGGTTTTTGTGACTCCCTCAAAAGCAGTTGAATAGTGAGCCATCATCTGACAGATTTACGAGTCTGATCTAGCCTTGGCTAAAGTCAGAGGTCCCTCCTCTCTAAAAAAGTTCTATACAATTTGGATTAACCTCAGCTGGGATCCTTAAAGCTACAACAGCGATTGATTTCATATTTCTCTTACCCTATTTATCCCTCTAGCTCTATAGTTTGAATTTCTCTTTCTCTAGCTATCCACACAGTTTCAGATTATATTCTCTATCTTGTCTAGATAAACATTGTGATTATTATATTCTGAACATGTCTGACTAGAAAATAAAAAAGAAAAAAAGACAGAAAAGATTACATATACGGTGCCTCAGGGCACCCATGAGGAAGAGACTGAGCCCCAGGGGATAGGGTCCCCAGGGCTAAAATTGGCCAGGGGAGAGGGGCTTTACGGCCCCTTCCTCTTGGAATAATTGGCCAGACTGTGGGGGATGGAGTCCCTGGGTCCAAAATCAGCCAGGGGAGGTGGGCTGCGTGGCCCCCCTTCCCCTTCCAATAATTGGCTGGGCCTCAATGGGTGGGGCCCACTTGGGCCTAAATCAGCCCAGGGAAGGAGGCTGCATGTCCACCTCCCCTTCTTGATGAAGGCAAAGCAAGTGTGTTTTCACATCGATTCCACATTGAAAGACAATTTGAAATGCTTTGTGGAGGTGAATGCATTGTTGATTTATTGGAGCGCAATCTGTATTGACTGTGATGAGTGGGTCCTTCTTGTCTGGCCTTACCGGTTGAAAGCAGAGTCCATGGTCCTACCTTTAAATTACTATGAGTATTCAAATGAGCAAATCACTCGGACGCTTCACCCATTTGGCCCTGCCTACCTTAGTCGTATGCAAAGGCCTTCCTGCCTTTTGTCAGGATAATGGACAGCTTAACAAGAGGCACTCTAGAGCATTTCCTGATGATTTAGGTGAGGTGTTCTTGGTGCCGAGGTCAAAGTTAGGAAATACAATTTAAAAAACTTAGAAGTTCTCTAACAAAAACAAAGGTGACAGGGATGTTATAGTTAGGAAATAACATTAAAGAACCATAGAAATTCACACAAAAAAAGCCAAAGGTTATAGGCACATTATCGTTAGGAAATAGAATTTCAAAAAACTTTAGAAATTAACTGAAAAAACTAAAGGTTACAGGGACGCTAAAGTTAGGTAATAGAATTTAAAAAAACTTTTAAATTCATTGAAGAAACCAGGATAAAGAGACGGTATTTGGAGGCTCAGATATCACTTGTACAAAACCAGTGAAATTCAGCAGATATAGTTACCTGAGCTAACTATAACTTATGCCCCAGCAATCCACTGCTTATGACCTCACATATTACATCACACATGGTCAATGAAATTTCTGATGATATCTCAAATGATGACATCATCCAGTGACTGTGAGTATTTTCAAAATGTTTATGAGTATTAAACATATATACCAAGGTACTACAAAAGTTAAATTAGTATATTTTGTGTACTACTAATGAGTGAAACTATTTCTAACATATATTATATGAGTGGCTGTGTGACTGTTCGAATCTGTGTATGAGTGGGTGTGTGAGTAGCTTCATAGGTATGTGAGTGGGTGGGTGAGGGCCTGTATTAGTGAATAAGTGGGTGTGTGAGTAGTTGTATGGGTGAATAAGTGGGTGTGTGAGTTGCTGTGTCTATGAGTGAGTAGCTATGAGAGTGGCTGTATTGGCAATTGAGTAGGTGCATGAGTGGTGGCTCTATTGGTGGTTACATAGGTATGTTAGTGGCTGATTCAGTGACTGAGTGGGTATGTGCATGGCTGAATGGGTGGGTGAGTAGGTGTATGAGTTGCTATATGAGTGAGTGTATGTATGGGTGACTGGCTGTTTGAGTGAATGCTTGGTTAAGTGACTTTCTGTGTAAGTGGCTGTATTAGAGAGTGATGTTTGTGTGAGTGTCTGCATGGGTGAGTGCATGTCTGTGTTCAGAGGTTGTATGTGTGAGTGAATAGCTGTGTATGTGTTTGTATGGTTGAATAAGTGGATGTGTGAGCTGCATGGGTGAGTATGTGGCTTTGTGAGTTATTATATGGGTGAGTAAGTAGTTGTGTGAGTAACTGTATGGTTGAGTGAGTGGTTGTGTGATTGCCGGTATAGGTGAGTGAGTATGTGTTTGAGTGGCTCTTTGGTTGAGTGAGTGGATAATGTCAATGGTTGTATGGGCCTATGAATGGGTATGTGAGTGGTTTTGTGGGTGCGTGAGTAAGTATATGAGAGGTTGTGTGGGGGGGTGAGTAGGTGTGTGAATGGTTCTGTGGATGATATCAGTCATGTTTTTTGGGATGTCATCAGTGATGTCATCAGTGGGGTCACTGACCATGTCATGAGTGATGCATTATGTGAGGTCATGAGCAGTGCATTGCAGGGAGTCAGTTATAGTTAGCTCAGGTAACTATAACTGCTGAATTGTACAGGTTTTGCATGAGTGAAATCTGAGCCTAACTATAACATCCCTGTAACCTTTAGTTTTTTCAGTGAAAAAAATATACATATACATATACAAACATACATCTCTATATATGTATGTATTTATATGTACATTTGTATGTATATGTTTGTATGTGTGTGTATATATATATGTATATATATTATCTACTGGCGGTCACCAGTAGATAGTTATAGTTAGGACCTATTTTCCATAGGAAATCTGCAACATTCTATTCCCAATAAGTCTGGCGCCGGTTGATGAATCCTCGCAAAATTTTCCATACATTTGGCCTGCTCCGCTCCGCTCCTACCCTGAAAGTTTCGTGATGATTCATCAAGCGGGGGCCGAGAAAAAAGGGGGGTCCCAAAATGCGTTTTCCCCATGCAATTTCCCATAGGATCTGTTGTCGCAGCTACAGCCAGAACCGCTGAACGGAATGACACCAAATTTGGCAAAGAGGTAGTCCTCAGTTCAGACTTGTGCCTTTTGCATAAATGGTGTGAATCTGTTCAGTAGTTCCTGAGAAAATTAGGGTAAAAAAGTTAGTGATATCTATGGCCGGGGAGGATCCGTGGACCCTACCCGCACCGTAAGCGCACCCTCCCCAAACCAAGCGCGCACCCTCCCGATCACGCGCTGAATGATATTTGGCTGTCGAGTGTCTGTCTACATTCGAAACCAGGAACTGTTGGCGGCCATTTTCTGCCTCGGTAGAAGCGAGGCTGAAGAAGCAAGGGGAATAAGTATGTAAAACATATATAGGGGGGCAGAGTGGAAATACTCTGACCCTCTAGCAGTGCTTAGGGGGTCCCAGAAGGACCCCCTGGGGTCTCCTTTAAAAAAAAAAAAAACGGCGAAATGCGCGCAGGGTGCACGCATCCTATCGCATTGGGTGCGCAGATCCTCTCGCGTTGGGTGCGCGGATCCAAGGGAAAAAAAATTGAAAAAGACAAGAAATCATTGGTTGTATGACAACTTTCTACACTGAAAGGTAGGGTGTATATTTCTGTTTTTTAAACGCATGATTCTTATTGGTTAACAAAAACTGATTGTAAGGAACATTATATATGATAAGCTGATATGTTGAAAAGTCAAGCACACTTGCTGTCTTGATTAGCAACATTGTGTGCTGAACTTGTGACCTGTGTGCTCAGTACAGTGTTACATGACCTGTTTCTATGGTAACAGGCAGAAGGCAGATTGGGGGAAGGGTTCAAATGTATTTCATTTGGAAAGGGTTGAAATGTTTAACCAATAGAAAAGTGTGTTTATGCTTTTGAATTTATGTGTGAAGGAATGTGATTTGATGTTTACATGTATATGTGTGGAAAATGAAAGGGAAACTTTGCCATTCTTTGGTTTTGCTGAGAGGTGCACGGTGTAGAAAATCTGGTGTATGACTGATATCTGGTGTGTGACTGATATACTTCTTAATCTACAAAACAACTTGAAAGGTGAGTTATTTAATCGTGAAGGGATGTATGTAGACTATTTTGATTTTAATCAGACTAATGTATTTCTCCTGCTAAAGTGTAGGGAGTACTTTTTTTCTCTACAATTTTATTGACAGTGTGTGTGCATGTAGAAACCATTCTGTGATAAGCATTTGTGTTTTTCATGTGTTTGCAGACAGATAACTGTGTTGGTTTTATATTTTGGTAGAATTAGAAACCAGTCATTGTTTATGAATTTGTGAAATGAGTTATGTTTCTATACTAAAATGTAGTCCTCCTTCTAGATGAAGAAATGTGTTTTGGTATAGTGCAAGGGATAGTGTTGTTTGTCTAGAATCACACAGTGAGTATGTGTGCATTTGGGAACCACTGTGAGAGAAGCATTTGGTAACATTGTGTATTTGCTGACAGATAACTGTTTTAAAACCTGTCATGTTGTCAAGTTTTAGTAGCATTAGAAGGCAGTTTTTGCTTATGCTTTGATTAAATGAGTCAGGCTTTGACACAAAAGTGCAGACCTGAAATATGTAGATTGTGTGCAGTTCCCTTACCACTTCCACTGTAGTGAATGAGTTTTGGTAAACTCCTAGGGATAGTGGTGCTTGTTTAGAATCACACTGTGAGTGTGTGTGCATTTGGGAACCACTGTGAGAGAAGCATTTGGTAACATCATGTATTTTCTGACAGATAACTCTTTTAAAACCTGTCATGTTGTCAAGTTTTAGAAGCATTAGAACGCAGTCTTTGCTTATGCCTTGATTAAATGAGTTAGGCTTTGACACAAAAGTGCAGTCCTGAAATATGTAGATTGTGTGCAGTTCCCTTACCACTTCCACAGTAGTGAATGAGTTTTGGTAAACTCCTAGGGATAGTGGTTGTTGTCTAGAATCACACTGTGAGTCTGTGTGCATTTGGGAACCACTGTGAGAGAAGCATTTGGTAACATCGTGTTTTTGCTGACAGATAACTGTTTTAAAACCTGTCATGTTGTCAAGTTTTAGTAGCATTAGAAGCCAGTCTTTGCTTATGCATTGATAAAATGAGTCATGCTTTGACACTAAAGTGCTATACTTAAATATGTAGATTGTGTGCAGTACCCTTACCTCTTCTAGACTAGTGAATGAGTTTTGGTAAACTCCTAGGATAGTGTTGCTTGTCTAAAATCACACTGTGAGTCTGTGTGCATTTGGGTAAGGATTGTGTGAGAAGCATTTGGTAACATCGTGTATTTGCTGACAGATAACGGTTTTAAAACCAGTCATGTTGTCAAGTTTTAGTAGCTTTGGAAGCTAGTCTTTGCTTATGCATTGATAAAATGAGTAAGGGTTTGACACTAAAGTGCAGTACCATGTACTATTCTCTTCACTGTGCCAGAACTGAAAATTTTAAAGTTTTACCCAGGCACTGTCCTAGCAGTAGTCTGATGATTTAGTCAGTTTCCAAGTACTCATGTTGTGAACCATATATTACCACATAGACTGCTTCAAATGTCTATGCAGTATGCATGCAGTCTTCTAACATACTATACACTTGTCTTTCACACCTTCAATTCCCTAGTCAGTATCCATACAGTCCAGCACACATCCTGTCACTCCCTTTGCACTCCTCTAGTGACCCATTCAGTACCAAGTACTAATCCATTCACTGTGTCAAAAGCCAACCACTTATAAATTCACCCAGGCACTCTCCTTGCTGTAGTCTAATCATTCAGTCAGTACCCAAGTGCTCATGCAGTGAGCCAGGCCTTAGCACATAGACTGCTTCAAATGCCTATTCACTATGGATGCAGTCCTCTAATCACCTATACAGTTGTCTTTCACACCTTCAATTCCCCAATCAGTATTCATACACTTCTAGAAAACACCCTGTCACTCACCCAGTGTGTCTCCTTATAGTATTGTAATCATTCAGTCAGTTAGCATGTAGTCTTTTAGTGAGGTAGGCTTTAGGGCATGTACTGCTTCAAAGTAGTATGCACTATGCATGTAGTGTTTTAACCATCGTCACACTTGTGGTTCAGGGTTATAGTTTCTATATAAAATGTGTTTGTACAGTAATGGAATAGTATAAATTTGAAAGTTATTAATATACATTTATTTGTGATTCTTTTTTACAGATACTGTTTTTCAACGTTAAAATAGAGAAATCATGCCAGAAAAAAAAAGAAAAAGAAAAGAAACTCAGAAAGGCGCAGGAGCAGGAGTGTTTCTCATCCGTTTGCACTCTTCTCATGCAAGATTGTTCGGATGAAGGGTCCTTAGGTGTTTCATCATACTTGCCGTGCCGTACGAGTATTTCTTGTTAGGATCCCCTCGCGACAGCACTCTTTTGCAAATCTTGCACGTGACCAAGGTGGCATTGGTCTTTGTTTTCCCCTCGGGAAAAGTTAAAAATTTCCACACCACTGAAGAAAAACGTAGTGGGCGTGGATCCACATTTTAAAATAACCAATTTATATTCAAATTTAGATTGCAATGAAAATCTGAAAAAAATGTATACCATTTTTTATTCCTATTACTGTGAAGGTAAGTTTAACTAAGTCTCAATATGCAGAATGAGGAGGTCTGCAAGAAGCTACAAAGTTGAAACACGTTTCTAAAAACACTCTGTTTATACCTATGTAGTTTTTAAATCTGACCATAATCAGATATCATATGACCTGCAAAAAAAGAGATTTGAGGGGTACATAATATTTCCCATTGTACCTATTCAAGGACCACAATCATTTCAATCATTCTTCTTTGAACATCCTTGCAGACAAAACTCTGTGCTTACCTTCTACTATTCGCAAGGAATTTTAAAACCGGAAATATGTCACTTTTTGTAACATAGTTATTGCGCAAGACACTCTTTCATATTTACAAAGAGAGGAAAAGGCACTCTGTGCACTTTTTATACTCCATGTAAATATAACCTCATTATGCACACCACTTTGCGTTGAAAGGGTGTTCTATAAGTGTTGTTGTGCATGATTGCACTGAATACTCATAGAACAAGACACATGGCTAGATTTATCAGAAATCATAAATCTCGATATGTGTGTGAATGCTGCACCATTCTAAAATTGGTGTAGGAAAGCACAACAAGGAGAAATGTTTTCATTTCTCCACATTTTTATATCTTCAATGCATGCTGAAATGTTCAGCATACAGTGAAGGAGAAAAATGCATTTTCTCATTGTTTTTGTGCAGGAAGGTGTGTTTTCCTGTAGAAAAACAAACAGCATATGACACAGATATCCTTGCACTATGGTGCAAGGGTGCCTCTGTCACCACATGGCTGCAGTTTAAGCAGCGTGCAGAGAGAAGCATAGATTTGCAACATATTTATGTACATATGTTGCATCCCTGTACTTCGGAAGTACTACAGCACACTGCAGTTAAAGAGGTTACTGTGTGATGCTGCAGCACATCCTCATAGTTCTGCACTTATACATTCACCATACGCTACTAATGCATTCATTCAGTCAATTATGTACTACACATACATTCATCTAAACTTTCACACACTAAGAAATTTAGCTCTTTTTTAAAACCAGGAAAGTTAGTTCTTAGAAGAACTTTTTTTTTCTTCTTTCTTCTTTTATATTTTTTGGGGGGGTTTTCTAACAATTTTGTGATTTTTTTGTTTTTTCTGGAAAAAACAAAAACAAAAAACAAAACAGGAGAAACCAAACAATGAACTTCAGGGAACAACAAAAAAAAACCTAGCAAATGTGACTTTCTTGCCGGCGACAGATCAGATCGATCGACTGCTCACCGTAGCACAAAGTCGCATTGCACTTAGTGCAGAGCACTTTTAAAAATGGAAATTGAGGACGGATGTCCAAGTTTTGGGCTGATGGATGCCCTCTTGAAGTGCTCGGCTGCGATGAGGTGGAAGGCGCAGGAGCAGGAGTGTTTCTCATCTGTTTGCACTCTTCTTGTGCAAGATTGTTTGGTTGAAGGGTCCTTAGGTGCTTCATCATACTAGCACGAGTATTTCTTGTTAGGATCACCTCGCGACAGCACTCTTTTGCAAATCTTGCATGTGACCAAGGTGGCATTGGTCTTATTCTGCCCCTCGGGAAAAGTAAAAAAAATTCCACACCACTGAAGAAAAACGTTCTTTGCATGGTGCCTCCTCCAAAAATTCATCCTCAGATGTATGAGGAGATGCAGGTGATGCCTGCTGCCCTGAAGCCATTTTTAGTTGAAAAAAGTTAGAGCTAAGTGTAAACTTAGTCTAAAAAATCTTCTTCTCTGCAAAGAGATGCTCCTCCAAAGAAGGTCAAAGAAGAATGATTGAATTGGGTGGGGTCTTTCAATAGTTAGAACAGGAAGTGTAATGAACCAATCAAATCTCTTTTTTTGCAGGTCACATGGGATCTGCGCACCCTGCGCTTACGCAGCACGCACCCAGCGCGCATCCGCGAAATTGAATAAAAAAAAAATATAGGATTAGATGTAAAAATATATTACTTTTAAGACTAGTTTAGAGGTTGTCTTCAATTAATATTCACATGAAATACATATATATATGTTTTTTTAAATGTTAAATATTTCGTAGGATCCGCACACCTACCGCGTCATAGGCGCAGATGACGCATCGCGGAAGTGCGTAAACGTCGCTTTACGTACATCAAACGTGTCACGTATAGGCTGGGAGTCGAGTATCAGTCGCATTGCGATCGCGCACTAAACACGTACCCAACGCATACCATGCACGGATGCTAACGCGTAGGGATCGAGAACGGTGCGCTTAGGGTGTGCGGATCCAAAAACATGGAAAAAATATATAAAATAAAGTTTTGAACATATAGTTAAAGAAATATTTTTAAAAATATAAAAAAATATGTTTGAAAAAGCCAATAAAACCAAATAATATTTTTTAATTTTTAAATGAATGAATTAAAAAAATACATTTAAAAAATGGTGATAAAAAAGAATTTAAAAAAAACATAATAATGACATTGACACACTGAATTTGAAAAATATAGAAATCCAATGAAAATCATTAAACATGATATCTTTAGAGATAAGTTATAGATAGGAATTAGCATTTAAAAAACCTTTGAAATTCACTGAAAAAAACATAGGTTTCATGCACGTTACAGTTAGGAATTGGCATTTAAAAAACCTTTGAAATTCACTGAAAAAACCAAAGGTTTCAGGGGCGTTATAGTTAGGAATTGGTGTTTTAAAAAACCTTAGAAATTCACTAAAAAAAACATAGGTTTCAGGGGTGTTATAGTTAGCTAGACATTTCCCTCGTACAAAACCCTAGAAATTCCCCTGTTATAGTTAGTTCAGCTAACTATAACTCGCGCCCCTGCAATGCACTGCTGATGACGTCACATATTACATCACTCATGACATGATCAGTGACATCACTGATGACATCACTGATGACATCTCAAATGACATCACTGATGACATCACTGATGACGTCATCCATGTGATAAATTAGTGCATCTTCTCACACCCTAATATAACCTTTGATACACCGACTCAAAATTTCAGACGGCCATTTTGAAAACCATAGATACTCCAATACCAATAACTACACACCCACTCATTGACTCTTAGGTCTACATACATCTCCACTCACACACCTGTACAGTCACTCATACTTACAGTCACTCCGTACAGGACTATCATATTGTCAGAACCATTACCGACAAGAAGCCTTCGATCTGCACTATCAGTGCCCATCAACCAATGAGAAACACAAAGACCCTAAGAACTCTGACGTGGAGTAAGGCCTGGGAAGTATGGAATCTTAAGATGGCCGACGCTCCGGAGGAGTTAGCGTTCTAGTCTTTCTCGTTGCTCCAGAACTCTATGAGAAGCGCGCAACTTAGAACGTTGGCGCACTTCACCTGAACCCGTCACCCTAGCAGCATCCTTGAGTCCGAGTTAGTTTTAGTGAGGGCATTTCCCGTAGTTTCCTGACAGGAAGAGATTCCTAAATACCCTTGTCTTGAACCGTGGCAGTTTTGGATTTCGTGTTTGCGTGTGTAGTTCCACCTCAAGCCTTCCGCTCCTGAGGTAGTGTTCAGCTGGAGCTCATGCGCAGTTCAAAAGAGTTTGGAGTTTCGCAACAGTAAACCCGTCAGCTGTTTTAGGAGGAGAACCTTCGTCAGAGAGTCACGCGTCGGTGTGGCGCGCCTGTTCCAATTCCTGAGAGACATTTGACTGAAGAGTCAGTGAAGAGTTCGAAGTTCCATGAGAAGAACCAGAGCTAAGTTTTGAGTCTAAAGTCACACCGTGTAAATTTTATGATGTAAATAAGGAATAGTGTTGTGGTACAACCCAAGTTCATCTTTCTACGAACAGTTCCTGTGAAAAAAGAAAAAGAATATTATAAATGATATTTTCCTGTGTAGAAGATAGGTATGACTTAGTTTCAGGGAATCTAATAGATTGTGGTGAGGTATAAGAAAAGACCACTAATTTTTTGTGTTAACATTAGGAACAATTAGAAGAGAGATACGGAGCAGAAAAGATAGCTGTCCAATAGAAGAGAAGCAACACTGGGTTTACAAGCTGGTATGTAGAAGGGGCTAATAATATAAGACTAAGGTTATTTAGAGGAAGGAGATTAAATAAAACTAATAGTCTAATGTTTATTCAGCCTCCTGAATGATCCAACCAGAAGCCAGTTAAACAGAAAGAAGACCCAACAGGAAGCAGTCAACCAGTGGCAGTCTCTTCTCTTCTCTTTTGTTATTTTATCCAATCCCCCTACCCCCTCCGGAGAAGGCATTAACGCATCTTTTCATAGTGCTGCGTTGGTGGTTCTTGGAGGTGGTGTTGGGAAAAGGCATCTCTGTTCCTGCGCAAGAAAAAAGGGCTCCTGACAGAGTGAAGTGCCCACGTATTGATTGCGCCCGAACAGAATGGCTGAAGGTTTGGAGTTGCAAAAATTAGGAGAGGTCTTACACATAATACAAAAAGAATTAGCCGCAGTTAGGGAGGAAAACAGGGGTTTGAGACAGGAGGTAATGGACACAAGGAGGGAAACAGTCGAGCTGGCAGCAAAAATTTCCAGTTTTAATCCGACATCCAGTTTGAAATTCCCAGACACAGAAGGTGAGCACTCCACTTCTAGTGTAGCCACACATGTAGTCCATTCACTTTCTCCTGTTATTCCTCTAGCCCCTCCAGAAAGATTCAGTGGTGATCCTCAGAAGGCTCAAATCTTTTTGACGCAATGCTCCCTGCACTTCATGTGTCGTCCTTCGATTTTTCCAGACGCACAGTCCCGTGTGGCCTTTATTTTGTCATACCTTAGCGGAGATGCCGCTAGTTGGTCCATGCCCTTAGTCACCAGAGACGATGCTCTTCTTTATCACTTCGAAGATTTCAAAAAAGAATTTTTGAGGATATTTGATCGCCGAAAGATTTCTCAAGCCACAGACAATGAACTTTTAGAATTAAAGCAGGGGAACAAGGATCTTGTAGCATATCTAGCTCAATACAATAAGTTGGTGGTGGAAACGGACTGGCCGGAATGTAAAAGAGCAGCAGTCTTCTATCGTGGATTAAAAGACGAATTGAAGGATGTTTTGGCCCAAATTCCAAATCGACCTACCGACGTTTCAGCCTTAATCGATTTGGTTTTGGAAATCGATTTTCGTCAAAGTGAGAGGAGGGGTGAAAAGCGAAAGGATTTCAAATTTAGCATACCGAGATTCGACAGAACTAAGAATGACTCAACGAAAGTACCAGACAGTCAATCTGGAACCGAGCCTATGCAGATTGGAGTGGTTAGGGGTCCTCTGACCAAGGAGGAGAAGGAGAGAAGACGGCAGAATAATTTGTGCCTGTATTGTGGAGGAAGTGGACACTTCGTCAGAATTTGTCCAAAAAAGCCAAAAATGTTCTCAAAGGAGAAGGAAAACTCCACGCACCACCAATAGGAGGAGTTGGGTTGGTAGGTGCTGAGGATAAGGCAACTCCAGAAGAACATCATATCGCAAACACTTTACAGTCTTCATCTCCCCACCTTGTAATTTCAATGAAAATTAAGTTCAGGAATGTCATTTTAACTGAGGTGTCAGTTATGATTGATTCAGGGGCAACAGGAAACTTCTGCGATATCAAATATGCAGCCAGCGTCGGACTAAGACCCATCTTGAAGTCAAGAAGTGAACCAGTAAGAGCCGTAGATGGAACTAATCTTTCCTCCGGACCGATCACTAGTCACACGGAACAAGTAGAGTTGACCTTTCAAGAGGAACATCGCGAACTTATCCAGTTCAATTTAATCGATGCTCCTCAGTTCCAGATTATATTGGGCCTGCCGTGGTTAACGGAACACAATCCAAGCATCGATTGGGGAGCGAGAACAGTGAGCATGAATTCAGAATTCTGTAAGGGCAACTGTTTTGACCATCTCGTGGAAACTAAGGAATCAGGACCAGCAACCTCCTTGAGTGAACAAGAAGTTTCAGTGTGTGTGATCCACACTGGTGAAATTCCATCTGAATATAAGGAATTCGAGGAAGTGTTCAACGAGATAGAGGCAGAGAAGTTACCGCCACATCGGCCATTTGACTGCAGGATAGATCTGGAGCCAGGCGCTCAATTACCATGTAGCCGAGTGTATGCCTTGACAGAGAAAGAGAATGAACACTTGAAGGAATACATTGGGAAATACTTGGCCAACGGATTTATCCGTCCATCCCAGTCTCCGGTCTCCTCCCCTTTATTCTTTGTGCCCAAAAAAGAAGGCGAGTTAAGAACCTGTATAGACTATCGAGCCATTAACAAAGTTACCATCAAGAATCGGTACCCTCTTCCTCTCATCTCTGTGCTGTTAGACCAGGTAAAGGAGGCACAGATTTACACGAAGCTAGACCTGCGAGGGGCATATCACCTGATCCGGGTTCGAGAAGGGGACGAGTGGAAAACGGCGTTCCGAACAAAGCTAGGCTTGTACGAGTACCAGGTCATGCCTTACGGCTTATGCAACGCACCAGCAGCCTTCCAACATTTTATAAATAGTGTCTTGAGTGAGTACATCGATCAATGCGTCATAGTATATATCGACGATATATTGATTTACTCCAGAACAGAACAAGAACATCCAGGCCAGGTGAAGAAAATTCTACAAAAATTGAAGGAGAACCACTTGTATGTTAAACTGGAAAAGTGTGCATTTAGTGTAAAAGAGGTGGAATTTCTTGGATTCGTGCTCACGCCGGCTGGAATCACGATGGACATTAAGAAGGTTAAGGCAGTTCTAGAATGGAAATCTCCAAGCTGTGTGAAAGAATTGCAAAGCTTCATTGGTTTTGCCAATTTTTACCGGAGGTTTGTGAACGAATTTTCACACAAGCTAGTTCCTCTTACTCGATTGCTCAAAAAGGGGGTTCCTTTTGAGTGGTCTGAGGAGGCAGAAGAAGCCTTTAGGTCACTTAAAAAAGAGTTTACCTCCGCACCAATTCTATTACATCCTGACCCTACCGAACCTTTCTATTTGGAGACGGATGCTTCGGATCTAGCAATTGGAGGAGTCCTCTCTCAACGACACAAGAAAACTGGACAACTCCACCCAGTGGCTTACAGATCGAGGAAATTAACACCAGCTGAAGTTAACTACACCATCACAGAAAAGGAGCTACTGGCGATCAAGGACGCTTTCCAGGAGTGGAGACACTATCTGTTGGGAGCGAGACATACTGTAACCGTGTTCACTGACCATAGGAACCTAAAATTCCTGAAATCTGCAAAAACCCTTACCCCGAGACAGCTGAGATGGTCGTTGTATTTCGCGGATTTTGATTTCGTGATCACTTTCCGACCAGGAACTAAGAATGGGAAGGCTGATGCCCTGTCAAGATTAACAATGGAAAAGCCTGAAGGCGACCAAGAATCAAAGACAATCATTCCAGAGCACCAAATACTTGGGGCAGTGAGTCAAGAAACCTTCGAGGAAAGGGTAGCTGGAGCAATGTCACAGAAAGAAATGCATGATTGGGCAGAGCAAGAACCTTTCCGAAAGATTCAACATGGACTACCTTGGCATGAAGAAAAACTGTATCTGCCTACTCTAGAGCTTCAACAATTAGTTTTGAAGAACAATCATGAGAGCAAATTAGCCGGGCATAAGGGCATTCAAAAGACTGAAGACCTGATTAAAAGAAACTATTGGTGGCCACAAATGACTAAGGACATTCACTCTCATGTGAAGGCCTGCGGGATCTGTGCGCGAGGAAAATCGGAGAGACAGTCACCTAGGGGGTATCTCCAACCTATGCCCACACCCCCACATCCCTGGCACACGGTTACTGTAGATTTGATAGTGGACTTGCCTTCCAGTCAGGGTTTTAACACCATATTAGTATTTGTAGATGTATTCACCAAGATGGCGCATTTTGTTGCACTAAAGGGGCTTCCAACGGCTAGAGAACTGGCTTACCAATTTGGCATACACATAGTGCGAGCCCATGGTGTTCCCCGAGCGATTATCTCAGATCGGGGTTCACAGTTCCTATCTCGCTTCTGGAAGGCCTTCATGGACAGCTTGGGAGTAGAAACCAAATATTCCACTAGCTATCACCCGGAGACAGATGGGCAAACTGAGAGAGTCAACCAGGAACTAGAACAGTATTTAAGGATGTTTTTGTTAGATCAAGAAGGGGATTGGCCAGAGTATTTGTGGGCTGCAGAGTTCGCACACAATAATGCTAAAAATGTTTCTACGGGTTTTTCCCCTTTCTATCTAAATTATGGTAGGCATCCGAATGCTTCTGTAATTGGTAAAGAAATCTCAGTCCCAGCCGTGCAGGAAATAGTACAAAATTTAGCCCAAGTCCATCACACTGCCACTAATAATTTAATACAAGCCAAGCAGACATACAAGAAATATGCTGACAGGAAAAGAAGGGAAGGTCCTAAACTGCAAGTAGGAGACAAGGTTTGGTTAAACGCTAAAAATCTTAGACTCAAAGGAGATAGAAAATTCCAACCAAAATTTGTAGGTCCTTACCCCATAGAGAAAGTAATCAATCCAGTGACTTACCGTTTGACCTTACCACCTGAAATGAGGATTCATCCTGTGTTTCATGTTTCCTTACTAAAAGAAATATCCTCAGATGTGAGAATGGACCTTCCTCCTAAACCTGTGCATTTAGAATCAGGAGTTGAGTTTGAGATTAAAAGAATTCTAGACTCTAAGAGATCTAAAGGAACAGTTTACTATTTAGTGGACTGGAAAGGCTATGGTCCAGAGGAACGATCTTGGGAGAAATGCTCTGATGTCCATGCCCCCCGTTTGATACGATCCTTTCATCTAAAATTTCCTCGGAAGCCTAGATTGGAGGGACCTCCTTTGAGAGGGGGTACTGTCAGAACCATTACCGACAAGAAGCCTTCGATCTGCACTATCAGTGCCCATCAACCAATGAGAAACACAAAGACCCTAAGAACTCTGACGTGGAGTAAGGCCTGGGAAGTATGGAATCTTAAGATGGCCGACGCTCCGGAGGAGTTAGCGTTCTAGTCTTTCTCGTTGCTCCAGAACTCTATGAGAAGCGCGCAACTTAGAACGTTGGCGCACTTCACCTGAACCCGTCACCCTAGCAGCATCCTTGAGTCCGAGTTAGTTTTAGTGAGGGCATTTCCCGTAGTTTCCTGACAGGAAGAGATTCCTAAATACCCTTGTCTTGAACCGTGGCAGTTTTGGATTTCGTGTTTGCGTGTGTAGTTCCACCTCAAGCCTTCCGCTCCTGAGGTAGTGTTCAGCTGGAGCTCATGCGCAGTTCAAAAGAGTTTGGAGTTTCGCAACAGTAAACCCGTCAGCTGTTTTAGGAGGAGAACCTTCGTCAGAGAGTCACGCGTCGGTGTGGCGCGCCTGTTCCAATTCCTGAGAGACATTTGACTGAAGAGTCAGTGAAGAGTTCGAAGTTCCATGAGAAGAACCAGAGCTAAGTTTTGAGTCTAAAGTCACACCGTGTAAATTTTATGATGTAAATAAGGAATAGTGTTGTGGTACAACCCAAGTTCATCTTTCTACGAACAGTTCCTGTGAAAAAAGAAAAAGAATATTATAAATGATATTTTCCTGTGTAGAAGATAGGTATGACTTAGTTTCAGGGAATCTAATAGATTGTGGTGAGGTATAAGAAAAGACCACTAATTTTTTGTGTTAACATTAGGAACAATTAGAAGAGAGATACGGAGCAGAAAAGATAGCTGTCCAATAGAAGAGAAGCAACACTGGGTTTACAAGCTGGTATGTAGAAGGGGCTAATAATATAAGACTAAGGTTATTTAGAGGAAGGAGATTAAATAAAACTAATAGTCTAATGTTTATTCAGCCTCCTGAATGATCCAACCAGAAGCCAGTTAAACAGAAAGAAGACCCAACAGGAAGCAGTCAACCAGTGGCAGTCTCTTCTCTTCTCTTTTGTTATTTTATCCAATCCCCCTACCCCCTCCGGAGAAGGCATTAACGCATCTTTTCATAGTGCTGCGTTGGTGGTTCTTGGAGGTGGTGTTGGGAAAAGGCATCTCTGTTCCTGCGCAAGAAAAAAGGGCTCCTGACACATATGCATTTATACACCTATATAGACACTCACACACCGCCAATCATCCATTGAGGTACTGAGACACCTAGTCAGTCATGCAAATAATTAATCACAGTCCAATTTACTCACCTATACAGTTAAACACACTCAAATTCACTTACTCATAAAAATACTAACAAATTCTGACACTCTTATACAATTACTGATACAAGCACACACTCATCCATACAGCCACTCCTGCAATCACACACTCTCACATATAGATAGTTATATACTCTTATACACATATACACTACGTTTCACATATGTAGTTACTGACACATGTACAACTGAGATATACATTCAATCACTAACACACCCTTACATACAGTCACCCAACCATACAGTCCATCACAGTGTGGTAAATAAAAATTCCTTTACCGGGACTGAATTTGATACAGAAACATTATAAAATAGCTCAGTAAAATGAGAGGCAGAATCCGTGATATTAGAGTTTCGGAATGGGCTTTATTCCAATAATCGATTATAATCGGATGCTTCAAGTTCCATCACCACGGGGGTTCAGGAAGTGAAGTACATACTTTATTGACAGAGAAGTAACTTTTATAGTACATACATTATAATGAAGTGAATACAGTAGGCGTGACAATTTGATAAGGACATTGACGTTTGTCTGCGTAACCGAAAATGGGTGTAATAATGAGTAAAAAGGAACATGATTGGTTATGATGTCATGTATAGGTGGATCTATAAGATAATACTTGGCATAGATGCGCGCGCAGCAGTATGACGTGTAATTGACGTGTAACTAGGGGGTGACGAGGACTTGACTTTTAGCTCTATATGTGGAGACGAGAAGTCTGGGGGGTCAAGTCAACCTAATCCCAAATCATATCTAACATCCTATGTTTAAAGAACTATGTTATCCACAAAAGAAGGACTCTCGGACAGAATCTACTCTATACTGACTGTGCGTGCATGTACAAGCGTCTAAGTGTCTACACTGAATGCAAGGGGGTAGGAATATTTCCTAGTAACAGGGCTATGAATTACTTTCATGAGGACAGAGAAGATGGGCCTTTTTGCTTGATAACTGGAAGAATGTTTACTTAAACTACTAGGCAGGAATGCATCGGCTGAGGGAGAGGCAGATAATTCGAAGGTGAAATACAGTTCTTGGCAGAGAATAGGCTGATGTCAGGCTTCGTGAGCCGCGCAGAGAATGAGACAAAGTTCATGGTCATAGATGCAGGCTCGGACCGGAGCTTTCAGAGGCAGAAGGGAAAAGGAGTTTTGATGACAGAATCAGGGCCTACTTGCCTGGACTGTAAAATGGCATAAGTGAACCATATTAAGCCGATGGCTTTTCATACTTAGGAATGGAATATCCGGCCTATTCATGGCGGATCTGACAGAGGACATGTTGACGGTGGACGCACATGTATTTGCGTCTTCATAACTGGAACTGGAGGGAACCTACATGTACTTGTGACATGCACATAGAACCGTTGGGGTCCAAGATAGGGGACATAACTGACCAGGAAAATCCATATTTCCACATTCCCTCCTTGTCCCCTACTTGCCCTTCAAGAGATATCAATCTCCATCAATCCATTGATCTGTTCATATAGCATCATTTGTTCTTCTTTCTTCTTCCGGGATCCTGAACGTAAATCTTGATGTGGAATGCACGATGTGGCACACAGACCACAAATCGCTGGACCACATTGTAGACATAGACAGCAACTGAATAGTATGAGAAGGCCAATACCTAGGAAGGATAAAACTTTCCATCCCCAGGCTGATACCGCATTCCAAAACCAACTGGACCAAGTCCAAGTGCCTGGGTTCTGGTGTATCTGGCTTACAATCTTATGAAGGCGAGTGATGGCTTTATATACAGATGGCGAATTTTCTGGTATGAATACGCAGCAGCTTGATCCGATGACCCTACAAGCTCCGCCCCTATCAGCCAGGATGACGTCAAGGACAAGACGATTTTGAAGCACAACAATCCGCATAGCAGACTGCTCTTCCGTTAAATTGCCTAAGGCGGAAATAGTCTCATTCACTACTGCTTCAAGGGTTCTAGTTAATCTACGTATCAGCTTACTATTAGTAACAGTACCTATATAGGGAAAGATGCCTTTATTAAAATCTACATACTTGTCCCATGCCGTTTCAGTGTAATCGACAATGGGGAGATCTCTCCGTTCTCTGTTGTGTACTAAATGAATATTTCTGTAATAATCAGGAGGAGCTAGGAAAACAGGTGGCAAAAGGAATGCAATGTAGCAGGTACCATCCCAATCTAGGGGTAGACGCATATATGCAGTCTGACCACATATGAAGTAGGAGTGGCGAGTAGCTCTAAATGAAGATTTTCCTTGATCACTGAATTCTACTATAGTAGTGCATTTACTATGGCCCATATGTATGGAACCAACCTTTCTTACACACAATTCACCTTTTGCTGGGAATACTGACATGGTGGGTAAGACTAGTTCAACTTCGGATACGACATTTAGAATCATGAGATTAGGTGTAAAATTACCTAATCCATACACTTCATTTTCTAGATCAGTTCCTGTTCTTTTGGGGCGACCCTCCTTGTCAGGGTAGCAGACTTTGAGTAAAACTAGGTTCAGGTTTCCCCATATCCAGTGATCTTGGTAAACTGCTGTGTCTGAGTCTATGGAATTGATTAAACTGAACCATGCTCCACAGGAGCCATTGTGTGTAAATGGGTGTGGAAAGAATGGCAGGACTCCTTCATAATTCTGATAGGGAGGGAGTCGGCCACACACCCAACAATTGGTGGCATTACTAGTCTGATGGGAATGATGTAACATACTGATGAAAGTGTTATTGCGCAGCGCAAGTCTATAAGACAATTCATGCGGAGGTAAGTCACTAAAAGAATGTTCAGCAGTAACATTATAAACATGTCTAGAAATAGGGTAATATATGTGCAACAACATACTTGTAATAATCATTAAAAGACTCAATAAAAACAAAATTAACAATGTCACTATACAGTGGCTACGCAGTGATTTACAATACGCCTGTTGTTTCAACATTTTACGGGTATTTCCTCTACTCAGGTCCAAGGGATACATGTCAGAGACAATTCAACCGCTTCACCTTGGAGAGGACTTAAACAATCAAATTGCTCGACTGGTTGGGCCTAAGCTTTAGTTTATAACTTTCAGATTTGTTCTGTTCAACAAAAGGGAGTTTTGAATCAGTCTGTGAGGTAGTGCAGGGCACAGTGTCTATATCCGAGGATAGTCCATGAAATTTCTTAATATGGCTTGAATGAATCCAGCCCTTGCGGCCCTCGATCTTCACGGCTGTTCTTGTGGTCAACAGGACCAACTTGGGTGCTTTCCACCTGGGCTCCAGCTGAGTCTTTCGGTCGAAATTCCTCACAAAGACAAGATTACCCGGAACAACGTCATGGGGTTTCACCTCAGTGTTGTCGGGAAAGGCTGCAGCTACCTGTGAACGAGAAGATTGTAGTGCAGACATCAAGGAAGCCAGGTAATCTGTCAGCATATTACAGTCAATATCAGTTATTTTGCGAGGTATAGGCGTCCCCCACATATTTGGTGGTCTACCGAAGATCACCTCATACGGGGATAGCCCTGTTCGAGAGTGTGCTACCATTCTCATGTAAAATAGTGCAACTGGTAACGCTACTACCCAGTCGACACCTTTCTCTCTGCATATTTTGGACAATCTGATTTTCAGTATCTGGTTATGTCTTTCTACGAGACCTGCTGCCTCGGGGTGTCGGACACAGTGGAATTTCCACTGATATCCTAACAGAAGTGAAACATGTTTCATTAATTCTGATGAGAACGGCTGGCCGTTATCTGAGTAAACAGCACGTGGTAAACCGTATCGTGGGAAAAATTCTCGAACCAACTGTTTGGCAGTAGTCGGAGCAGTGTAATCTGAAACCGGGTATGCCTCCGTCCAACGGGACAGAGCGCAGACAACTACGAGAACATATTTGAATCCTCGACATCGTTCCATCTGGATATAATCCATCTGTAGGACTTCAAAAGGGTGATCAGGAGGATGAAATCCACCCTGTTCTACGGGAACACTTTTTCCTGGGTTGAACTGGCAACAGATCATACAGGTACGGACCTTTTGTTTGGCTGCTGCTCGTAAATGTTTATTAAACCAAATGTGTTGAATGCTGTCTAGCATAGCTTTTTCTCCTAGATGTGCCGGACTATGTATAGTGTTAATTATAACTTGGACCATTGAATCAGGAAGGAACCATACAGACTTTTCCTTCATCATCCATCCTTGGTCCGTTTGGATCCCTCCTAATTCAGTCCATTTCTTTATTTCGTCTGGTGTAGCATGTGTCTGTATGTCAATTACGTCAAGAGTAGGATCTTTAACTGTCATACAATGTGTCGGTGTCAGGACTATTGTCTTTGTCATGTCGGGGGTTTGAGTTTGAGCGGTCAGTTTAGCTGTTCTGTCGGCTAGATCATTGCCTTGGGAAATGATATCAGTAACCTTCGTATGGGCCTTACATTTCATAATTGATATTTCAGTAGGTAGATGTATTGCATCTAATAAAGCATGAATGAGGGGTCCGTGCTGAATGTGGGCACCGTGGGAAGTTAAATAACCTCTCTCTCGCCACAGCACGCCGAAGTCATGTACAACTCCGAATGCATAACGTGAGTCAGTGTATATGTTGACTTTTTTATTCGTGGCTTGAATACAGGCTTGTGTCAGAGCGATGAGCTCTGCGGCTTGAGCTGACAAAGTATTTATACGATTAGTTTCAATGACTTCAGTATCTGTTGTGACTGCATAAGCGGCCACTAATTCTCCTGTACTTGTTCTCATACATGAACCATCGACATAAAATGTCAAGTCTGGATCTGACAATGGAACATCGGTCAAGTCTTGTCTGGGTTTTGTCGTTACAGTAATAACTTCAATACAGTCATGGGCTAGTGGGTCTGTTCCGGTTACTGGCAAAAGTGTGGCAGGATTCAATGTGTTACAGCGTCTTATTTCTATATGTGGCTGAAACAATGTAAGTTCATACCCTGTAAGTCGTGCTATGGTCAAGTGTTGTGTTTGTGTTCTATTTATAAGAACCTCTACTGCGTGTGGTACTTGAACTGTCAATGGATGTCCTAACACTATGGCATCGCTTTGTCTGATTGCTAAAGCTGTTGCTGCCACTGATTTCAGACATGCAGGCAAAGCCTGAGCTACGGGATCTAATGTACTAGAAAAATAAGCACATGGTTTGTGTGCTCCTGTTTGATCCTGTGTGAGTACTGACAAAGCAGTACCTTCGCGTTCTGTAACAAAGAGTGTAAACTGTTTTCTGTAACATGGTGTTGCTAAAACAGGTGCTTGACATAAAGTTTTCTTTAGGCTTTCAAAAACTTGTGTATGTTCTTGAGTCCAAGGGAGAACAGTCGATGTGGCTGCCTCCTGGGTTGTCAACTGAATGAGTGGTTTTGCTAGAAATGCATATTGCGGGATCCACTGTCTACAGTATGAAGTGAGGCCTATGAAAGCCCGCACCTCCTTTTGTGTCTTGGGTATCGGCATGTTAGCTATTAACTGAATGCGGTCTGGTGTAAGCTGCCTTCCCTCCTTGGACAGCGAGTGTCCAAGATAAATAACTCGCTGGACACAGAATTGCAGCTTAGAAGGGGACACCTTGTGCCCTTTTTCGGCTAGAAATTGTAAAACTGTCGGTGATGCTTTTTCACATTCAGGTTCGCTTCGGGCGGTGATCAGCAGATCATCGACGTATTGAAGCAGAGCAGTGTTAACTGGCATGTGGATACTATCGAGTTCTCGTTTCAGTGCTTGGCTATAGATGCTGGGGCTTTCTGTAAATCCTTGAGGTGCGCGTGAGAATTTAAAGCTACGTCCATTTAAACTAAATCCGAACAAATATTGGCTTTCCGGATCTATTGGGACGCTGAAAAAGGCATTCTTGAGATCGATTACAGTGAAGAATGTCGCTTCGGAATCAATAGCTGTCAGTAATGACGAGATATCTGGGACCACAGGGAATTGTGGCACAATGCATTTGTTTAACTCGCGCAGATCAATAACCAATCGATATACTGGCGGGGCCTTCGGATCTGTTCGTTTAAGAATCGGTATTATCGGTGAATTACATATATTGGAGTCTGTTTCCACAACTACTCCTTGGGCAATGAGCTCGTCAATGATTTGTAGTAAAGCCACTACAGCATCTGGTGGTAACTTGTATTGTCGCATTCGTGGTAGCACCACTCCTGCTTTTAATGTGACTCGATATGGTGTAATATTCATGCATCCAACATCAGTAGGGCCTTGTGCCCATAGTCGTGTAGGTAAAATCTGTAATCGGGGATCCATGTCTCTAGACACATAGTGACCTTTAAAATCACGTAAAAACAATCTTACTCCTTCCGGAGAACAACATATTATAGCTCCTAGAGCTTTTAACGTTTTTATTCCTAATAGATTTTCTGGACATGATTTGGTAAGCAATAAATCTGTAGTTCGGGTCAAAGATCCTATCGTAAGTGGCAGAGGTTGTGACACTTCATTAACAATAGGTTTTCCTGAAAAACCAAGGGTAATATTCTGTGAGCCTGAGAGGGGTGCCCCTGGAACTTCACTATGTTTTATGGTCGTTCGACTTGCCCCTGTATCGAGTAGAAATTTTCTATCTTGGCCTAATAATTCACTATGTACATAAGGTCCTTCTTGGTCTACTGGAATTTCAATAAGGGGTAAGTCAACTTCCCTCTCTAGGCTTGTTCATGCGTAACGCTGATACTCGGGATATTCATACTGTGCGGTCTGATACATTTGTCGTGTTGTTGTTTGTGTGGCAGCAACAGGCAATGGGGGTGCAGCTGGCACAAACTGTATTGGCTGTTGTGCGGCTGGCATGGCCTGGGCATGCTGCATAGCTCCTTGTTCATTCTGATCTTGTCTGAGTGGCCGTGATCTTTCTTGTGTTTTACCTATGGCGATATTATGTTTTAAGACTGGACAATCGTGTACGTAATGACCTGGCTTTTTACAATAATTGCATGTCCCTTTTACAGGTCCGGTTGAATCGGAATGTGTCATACCCTTTTTATGTCCTTCAGCTGGAACTGTTTGGGAAACTAGCATTTTCATTTTCGTGTCTTTCATGTGTCTGTGTTCATGTTCCTGTTCCTCTTTAATTCTATTGTGGTGGTACTGTAACATTTGTAACATTTGTGTTGGAGTGTTACCTTGCCAGGTACTCTCGAATTTTAATACTCTATTCTTTACTGGGGGCAGGGCATTTTCCACTAATTTTGTTACAAACAGATGCGGGTATGATTCGCTACTTGCTTTTATGCCACTATTTATACCAAAACATTTCTCGAATCGGGCATAGTAATCGCTAGTGTCTTCATCTTGCTTCTGTTTACAGGCTGAAATTGTACCCCAATCTTCCTTTTTAGTAGATAATAAACGTGGCAGTACCTGTACTAGTAGACCTGGTAGTGCTTTAGTTTTATCCCCAAGCCCCGAACCTGGACCTCGGGCCCTTTCTTCTGCTTCTAATGCTGACCATTCTATCTTTTGATCTCCTACCTCCCACTCTTTTTCCTTGAGTTTCTCATAAATGCCAACAGGCATCAACACCTTTAATATTGTCATAATGTCGGGGTAGGTATACTCTCCCATGAGTAACATGTCTTTAATTTCTCGGTGAAAACCCGCTGGGTCTTTGTCATGACTGGGTACCACTTTCTTCATTTCTAACAATTCTATTTTCGATATGGGCGTATATACAAATACACGTTTAAACTCATTGTCCTCACCCTTTATTGGGTGCACTTCTCGTAAGGGATTCTGCCTATCTATGTGATACCTAGTTCTTTCCTTGACGGACAATGGAACATGTTCTGAACATACAAAAAGAAAATACTGCTTTCTTGATTCTAGAATTTCTTTAATTAATTCAGTACCTGGACCTCTCCATTTATTCATAAGTAATTCAGTCAGTATGTCAGGCAAGGGACCAGGGTCCGAATGCCGACTCCGATATAGTATAATGAGTTGTTGAATCATATAAATCCCAGCTAACCTTTGTTCATCTGGGGTAAGATTCAAAAATGTGCGTACTACTGTATCATCGCTATATTTTCCGGGACTGTCCACCCAATGGACAGCTGCCCTGGCTAAATCTTGTTCATCCATAGAATCGAGGAAATGATAACCCCTTCGTTCTCGGAGTAGTTTGTCGGTGGTTTGGAACGAATGCTCGTTAGACCTTATATTAATTATAGGTATTTGGAAATTCCTGTTATTATCTGGACATATCGGATGTATTGAGTCAGTATGATATCTAGTCTGATTCCTATTACAAGATCTTCCTCTACCCACATAGGCTATGGTGTCCGACTGTCCTGTGGGCAGTCCTGACCCTTCTTCCTCGTTTTGTTCGAATTCGTCTACCTCTAATCGCTCTTCGTGTAGGCGTTCTATTTCTTTACGGATCTTTCGACACATGGCTATTATACAATTTTGTTTATCATGTCTCCCTTCTGATATATTCTGGCTCCATCTTGTAAGAATTTTCATTACTTCCGGGTCTACCCCCGGTCGGTCTTGATTTCTGATCACACAGTTTATGAGGAAACGTAACAGTTCCCCCTGTATCTCTACTTTCTGGTATTCCATAGCTCTGTAAATACATTCTGGATCTCGCCCTGTTTGGACAAAATGATATATATTATCTAGATGCGCAGTCATTCCTGGTAACTTCGCTAAATACACTGCGGCTCGTCTGATACGCAATGATGCTAGGGTCATTTCGTCCTCCTTTCCAGGCACCGGGTCATATCTACAATCTATAAGAAGTTCCTTAAGCGCACGGGCACTAAGGAGTTTGGGTGTACGTGAATGCGCTGACTCTTGAAAAGTAAGTTTATTTATTCTGGGTGGCGTAGAAAAAATATTGGTAGCACCTCCCGTGGCCCCATCTGGGGCGTCGGGTGTGAAAGGATTCGTCGAACGTGACACAGCAACTATAGGTGTGGACTCAGCTATGGAAGCACCTGTAGAAACAGATGCAGAAACAGATGTGCTTGCCGGAACTTGTGACTCGATTTGCTGCTGTAGGGATACGGGCACTGGATCTTGGCGTTGAACCTCCCTGGTATGCGATCTATGTGGGGCGGAATTAGCATACTCGGGAGCTGCGTCATCTAAATATGAGGAAAGAAAAACATCTTCTGCGGTTCTAGGATGCCCCTTAGGATGTACCTTGATTGGAAATAATGGGGGTGGCAGGTCTTTCGGTATCTCTGGAGTAGCCTTAGGTAATCCTTCGGCCAGAAGGGGATACATACCATTCATAAGGGCATTTCTTTGTCTGTCTACTTGTTCTGATTTCACTCGGATTCCTTCCTCAATTAATAGTTTTTCTTGAACCTTGCTTGAACTTTCTTTACTCTTCTCTTCCTGTCTACGTGCTTTTTCTGTTCGTCTATGTGATTCTTTACGCCATAATTCAACGGCGTCTTTCTGTGACTGTCTGACTTTCCTTTTCCATAACTCTTCCTCGACTTTCATGATGCACTCTGCATCCCAGGTCCCCGCTGTGGGCCACCTCTGACTTTCTGGTAATCCCTTGGTATAGTCTACCCATAAATCAAGAAATAATATAGCGTCTAAGCCATGTTTGTGATACATAAAGTGCCCTGGAGTGTCCCTAGGAGGAATAGGGACGGCTTCTTCGAGAACCCCTTTTCTGGTAGTGATCTGTCTTAATTTCGAAAAGAGCGGCATATTGAGAACTGACCTTATACTTGATTTTGACCTGATACTTGAATTTGAACAGACATAATACAATAAACACGATAATGAACAGTCATTCATACCACGATATACAGAACATACTTAAACACTTTAAACATTAAACATTAAACTTTTAACTGAAACAACAATGATGATCGTCTGCATAACTAATCACCAAGCTTAATTCTCGACAATAACTAGACAATAACTAGACACTTCGGAATACTTCGGAATACTTGATATACTGCTAAACAGTACAGATACACTGCTAAAACAGTGCAGACCGGATTTGTGTACCCAAACCCGTCTTGACCGGCACAACCTATGTGCACGTCAGAAATGCCTCCCCAGCAATGGTACTCACCGGGTAGCTTCGGAAACGGAAGGCCTCAGTAACTTGAACTTGAACCGGACTGGACTCGACTCGACTCGACTCGTCGGACACTGGACTTGACTTCGGACTGGTGGGTCTCTGTATACCTCGGATCTTGCTCTCTCAGCTAGGCTCTGGTCGGGATACTTCGCACTTCTCACCGCCTCGTCTGGGTGTTGATCGCAGTCTCAGTCGCCCCCGCTTGACCGGAGGGAGATACAGGAAATCCTGCTGGTACGCGTTATTGTCCGTCCAGCTGTGGCAGGAGACCGGGCCTGCAACGCACCGCCGGCGCGTGAGATGAGAAAGTGTCCCTGTTCGGGCGCCATCATGTGGTAAATAAAAATTCCTTTACCGGGACTGAATTTGATACAGAAACATTATAAAATAGCTCAGTAAAATGAGAGGCAGAATCCGTGATATTAGAGTTTCGGAATGGGCTTTATTCCAATAATCGATTATAATCGGATGCTTCAAGTTCCATCACCACGGGGGTTCAGGAAGTGAAGTACATACTTTATTGACAGAGAAGTAACTTTTATAGTACATACATTATAATGAAGTGAATACAGTAGGCGTGACAATTTGATAAGGACATTGACGTTTGTCTGCGTAACCGAAAATGGGTGTAATAATGAGTAAAAAGGAACATGATTGGTTATGATGTCATGTATAGGTGGATCTATAAGATAATACTTGGCATAGATGCGCGCGCAGCAGTATGACGTGTAATTGACGTGTAACTAGGGGGTGACGAGGACTTGACTTTTAGCTCTATATGTGGAGACGAGAAGTCTGGGGGGTCAAGTCAACCTAATCCCAAATCATATCTAACATCCTATGTTTAAAGAACTATGTTATCCACAAAAGAAGGACTCTCGGACAGAATCTACTCTATACTGACTGTGCGTGCATGTACAAGCGTCTAAGTGTCTACACTGAATGCAAGGGGGTAGGAATATTTCCTAGTAACAGGGCTATGAATTACTTGCATGAGGACAGAGAAGATGGGCCTTTTTGCTTGATAACTGGAAGAATGTTTACTTAAACTACTAGGCAGGAATGCATCGGCTGAGGGAGAGGCAGATAATTCGAAGGTGAAATACAGTTCTTGGCAGAGAATAGGCTGATGTCAGGCTTCGTGAGCCGCGCAGAGAATGAGACAAAGTTCATGGTCATAGATGCAGGCTCGGACCGGAGCTTTCAGAGGCAGAAGGGAAAAGGAGTTTTGATGACAGAATCAGGGCCTACTTGCCTGGACTGTAAAATGGCATAAGTGAACCATATTAAGCCGATGGCTTTTCATACTTAGGAATGGAATATCCGGCCTATTCATGGCGGATCTGACAGAGGACATGTTGACGGTGGACGCACATGTATTTGCGTCTTCATAACTGGAACTGGAGGGAACCTACATGTACTTGTGACATGCACATAGAACCGTTGGGGTCCAAGATAGGGGACATAACTGACCAGGAAAATCCATATTTCCACAACAGTTGCACTCTTAAAACCATGCACCCATAGAATCACCCACTCACACATCTATGCACAGAGTCACACACACCCTACCCACACAAAAACACTCAGGCACCCATACAACCTCCGACAACCAATCAATAACCCATATAGACACTCATATAGCTATTCACAAAACCATGCAGCCACTTATACACCAACACAAAGACACATACAGACATTCACACAATTTAGTCACTAGTCTGCAGTAAGATACATTTAATGACTCACTTATAGAGTCAGTTACGCACCTAGAAAATCATCCATTCACACACTTACACACCCACTCATTCTTCCATAGGCCTTTCACTATAAATATATAAAACATATTTAAACTTTACAGAAACACACAGTCACTGGATGACATCATCAGTAATGTCATCAGTGATGTCATTTGAGATGTCATCAGTGATGTCATCAGTGATGTCACTGACCATGTCATGAGTGATGTAATATGTTTCGTCATCAGCAGTGCATTGCGGGGGTGCGAGTTATAGTTAGCTGAACTAACTATAACAGGGTAATTTCTAGGGTTTTGTATGAGGGAAATGTCCAGCTAATTTTAACGGCCCTGAAACCTATGGTTTTTTAGTGAGTTTCGAAGGTTTTTTAAACACCAATTCCTAACTATAACGCCCCTGAAACCTTTGGTTTTTTCAGTGAAAATATATATATATATATACACGTTAGAGTTAGGCTCAGATTTCACTCATACAAAACCATAGAAATTCGGAAGTTGTAGTTATCTGATATATATTCACTGAAAAAAATCAAAGATTACAGGTACTTTACAGTTACAGATTTCACTCATACACAGCCATAGAAATTCAACAGTTATAGTTACCTAAGCTAACTATAACTTATGCCCCCACAATGCACTGCTTATGACCTCCCATATCCCATCTCATGACATGGTCAGTGACATCACTGATGCCATCTCAGATGACATCACTGAGGACAGCATCCAGTGATTGAGAGTGTTTTTTAAACGTTTATGAGTGTCAAATATATAAACTAACCTACTACAAAAGTTAAATTAGTATACTAAGTGTGCTACAAATTAGTGATTCAATTTTTTTCACATTGATCATGTGAGTGGCTGTGTGACCGTGAGTATCGGTGCGAGTGGGTGTATGGGTGTGTGAGTGGGTATGTGAGTGGCTGTATGAATGTATACATGAGTGTGTGAGTAGCTGTGTGGGTGACTTAGAGGCTGTGTGAATGGCTGTGTTAGTGAGTGACTGGGTATATCAGTGGCTGTGTGAGTGGCTGTATAGGTGGGTTGGTATGTGAGTGATTGAATGGGTCAGTGAGTGGGTGTCTGAATGGCTGTATGAGTGAGTGACTGGGTGTGTAAGTGGCTGCGTGGGTCAGTGAGTGGCTTTTTGATGGGGTGTTTGGTTAAGTGAGTTGGTGAGTGAATGGCTGTATTGGAGTGAGTATCTATGTGAATGGCTGTATGGGTGATTAAGCAGATGTATGAGTTTTGGGATATATGTATTAATAGGTATGTAAGTGGTTGTGTGAGTCTGTGAGTGCTTGTATGGGTAGGTGAGTGACTGTGTTGAGAGGCTGTATAGGTGAGTGAGTGGGTATGTGAGTGGCTGTATAGGTAAAGACATGGGTGAGTAGCTGTATGGGTGAGTGTGTGGCTATGTGACTGGCTGTATGGGTGAGTGACTGGTTGTATGAGTAGCTGTATGGGTAAGTGAGTGGTTTTGTGAGTGACGCTATGTATGAGTGAGTGGTTGTGTGGGTATGTGAGTGGTTGTCTGGGTATGTGAGTGGTTGTATGAGAGGTTATATAGGGATATAAGTAGGTGTGTGAGTGGTTCTACAGACAATGTCATCAGTGATGTCATTTGAGATGTCATCAGTGATGTCAGTGACCATGTCATGAGTGATGTAATATGTGAGATCATAAGCAGTACATTGGAGGGGCGTAAGTTATAGTTATATAGCTGAATTTCTAAGGTTTTTGAAATGTTATTTCCAAACTGTAACTAGTAACCTTTGAGAGTGAGTGTGTGAGTGATTGCATGCGTATCTCAGTAGGTTTGTGAGTGGGTGTTAGAGTGTCTAAGTGGGTATGTCAGTGGGCGTGTTAATGTCTGAGTGGGTCTGGGAGTGGCTGAATAAATGCCTCACTGGATGTGCCAGTGAGTGTGTGAGTGGGTCTGTGAATGGGTGCACAAGTGTCTAAGTGGCAGTCTGAGTGGGCATGTGAGTATCTGAGTGGGTGTCTGAGTGGGTGCATGAGTGTCTGAGTAGGTCTGTGAGTAGGTGTCAGAGTGTTTGAGTGGGTTTGCGAGTACCTCCATAAGTGTGTGAGTCAGTCTGTGATTGAGTGCATCAGTGTCTGAGTAGGTCTGTAAGTCAGTGTGTGCATCTCTGTGAGTCAGTGAGTGGGTGCATGAGTCTCTGAGTGGGTCTGTGACTGAGTACACAAGTTTCTGTGCATGTCTGTTAGTGAATGCCTGAATCTCTGAGTGGGTCTGTTAGTAGGTGCATGAGTCTCTGAATGGGTCTGTGAGTTGGTGCATGAGTATCTAAGAGGGTCAGTGATGGGGAGTTGAGTATCTGAGTGGATGTACAAGTGGGTGAGTGAGTCTTTGAATGTATCTGTAAATGGGTGCATGAGTGTTTAAGTGAGTCTGTGAGTGGATGTGTGAGCCTCTGAGTGGGTGTGTGAGTGGGTGTCTGAGTGGGTGTGTGATGCTCTGAATGGGTCTGTGAGTTGGTGTATGAGTCTCTAAGTGGGTGTGTGGATGGATCCATGAGTCTCCGAGTGGCTGTGTGAATGGATGCATTAGTCTTTGAGCGGGTCTGTGAGTGAGTGCCTGAGCCTATGAGTAGGTCTGGGAGAACATGAGTCCCTCAGTATGTCTGTGAGTGAGTGTGTGCATCTCTGTGAGTGTGTGCATGAGTGTCTCAGTGGGTCTGGGAGTGAGTATATGAGCCTCTGTGTGGGTCTGTGCATAAGTTTATAAGTGGGTGTGTGAGTGGGTGCATCAGTCTCTGAGTGGGTCTATGAGTGGGTGTGTGAGTCTATGAGTGGGTCTGCAAGTAGGTACATGAGTGTCTATTTTGGTCTGTGAGTGGGTGCGTAAGCCTCTTAGTGGGTCTGTGAGTGGGTATGTGAGTCTCTGAGTGGGTCTGTGAGTGGGTGCATGAGTCTCTGAGTGGGCATATGAGTGGGTGTGTGAGTGTCCGAGTGACTCTGTAAATGGGTGCATGACTCTCTCAGTAGGTCTGTGAATGCTTGCATGAGTCTTTGAGTGAGTGCATGAGCCTCTGAGTGGGTCAGTGAGAGCATGAATCTCTTAGTGGGTCTGTGAATGATTGTGTGAGTATCTGTGTGAGTCTGTGATTGGGTGAATGAGTGTCTCCGTGGGTCTGTGAGTATGTGTATGATTGTCTCAGTGGGTCTGTGAGTGGGTGCATGAGTGTAAAAATGGGTCTGTGAGTGGGTGCATGAGTGTCTAAGTGGGTCTGTGAGTGGGTGTGTGAATCTCTGAGTGGGTCTGTGAGTGGGTGTGTGAGTCCCTGAGTAGGCCTGTAAGTGGGTACATGGGTATCTAAGAGGGTCAGTGAGTGGGTGTATGAGTGTGTATGTGAGTCTGAGTATATCTGTCAGTGGGCACATGAGTGTCTGAGTAGGTCTGTGAGTGGGTATGTGAGTCTCTGAGTGGGTCTGTGAGTGGGTATATGAGTCTCTGAGTGGGTCTGTGAGTCAGTGTGTGAGTCTCCGAGTGGGTCTGTGAGTGGGTGCATGAGTCCCTGAATGGGTCTGTGAATGGGTGTGTGAGTGTCTGAGTGGCTCTATAAATGGGTATGTGACTCTCTCAGTGAGTCTGTGAATGAATGCATGAGTCTCTGAGTTGGGATGTGAATGGATGCATGGGTTTTTGAGTGGGTCTGTGCAGTGAGTGCATGAGTCTCTGAGTGGGTCTGTTAGTGAGTGAATGAGTCTCTGAGATGGTCTGTGAGAGCATGAGTCTCTGAGTGGATCTGTGGGTGAGTGTGTGAGTCTCTGTGTGGGTCTGTAAGTGGGTGCATGGGTGTCTCAGTGGGGCTTTGAGTGGGTGTGTGATTGTCTAAGTGGGTGTGTGAGTGAGTGTGTAAGTCTCTAAGCGGGTTTGTTAGTGGGTGCATAAGTGTCTAAGTGGGCGTGTGAGTGTGTGCATGAGTCTGTGAGTGGGTCCGTGAGTAGGTGTGTGAGTCTCTGAGTGGGTCTGTGAGTGGGTCCACAAGTCTCTGAGTGAATCTTTGAGTGAGTCTTTGAGTGAGTGCATGAGCCTCTGAGTGAATGGCTGTGTGAGTCTTTGGGTCTGTGAGGGTGTGCATGAGTCTATAAGTGGATCTCTGAGAGCATGAGTTTCTCAGTGGGTCTGTGAGTGCTTGCGTCTCTGTGTGGGTCTGTAAATAGGTGTGTGAGTGTCTCAGTGGGTCTGTGAGTGAGTACATCATCCTCTGAGTGGGTCTGTGAGTGTGTATGAGTGTCTCAGTGGGGGGTGCGTGAATCTATGATTGTACCTGTGACTAGGTATGTGAGTATCTGAGTGCTCTCTGTTGTGCCCTCTTCTGCTCTGTTTTGCCTTTGCTGCCCTCTGTTTTGCCTTTCCTGCTCATTTTTTTGCCTCTGTTTTGCCTTTCCTGCTCATTTTCTGCCCTCTGTTTTGCACTTTTGGCTGAATCTTCTTTCCTTCCTCTGTTTTCCCTTCTCTCTGGAGGGCCCCAGGGTCCTGGTCTTAATTGAATGGGGGAGGGGGCAGTGCAAACCCCTCCCAAGCCAATTTTGCTGGGGACCTCATCCCCCAGGGCCTAGCAACAAAAATTGGGGGAGGAGGGCCACACGGGCCCCCTCCCCGGGGCCCGGCCATGACTCCTGGGTGCCACAGAGTTCACCCAAAGCACCCAATGTACTGCATGGGGACTGTGGGAGGAGCCTCAAGGCCCCCGTTGTCCCAGCCAGCTCCACGTCTCCTGCCAGAGCCAGAATTGCTATTGCACACAGGGAGCTGCTGGAAATGTAGCTCCCTGTGTGCAAGAGCAATTGTTTCATCTCTTTCCCTGGCCACATGTCTGTGCGCAGGAAACGAAATGCAACCTCCACTTCCACCAGGCAGGGGCACTTTGACAGCTCCTGCCCACTGGAACAGGAGAGTTTTTTTTGTAGCTCCTGCCAAGCAAAAACAAACAGCTATGTTTAAGGATGGGCACCCTGGGTCCATAGCAGAGCCAGCCCACGGGGTGGCGGTCCCCAGGGCCATTATTGGCTGCAGGAGGAATGGTGTGTTCTCCCTCCTTTACTTTTCAGGTCTGAACCCGGGGAGGTAGTGGTCCTCAGGACCATATGTGGGCCGGGAGTGGGGTCTCACAGCCCCTCTCCCATTGTTTTAAAAGTATTTGGCCTTGGGGAGGTGGTGGTCCCCAGGGCCCCCTTATTGGATGCTATTTTGCCCCAGGTAGGTAGTGGTCCACAGGGCTCAGGGTCCACACTGCCCCCATTACAGCTTATTTACCCCAGGGAGGTAGTGGCCCCCAGGGCTTATAGAGCCTCAGGAAGGGGGACTATGCGCCCCCCTCTTTTTTTAATAAATAAAGCTGAGGGGAGGTGGTGGTGCATGGGGCTACAAGAGCCTCAGGAGGTGGCCCGGTGTGCCTCCCTTCTTTTTATAAACAATACCCCAGGGACAGGGCCCACCCGGGGACTTTTTCCAAAAAAACCCATGCTTGGTTTTTTGGGGGTAATTTTCACCTGATTTGCAGATCCGCAATAATTGTCAACAAAAATGTTTAAAAAAATGTTTTTTTTGCTTTGCCAGGGTCCCTCTGAGACTCCATGACCAGGTCTAAGGGGACAGGGTATTCCTACCCTGCCACCTTTTCTTTTTTTTTTTTACCTTTTCTCTGGTACTCAGCTGAAGTCGAGTCCCAAGATGGCTGCCAACACTTCCTGCTTGAAGAGCTAGCAGCCAATCAGATCTCAGCACTAGATTGGGAGAGTTCACGGAGCCTCAGCATTTCAAGATTGTGCAAATTCGGTTTTCTTTTAATAACTTGAAAACGAATAAATGGATTTACACCAAATAACAAAAAGCACTCTTCCTGGACCAAGAGCTAGCTCTCTTTCTCAGCCCTAGACAAGTTAAAAAACGCTTTTCCTATGTAACATGTTCCTAACTATAACTATAAATGACCACCAGTAAGTTATATCCTTTCAATGATTCTGTCAAAATCCCGTTACAACCGGGAATCTAAGGGAACCTTCATTGAGGGTGGCTCGTGGGTATGATAAATGTTCTCTACCTCAGCCACACTGCACAAGCCCGAGTACGGTAGGGCCGGGTTCAACTATCATTTGACCTGATCAGATTTCTAGCAGCCCGAGGGGAACGTCGTGCAAGTGTCAAACTCATATCAAAACAGCTGCCTGGTTCGTTTGCTTTCTTGGAACGTTGCAGGGATCACCTCAAAGTTAACAGATGAGGCATGTGTTTGGTATGTCATTTGATATTATCTGTACCCAGGAAACGTGGAGCAGAAAGGATATCAACATAGATGGATACTCTTCCTTAACCCCTTCCCCGCTCATGACGGAACCACTCCGTCATGAGCCACGGTTGCGCTGTGCTCATGACGGAGTGGTTCCGTCATGCTGCGGCCGTTTGCGGCCGCTCCGCCCACGCGGCGCTAATTCCCCACCTGTGCGGGCGATTAGCGCAGTGGGCGGAGACGTGACGGAACCACTCCGTCATGAGCACAGCTCAACCGTGACTCGTGACGGAGTGGTTCCGTCACGAGCACAGCGGACCCGCAACTGCCCCCAAACCCCCCCAGCGCCGCGGCGGAATTCCTGCCGCGGCGAAGGGGTTAAATGTCCTTGTAGAACCTTCCTTGCATGAGAGAGAAAAGGGTGGATTGGTAACCGTGATCTCGGTGCAGTATGAGCCGCTTGTAATAGAAAAAGTAATTGACTCCCCTTCATACCAGCTAATTGTGTGTCTTAATCTGATCCACGTTTTCGATCCTCAAATCTCTGGGGTTATAAATTCATTTAAAGAAGAAATTGACAAAATAGCATTAAAATTCTCCCCGTTATGTATCATCTGGGTTGGAGACTTTAATTGCACCTTATGTCAGCACAGTGGTAATAAAGCATGTGGGCTCCCAGATTTTTATGAACAACCTCTAGCCCACTTTAAACATACTCCCCAGGGTGACGCATTAAATTTGATTATTGTAGTAACTAATTTATGTTTGGATAACAATTTGGTTGATAGCCCGGAGGCATCTCCTCCGACATTTTTAGGGGGGGGGGGGAGCAGAACCAGTACAATTGATTTCATGGTCGAACCTAACCCGGCCAGTGACCACAATCCTATAATAGCCTCTTTAAAAACTACAGCACAGAATCACATTATGATTATATTTTATTGGGCAATCCACCCAATAAAATATAATCATAATCAAGGAGTAAGGTTAAAGTGGAGTATGATTGACCATGTCAAAATTCGAGGAGAACATTATCAGGACAAACCTAACTCATGTGATTACCTGTCTAACTCATCTAGCCCCCCCCCAGACTCCATTATACAGAGCTTTGAAAACATCTGTAAAGACGTGGCCAAAAATCTGTTTAGATCAGTGAAAAAACATTACTGTCCCAAACTCAAATGGTTTAACACTGAGTGCTCAGCAGCAAATAAAGCTCTAAAGAAAGCATTAAGTGTAGTTCCCCATGATAGTGCTTTGATAAAGGAAGCCAGACAGTCCTATAGGAAGACAATAGAATGTAGGACGAACTGAGACGCCAGGCCTGGGATGATCTAGAAAAAGCAAGTGCCCTAAGGGATTCCAGGAACTTCTGGGAGGTGATAAACCGTCCACTTTTTACAAATGAAACTAGGAGCGTGAAAACTAACATAACGGGGACAGCCTGGGAGTCTCACTACTCTAAGATTTTTAACCCAAAGGATATTATTCCCCAGGATTATCAGACAGATATATGTTTTAATCCTGAATCTGCTTAGCAGCTAAGTGCATCCCTGTCTTTAGGTGAAGTGGAGAAGGCCCTGCGAAAAGTCATAGTCTCCAAAGCCCCAGGGCCAGATGGGGCACCCTTGGACTTCTTTAAAAGAAATCCAGTGATATGGGGCCCCTTGATACTAAATGTTTTTAGAGCAGTCATAGTGGGCCAAATCCCACTATCTTGAAAAAAAGCAGTGGTGGTGCCAATTTTCAAAAAGGGAAACAGAAATGACCCTACATGCTATAGGCTGATCTCTGTAATAGATGCCACGTGCAAGGTGATGGGACGGGTAATCCTTGGACGTTTAGTCATGGGTTAATACTTCCAGCCTAATATCACATACCCAGTACAGGTTTAGGAAGGGAATGGGAACAACTGAGCAGTATCTCAATTTGTCCATGATCATGGGTAAGTATATGAAGCCAGGGGGGCATCGATCCACTTGGCCTTCATGGACTTATCCAGCGCCTTCGACACAGTGTGTCGGAGGAAGCTGTGGTCATTAATGGAAGATCTGGGCTTTGAGGAACCACTTGTTACCCTCCTACACAGACTACATGCTTCCACCTCTGTAGTTATCAGTTATGGGCCAAGGGATGAAAAGACCAAGCCCATTGCATCAACAGAGGGAGTACGACAAGGCTGCATATTGGCCCCTTATCTGTTTTTGGTATACACCAATGGACTTGAACAGTTTTTGCTAAATCAACATTTGGATTTTCAGAAAATAGAAAGCAAACAGGTACCTCTGCTGTCTTACACTGACGCAGTCTTGATGGCCCTGACAGCCAATGGCCTTCAGGGGTGCCTGGATGCTTTTACTGAGTATATGTTGTCATTAGATTTAAAGGTGAATTTAAAGAAATCTTTTATTATGGTCTGTGGGCCTAAATTAATGAAAACACGAAAATATACAGTTAAAGGAAAAGTTATTGACAAAGTGAAAAAAAAATCCTATTTGGGGAATGTTTTTAACTTTAACCTAAATTGGGACCAACTTATAGTATCCAGGGTACAACAAACTAGTAGAGCCATTGATGGGTTGTTTCGTTTTGCTGCCAAACTTGGCCATAAGCCCGTAGCTGAGTTGATAACTTTGTATAAATCCAAATGTTTGTGGGGGGCCACTTATGGTACTGGAGTATACTTATACCATAAGAGCCTACAAATTAAAAACATTAGAGAATACATTTCTAAAAACACTTTTACTTATCCCTAATAGCTCCCCAACATCATTTTGCCATTCTGAGGTGGGCATGGACTATATTGTAGATAGCATACATTTGGCCCCCCTGTTTCTATGGGGGGAAATTTGTATTACAGAAGAACTTTCCTTTCCACGATGCATCTTAAGAGATTGTATGAATTTAGATAATGCAATGGCAGTCCCGTGGTTACGTTATGTTAAACAAACTTTTTATAAGGTAGGACTAGAAAACTTTTATGACAAGCCAGAGACCATACGATCTAATATGAAAATGGTTATAAAAGATGCATACCGATCTGATTTGAGAATATCACACCGGGCTACGGAAAGATTGGATTGTTTTCCCCCAAATCTGCAGCAATTTTATTTGTCTTTCGCCCGACAAGCTCATTCACGCTTTTTAATGACCAGATTTCGCCTAGGCATCCTGCACTTTCTTGGAATTTTTCGGAAACAGGCGGGGTGGTGTGAGAGACTACCCCCCTGTCCGTGTAATAACTTAGCACAACAAAGTACAAGGCACATAATGCTATTTTGCACATTATAGAAAGACCCGAGGGTGCGTTTCCTTAAACCGATTTTAAATACAATTCTTCCCTGCTCTTATAGGGAGGTTTTTAATTATTTATGGTCATTATCAACTGTTTCTATTTGCAGCTCTGTGCTTAATTTAATCAAAATTGTTTTTATAATAAGGAAACGTTATGCCATGTAAAGTAATTTACAGGGGTCGTGTGATCAGGCCCCAATCTGTCTTTGTCCTGTATATTCTAAATCTTGGTGTAAAAACCATTTATTCTCGAATGTATGTTTTCTTTTTTGTGTACTTTTATGATTCATTTGAATCAAATACAGTTATTTGACTTACTGACTATATATATATGTATATATATGTGTGTGTGTATATATTTATATATATCACCTACTGGCAGTCGCCAGTAGGTAGTTATAGTTAGGACCTATTATCCATTGGAAAAGCATTTTGTGTTTTCCCAATAACTTTGGCACCGGATGACGAATCTTTGCAAAATTTCAAAACTAGTGGGGCGCTCTGGTCATCTCCTATACTGACAATTTGGGGGTGATTCGTCAAGCGGGGGCTGAGAAACAAGGGGGGTCCCAAAACGCTTTTTCCCAATGTTATTTCCCACAGGAATCTTTAGACACGGCTACAGCCCGAACTGCTGAACGGATTTACACCAAATTTGGCAAAAAGGTGGCCCTTGGTTCAGAAAGCGCCCTTCTTTTAAATGGTGTAAATCCGTTCAATAGTTCCTGAGAAATTCAAAAAATAGTGGTCAGAAAATCAATTTCCCATAGGAAAGTTTAGACACGGTTACAGCCAAAACTGCTAGATGGAATTATTTATTTATTTATTTTTATTTATTTAATTTATATGGCGCGTTATAACCGCAGGGGTCTCTAAGCGCAGTCTGACCAGATTTACGTGAAAGATGTTACATTCACTAGAAAAACCAACTATGTACCTAAGATCTGCTCCATGCTTGTTTGAACAGTACCGTTTTTAGTTTTTTTCTGAAGGAAAGTAAATTACTTTCCTTCCTGAGCTCTGGATCCAATTTGTTCCATAAAGCTGGGAGCGTGTTGGAAAAAGCGCGGCCGCCCACTGTGGACAATTTGAAACGGGACTGAGACAGAAGAGTGGCGTCCGACGAACGCAAAGTCCTACCCGGTGTGTAGGGGGATAATCGGGATTTAAGGTATTTTGGTGCTTTGCCATACTGAGCCTTGTGAGCGATACACAGTCCTTTGAAGACAATTCTCTGCCGAGTTGGCAGCCAATGCAACTCCTGCATCAGGGGAGAGGCATGGGCAGTCCTGGGTTTTTTAAATATTAGCCTAGCCGCATCGTTCATAACTCCCTGTAGTTTGTCCAGCAACCGCTGTGGCAAACCTAGATAAAGGGAGTTCCCGTAGTCCAGCCTAGCCAGAATTGTGGCTGAGACCACGTGTCTCAAAGTAGGGAAAGAAAGTAGGGCAGAGATCTTCCTTAGTTGTCTTAAAAGGCATATACTGGTGCCTACTACAGTGGCAACTTGTTTTTCCATGGATAGTTTATTATCCACATATAGGCCTAAGCTTTTAACCGCAGCTGCCGGTTTTGGTGGTGCGCCCAACTCCCTAGGCCAAAATTTCTCACTCCAAGGGTTACCCGAGATGGAAATGGGCAATACTTCCGTCTTATCCGGATTAACTTTCAAGGAGTTCTCGGACATCCAATTGACTGTGGTTTTCAATATGTCCTGTAGCCTAGTGGATGCTCCTGGACCATCATCCAACCGGATGATTATCTGGGTGTCATCGGCATAGTTGTATACTAGGCAGTCCATCCTGTTCAGGAGAGCAATTAATGGCTGCAGGTAGATGTTGAAGAGTAGGGGGGACAAGGCAGAGCCCTGTGGGACCCCGCAGGTGATCGGAGCAGGGGTGGAAAGTAGATCCCCCAGCTGCACTCGTTGTGTCCTACCCTGCAAAAATGATGTGAGCCATGCATGTGCTGTACCCACGACGCCAAAGGATCTCAACCGCGACAGAAGCTGTTTATGACACACGGTGTCAAACGCCGCGGAGAGATCCAGTAGTACCAGGGCACTCGGTGTTTTTACGTCAGCTCGCATCCTTAGCTCATCTAGAATGGATAGCATGACTAGTTCCGTGCTATGATTAGCACGGAACCCTGCCTGATTGGTCTCCAGCAGGTTGTTACTCTCTAGATGGCCCGATAATAGAGCTAACACGTGCTGCTCAATCACCTTAGCAAGGAAAGGCAGCTGGGAGATGGGCCGGAAGTTTTTCAGACATTTTGTGTCTGCTCCAGGTTTCTTCAGCAAGGGGATCAAGCGGGCCTCTTTAAAAGCTAAAGGGATCTGTCCTGTATGAAGAGAGGTATTCAATAGATGCAGAACCTCTTCCTCTATTCCTGGCATTGCCATCTTGAATATGTCAGGAGGGCATGGATCCACCAAGGAACCTGATTTAACTCGGCCTATAATTTTAAATAGTTCCTGTATGGAAATAGGGGACAACTCAACTAATGGTGGAGTGTTTAGCGGGGCAATAAAGTCCGGTATCCGCGGACATTCGAGGGGTGCGGTTTCCGCAATTTCGTCCAAGATATCAGATATCTTCTTTACGAAGAAATCCTGGAACCTCTGACAGTCCTCCTGGGTGAACTCGGGACTTTGCTCCTTGTTCACCCTGAGCTCCGCCAGGACCCGAAAAATTTCTTTTTGCGGATTTCTTGCCGTGGTTATTCTTTCCTCAAAGAAAGCAGCCTTCCTTGATTGTATGGCTAGTTTGTACTGGGCTAAGGATGAAACATATTCTTGTTTGGAGATGGCGTCGTATTTTTTACGCCATGCCCGTTCTTTCTTCCTCACCCCGCGTTTCATCTCCCTAAGAGAGTCATTATACCAAGGCGCCCCGGCTCCTCTCGCCACCTTCTTCATCCTGCAAAGAGGTGCCACCACATCAATGGCACTTCCCAATTTATGCTGGAGGTGTTCACATAGAGCATCTACGTTGGTATCCTGCTCTTTGGCTGAAGGGTGGTGTTCTAAGAGGTGGACCAGTTTTTCCCCATCAAGGTTTCTCCATTTTCGGGCCGTTTTCCAGCCCTCCCCAGGTTTGGACAGGGGGCCCTTCAATAAAAGTCTACCCTTTATTAGAAAATGGTCAGACCAAGCACAGGGAAGAATTTCCGTGATACCCTGGGCTGGCATGGTGGTCCAGACTAAGTCGAGCACATGACCTTTCTCATGTGTCGGTCCCTTGACCTGTTGGGTAAGACCTAAAGAGGAGACCGCCTCCTCGATCTGTAATGCTTGTCCCTCTTTCGGTGATTTTTCCCAATGATAGTTGAAGTCCCCGACGATCACCATTTTATCATATCTTGTACACAGGTCCTGGACCAGTCTTACAAAGAGAGTGGGGAAGTCAGATGACGCCCAAGGTGGCCGATAAACCACCAAGAACACCACACAGACCGCTCCCCTCCTGAGCTTAACCCCCATAACCTCAGCTCCTCCAAGGGTTTCAGAGAGGAACCTATTGGCACGGAGGCATGACTGATATACAAGGGCTACTCCTCCTCCTCTCTTGGCCCCCTCCCTGTTAAAATAAATAGCCAAGTAGTTATCTGGAAGGGCCGCCACTAAATCAGGCACTGAGCAATCCTCCAGCCATGTTTCGGTAAGCGCAAGGACATCTAACTCCCCGTCTTCCAAAAGTGTGAAGACCTCTAACCTATGGCTCTGCAAAGAGCGAGTATTCAATAGACCGTAGCTCAGGGTATGTGCGTTGGGAGTGCGATGACGCCCTCTGACACTCCTAGGTGAAATTAGCAGACCCTCGCAACCCAGCCGGTGTATGGTGGCCGGCTCCAGATGGGACTTACCCGAGTTAAGCTGTAATAGGTCGCCCCTTGCGTAAACCACGATCTTGCCAGGGGTTCTAGCCCCGTGCCCCGTCCTGACACGGACGGGCACAGACGGGCTAGTCTTTGGCGTGTCTTCGGCGTGCCGAGGAAGTGCCCGCTGCGCTCGTCCGCTGCGCTTCCGAGCTGTAAGCATAGTAAAGGGGAAGAGGCGGGGGGCGTGGCTAAAAAGGGGCGTGGCTCCGGGTCACGTGGGGGTAACGATGACGATCCCCAGCAGTGCGCGAAGCAGGTAGGCCAGTAATTGCGTCGCAAATCAAAACAAACAGTGCAAATAATACAGAAGGTTTTAAAAGTTGATAAGCAGCCCCCGGCTTCCGCCTCAGGGGTGAATCGCAGGTCAGCACCGGCTGCTACACAGCGCAGCGTTTTTCAACCCTCCGGGAGGGGGCGTGGCTAAAAAGGGGCGTGGCTCCGGGTCACGTGGGGGTAACGATGACGATCCCCAGCAGTGCGCGAAGCAGGTAGGCCAGTAATTGCGTCGCAAATCAAAACAAACAGTGCAAATAATACAGAAGGTTTTAAAAGTTGATAAGCAGCCCCCGGCTTCCGCCTCAGGGGTGAATCGCAGGTCAGCACCGGCTGCTACACAGCGCAGCGTTTTTCAAGCCTCCGGGAGGGGGCGTGGCTAAAAAGGGGCGTGGCTCCGGGTCACGTGGGGGTAACGATGACGATCCCCAGCAGTGCGCGAAGCAGGTAGGCCAGTAATTGCGTCGCAAATCAAAACAAACAGTGCAAATAATACAGAAGGTTTTAAAAGTTGATAAGCAGCCCCCGGCTTCCGCCTCAGGGGTGAATCGCAGGTCAGCACCGGCTGCTACACAGCGCAGCGTTTTTCAAGCCTCCGGGAGGGGGCGTGGCTAAAAAGGGGCGTGGCTCCGGGTCACGTGGGGGTAACGATGACGATCCCCAGCAGTGCGCGAAGCAGGTAGGCCAGTAATTGCGTCGCAAATCAAAACAAACAGTGCAAATAATACAGAAGGTTTTAAAAGTTGATAAGCAGCCCCCGGCTTCCGCCTCAGGGGTGAATCGCAGGTCAGCACCGGCTGCTACACAGCGCAGCGTTTTTCAAGCCTCCGGGAGGGGGCGTGGCTAAAAAGGGGCGTGGCTCCGGGTCACGTGGGGGTAACGATGACGATCCCCAGCAGTGCGCGAAGCAGGTAGGCCAGTAATTGCGTCGCAAATCAAAACAAACAGTGCAAATAATACAGAAGGTTTTAAAAGTTGATAAGCAGCCCCCGGCTTCCGCCTCAGGGGTGAATCGCAGGTCAGCACCGGCTGCTACACAGTGCAGCGTTTTTCAAGCCTCCGGGAGGGGGCGTGGCTAAAAAGGGGCGTGGCTCCGGGTCACGTGGGGGTAACGATGACGATCCCCAGCAGTGCGCGAAGCAGGTAGGCCAGTAATTGCGTCGCAAATCAAAACAAACAGTGCAAATAATACAGAAGGTTTTAAAAGTTGATAAGCAGCCCCCGGCTTCCGCCTCAGGGGTGAATCGCAGGTCAGCACCGGCTGCTACACAGCGCAGCGTTTTTCAAGCCTCCGGGAGGGGGCGTGGCTAAAAAGGGGCGTGGCTCCGGGTCACGTGGGGGTAATGATGACGATCCCCAGCAGTGCGCGAAGCAGGTAGGCCAGTAATTGCGTCGCAAATCAAAACAAACAGTGCAAATAATACAGAAGGTTTTAAAAGTTGATAAGCAGCCCCCGGCTTCCGCCTCAGGGGTGAATCGCAGGTCAGCACCGGCTGCTACATAGCGCAGCGTTTTTCAAGCCTCCGGGAGGGGGCGTGGCTAAAAAGGAGCGTGGCTCCGGGTCACGTGGGGGTAACGATGACGATCCCCAGCTGTGCGCGAAGCAGGTAGGCCAGTAATTGCGTCGCAAATCAAAACAAACAGTGCAAATAATACAGAAGGTTTTGAAAGTTGATAAGCAGCCCCCGGCTTCCGCCTCAGGGGTGAATCGCAGGTCACCAAATTTGGCAAAAAGGTACTACTTGGGTCAGAGAGTGAACTTTTTAAAAATGGTGTAAATCCGTTCAGTAGTTTTTGAGAAAATAAAAAAATATAAAAAAGTGATTTCTATGGCCGCTGTGGATTCGCGCACCCTCCTGATCATGAGCTACTTTGTAATTGCCTGTCAACACTCCAAACCAGGAAGTGTTGTCAGCCACCTTGTGCAAAAAACAAGAAAAGGGGTCAGGGTAGAAACACCCTGACCTCCTAGACCTGCTCAGGGTGTCCCACAAGGACCCCCAGGACCAAAAAAAGCATTAAAAAAAAAACAGTCGAACTCACGCTGGGTGCGCGAATCCGGCCACAAAAATGAAAAAACAAACCGTGGGCTCCCGCGCTTTGTTATTAATTAGCCCCCAGGTGGGCCGAGTCCCGAGTGCATGTCAAAAAATAATTCCAGGGGCCCAGGGGGACCCCCACAGCCCCGGGGACTGCCACAGCCGGGGCTTTCTATAAATATTTGCGGGGGAGGCACACCCCCCACAGCCCCAGGGACTGCCATCACCCGGGGCTTTGATTAATAATTTTGCATGGGGGCACGCGGTCCCCCCGCTGCCACGGGGACCACCACCCCCGGGGCTCTGATTTTTTTAAAAAAATACCTGTGTGGGGGGCTTGAGCCCTCCTACATGCCCCATAACCACCACCTCCCTGGGACACTAAGTGTTTAAATGTGGCCCAGGGGGACCCCCACAGCCCCGGGGACTGCCACCGCCGGGGCTTTCTATAAATATTTGCGGGGGAGGCACACCCCCCACAGCCCCGGGGACTGCCATCACCCGGGGCTTTGATTAATAATTTTGCATGGGGGCACGCGGTCCCCCCGCTGCCACGGGGACCACCACCCCCGGGGCTCTGATTTTTAAAAAAAATACCTGTGTGGGGGGCTTGAGCCCTCCTACATGCCCCATAACCACCACCTCCCTGGGACACTAAGTGTTTAAATGTGGGGGACCATGATGGACCCCCGAGCCCCGGGGACCAGCATCTCCACGATGCTTTGCAATTGTTGGGAGGGGGGTGTACGGCCCCCTTCCTGGAGCCTTTGATGGTCCTGGGGTCTGCCACCCCCCCAGGGCCGGCTCCTGCAGTGTCCCGGGGTGCCCACCCCCAGGACACTGCTGTTTGCTATGGTAGGGCGGGAGCCATGCACCTCCCGCCCTACCATAGCAAACTCTGCTTTGGATTTTGGAAGCAAGAGCAGGGAAACCTGCTCTTGCTTTCAAAGTCCAAAGCAGAATTGCTTTTCCACATGCATGTCAGCAGTTCCCCATGTGGAAAAGCAATGCCGGCTCACGGGGAGCCGCCGGGACTGTGAGGGCATTGGGGCTCCCCCCACGGTCCCCAACGTATTACATAGGCCCCGGGGAATGGGGTCTCCGGGGTGAATAGAAATTAATGGTAGGAGCAGGGTTTTTTTTACTGAAAAATTAGGAGTCGCATACCTAGTGCGCCGCTCAGCGCGGCCCCCTAGTGTGCACGCGAGGGGTACGCGACTCCTAGCACGAAAAGCTATGTCGACTCCCGAAGGTCGCGGGAAGCCGGCGGGACCGTGGGGGCATTGGGGCTCCCCCCGGTCCCCAACTTATTATATAGGCCCCAGGGAATGGGATTCCCGGGGCAAATAGAAATTAGTGGTAGGAGTCGGGTTTTTATTTACAGAAAAATTAGGAGTTGCGTACCTAGTGCGGCGCTTAGCACAGCCCCCTAGTGTGCACGCGAGGGGTACACGACTCCTAGCGCGAAAAGCTATACCGGCTCCCGAAGGTCGCGGGGAGCCGGTGGGACCGTGGGGGCATTGGGGCTCCCGCCACGGTCCCCAATGTATTACATAGGCCCCGGGGGATGGGGTCCCCGGGGCGAATAGAAACTAATGGTAGGAGCCGTTTTTTTATTATGGAAAAATTAGGAGTCGCGTACCTAGCGTGCACACGAGGGGTACGCGACTCCAATTCGCGCTGGGTGCGCGACTCCAAGCAAAAATATTTAAAAAATAATAATAAAAAAATAATAATATAAACCTAGGTTATATGTTAGGATATTGGGTGGCTCTAAAAAGAGCCCTTGTGTTTATTGGGAGATTTTTGTAGCTACATATAAGTGCCGATGGGGAGTCTTAAGTTGTTGAAAAGGACTCTGTTTCCCTTATCTGTGAAATGTACACCATCAGTCCTGTAGATGCCATCCATATTAAAACGTAGATTGCTGTTGTATATGGACCCCATACTATGGTCTCTGAGATAAGCAGAAACAGCTATATTAACATTTTTTCTAGCTTTCTCAATCTGTGGACAAAATTGATAGGACCTCTTCCATTTCTGTCTTTGGCATATGTTAGAGTACACAAAGGCAGTTTGGGGGAAAAGCAGCATCAATTCTGTAAGGTGTCCTTTTTTAGCATTTCCAGACCTACCCCAGTCAATGTGCCTAGGTCATTGCAACTACAGTGCACAATCATGAGGTCAGGTGGTTGGAGATGCAAAAAGGATTTACCCAATGGCATCAATTGGTGCCACTTTAGTCCTCTCTGTCCAATTCATTTAATGTTACATTTTGCAAAGCTAGGTCTTTGTCAATACCTCTGCTTCAGCATACCTTTTGCACCAGAAAACATAGCTGTGTCCAATGATCCACACAGAAAGCATCTTCATGGGATTTCTGTTGGTAATCAGAAGATGTCTGCAGCTGAGGCAGGCAGGTGGAAGAATAAAATCTATCTAAAATGGTGGACAAGATGCTGTTTTAAAGAAAGTAGAGATTTGATTGGCTGTTTAAGAACACTCTACATTGAAATATAGGGTGCATTTTACTTTGTTTACAAAGCATGTTTCTTATTGGTTATTAACCCCTTCGCTGCCAGGCCTTTTCCCCCTCCTGTGCCAAGCCTTTTTTTGGCTATTTGGCGTAGTGCGCGCTTAGGCCCCTGTAACTTTTTGACCACATTAGGTATCCACGCCAAATTTGCGTCCTTTTCTTCCAACATCATGGGGATTCTAAAGGTACTCAGGGTTTGTGGATTCCCCTGGAGGGGTCACAGAAATGAGCCAAAATACAGCAAAATGTTGTGTTTTTTTTGGAAAAACAGGCTGCAAATGAAAGCATCTGGGTTTTTCCCTGCAAATGTTATCAAAAAAGGGTTTGTGGGGTTGAAATCACCGTTTTCCCAGCTTTTCAGGGATACCAGACTTTTGTCAGAAACCCAGCATTTTTTACACAGTTTTGGCATTTTTCTGGGACATAGCCTATTTTTGCTATTTTTTTGTGCTTTTGACCTCCTTCCAGTTAATGGCAGAAATGGGTACAAAAGCAATAATGGATCCTGGAAAGCTATACATTTTCGAGAAGAAGACAAAGGGGTCATTTGTGTAGATCCATCAAGGTTTTTTTTATAGAAACAAACAGTTAAATATAGGATAAATTGAAAATTAGTTGAAAAAAACAGCCTTTTGTGTCAACGTTTTCACCTGTAACTTCTTCTAATTATGACAGCTCTTTGAAAGCTATATACCGTTGCATCCGCTGGACATTACTGGTTGTGGGGATATATAGGACTTGTAGGTTCACCAAGAACCCGACGAGCCCAGAGCCAAAAACTGAGCAGCAACTTGCAATGGTTTTTTATTATGTAACGGGTATATAGTAATTATTCTGTAAAAATGTGTACATGGAAAAATCGGTATGAAAGACACCTATGTATTTCTGAAATGGGAACAAAATATAGAGTTTAGAAACAGTAGATATTTGCACATTTCTGAAATTGGGAATACTCATACTAGCATGAGAATTATCAGTCATTTTTTAGAATGACTTATTTTTTACACAATGTCTTTCATTTGGAAGGCAGAAATGCATCAAAAGTCAATAGATAATAACAGTTCCTTTACAAATCTGAATTACTCGAAGTCTCCCGATAAAAATGGTACCTCACTTGTGTGTGTAGGCATAGTGCCCGCGACAGGAAACGGCGCAAAACGCAACGTGGTCACAACTCAATATCGCAGTGAAACTATACCCTTTTTTGGCAAAGTGCCTAGCTCTAGTTTTTTAACCCTAGCTCTGGGGGCACCTTGGGAAACCTAGCAAACCTATACATTTTTGAAAACTAGACACCCAGGGGAATCCAGGATGGGGTGACTTGACTGCTACCCACCAGGGTCTGTTACCCAGAATCCCTTGCAAACCTAAACAATTGTCCAAAAAAACAAATTTTCCCCACATTTCTGTTGTGGAAAGTTCCGGAATCTGCGTGGATCCACAAACATCCACCCACCTCGCATTCCCCAAAGTCTTACGAGAAAAACGGTACCTCACTTGTGTGGGTCGGCCTAGTGCCCGCGACAGGAAACGGCGCAAAATGCAACGTGGTCACACCTCAATTTCGCAGTGAAAAATGACCCTTTTTTGGCAAAATGTCTAGCTGTAGTTTTTGAACCCTAGCTCTGTGGGCACCTTGGGAAACCTAGCAAACCTATACATTTTTGAAAACTAGACACCAAGGGGAATCCAAGATGGGGTGACTTGACTGCCTCCCACCAGGGTCTGTTACCCAGAATCCCTTGCAAACCTAAAAAATTGTCAAAAAAACACATTTTCCCCACATTTCTGTCATGGAAAGTTCCAGAATCTGCGTGGATCCACAAATTTCCACCCACCCCGCTTTCCCCAAAGTCTTACGAGAAAAATGGTACCTCACTTGTGTGGGTCGGCCTAGTGCCCGCGACAAGAAACGGCGCAAAACGTAGTGAGGTAACATCAAAATTGCCTATCTCAAAACCACCTGGTTTTGCAAGGGGGGTTACTTGGGTTTTTGGCCCGGTGCTCGGCAGCCATCTAGGGAAACCTACCAAACCCATACATTTCTCAAAACTAGACACCCGGGGGCTTCCAGGGAGGTATGGTTTGCATGGATCCCCCAAAGTTTCCTTACCCAGAATCCCCTTCAAACTTCAATTTTAGCTGAAAGAATCACTTATTTCACACATTTTTGTGTGGGAACGTTGTGGCATCACCGGGCTCACTCAAATTTCCCACCTCCCAGCGTTCCCCTGGGTGTCCCAGTAAAAATGGTGCCTCACTTGTGTGGGAGGCCCAAGTACCCGCGACAGGCAAGGGCCCAAAACGTAGTGAGGTGACATCAAAATTGCCTATCTCAAAACCACCTGGTTTTGCAAGGGGGGTCGCCTGGGTTTTTGGCCCGGTGCTCGGCGGCCATCTAGGGAAACCTACCAAACCCATACATTTCTGAACACTAGACACCCGGGGGCTTCCAGGGAGGTATGGCTTGCGTGGATCCCCCAAAGTTTCCTTACCCAGAATCCCCTGCAAACCTCAATTTTAGCTGAAAAAATCACTTTTTTCACACGTTTTTGTGTGGGAAAGTTCTGGCATCACCGGGCTCACTCAAATTTCCCACCTCCCAGCGTTCCCCTGGGTCTCCCGGTAAGAATGGTGCCTCACTTGTGTGGGAGGCCCAAGTACCCGCGACAGACAAGGGCCCAAAACGTAGTGAGGTGCCATCAAAATTGCCTATCTCAAAACCACCTGGTTTTGCAAGGGGGGTCACCTGGGTTTTTAGCCCGGTGCTCGGTGGCCATCTAGGGAAACCTACCAAACCCATACATTTCTGAAAACTAGACACCCGGGGGCTTCCAGGGAGGTATGGCTTGCGTGGATTTAACCCAGATCTTTTGACTGGGGGAGAATGTCTGCATTGTCAGCATTCCGTCCATCATTTGTTTGTTGTAACGCTTTTCGCCCTAAGTGGGATGGGTATGCCCAGACGTGGGTCCCGTGCTCACTACGCCACTGGAGTCAAGCTATCCTGGCTGATGACGGCTGATAGCCAGAAACCGGTCCTAGGATGCGTGATTCCGGTCCAGGGAAGACATGGCTTGGCAGTTCGGGCTGGACTGTTCCCATGAGGCACAGGGTCAAGACTGATTTGCATATGGCCATGTCTGAACTGGGGTGGCGTAGTGGGCAAAAGAACGATGGATTTAACCCAGATCTTTTGACTGGGAAAGAATGTCTGCATAGTCAGCATTCCGTCCATCATTTGTTTGTTGTAACGCTTTTCGCCCTAAGTGGGATGGGTATGCCCAGACGTGGGTCCCGTGCTCACTACGCCACTGGAGTCAAGCTATCCTGGCTGATGACGGCTGATAGCCAGAAACCAGTCCTAAGATGCTTGATTCCAGTCCAGGGAAGACATGGCTTGGCACTTCGGGCAGGACTGTTCCCATGAGGCACAGGGTCAAGACTGATTTGCATATGGCCATGTCTGGACTGGGGTGGCGTAGTGGGCAAAAGAACAATGAATTTAACCCAGATCTTTTGACTGGGGGAGAATGTCTGAATTGTCAGCATTCCGCCCATCATTTGTTTGTTGTAATGCTTTTCGCCCTAAGTGGGATGGGTATGCCCAGACGTGGGTCCCGTGCTCACTATGCCACTGAAGTCAAGCTATCCTGGCTGATGACGGCTGATAGCCAGAAACCGGTCCTAGGATGCTTGATTCCGGTCCAGGGAAGACATGGCTTGGCAGTTCGGGCTGGACTCTTCCCATGAGGCACAGGGTCAAGACTGATTTGCATATGGCCATGTCTGAACTGGGGTGGCGTAGTGGGCAAAAGAACGATGGATTTAACCCAGATCTTTTGACTGGGGGAGAATGTCTGCATTGTCAGCATTCCGTCCATCATTTGTTTGTTGTAACGCTTTTCGCCCTAAGTGGGATGGGTATGCCCAGACGTGGGTCCCGTGCTCAATACGCCACTGGAGTCAAGCTATCCTGGCTGATGACGGCTGATAGCCAGAAACCGGTCCTAGGATGCTTGATTCCGGTCCAGGGAAGACATGGCTTGGCAGTTCGGGCTGGACTGTTCCCATGAGGCACAGGGTCAAGACTGATTTGCATATGGCCATGTCTGGACTGGGGTGGCGTAGTGGGCAAAAGAACGATGGATTTAACCCAGATCTTTTGACTGGGGGAGAATGTCTGAATTGTCAGCATTCCGTCCATCATTTGTTTGTTGTAACGCTTTTCGCCCTAAGTGGGATGGGTATGCCCAGACGTGGGTCCCGTGCTCACTACGCCACTGGAGTCAAGCTATCCTGGCCGATGACGGCTGATAGCCAGAAACCGGTCCTAGGATGCTTGATTCCGGTCCAGGGAAGACATGGCTTGGCAGTTTGGGCTGGACTGTTCCCATGAGGCACAGGGTCAAGACTGATTTGCATATGGCCATGTCTGAACTGGGGTGGCGTAGTGGGCAAAAGAACGATGGATTTTACCCAGATCTTTTGACTGGGGGAGAATGTCTGCATTGTCAGCATTCCGTCCATCATTTGTTTGTTGTAACGCTTTTCGCCCTAAGTGGGATGGGTATGCCCAGACATGGGTCCTGTGCTCACTACGCCACTGGAGTCAAGCTATCCTGGCTGATGACGGCTGATAGCCAGAAACCAGTCCTAGGATGCTTGATTCCGGTCCAGGGAAGACATGGCTTGGCAGTTCGGGCTGGACTGTTCCCATGAGGCACAGGGTCAAGACTGATTTGCATATGGCCATGTCTGAACTGGGGTGGCGTAGTGGGCAAAAGAATGATGGATTTAACCCAGATCTTTTGACTGGGGGAGAATGTCTGCATTGTCAGCATTCCGTCCATCATTTGTTTGTTGTTACGCTTTTCGCCCTAAGTGGGATGGGTATGCCCAGACGTGGGTCCCGTGCTCACTACGCCACTGGAGTCAAGCTATCCTGGCTGATGACGGCTGATAGCCAGAAACCGGTCCTAGGATGCTTGATTCCGGTCCAGGGAAGACATGGCTTGGCAGTTCGGGCTGGACTGTTCCCATGAGGCACAGGGTCAAGACTGATTTGCATATGGCCATGTTTGAACTGGGGTGGCGTAGTGTGCAAAAGAACGATGGATTTAACCCAGATCTTTTGACTGGGGGAGAATGTCTGCATTGTCAGCATTCCGTCCATCATTTGTTTGTTGTAACGCTTTTCGCCCTAAGTGGGATGGGTATGCCCAGACGTGGGTCCCGTGCTCACTACGCCACTGGAGTCAAGCTATCCTGGCTGATGACGGCTGATAGCCAGAAACCGGTCCTAGGATGCTTGATTCCGGTCCAGGGAAGACATGGCTTGGCAGTTCGGGCTGGACTGTTCCCATGAGGCACAGGGTCAAGACTGATTTGCATATGGCCATGTCTGAACTGGGGTGGCGTAGTGGGCAAAAGAACAATGGATTTAACCCAGATCTTTTGACTGGGGGAGAATGTCTGCATTTTCAGCATTCCGTCCATCATTTGTTTGTTGTAACGCTTTTCGCCCTAAGTGGGATGGGTATGCCCAGACGTGGGTCCCGTGCTCACTACGCCACTGGAGTCAAGCTATCCTGGCTGATGACGGCTGATAGCCAGAAACCGGTCCTAGGATGCTTGATTCCGGTCCAGGGAAGACATGGCTTGGCAGTTCGGGCTGGACTGTTCCCATGAGGCACAGGGTCAAGAATGATTTGCATATGGCCATGTCTGAACTGGGGTGGCGTAGTGGGCAACAGAACGATGGATTTAACCCAGATCTTTTGACTGGGGGAGAATGGCTGCATTGTCAGCATTCCGTCCATCATTTGTTTGTTGTAACGCTTCCCACACAAGTGAGGCACCATTTTTACCGGGAGACCCAGGGGAACGCTGGGAGGTGGGAAATTTGAGTGAGCCCGGTGATGCCACAACTTTCCCACACAAAAATGTGTGAAAAAAGTGTTTTTTTCAGCTAAAATTCAGGTTTGCAGGGGATTCGGGTAAGGAAACTTTGGGGGATCCACGCAAGCCATACCTCCCTGGAAGCCCCCGGGTGTGTAGTTTTCAGAAATATATGGGTTTGGTAGGTTTCCCTAGATGGCCGCCGAGCACCGGGCCAAAAACCCAGGTGACCCCCCTTGCAAAACCAGGTGGTTTTGAGATAGGCAAGTCACCTCACTACGTTTTGGGCCCTTGCCTGTCGCGGGTTCTTGGGCCTCCCATACAAGTGAGGCACCATTTTTACCGGGAGACCCAGGGGAACGCTGGGAGGTGGGAAATTTGAGTGAACCCGGTGATGCCACAACTTTCCCACACAAAAATGTGTGAAAAAAGTGATTTTTTCAGCTAAAATTGAGGTTTGCAGGGGATTCTGGGTAAGGAACCGTTGGGGGATCCACGCAAGCCATACCTCCCTGGAAGCCCCCGGGTGTCTAGTTTTCAGAAATGTATGGGTTTGGTAGGTTTCCCTTGATGGCCGCCGAGCACCGGGCCAAAAACCCAGGTGACTCCCCTTGCAAAACCAGGTGGTTTTGAGATAGACAATTTTGATGTCACCTCACTACGTTTTAGGCCCTTGCCTGTCGTGGGTACTTGGGCCTCCCACACAAGTGAGGCACCATTATTACTGGGAGACCCAGGGGACCGCTGGGAGGTGAGAAATTTGAGTGAGCCCGGTGATGCCACAACTTTCCCACACAAAAATGTGTGAAAAAAGTGATTTTTTCAGCTAAAATTGAGGTTTGCAGGGGATACTGGGTAAGGAAACGTTGGGGGATCCACGCAAGCCATACCTCCCTGGAAGCCCCCGGGTGTCTAGTTTTCAGAAATGTATGGGCTTGGTAGGTTTCCCTAGATGGCCGCCGAGCACCGGGCCAAAAACCCAGGTGACCCCCCTTGCAAAAGCAGGTGGTTTTGAGATAGCCAATTTTGGTGTCGCATCACTACGTTTTGGGCCCTTGCCTGTCGCGGGTACTTGGGTCTCCCACACAAGTGAGGCACCATTTTTACCGGGACACCCAGGGGAACGCTGGGAGGCGGGAAATTTAAGTGAGCCCAGTGATGCCACAACTTTCCCACACAAAAATGTGTGAAAAAGTGATTTTTTTCAGCTAAAATTGAGGTTTGCAGGGGATTCTGGGTAAGGAAACGTTGGGGGATCCACACAAGCCATACCTCCCTCGAAGCCCCCGGGTGTCTAGTTTTCAGAAATGTATGGGTTTGGTAGGTTTCCCTAGATGGCCGCCGAGCACCGGGCCAAAAACCCAGGTGACCCCCCTTGCAAAACCAGTTGGTTTTGAGATAGGCAATTTTGGTGTAGCATCACTACGTTTTGGGCCCTTGCCTGTAGCGGGTACTTGGGCCTCCCACACAAGTGAGGCGTCATTTTTACCGGGAGACCCAGGGGAATGCTGGGAGGTGGGAAATTTGAGTGAGCCCAGTGATGCCACAACTTTCCCACACAAAAATGTGTGAAAAAATTTATTTTTCAGCTAAAATTGAGGTTTGCAGGGGATTCTGGGTAAGGAAACGTTGGGGGATCCATGCAAGCCATACCTCCCTGGAAGCCCCCGGGTGTCTAGTTTTCAGAAATGTATGGGTTTGGTAGGTTTCCCTAGATGGCCACCGAGCACCGGGCCAAAAACCCAGGTGACCCCCCTTGCAAAACCAGGTGGTTTTGAGATAGGCAATTTTGATGTCACCTCACTACGTTTTGGGCCCTTTCCTGTCGTGGGTACTTGGGCCTCCCACACAAGTGAGGCACCAGTATTAGCGGGAGACCCAGGGGAACGCTGGGAGGTGGGAAATTTGAGTGAGCCCAGTGATGCCACAACTTTCCCACACAAAAATGTGTGAAAAAAGTTATTTTTTCAGCTAAAATTGAGGTTTGCAGGGGATTCTGGGTAAGGAAACGTTGGGGGATCCACGCAAGCCATACCGCCCTGGAAGCACCCGGGTGTCTAGTTTTCAGAAATGTATGGGTTTGGTAGGTTTCCCTAGATGGCCGCCGAACACCGGGCCAAAAACCCAGGTGACCCCCCTTGCAAAACCAGGTGGTTTTGAGATAGGCATTTTTGGTGTCGCATCACTACGTTTTGGACCCTTGCCTGACGCGGGTATTTGGGCCTCCCACACAATTGAGGCACCATTTTTACCGGGAGACCCAGGGGAACGCTGGGAGGTGGGAAATTTGAGATGGACTTCAGTATGGATTGTGGTGGACAGGCCTTCAAGGCTAACCCACAATTGACACCACTAGGGTACACCTGCTTGTGCTAAGACATCAAGCCTTCTAAGGTCTAGTGGGGCCTTCTATGGTCTAGCATGGGAATGTGCTCCCTCAGTACAGTGGTGTGGTGGACTGGTCATGAATGCGGAACCCGGTTCCCCAGTTCCAAATTCCACAGCTCTGGCCATAGTGCCACATCCCCACTGAACACCATACTTGCCCTCTGAAACTCGCACAGCCTTCAGCTGTAACCTAATTGTGCCCGCTATAAACACTTGGATGTGGCTCAATTCAAATTATGCACTTGATAAGAGTAATATGCTGCCTATAAAAAAAAAAAAGCAACCGCTCATAGGGAATGCAAAGCATGTGAAATGTAAGCAGAAACAACATGGTTACCTAAACGATCTCTCACTAACTATTCAGAAATCAGCGAGTGGTTTCACCTGAAAAGTTATGGACATGACTAGAGGGCCCTGAAGGGAACCGTTTCACTGTCCATTGCTTACATCCTTACAAAACGTAAGCAGTATAGTATAAAAAGACCACATCCATAAACACAGAGCCATGGTACACATTGTGTTTTCCAATACACCAATCAACCAGGTATTGCAGTACCTCCAGGAATGGTACACTCTCCCAACCTGGAAACAACAATGCTCTTCAAAGAAAGACGAGAAAATGAAAGTAGCACTTCACTGGCAAACTCTGTAAAGTGATGCTGGTGTATTTAGATGTAAAAAAAACAATCTGGCCACTTTGCAACCCCTCTGTCTTGCTATTATTCTCATATAAGAAATTCTATTTCTCTACATGCTGCTGCACTTTGGATTTGAAAAAAAGAAGGGCATTTCTCGGCATTTTTGTATCCATTTCACAGGGAAGCAACTAGAAAGACGAGCGTTTTTCAAATTTGGATCCATTTCACAGGGAAGCAACAACAGGCACACAGGAATGAAGCCGAGCCTCGTGGCATGCCTGGGCATACCAAAGTGCCCCCACCCTAACCCAAACCCACCGATGCAAAAATCATACTGCTGCACTTTGGATTTGAAAAATTACAAAGAAGGGCATTTCTCGGCATTTTTGGATACATTTCGCAGGGAAGCAACTAGAAAGACCAGCGTTTTTCAAATTTGGATCCATTTCACAGGGAACCAACAACAGGCACACAGGAACGAAGCCGAGCCTCGTGGCATGCCTGGGCATACAAAAGTGCCCCCACCCTAACCCAAACCCACCGATGCAAAAATCATGCTGCTGCACTTTGGATTTGAAAAATTACAAAGAAGGGCATTTCTCTGCATTTTTGGATCCATTTCACAGGGAAGCAACTAGAAAGACAAGCGTTTTTCAAATTTGAATCCATTTCACAGGGAAGCAACAACAGGCACACACGAACGAAGCCGAGCCTCTGGCATGCCTGGGCCTTCCATAGTGCCCCCACCCTAACCCAAACCCACTGATGCAAAAATCCCCCCTCCCCAGCCCCAAAACTCACCTTTACTTTCCGACGCGCAGGAAGCAAATAGCTTCCTGCACCACGGAGAGCAAACGGGAAACCTCCAATGACGTCAGCGCAGCTTGCGCGCTGACGTCATTGATGATGCGGGGGGCGGGGGGATGCAGGGGAAGGTCTTCCCCTGCCTTCCCAGTAAAAAAAAAAAAGATCGACCACTTACGGGGGGAGCGCCAGCGCTTCCCCCGTGGGTGGGTACCATGACGAGCTGGACTCGTCATGGGCACAGCACGACTGTGCTCCATGACGAGTCCAGCTCGTCATGAGCACAGAAGGGGTTACAGCAGAAAGGATAAGGGCAAGCATTGCAAAGCCAACCACACCTGCTGTTGTCATTTGCAACATTTTGTGGTGAACTTGTGACCTGGCAGCTAAGTTGAATGTTGCATGACCTGTTGCTATGGAAACTGACATTAAGGACAACGGGTGAAGATGTCAGTTGAAAAGTATTATTCTCTATGACCAATGGAAATTCTTTTTTCAATTTGAAAAACACTGGGAAGCAATGCCATTTGTTGCTTATGTCTACATGTATGGAAAAACAGAGGTAGTTTGCCAATACTGTTTCAACCTTGCAGAGTGTGTTGATCTACATTCTCTGTGTGAAAAAGAAAATTCTTACTGAGTGTGTGAGATTTTGCATTCAACAAATCTTTTAAATAGGTGAGTTACATATTTTTGAGGTTTATTTTCACAAGATTTGACAATATTATGAAAATGTGTTGTTTGAAATATATTATTAAATACAGAGATGTATATTGGGATTATTTTTATTGTACTTGAAGTTTGTTTAAAAAACAGTATGTAGAGTAATATATATATTTTATGTGTGTTGAAAGGTATAGGTGAATGAAGGCTCTTATTTACTATTAATTGGCTAAATATGTACTAAGAAGGTGTATTTTCTAAAATATTCATATAAGGTGTAGTTTATTACGCATGATTATTTCTTCTGTGTAAAAAGGTATAGTTTAAAAATAATGTATTATTATTATAGATAGTTTGGAAAAAGGAGGTACAATTGTGCTGTTTGCAAGATGATCATAAAAGGTGTTAATAATTATGATTCTGTTATCAGTTTGTACAGATTGTGCTGTTTTAATAATCCTCATTAAAAAAGTGTTCTTTATTACTCTTCTTCATTAAGTCTATTGAGAGGTACAGTTTGATGATGTTGCATATTTCTAGATTTAATGGACAATATGTAGCTCAAAAGAAAGTAAATACATTTCATTCTTTCTGGTATGTAGTAGTTATCTCCTTAAGTACATAGTATGTCAGGAGTCATGTATTTGTTTAAATTGTATTTAAATACTTGTATGTATATTCATTGAAATAATGAGAGGTACCTGATACATTAGAGGACTGCAAAGGTAGTGAAAATGTGATTTTATAAGTGCATGAGAAGTGATTTTGTGGTTCTAGAATGTCTAATTTCGTAGTTAGTATGTACGTAAATGTGCACAATTTATGCGGTCCCCTAACCCCCTGCACACTACTGATTCACTCCTGCAAAAATCCATGCAGTAGCCATGCAGATCAGCAATCACATTGTCACTCCCTTTCCACTCCTTCTATCATCCAGACAGAACCATGTCCGTATCTACTCTCTGTGTCAAAACACAACCACTTAAAAACTCACCCTCCTGTCAACTACCAGAACTCTCACTATTCAGTCACTGTCCATACAGCTGTACAATGCCTCAGGCATTAAGACACGCAGTGCTACACTCAAATGTGCACAATGTATGCAGGCATCTAACCCCTAGCAGACTACTGATTCACCCGTGCAATAAGCCAGGTAGTATTCATGTAGGTCTCCAATCAGACTGTCACTCTCTGTCCACTCCTGAAATCATCCTGATAGAAGCATGTCCTTACCTAATCTCTGTGCCAACACACAATCACTTATAAACTGCCCCTACTGTCAATTACCACCACTCTCAATATCCACTCACTATCCATGCACTTGTACAATGACTCAGGCATTAATACATGGAGTGCTCCAGTCAAATGTTTGAAATCTATGCAGGCCCCTAACCCCCAGCAGCCTACCGATTCACTCTTTCAATAAGCCGGGTAGTATTTATGCAGTGCCCCAATCAGACTGTCACTCTCGGTCCACTCCTGCAATCATCCTCACAGAAGCATGTCCTTATCTAATCTCTGTGGCAACACACAAACACTTATAAAGTCTCCCTGCTGTCAACTACCACCACTCTAACTATCCACTCAGTATCCATGCACCTGTAGAACGACTCTGGTATTAAGACAAGCAGTGCTACAATCAAATCTGCATAATCTATGCAGGCCTCTAACCCCCAGCAGAGTACTGATTCACCCTTGCAATAAGCCAGGTAGTATTCATAGTGCCCCAATCGGACTGTCACTCTCTGTCCGCTCCTGCAATCACCCTGACAGAAGGATGTCCTCATATAATCTCTGTGCTAACACACAAGCACTTATAAAGTCTCCCTGCTGCCAACTACCACCACTCTAACTATCCATGCACATGTAGAATGACTCACTTATTAAGACACGCGGTGCTACAGTCAAATGTGCACAATCTATGCAGGCCCGTAACCCCATGCAGACTACTGATCCACTCTTGCAATAACCCATGTAGTATTCATGCAGTGCCCCAATCAGATTGTCACTCTCTGTCCACTCCTGCAATCATCCTGAAAGAACCATGTCCTTATCTAATCTCTGTGTCAAAACACAAGCACTTTTAAACTCTCCCTGCTGTCAACTACTAGCACTGTAACTATCCAGTCACTACTATCCATGCACATGTACAACAACTCAGTCATTAAGACACGCAGTGCTACAGTCAAATGTGCACAATCTATGCAGGCCCGTAACCCCCTGCAGACTACTGATTCACTCTAGCAAATAACCCAGGTAGTATTCATACAGTGCCCCAATCAGACTGTCACTCTCTGTCCACTCCTGCAATCATCCTGAAAGAACCATGTCCTTATCTAATCTCTGTGTCAAAACACAAGCACTTATAAACTCTCCCTGCTGTCAACTACTCAGGCATTAAGACATGCTACACTCTTCTTGCAGTACTCTATTCATCCAGTCACTACCCATGCACTCATGCAATGCCTCATGCCTTAACAAAAGCACTGCTACAATAACATGTGCACTGTCCATGCAGTCCTCTAACCATCTACACGCTACTCATTCACACATTCATTTACCTAGGTACTACCCACGCAGTCCAGCAAACACACTGTCACTCCCTATGCACACCTCCAGTCACCCAGCCAGTACCCTATACTTAGACAATCACTCCAGTAAAACCCAAGCACTTGTAAATTCACCGTATACTCTCCTTGCAGTACTCTAATCATCCAGTCACTACCCATGTACTCATGCAATGCCTCATGCCCTAATACATACACTGCTACAATAACATGTGCACTATCCATATCCAATAACCACCACAACCAAAGCATTTGCAATTTCAACGTACATTCTCCTTGCAGTATTGTAATCATCCAGTCACTACCCATGTGCTCATGCAATGCCTCACACTCTAACACATGAACTGCTACAATAACATTTGCACTACCCATGCAGACCTCTAACCATCTACTCACTACTCATTCACACCTTCATTTACTCAGGTACTACCCATGCAGCCCAGCAAACACACTGTTACTCCCCATGCACACCTCCAGTCACCCAGCCAGTACCCTCTACTTATGCAATCACTCCGCCAAAACCCAAGCACTTGCAAATTCGCCGTACACTCTCCTTGCAGTACTCTAATCATCCAGTCACTGCCCATGTACTCATGCAATGACTCATGCCCTAACACATGTACTGCTACAATAACATGTGCACTATCCATGCATTTCATACTCTCATGCAATCGCTCCGGTAATTTTTTTAACCAGTAGATGTGGTTCCGTAAGAACCGTTTTTTTTTTTTTACAATTTTTTTACAATTTTTATTTTTTTTCTAACCTTTTTTAGTTTTTCATGTGTTTTTTATTTTAAAAACAAGAGAAAAAACCCAAGATCAGGTAATGATCTGTTGAACAAAAACAAAAGCGCATTAGAAAAAAAAAATAACATTTGTGCGCTTTAAGGGCAGCTGAAATAACATCTATGCACTGCTCGCCAAAACAGAGTTCAGTGGCATACTTAGTGCAACGAATAGCGGCATTTTGAAATTTGGGCATAATGTGTGGCCTTGATGTTGATGGCAATTGTCCAGAGGTTGATGGAGAACTAGGGTCGCCAACAGCAGCAGCATCCGATTGTCGCTTGCTTTCCTCTCTAGCAAGGTGCACAGGGTGGATGGTCTCCAAATGCTTCTTCATACTGCTTGTTCCACAAGAGTACTTTTTGTCAGACCCTCTGGACAGCACTCTTTTGCAAATGATGCCCGTGACTTTGGTAGCATTTTTTTCTCTCCCTCTGGAACACTAAAAAAGGCCCACACAATGCTCTCCTTTCTCTTCCTCTGCACTCTCTCTTCTTCCTCCTGCACTGCAACTTCATCCACTTCTGGAAAATTTGAAGCCATACTTGGTTTCAAAATAAAGAAACACACAAAAAAAGTAATACTATGAAGACAATCAACAAACAGGTCTTCTCTCAATGAAAGTCAAAGAATAAGGGAAATATCATAAGGATGGATCCTCCATCTCTCATAATTAAATTGATTTAAACCAATCAGATTCCTTATTTCTCTTGCTGACATTATAGAAATTTCTATAAATCTTTAATAAGTATATTAGCAAAACTGTTCAGTAAAATATCATATTGAAATTTTCTATAGTCAAGTTTTTTCAACTTTAAAATTATGCTGAATTTGCGAATTCAGCGCGATGTCGGCACGCTCGCGCCGCGACCTTGGAAACACATGCGTGGAGAGTTTGCGCACAGTACGTGCCTACATCGTGAATTTCGTAACTTTACTTTCGGCAAAATTATTTTACAAATAATACTTAAAAAATTATTTATAATTAATTTTAGACAAACACTCAAACGAAAAGTTTTATTTATATTTAACAAATTCCGGTAAAGTCGCGACCCAGCGCGGATTTTCAAAATGGCTACTGTAATGCGCGTAGCCATCGTGTAGGATGCGCAAAGGGTGCGCGACTATTGTGTAATATAAAAAAAATGAATATAGTTTCCAAACTAAACATTATTCACAATTTTTTTAATATATATATATTCACTGAAAAACACATGGGGTTTCAGGCCCGGTATAGTTAGGAATTAGCATTTAAAAAACCTTTGAAATTCACTGAAAAAACCATAGGTTTCAGGTCCGTTATAGTTAGGAATTAGTATTTAAAAAACCTTTGAAATTTACTGAAAAAACCTAATGCGCCTAATCGGATAGGGTAATATTTCATTTTTTGTGACAATGTTGGATTGTGGTGTCTCAGCACATTACTATCTTAGCTCACCAGCGCACTTGCGTATGCGTGAGGTGCATTGAGTTTGAGACACCTGTGCAAGCTTTTGCTTTTGAATGTATATAATATTCATGGTATTGAGGTTCACTGGTTAGCCTTACATATACAGTGCTTTGTGGAGTCTAATTCTGTAACTCGACTTGCACTTTGTCGTGCTATTGCTATTTTCTTATTTCGCTTTTATTCACTGTTTATTTGTGTCACTCAAACCTCAGATCCAGTTGTGTTATTCTTACATAATTTTCTTTTTGAGGACGCAATGTGCAATATATGCTACACAATGCCATACACTGCAGCCTTTAAATATTACTTGTTTATGACTGTTTTATGATGGCTGCCAGAGTCGTGATGACAGAATGTATTTACATTCCGATGTCTATGTGTAAACATCGCAACTGTCAGCTACGATAACTTTATCAGTACCTGTTTTGTAGGGGACGCAATGTGCGATATAATGCTGCATTATGCCATATATTGTATAATATTACATGTTTGTGACCCTTCTAAGATGGCTGCCAGAGTCGTGATGACAGATTGTATTCACAGTCCTATGTCTATGTTTAATCATTGCAATAGTCAGCTTTGAAAACTTTATCAGTACCTATTTTTGCTGTGTTTTTCACACGTGATCTGGGCTTCGTCTGAAATGCATTGTGTGGATTAAAACTTGGATACATCTACTCTGTACTTTGCCTATTCTTCCAGAGAGCGTACTTTATTGACTTTTGGATTTGGATACTAGTAACCCGCATGCTCCGCTGGCAAGTACGCCACCCTCCCCGGGTCCCAGCATCCCAGAAGGAGTAATTTGTGTTTTTCGAGATATATATATATATATACACACACACACATACACACACATATATACATAAACATATATATATATATATGAATCAAAGCAATGGTCTTTTTTCAAAAGAAACAGAAACCATTTGAGTCAGTCCTGTTTTTAAATCCCCATCATCATGAACATCAAAAACATACTTTACATCAGTAAAGTATAAGATTTATTAGAGCACCGTGTAATTGAGGTCAAAATACACAAATTTTATACACTCAACTTAGTATTGTATGAAAATTCACCTTTGTCTCTGGAGAGGAGTCAAATAATCCATCGTAATTGGCACAAATCATTAAAGAAGTGGGCAGTACCGCATTTGTGTCAAATGACGCGCCACGTACTGCATTCCATGGCATCAGTAACTACAATAGCCAGGCCGGCCGAAAACATACTGTGTTATTCAGTAATGTTTGTTCCAATGCCAAGTGGCCTGCAAAACACCCTTCTTATTTATTTTATGTGCCACAGCCGGTTTAACACATATATTAACAATATTTACAAGTGTAAGTGTGCATGTGTAAAACAAAATCAGTTCACAAGTCAGTCCGAAAAATAGATTCCATGTATATGGTCTGTTGTTCACATGCAAACAGCAAAAATCTATATCACTAGAATATTATAGCCCAGTGGCTTAAAAAAAGCACATTTCTAACCAATTTACAAATAGTGTGAGCCTGACAAAAACACCACTGTGCATTGAAATAACATCATACAAAGCCACCACCAATTTACAAAAAGGAAAAATTAAACACAAAAAAAGTTGAGAATGTATGGCAAACTGTCCAGTTATTAACACAATTGACATCAAAGGATATCATAGAGCAATACACAAGAATGAACAGTTCTGGGAAGGAAAATTATACTTATCCACAGAAACTTATCCTAAATTAACATGACGCTCCTCATGCTGGTTCTGAACCCCCAGGTGTTTGCTGTTGAGCCTGATAATGTACTCAGATCAGGGCCGGACTGGGTACTGAAACCGGCCCTGGCAAACTGCTCGGCCGGCCCCTCTGGGGGGGTGGAGGGGGTGTTCGGCCGGGCTGTGTGACAGGTCCGGTTTCAGGCAATTTTGTTACCGGGGCGATATTGCCAATCCCCGGTAACAAAAACGGCCCCCAGCGGCCCAAAACATGCCCCCACCCTGGCGGCCCACCGGGAAAATGCCCGATGCCCGCTATGGCCAGTCCAGCCCTGACTCAGATTCCAACTTTCGGAGGGGTCGCTCCCTGTCACCTCCTCTTGCAATCGTCAGGACCCTGTCCAGACCAAGGACAGAGATTTTTTCAGTCTTATCAGTATGCATCAAATGCCAGTGTCCTGCTACTGGGTAGCTAGAATTGTTGTTTTTTATGACTCGTAGATGCTCAAGTAGTCTTTTCTTCACAGGGAAGATGGTACTATCAACATACCATAGAACACATGAACAGACCAGCACATATATAACAAAGTCACTGCCACAAGTAATTATTTTTTTGATTTTTCATTTGCCACCCGTAGGTATTTCGCATGTTTTCTTATTTGTGCGGACTGTGCATGCCTTACATCTACCACATCTAAAAGACTCTTGCTGTTTACTGAACCACAAGCCGGTGGTCCCTGACTTTCTGTTCAGATAGCTGTGGACTAACAGGTGCCTCAGTGACCTGCTTTTACGATATGTGATGCTGGGAAATTTGCTAACCAGTGTACCAATCACTTGATCACTCTTTACAAAGCCCCAATGTTTCTGTAGCACCTTACTGATTGCTGTTGATTTGTGATTGGATGTAGTGATGAACCTGATTTAATTATGATTCACCTTCTTCTTGGGTATCAATAGGGTCGCCCTTTCAACTTTGGAATCCTTCTCACATCATGTTCTGATCCCTTTCTTTAGGGTAAGCCGTTGTGTGGAGCCTCTTAACCATTCAGTTTTGTTCTGCCATAAAAGACTCAGGGGTACTATTGTTCCGCTTAGCCCTCAGTGACTTGCTGTAAGAAATACTCCATTTTAGCCTTGGGGTATGGTGGCTGCAGGCATGCAAAGTACTGTTGCCAGCAGATGCTCTTCTTAAAAGGCTAGTGTGAATGGTATTGTCCTCAATGGTAACAAGGACATCGGAAAACTCCATAGCAGTCTTATGGGTTTTATAAGTAAAGATGAGATTCATTGCATTCACATTAATCCACTGAAGGAAAAAATCCAATGTTTTATGCAGGCCGTCCCAGATGACAAAAATCTCATTAATGTAATACGTCCAAGACACCAAATGTTGTGTCTACCACATATTCTTCTTACTCCAGATATGCTGTGCCTTCCACCACTCCATGAAAGTAAACACGGAGCTGGGTGCAAAGCAACTTCCCATCACAGTCCTGAGGCATTGTTAAAAGCACTGATCATGAAATAGGAAGACACTGTGTTGCAGACAAATTGTTAGCCTACTCAACAACATCATTTATTTATTTATTTTATTTATTTAACTTGTATAGCGCACAGATACCCCAACGGGGTGTCCCGGCGCTTGTGTGAGAGCGGATGCAGTGCTAGCTATTGAGTGAAAATTAGCAGAAAAGAAAGTATTTCAGGGCTCTCCGAAAGGGAAGTTCGTCCCGAATGATCCTAATGTACAAGGGTAAGTTGTTCCAGTGGGAGGCAGCACAGACTTGGAACGTTTTCCCCCCAGATCGAGCCTTTTTAACCCTCGGGGTAAAAAGAAGATGTTGAGAGCTCGACCGGAGTGAACGAATGTTTCTGTAAGGACGAAGGCATGAGGATAGGTGAGCAGAACCCTTCCCATTGATCGCACGGTGGGCGAGGGTGAGAGCCTTAAATTCTGCCCTTTTATGAACTGGGAACCAATGCAGCCTGAGTCGGTGGGGGGTGATATGTTCCCTGAGAGGGAGACCACAGACCAGACGGACAGCGGCGTTTTGAACTGTTTGGAGACGCCGCTGAAGACCTCTGGATAACCCCAGATACAGGCCATTAGCATAGTCAAGATGGGAAGTGATTAAGGCCTGCACGATCGTTTTTCTGGTTTGGTTAGGGATGAAGTTGATGAATTTTTTCATCATCCTCATTTTGGAGCAGCAGGCCACAGATACAGACTGAATTTGCTTCTTAAAAGAAAGATCACTATCCCAAATGACTCCTAAGTTTTTGACAGAATCTTTAGGCAGAGGGGGGGCACTCAAATCGAGAGGCCACCACAAAGTAGGGTCCAATGGAGAGGGCTGGTGAAAAAATATAACTTCGGTTTTGCCAGCGTTAAGCCGGAGGCAGTTGTTATTCAAGTCAAGTCAAGTCAAGATAGCTTTATTCGATTTCAGTATAAAAACCATAAAAGCAACATTAAAATACATACATATTAAAAAATACTACATTAAGAAAAAAGTGTTACAGCTTTATATACGGCTTAGTCGAGTTACTCAACAAAAAAACAGGCTCTGCCTTAGTTCATCGACAGTCTACACCTAATAGCAAATTTTAAAAACTTGGCTAAGGCATTAATGGTTATTTCATCTTGGAGTAAGAGCAGTTTCAGAAAAGCAGGCCTACACTGCCTGAATCCCCAGGACTTCAGTAGGGGCATCAAATATAGCCTTCTTCCCCATGAATAAAATTTACAAAATAGGACACAGTGTATTTGCGATTGTGTTGCAACATTATCACAGGGACACTTAATTAGATGTGAAGACCAATCATTTCTAGCTGGGAAAGTTATTAATCTAAAATAAGATCCAACTCTCAGACGGGCTAACAGCATCCTGTCATAACTGGGAAAATCGGGGGACAGGTACAACTGTAGACCAGGGGCCTGTAGCAGTGAATTATGTTGGAGTACTGATTTCTTGCTTATTTCATCACACCAGCGTCGATTTTCCAGGAAGTCAAGGCACCTTTGTTTGTAATCCTTCCTGGACATCGAGTTTAATGAACCAGGGTTTTCAAAGAAGGCTGGGTGTCCCATCTTAATCATAAATTCTTTTATGTAAGCAATCCAGGGAATATCCATGCATCTTTCTAATTTAAGACAGTCAATCAAAATAGATCTATTAAAGACAGTTTCCTCTTTAGTCCATATCTTGTGCCATAACAGTAAGGGGCTAACTTTAATCAAATCTGAAATGTATGGCAGGTCTAATTCTTTATGACAGATATATGTGGGGGACGAATTTGGGACCGCCAAGAGATAGCGCAGAAAGGAATTTTCTCTTACTTGGATCTCTTGACAGTCAGCAATGCCCCATAGGCCAGAACCATATATTGCGGTTGAAATGCATTTGGCGTTATAAATGTCCATTAAAATGCGTGCAGGCCTACCCCCCAATTTGTTGGAAAACTGTTTTACTGCTCCTAGTGCACGGGCGAAAGCAAGGTTTCTACTCCTAATCGCTGCTTTCCAGGAACCTTTTTCATTAAAAACAACCCCTAAATATGAGAAGGTACTTGTAAGAGCTATCTTAGACTTTTCGATAAAAACATTACAGGGGAGTTTTTTCTTCGAGGAGCAGCACATGGAAAAGGTTTTCCCAATATTTACTTTTAGTCCTCTAGTACTCATAAACAGTGTAAAACAGGTTAGAGCTTTTTGGAGACCCAATTGGGTTCTCGCCATGATAACTGCGTCGTCCGCATATAATAAAATGGGAACCGCCGTGCCATCAATTAAAGGATAGTCTACATTTTGTGTGGTTAAAAATTCCGCCACACCATTTATATATAAATTAAAAAGAAATGGTGCCAGGATACACCCCTGTCGGACTCCTTTGTTTATTGGGAACTTAGTAGAACATTCTCCTTTAATTCCAAATCGAACCTTTGCACCAGCCCCCCTGTATAATTCTTTGATGAAATTAAGGATGTTTATATCAATACCCAAGCCTGTCAAGGTATCCCATAGTACCTCATGGTTCAGACAATCGAAAGCAGAACTTAAATCAATGAACGTCATAAAAAGATTACCTTTTTTTGCCGTCATGTATTTGCCGATAATTAGGGCCAGATTTAGTCCCTGTTCGATTGTACCTAGGCCTGTTTTGAAACCATATTGGAACTTGGAAAGGATAACCTTTTCCTCTGCCCAGGAATTTAATCTGTTTAAGATTACCCTGCCTGCCACTTTCATCAATGTGTCAAGTAAGGAAATAGGCCTATAGCATTTAGGGTCGTTTCGATCACCCTTTTTAAAAATAGGCACAACTATTGCTTCTTGCCAGGTCGATGGAAAGCCGATAGTATTAAAACTGTTTAAAACATTGGTCAAGAGAGGAGACCATAGGGATAATGTATTTTTATATATATCAATAGGGACTCCGTCCGGGCCGGGAGCTTTATTTCTCGAACTTTCTAATAGTGCCAATTCTACTTCCAGGACAGAGAACGAAATGCTAATAGGAAAAGAAGTGGAAGGGGCAGGGTCAGATGAAAGCTGATGATTGTATGGTATAAAGACTGTGACGGGAAGAACATCTTCTTTATATAATTCAGTGAAATGTTCCACCCAAGTTGGTCCGTCGATAGCAAGCTCTACCTTGTCTGTTTTTCTATCTACAAAAAAGGGAGCATTTACTGCTTTCCAGAAGGCAGTGCTATCTCTCAACTTGCTGGCCTTTGTTAGGGTCTCCCACGCAAGCTCTTTCAACTCCTGTTTCCGATTTTTCAGGCAGGTTCTATAAGCTAATCTCGCAGATCTGACTGCTGGCAAGTCTTTCGGTGTTTCCTTTAAGATCCGCTTTAAAAACGAATGTGCTTTAGTGCAGTCAGAATTAAACCATCCCTCCGTTTTTTCTCTCGTCCCTGTCCGAGATGTTCCTGTCAGTTTTTCACTAATGTACAGAGTAATCTGGTTAAAAGCATTTGCAATCATGTGCGGGTCGGGATTTTCCTCCAAACATGTCTTGATATTGTTATAATGTTCCTTAATTAAATTTTGGAGAAAGTTTATAGGATCTACTTTATTCCATTTTAATACATAGCCGTTTTGTCTCGCCAAAGAAAGGGCATGGTGATATAAGTTTTCGGCTACGTTATTTCCCAATCTAATACACAGCTCAATATCCAAAGTTGTGCTGATCGGATAATGGTCGCTCATCACAGTATCCAGTGTTAAGAAAGACCGTACAATATGGTGGTGAAAAGTAGAAATCAATATATAGTCTATTACAGACTGTAAACCACGCCCATTAAATGTAGGTTGAAAAGCAACCGGGGGCTTGCAAAGTTCATTTGCGAACCCCATGTTCAAGTCAAAAATTAGGGCATTAAACAGATTTCCCAAAGAGGTATGCTCAAAATGTGTGCATGGTTCGCCAGATAGGTTAACCATACCACAAATACCTGAGTCACTTAGGGGGCATAAGTGACAGTTAAAGTCGCCCAGCAGTATGATACACGTATCATTTTGTTCGTGGTTAAGGCTAAGCGAACGTAAACAGTCAATTAGATCTTCCAAAATTTTTTGCTGTGATTCCTTTGGGATATTGTTATACAAGTTCACCACAATAAAAGATCGTTTCCCGCCTGCCATTAGGCTGAGAACCTGAAAACTATTGTGCCCCGATGTAATGTGTTGTTTAATGGACAGAATAGTTGTATTAGAGATATAGGTGCAGAGGCCCCCAGAACACCTGCCTCTCCGTGACTGAATGGCGGGGGTGAAGTATGTTCGATAGCCTGAAATATGGGTCTCAGTTAGTTCCCAGCATTCCTGAAGACAGATAATGTCATATTCCGCAATTAAATCGCGAAATATGGGGTCATTTACCTTACTTGCTAATCCCGCTATATTCCATGAGAGGAAAGACAATTCCCCTCTTGGTTTTTCCCCTTGGGGTTTTAGATTTTGGGGGTAATCCAGAGAGGGTTCTATTTCACTCATGCACGGGTTATTTACAAAGTCATTATTTAATAATGGGCTAGGTAATAGAGATACTGTTTGGGTTATTAAAGGCTGATTGTCCCTTAACTCATCAGTTTCCACTAGGGAGGCAGATATCCTGGGGTTGATATTAATGTGTGATTTGTCTGTACCAGGATAGTGGACGTTAGAGCCTCGGTTCTTCTGAAAAAGTCAATCCACCATCTCCAAACAATCAAATCTATTAAAAGTTGGTATGCCTTTCCAGGTATCCCTAGATGAACAATCTCTGGTGTGCTGCCTTTCCCAACGCCTATTGACTATACCGCAATCCCGAGTGCCCACCCTAATCCAATTTTCGTTACTGCGAAAATGATGGTAGGGAGAAGTGGGTGGATAAAAAAAGGAAAGGCGTTTAGGTAAGATACCCTCGTTGCTTAAATTGGTGTCCCAGGAGCAAATATAGTCGACTGTGTCTGGGTTATCAAAATTAACCAAAACACAGTCGCCCGATATCGATTTACTTCCTGGACCCACCCAGGGTACCCTACGGACCATTAAGATCTTGCTATGTCTATTAGATGGTAAAGGTCGGTTAATATTTAACCAGTGTTGAGCTTTATTTTTTAATGATCCGGTTGTCTCTTCATATTCCTCCTTCAATTCAGGGACTCCTGTCAGTATTACCACATATGGTGAGGCTTCTGGGGGTAAACTAATACTTGGGTTTCCTAGATTTGCTCCCCAGGTGGGATGTTTGGCAGTATTGGACTCCTGTACCAAATTTGTGGGGGCGTTTTTTTTAATAGCCTCATTTATTATATTATCTGTCATAGTGGATGTCGATTTAGTTACCTTTCTTTCAGGGACCATTGACTTAAGAAACGGGGGGGTCGGTAAAGATGATTTTGGGCGGGTTAAACTTTCGCTTTCATTCTGTGATATCACTGGATTTGGCTGGAATTTTGAGGCTTTAGACAAATCCATTAACTGTCCCTCAATCCGTTTCAACCTGGTCTCTATAGGAGAAAGAAAGATTTTAAAAAGCTCCTTAATGTGTTCGGCTAAATGGTGATCAGGTTCAAAAATATCATGGTTTGTGTCAGTTACAAAAGAGGCCCCCCCATTATTCGGCTCCAAATTGACTACAGTTTCTATTGGACATTCTCTTATGGGTAGATCCTTAGACTGCTGTCCTTTGAGTGCTGCAGACCTGAGTGAGAGTTTACTCTCCCCTTTCTTCGCTATGGCAGTAGGTTTTTTTGATGTCTTGGACTTTTTTGTGGTATTATCCTTTATCTTGTTCCGAGGGTGTTTTGGTAATTTTGTCGTTTTTAAACCAGCTCGCTTACTAACATCTCGCGACTGCTCAATTATCGAATCCTGGGATGATAAATCAATACTCAATAACTCAGAAACAAGGAGTGGAGATCTCTCTAATTGAGTAGGAGATAATGAATCCACCATTGATGGTGAAAGGTCCACGGTATTTGGGATGCTATGTAAATCTACCTGTATTACATTCGTGGTTACCTTATTGCTTTGTGGAACGGGAGTTTTAACTGTAGCAATGTGTCCCATAGACGAACGCCGTGCTAATAAAAGATCTTGTGAGACTCTCCGTTCCATAATTGCAATTCCTTGATCAATTACTGAGTTTGCTCTAACAATAAAATTATCTATGGGGCCAGTAATGTTTGATACATCCACATTTAACCTACTCTTGTTCCCTCTGGTATTTGCCATCTATAACAATGAATAAATAAATATACAGCTATCAAAAGATAAGCACTTAGTCCTGGAAATATATTTTACCCGTAAATGTTACTGGTCAACTGGACATTAGACGTTAGAGGGGGGGCCCGGTCCGGTCTTGCTCGGTCTGGAACGGGCATGAACGGGCCCGCCCTTGGCCCGGGCTTCGCCCGGCGCGCGTCCCGCGCGCGTCCCGCGCTGCGTCAGCGAGTTCCAATTGTATAGTGCAGGTAGGCGGGCAAACAGGCGAGGGGGGAGTGTCCGGGAAGAGGCAGCAGCTGTTTGAAATCTTCACGCTGCAAGCGCCTCGCAGTCCCTCACACCCTTTCGAAGCGCCCAACAAAATCCATAAACAAAGGGTTCAAGAATCCTGGCACGAGCGGCACCCGCGGAGCGGGGGCCGCGAATCAGCTTTCAAAGACAAAGGGTTCAGGAATCCTGACACGAGCGGCACCCGAGAAGCGGGGGCCGCAAGTCAGCTTTTAAAGACAGGTAGGCGGGCAAACAGGCGAGGGGGGAGTGTCCGGGAAGAGGCAGCAGCTGTTTGAAATCTTCACGCTGCAAGCGCCTCGCAGTCCCTCACACCCTTTCGAAGCGCCCAACAAAATCCATAAACAAAGGGTTCAAGAATCCTGGCACGAGCGGCACCCGCGGAGCGGGGGCCGCGAATCAGCTTTCAAAGACAAAGGGTTCAGGAATCCTGACACGAGCGGCACCCGAGAAGCGGGGGCCGCAAGTCAGCTTTTAAAGACAGGTAGGCGGGCAAACAGGCGAGGGGGGAGTGTCCGGGAAGAGGCAGCAGCTGTTTGAAATCTTCACGCTGCAAGCGCCTCGCAGTCCCTCACACCCTTTCGAAGCGCCCAACAAAATCCATAAACAAAGGGTTCAAGAATCCTGGCACGAGCGGCACCCGCGGAGCGGGGGCCGCGAATCAGCTTTCAAAGACAAAGGGTTCAGGAATCCTGACACGAGCGGCACCCGAGAAGCGGGGGCCGCAAGTCAGCTTTTAAAGACAGGTAGGCGGGCAAACAGGCGAGGGGGGAGTGTCCGGGAAGAGGCAGCAGCTGTTTGAAATCTTCACGCTGCAAGCGCCTCGCAGTCCCTCACACCCTTTCGAAGCGCCCAACAAAATCCATAAACAAAGGGTTCAAGAATCCTGGCACGAGCGGCACCCGCGGAGCGGGGGCCGCGAATCAGCTTTCAAAGACAAAGGGTTCAGGAATCCTGACACGAGCGGCACCCCGTTATTCATCCAGCTGGCGATGTTCCGAAGGCAATTTTTTAGTGGGTCAAAGGTAGACTGAGAAGGGGAATCATATGAAAAAAGAAGCTGTATATCATCCGCATAAGATGTGGCCTGTATTCCAGATAGGGAGATGATCTCGGCCCGCGGGGAGAAATATACATTAAACAAAAGAGGGCTTAGTGAAGAGCCCTGAGGCTCATAGAGTGATCATACAATGTGAGGGGTTTATCTCTAAAAAAGTACCTACATGCTTGTATGCCCAGATCATGAGCAATACAGGTATAGATAGAAACAACGTCAATTGTAACTAGTATGTAACTGGGTTGCCAAGGGATATCTTGAATCTTATTAATGAAATCCATGCTATCCCTGCAATATGCAGGCAAATTCAGGACATAAGGACACAAAAAAAGTCCAACTAAATAGAAGTATTTTCCAACAGATTACTATTAGCAGATATAAGGGGCCTGCCTGAAGGAACATTTTTATGCTTATGTACCTTTGGGAGAAGATAAAAGCAAGAGGCAATGGGATTCTTCACTAATAAAAAACGAAATTCCTCCTCATCTAAAAGACCCAGGCCATGCTCACTAGTAAGTTGAGTATGATATTCCAAAATAGTTTGTTTATATACAGCCACTGAGGCTTTTTCATAACTGCCTGAAAGTGGCAATAATTTTGCACAAAATCAGAAGGACAAAGAAAGGCCTTGGACTCCCTGGGTAAAAATCCCCTATTTATCCTGCTGACAACGAGGGGTAATGTTGTGTTATGGGACATCAACAAATGTAATAGGGAACCACAAAGACAGCTAGGTAGTTATGAAAGGGCCTCCCTGACTGTATAAAAACAAACTATTACAGGACTAGTCCCCTGTCCTGAAGTGTAAAGAAAATAATACAAGTGGGCAGGTTAGGGATACCCTGCCCCCCCAGGCCTTGTGCAGGAGACCCAGAGGGACCCCCCGTGCAAAAAAAAAACATTCATCAGCTTTTTCATGATCTTGTGGGACTCTCATAGGATCCTGGGGAAAACTAAAAAAAAAGAAAATAGGGGGCGGCATTTTCTTCAATGTATATAGTATATATGGGGAGGGGGGAGTAGGCAGGGCCACTCTCCCAAAGCTCCTAGGGGCTGGGTATAATATTTAGGGGGGCGTGCATCCCCTTACCCGAGCCTTAGTGGGCCCAGGACACTCCATCCCCTTGGGTTGATTTCTTTTTAAATAATGGAAGCAGCCATGAGGCCCCTGCTTCCACCCAAGCCTGTGAAGGCCCTGATGATCTCCATCCCATGTGGCTGAAACCATAAATAAGGGAAAGGGGAGATGCGGTCCCTCTCCATGAGCCTGTGAAGGCCACAGGGACCCCATGCTCTGGGACTGTATATTATCTAACAGGGAGGGGGTCCATGCAGCCCCCTGCCTGAGCTCAGCTTTTAAAGGCCTCGGGGACCCAATCCCTCAGGCCTGTCTTAGTGATCGTGTCCTGGAGAGCTCACCACCAGGATCCAATAGTTTTCTGTCCCGCACTACAGCAGGCTGGGAAACATATGTTTGTTTCCAACTGGCGGTAGTATTTTTAAATCTCCTAACAAATGGGAGCAAACAGTTAAGTCTGCTCCCACCCAGCAGGAGATTTGAAGATGCTCCGGCCAGCTGGGAGCAGACTTATGTTCTGTTTCCCTACCAGCACTGATGCTGCCCAGAAGGAGAATGCAAAGCTGTTCCCTTTGGGAGGGAGCAATGCCGGCTCCCACACCATTTTTGGGTGCCCAGGTGGGCCCTTGGGAACCCACCTATAGTTAAGAGATGGCTCAGGGGGATGGGGTCCTCTGAGCCTATTAAGGCTCTGGGAGGGGGGCAGCAGTCTTCCTCTCCTTAGATATTAGCCCTGAGGGATTGGGCCCCCGGGCCCAAGAAGGCTTGCAGAGTGGGACCGTGTAGACCTCTCCTCTTTCTAATTGTATTACGCACTGAGGAATGGGGTCACTGGGGCTACAATAGGCTCACGGGGGCAGATGCCCCCCATCTCCTTAACTATCTAATATGGCCTAGGTGGATGGGGTGCCTGGGGCATAATAAGGCTTGGGGGGGCCACGTGGCCCCCTTCACGATAACACACAGCCCAGGGTGGTGGGGCCCACGTTCGGTCAGGGGGCACATGGCCACCTTCCATTTTTTATTGTATTTGTCCCCAGGGGATGGGATTCCCAGGGCCAAAATAGGCTTGGGGAAGGGGATCCATGCACCCTCCCCTTAGTTATGTAATATGTCCCCATATGAATTCCCCATGGTCAGTTAAGGCTCAGGGGCTGCAAGCCCTCCTCCCCTCAATATATATGCTTGGGCCCCAGGGGATGGGGCTCCCTAGGTCCAAAGGTCAACCCTTCAGAGCAAGACCCCTGACCTTTTGGCCAGGATATTGCTCTCCCGGTGCACAGCTCCACAGTGAGTGCCTCGGACTCCTGCACCCTCCGCTGACCCCAGTTTAAGGCCTGCACCTTGCTCTGCCTTGCTTCTAGCCTGCTCCTCTTTGGCCTTCTGCTGCCTTCCTCCCTCTTGGTTTCTGCTGTTTCTTTTTCTTACTCTTCTCATCTTCTTTATTACTTCCTTTATTGCTTATTTACTCCTTCTCATCTTCTTTATTATTTCCTTCATTGTTTACTCACTCCTTTCTCCTTTATTTAGTTCTTTTTTTTCTTTTTCTCTTTTTTGCATCCTTTCCCGCTGCTGCAGCTCCTATGGCCCCTCTCCTTCCGCGCGTTCCCACCTCCCAGCTGACCCGCCCTCCCTCTACTTAATGGCGGCCACACACATCGGACGCGTCAAACGCGTACCAAAGGCAAGCCCATCTGCGCCCGTCCGCGACCCGTCCATGACCCAACCGTGACCAGTGCCAGGAATCCTGGCCCTCCGACCCACCAGCACTACAGCTCCTCGGCTCTCTATGCTCTCAACGTCGGCAAGAACAACAACTGCAAGCTCTCCTCACCTCTCGACACCCACGGACCCTTCACCTGTTAACACTGCCGCCACTCCTTCGCCGAGACCCAGGCCCCTCCTCCACTGTCCAGCAACAACTCCACCACACCACAAGCCCTGCAATGAATTCTCCTCAACGTCTGCTCCCTCCGCAGACATGCCACGGAAATCTGGGACCTCCTCCACTTCACCACACCGGACGTCGCCTTCCTCACCGAAACCTGGACAAGTGCCGCTTCGGGACCCGGCATTGGAATCGCCAACCCCGAAGGCTACGAGATCACATGGAAGGACCATCCCAACTGAACTGGAGGAGGCATTGCCATTGCTCACAAGTCCAACCTCTGCCTGAGCACCTACACCGACAGACCTACAGACCAGATGGAACACCTCCACTTCAAAATACAAACCAACCAGTCCACCACCGTCCGGGACACCCTCATCTACAGCCCCCCTTGGTCCCCACAAACCTTTCTACGAGTCCATCACTGACATCATCACCCACAAGCCATCACCTCCACTGACTACACCCTGCTGGGGGACCTCAAATTCCACCTCAACAACCTCCAAGAAACCAACTCCACCTCCCTCCTGGATAACCTGCACAACATCGGACTCAAACAGATCGTACCAGAACCAACGCACTCAGCAGGATACACACTCGACCCCATCTTCACAGCAGGAAACTCCATCGCCTTCAGCCGAACTCTGAAAATCTAGACGAACCTGCAGATGCCTCGAAAAGCTATGGAGGAACTTCAAAACTACAGCAGACCACAACAGAGTTAAAGCAGCCACCACAGCCCACCACAAGCTCATCAGATGCTCAAGGAAGAAAGCACTCCTAGACAGAATCTCTACCCATGCACACAACAGCAAGGAACTTTTTGGCATCGTCAAAGAGTTTGTCCAAACTAACAGCAAGACTACCGACATCCCACCCTCCACAGGACCTCTGCGACAAACTCAGCGCCTTCTTCAATCTCAAAATCAAGACCATCTATGACAACTTCGACGACAACAACCCCCACGTAGAACCCACACCCGCCACCTCCCACAACACACAGTCCCCGCAGATCCCTGCTCCCACCACATCTGCCACATAGCCGCAGACATCATCGGCCCTGTGCTTCAACAAAACATCAACCTATCCTTCGAGACACCCTCCATCCCCGATGACTGGAAACACGCCAAGATCAACCCCCTCCTGAAAAAACCCTTGGCGGATCCTACTGACCTCAAGAACTACAGACCGATCTCCTTACTCCCATACCCGCAAAAGTCATGGAAAAAGCCGTCAACAGTCAACTTGCCTCCTTCATAGAAGAAAATATCCTCGACTCCTCCCAATCAGGCTTCAGGAAGATCCACAGCACCAAAACTGCTTTTCTCGCCACGACAGACGACATTCACTCCCTCCTCGACAGAGGAGAAACAGTGCCCTCATCCTCCTGGACCTTTTCGTGGTCTTCAACGGGGTCTCTCATCGCACCCTAGCCCGCAGACTCCACAACACGGGAATCCGAAACAAGGCCTTCAACTGGAACCGCTCATTCCTCTCAGACAGAATGCAATGGGTCAGACTCCCCGCTTTTCTTCCCGAGACCCACACTGACCACTACGGAGTCCCGCAAGGATCCTCCATCAGCCCGACCCTGTTCAACATCTACATGGCACCGATCGCATCCATCGTCAGATCACACAGACTCAACATTGTATCGTACGCCGACGATGCCCAACTCATCCTCTCCCTATCCAACTAACCCAACATCTCCAAACACAATTTCCAAGAAGGAATGGAAGCAGTCACCAACTGGATGAAGAACAGCTGCCTACAATCCAACACAGAAAAAAATGAAGTACTCATCATTGGCCCACAGCCCGATGCCTGGAACGACACATGGTGGTCCCCCACCCACTGGAACCCACCTCCCCCACAGATAATGCACGCAACCTCAGAATCCTCTTGGACTCCGAACTCAAAATGGACCGCCGGATCAATGCTGTCACCTCCTCCTACTACCAATCCCTCCTCCAAAAGACCTTCAACTTGATTCCCCTCGAACACAGAACAATAGTCACCCACGCCCTCATCAGCAGCAGACTGGACTACGGCAACGCACTCTACGCCAGGATCAAAAAGAACCTCACCCACAAACTCAAGAATGTCCAGAACGCTGCTGCCAGACTGGTCCTCAACCCACCACGCCACTGCCACATCAGCCAACACCTACAGACACTACACTGGCTCCCTGTCGAGAAGAGATTGACGATTCTCCAAGTATCATGCAGAGAGAATCTTGCTTTCATTAAAGACAATGGAGGCTGACATTATGCAATAACTTTTATTACTGTCCAAGACATGCAGCCCTTTAAAGTATAACAAATACATCACAAGTAAAAACATTCCAAACAGCATAACAAAGCACCATGGTAACCAACTATCTTCCTCTTAGAACTGCGAAAGGTAAAGTAACTGTAGGTTCAACTTCTTTCATATTAAACGGCACTATGAAACCTTTACAAGGAAGCAGAGTCTGAAAGAAAAAGGGGGTAACGTAAGAAATAATTGTTTCCGGTTATGACAAATAGATTAAAGACAAAATGGCATTAATAGCAAGAATAAACATTTTATAATAAAAACATTTCTTAACAAACCATCCACCAGGGAGTGGTGGGAGGGATAATGTCAGCCTCCGTTGTCTTTAATGAAATCAAGATTCTCTCTGTATGATAATTGGAGAATCATTATTTCATTACAAGGCCGGAGGCTACATTATGCAAGGTTAAAGCTTTTCAATGCTATATTGCTTACATGTTCTACAGGTTTAAGGTAAAATTTAACAAAAGTGGAAGCATTTGACCAATCTGCTGCTTTAAGAATATCTGACAGGGATCCTCCACCCCAAAATACTTTACTGGCCATAGCGCCACGAGAAGAGTGTGCGCCGAACTTGGATAAATCTATACCGGCTTCAAAAATCACTGTTCTGACCCATTTCGAAATTGTAGCAGAAGAGACTGCCTTATAGGGTTTGACAAAGGAAATTAGTAGTTGGTTTTCATTGCTAGGTCTAATACACCTTCATACAACTTACCACACATAGTTTGGGACAATCTAAAAAATAAGGGTAGTAAATGTTCTCAGACATGGTCTTGGTCCTTTTCCATATTTCGAACAAACTCTATCCAGGGAATAAATCCTGTTGCATATCTCTAACGCTTTAACATCAGACACTCTTCTAAAAGATATTAGGCAAAGTAATGTAGCTAGCTTAATGGATAATTGTTTCCTTGTAAGGAAACAGTTATCTGGCCAGGATGAAAAAAGGTCGAAAATAAGGTTTACGTTCCATAAAGAATTATATTTGGGTTTAGGGGGACGTTTAAGTCTTATACCCTTCATCACTCTACGAATTAAGGGATCGGTACCAATAGAAAAATCATTTAACAAAGAATGCCCTGCAGAAATTGCTGATCTGTAACAATTTACTGTTCTATAACATAGTCCTGAATTAAAAAGGTCCGCTAAGTAGTTTGCTACTTCTACTAGAGGTGCGTCCACGGGATCCATATCCCGTTCCAGGCACCAACTACACCATTTTTTCCATTCACCGGTGTATCTTCTCCTTGTTCCCGGAGCTCATGACTCATCCAATAGGCTTTTAGCCTCTCCTGAAAGGCCTGAGTATCTTCTTGAACCCCTGAAATCTTCCAGGCAAGAAGGTTCATGTTTCCTTCTAAAAGTAGAGGGTGTATGTCTCCTTCTAGGCCCTGAAGGAGGTCTAAACTCCCTGGAATAAGACGTGGAACCTCTATCGCTAATTCAATCACACCTGGAAACCATATTTGGGAGTTCCAAAAGGGAGTAATTAGAACAATGCGGCAACGCTCCGTTCGAACTTTCAAAAGAACTCTCTGGAATAGAGCGAAAGGAGGGAAGGCATAGAAACTCAGTATGTTCCAAGATTGGAGAAGTGCGTCCACCGCAATTGCTAGGGGGTCTGGTCTCCAGCTAAAATATTGATCTATCTGGAAGGTTAGTCTGCTGGCGAAAAGATCTATCTTGAAGGGCCCCCATAGGTCTTGAATTCCCTGGAAGACTAGAGGATTCAGTTTCCAATCGCTCGAGTCTCTCAGGAATCTTGAATTCCAATCCGCCCTTGTGTTTAGATGGCCCTGGAATGAATTCTGCTCTCAGAATAATTTTCTGACTCCAGCAAAAGTACCAGATCTTCTTGGCTAGATCTGCCAGAATCATTGATCTTGCTCCTCCCAAACGGTTGATGTAGGAGACGGACGTAAAATTGTCCAGTTTGACCAGGACTACACTGTTTTTCAGAGTTGACTTGAAACTCCTTAAGGCGTTCAAGCTCGCCATCATCTTTAAACAATTTATATGTAAAGTGAGTTCCTCTTGGGATCATTTACCCCCTGTTTCTAACTTTCCTAATCTGGCACCCCAGCCTAAATTGCTTGTGTCGGATTGCAAGATGTGATCCGGAGTATTTCTGAATATCGCTTTCCCATTCCAACTGTCTATGTTGTTCCGCCACCATAGGAGGTCCTCTCGAGTCTCGGGAGACAGGGGAATGCTGTCTGAGTACCAAAGAGCTTTCTTCAGGCCCGAGGATTTTAGTCACTGTAAAGACCTGTAGTTAAGGGGTCCTGGTGAAATCGCTAGAATGGATGAGGATAAGAGTCCTACTACTCTTGCTAGTTCCCTCAGGCTCACTGTGTCTTTGATAATTTTTTCAAGGGGAGTTGCAACAGGGCTGAAGATGTGTTTACCTGAAAACCTAGGAGCTCCAGATTCTGCGAAGGAGTCATGACAGATTTTTCTATGTTGATGATGAAACCTAAACTCTCTAGAAGGTCCACAGTCCATTTCATGTGGATTAGTAGTTCCTCCAGTCGTACTCCTCTCCTCCTTAGGGAGGTCACAACAGGTCTCAGGATCTTGCTGAAACACCAAGGTGCTGAGGAGAGACCGAAGGGAAGACAACGAAATTGGTAGGTTACGCCCCTCCATAAAAAGCTTCGGTATTTCTGAGATTCCGGATCCATAGGGATTGTAAAATATGCATATTTGAGATCTAGTTTTATGAGCCAATCTTTCTCTTGGAGGATGTCCCTCAGAAGATGGATACCTTCCATCTTGAATTGTCTGTACACAAGAAAGGAGTTCAGAAGCTTTAGATTTATTATGGGATGCCAACCCTTGTCTTTTTTCTTCACGAGAAAAATTGTACTCACAAAACCGGGGCTAGTGTTTGATGCAATGTAAATTGCCCCATTGGAGAGCATTTGACACACCTCTTCGTCGACCAGAGCGGATTGTTCCTGGTCCAGAGTAGGTTCTCTGGGAATTGAGGTCTGGTAAGGAATAGTAATATTTTGAAACCTTTTACAGTTTCCAGTACCCAGGCATCGTTCGTTATTGATAACCAATTTTGGATGAAAGTAGAGAGTCTTCCCCTACCATTGGGAGGGAAGAACCAGAAAGAACTGTCCTTACCTTGATGTCCTTGGCCTTGGAATCTTCCCCGATTGCTTCCACCTCCTCGAGTGCGGCTGTTGCACCCGCCTGAGGGAAGAAGGAATTGTTCCCCCGGAAGTATTTTCCATACCCACATTGGGTCTGTTGATAGAAAGACGATCTATTGTATCTGTATCCTGCCCTGTCAGCCCTTCCAAAAACTCTACCCCCGAACATAGGTCTCATATTACTTTGGGCCTTATTGAATGCAGAGAAGGTGGAGACGTATTTGCTAAGTATCTTAATAAAGGACTCGCCGAAGAGTAGCCCATTCTGGTCTCCCTCAATGTCTTTATTGGCCAGGTTCCCTAACTTTGGGTTCATTCGCAGTAGAATGGCTCTTCGTCTTTCGGATGTAAGACTAGCATTTGCCTTTCCGAGGAGGCATAGGGCATGTTGACTTCATCCTCGTAGGAGCTCGGTGTCAACTGGAGTACCATTCATGGAGGACTCTTCTGCAAGGTCTAGAATTCCGGCAAGGGGGCCTAGCGTGTCCTGTAACTTATCTTGACACTGCTTAAGGCAGTGTTCAAGTCCCTTATGAGGATCCCTTCCAGTTTTAAAAAGAAAGGTCAATAACTCTGGATCTAGTTTGGGGTTCATGCCTACCTTGTTGTCCAGGAAGGGTCTAGGACATTCGGACCTCATTACGTTTCGTGAGTCCCTCTCAAGGGGTTTCCTGATCCAAACCTTAATAAATTTTGCTACGTGGTCTGGTGGGCACCAGTCGGATCCTCTAGGATGGGTGATTTTGGAGGGGTTAAACATCTCCATCCCTGATGGGTCCTTAATGAACCCGGAGTTGGTGGGTTGTTTTAAGTCTTCGTCAAGTAGGTCATCAAATTTTTCTAGAGGATCGAAAACATACTCATCAGCCTCATTATCAATATCGATTGGGGACAAATAGTCATCAATGTCAACAGGAATAATGTCTCTTGTGCCGCGAAGGACACCTGGTCTCTGTGCCGTGAAGGACACCTGCACTCTTTGCGCCATGAAGGTCGCTCATTCTCTTTGTGCCGCTCGGGACCCCTGGTTCATTTGTAGCGCACAGGCTTCCAATGGCTAGGACCTGGTCACTCGTAGCGCAAAGGCTACCATAAGGTTCAAGATGCTTTGACTTTTTTAAGACCTTACCGCCTTTTTTAGGGAGTGGGTCCTCCTCCTCGGAAGAAGCTACCGTGTCATCTTCAGGAACGTCCCTTTTTCTTTTTATAAGAGCTACTTCTACCGCCTCTTTTAAGGAGGACTTTAACTATCTCTCAAGAGACTCATAGGAGAGTTTTCTGTGAGGGGGGTCTCACTATTAGATTCTATATTGTTTTGTGACATCTCCCCTTTTTTTATTTTTTTAAATGGACTGGTTATTGTCCATAAAGTTTGCAATTAATTTCCTTCGTTAGAACTATATACATATATATATATATATATATATATATATGTATATTACCTACTGGCGGTCGCCAGTAGGTAGTTATAGTTAGGACCACGTTTCCATAGGAAAACCTCAACATTCTATTTTGAATAACTTTGGCGCCGGTCGACGAATCCTCGCGAATTTCTCAAAATAGGTGGGGCGCTACGCTCCGCTCCTACCCTGAAAGTCTCGGGGGGATCCGTCAAGCGGGGGCTGAGATAAAAGGGGGGTCCCAAAACGCGTTTTTCCCATGCATTTTTCCATAGGACCTTTAGAACGAGCTACAGCCCGAACGGCTGAACAGAATTACTCAAAATTTGGCAGAGAGGTAGTCCCTAGGTCAAGGAAGTGCCTTTTGTAGGTTTGGTGTAAATCTGTTCAGTAGATTCTGAGAAAATAGCCTTTAAATCAATATATATATCTGAGCCCGCTTACGGTACGCTTACCGTACGCTTACGGTAAGCGTACGGCGGCGTGCGCGAGCGCGATTCTGATTGGCTGTTAGATCTTAGTAAACATTCGAATCGGCCGAAACCAGGAAGCGGCGGCCGCCATTTTGTGTATTTCACTCTGAAAAAAAAGAGTGAAAACAAGGAAAGGGGGCAATGAGGAGAGTTACAGACCCCCTAACATTTGTAAGGGGGTCAAAGAAGGACAGAAAAGTACAAAAAAAACATTTATTGATTTAAAAAAAAATCACGGGGTACGCGTACGGTAAGCTTACGGTAAGCGTACGGTAAAAAAAATAAAAAAAATAAATGAAAAGCAGATTTAAGAGTTTAGAAATTAGGGAGCTCTAAAAAGAGCTGTTGTGTTTATGAAGTCATTTTTTTAGTGGTACCTACAAGTAAGTACCGATGCAGAGTCTAAGGTTCAAGAGGAAGACTCTGTTCCCTTCATCATTGAAGTGCACACCATCTCCTCTATAAATGTCTTGCATGTCATAACGCAAGTTGTTGTGGTAAATGGCACCCATACCATAGTCACGGAGGAAAGCAGAAACAGATTTGTTGACGTGCTTTCTTGCTTTGTCAATCTGCGGACAGAAATGATTGGACCAGTTCCATTTTTGCCTTTGGCATATGTTGGAAAACACAAAGGCAGTTTTAGGGAAAAGTGAAAACAGTTGTGCAAAGGTGTCCTTCATAAGCATTTCCAGACCTGCCCCAGTCAAAGTGCCTAGGTCATTGCCACCACAGTGCACTATTATGAGGTCAGGGTGTTGGATTTGCATGAAGGATTTCACCAATGGCATCAATTGGTGCCACTTTAACCCTCTCTGACCAATCCATTTAATGTCTACATTTGGCAAAGCAAGGTCTCTCACCATATCTGTTTTCTCTGCAAACTTTTCACTCCAGAAGACATAGCTGTGCCCTACAATCCACACTGTGAACATCTTCAAAGGAGATCTGGATGCACTCAGGAGGTGTCTTTCAGTAGAATGGCAATATGAAAAGAAAGACAGTTTGGAAATGGAGGCATACATATTTTTTTAAAAACAAAAAGAACTGATTGGCTGTTTCATACCATTCTAGAATAAAAACTAGGCTGTATGTGAAAATTAATAGAAGCATGTTTTGTATTGGTACAAAAAAATGTGTAACCAAAGAACAGTACTACGGATTTGCTGTTAGGTTTGAAAAGTCAAGCACTCTTGCTCTGTGGAATTGAAACATTGTGTGTCGAACTTCTGACCTAACTGCACACAGCAGTGTTCCATGAGCTGTTGCTATGGTAGCAGGCAGAAGTCAAGTTGGGGGAAGGGTACTAGGCAGAAGTCAAGTTGGGGGCAGGGTACTTTTGGAAAAGGGTTCGTTTTCAACCAATAGAAATGTGTGATTACATGTGAAAAAAAGGGGGAAGCACTGAGATTTGAAACTTACATGTATATGTGTGGAAAAATAGAGGGAAAGTTTGCCATTATCTGGTTCTGCTGAGAGGAGAGAGGTGAACACAACAGAGATCCTGGCTCTGATAATCTGCTGTTTGAGTGTCACATTTCTTTCACAACTAACTAATTTTAAAGGTGAGTTTACAGTTTGAGAGGGTATGTATGTGGTAACTTAAGAAATGAATAATAGAAATGGGAATTGTTTTTGTTGTAGTTACACATGGTGGTTTCATAATGTGTCAGTGTGTAAAAGTGATTTACACTTGCCCCGAAAAAAAAAAGAGCAGTAAGTGTGCTTTCAAATTGGCAAAGAAATTTCGTTTTGGGACTAATGTGAAAACATGACTCTGTGTGCATAGAAGAATTATAGGCAGAGATTTATTGCATCTTGCTCTGGTGATTTCACAGTTGCATTAGATGGAAAGGGGGAGCGAATTTTTTGGGGAAGAAGCAGAGGCTTAGCACACACCCATGTGCTTGCCGTGTATAGTCATGCACAGTATTAAGAAGCCAGTGGGCTTTTCAGGTTTAAGTCTGTAATGCAAATACATTCAGCATCACTAAGGCTGGTTGCCCTTGCTGGAGTGTAGGCAGACACAGAGAATACACATGGTGGTGGTCTGAAAAAAAAACAGCTTGGACACGTGCAATTAAATAAATCAAAAATAGTGGTTTCATAATGTGTCAGTCTGTAAAAGTGATTTCAAATTGTAAAAAGAGATTTTCATTTGGCACGAAAAAAAAAGAGCAGTAAGTGTGCTTTCAAATTGGCAAAGAAATTTCGTTTTGGGACTAATGTGAAAACATGACTCTGTGTGCATAGAAGAATTATAGGCAGAGATTTATTGCGTCTTGCTCTGGTGATTTCACAGTTGCATTAGATGGAAAGGGGGAGCGAATTTTTGGGGGAAGAAGCAGAGGCTTAGCACACACCCATGTGCTTGCCATGTATAGTCATGCACAGTATTTAGAAGCCAGTGGGGTTTTCAGGTTTAAGTCTGTAATGCAAATACATTCAGCATCACTAAGGCTGGTTGCCCTTGGTGGAGTGTAGGCAGTCACAGAGGATGCACATGCTGGTGGTCTGAAAAAAAAACAGCTTGGACACGTGCAATTAAATAAATCAAAAATAGTGGTTTCATAATGTGTCAGTCTGTAAAAGTGATTTCAAATTGTAAAAAGAGATTTTCACTTGGCCCTAAAAAAAAAGAGCAGTAAGTGTGCTTTCAAATTGGCAAAGAAATTTCGTTTTAGGACTAATGTGAAAACATGACTCTGTGTGCATAGAGGAATTATAGGCAGAGATTTATTGCGTCTTGCTCTGGTGATTTCACAGTTGCATTAGATGGAAAGGGGGAGCGAATTTTTGGGGGAAGAAGCAGAGGCTTAGCACACACCCATGTGCTTGCCATGTATAGTCATGCACAGTATTTAGAAGCCAGTGGGGTTTTCAGGTTTAAGTCTGTAATGCAAATACATTCAGCATCACTAAGGCTGGTTGCCCTTGGTGGAGTGTAGGCAGTCACAGAGAATGCACATCGTGGTGGTCTGAAAAAAAAACAGTTTGTACATGTGCAATTAAATAAATCAAAAATAGTGGTTTCATAATGTGTCAGTCTGTAAAAGTGATTTAAAATTGTAAAAAGAGATTTTCACTTGGCCCTAAAAAAAAAGAGCAGTAAGTGTGCTTTCAAATTGGCAAAGAAATTTCGTTTTGGGACTAATGTGAAAACATGACTCTGTGTGCATAGAGGAATTATAGGCAGAGATGTATTGCGTCTTGCTCTGGTGATTTCACAGTTGCATTAGATGGAAAGGGGGAGCGAATTTTTGGGGGAAGAAGCAGAGGCTTAGCACACACTCATGTGCTTGCCATGTATAGTCATGCACAGTATTTAGAAGCCAGTGGGGTTTTCAGGTTTAAGTCTGTAATGCAAATACATTCAGCATCACTAAGGCTGGTTGCCCTTGGTGGAGTGTAGGCAGTCACAGAGAATGCACATGGTGGTGGTCTGAAAAAACAGCTTGGACATGTGCATTTAAATAAAAGAAAAAAAAGTGGTTTCATAATGTGTCAGTCTGTAAAAGTGATTTCAAATTGTAAAAAGAGATTTTCACTTGGCCCGAAAAAAAAAGAGCAGTAAGTGTGCTTTCAAATTGGCAAAGAAATTTCGTTTTAGGACTAATGTGAAAACATGACTCTGTGTGCATAGAGGAATTATAGGCAGAGATTTATTGCGTCTTGCTCTGGTGATTTCACAGTTGCATTAGATGGAAAGGGGGAGCGAATTTTTTGGGGAAGAAGCAGAGGCTTAGCACACACCCATGTGCTTGCCATGTATAGTCATGCACAGTATTTAGAAGCCAGTGGGGTTTTCAGGTTTAAGTCTGTAATGCAAATACATTCAGCATCACTAAGGCTGGTTGCCCTTGGTGGAGTGTAGGCAGTCACAGAGAATGCACATGGTGGTGGTCTGAAAAAAAAACAGTTTGTACATGTGCAATTAAATAAATCAAAAATAGTGGTTTCATAATGTGTCAGTCTGTAAAAGTGATTTCAAATTGTAAAAAGAGATTTTCACTTGGCCCTAAAAAAAAAGAGCAGTAAGTGTGCTTTCAAATTGGCAAAGAAATTTCGTTTTAGGACTAATGTGAAAACATGACTCTGTGTGCATAGAGGAATTATAGGCAGAGATTTATTGCGTCTTGCTCTGGTGATTTCACAGTTGCATTAGATGGAAAGGGGGAGCGAATTTTTGGGGGAAGAAGCAGAGGCTTAGCACACACCCATGTGCTTGCCATGTATAGTCATGCACAGTATTTAGAAGCTAGTGGGGTTTTCAGGTTTAAGTCTGTAATGCAAATACATTCAGCATCACTAAGGCTGGTTGCCCTTGGTGGAGTGTAGGCAGTCACAGAGAATGCACATGGTGGTGGTCTGAAAAAAAAACAGTTTGTACATGTGCAATTAAATAAATCAAAAATAGTGGTTTCATAATGTGTCAGTCTGTAAAAGTGATTTCAAATTGTAAAAAGAGATTTTCACTTGGCCCTAAAAAAAAAGAGCAGTAAGTGTGCTTTCAAATTGGCAAAGAAATTTCGTTTTGGGACTAATGTGAAAACATGACTCTGTGTGCATAGAGGAATTATAGGCAGAGATTTATTGCGTCTTGCTGTGGTGATTTCACAGTTGCATTAGATGGAAAGGGGGAGCAAATTTTTGGGGGAAGAAGCAGAGGCTTAGCACACACCCATGTGCTTGCCATGTATAGTCATGCACAGTATTTAGAAGCCAGTGGGGTTTTCAGGTTTAAGTCTGTAATGCAAATACATTCAGCATCACTAAGGCTGGTTGCCCTTGGTGGAGTGTAGGCAGTCACAGAGAATGCACATGGTGGTGGTCTGAAAAAACAGCTTGGACATGTGCATTTAAATAAAAGAAAAAAAAGTGGTTTCATAATGTGTCAGTCTGTAAAAGTGATTTCAAATTGTAAAAAGAGATTTTCACTTGGCCCGAAAAAAAAAGAGCAGTAAGTGTGCTTTCAAATTGGCAAAGAAATTTCGTTTTGGGACTAATGTGAAAACATGACTCTGTGTGCATAGAGGAATTATAGGCAGAGATTTATTGTGTCTTGCTCTGGTGATTTCACAGTTGCATTAGATGGAAAGGGGGAGCGAATTTTTGGGGGAAGAAGCAGAGGCTTAGCACACACCCATGTGCTTGCCGTGTATAGTCATGCACAGTATTTAGAAGCCAGTGGGGTTTTCAGGTTTAAGTCTGTAATGCAAATACATTCAGCATCACTAAGGCTGGTTGCCCTTGCTGGAGTGTAGGCAGACACAGAGAATACACATGGTGGTGGTCTGAAAAAAAAACAGCTTGGACATGTGCAATTAAATAAATTTTTAAAAAAGGTTTCATAATGTGTCAGTCTGTAAAAGTGATTTTCACTCGGCCCGAAAAAAAAAGAGCAGTAAGTGTGCTTTCAAAATGGCAAAGAAATTTCGTTTTGGGACTAATGTGAAAACATGACTCTGTGTGCATAGAGGAATTATAGGCAGAGATTTATTGCATCTTGCTCTGGTGATTTCACAGTTGCATTAGATGGAAAGGGGGAGCGAATTTTTTGGGGAAGAAGCAGAGGCTTAGCACACACCCATGTGCTTGCCATGTATAGTCATGCACAGTATTTAGAAGCCAGTGAGGTTTTCAGGTTTAAGTCTGTAATGCAAATACATTCAGCATCACTAAGGCTGGTTGCCCTTGCTGGAGTGTAGGCAGACACAGAGAATACACATGGTGGTGGTCTGAAAAAAAAACAGCTTGGACATGTGCAATTAAATAAATTTTTAAAAAAGGTTTCATAATGTGTCAGTCTGTAAAAGTGATTTTCACTCGGCCAAAAAAAAAAAGAGCAGTAAGTGTGCTTTCAAAATGGCAAAGAAATTTCGTTTTGGGACTAATGTGAAAACATGACTCTGTGTGCATAGAGGAATTATAGGCAGAGATTTATTGCGTCTTGCTCTGGTGATTTCACAGTTGCATTAGATGGAAAGGGGGAGCGAATTTTTGGGGGAAGAAGCAGAGGCTTAGCACACACCCATGTGCTTGCCATGTATAGTCATGCACAGTATTTAGAAGCTAGTGGGGTTTTCAGGTTTAAGTCTGTAATGCAAATACATTCAGCATCACTAAGGCTGGTTGCCCTTGCTGGAGTGTAGGCAGACACAGAGAATACACATGGTGGTGGTCTGAAAAAAAAACAGCTTGGACATGTGCAATTAAATAAATTTTTAAAAAAGGTTTCATAATGTGTCAGTCTGTAAAAGTGATTTTCACTCGGCCCGAAAAAAAAAGAGCAGTAAGTGTGCTTTCAAAATGGCAAAGAAATTTCGTTTTGGGACTAATGTGAAAACATGACTCTGTGTGCATAGAGGAATTATAGGCAGAGATTTATTGCATCTTGCTCTGGTGATTTCACAGTTGCATTAGATGGAAAGGGGGAGCGAATTTTTTGGGGAAGAAGCAGAGGCTTAGCACACACCCATGTGCTTGCCATGTATAGTCATGCACAGTATTTAGAAGCCAGTGAGGTTTTCAGGTTTAAGTCTGTAATGCAAATACATTCAGCATCACTAAGGCTGGTTGCCCTTGCTGGAGTGTAGGCAGACACAGAGAATACACATGGTGGTGGTCTGAAAAAAAAACAGCTTGGACATGTGCAATTAAATACATTTTTAAAAAAGGTTTCATAATGTGTCAGTCTGTAAAAGTGATTTTCACTCGGCCAAAAAAAAAAGAGCAGTAAGTGTGCTTTCAAAATGGCAAAGAAATTTCGTTTTGGGACTAATGTGAAAACATGACTCTGTGTGCATAGAGGAATTATAGGCAGAGATTTATTGCGTCTTGCTCTGGTGATTTCACAGTTGCATTAGATGGAAAGGGGGAGCGAATTTTTGGGGGAAGAAGCAGAGGCTTAGCACACACCCATGTGCTTGCCATGTATAGTCATGCACAGTATTTAGAAGCTAGTGGGGTTTTCAGGTTTAAGTCTGTAATGCAAATACATTCAGCATCACTAAGGCTGGTTGCCCTTGGTGGAGTGTAGGCAGTCACAGAGAATGCACATGGTGGTGGTCTGAAAAAAAAACAGCTTGGACATGTGCAATTAAATAAATCAAAAATAGTGGTTTCATAATGTGTCAGTCTGTAAAAGTGATTTCAAATTGTAAAAAGAGATTTTCACTTGGCCCTAAAAAAAAAGAGCAGTAAGTGTGCTTTCAAATTGGCAAAGAAATTTCGTTTTGGGACTAATGTGAAAACATGACTCTGTGTGCATAGAGGAATTATAGGCAGAGATTTATTGCGTCTTGCTGTGGTGATTTCACAGTTGCATTAGATGGAAAGGGGGAGCGAATTTTTGGGGGAAGAAGCAGAGGCTTAGCACACACCCATGTGCTTGCCATGTATAGTCATGCACAGTATTTAGAAGCCAGTGGGGTTTTCAGGTTTAAGTCTGTAATGCAAATACATTCAGCATCACTAAGGCTGGTTGCCCTTGGTGGAGTGTAGGCAGTCACAGAGAATGCACATGGTGGTGGTCTGAAAAAACAGCTTGGACATGTGCATTTAAATAAAAGAAAAAAAAGTAGTTTCATAATGTGTCAGTCTGTAAAAGTGATTTCAAATTGTAAAAAGAGATTTTCACTTGGCCCGAAAAAAAAAGAGCAGTAAGTGTGCTTTCAAATTGGCAAAGAAATTTCGTTTTGGGACTAATGTGAAAACATGACTCTGTGTGCATAGAGGAATTATAGGCAGAGATTTATTGTGTCTTGCTCTGGTGATTTCACAGTTGCATTAGATGGAAAGGGGGAGCGAATTTTTGGGGGAAGAAGCAGAGGCTTAGCACACACCCATGTGCTTGCCGTGTATAGTCATGCACAGTATTTAGAAGCCAGTGGGGTTTTCAGGTTTAAGTCTGTAATGCAAATACATTCAGCATCACTAAGGCTGGTTGCCCTTGCTGGAGTGTAGGCAGACACAGAGAATACACATGGTGGTGGTCTGAAAAAAAAACAGCTTGGACATGTGCAATTAAATAAATTTTTAAAAAAGGTTTCATAATGTGTCAGTCTGTAAAAGTGATTTTCACTCGGCCCGAAAAAAAAAGAGCAGTAAGTGTGCTTTCAAAATGGCAAAGAAATTTCGTTTTGGGACTAATGTGAAAACATGACTCTGTGTGCATAGAGGAATTATAGGCAGAGATTTATTGCATCTTGCTCTGGTGATTTCACAGTTGCATTAGATGGAAAGGGGGAGCGAATTTTTTGGGGAAGAAGCAGAGGCTTAGCACACACCCATGTGCTTGCCATGTATAGTCATGCACAGTATTTAGAAGCCAGTGAGGTTTTCAGGTTTAAGTCTGTAATGCAAATACATTCAGCATCACTAAGGCTGGTTGCCCTTGCTGGAGTGTAGGCAGACACAGAGAATACACATGGTGGTGGTCTGAAAAAAAAACAGCTTGGACATGTGCAATTAAATAAATTTTTAAAAAAGGTTTCATAATGTGTCAGTCTGTAAAAGTGATTTTCACTCGGCCAAAAAAAAAAAGAGCAGTAAGTGTGCTTTCAAAATGGCAAAGAAATTTCGTTTTGGGACTAATGTGAAAACATGACTCTGTGTGCATAGAGGAATTATAGGCAGAGATTTATTGCGTCTTGCTCTGGTGATTTCACAGTTGCATTAGATGGAAAGGGGGAGCGAATTTTTGGGGGAAGAAGCAGAGGCTTAGCACACACCCATGTGCTTGCCATGTATAGTCATGCACAGTATTTAGAAGCTAGTGGGGTTTTCAGGTTTAAGTCTGTAATGCAAATACATTCAGCATCACTAAGGCTGGTTGCCCTTGGTGGAGTGTAGGCAGTCACAGAGAATGCACATGGTGGTGGTCTGAAAAAAAAACAGCTTGGACATGTGCAATTAAATAAATCAAAAATAGTGGTTTCATAATGTGTCAGTCTGTAAAAGTGATTTCAAATTGTAAAAAGAGATTTTCACTTGGCCCTAAAAAAAAAGAGCAGTAAGTGTGCTTTCAAATTGGCAAAGAAATTTCGTTTTGGGACTAATGTGAAAACATGACTCTGTGTGCATAGAGGAATTATAGGCAGAGATTTATTGTGTCTTGCTCTGGTGATTTCACAGTTGCATTAGATGGAAAGGGGGAGCGAATTTTTGGGGGAAGAAGCAGAGGCTTAGCACACACCCATGTGCTTGCCGTGTATAGTCATGCACAGTATTTAGAAGCCAGTGGGGTTTTCAGGTTTAAGTCTGTAATGCAAATACATTCAGCATCACTAAGGCTGGTTGCCCTTGCTGGAGTGTAGGCAGACACAGAGAATACACATGGTGGTGGTCTGAAAAAAAAACAGCTTGGACATGTGCAATTAAATAAATTTTTAAAAAAGGTTTCATAATGTGTCAGTCTGTAAAAGTGATTTTCACTCGGCCCGAAAAAAAAAGAGCAGTAAGTGTGCTTTCAAAATGGCAAAGAAATTTCGTTTTGGGACTAATGTGAAAACATGACTCTGTGTGCATAGAGGAATTATAGGCAGAGATTTATTGCATCTTGCTCTGGTGATTTCACAGTTGCATTAGATGGAAAGGGGGAGCGAATTTTTTGGGGAAGAAGCAGAGGCTTAGCACACACCCATGTGCTTGCCATGTATAGTCATGCACAGTATTTAGAAGCCAGTGAGGTTTTCAGGTTTAAGTCTGTAATGCAAATACATTCAGCATCACTAAGGCTGGTTGCCCTTGCTGGAGTGTAGGCAGACACAGAGAATACACATGGTGGTGGTCTGAAAAAAAAACAGCTTGGACATGTGCAATTAAATAAATTTTTAAAAAAGGTTTCATAATGTGTCAGTCTGTAAAAGTGATTTTCACTCGGCCCAAAAAAAAAAGAGCAGTAAGTGTGCTTTCAAAATGGCAAAGAAATTTCGTTTTGGGACTAATGTGAAAACATGACTCTGTGTGCATAGAGGAATTATAGGCAGAGATTTATTGCGTCTTGCTCTGGTGATTTCACAGTTGCATTAGATGGAAAGGGGGAGCGAATTTTTGGGGGAAGAAGCAGAGTCTTAGCACACACCCATGTGCTTGCCGTGTATAGTCATGCAAAGTATTTACAAGCGAGTGGGGTTTTCAGGTTTCAGTCTGTAATGCAAATACATTGAGCTTCACTAAGGCTGGTTGCCCTTGCTGGAGTGTAGCACTGTGGACATGAGCTTTTTAAAAAATCTGAAAAGTGGTTTCATAATGTGACAGTTTGTAAAAGAGATTTTCACTTGCCCAAAAAAAAGAGCAGTTTGTGTGCATTCAAATTGGCAAAGAAATTTTGTTTTGTGACTATTGTGAAAACAAATGTAGTAATATATTTAAATACAATAAAGGATTTTTTTTTTAGTTTTTTTCAGGTATTGCTGAAGAACAGTGAACAAAATTTAAGATGCCTACAAAATCTCGAGTTCAAAAAACGCTAAAAAAAAAACTATATTTGAAGACAACTGGAGGACCAAAGTTAGTAGAAGATGCTCATGTTGGGAAAAAGAAAAAATCTTCTGGTAAGCAGAAAAAACAATTTCTTAACAAAATATTCAAAACAAAGAAAAATGTACAAAATGTCTGTCCTCGGAAAAATGTAACAAAACATAGAGAACAGCAAAAAATTGAGAATTTAGTTAATGCAAATATACCTTCTGCAATTGAAAAGTTTAACATAAACAGAAAAACAGCGTTTAAAGAGATACGTAGAAAAATGTTTCAGAGAAGAGTTATGTCCAATTTGATAAAGGATGTAAAGAAATATAAGCAAAAGGCAAAATATTACAAGAGAAAAAAAGAAATTGAAGCCATTGCAGCAAAAGCATTAGAATTAAAAAGGAAACTATTCATATTAATTTTGAATAGGATGCGTACATTAGATAAAATGGTTAATGTACTGAAATCACAAAGCAAAAGCAAAAGAGTAGTGAACAGAACAAACTTTTGTAAAGTGTTTTTAGGAAAGTGGATGCATAGTTCAAGTAGTGAACCTTTTTTTAATGAAGAGAGCTATTTTCAAAGTAATAGTTTGCTGCATGCAGTTGACACCAGAGGTCGTTCATACGAAGTAAAAAATGGTTGCATAATGGAGAAGGAGATAATGGTTCCAAGAGATGAGGTACAAGTGATGGCAGATGAGGCAATGGGGAGACGTCCTAAAGCCCCAGTGTACACTTGGAATTGTAGTAGTATTTGCACTGTGCGTCAGGAATCTATTGACAGATTTCGAGAGTTTCTAAGAGAATATAGTAAAAAAAGTGTAAAACAAAAGATTAAGGTGCTTCAAAGTCTGGATCCATGCAGAGTGAGAGAGAATACTGGTTTGCAGGGTCATTCTCTTGCTTGTCTATCTAGAAAAGTGTGCAATAGTGTTTTCCATCATTTTAGGATGCTGGCTGTTCATCATACTGAAATGAGAAAGTTTGTGAGACGGTTGTATTTTGCCAAAAGTCCAGCAATAAAGTTAAATGAATTGAATAGGGCTCTGTTCCGAGGAACGGTATCAGATGTAGAGAAGGTTGTTGATGAAATTCAGTTTTGTTACTTTGGTCCTGAACAAAACAGTGCAGAGAAGGACACAGTAAATGAGGCAGAAGTGGAAGAGAATGTAGAACCCTCTGTAAGTAACACATTTAATGATCACATAACAAAATTTGCAATAGTCTCTAATGAAAGACCAAATGTTACTTGTATTTGTTGCCGCAGAACTCATTATAGAAAACAAACTAGGAATGTTGATCTCTACAGAAAGAGTGAAAATGAAGATAATTATAAGTGGATGGATTTTGCCACATATATATTTCTTGAAAATTGTTTTGAATTGGGTGAAGATCAGCGTATTTGTAAATACTGTTACAACAAGTTAGAGGAAAATAGAATGCCGACCAGAGCTGTACATAATAATTTAGAATTGGATGCTATTCCTGCTGAACTTTCTGAATTAAATACATATGAGTCTATACTCATTCAATGTGTTCATCCGTTCCAGACCATAGTACGTATGGAGCCCAAAACTGGTAAATTACCTCCTTCAGATTTACTGAGAGGTTTAAAAGGTAGAGTGGTGTATTTGCCCTTGGATTTGAAAAAAAATATGGAAACTATTGATGCGGATACTTTGGAAACTGAACCATTAATTATTCTGGTTAATGGTGTACCTACAAAGAATAAGAAGATTTGGCAGGAGCTGGTAGATGTGCGGAAAGTACAAAGAGCAAATTTGTATTTGAAAAAAAATAACAAATGGTATGAATCAATTTATATAGAAGAAGAAGAAGAAGAAGAAGATTTTCAAGAACACACAGAAACACCAACTGGACAAATTGAAAAAGTGGACAAGTCAAAGGAAGAAGAAATTTATGAACATTTTAGCATACATCCTCTCCATTCGAAAGAAGTTATGGGAGACAATATTGATCTCTTTCAGATGAAGAAAGCAAAAGGAAATCCCGTGAGTGTATGGGAGGAGAGCTTGGAAGCTCGATGTTTTCCCCAGCTGTTTCCTAAAGGAAAAGGAGGACGATACGATGAACGTCCAGAACAGATTCCAGCTTCAGAGTATCGGACTACAAGACTATATGCTGAAGATCCCAGATTTCGACAAAGTATTCCTTATTTGTTCCATCTTTTATTTGAAAGCGACTTGTCTGCACTGTCTTATGCAGTAAATCACATTTTAAAAAGTGGAGTACATTTACAAAATGTGTCTGCTAAGGATTTTATGGAGAAAGTGCAGCACCGAGATGATCATTTGGAAACACAACTGATCAATCTGATGGCTTGTCAGCGTGGGACAAATGAATATTGGTACCGACGCCATGGTGAACTAAAATGCATGTTACGCAATTTAGGAACACCAACATGGTTCCTTACCCTAAGCTGTGCCGAGTACGCTTGGGATGATTTACTGGATTTTCTACGAGAGGCCAATTCAAACATTAAAAACATCGAATACAAGACAGCAGGAGAACTGTGCTCATTGGATCCGGTTAATGTTTGCAGATATTTCAATCATAGATTTGAGGCTATGATGTCCTTCATCTGCAATAAAAAAAATCCACCCCTTGGAGAAGTAGTGGATTTCTTTTGGAGAAAAGAGTACCAGGCAAGAGGTGCTCCTCATATTCATATGCTGCTGTGGATCAAGGATGCCCCAAAGTTTGGAACAGATACTGATGAAGCAGTGTTATCTTACATTGAAGAATATGCAACATGTGGTATACCAAAAAGCACAGAAGAGAACAACAGTTAAAGGAGCAAGTTCTACGTTTCCAAAGTCATCGGTGTGGAAAATACTGTCGACGGAAATACAAGAGCAAAGAAAAATACTACACTAAATGTCGATTTGGATTTCCTAGACCTGTTCTTTCAAATGGAAGAGTCAACAGTTTTATGTCAGCTGTGAGACATACTATCACAAGAAAATCACCTAAGAATACCTACAACCTTAAAAGAAAAGAAGAATCAAAAAATATAAATGACTACAACCCAGTCATTTTATCCATGTGGAACGCTAACATGGATATACAGTATGTAGCTGACAATTCCATTGCTGTTGCACGATATGTAACGTCTTACATTACGAAATCAGAAAAAACAGAATTGAAGGAAATGTGGGAAGAGATTTCTCACGAGAAGACTGTCAGTAAGAAGCTGTACAGTTTCAGTTTGAAGATGTTATCGCATCGAGAAATTGGATCCTACGAATGTTCAGATAGGTTATCTTCTGCAAGTCTCTACTCGAAGTCAAGAAGAATAATTTGGGCAAGTTTAGGCCTTGCAGCAATGAGAAATCGGGTACTGAAATCTGTTGGAGAAATTGAAGATTTGGCTGAGAATGACCCAGAAAGTACAGATATATTGAAAACAAACATGTTGGACACATATTATCCCAAGAGAAGTCATCATCTGGAGAACATGTGTCTCTATGAAGTGTTGCAGAACTACATTTATTCACGGAAAGCTGCAGAAGACATCAACAGTGGAAAATATAAAGTTGTTGGTGAAGAAGGATGTTTGGTGAAGCAAACCAAAGGAAGTTTGATAAATCACCGGAAGCTGAGTTGCGACACTACCGACAAGAAAGAATTTTACTACTTGGCTCTTTTACAGTTGTTTAAACCATGGCGTACAGAGGATGAACTACTGGGAGAATTCCAGAGCTATGAAGATTCTTTTAATGCTTGCAAAGACAGCATACAATGCAGTACATTCTCAACTTATCTGCAAATGTTAAATGAAGAAATTGAACAGGAAACTACAATTGCAGCAGAAATAGCTAGAGACAGTTCTCAGGACAGCCAAAGTTCTGGAACACTCAGTCAAGATCCCCTAGGACAACCAATCGTTGAAAATGAAGCATCAATAGCCATGAATGAAGTGGAAACGGCTATGAATCAAGCTCAAGAAGAATTTATAGACTTACAAAATTTGGAAAGACAACTGAATCAAGAGCAGCAACACATTTATGAAGAGATCAAAAACAAAATTGATCACGGATTTCTACATGAAAAAAAAGAGTGCTCATGCACATCATTTCATCCAATCAGGATGTATGTAAGCGGACAAGCTGGCACTGGAAAAAGTTTCCTAATTAAAGTCATCAGAAGCTACCTAAAGCAAAAAACGGATTCTACTTTGTCTTGTGTGGTTACTGCTCCAACTGGGTTAGCAGCATATAACATAAAAGGAATCACCTTACATCGTTTGCTAATGTTACCAGTGGAGCATGAGAACAAAATACAATTCAACAAGCTAACTGGAGAAGCATCCTTGGAAGTTTCAAGAGTATTGAAGAAGATGCAAGTTCTCATTATTGATGAGGTGAGCATGGTATCAAACTTAATGCTTGCCTTTGTGCATTTAAGAATGCAGCAAATTTTGAAGACAGACTATGACGTGTTATTTGGTGGAAAACACGTCATAGTTTTTGGGGATCTTTTGCAACTTACTCCAGTTAAAGGACAACCAGTGTTTAATACTGTGACACATGAAGACACGAAGAAGTCATTGGGAAGCATTGGAAATACAAATATTTGGTCCTTCTTTAAGTACAAGGAACTTACAACTAATATGAGGCAAGCAAACGATGAAGAATATGGAAGTATTCTGAAAGATATCAGAATTGGACTACTCACAGAAGTTGGGAAAAAAGCATTACAGAGTCGGCTGCTACATAATTTATTTCCAAAGGAAGAAATAGTTGCAGAGAAAATATACAAGAATATTGCAGAAAACAAAAGTGTCATCTGCTTAATGCCAACTCTACGTGAATGCTCAATATTTAATGAGGAGCTTTTGAAATTGGAAAAGGAAGAGATCAGGAAATTGGAAGCAGTGGACAAAATTGAGGATGGAAGAATTACTGTCACAGTAACAGGCAAACTGAAAAATAAATTGGACTCACTAGAGAAGAACATCTCCAAAACAGCAGGATTAGAAAAAAATCTATATGTTTGCATGAACTGTAGAGTATTTTTAAGGAGAAATTTGGATGTTGAGAAAGGCTTAGTGAATGGAGCGATGGGAAGAGTTGTGGGTTTTATTAATTATCAGAAAAAAGAAGGAATTGAATGTTTACAGATAAAATTTGATCAGATAGATGAAGTTAAAGATATTTGTCGTTGTACAGTTCGTTTTATGCTTGTGAAAGACTTATATGTACGTAGGAAGCAGTTTCCGTTTTCTCTAGCATATGCTGTAACTATCCACAAGTCTCAAGGATTGACTGTAGATTGTGCATTTGTGAACATTGGTTCAACTGTGTTCAAAGAAGGTATGGCATATGTAGCTTTGTCACGAGTGAAAACATTATCAGGTTTATTCATGATAGACTTTGATGACTCAAAAGTTAGTGCTGATACAAACTGTGTAAAGGAGTATAATAGATTAAGAAGAAGCTATGCTCCTCATTTAGGTCAGTATCCTGTGTTGGAGAAACGTGTAGTTTCTCGTAAAAGGAGAAATGAGAATATCTGTAATGAAGATATAGAGAAGAGGAAAAAAAAGAGGAGTGATGTAATTGCAAGCAAAAAGAAAAAGGACAATGAAGAACAGGTTGTAGGATGTCATTTTGAAAATAGCTCTGGTGTCAACTGCTACGCTAATGTAGTGCTGAATGTTGCATTTTATCTGGAAAGTTTGCAAGAGCAGATAATAGTAAATCAGGGAAAAAGATTCTGTTCAGAGCTGAGTCTCCTTTTTCAAAAGCTGAGTAAAGATAAAACTCAAATAGAAAGTGCTACTGATATTAGAAAACTTTTAGATGTATGTTCAGGACGAACACAGTTTTCTCAAAATGAACAGCAAGATACACACGAATTTTTGATGTATTTTCTTCAGGTAGTGGAAGAAGAAGGAGTTCCCATTGACATTTTTTTTGGTCTCTCTTATAAATGGGAACATAGTTGTGATAATTGTTATAATATATGTGGCTCTATTGTTGATAATGAAAGGTTTATTTATTTGACATTGCCAGAGAGTAAAACAGTCACTTTTGCAAAATTAGTTAAAGATGCTAATCATAGCATGAAATGTGGTGAGTGTAATTCTGACATGTTTTCAACATTAATTTTAAGGGAATACGGACAGTATGTAATTTTAATGATGCAACGATGTAGAGCTGATGGTTCAAAATTGGATACTTTAATAAAGAAGTTTACAGGACAGCAATTATCAATTTCAGGAAAAACTTTTGTAACTGTTGCAATAATTTTCCATGATGGACCTACTGTTACTTCTGGACATTACACAGTTTATCTAAAATGTGAAAAAGGCTGGACACTGTGTAATGATTCCCAATTGATTTTCAAACAACGTTTGCCTTTTGATTTAGCAAATTCCTATCTAATCTTCCTGAAACCTAAATTTTAGAGAGACTTGGCAAGATCTGGACAAAATAATTTTACCATTTTACTGGATTACCATTGCAATTTTGTAGAAAAAATATTTTTAAAATTATCATTTGGCCTAAAGGAAAGATAACCAATTGTAATGTGGACTTTTTTAATTTTTAATGCAATTTTGAAAAACCAATAATTTAGAGATAATCGGTAACTTCTGCACATTTTAAATTTTGGAATGCTATTGGACTGCCATTGGAAATTTTTTCAAAAATGATTTAAAAAATTACTATTTGGCCATGTGGAAAAGTAAGCAATTCTATTGTGGACTAAATAAATTATTCAAAAAATTTTCGTGAACCAAAATGTTACAGAGAATCGGTGAGATCTGGACAGATTAAACTTTAGAATTTTAATGGATTTCCCTTGGAAATTTATTCCAAAAAAAAAAAAAATACTATTTGGCCTAAAGGAAATGAAATCAGATGTATTTTGGAGTTATTTGAGATATAATATTGTGATTATACTTCTGAAACAAACATATCAGACGGTATTTTAAAGAAATAAGTATTGTTTTTAGATGATATTTTTTTAGAATAATATGCATTTCTGTAATGATAAGTTTAAGTGAGAAGAGATTCTGGGCTTTTTTAATACAATCTTTGAGATTGTTATTTTTTTTTGCCCGCTGTAAAATGATGAATGCAATTGCTTTCACAATTTATAGTGAAATGCAATATATTCTGAAAACAGCAAAAATAAGGCAAAAATATTTTTTGGAAAAAAATGTAAATATGTATACTGTATTATAAATTGTTAAAAAAATATTAATACTTTTTTCATTTTTTTCAGATCGATATAGAAAATTTTCGAAAACTACAACCATTTTTAAAACTATTTTTTAAAAAAACAAATGAATAAATATTTTTTTGAGTGAGTATGGTAAGTCAATAATAATAATTGTAGTCTCTCAAGGACCTTGTAATGTGATAATTGATTTTTAGTGTTTTTTTTAAAAAATAAAAAAAAGGTACGCGCACCGTACGCGTACGGTAAAAAAAAAAAAAAAAAGGTTTTAAAAAACATATGTAAAAAATAGATGAAAGGTAAGGTTGGCTCTTAAAAGAGCCGTTGTGTTCATGCAGGGACAGAGGAAAGAAAGATTGGGAATATTAGACGGTACGACAAGTGTGCTGATCTATTTTACTGTTCACTAGGGAAACACTGGTCTCCCTATAAGTAATTAGATCGTGACAAGTGGCGCACCGTACTTCAACCCTCGCAAACCGAGGGTTAATTTCCAGAGGGCCAGCAGAAGGAGATGCTCCCCCCACAGATGAAGGGCTCACCTGACCTGCAGAGGAAGGAGTCAGCCCTGCAGATGATGGTCCAGGCTGAGCTGCTGTGGATGTACTGGCTCGTCTTTCTGAAGAGTTACCTCCAAAAAGATGACCATGTGTCCTTCCGTGTACATCCTGGAGGTGCCTCTTCATGGTGTGATTCCCAAAGGAATACTTCCTGTCAGGATTACCTCTAGAAAGTACACGCTTACACAGACAGCAAGTAACTAAGGGTGCATTCACCTTTTGCTGGCCTTCTGGAAAAGTAAAATAATCCCAAACATAAGAAGGCTTTTGTTTCCTCGATCTCTGCCTCAAGACAGTGCTGCTGGTGCTAGCCTCACTCTCAGAAGAGCTCTGCTGTTCTGCCATCGTATCCCAAAGACAAACCAGCTCCTTCTCCCAAGGGATCACAAGCAGAAATGAGGGGAATGGGTGTGGTGTAGGAGAGTTCTAGAACTGAAAGTAGTTTCAACCAATCAAAAGTTGTGTTTCATGATCACATGACCTACCGTACGCTTACGGTACGCTTACGGTTCGCTTACGGCAAAAAGTATGCGTGCGCGTAAAAAAGACACGCGCTTGCGCGCATGCGCATAACAGTCACTCCCCGGCACTTCCGCGTAACGTGCGCGTGTGGCGTAAGCGCGCACGCGTCCCACGCGCAGTACGCGCGGCTACGCAAAGTGCGTAACTATACGCAAGCAGCGTAGATAGATTACGGACGTTGCGTAAACCGTACGCTTACCGTGAGCTTACGGTACGCGTACTAAAAAAAAAAAAAAAATCTGGAAATAAATTTTACATGTTTATTTTAAAAAATATATTAAAAAAAAATATTTAAGGATTTTGAAAATTTAAGCATAGTCTTTATAAAAGGAAAGAAAATTAAATTAAATATGTTTGAAAAAAATGAAAAAAAAAAAAAAAAATTAGCATTTAAAAAACCTTGCAAATTCACTGAAAAAACCATGGGTTTCACACACGTTATAGTTAGGAATTAGCATTTAAAAAACCTTGCAAATTCACTGAAAAAACCATGGGTTTCACACACGTTATAGTTAGGAATTAGCATTTAAAAAACCTTAGAAATTCACTGAAAAAACCATAGGTTTCACACACGTTATAGTTAGGAATTAGCATTTAAAAAACCATAGAAATTCAGTGAAAAAACCATAGGTTTCACACATGTTATAGTTAGCTGGACATTTTACTCGTAAAAAACCAATGAAATTGCCCCGTTATAGTTAGTTCAGCTAACTATAACTCGCGCGCCCGCAATGCACTGCTGATGACGTCACATATTACATCACTCATGACATGGTCAGTGACATCACTCATGACATCACTGATGACATCTCAAATGACATCACTGATGACATCACTGATGACATCATCCTTGTGATAGAGTGGCAGACCTCCTCTCACCCTAATATAAGCTTTGATACACACATTCAAAAATAGAGACTAAAATTTTCAAAACAATGGACATACCAATACCAGTTACAACAACCTCTTCAGTAATTCTAAGATCCACATACACATCCACTCATTCACCAACAGTCCTATACAGTCACTCATACATGTACTCACTCATCATATGTACTCATACACCTATACATCCTGTTACACAATGCCACTCATCCATAGAGTTACTCACACACATAGTCACTCATGCTAATAAAGAATCAAACATACATTTACTTGCATATACAGTTATACACACACCACCATACTTACTTCTACGGAAACTTACACATACTTAGTCTTTAAAACAATCACTTATAGAAACACATACTTATTCATACAGGAACTCTTTCAATCTCTCACTCTCACATATACTCACATATATACACCAATAGTCACATATACTAGTTTAAAACATATGTAGTTACTCATAAAGACACTATTGAGACAGTCGTTCACTCACTAACACACCCATACACACACTCATCCACCCATACAGTCCTGCACACATGCTGTGTTCAACACATACAAACAGTGAGTCACTCATTCATGCACCTATGCACTACGTAATACCCCCCACCGAACCATGCAGACACTCAGACTGATACTCAAAAAACCAACTAATAACCTATATAGACACCCATGTAGCTACTCACCAACCCATGCAGCCACTTATACACAAAGTGAGAGACTGATACAGATATTTACATATTTAAACATTACTCACTAAGCCATGTATTCACTATGATACACTTAATCAGTCAGTTACACAATCAATTTTTCAAAAACAAATCATCCATTTAGACACTTATATACCCATTTATTCTTCCATCGACCTTGAGATATACATATATAAAACATATTTAATTTTCAGAAAAACACACATTCACTGGATGATGTCATCAGTGATGTCATCAGTGATGTCATTTGAGATGTCATCAGTGATGTCATGAGTGATGTCACTGACCATGTCATGAGTGATGTAATATGTGACGTCATCAGCAGTGCATTGCGGGCGCGCGAGTTATAGTTAGCTGAACTAACTATAACGGGGCAATTTCATTGGTTTTTTACGAGTAAAATGTCCAGCTAACTATAACATGTGTGAAACCTATGGTTTTTTCACTGAATTTCTATGGTTTTTTAAATGCTAATTCCTAACTATAACGTGTGTGAAACCTATGGTTTTTTCAGTGAATATATATATATATATATATATATATATATATATATATATATGTATATATATAAAAATATCCAAACATCACAAGTTGCCCTGCATAGAGACGCCAACACGAAAGTAAGTATCACCTTCTTTATCTGCAGGCAGTAGGCAAAATGCGAAGAAGCATTTCCAGCAAGACGCCAAACGAGTCGGGCTCCATGCCCTTGTTCACTGGCGTATGTTGAAAGTCCCGGCAGCTGTGTGGACTTATTACCATATAACTCCGCCCATATTGGGACTTCGAATTGCAGCATTGCTTTGTGGGACAGGTAGTCCTACTTAATCCAAGGTGGGTGCTCCGGGACTTTTCAAACACTAAAAATGTCTTTCCCAAGTGGGTGCCAAAAAAAGAAAAAACACACTGTGCCTGCCAATGTTCATTCCTGCAAAAATCGGCACTTACTTCCCCTCAAAGCGCTCGTATTGTCAGGCTCTGTAGGCCCGCTGAATATGCGGGGGGGGGGCATCTCTGCGGCGAGGCGCGCCGCTCTTTAAATCCAAACATCACAAGTTGCCCTGCATAGAGACGCCAACACGAAAGTAAGTATCACCTCTTTATTTGCAGGCAGTAGGCAAAATGCGAAGAAGCATTTCCAGCAAGACGCCAAATGTTTCGGGCTCCATGCCCTTGTTCACTGGCGTATGTTGAAAGTCCCGGCAGCTGTGTGGACTTATTACCATATAACTCCGCCCATATTGGGACTTCGAATTGCAGAATTGCTTTGTGGGACAGGTAGTCCTACTTAATCCAAGGTGGGTGCTCCGGGACTTTTCAAACACTAAAAATGTCTTTCCCAAGTGGGTGCCAAAAAAAGAAAAAACACACTGTGCCTGCCAATGTTCATTCCTGCAAAAATCGGCACTTACTTCCCCTCATAGCGCTCGTATTGTCAGGCGCTGTAGGCCCGCTGAATATGCGGGGGGGCATCTCTGCGGCGAGGCGTGCCGCTCTTTAAATCCAAACATCACAAGTTGCCCTGCATAGAGACGCCAACACAAAAGTAAGTATCACCTTCTTTATTTGCAGGCAGTAGGCAAAATGCGGAGAAGCATTTCCAGCAAGACGCCAAACGTTTCGGGCTCCATGCCCTTGTTCACTGGCGTATGTTGAAAGTCCCGGCAGCTGTGTGGACTTATTACCATATAACTCCGCCCATATTGGGACTTCGAATTGCATCCAAGGTGGGTGCTCCGGGACTTTTCAAACACTAAAAATGTCTTTCCCAAGTGGGTGCCAAAAAATGAAAAAACACACTGTTCCTGCCAATGTTCATTCCTGCAAAAATCGGCACTTACTTCCCCTCAAAGCGCTCGTATTGTCAGGCGCTGTAGGGCCGCTGAATATGCGGGGGGCATCTCCGCTCTTTAAATCCAAACATCACAAGTTGCCCTGCATAGAGACGCCAACACGAAAGTAAGTATCACCTTCTTTATTTGCAGGCGCTGTAGGCAAAATGCGAAGAAGCATTTCCAGCAAGACGCCAAACGTTTCGATATATATATATATAGTATAGTCTTAGCGAGGACTTAAATTCCTTGAAAAGTCCTTCGTTAGTGCTCTTAATATCAGTTTCACTGGGTTAAACTGAACAGATGTGGAAAAAGGCTGTCTGTTGGCTGTGCGCTGTGAGTTGCCATGGAGACGCACAGCGCAAGCTGAAATAGCCCCTCTCTCAGGCTCTAATTTGGGCTTTGCGGGTCCCAAAAGGAGGACGCTGCTCATTTTGGTCTGCGGGTCACCTTGGGGAAAGCCGGTCCGGAAGTGGGAGCAGCGCGTGTTGCCTGAGAGATGAGGTATCTTTAATATAAATAAAATTATACTTGAACATTTGGGGGGAGGGTGAGGCGATTGGAAGTCGGGTCTTGTTGATTCTAGACAGGCACAGTATTTTATGGATAACTATTGTCCCGTTCGCTTCAGTGAATGCGGGCGCCCGGTGACAATGAGAAAATACCTCAGTAAGTGCTCGATAGAGCGAAATAAATAGGGAAACGAGAAAAGAGGGGAAGAGAACCCAACCATAAATTTAACAGGAGGTGATAACTTACCTGTTACACCATATTAATGTCTGAATGTTTAGCCTAGGTCGATAGGCTTACCTACCTTCCAATGAATCCTGAAAAAAATGTAGGTTAGTTTGTATAAATTACTCAAAAAGACATTAAAGTATAGAAGATTGGAAGAAGTTGTACTTAACTGTCCAGTGAGCAGCGAATAAAAGAGGAAGATAGTTGGTTACCATGGCGCTTTGCTATGCTGTTTTTACTTGTGATGTATTTGTTACACTTTAAAGGGCTGCATGTCTTGGGCAGTAATAAAAGTTATTGCATAATGTAGCCTCCGGTCTTGTAATGAAATCACTTTCAAGCTTCTTACCCACGCCCACAAAGCCGTCCACAACACCAGACCAGCCTACATGAACCACCACCTCTCGTTCCATGCACTCCAAAGATCCCTTTGCTTGGCCCAGCTCTCTCTTGCGACAGAGCCGTGCATCAAGAAGACCAGAACAGGAGGACACTCCTTTTCTTTCCTCGCGACCAAGGCATGGAACACCCTGCCTCTCCATCCCCGACAGACACCCTGACTCACCAAATTCCTGAAGGGACACAAGACCTGGCTCTTCACCGATGCACTGTACCACCCTGGAGACGCGCTTACCCCCCCTCCCAGCACCTTAAGACCCTTTTGGGTGAGTAGTGAGCCTTACAAACCCCTGATTGATTGATTGACACCACATACGTGAAAGGCTGTGCATGCATGGGGTTGGCAGCCAGATGCAATCACAACCCTGATCTAGATCAGGAATAATGGTTTAGAATATCAAAGACTTTGAGATAGGAGTCTGAGAAATTAGTAGGCTGAGCAAATGTTAATCATCTTGAGAAGGAATCAGCAATCCTATGAAGCACTAAAAACAACAAAGACTGAATAAAGTATTGTCTCAGATGAAAAATGTATTAACTCTATAATTAAGTATGGATCTTATTTTGAACTTGATGGGCAGGGTACACCATTCAAGATGCTAGAGTAACTGGATATGTTAATGTAACATGAGGATACGAAAGAGGGAATGAGTTAGAATGTGAGAATTTAGGTACACATCATAACACCAATGCAACGGGTAGCCCTTCTAAGATGGAATCCACTATAGAATATTTTTCAAGCTGGGACTCCGATTTGGCACAGGTGAAAGGGCATGTACAGAGAGATCTATTTGAGGTGCTACCGAATGCACGCTGAATGGTTTTTTTAAAGGTAAGGCGAAAGGGGGGAGAAGCTATGTGCGGGAACAACTCTGCGTGAAAGGTGGGATGAGTATGAAAGAAGTAGGATGGGCCATTGTGAGAAGGCAGACACCAAGGAATGAAGGGTGAATGTTTACTCGTTAAGGTACATGGAAGACGAGGATGTGAGCAATACGATTGTGAAGTGGGAGAGTGTACTAGGAGGATGGATAGTATAAAATGAAAAGAAGGAATATTAAAAATGGAACAGAGTGTATACTGACAAGTAAGAGAGGGCTTAATCACATCTAGGATTAATAGCATAGAGGAGACAGGAAGGGTAGGGTGTGGTCCTAAATGAAGTGAAAATTTGGGTATGACAGAAATAGAAAAAGACAGGAAAAAAATAAATAGAATCTTCATAATGAAATGTAATAGATGTATACAGGACGGAAAGCTTTTGAATCTATCTACAAATGATACCTATGTTCGTTGACAGTGAGAGAAGTTCAAATATGATCAAGAATAATACACAGAGAAAATGGAAATTTTGCGAAGGAAGATAAATGAAAATGTAAGTAAAACAGTAGTCTTATTGGATGCACATTTGGCATTGTTATTAGGGGGAACAAATTAGATAACGGGCTTAAGCTATGCAGCATGAACGTAAGAGCTGCAATCACTCTTAACATTATGGTCTTTTGGAAGTAAGAAATACAGAAAATAATTCTCATTAGGACAAAGTCACGTTTTATTAGGCTGGTTAATCTCGGATTGTGTTTCACATGAATGGAAATAAACACATTCTAAAGAGTAAAACAGTTTTTATGTATTTGAAAAAATAACATCAAACAAAATTGAAAAAAGGAGAAACAGAAAAAAAATATATATATTTAAAAGTTCAACAAGGCCCTGATGGAATCCATATAAGGGATGAAACTCGTTTGGAAATTTTGCGAACAAAGATAAATGAAATTGCCCTGAAGAAGTCCTTATAAGGGATGAAACACGTTGGCTGGGTCTGTTACAGTGCTTTTGGAAAATTGGATATTTAATAAAAAGAACTTTATATGAAAAGATACTAACATTTGACGATTGATTGAGAAAAGAAATGAAAAGACTTTGCATTGGAATCAAAAGGGTGATTACAGCTACGAGCAAAGCTTTGAATCTGAAATGTTCACTGGGATACATTGTTGCCCCCCTACTAATGAAAATAATTTTCCATAGATTAAGTTTTGTGAGCAGTCAGAACTCTAGGAGTGAGCACATGAGGACTTAATTGACAGGGATTTCTGACCAGTGCCACCCAAGGAACACTACTGCTACTCCTTTAGACGTTACACCATTACAATTTGGCAGATGTCAAGTCCATCATATTACAAGCTCTTTAAAGCACATTAACCATATTTGGATGGAGTGCTCTGTCTATCAAATTCTAAATAAGACCATTAGTGTTTAATTTTGATGTGTATTTTTTTGTTTTGCAGTAATTATTATTATCAGAAGAATTGATGCTTCCTATGAATAGGAGTCACTAAGTTATGACTGAGTTGGAGTAGGTAGGATTGAGCATATCATTTATTGAAGGTGATATAACTGGTGAAGCAAAAGCAGTGCATGGCAATTCTAGGTTATAACTACCGTGCCCGTTGTATGTGCTTTCAGGTAATTCAAGACAGTAGTAATAACGATCGGACCACAAACCAGGATTCTATCACTTTACACCAGATGCTATCTGAAGACACTTCCTTGTAGTGAACAGCTAAACATCCTGCACAGGGTCACCAGACCTTATCCTTCATAACTCAACCATAATATATGGTGCTGTTCAGCTCTCTCCTTGTGCTGATGTATCTGTGGCTGCTGAGTACCAATGCGGGTACCCTTGTGCAATGGCAGAAGGGTGCCTGCATTATGGGCAGGATTGTTCTTTTGCAGGAGGGCATGCCTTTCTGCACAAAAGCAATATTTAGTGGCATAGTTCTCTGTCTATATGTACTGCATTCTGCAGAACACATTGAAAGAGTAAATAACAAGCAGAAAGGAAGATATTGCTCCTCGTTACTCAGCTTTCGGGTAGACACACAGTTTTGGAACAGACTCAGGTTTATTGCCTTTAGTAAATCTGGGTTTGCATCAAGATACATCGGTAGATTCACAGGAACCCCCATGCTCCACCCATGTAATGCCTACCCGATACAGTGTAAAGCAAGCAGCACAAAGCCACACAAGGCAATGGAAATCAGCCCTTGAGTGGCTTTATGAATCTCAACTAGAATTTTGGTTTGTGACTGCACCAGAAAAGTGGCCAAACCACAATGCCACAAACCGAACCGGTTGATCTCGTTTTTTGGTCCCCCCCCCCCCGGCCCAATAGCCAGACACCAACTCCCGCATTGCAGGACACTTCTTGACCCCCAGCCTGAAAACAACACCTTCCAGCAGCCTCTGCCACTGAAAGGCCTGTCAAAGCCCGTCAAAGCCCGGAGGAGGCTGGGCCATCCCTCTTTCACCCAACCCCAGCTCAAGGTACTGTGCCTGCCCTGTCCCAGGATTGCCGCTCCCTCAGACCCTGTGCGGCCTGCTGTCCCTGTCCCGTCACTGCCGCTTTCCCTCCCCCTGCCATGACTGCTGTCCCTGTGCCTCCACTACCCCAGCCCTCACTCTGAATGCTGTCCCTGTGCTGCTGCATCCCCTGCACTGCTGCTCCCCCTGCACTTGCGTTGGCAGCTGCCCCAGTCCCAGTGCTGCCTGCTCTAGTTCCCAGCCCAGCGCCCAGGACCACCCTTCAGAACCACTGACGGAGGCCCAAGGACTGCCACACAGCGGATGTGCGCAATGGGCACGATGCCAACGAGCTGTCAGCTGTACAACACCTAACGCCAGGAGCCATGGCCTTTCTGCCACCTGATGGTACACTGCTAAGGAACTCCTAGACCTGGACCCCAGACGCCAAAAGAAAAGGTGCTTCTCCTCCTCCCCACGGTCCACCAAAGGACTAGTCACCTGCCAGAACTGCCACCTCTCCTGTGACACAACCTAAAAAAGAGCTCTTACCACTCCTGCCCACAGGATCAATGGCACCCAGCAACCGCTCCTTTTTATCCTGCTCAATGCCCACTCACTCTACAAACATGCCACGGAAATCTGGGACACCATCTCCATCGTCTCCACGGCACTGGCGTAACAAAACTTGAGGGGCCCCCTACAAGGTACATAGAGGGGACTCAATCAGGAGCTCTTGGCCAGAGTACTGTGCTGAGGGGGCCCCTGGAGCTTGGGGGCACCCCCGCACTGCAGGGGTTGCGGGGCCCTGAGTTACGCTACTGCTCCACGGACATTGCCTTCATCACCGAAATGTAGTTCAACCCTGCCTCGAACACCGACATCACCACCGCCACTCTTGAAGGCTACAAGATGATACACAGGGACCGCATCAAAAAAAAGAGGCATCGCCATTCATCTTCAAGTAAACCTTTAGATGCACCATCACCAATGACAACCCCATGCATCTCATGGAACACTTCAACTTCCTATTTCAAACTGATGGGAAGACCACGATAAGAGGCACCCTCACCTACAAACCCCTGGGACCCAGAGCAACATTCTGCGATGCAATACCCAACCTCATCACTCCCCTAGCAATCGACTCTAACCACTATATCCTACTCAGCAGCCTCAACTTCCTCGTCAATTACCCCAGAGACGTCAACTCTATAACCCTCCTGGAAAACCTGAACAACATCGGTCTTACCCAACTGGTCACCGAACCCACGAGCAAAGTTGAACACACACTTGACCCAATTTTCACCTCCAGCAACAGAAATTTAGGCACACCACAGACCTCACCTGGAATGGCTTCAGCATCATCGACACCCAGCACAACATCACCAGGCATCATATCTCCTCCCACCACAGCTGGAACATTGGTACTGAAACTTAGTGGTCACAGGCCCTCACCACCTCCCAACCCGAGGCTTCAACAGTCCTCAACCAGGCCCTCCCGATCTTCACCATTTGGATCAAAGACTGAGTTGCCCCACTGATAACTATAAAATCTAACAAGACCTCCAAACATGCCAGCTGGTACATCCCAGGACCACCAAGTGCAACTGCCACCAACTGGAGAAACCATGGTGTGCCATTAAGAACACCATCAACAGAGCAGCTCACAAAACAGCCCATAGCAACTATCACCGGCACATCAAAGAAGCCAAGAAAGCAGCCATCACAACCCGCATCGACCTCACAGCCAACCACACAAAGGAACTTTTCAAAATAGTCAAAGAATTCTCCAACCCGACAGCCATAGAGAAGACCATCCAACCCTCCAAAGAACTCTGCGAAACCCTGTCAGACTACATCCACAGCTAGATCACCATCTACAAAGATTTCAACCTCCAGCCCGCCACTCTCATCATCAACAACCTCAAACAACCAGTGAACATCAGCCAAACCATTATCACCTGGTCTCTGCTCACCGCCCTGACTACCTCACCCATCATTTCTTCCATTCACTCCGGGGTGCCCACTGAACCCTGCCCCATCACCTCTACAACCTCGCATTGGACCAAATCAGCACACAACTCATCAGCATCCTCAAAACCTCCATCTCCACAGCAACCTAAGAGGTTTTAGCCTCACAGCTAGAGCGGTCGACCTCAAAGCTAGGGAACTGGGTTTGAGTCTCGGCAACAACGCTCAACATCCTGTGATTCTGGGCAAATCACTTTATCTCCCCATGCCTAACAAAAAAATTAATGTGTCCGTCTGTAACAAAACTGGTGCTCATATAAAGCGCTCTGATACCCGATGTCTCGGGTCTAGTTTGCGCTATATAAAACTTTTTAAAAAACATGCAGACACCAGACCCCTCCTAAAGAAAGCCTCCACCAACCCCAGCGATCCAGAAAATGAATGATCGTTCTGATCTCCCTGCTCCCCTACCCAGCCAGGGTACTCAAGAAAGCCATCAACCAGCAGCTCACCGAATTCATGGAAGAAACCTACCTATAGGATGCTTCACAATCAGGATTCCATGCCAACCACAGAAGTGAGATAGCGCTGTTTGCCACCATAAACGATATCAGAACACTCCTTGACCACCGAAAAACGTGACCCTGATCCTCCTTGACCTCTCTGCGATGTTCAAAACTGTCTCCCACAACACTCTCATCTACAGACTCTACAACACAGGCTTACAGCAAAACGACCTCAAGTGGATCGCCTCCTTCCTTACAGGATGCACACAAAGCATCCAACTGTCTCCCTTCAGCTCTGCACCCAAAGACATCATATGCGGCGAATCACAAGAATCATCCCTCAGCCCCACTCTGTTCAACATCTACATGACCCACCTCACAGACATCAAATCCAACGGACTCAACATAATCTCCTACATAGATGATGCCCAACTGATGCTCGTGCTCACCGAGGATCCCTCCAACAAAAAAACAACTTCTGACAAGCTATGACCAACGTAGCCAAATAGATGAAAGACAACTGCCTCAAAATCAACTATGAGAAAACTGAAGTACTGATCTTTGAGGTGAACACCTACACATGGGACCACAGATGGTGGCCTGCAGAACACGGACCTACACCCACACCTACTGACCATGTATACAACCTCGGCATCATGCTCGACAGCCAACTGACCATGAAATGACAAGTCAACGCAGTCGCCTCTTCCTGCTTCCACATACTTCACATGCTCCTCACAATCTTCAGATGGATCCCAACCAACTCCAGAAGGACCATCACTCAAGCCCTCATCACCAGCCGCCTCGACTACGGCAATGCACTCTACACCAACATCTCCACTCAGCCTCTCGGAAGACTACAGACCATACAAAATACTGAAAATAGACTCATCCTGCATCTCGCCAAATGAACCCACATCGCCACCCACCTGGGAGACCTCCACTAGCTCCCCACCCAGGAAAGATGCCAATTCAAGATCCTCACATACTCCTACAAAGCCCTCCATGACCTAGTACCTGCCTACATCAACCTTTGACTGAACTTCCACCAACCTGCTAGACACCTGCACTCCTCTTCACTCCTCTTCGCACTCACCCCCTGCATCCGTTGCAGTGGCGGCCGCTACTTCTCTTACATCGCTGCCAAGACCTGAAGCGACCTTCCCCTCTAACTCTGTGCAGTCTCCTTGCTGGCATACTTCAGAAAGAAACTCAAAACCTGGCTCTTCAATGGAGAAACAGCACCAAGATACGCATAGGGGTGACAGTGTTGCGCTTTACAAATGCTGGTGGCTTGTTTGGTTGATTGATTGAAAATGTTTGTACATCGGGCCTTCCTATTTATATCCCATAGATAAGTGTTAAATGTCATGACCACATTATACAGGCCTTGAAATCCCTCCATTGGCAAACAGTAAAAGAAGACAAAAGTTTTATCCATATTTACTAAAGGTTCCACTGACCCTTGTATGACGCAAAGTGGTACTCAGTTTGACACAGATGGACAAATAGCAGTGACAAATACATATAGGAATTTATATGGAGGGTCTATATCCACTGCAATTGGCAGGCTTGACACTGCTGGCACCCTTGTGCTCAACAGCGTAAGGCTTAGTTAGCATCAGATCAAACAGCCAGATGAAGTCATGAGCAGGTGACTCTTAATCTGGTGCTGCGCTATTTTCTGCCATTTGCATAACGCAGCACTCAAATGTTTTTTACCACACTTAAGTTGCATTAAAGACAGTGAATCAGAGCCTTTCTCTGTTACAGAAGATGCTCCATGGTGACTCACTGAATGGTCATGTTAATTTGTTTGACCATTACTACCTTTCAAAAGCCTCAGATCTGCTAATTGATTGATCTCTCCATGCTTAGGGCTCCTCTCTCTGGAATTTCTGATCTTTGCAACTGAGAAAGGAAAATCACTGTCTAAAAAGCACAAGATCCTTAAAGACTCACCTTTCCATCCTTGTCATCTTTTCATAATCGTATCTTAGCCATGACAGCCCCTTCGGTAAGATTTCTAAGTCCTGCCATTCAAATGCCGAAGGCAAGATTCACCTTCTTTGCCTGTGCTGTCTGTACTCGTGCTCTTTATCAAGGCTTTGTCATCACATTACGAATATATTTGATGGCAGGTATCCACGCTATCCCCAACACCATGCTTTTGCAATTCGCCACCTCCTTTTATGTGTTCCCATAACACAAAGCGCTCTGAGGGCTCTACACATTATCAATTGCACTTAAAAAAAAACTCCACATAAATAAAAGAGGAGATAATATTGTCCCAACTTGTGCTATATAATTTGCCTTTAGTCAAATTCAAGTCAAATTCATTATCTTTCTTTGATTTTATAGATAAAATCATAAAAGGCAGATCATTAAAAATATCATACAGAATATCAGTGCCAAAATCATTTGTGTTTTAAAACCCCCATCAAAAAGCATTCAAGGAAAAAGCAAGTAGAAGGAGAGTTTAACAGCTGTAAAAATAGTAAGGTTGGCCTGACTTGGATAGAGTTCAGAGGTATGAAAATTGGGCATATGAACTTGTATCACAGATTGTTGTATTTTGACCATATCATAACCATGTGTAATGTATTGTTAATCAACATATTGTCACAGTTGCAAAGAGGCAAATCCGAATACTTAAAACAACCTTGATTAAAAGGGACTAAATGGGGAAATAAATTTAACTTGAAATAAGTGAGCAATCAGCGTTGGTGGCGAGACATATTCCAAGTCAAATAAGTTTCAATATTGCTAACTGTTTTGACCAATATTGCATGTCTCATAGAGTCAATCAATCAATCAGGGGTTTATAAAGCGCGCTACTCACTCATGAGGGTCTCAAGGCACTCGGGGGGTGCAGCTCCGGATCAGTCAAAGAGCCAGTCTAGAGTTCCATCCTGAATGTTTGCAGGGTAGGGGAGTGTTGGATGTTCATCAGGAGCTCATTCCAGGTCTAGGCTGTGATGTAGCAGAAGGCTCTCCCGCCTGCTCTGTTTCTGTGGATGCGGGGGACCTCTGCCAAGGCGAGGTCGGCGGAGCGTCGGTTCCTCTTGGGTACGTGGAAGGAAACTCTCTCGTTGAGGTATTTGGGTACGATGTTGTTGAGGGATTTGTAGGCATGGGTGAGGAGTTTGAAGGTGACCCTCTTCTTGACGGGGAGCTAGTGGAGGTCTCGTAGGTGTTGGGTCATGTGTTCGTGGCGCGGTATCCAGAGGACAAGTGTGGCTGCGGAGTTCTGGATGGTTTGGAGTTTGTGTAGAAGAGTTCTGTTGATTCCGGGGTAGAGGGTGTTGCCGTAGTCCAGTCTGCTGGTTATCAGAGCGTGGGTGACGGTCCTTCTGCAGTCGGGGGGATCTATTTTAAGGTCTTGAGGAGGATGCGCAGGCAGTTGAAATTGGCGGAAGCGACGGCGTTGATCTGGCAGTTCATGGAGAGGGAGGAGTCGAGGATGATGCCGAGGTTTTGTGCGTGGTCTGTAGGGGTGGGTGGATTCCCAAGGGCGGAGGGCCACTAGGTGTTGTCCCAGGTGGAGGTGCAGGGTTCGAGGATGAGGACCTCAGTTTTCTCTGAGTTGAGCTTCAAGCAGTTTTCTTTCATCCAGGCTGCAACGTCCTTCATTCCTTCCTGGAAGCAGAGTCTGGTGCCTTCGGGATTCTTCATGAGAGAGAGGATGAGCTGGGTGTCGTCAGCCTAGGATACTATGCTGAGCCCATGCTGTCTGACGATGGCGGCGAGGGGGACAATGTAGATGTTAAAAAGCATGGGGCTGAGCGATGATCCTTGGGATACTCCACAGTTGATATCAGTAGGTTTGGAGAGGAAGGGAGGGAGTCTGATCCTCTGTGTTCTGCCGGAGAGAAAAGATTGGATCCAGTCAAGGGCGGCTCCTTGTATCCCCGCGTCGTGAAGACTGGCTGCTAGCGAGCGATGTGAAATGGTGTCGAGGGCTGCAGAAAGGTCTAGAAGGATGAGGGCTGCAGTGTGACCCTAGTCTAGTAGCATGCGGATGTCATCAGTGGCGGAGTTAAGGGCGGTCTCAGTGCTGTGGTTGCTGTGGAAACCCAACTGGGAGGTGTTTACGATGGAGTTCTCTACAATGAAGGCGGTGAGCTGGGCATTTACGAGCCTCTCAGTGACTGGTAGTTTTTCAGGTCCGTCAGGTGGCCGTTGGTTTTTTGAGGAGGGGTTTAACCTCTGCCCATTTCCAGTTATCTGGGAAAATGCCGGATCTGAAGGAGGCATTGATGGTTCGTCCTAGTTCGGGTGCAATGGTGGCGGCGGCCCTGTGGAATATGTGCGGTGGGCAGGGGTCCGTAGGGTCTCCTAAGTGGGTTTTCTTCATGGTCCCGGTGATGTGTTTGACGGTGGCGGGATTCCAGGACGTGACGGTAGGCTTGTCGGCGGCGGTGGGGATAGGTGTGGTGTCCAGCATCTGTTAGTTGAAGTTGTCGTAGAGGACCTTGATCTTCAGATGGAAGTAGAAGCTGAGCTTGTTGCAGAGTTCCTGGGAAGGTGTGACGTCCGTGGCTTCGCAGGGGGGTTTGGTGAAATGCTGTATGACGTTGAACAGTTCTTTGGCGTTGGTCGCGCTGGTGTGCACTTTGTCTCTGATGAAAGTCTGTTTGGTGTCTCTTATGCGCTGGTGGTATTCCTTCAGGGCGCTCCTGGGGTGTTCCGTGCCTCCGAGGTCACTGTTTGGATGGTGGCGGAGGGGAGTGAGCTTGTCAGGCCATAGTCTTTTGTTAGTGCAGCATCCTCACGTTCTGATATCAACTTGTCCCAAAAAGCGGTTTCGACCCATTTGCCATCAGTACGAGTTTTTTTTTGTGGGGTTAACAAACATATCTGGCCACCCTAAGGCCTGCAAATTGCAAGCCACATACGACAGCCAAGGGATTTTTCTAGTTTCAGGCAATCCTGTAAAATGAGTCCTCTAAAACTCCTTTAACCAAATTGAATTCCAAAGTTTTAGAGGACTGAGGCGGAGCCGGTCAATTAAATAATCTATGCCTAATTCTTCGTGGACAATTTCATAGGGTATATTTTGACAAACTCCCAACAGGCTCCTTAAAAAATTGTTTTCAGCAACTTAGAGTGGAGCAACCTGGCCATATCCCCACATTCCACTGCCATAGCACACTGGAGGGATACATTTGGCCCTGTAAATTTCCAGGACCGATTGAATATGACTGCGCCCAACTCAGCGTGAAAGATCTCAAATGTTGAATATCACCATTTTAAAAAATAAAACGTTCTGATCTATAAGTGAGTGGCTAATTAAACTCAGAGTCCAATTGGATCCCCAAGTACTTAAACTTGTCTACCTGACTGATGTATTGGCCATCTATTACGTATTTCATAGTTTTCGTATTTAATGGTCCAATCTTCATAACGTGTGATTTTAAAGAAGTTTGTCGACAGGTCAAGACTATTCATAAAACTAATAAAAAGGATAAGGAGCTTTTGCAAACCTTTAGCAGTACGGGCAAATAAAATTGTATCGTCCGCATAGAGCAGGGCAGGGATAGAACAACCTCCTACTCTAGGGACGTCAACACCTGTAGCTATCAGAGCTTGCTCTATGTTGTTAATATAAAAAAAAAATTAAAAAGGAGCTAAAATACAGCCCTGCCGCACTCCACACTGAAGTTCAAAGTGCTCAGTGCAATCACCGTTAGGAGCAAACCTGACACTGGCGGAAAGGCCATTGTGCAAATCACACAAGAAATTAATTAAAACTAAATCAATATCCATCTGTTCCATCATGAACCAAAGCTTAGAGCGACTGACTCTATCAAAAGCAGAGCTAAGGTCCATGAAAGCCAGATGGATGCCCCCCTTCTTAGCCTTGGTTTATTTACAAGTTAATAAATAGAGGTTCAAAGTCTGCTCTATAGTACCCCGACTTGGGCAAAACCCATACTAAAGGTTAGATAAAAAGCCTCTCTCTTCAGCCCACACTGTGAAGCGGTTTAATAAAATCCGACCAATAATTTTCACTTACGGATCTATACGGCAAATTGGCCTAAAGCAGGCCAGATCTGACCTGTTACCCCTTTTAAAAATGGGGACTATTATTGATTGAGACCAGGTTGAAGGAAAATGACAATAAGCTGCAGAATTTAAATGCAGTGTCAGTAACGGGGCCCACAAATCTATACAGGTTTTGTATAGGTCCCCTGGTACCCCATCAGGCCATGTAGCGTTATTTAAAGGCAACTGGGAGATGGCAGCTCTGACCTTTGACAAGTTAAAAATTATATCATGTTCGGTCTGGGGGTCTTCTTTTATCTCCGGCTCAGCTTCTAGGCTATAAATGGCCTTAAAATGGTCAACCCAAGCCTGAGAGGGGATAGTACATGCCTGATTAGTCAGGTGATCTTTTCTAAAAAGAGGCGAATTAATAACACCCCAAAAAGCAGTGCTATCGCGCTGCTGACTAGTAATTAGTAGCTTTTCCCAGGACTCCTCTTTAATTTGGGCTTTACGCTCTTCACAGGCCATTCTAAACGCTGCCCTGGCCCTTTCGACCTTCTCTTGGCAGCGGGGTTTTGCGTGCAAGAGATTCCAGAGCTCCTTATGAGCTTTAGAGCACCGACTATCAAACCATCTCTCTACACTTGTGGCCAGAGAAGGAGCAGTTTTAAAAAGTGTATATTTGATAAACCTACTAATAATAGAAAATGACGCCAAGATTCTCTAGGGTAGCTCCACTTTGGACAAACAAGTATGAAAATTAGTTTGACATGAGGTGATCAGATTTTGGACAAAGGCTGAGGGAACAATGCTAGTCCTCCATACCCTTCGGCCCTGATCAGTCAGTGTGATGGGCTCCTTTTAAAGGGGTACTGATCTCATCGATCTGTTATCCCAGTAAAATGATGCTGTTAGCAGGTTGTGATCATTCAGGTTGTGTTTTAAAACCGTAGAATCTAAAAGTGCAGCAAAAAAACAACCAGAAAAAAAAATATTATCAACCACGGTACAATGCCCGCCCCCTTAAAAGTGGGTGTTCTCTCCTCCAGATAGTCCTGTTTACTGACCATTAAATTAACCAAGTTAAACTCAGAGATAAGGTTGTTTGCAATGTCCCCTTGGCATGTGTGTTTGAAATGTGCCTGATTTTCAAATAGACCCTCAGAGTCTGAGTCCTCGTTATTTGAACAGGAAAAACAGGGATGCAAATTAAAATCTCCAGCCAGCATGATTGTAGTGAAAGGGGTTCATAATAAAAGAAATAATTAATGAATGTTTTAAGACTGATAACAGCATCTGATTAATTTTTCAACGTAAATGCATTATAGAAGTTAATAAGGAGCAGTCTACGCTTACTGGGGAGTATTAAAAGGGTGCCCAAGATGGTTTTACAATTGAATTTTCTAATCTCTACTTTACACTTATACTCTAGTTTGACTAGAGTTGTAAGGCCACCACTAGCCCACCCACTAGTGGAGTGGGTAGCTGGGAATGAGTCCGAAGAAAAACCATCAAAATACAAGCAACCCTCAGTGTCCCAAGTTTCCTGTAAACTAATAAAGTTACAATTCTTCAGCACACCTAGCCAATCAACATCCGTGGGCTTACTCTGGACCCCAGCAACGTTCCAACTAAGAACCGCAGTAGAGTCTTGGGTCATAGTATCAGGTTCCTGATTTGGAACAACCGAGTTCTGGATATCTATGATGGAAAGAGGGACAAGTCAGTCGGGGTCGCCTAGCTCGCACAGGGGTAGGAAGCGGTTACTTAAAGGTAAAGCAGTAGTACACAAGGGTTTGTTAGCCCACGTAGTAATTCCAATCTCTTGTGACCCAACCATCAGAGTTTTTCGGTGGGTAAAAGAAGCCCAAAGGAAGAACAGTTATACGATCCATTGATAAGCCTTTTGATCCTAGGGCATGAAAAATCAAACCTGCCCATACAGGATTGTTAAAATTCACTGTTCGCGATGCAGCAAACGTAAGGTAAATTGTTTTATTTAGTTACTTACCTTACTCCGTTCCGCCGTATGTCGGAGTCCTCTTGCCTCATTGATGAGTAGAGGTTCATTCAGTAGCCAGAGGGATTCAATATTGCATCACTTTTTCTACTTAAAAAGTATGGTCTGCAGTTAATTACTGAAGGGTCACTTACCATAGTTTGAGATCCCTGTCTGCCTGCCTTTAGAACAAACACCAGATCAGCAGTTTGCTTGCAGGCATCATCTTGTTGTCATTTGATTTGTTTTTTTAAATAACTTTCTTCCTGCACGCTGTGGTCACTCTACCAGGGAGCAGCATGCCTTGCAGGGAAATCTAATGGTTTTTCTTCTGCCTTAAATAGAGGGGGCAAACAGGGCTAAGGCTTCCTCTGGTGAAACCTGCTGAACTTCTACCATAGGAAAACCTGTGGCTCCCTCACCTCTAAATGGAGCAAGCGAGATGCAGTTTGGCGGGATGGTTGAACTGTCAATTTATGGCAGTTCATCCACTTCACTCAACGCTAAATGTGGACTGAATTTTCTTAATGACACCATTACTTACCGGTGACCTTCATTATCCAGAATATGGGTCCACTCGCCACAGTCAGGGCCCCTCCCTTCCTCCCCGGTGAGGGGTTCTGCACCTCCTTTCTCTGGGTCTTGTTACTCACAGAACGGGACGTGAGGAGGAGCCTTAAGTTCATGTAGGTCATGGACATAGAAGTATGACTTTACGCCTGGTATAAGACCTGTGGTGGGCGGGGCCGCCCTCGCGTTGAGCCAACTGGGGCGAGGGGGACCACTGAGGGGTTAATGCCTCTGAGCTTCCGTAGGTAATAGATCTGCTTGTTTCATAAAAATATTTGAAAATGTGTTACATTGAACTTTACCTGAAGTAGCAAATCTCCCTGTCTGCCATGCCCCCTGCTCTTAATGACCTGTGAAAATAAACATCGAATCACACAGCTCACTGATGCATACTTTCCATAAACTGAACCACAAGTGAAGCCTACATTTAATTTACTGAACACAAGTGAAGCCTAAATGTAATTTTATACATGATGAATATTGCAGCGGGTGAATCTCCCTCACTTGATGAAAGTGAGGAGATGCATTTCGAAGATATGTGCACGTGTTTTAATACCTTCATACAAGAGAGATATCTTTTGAAACGCAAATCAGAAAATCGTGCTAAAATCTTTGCAAGTGAACTATAAATTGTGGAAAAGCATCACGTTTATCCAGTATGAAATGTATACATATGCACATGTATAAGCCCCTCCTTGTGACCTGCTTGGTAATACCGGCTGGGTTACGCACATTGGAATTGGTTGTGATGTGTGGTGTTCGTTTTACCATTTGATACAACAAGGCATTTTTGACTTTTTTTGTTACATGCAATTTCCTCCCAGTAAGACCTGGATGAATTTCTGTGGGGAACAACCCGTTTTTTTAAATAAACTTTAGTCATTTGATTCTTCACACAGTAAGTGAGCGAGCCCAATTTGAATATAACTTGGAATCTGAACAAGCATTGGCATAGCCAATAGGTCTCGCCTTTGGGACCTTAAAAGTGTTTAGCCATGCAACAGTTGATGTTGTTGCACCAAGGCTATTGTGCTGGATAACTAAACACTTATAAGGTCCCAAAGGCGAGACCTATTGGCTATGCCAATGCTTGTTCCTTTTGACACACACTCCTACATTGTTTGCATCGACCTGCCCTGCCTCCGGACATTTAAATGAATGGAGCTCCAATAATTTTGCCCTGGGCCATAGAAAGAAACGCCCCAATTTCAACCCTATGCATGCCATTTTAATTTAACACAGTATGAAATATAAGTTAAAAAAAGTGTTATGACTTGTTTACTGAGAGAGGCAATATTTTGTGCGGTAACCAATGGTATTCTAAAGGGGGTGGTTAAAGCAAAGAGCATGGAGAAGTACATGGTGGGTTAAAAGCTCGGTGAGGACTGATGGGTTAACATGCCGTGCCTGTAACTTACAAATGCCTGTAAAGGCAAAAAAACAAGCCACCTCCGAAAGAAAGAAAAACCAGCAAGGGAGCGACCTCTGTAACCTGACCAGATGAGGTAACCCAAGACACCCGGTTAAGAACGCTGTGTCCCAGCACCAGAAGGAATGCCATAGCATAGAAAGGCTCAATACCTACATAAAGACCATGAGCACCAAGCCTCATGAGTGCTTAGAAACCTCAGCAGCGCATTGCAACTGTCCGGGGTCAAGCCTGGCTGCAACACAGTGTAGCACCAAGCGGGAGAATCAAAGAAAGGCAGTGCTCCCCTGGCAAGAAAGAGCATCCTGAGCCAATACAGCTAGCGCGCAAGCACCAAAATGTTCAAGGATCCTCGCGCAGTTTAAGGGTGAATAAAGCAGCACCCATTCAAAACGCTGCACTTTTGCAGCCGCTCCACGAAAATACATTATGCAAATGTGGCAAAAGCAGAACTCCCACTCACACACTGAGAAATTCAGGGAACATCGCACACGGTAAGGCTGAATAAAGCAGCAACCATACAAAACGCTACGCCTTTCCAGCTGCTCCACAAAAGTACATAATGCAAATATGGCAAACGTGGCACCCCGCAGCCATCCAACCGTACACACAGAAGCAAATAGAGGCCACACCATCGCAGCCACTCAAAAGTAAGCAATAAGAAACGCTTTAAAAAACAATGAAGCCAAAGTGGCATCCCCGTAGCTGCCTAACCGTGCACAGAGAAGCAAATACGAAAGTCAGCCCCACCGCAGCCGCTAAACCTTTTTAGATCTTCTACAAAAACATCAAGTTGTCCTTCTTCTGTTTCTTCAAAGGGGGACATCCTCATACAAATTCGAGAAAAATGACGGCCATCGTGGAATATCATATTTTAACAAAAGATGCGTAAGTTGCGATTGGCAAAACGAGAAGATTTAAAAGTGGGTAAAATTCTAACATTCTTTTAATTTTACAGTCCTGGTAAGTTACTTAATTTATATGGAAATATAAGAAAGTACTAAAATATTGGATTTTGCACACGCAATTACAAACGTGGAGTTTTATGAATAGATTCTCGAGAAATATTTTAAAAGATATGTAAATAATACCTTTAATACCTTTAATTCATTTAGTGTTTTTAATACAATAAACAGGACAGCGGTTTCGTTTTGAAGATGACGGCTCCTGTTATCAGCCGCTTCAGTCCTTCCTCTATGCAGATGGCGTTACTGTGCCAAGTCGAGTTTGAAAGGTTCTGCGGAGTGGAGGAGATAGGGCAGACGCGGGAGTCTGGAGATTCTGCAGCTGACATGGCTTTTTTTGTGACTGAGGTGTTAGCCCACCCTGGAAAGCTAGAAAAGGAGGACTTGAGTACCACCATCAGTAAGCTGTGCACGAGGGTGGAGAAGATCAAGGTCAAGAGCGCTGTCATTTCCTTGTAGGCTAGAGAAGAGATGGGGCAATCAGGGCTTTAAGTGGGATGAAAAACTGTGGGTTCTCTCAAAGGGGCGTGGGCGATGTAACTAAGGGCATGGCTTAACAAGGAAGCCGGGTGGCAAATACAGACAAGCGCGGCACTTGTGCTTTGGCTTAAGATGTTTACAGCCAAAGCACGAGTGCCACGATTGAAAGCAAAGAGAGAGTGAGTGAGGGTGGGGAATAAATAAAAAACAGCCCGTGCTCTGCTTAGTGACTGTTTTGAAGCACACCCGTGCTTGTGGCGAGCAACAGGCAATTAGCATGCGCGCCGCTGCTTGCTCCCTCAAGGTGGATGCCGCCACAAGCACAAGTATGTGCTTCAAAAAAGAGCTGATCGACGGCTAAAGGTCCTCCTAAGCAGCGCATGCGCGCTGCGTAGGCGAGACCTAAAAACCAGTGCAAGCACTATTTCCGGGAGGCGGTCACGACAGTATTACCCTGTTGTCACTTATTTTTTTTTAACATATGGGATAAAGTCAGCCGCGGTCGGTAGTGGGAGTAGCTGCCGGGCAGTGATGTGGGGAGAGAGAGGGGCAGGGTGGGGGGTAGTAAACTATGGATTACGGAGGTTTACAGGTAAGTAAACATATAAATTAATAAAAACGAATTTCGTTGCGTGCTCTGCATCGCATTTGGGGATGCAGTGTACGCAACGAAATTCGTTTTTATTAATTTATATGTTTACCGACCTGTAAACCTCCGTAATCCATAGTTTACTACCCCCCACCCTGCCCCTCCCACTCCCCACGTCACAGCCTGGCAGCTACTCCCACTATCGACCGCGGCTGGATAAAGTGCTCTGTGCCCTACATTATAAGGAGGTTACGATCACGAAGGGTTCCATACAGTGGCGTAGCAAGGGGGGGAGTGGAGGGGCTATACGCCCCGGGCGGCATGAATTTTGGAGGCAGTGGCCTCTCTCCGCTCTTACCTTCTGTTTTGGGACTTCAATCGCCAGCCACCCTACACTTCACCCAACGCCCCTCTCATCCCCTGCTCTTCATAGGACAAAGGGTATTTTGTTCCATATAATAAAAGGGCACACCATCACTTTTTCTGTACACCACGTAAATCATCGGTGTCTTTCTCCTTCACATGAAAGATCTCTTAGGGTTGCAGAAATAAGGAATTAAAGTGGACTCTACCGTGAAATTATCCACATCAATAAACTAGTTAGCAATTTGTTGCAAACAAATATTAGAATCAGTCAGATTAAAAACGTGCAGACGATCACAATGTGTATACAAGGCAGAGCGATTGAATTTTACCTGTAATGATCTTTAGTGTGCACAAAAATAAACATGTAGCCATAAATATCCTCCTTCTTCTCATCACTGTTTTGTTTTAGAAAAACAAAGCAGAGGTAGTAAAAGCCAGGTTTCATGTTTTTTGTTTAATCTGCAGCTGCAATTATACTATATACCCGCTTTTCACGTTGACTTCTGGCTCTGGCAGCAGGCTGTAAGACATTAGAAGTCAACTGTAATAAGTTATCGCAGTTGAGCAGCCCGGTCATTTCATTATCACAGGTGACTAGAGACGTCGAAGTCTCCTGCAATTATAGGAATTTATAGACTGGATTTTATACAGGTGTTGAAGGTTCCCATGAATTACATATTTCTGCTGTTTCTACTTGTTACAATTTAGAACAGAATGGTTTAAAATACAAAATACCCAGACATCTGTAGAGTAACCAGGGTTATGACACTGTAATTTTGTAAACTCTCAAAACAAATCACCTGCTAGTAACTGACAATTGAAATAATTCTAATTGTCCTTATGTAGGGTGACCAGACATTCCGGATTTCCCTGGACAGCACCAGTTTTCCGAGGACTATCCCGGTGTCCTGACACTTATCTTAGTTTTAAATATACCTCCCGGTTTTTGGGTAAAGTCCAGGGCATTCTGCAAAGCAGAATAGAAATCTATGCTTTCCTTTCACAGGGGCCTCTGCAATCTCAAATAATTAAAGTAATGTATTTGATTCTGTCAGGCAGCACATGAGGAGGCCCAATGCATGCTCCCAGCGAAGAGAGACAAACAGGGGAGATGAGTGGGGGCGCAGGGTGGAGGTCCTGCCATAGCTTATGGTATGAATATATATATATATTCACTTAAAAAACCATAGGTTTCACACACGTTATAGTTAGGAATTAGCATTTAAAAAACCTTGCAAATTCACTTTAAAAACCATAGGTTTCACACATAACTATAAATCGCGCGCCCGCAATCCACTGCTCATGACGTCACATATTACATTACTCATGACATGGTCAGTGGCATCACTCATGACATCACTGATGACATCATCCTTGTGATAGAGTGGCGGTCGTGCGAGTTATAGTTATCTGAACTAACTATAACGGGGGAATTTGAATGGTTTTTTACGAGTGAAATGTCCAGCTAACTATAACATGTGTGAAACCTATGGTTTTTTAAGTGAATTTGCAAGGTTTTTTAAATGCTAATTCCTAACTATAACGTGTGTGAAACCTATGGTTTTTTAAGTGAATTTGTAAGGTTTTTTAAATGCTAAGTTATGTATGTTTTATTATATTTTTTATATATTTATTTTACAATAAGCTACCTATGTATATAGTTAGAGATTGACTGTATCCTATAATATGGAGTGGCTCGTTTAAAATGTATTATTTTTTTTTAAGGTTTTTCACCGTGCGCACACCCCGCGATTTTTTGAAAAAAAATAAAATGTTTTTTTCACCCTTCGGGGTCCTTCAGGGACCCCCTGACAAAGGCTAGGGGGTCAGGAACTCTCTACCCTGCCCACTTTTCACGTTCTCCACCTTTCTTTTTCACTGTCACACACAAAACACACAAAATGGCGGCCGACACTTCCTGATTTCGACCGATTCGAATGTTGACTGACATGCAACCACCAATCAGAATTACGCTTGCGCACGGCACCGTGCGCGCACGGTGCACGCACGGTGCGCGCTAATAGATATTTATGTACTTTTAACTGCAATTTTCTCAGGAACTACTGAACAGATTGACACCATATATGCAAAAGGCACATGCCTGACCTGAGGACTACCTCTTTGCCAAATTTCAAGTAATTCTGTTCAGCCGTTCGGGCTGTACCTTCGACTAAAGGTCCTATGGGAAAATGCATTGGGAAAACGCATTTTGGGACCCCCCTTTTTTCTCAGCCCCCACTTGACGACTCTCCCCGAGACTTTCAGGGTAGGAGCTGAGCGGAGCGCCCCATTAGTTTTGAAAATTTCGCGAGGATTCGTCAACCGGCGCCAAAGTTATTCAAAACAGAATTTTCAGATTTCCTATGGAAACTCGGTCCTAACTATAACTATCTACTGGCGACCGCCAGTAGATAATATATATATATCAAAACAAAACCCTTTCAGGCATAGAGTGATGCATAAATTAAGCAAAAAAAGAAGCAGAGAACTCTGGGTAGATCTCAAGTTTAGGTGGAAAGCAGCTCAAGTATAGAGCACTCTCAACACCAGCAACACTCTAAATTTGCTCACCTCAAATGTCTGCTTTTCTATCAAAGTCTTTAGGCGTAGGATTAGCACAGTGCCATCCATGCCGAGATAGTAAGGGACAAATGGGCACATCCATCAAAGTAGGCTTTTGCGAGTCCTTAATTGCGTTTATTAAGGAATCGCAATTAGGGACTCTGAAAAGCCTATGCATGTAGAAATCACTATTAAAATAGCGATTTCTAAACATTCCTTAATTGCGACTCGCAAATTGCGAGTCGCAATTAAGGAATGGCTTCCCATTCAATTGCGCATGCAATTTCAAGGGTGCAAAGGTGTCAAAATGACACCCTGTTGCACCCCTGAAATTGTGATGGGAACCCATGTTGCACACACACATGCCCCAAGGGCATGTGTGTGTGTAACCAGAAACCTTGAAAAACGCACTTTAGTGCATTTTTCAAGGTTTTTGCAAAATACAGACCAGAGTAATTTCTCTGTATTTTGCAGCCCCAAGTAGCGAATTCGCTATTTCTAAGGGGTACATGCATTGCATTTAAGGAATTGCAAACTGCAATTCCTTAAATGCAAGCGCAATTTAAGAAATCGCAGTAAATTGCGATTTCTTAAATTGTGAGTCCCTTACACTTTGATGCATCGCAAAAGGCCTTTTTGCGGGCGTAAATGGACAATTTTTGCGAATCGCACCGTTTGAGCTTGCAAAAAACGTTGATGCATGTGCCTGAAAGTCTCATGCCATTTCTACAGCAAAGTCTTTAGGTATAGGATTAGCACAGGCTTGGTTGGTAATTTACCAATCCAAAGCTTTAGTACTGTGTCTGGAGTGGTAAAAGGCTTTGGTCATTTTACAGGTCAGCATGGATAGCACTGTGCAACCACCCTTACCCAAGCAGGGGCAGTACATTTGCTATGGTTATGGGAAACCAAATTTCATGTTAAAAAAAGTTAAAATCGATACATTGGTACAAAAAGTGAACACACCAGGTGCTCACATGGCAAGTACAGTTTATTGTGGTATCACAGCCACCATATTTCGGCAACGTGTTTCAACTGCAATATATATATATATAAGTATATATTCACTGAAAAAAACATGGGTTTTACAGACGTTATAGTTAGAAATTAGCATTTAAAAAACCTTTGAAATTCACTGAAAAAACCATAGGTTTCAGGGGCGTTATAGTTGGCTGGACATTTCACTCGTACAAAACCATAGAAATTCCACCGTTATAGTTAGTTTTGCTAACTAGAACTCCCACCCCTGCAATGCAATGCTCATGATGTCACATATTACATAATTCATGGCATGGTCAGTGACATCACTGATGACATCATCCAGTGACTGTGTGTTTCTGTAATTTTTAAATGTGTTTTATATATATTACTAGGTGTATTAAAGAATGAGTGGGTGTATAAGTGTCTGGATGGAGGATTTAGCAGGTGTGTGACTGATTGTATAAGTGAGTCGTTAAACGTGTCTTACTGAATGCATGGTTTACTGACTAAACTGTGTGAATGTCTGCATCAGTCTGAAAAGTTGTTGTGTGAGCTGCTACATGGGTTGGTCAGTAGCTACATGAGTGTCTATATGGGTTATTGATTGTTTGCCTGAGTATTTGTATGGGAGACTGAGTGTGTGTGTGGGTGGGGTGGAGGTGTGTGACTCTGTGCATAGATGTGTGAGTGGTTGATTCACTGGGTGTATGGGTTCAATAGTGCATGTGGAAACAGCTGTATGGGTGGGTGAGAGTGTGTATGGGTGTGTTGGTGAGTGAATGGATGTGTCAGTGGTACATGTGTGAGTAACTACATATGTAAAAAGGCAGTAAATGTGAGTGATGGTGTATATAAATACCTATATGTGAGAGTGAGTGATTGTGAGACTGGCTGTATGGATGAGTGTGTACTTGTATCAGTGAGTATATAAGAGAGTAAGTATGCGTTGGTATCTGTATGAATTAGTAAGGTGGTGTGTGTGTATAACTGTATAGGTGAGTAAATGGGAGTGTGATTGATTCTTTGCCTGACCGACTAGGTGTGTGAGTAACTCCATGGATGAGTGGCGGTGTGTGAGTGTCCGAATAGGTATATGAGTGCATATAATAGTGTTGTATTGATGAGTGACTGCATGTATAAGTGATTATCTGGGCGAATGAGTGGATGTGTGTGTAGACCTAGGAATCAGTGAGTGCATATGTAGTAACTGGTATTGGTGTCTCGATGGTTTCGTAAATGGTAGTCTGTATTTTACAGTGGGTGTATCAAAGGTTATATTAGACTGTGAAGAGGTGCATCAGATTTTCACGTGGATGATGTAATCAGTGATGTCATTTGAGATGCCATCAGTGATGTCACTGACCATGCCATGAATGAAGTAATATGTGATATCATAAGCAGTGCATTGCGGGGGCGCGAGTTATAGTTAGCTGAACTAACTATAACGGTGGAATTTCTATGGTTCTGTACGAGTGAAATGTCCAGCTAACTATAACGTCCCTGAATCCTATGGTTTTTTTAGTGAATTTCAATGGTTTTTTAAATGCTAATTTCTAACTATAACGTCTGTAAAACCTATGTTTTTTTCAGTGAATTTCAAAGGTTTTTTAAATATTAAACTAGTATTCTGCTATTTGTCATTAGTACTGTTTTTTTTTAACTTTTCCACTACAGAAAGGAAAATAAACTGTAAAACTGTTGTTTAATGTAATATATTTCACAAATTACAGTGTTACTTATCAAATAATACAACATAATTTAACATTTTGAAAACATATTCTTCTCCCTTTTTCTGCTGTTATCAGATTCTACTTACCTTCACTATTCACAGTGATGTCAGTGTAGTATCATCATATACAGCTTGGAAAAAAAAAGAATCAACTAGATTGTTAAAAAAAAATTACTAATTCTTGCAACCACAACACGAAATCAACACAAATAACACATTCAATACTACATCTGGTTTTTAAATCTTACCTTTACTCTGTAGTTTCTGTTCACATTTTCCGACAAGGCCAAATAATGTGTCGAATTTTTTTGTGTGAAATCATCCAGTATGAATTCCTTAAAGCATCTTCCCATTTTCCCTCTAGGCTGAATAATGTATCTAAAAATTTTGTTTCAGAAATATCAAGTAAGAGTTGGGTAATTCATAAGGCAATCTCAGTTTTATTTCCAAGTGTGTATCGTTGCAGTGACTCTAACCATTATTGCATTTTAAATATACAGTATAATATTCACATGTGGTAGTAGCTCCAGCATGGAAAACAATAGCCAGTGTTGCGAAAGTTCTTCCAGAAATAGATACTTGAGTAGCAACAAAAAAAAAATATTTTCGTTTCCACTTTTCTTCCATTTGGTCTACAGCGTTGTAGCATTAAAATGAGATATTTTCCATATCTTTGTAGGCATAATGTAGATAACATTTCTGATTGACAACAAGAACATTTCATATCATGATTTGTATCTTTACAGTATAATATTCACATGTGGTAGTAGCTCCAGCATGGAAAACAATAGCCAGTGTTGCGAAAGTTCTTCCAGAAATAGATACTTAAGTAACAACAAAAAAAAAAATATTTTCGTTTCCACTTTTCTTCCATTTGGTCTACAGCATTGTAGCATTAAAATTAGATATTTTCCATATCTTTGTAGGCATAATGTAGATAACATTTCTGATTGACAACGAGAACATTTCATATCATGATTTGCTTCTTTTACTAATTTCTGAAAAGATACAGATTTGCAGTCAGGTATTGTTAAATTGTTAAATATAGAAATCGTTCTCTGTCAACTATAGTGCTTGAAGTTAATGAACACTGTTCATATTTGTGATCCCATTTGTAACTTAGTCCAAATAAATTCTCAATCTGGATTCCTTCATCGTCTAATACTCCAAGCATAACCATCAGAAACTTTTGTGCATCTTGTTGTATAGTAGGGCTGAACGTTAAAGATCCAGTACATGTATCCAAGAGTTGGCGAATACCAGAAGCAGTATGGATCTTACTTCTGTCAGTTCTCAATTGTTCAAATAAAGTATAAAGTGCAGTACATAATCTTTTTTCCTGACTTTCCATAATGTCACCATAAAGATATTCTAGATAAAATATGACGTTTAGAATAACATTACCATAGCAGTTGACACCAGAAGCATTTTCTAATTGGTATCCCACAACATCATCACTTGTTTGTATTTTCTGTTTCTTTGTATCTTTTCTTTTCTCTTGAATTTTTTTCTGCTTTTCACCACATTTGATTCATCAACATGTTTCCGTTTTGAACACACAACACATTTTTCATAAATAGGATATTCACCTAAAGTTGGTGCATAAAGTCTTCATAAATGATTATATTCTCTTACACAATTTACATCAGCACTAACCTTGTTTTCATCTAAATCAATTAAATACAAACCAGACAATGTTCTTACTCGAGATAATACAACATATGCCATTCCCTGTTTAAACACAGTTCTTCCAACACTTACTAAAGCATTATCTACACTTAAACCTTGAGATTTATGAATGGTTATTGCATATGGTAAACACAAAGGAAACTGTTTTCTACGAACATACAAGTCTTTTACCAGCAACAAACGTACAGCACAATGCCCAATCTGTTTTACCTCTATAATCTGATCAAATTTAATTTTCAAGAATTCAATTGAATTTCTGTTTTAATATTTTACAAATTAAACAACTTTCCACATTGCTCTATTCACTAAATCTTCTTCTATATTCAAATGACGCCTCAAAATTACCCGACAGTTTATACACACATCTAAAAAAAAATCTACGCCAGCAGTTTTTGATACAGACTTTTCCAAAGAATCCAATTTAATCTTCAGTTTATTTGAAAGAAGAATTGTTATTCCTTGATGCTCGATTTTATCAATAGCTTCAATGTCAACTATTTATTGAGTTTCCAATTTCAGAAGCTCTTGATTAAATGTATAACACTCTTCCACTGTAGGCATTAAGAAAACTATAGATTTTTTTCTGCAATGTTCTTGTACAGTACTGAAGCTGGTGTGTTTTCAGTTGTAAACAAGTTCTTTAGTAGACGACTTTGTAAATCTTGTTTACCATGTTTGCTTAGAACACCAAATCTTACATCTTTCAGGATATTTCCATAATCTTCATCATTTGCTTGTCGCATATTCTGAGTGAGTTCTTTTTATTCACAATTTAACCAGAGATTCACATTTCCAATACTTCCCAAAGATTTCCTCGTGTCTTCATGTAGAAGAGTTTTAAAGACTGGTTCTCCTTTTACAGGAGTTAGTTGTAGCAGATCTCCAAATACAATTAAATGTTTTCCTCCAAAGAGAACGTCGTAATCTGTTTTTAATACCTTTTGCATTCTTAAATGCACGAAAGCAAGCATTAAGTTTGAGACCATGCTCACCTCATCAATAATAAAAGTTTCATCTTCTTCAGCACTCTTGACACTTCATAAGAAGCTTCTCCACACAACTTCTGATATTCTAATTTATTATCATGCTCAACTGGTAACATCAGTAATCTATGAAAAGTAATTCCTTTAACATTGTGCACAGCTAATCCAGTTGGAGATGTTACCACATAAGATAAATGTGAACCAGTAGTTTTCTGAAGATAACTGGTCAAAACTTTAATTAAAAATCTTTTACCCATTCCAACTTGACCACTGATGTACATCAGAATAGGTTTAAACGATGAACGTACACATTTTTTTTTTTTAAATGTAACAAACCATGTTCTATCTGTTCTCTCATTTGTACATATATTTCTTTCTGTTCAATATTTACTTGTTCTTCTAACTTTTCTAATGTAATATTCTCCTCTTGTGCTTGTTGCATTGCAATTTCGACTTCATGCAAAGCAATCGCTGCTTCATTTTCCACTATTGGTGTCCAAGTGGATCTTGACTACATGGACCAGAACTTCGACTATCCTCAGAACTTTCATTAGCAACTTCAGCTGTAATAGTCTTTTCCTGTTCAACTTCATCATTCAACATTTTTAAATATGTAGGGAAAATTGAACATGCAATACTATCTTTACATGCATTAAAAGAATCTTCGTAGCAGTCGAAATCTCCAAGTAATTCACTTTCGCTACGCCATGGTTTGAACAATTGGAGAAGTGCTAAATAGTAAAACTTTCGCTTAGCTGGAGTTTCACAACTGAGTTTCTTGTGGTTGATAAGGTTACCTTTTGTGTGCTTTACTAAACATCCATGACATCCAACTACTATATAGTTCCATTTTGTTTGACATTTCTTTTAAAGCTGTAATGTTGAAGTACTTAATACAGACATAGCTGTTCCAGATGTCGACTCCTTCTCGGATAGTATGTATGCAACATATTAGTTTTAAGAATTTCTGTACTGTCTGGTTCATTTGCTGCTAAGTATTCAATTTCTTCTAATGATTTCAACACTCTATTTCATGAGCAGGCAAGACCTATACTTACCCAAATGACAGCTTGTGATTTTGAAAATAAACTTGAAGAGGACAAGCAGTCTGAACATTCATAGGATCCAATTTCTCTGTGGGATAGCATTTTCAAAGTAAAGCTGTACAATTTTTTGCTAAGGCTCTTCTCTTGTGCAATTTCTTCCCACATTTGTTTCATCTCGTTTTTTTCTGATTTTCTTATATATGATGTTACGTAGCGTGCAAATAAACAACAGGAGAGGAAGGGTAACAACACGACTAATCCCCTCAAGGGAAAGGATACAAAACAACGAAGTCAGTGTGATGTGAACAGGGCACTTTTCATCAAAAGGGCATGGGTCTACAAGCTCGGAACCAACCAATATGTTGTTGAGAGGGACGCAGACCTGTGAAGATAATACATGTTATGTATAAAGCCCTCACTCACCAACCTGGTTGGTGACATGCTTCATCATCGGGCTCCACTGGGTATGGCCGAGTGCCATCCCAGTGTGCTACAACGCCAGGTTACTGCGGAGCTGGGTTCATGTGAAGTGACAGTGAATTTAAAATTTCCAATTAAGTCAAAAAAGTAAATTTATTAATTTCGCTAATTGGAAGAATTAAAAAGGAGTGGAGGTCAAAAAATAAAAGACCTGGTTCACTCCATGGCGGTCAACATGTTTCTGCCTAAATGAGTGTTCAACAGGCTTTCGTCAGGACCAGAGTGGGGGTGCAAAGTCCCGGTGGTGTGAACGCGCTAAGGTTCACCCTACCGTGGGCTACTGTGTGAAAAATATATACAGTGAAAAATCCGCCAAGTAATACCGAGGTGGAGAGAAACAAGTTTATTCTGGATTTAGGAAGACACACAAACAAAAGACAAAACATGAAAGAATTGTAAATGTTGATGGTCAACTCGTAATGAAGCGCTGAAAGGTCAGGCTGAAAACATAGTGCTCAAATGAGGAAGTGCCAATAACAAGTACCTCAGGTGCAGTAATTTGTGAAAACAGTGCACCTAAGATTAACCAGATATCGGTGTCAGGTAAGTAACTTAAGACTTAGCCTGAATAGCGTGTCTACTAATGTATATCGGAACACACGTGGAACATAAATTCTGTGTGAGATACTCAAGTCAAATATGGGCTGGGGCACGACAAAGCGTATCCCTGTGTAAGTCCACATAGACTAGTAATGCAGGGAGAATGGAGAATATGTCTTACTACGAGGCATAACCAATCGAAGCCTCAAGGATCCCGGGGGGGGTGGGAGCAATATGGCACACCCTGCAGAGGAGAACAAGAAAAAGAAAGCGACCTCGAGCGGCTGAACATCTGGGAACGCTTACCGTAAGAGACGGAAATAAAAGGGGGAGAGTGTGTTTACTCACGCCCTCGCTGCTCGGCACCCGTTTGGAACCTAGAGCGTCTCAAGCCACCGGGTCCAGAATGTCAGGAGCCGTGGCGCGGGGCACGTATAAGAGAAGTGGACCCGATAGGCAGGGGGGCAGTGAAAAGAAAGGAGCATGGTGATAGGGCAGACCGTCCCGTGCTAAGACGTGATTGGTTCGAATGGCCGATCACCAGCCAATAACGTTAAAGATAGAGGAAAGTCGTCCAGAGATAGTGAGCGTCTGTTTTTTTGAAAAAAAATATGGAGAAAACTTGATTAAGCGTGGGAAAACAGACTCGGGGCTCACAAAGGTCACTAGGACAGTGAACCTGCATAAGAAGGAAACATAGACAGGAAAACCCTAAACCATAAAACATGCGCTATGTGTTAAATTGTAAATAAGGTGCCAGCAGGAGAGAAGAGAGGATAAGAGAATGCCTCTCGTCAAGAAAATCTGATGTACAGAGAACTACGGACATCAGTAAATGGGATTTGGCAACTGGGCTCCATCAGACACGCAGGTATATAGGATGTATACAAAGTTGATACATACTGGAGCCAGTCCATGTAACCCATATAAAGTCAAACTTGACTCAGGAAACAGTCAGAGAGTGCACGAATGGTTAAAGCCCGCTATGACTGACATACTTAACAGCAGGTACTTATAGTATGGTGATCCAGGGTATATTATCATTTAGGCCATGGAGGTTGGTTCCCAAACGGTACACCCATCTTTGTTCCTTTTCAAAAAGGATTTTTTGAATGTTTTTGCGTGCTGAGATCTCCTCAATGACAGTCCATTTTAAGTCATTCGTGGTATGGTTGGCAGACAGGAAATGCTCGCTCAGTTTGGTAGTGATACGTTTACACCTAATATTACTCCGATGTTCACAAATTCGGAGTTTAACTTTCCTAGTGGTCATCCCTACGTATCGTAGACCACACGGGCAAGTAATTAGGTAGATGACATTAGGCGTGTTACAGTTGGTGTGTCCCTTTTGGGTCCAGATCCTGCCTGGTTCAAGATTCAGACTGTTTGTATGTGAGGTCAGATGACATATACTGCAATCCGAGCAAGGGAAATGTCCAGTAATCTTTGGTAGGCCCCAAGCTTCTGTGATAGACCTTTGTATAGTGCCAGGTTGTGCGGTGGGGCGTGTCTGTACCAGGCTATTGCGCAGGCTCTGAGCTCGTTTAAAGGAGAACAACGGTTTCTCCCATTTGCGATTATTGCTGTTGATAATACGCCAATGTTTAGTGATGGCTTTTTTCATTACATTGGATAGGGTACTGTAAGTGGTAACGCATGTAAGTGGTATGGGCGTAGCATCTTTCACAAAGTCCACCAGAAGTACTTCTCTGGGTTGGTTTCTTGCCCGTTTGTAGCTTCTGGAAAGGAGAGGCAGGGGATACCCTCTGGCTGTCAGTTTGGAAGTCAAATCACTGGATTGGTTTTTAAAGTCACCCAGGGAGGTGCAATTCCGCCGAAGGCGGAGGAATTGCCCATAAGGTAGATTCTCCCTCAGTGTACGAGGATGGAAGCTCGTAAAATCAAGAAGGTTATTTCTGGAGGTAGGTTTGTAGTGTGTCTTAGTGTGAAGTGCTCCTTGTTTCTTTGTGATTAGGACATCGAGAAATACTACTTCAGAATGGTCGTAAGTATGGGTGAATCTCAAGTTGGGATCCAAGGTGTTTACCCAACGAAGGAAAGTATTAAGGGCGTTGGTATCGCCTTGCCAAATTAGAAGCACATCATCTATATATCGTCTCCATAAACCTATGGAGGATAGATGTGGATTAGAATCAGGGAGGATTAATTTTTGTTCAAAATCGTACACATACAATCCCGCCACACTAGGAGAAAAGGTACTCCCCATGGAAGTACCTGTGGATTGTAGATATAGATGTCCCTGATATTCGAAAAAGTTCTTTTTCAAGGCCAAAGTGGCACATTGGATAATGAAATCCTTAGTCGTTCTGTATTCCCATGGATGGGAATTAAGGGATTCACCCAGGACTCTGATGGTCTCGTCCTGGGGGATGCTCGAATACAGGCTTTCAATGTCCAACGTGACCAGGATGGTATCGTCTGAGCATTTGATGTTGTTTAATAGCTTCAGCAGGTCCTTAGTATCTTTAAGATATGTAGATGATTGTTGGACAAGTGGCTTCAGGAAATGGTCACAGAACCGTGATAAGGGTTCCAGAAGAGAGTCAATCCCCGAGACAATGGGGCGCCCAGGTGGAGGAAGTCTATCCTTATGAATCTTCGGAAGTGTATAAAAGTACGGGTTAGTACCCTGACTTTCGGTATGGAATCGTGCTTCTGGCCTGGTGATAATGCCTTGTGTCAGTGCTTCTTCGACTATGCTCTCGATCTGGTTTCTCAGATCATTAGAGGGATCGCTGGGAAGTGGTGTGTAATTCTTACGATCATTGAGAAGTCTGAGACACTCATGATCGTAGTCGACAGTATTCAGTAAAACCACTGCACCACCCTTATCTGCTGGTTTTATGGTGAGATTGGGATCCTGGCGCAGGGAGTTAATGGCTCTGAATTCATCGGCACTGAGATTTTTGAAGTTGGGGGGATGTCCACATTCTCTATCTCTGCAAAAACTGCACGTTCAAAAGTTGTAATTTCCACTGGTATATTATGTGGAGGAGGGGTGAACGTAGACTTGGGTCGCAGAGGTGTGTCACCTTCATCAAATTCCGCTAGCTCAGAGGTACGTTCTTCAAAAAAAGCCTTGAGTTTTAACTTTCTGAAAAATGCAGAGAGTTCACAGTGAAGACGAAATTTGTCGGGACGCGCTGATGGGACAAAACCCAATCCCTTTTCTAGTATTGTCGTCTCATGGGTAGTTAATGTCTTATTGGATAAGTTGACTATCAAGCTGTCGAGGTGCTTGGGCCTGCAGTCATTTGATCCTGTTGTTGTTTGCTCCGAGTGTGGTTGCCCACTGGGTCGTCTTGTACCCAGTGGACCCTTTGGTTGGGCCCTCTCCGCCGCCCTTTGCCCCTTTGGCCTCTCTCTAAAAAAGAGTTCTGTGTGAAATGGTTAGGTGGATACATTGGGGCCGTGTAGGCGGGGTTCCAGCCCATTTGTGGGTTGAATGGGTAATGGAACTGCATAGGGTGTGTGCCCAAAACACCCTGTTGTGGGGGGAAATTAAACCAAGATGATTGATTGAAAGGGGGGCGTGTTCTTCCCCTTTGTTTCCCTCTCCTTGCCTGTCTGACACTATTGTTGCTGGAGCCACTGCTGTTGGATGAGTCATCATCTGTGCCATAGGTATTAGTCTCGGCTCTACGTAGAGCAACAAAAGTGGGGTCTGCGTAAGGATAGATTTTATTGAACTCGAACTTTTTAAGGTCTTTCTGAAATTGGTTCACCTTACTTTGTGTCAAATTTTCTTTATATTCATTAATATCTTTGTTTAGTTCATCCAGCCGCTTCTTACACCCCGTTAAAGTGGCCTTGAATTGTGTCTCTGTTTGGGTGATTTCTATCATGATTGCTTCTGACAGTCGGACGGCTGTTTTTATGATCAAGACCAGCCAGTCTCGGGTGCAGTGCCATGCAATCATGGCCCATTCTTTTCTGAAGGTGGCATCCTCCAGGAAGATACGAGGAGCATTGGTAACTAGTAAGCCCCTAGGGGCTGTATTAGTCCTTAAATATTCAGTTAAGATTGTTCCGTGAAGTATCGTGCGTATGCGATTTTTCTTCAATTCTGAGAGTTGTTCCCATTCGCTGGCATATGTGACTGTCTGTGATATAGTGGGGTCTGCAAATAGAGAGGGACGTGCTAGGATGGCATCGACCTCAGAGTCTGAGAAAGTGAGACCGAGAGTGGCCATATTGTCAGTAACCGGGAAGAGAATACTAGAAAGAAAAGAAAAACCCCCTTAGTTAAAGGAAGGGCAAGTAGGCTCTCACAGCTGTGCGCTGCCGAAAATGCAAATAAACAACAGGAGAGGAAGGGTAACAACACGACTAATCCCCTCAAGGGAAAGGATACAAAACAACGAAGTCAGTGTGATGTGAACAGGGCACTTTTCATCAAAAGGGCATGGGTCTACAAGCTCGGAACCAACCAATATGTTGTTGAGAGGGACGCAGACCTGTGAAGATAATACATGTTATGTATAAAGCCCTCACTCACCAACCTGGTTGGTGACATGCTTTATCATCGGGCTCCACTGGGTATGGCCGAGTGCCATCCCAGTGTGCTACAATGCCAGGTTACTGCGGAGCTGGGTTCATGTGAAGTGACAGTGAATTTAAAATTTCCAATTAAGTCAAAAAAGTAAATTTATTAATTTCGCTAATTGGAAGAATTAAAAAGGAGTGGAGGTCAAAAAATAAAAGACCTGGTTCACTCCATGGCGGCCAACATGTTTCTGCCTAAATGAGTGTTCAACAGGCTTTCGTCAGGACCAGAGTGGGGGTGCAAAGTCCCGGTGGTGTGAACGCGCTAAGGTTCACCCTACCGTGGGCTACTGTGTGAAAAATATATACAGTGAAAAATCCGCCAAGTAATACCGAGGTGGAGAGAAACGAGTTTATTCTGGAGTTAGGAAGACACACAAACAAAAGACAAAACATGAAAGAATTGTAAATGTTGATGGTCAACTCGTAATGAAGCGCTGAAAGGTCAGGCTGAAAACATAGTGCTCAAATGAGGAAGTGCCAATAACAAGTACCTCAGGTGCAGTAATTTGTGAAAACAGTGCACCTAAGATTAACCAGATATCGGTGTCAGGTAAGTAACTTAAGACTTAGCCTGAATAGCGTGTCTACTAATGTATATCGGAACACACGTGGAACATAAACTCTGTGTGAGATACTCAAGTCAAATATGGGCTGGGGCACGACAAAGCGTATCCCTGTGTAAGTCCACATAGACTAGTAATGCAGGGAGAATGGAGAATACGTCTTACTACGAGGCATAACCAATCGAAGCCTCAAGGATCCCGGGGGGGTGGGAGCAATATGGCACACCCTGCAGAGGAGAACAAGAAAAAGAAAGCGACCTCGAGCGGCTGAACATCTGGGAACGCTTACCGTAAGAGACGGAAATAAAAGGGGGAGAGTGTGTTTACTCACGCCCTCGCTGCTCGGCACCCGTTTGGAACCTAGAGCGCCTCAAGCCACCGGGTCCAGAATGTCAGGAGCCGTGGCGCGGGGCACGTATAAGAGAAGTGGACCCGATAGGCAGGGGGGGCAGTGAAAAGAAAGGAGCATGGTGATAAGGCAGACCGTCCCGTGCTAAGACGTGATTGGTTCGAATGGCCGATCACCAGCCAATAACGTTAAAGATAGAGGAAAGTCGTCCAGAGATAGTGAGCGACTGTTTTTTTGAAAAAAATATGGAGAAAACTTGATTAAGCGTGGGAAAACAGACTCGGGGCTCACAAAGGTCACTAGGACAGTGAACCTGCATAAGAAGGAAACATAGACAGGAAAACCCTAAACAATAAAACATGCGCTATGTGTTAAATTGTAAATAAGGTGCCAGCAGGAGAGAAGAGAGGATAAGAGAATGCCTCTCGTCAAGAAAATCTGATGTACAGAGAACTACGGACATCAGCAAATTGGATTGGGCAACTGGGCTCCATCAGACACGCAGGTATATAGGATGTATACAAAGTTGATACATACTGGAGCCAGTCCATGTAATCCATATAAAGTCAAACTTGACTCAGGAAACAGTCAGAGAGAGCACGAATGGTTAAAGCCTGCTATGACTGACATACTTAACAGCAGGTACTTATAGTATGGTGATCCAGGGTATATTATCATTTAGGCCATGGAGGTTGGTTCCCAAACGGTACACCAATCTTTGTTCCTTTTCAAAAAGGATTTTTTTTTTGAATGTTTTTGCGTGCTGAGATCTCCTCAATGACAGTCCATTTTAAGTCATTCGTGGTATGGTTGGCAGACAGGAAATGCTCGCTCAGTTTGGTAGTGATACGTTTACACCTAATATTACTCCGATGTTCACAAATTCGGAGTTTAACTTTCCTAGTGGTCATCCCTACGTATCGTAGACCACACGGGCAAGTAATTAGGTAGATGACATTAGGCATGTTACAGTTGGTGTGTCCCTTTTGGGTCCAGATCCTGCCTGGTTCAAGATTCAGACTGTTTGTATGTGAGGTCAGATGACATATACTGCAATCCGAGCAAGGGAAATGTCCAGTAATCTTTGGGAGGCCCCAAGCTTCTGTGATAGACCTTTGTATAGTGCCAGGTTGTGCGGTGGGGCGTGTCTGTACCAGGCTATTGCGCAGGCTCTGAGCTCGTTTAAAGGAGAACAACGGTTTCTCCCATTTGCGATTATTGCTGTTGATAATACGCCAATGTTTAGTGATGGCTTTTTTCATTACATTGGATAGGGTACTGTAAGTGGTAACGCATGTAAGTGGTATGGGCGTAGCATCTTTCACAAAGTCCACCAGAAGTACTTCTCTGGGTTGGTTTCTTGCCCGTTTGTAGCTTCTGGAAAGGAGAGGCAGGGGATACCCTCTGGCTGTCAGTTTGGAAGTCAAATCACTGGATTGGTTTTTAAAGTCACCCAGGGAGGTGCAATTCCGCCGAAGACGGAGGAATTGCCCATAAGGTAGATACTCCCTCAGTGTACGAGGATGGAAGCTCGTAAAATCAAGAAGGTTATTTCTGGAGGTAGGTTTGTAGTGTGTCTTAGTGTGAAGTGCTCCTTGTTTCTTTGTGATTACGACATCCAGAAATACTACTTCAGAATGGTCGTAAGTATGGGTGAATCTCAAGTTGGGATCCAAGGTGTTTACCCAACGAAGGAAAGTATTAAGGGCGTTGGTATCGCCTTGCCAAATTAGAAGCACATCATCTATATATCGTCTCCATAAACCTATGGAGGATAGATGTGGATTAGAATCAGGGAGGATGAATTTTTGTTCAAAATCGTACACATACAATCCCGCCACACTAGGAGCAAAGGTACTCCCCATGGAAGTACCTGTGGATTGTAGATATAGATGTCCCTGATATTCGAAAAAGTTCTTTTTCAAGGCCAAAGTGGCACATTGGATAATGAAATCCTTAGTCGTTCTGTATTCCCATGGATGGGAATTAAGGGATTCACCCAGGACTCTGATGGTCTCGTCCTGGGGGATGCTCGTATACAGGCTTTCAATGCCCAACGTGACCAGGATGGTATCCTCTGAGCATTTGATGTTGTTTAATAGCTTCAGCAGGTCCTTAGTATCTTTAAGATATGTAGATGATTGTTGGACAAGTGGCTTCAGGAAATGGTCACAGAACCGTGATAGGGGTTCCAGAAGAGAGCCAATCCCCGAGACAATGGGGCGCCCAGGTGGAGGAAGTCTATCCTTATGAATCTTCGGAAGTGTATAAAAGTACGGGATAGTACCCTGACTTTCGGTAAGGAATCGTGCTTCTGGCCTGGTGATAATGCCTTGTGACAGTGCTTCTTCGACTATGCTCTCGATCTGGTTTCTCAGATCATTAGAGGGATCGCTGGGAAGTGGCGTGTAATTCTTACGATCACTGAGAAGTCTGAGACACTCATGATCGTAGTCGACAGTATTCAGTAAAACCACTGCACCACCCTTATCTGCTGGTTTTATGGTGAGATTGGGATCCTGGCGCAGGGAGTTAATGGCTCTGAATTCATCGGCACTGAGATTTTTGAAGTTGGGGGGGATGTCCACATTCTCTATCTCTGCAAAAACTGCACGTTCAAAAGTTGTAATTTCCACTGGTATATTATGTGGAGGAGGGGTGAACGTAGACTTGGGTCGCAGAGGTGTGTCACCTTCATCAAATTCCGCTAGCTCAGAGGTACGTTCTTCAAAAAAAGCCTTGAGTTTTAACTTTCTGAAAAATGCAGAGAGTTCACAGTGAAGACGAAATTTGTCGGGACGCGCTGATGGGACAAAACCCAATCCCTTTTCTAGTATTGTTGTCTCATGGGTAGTTAATGTCTTATTGGATAAGTTGACTATCAAGCTGTCGAGGTGCTTGGGCCTGCAGTCATTTGATCCTGTTGTTGTTTGCTCCGAGTGTGGTTGCCCACTGGGACGTCTTGTACCCAGTGGACCCTATGGTTGGGCCCTCTCCGCCGCCCTTTGCCCCTTTGGCCTCTCTCTAAAAAAGAGTTCTGTGTGAAATGGTTAGGTGGATACATTGGGGCCGTGTAGGCGGGGTTCCAGCCCATTTGTGGGTTGAATGGGTAATGGAACTGCATAGGGTGTGTGCCCAAAACACCCTGTTGTGGGGGGAAATTAAACCAAGATGATTGATTGAAAGGGGGGCGTGTTCTTCCCCTTTGTTTCCCTCTCCTTGCCTGTCTGCACTATTGTTGCTGGAGCCACTGCTGTTGGATGAGTCATCATCTGTGCCATAGGTATTAGTCTCGGCTCTACGTAGAGCAACAAAAGTGGGGTCTGCGTAAGGATAGATTTTATTGAACTCGAACTTTTTAAGGTCTTTCTGAAATTGGTTCACCTTACTTTGTGTCAAATTTTCTTTATATTCATTAATATCTTTGTTTAGTTCATCCAGCCGCTTCTTAAACCCCGTTAAAGTGGCCTTGAATTGTGTCTCTGTTTGGGTGATTTCTATCATGATTGCTTCTGACAGTCGGACGGCTGTTTTTATGATCAAGACCAGCCAGTCTCGGGTGCAGTGCCATGCAATCATGGCCCATTCTTTTCTGAAGGTGGCATCCTCCACCTGTGGCGGGATTGTATGTGTACGATTTTGAACAAAAATCCACATCTATCCTCCATAGGTTTATGGAGACGATATATAGATGATGTGCTTCTAATTTGGCAAGGCGATACCAACGCCCTTAATACCTTCCTTCGTCGGGTAAACACCTTGGATCCCAACTTGAGATTCACCCATACTTACGACCATTCTGAAGTAGTATTTCTCGATGTCGTAATCACAAAGAAACAAGGAGCACTTCACACTAAGACACACTACAAACCTACCTCCAGAAATAACCTTCTTGATTTTACGAGCTTCCATCCTCGTACACTGAGGGAGAATCTACCTTATGGGCAATTCCTCCGTCTTCGGCGGAATTGCACCTCCCTGGGTGACTTTAAAAACCAATCCAGTGATTTGACTTCCAAACTGACAGCCAGAGGGTATCCCCTGCCTCTCCTTTCCAGAAGCTACAAATGGGCAAGAAACCAACCCAGAGAAGTACTTCTGGTGGACTTTGTGAAAGATGCTACGCCCATACCACTTACATGCGTTACCACTTACAGTACCCTAGCCAATGTAATGAAAAAAGCCATCACTAAACATTGGCGTATTATCAACAGCAATAATCGCAAATGGGAGAAACCGTTGTTCTCCTTTAAACGAGCTCAGAGCCTGCGCAATAGCCTGGTACAGACAGCCCCACCGCACAACCTGGCACTATACAAAGGTCTATCACAGAAGCTTGGGGCCTACCAAAGATTACTGGACATTTCCCTTGCTCGGATTGCAGTATATGTCATCTGACCTCACATACAAACAGTCTGAATCTTGAACCAGGCAGGATCTGGACCCAAAAGGGACACACCAACTGTAACACGCCTAATGTCATCTACCTAATTACTTGCCCGTGTGGTCTACGATACGTAGGGATGACCACTAGGAAAGTTAAACTCCGAATTTGTGAACATCGGAGTAATATTAGGTGTAAACGTATCACTACCAAACTGAGCGAGCATTTCCTGTCTGCCAACCATACCACGAATGACTTAAAATGGACTGTCATTGAGGAGATCTCAGCACGCAAAAACATTCAAAAAATCCTTTTTGAAAAAGAACAAAGATGGGTGTACCGTTTGGGAACCAACCTCCATGGCCTAAATGATAATATACCCTGGATCACCATACTATAAGTACCTGCTGTTAAGTATGTCAGTCATAGCGGGCTTTAACCATTCGTGCTCTCTCTGACTGTTTCCTGAGTCAAGTTTGACTTTATATGGGTTACATGGACTGGCTCCAGTATGTATCAACTTTGTATACATCCTATATACCTGCGTGTCTGATGGAGCCCAGTTGCCAAATCCCATTTACTGATGTCCGTAGTTCTCTGTACATCAGATTTTCTTGACGAGAGGCATTCTCTTATCCTCTCTTCTCTCCTGCTGGCACCTTATTTACAATTTAACACATAGCGCATGTTTTATTGTTTAGGGTTTTCCTGTCTATGTTTCCTTCTTATGCAGGTTCACTGTCCTAGTGACCTTTGTGAGCCCCGAGTCTGTTTTCCCACGCTTAATCAAGTTTTCTCCATATTTTTTTCAAAAAAACAGTTGCTCACTATCTCTGGACGACTTTCCTCTATCTTTAACGTTATTGGCTGGTGATCGGCCATTCGAACCAATCACGTCTTAGCACGGGACGGTCTGCCCTATCACCATGCTCCTTTCTTTTCACTGCCCCCCTGCCTATCGGGTCCACTTCTCTTATACGTGCCCCACGCCACGGCTCCTGACATTCTGGACCCGGTGGCTTGAGGCGCTCTAGGTTCCAAACGGGTGCCGAGCAGCGAGGGCGTGAGTAAACACACTCTCCCCCTTTTATTTCCGTCTCTTACGGTAAGCGTTCCCAGATGTTCAGCCGCTCGAGGTCGCTTTCTTTTTCTTGTTCTCCTCTGCAGGGTGTGCCATATTGCTCCCACCCCCCCCCCCCCGGGATCCTTGAGGCTTCGATTGGTTATGCCTCGTAGTAAGACATATTCTCCATTCTCCCTGCATTACTAGTCTATGTGGACTTACACAGGGATACGCTTTGTCGTGCCCCAGCCCATATTTGACTTGAGTATCTCACACAGAGTTTATGTTCCACGTGTGTTCCGATATACATTAGTAGGCACGCTATTCAGGCTAAGTCTTAAGTTACTTACCTGACACCGATATCTGGTTAATCTTAGGTGCACTGTTTTCACAAATTACTGCACCTGAGGTACTTGTTATTGGCACTTCCTCATTTGAGCACTATGTTTTCAGCCTGACCTTTCAGCGCTTCATTACGAGTTGACCATCAACATTTACAATTCTTTCATGTTTTGTCTTTTGTTTGTGTGTCTTCCTAACTCCAGAATAAACTCGTTTCTCTCCACCTCGGTAATACTTGGCGGATTTTTCACTGTATATATTTTTCACACAGTAGCCCACGGTAGGGTGAACCTTAGCGCGTTCACACCACCGGGACTTTGCACCCCCACTCTGGTCCTGACGAAAGCCTGTTGAACACTCATTTAGGCAGAAACATGTTGACCGCCATGGAGTGAACCAGGTCTTTTATTTGTTGACCTCCACTCCTTTTTAATTCTTCCAATTAGCAAAATTAATAAATTTACTTTTTTGACTTAATTGGAAATTTTAAATTCACTGTCACTTCACATGAACCCAGCTCCGCAGTAACCTGGCGTTGTAGCACACTGGGATGGCACTCGGCCATACCCAGTGGAGCCCGATGATGAAGCATGTCACCAACCAGGTTGGTGAGTGAGGGCTTTATACATAACATGTATTATCTTCACAGGTCTGCGTCCCTCTCAACAACATATTGGTTACGTAGCGTGCAACAGCAATTGAGTTGTCTACAACATACTGGATGTCCATGTTTGCATTCCACATTTAAAAAAAAACAGGACTGTAGTCATTAATATACTTTGACAGTTCTCTTCTTTTCAAGTTGTAGGTATTCTTTGGAGATTTGCGAGTTATTGTGTGCCTTACAGAAGAAAAAAAATAATTTACTCTTCCTTTAGAAATTACTGGACATGGAAATCCAAACCGACACTTGGTATAAATTTTACTTTAGACTTGTATTTTCGTCGGCAGTACTTTCCACAATGGTGACTTTGGAAACGTAAAACTTGCTGTCTCAAGCTTCTATCTCCTCCTTCTCTTGGAATCTCACATGTCACATACTGTTCAATGAAAGACAATACTATATCATCTGAATCAGTTCCAAATTTAGGTGCATCCTTGACCCACAATAGCATATGTATATGAGGAGCACCTCTCGCTTTGCACTCTTTTCTCCAATAAAATCGGTAACTTCTCCAAGAGGTGGATTCTTATTATTGCAGATGAAAGACATCATAGCTTGAAACCTATGATTAAAATATCTGCACACATTGACAGGATCCAAAGAACACAGTTCTCCAGGTGTCTTAATTTCAACATTCTTTATATTGGAATTTGCTTCTCGTAGAAATTCAAGCAAATCTTCCCATGCATACTCTGCACAGCTAAGTGTCACAAACCATGTTGGGGTACCTAAGTTCCATAACATACACTTCAGTTCTCCATGACGACGATACCAACACTCATTTGTTCCTCGTTGACATGTCATCAAATTAATTAACTGTGCTTCTAAATTTTCATCTGTTTGTTGAACTTTCTCCACAAATTCTTTCGCTGAAAGAAGTGATTGATGAACTCCAGTTTTAAGTAAGTGGTTCACTGCATAGGACACAGAAGACAGATCACTTTCAAACAAAAGGTGAAATATATATGGAATACACTGTCGAAATCTAGGTTCTTAAGAGTATAATCTTGGTGAGCGATATTCAGAAGCTGGAATCCGTACAGGTTGGTCGTCATATCGTCCACTTTCTCCAGTAGGAAACAGCTGCGGAAAACAACGAGCTCCCAAGCTTTTCTCCCATACACTCATTGGAGTTCCCTTTGCCTTTTTCATTTGAAATAACTCAATGCTGTTTCCTATTACTTCTTTTGAATGTAGAGGACATATTGTGTAATGCTCATAAATCTCTTCACTCCTTGACTTGTCCACTTTCTCTATTTAACCACTTGAAATTTCAGATTCATCTTCCAAACTTATTACCCGTTCTTCCATATTTACACTTTTATAATAAATATTGTTCTCCACAAGATATAACTTAGCCTTTTGAAGTTTGTTAACATCCACAAATTCTTGCCATATTTTCCGACTCTTTGTTGTTACTCCATTTACTAGAATGACTACTGGTTAATTTTCCTCTTTGTCTCCACCAACAATTTCAATATTTTTCTTAAAATCCAAAGATAAATACATCACTCTTCCTTTCAGTCCTCTTTGTAAGTCTGTTGGTGGCAGTTTACCTGTTTTAGGTTCCATGCGAATTAAAGTTTGAGATGGATGAACAGATTGTATTAGAAAAGACTCATATGTATTCAAATCTGTCAGTTCCTCTGGAATAGGTACTAATTCTAACTTATTATGTACTGCTCTAGCGGGCATTTTGTTCTCTTCTAATTTGTTATAACAACATTTACAAATACATTGATCACTACCTAACTAAAATTGACCTTCCACTAACAAGTACGCTGTAAATTCTTTCCATTTATCATTTATTTATCATTTATTTATCAAAATTGTTATCTGTATAATTGGAGTAATATTCTCAACTAAATGCACATGTAAACATTACCCTTATTAGCTTAACACTTCTATTGGCAACTTAGCAAGCATAACACTGCAACATATTAAACAAAAACAGATCAACTGTTAGAGAGCAATAAAAATTACCGGCATGGGGATGGAGGGGGGGAGAGATTAAGTAAGGTGTTATTCCCATTTTGGTAATGTGCCAGCCCAGTCGTGTACGGAGCTTTAACACCAGCAGAAAATCTCGTAATTACGTTAGTTTACATTTACGTGTCCTTTATTACTGTAACCAACACTTTGTGCCCCTGAGAGTACTGTTATAAAAATAAACAAACAGAGCTTTATTTAGTATAAAAATAGCTCACAATGGGAGTGAGTCGTCCCCCCACGGGCAGGCTCGTACAGGGAGAGTTGTGGGTCGTCGGCTCCTAGAGGGACAGCTGCGTGCCGGCTCGCAGAGGGAGAGATGAGGTCCAGCTCACAGAGGGACAGCTATGGGCCGACTCGCATAGGGAGAACTGCGGGCCGTCGGCTTGCAAAGCGATACCTACAACCGGTGATGTGGAGCGAGGGAGGGTGAAGGGAGTAACTGGCAGAGGGAAAGCTGCGGTATATTTCCAGTATTGCTTTGCAGACGTACAACTGCGGGCCCGACGGCTCGCAGATGAAGAGCTGCAAGCTGACCAGTGGTTCGCAGAGGGAGAGTTGCGAGCCGGCGGGCCAGCTCGTAGAGGAAGAGCTGCGAGCCAACTGGCTGGCTCGTAGAGAGAGAGCTGCGGCCTGTCAGCTTGCAGAGGGAGAGTTGCGGGCTGGCTCACAGAGGAACAGCTGTGGGCCGACTGGTATGGGGAGAGGTGCAGGCCGTTCGCTTACAAAGGGATAGCTGCAGGACGGTTATGTGGGGAGAGGGAGCGTGAAGGGGTATCTCGCAGAGAGAGAGCTGCGGTATATTTCCAGCATTGGCTTGCAGAGGTACAACTGCGGGCCCGAGGACTCGCAGATGAAGAGCTGCGAGCCGACCGGTGGTTTGCAGAGAAAGAGTTGCGAGCCGGTTGGAAGGCTCATAGAGGAAGAAATGCAAGCCAACTGGCTGGCTCCTACAGGGAGAGCTGCGGCCCGTCGGCTCGCAAAGGGAGAGCTGCATGACAGCTCGCAGAAGAACAGCTGCTGGCCCACTGGTATAGGGAAAGGTGCGGGCCATCAGCTTGCAAAGGGATAGCTGTGGGACAGTGATGTGGGGAGAGGGAGCATGAAAGGGATATCTCGCAGAGAGAGAGCTGCGGTATATTTCCAGTGTTGGCTTGCAGAGGTACAACTGCGGGCCTGAGGACTCGCAGACGAAGTGCTGCAAGCCGACCGGTGGTTCGCAGAGGGAGAGTTGCGACCCGGTGGGCTGGGTCATAGAGGAAGAGCTGTGAGTCGACTGGCTGGCTTGTAGAGGGAGAGCTGCGGCCCGTCGGCTCGCAGAGGGAGAGCTGCATGCCGGCTCGCAGAGTATCAGCCGTGGGCCCACTGGTATTGGGAAAGGTGCGGGCCGTCGGCTTGCAAAGGGATAGCTGCGGACCATGATGTGAGGAGAGGGATCGTGAAGGGGATATCTCGCAGAGAGAGAGCTGCGGAATATTTCAAGTGTTGGCTTGCAGAGGTACAACTGCAGGCCCGAGGACTCGCAGACGAAGAGCTGCGAGCCGACCGGTGCTTTGCAGAGGGAGAGTTGCGAGCCGGTGGGTTGGCTTGTAGAGGAAGAGCTGCGAGCCGACTGGCTGGCTCATAGAGAGAGAGCTGCAGCCCGTCGGCTCGCAGAGGGAGTGCTGTGTGCCGGCTCACAGAGGAACAACTGTGGGCCCACTGGTATTGGGAAAGGTGCGGGCCATCGGCTTGCAAAGGGATAGCTACGGGACAGTGATGTGGGCAGAGGGAGCGTGAAGGGGATATCTCGCAGAGAGAGAGCTGTGGTATATCTCCAGTGTTGGCTTGCAGAGGTACAACTGCGTGCCCGAGGACTCGTAGACGAACAGCTGCAAGCCGACTGGTGGTTCGCAGGGGGAGAGTTGTGAGACGGCGGGCTGGGTCGCAGAGGAAGAGCTGTGAGCCAACTGGCTGGCTAGTAGAGGGAGAGCTGCTGCCCTTCGGCTCGTAGAGGGTGAGCTGCAGACCGTCTCGCATCACCGGGCATTGTACATTGTATCTAAAAGTATCATCAAATTATTAAAACCATGCGTACATATACAAAGCAAGGTACATATTTACTTTGTGTATTTAATCTCCATGTAATGTCTGCACATTGTAAGCGTGCTTGCAGTCTAACACCTCCCTTGGCTTACATTCAAATATACCTCTCAGTGTGAAAAATGAACTCACAAGCTGTACACATAATATGTCTGTTTTTTGTTTTCTCTGCCTTAAATTCATAACAGATAAATATCCCCCTCCCATCTCCACTATTTCCAGACCAAGCATAATTTCCACGTGCGACATTTTCTTTATCTCGGCCAAATTTATTTCTCAACACAAATAAACGCTGTATCTGATTTACAAAACTACATACTCGTTTAAACATAACAAACTATACCTCTTATTTATAACCTTTATACCTTACTCCTAAAACCATGTAATCTTTAAAACATATGTCACGTCACTTTTGTACCATTGAAACTGATTCCGAACTTCTCTTTACACTACAGATCCCACAAACATGCCAATAAAGGTATCAGTGCTATTTTTATACTAGCTAAAGCTTTAGCACTTAATTTATATAAACACCACTGTTGGCTGCACAAAATGGGGGTGGGACATGAGGAGAGTAAACAGAGGTGTAATTCCTAAACTTTTATTGGACCGTTTCTTTAATTTACGTATATTAAGTGCTTTAAGTGGGATGAAAAAAATGGCGGGTGTCTGAAATGGGTAGCAGTGTTCAGCACCGATAAGACCCGGCCCACTTAAAGGCCTGCGTATACTCAGCGCAGACACACACCCTAACAATTTTCATCACTTATAACCACAGTTAGTTTAGTAGTGTGAAAAAATCGTAGAGAAAGTTTACTAATAACATTTTTTATTCTTTTTTTATCTCTCACACATTTATAAAATATCTGTACCGCCCCTTTACTATACATATGTTAACAGCTGTAATTAGGATGAAAAAATTTGCAGCTGTCTTAAAGAAGTGACGGAGCTCAGTACCGATAAGACCAGGACCACTTAAAGGCCTGCGTATATTCAGCAGAGGAACACACCCTGACAATTACTATCACTAATAATCACATTTACTTTAGCACTGTGAACAAAATCGTACAGAAAATATACATTTTCAATTATTTTTTATCTCTCACATATTGATAAAAAATTTCTTCTAAAGAAACGCTCCACAATAACTTAGATTTCCTAATAACACCCAAATCCAAAGCCTCTCAGTACCACACCAGCCTTGACTGATATTGAATTCTACCTCTCAGTGTAAAAAACGAGACCACAAACTGTGCACATAACATTTCTGGTTCTTTTTCCATCTCTGTTAGGTTAATAACACATGAGTTTTCTACTCTCAGCCCTTCCCCACTATTTCCAAACTAAGCATAATTTGCAAACGTGTGACATTCTGTTTATCTCGGCATAATAGATATACAAATCCAAATTAACGCTACATCTAATTTTCAAAACCATACAGTCTTTTACAGATGACAACTTACACCTTTTCTTTGTGTAAAACTCCTAAACATATATAAAATACTTGTTTAACAACTAGTTAAAAATATCGCCTCAAATACTTAACCACTACTACAGAACACATAACACACCTTCTTAATTTCTAACTTACCTTCGTAGTTGGTATGCAAATTTCATATGTCAGAAACGCATGTAATTCTTTCTTTGTCTCACAGTACATGCAATGCACCGCTTTCATCAAGAATGGAACCAGTAATGGCACAATTTCCTTGTTGCTCCACACATAAATACATGTAAAGAACAAATCAGAATAGTTCCTTGTTTTTTTTCAGATTGCACAACTTCTCTCTATTGGTTATTTTTTAACTTTCCATATAAACAGTTTTTTTTATATTTAAGGACACATACAGGTGAAAAGTTCAACGTATTCTATCAACACACTTTCTAGGACATTCTACGACACGTGCAGGTTAAAAGTTCATCATTTTTTTAAACCTAATGATATTTTTTTTGCAACATTTTCTCGAACATTTAACGGCATGTGCAGTTTAAAAGTTCACCATTCTCTTAAGTTCGAACTGTACCTTTCAAATGCAATTAGCAGGTGCGGTTGAGCTGAACAAATTGTATCCTATAATATGTACTCCACGTTTAAACTGATTTTTATTAACCAATAACAAACATGCTTTTCCTCAAACTAATATGCACCCTACTTTTTAGGAAACAATGCTTTTCATCTCCCAATCAGTTAACGTTTTCTATGGAGAAAAAAAAGTAGTTCCCCATCTTTAAACATATCTCTTATTATACGAACGGACTGCAGGAGCTACAGACATCTATCCATATCTTCCAGCCATACCTTCAAAATGCTAGTGTGGATCGTAGGACATAGCTATGTTTTCTGGTGCAAGAGGTATGCAGAACAGAGACATATTGACTTAGACCTAGGTTTTACAAAATGTGAACATTAAATGGTTTGCAGAGAGAGGATTGAAGTGGCACCAATTGCTGCCTTTGATTAAAACCTGTTTGCATCTCCAACACCGTGACCTCATGATTGTGCACTGTGGTGGTAACGATCTAGGCACATTGACTTGGGTAGGTTTGGAAATGCTTCTGAAGGACACCTTTGGACAATTGATGTTGCTTTTACCTCAAACGGTCTTTGTATATCCAATATATGCCAGAAGTGGAAATGGTCAAACCAATTTTGTCATAAGATAGAAAAATCTAGGAAGAATGTCAACAAAGCTGTGTCTGCATACCTCAGAGACCATAGAATGGGGTCGATCTACAACAACAACATACGTTTTGATATGGCTCATATTTACAGAAGTGATGGAGTACACTTGACAGATGAGGGAAACCGAGTTTTTCTGAATAACCTGAAGCTGTGCATCCGCACTTACATGTAGCTCCAACTAATAAACATAAGGGCTCTTTTTAGAGCCGCCTTATATTCCCAATATCAGCTCGCAGAGTGACAGCTGCTGTCCGGCTAGCAAAGAGAGACCTGCGGGCCATCGGGCAGACTCGCAGAGGAAGAACCGCGGGCCGTTGGGCAGGCTCGCAGAGGGAGAGCTGTGGCCCGTGGGCTCGGCTCGCAGAGGGAGAGCTGCGAGCTGTTGGCTCACAAAGGCACATCAGCCTACTAGCTCGCAGAGGGACAGTGTTGTAATCAAAAGTAGGTCCACTCCAAGTAGTATCTTTAGATAACTTTATTTCAGGTTAAGATCTGTGTGGGTGTCGTGGGTACATCACCCTGTGGGTGGTGTATTTGAGTTGATACTTGGTGTTAGGGTGCTCTTTGTTGCCACCTGAGTCTGTATTGTTGAGTTGACTTTTACACGTCAAGTCCCTTGTGGTCATCCGCTGTCGTTGTTCTGAGAGTGTGTGTATCTCTCTGCTGGGGGTATGTGTATGAGTTGACTCTTAGGTTCTGAGCCCCTCTAGCCTACCACTATTTTCGTGGTTGTGAGTGACATTGGTCTGTTACCTTTGTGTGCAATACTTCATAATTGACCCCTACTGGTTGTTGTGGGAGTGTGTTTACCTCTCACTGTTGGGGGGGTGTATGTGAGAGGACTCTATATTTTGGAGCCTCTCTGGCCTACCAATATTTTTTGTGGTTGTGGGTGGACTTAGCTTTATCTCCCTTGTGGGCGTTGGTTAGAGTTGACTATGTTTTTGAGTCACTCGTATCTACCACTTTTGTGTGGTTGGAGGGTGAATGAAGCTACACCTTCAGCTTTTGCATTTCTGCTGAGCACCTTATTGTGTTTTTCTCCTACCTTTCCTGCTTTTCTTACGGCATGGGTCTTTGTCCCGCGGTGACTATGGGTTTTTTTGTGGTCTGTTCTCTTTTGCACCGTTGTCGTTTCACATGTGCTCACATTCATTTTCAGCCTGGCCAGCTGTGATATTTGTGGCTTCGAGTGTTTGGTTGGTTTTGCGCGGTGTTCTTGTTTGCTGGTTTGTTAGTTGTTTGCTGGTTTGTTAGTGTGTGGAAAGGGAGTGGATGTGTGTGAGTGTTGTCTGTTCCCTTTCTTTTGGGGGCTTACGTGTGAGAAGGTTGTTGGGGGCTATACTTCAGAAAGCTGTGGTCTGACTCGCAGAGGGAGAGCAACAGGCCGACAGGGCCTGCTAGCAGACACACAGCTACGAGCTAATGGGTTGGCTCACAGAGGTAGAGCTGCCGGCCCGACGTCTTGCAGACCTAGAGCTGCAAGTCAACGGACTAGCTTCTAAAGGCATAGCTGCTAGCTGGTGATGTGGGGAGAGGGAGCGTGAAAGTGGTATCTCGCACAGACAGAGTATGTTTTCAGAGTTGCCTTGCAGAGGTAGAACTACGGACTCGATATTTTATAGAGGGAGAGACTCGAGCTGACGGACTGAATCACAAAATGGCTGCCAACACTTCCTGGTTTCAACAGTTTGCACCCAGGCTCGCAGAGGGAGAGCTGCGGCCCGTGTGCTCGACTCGCAGAGGGAGAGCTACGGGCCGTCCGCTCGCAAAGGCACAGCAGAGTACTGGCTCACAGAGGTAGAGAGCTGCGAGCCGACAGACCGCCTTCTAAAGGCATAGCTGCAAGCTGGTGATGTGGGAAGAGGGAGCGTGAAACGGGAAACTCACACAGACAGAGCTCCGGTATATTTTCAGCATTGCCTCGCGGAGGTAGAACTATAGACTCGATGTCTTGTAGAGGGAGAGATACCAGCTGACGGACTGAATCACAAAATGTCTGCCAACACTTCCTAGTCTCAACAGTTCTCAGCCTATGAGCCGCAAGCTCGTGCTCGTAACGCCTCAACCAATCAGATGTCAGAAATCTCAAATATCGATATCTGTAAAATTCGACATTTCTCAAAAACTACTGAACGGATTTACCCCTTTTACACAAAAGCATGCTTTCTGGACCACGACCTTTCTCCCTGCCAAATTTGGCGTAATTCCATTCAGCAGTTTGACCTGAGCTCTAAAGTTTCTTATGGAAATTGCATGGAGAAAACACGTTTTGGGACCCCCCCTTTTTCTTAGCCTCCCTAGATGAATCACCCCCAAACTTCAAGATAGGAGCTGATCTGAAAAGAGGAACTTTTTGGAAAATTTCGTAAAGATTTGTCAAACGACACCAAAGATATAAGCTCAGCAAAAAATGCTTTTCCTGATATATATATATATATATATATATATATATATTATATATATACATATATATGTGTGTGTGTGTGTATATATATATATATATATATATATATATATATATATATATATTATCTACTGGCGGTCGCCAGTAGATAGTTATAGTTAGGACCGTGTTTCCATAGGAAATCTCAAAATTCTATTTTGAATAACTTTGGCGCCGGTTGACGAATCCTCGCGAAATTTTCAAAACTAATGGAGCGCTCCGTTCAGCTCCTACCCTGAAAGTCTCGTCAAGCGGGGGCCGAGAAAAAGGGGGGGTCCCAAAACGCGTTTTCCCCATGCATTTTCCCATAGGACCTTTAGACACAGCTACAGCCCGAACGGCTGAACAGAATTAGTTGAAAATAGGCAGAGAGGTAGCCATAAGGTCAAGGAAGTGCCTTTTGCAGTCTGGTGTAAATCTGTTCAGTATTTCCTGAGAAAATAGCATTTAAAAGCATACCAATATCTATATGCGCGTACCGTGCGCGCACTGAGCAAGCCCTGTGCGCGCACCTTGCCGTGCGCGAGCGTAATTCTGTTTGGTTGTGAGATGTCAGTAAACATTCGAATCGGTCGAAATCAGGAAGTGTCGACCGCCATTTTGTCTGTCGCACTGAAAAGGAAAGGTGGAGACCATGAATAGGGGGCAGGGTAGGGAGTTCTTGACCCCCTAGCCATTGTAAGGGGGTCACAATCGGACCACGAAGGGCAAAAAAAATAGATTTAAATTTTTTTTAAAAACATCACGAGGTGCGCGCACCCAGCGCGCACCCGAAAAAAAACATTAAAAAAAATAGAATTAAAAATCAAGTTTAAGTGTTTAGATATTAGGTGGCTCTAAAAAGAGCCCTTGTGTTTATTGAGTGTTTTTCGGTACCTACAAGTAAGTACCGATGCAGAGTCTAAAGTTCAAGAGGAAGACTCTGTTCCCTTCCTCATTGAAATGTACACCGTCTCCTCTATAAATGTCTTGCATGTTGTAACGCAAGTTGTTGTGGTATATAGAACCCATACCATAGTCTCTGAGGAAAGCAGAAACAGACTTATTGACGTGCTTTCTTGCTTTGTCAATCTGCGGACAATGTTGGTTGGACCAGTTCCACTTTTGCCTTTGGCATATATTAGAATATACAAAGGTAGTTTGTGGAAAAAGTGACATCAATTGCACAAAGGTGTCCTTAACAAGCATTTCCAGACCTACCCCAGTTAAAGTGCCTAGGTCATTTCCACCACAGTGCACAATAATAAGGTTAGGCTGTGGGAGATGTAGAAAGGTTTTCACCAAAGGCATTAATTGGTGCCACTTTAACCCTCTCTGACCAATCCATTTAATGTCTACATTTGGCAAAGCAAGATCTCTCACCATACCTCTTTTTTCTGCATACTTTTCACTCCAGAAGACATAGCTGTGACCTACAATCCACACTGTGAACATCTTTCAAGGAGATGTGGATGCACTCAGGAGGTGTCTTTCAGTAGAATGGCAATATGAAATGAAAGACAGTTGTAAAATGGAGGCATACATATTTTTTTTTTAATAAAAAGAACTCATTGGCTGTTTCAAATCATTTTACAGTTAAAACTAGGCTGTATGTGTATATTTTTAGAAGCATGTTTTGTATTGGTTCAGAAAAATGTGTTCCCACAGAACATTACTTTGGATTTGCTGTTAGGTTTGAAAAGTCAAGCACTCTTGCTCTTTGGATTTGAAACATTGTGTGGTGAACCACTGACCTCTCTGCTCACACCAGTGTTCCATGACCTGTTGCTATTGTAGCAGGCAGAAGTCATGTTGGGGGAAGGGATGATTGGGGGAAGGGATGATTTGGAAAAGGGGTTGAAAGTTGCAACCAATAGAAATGTGTGATTCCATTTGAAAAAATGTGGGAAGGACTGTGATTTGAAATGAACATGTATATGTGTGAAAAAAGAGAGGGAAACATTGCCATTTACTGGTTCTGCTGAGAGGATAGAGGTGTACAGCTCTGAGATTCTGGCTCTGATAATCTGCTGTTTGAGTGCCACATTTATTTCTCAACTAATTAATTTTAAAGGTGAGTTATGAGTTTGAGAGGGGAAGTATGTGGTGTATTTTGATATAAATAATAGAAATGTCATTTTTCTTTTAAAGTTGAGTTTTACATTTTGTTGTTTAGGAGATATTCAACTGTTTTGAACTTGTAAGATATTAAGGAGTATGTCTTCACTGTAAGTTAAGGTGTACTGCTATCACTGAGGAATACTGTTTTGTGCCTAGAATCACATCATGAGTCTGTCTGCACACAGGATTTGTTGTCAGAGATTTAATATGTGTTGCTTTTGTTCTGTTAGCCTTGCACTCTCAGAAAAGGGGTAGTTTGTTAACTTAAAGTGTGATGGTTAGCATTCAGCAGAAATCAGTAACTCACAAATGAGAGGCAAATGCAAACACATTTGAAAATAGTATGGTACATTTTCCTACTACTTTAAAAGTTGTGTTTTTCATTTTATGTTAAGGAAGATATTTCAGCGGCTTGAACATGTTATATATTATGGAGTATGTCTTCACTATAAGTTAAGGTGTACTGGTATCACCCAGGAATACTGTTTTCTACCTAGAATCACACCATGAGACAGTGAGCACACAGGAAATGTTATCAGAGATTTGATTCGTGTTGGTCTTGCTCTATTACCCTTGCACTCGCAGGAAAGGGGCAGCTTGTTTTTTGTAACACATGGTCATGGCCTCAAGGAGCTGTTAGGACATGTGCTCCTTTTTGTCTGTGTAAACTATAAGAAAAATGTGTCAGGCTGTCACAGTAATTATCACTTGCTCTACCACAGTACTAAATGTGCTTTCAAATCGCCAAAGGAAATATCGCTTTCTGCCTAGAATCACACCATGACACTGTGTGCACACAGGAATTGTTGTCAGCGTTCCAATTTGTGTTGCTGTTGTTCTGTAAAAGTTGCACATTCAGGAAAGGGCCAGCTTGTTTTCTTCAAATGTGTTGGTTAGCACTCAGCAGAAATCAGTATCTCAAAAATGTGAGACAAATGCAAACACATTTGAAAATAGCATGGTAGATTTTTCATCAATTCTTGCAATGGCTGGGGTGGTTCCTACATGTTGAAAAGTCTAATTAACCCTTACCACACATGTAGTCTTATACACATGTCTGCACTCTTCATGCAGTTGTGGAAGTCTCTATGCAGATCTCTCTTGCAGCTGACAATACACAGTTTCCAGAAACACACTCTTTGCACACACGCAGCAGCTTCTCGTACACTCCCATGTATAATAGTCAGCTGTGTGTGGTGTTTTAGATAGTAGTGTGTAACGCAAACAGATTCAATGTCACCAAGGCTCATTTCCTTTGCTCTAGTCTAATCACTCACCCTGTAACACATGGTCATGGTCTCAAGGAGCTGTTAGAACATGTGCTCCTTTCTGTCTGTGTAAACTATAAGAAAAATGTGTCAGGCTGTCATAGTAATTATCACTTGCTCTACCACAGTACTAAATGTGCTTTCAAATCGCCAAAGGAAATATCGCTTTCTGCCTAGAATCACACCATGACACTGTGTGCACACAGGAATTGTTGTCAGCGTTCCAATTTGTGTTGCTGTTGTTCTGTAAAAGTTGCACATTCAGGAAAGGGCCAGCTTGTTTTCTTCAAATGTGTTGGTTAGCACTCAGCAGAAATCAGTATCTCAAAAATGTGAGACAAATGCAAACACATTTGAAAATAGCATGGTAGATTTTTCATCAATTCTTGCAATGGCTGGGGTGGTTCCTACATGTTGAAAAGTCTAATTAACCCTTACCACACATGTAGTCTTATACACATGTCTGCACTCTTCATGCAGTTGTGGAAGTCTCCATGCAGATCTCTCTTGCAGCTGACAATACACAGTTTCCAGAAACACACTCTTTGCACACACGCAGCAGCTTCTCGTACACTCCCATGTATAATAGTCAGCTGTGTGTGGTGTTTTAGATAGTAGTGTGTAACGCAAACAGATTCAATGTCACCAAGGCTCATTTCCTTTGCTCTAGTCTAATCACTCACCCTGTAACACATGGTCATGGTCTCAAGGAGCTGTTAGAACATGTGCTCCTTTCTGTCTGTGTAAACTATAAGAAAAATGTGTCAGGCTGTCATAGTAATTATCACTTGCTCTACCACAGTACTAAATGTGCTTTCAAATTGCCAAAGGAAATATCGCTTTCTGCCTAGAATCACACCATGACTCTGTGTGCACACAGGAATTGTTGTCAGCGTTCCAATTTGGGTTGCTGTTGTTCTGTAAAAGTTGCACATTCAGGAAAGGGCCAGCTTGTTTTCTTCAAATGTGTTGGTTAGCACTCAGCAGAAATCAGTATCTCAAAAATGTGAGACAAATGCAAACACATTTGAAAATAGCATGGTAGATTTTTCATCAATTCTTGCAATGGCTGGGGTGGTTCCTACATGTTGAAAAGTCTAATTAACCCTTACCACACATGTAGTCTTATACACATGTCTGCACTCTTCATGCAGTTGTGGAAGTCTCCATGCAGATCTCTCTTGTAGCTGACAATACACAGTTTCCAGAAACACACTCTTTGCACACACGCAGCAGCTTCTCGTAGACTCCCATGTATAATAGTCAGCTGTGTGTGGTGTTTTAGATAGTAGTGTGTAACGCAAACAGATTCAATGTCACCAAGGCTCATTTCCTTTGCTCTAGTCTAATCACTCACCCTGTAACACATGGTCATGGTCTCAAGGAGCTGTTAGAACATGTGCTCCTTTCTGTCTGTGTAAACTATAAGAAAAATGTGTCAGCCTGTCATAGTAATTATCACTTGCTCTACCACAGTACTAAATGTGCTTTCAAATTGCCAAAGGAAATATCACTTTCTGCCTAGAATCACACCATGACTCTGTGTGCACACAGGAATTGTTGTCAGCGTTCCAATTTGGGTTGCTGTTGTTCTGTAAAACTTGCATATTCAGGAAAGGGCCAGCTTGTTTTCTTCAAATGTGTTGATTAGCACTCAGCAGAAATCAGTATCTCAAAAATGTGAGGCAAATGCAAACACATTTGAAAATAGCATGGTAGATTTTTCATCCATTCTTGCAATGGCTGAGGTGGTTCCTACATGTTGAAAAGTCTAATTAACCCTTACCACACATGTAGTCTTATACACATGTCTGCACTCTTCATGCAGTTGTGGAAGTCTCCATGCAGATCTCTCTTGCAGCTGACAATACACAGTTTCCAGAAACACACTCTTTGCACACACGCAGCAGCTTCTCGTACACTCCCATGTATAATAGTCAGCTGTGTGTGGTGTTTTAGATAGTAGTGTGTAACGCAAACAGATTCAATGTCACCAAGGCTCATTTCCTTTGCTCTAGTCTAATCACTCACCCTGTAACACATGGTCATGGTCTCAAGGAGCTGTTAGGAAATGTGCTCCTTTCTGTCTGTGTAAACTATAAGAAAAATGTGTCAGACTGTCACAGTAATTATCACTTGCTCTACCACAGTACTAAATGTGCTTTCAAATTGCCAAAGGAAATATCGCTTTCTGCCTAGAATCACACCATGACTCTGTGTGCACACAGGAATTGTTGTCAGCGTTCCAATTTGGGTTGCTGTTGTTCTGTAAAACTTGCATATTCAGGAAAGGGCCAGCTTGTTTTCTTCAAATGTGTTGATTAGCACTCAGCAGAAATCAGTATCTCAAAAATGTGAGGCAAATGCAATAACACATGTGAAAATAGCATGGTAGATTTTTCATCAATTCTTGCAATGGCTGAGGGGGTTCCTACATGTTGAAAAGTCTAATTAACCCTTACCACACATGTAGTCTTATACACATGTCTGCACTCTTCATGCAGTTGTGGAAGTCTCCATGCAGATATCTCTTGCAGCTGACAATACACAGTTTCCAGAAACACACTCTTTGCACACACGCAGCAGCTTCTCGTACACTCCCATGTATAATAGTCAGCTGTGTGTGGTGTTTTAGATAGTAGTGTGTAACGCAAACAGATTCAATGTCACCAAGGCTCATTTCCTTTGCTCTAGTCTAATCACTCACCCTGTAATACATGGTCATGGTCTCAAGGAGGTGTTAGAACATGTGCTCCTTTCTGTCCGTGTAAACTATAAGAAAAATGTGTCAGGCTGTCACAGTAATTATCACTTGCTCTACCACAGTACTAAATGTGTTTTCAAATTGCCAAAGGAAATATCGCTTTCTGCCTAGAATCACACCATGACTCTGTGTGCACACAGGAATTGTTGTCAGCGTTCCAATTTGTGTTGCTGTTGTTCTGTAAAACTTGCATATTCAGGAAAGGGCCACCTTGTTTTCTTCAAATGTGTTGATTAGCACTCAGCAGAAATCAGTATCTCAAAAATGTGAGGCAAATGCAAACACAAAGCAAACACATTCAACGTCATCAAGGCTGATTTCCTTTGCTGTAGTCTAATCACTCACCCTGTAACACATGGTCATGGTGTCAAATAGCTGTAAGGACATGTGCTCTTTTCTACTTCTCTAAAATATAAGAAAAATGTGTCAGGCTGTCACAGTAATTATCATTTGCTACTCAACAGAAGTACATGTGCTTTCAAATTGCCAATCAAATATCGTTTTCTGCCTAGAATTATTGTCAGAGATTTAATTCATGTTTCTCCTATTTTGTAAGACTTGGACTCGTAGGAAAGGATCAACTCATGTGATAGGATTTGAAAAGTTGAAAAAAAAAATTGAAATGAATTTTTGCAGGTATTGCTGAGCAACAGTGAAAAAATATAAAGATGCCTATAAAGTCAAGAAAAAGAAAAGGAAAGAAACAACAACTATATTTGAAGACGACTGGTAAAAAAAAAATAGGAGGCGAAGCGTGTGTTGGAAAACAGAAAAAGTCTTCTGGTAAGCAAACTAAAGAATTTTAAAAAAATATCTTCCCAAAAAAAAAATGATCGAAAGATAAATTCAAACAGTGTTTCAAGTACAAAACTACAACAGAGTCGACAGCAAAAACAAAATGCTAATATAGACTCAGAAGTTAGGAAGAGTGACTTAACACGGAAAATAGATTTTAAAAACATTCGTCGAAAAATGTTTCAGAGAAGAGTGATGTTAAATTTGCTGAAGGATGTGAAAAAATATAAGAAAAAAACTAAATTTTATAAGAAAAAGAAATTAATTGAAAGTATTGTTAACAAGGCATTAGAAATAAAAAAAACTATTCATTTTAATTTTGAACAGGATGCGTAGATTAGATAAATTAATCAATGCAATGAAGTCACAAAGCAAAAGGAAAAGAGAAGTAAAAAAAAAAAACTTTTGTAAAGTGTTCTTAGGAGAATGGAAGCATAGTTCAAGTACTGAACCATTTTTTAATGAAGAGAGTTATCTTCAAAGTAATAGTTTGTTGCATGCAGTTGACACCAATGGTAGAGCATATGAAGTTAAGGATGGGTGTGTAATGGAAAAGGAGAAAATGGTTCCAAGAAATGAGGAACAAGTGATGGCTGATGAGGTTATGGGGAGACGTCCTAAAGCCCCAGTGTACACTTGGAATTGTAGTAGTATTTGTACTGTGCGTCAGGAATCTATTGATAAATTACGTGACTTTGTAAGAGAATATAGTAAAAAGAGTGTTAAACAGAAGATTAAAGTGCTTCAAAGACTAGATCCATGCATCGTGAGAGAGAATACTGGTTTGCAAGGACATTCTCTGGCTTGTCTATCTAGGAAAGTGTGTCAAAGTGTTTTTCACCATTTTAGGATGCTGGCTGTTCATCATACTGAAATGAGAAAGTTTGTGAGAAAAAAATTGTATTTTGCTAAAAGTCCAGCACTAAAGTTAAATGAGTTGAATAATGCTCTGTTCCGTGGATCTGTATCAGATGTAGTGAAGGTTACTGATGACATTCAGTTTTGTTACTTTGGTCCAGAGCAAGAAAATGTAGAAAGTGACACAGTGATTGATGAAAATGTGGAAGAGAATGTAGAACTCACTGTTAGTAAAAATTTTGAAGATGAAATGACAAAATTTACTATTATCTCTAATGAAAGACCAAATATTACTTGTATTTGTTGCCGGAGAAGCCATTATAAAATTCAAACAAGGAATGTTGATCTCTATAAAAAAAGTGAAAATGAAGATAATTATAAGTGGAAAGATTTTGCAACATATATATTTCTGGAAAATTGTTTTGATTTGGGTGAAGATCAGCGTATTTGTAAATACTGTTATAACAAGTTAGAAGAAAATAGAATGCCAGCTAGAGCTGTACATAATAATTTAGAATTGGTTGATATTCCTCCAGAACTTTCTGATTTAAATACGTATGAGTCTATACTCATTCAATGTGTCCATCCATTTCAGACCATAGTGCGTATGGAGCCAAAAACTGGTAAATTATCTCCTTCGGATTTACAAAGAGGTTTAAAAGGAAGAGTTGTCTAATTGCCATTGGATTTGAAAAAAAATATGGAAACAATTGATGCAGATACTTTGGAAACTGAACCATTAGTTATTCTGGTTAATGGTGTACCTACAAAGAATAAGAAAATTTGGCAGGAGCTGGTGGATGTACGAAAAGTACAAAGAGCAAATTTGTATTTGAAAAAAAATAATAAATGGTATGAAGCCATTTATATGGATGAAGATGAAGAAGAAATACTAGAAGACACAGGAATACCAACTGGGCAACTTGAAAAAGTGGATAAGTCAAAAGAAGAAGAAATTTATGAACATTTCAGCATACATCCTCTTCATTCTAAAGAAGTTATGGGAAACGCTATTGATCTGTTTCAGATGAAGAAAGCACAAGGAACTCCCGTGAGTGTATGGGAAGAGAGCTTGGAAGCTCGTTGTTTTCCACAGCTGTTTCCTACAGGAGAAGGAGGACGATATGATGAACGTCCAGTACAGATTCCTGCTTCGGAGTATCGGACTACAAGATTATATGCAGAACATCCTAGATTTCGTCAAAGTATTCCTTATTTGTTCCATCTTTTATTTGAAAGTGACTTGTCAGCACTATCTTATGCAGTAAATCACATTTTGAAAACTGGAGTACATCTATGTAATGTGACTGCAAAGGATTTTATGAACAAAGTGCAACAGCGAGATGATCATTTGGAATCTCAATTGATCAATTTGATGGCTTGTCAGCGTGGGACTAATGAATATTGGTACCGACGCCATGGAGAATTGAAGTGTATGTTACGGAATTTAGGAACTCCTACATGGCTCCTTACCCTAAGCTGTGCTGAGTACGCTTGGGATGATCTTCTGGATTTTCTTCGAGAGGCAAATTCAAATATTGAAAACATCCAATACAAGACAGCAGGAGAATTGTGCTCATTGGATCCGGTTAATGTTTGCAGATATTTCAATCATAGATTTGAGGCTATGATGTCCTTCATCTGCAATAAAAAAAATCCACCTCTTGGAGAAGTTGTGGATTTCTTTTGGAGAAAAGAGTACCAAGCCAGAGGTCCTCCTCATATTCATATGCTGTTGTGGATCAAGGATGCCCCAAAATTTGGAACAGATTCTGATGATGCAGTTTTAAGTTTCATCGAAGGATATGCAACATGTGCTATACCTAAAAGCACAGAAAAGAAAAGTTTAAAAGAGCAAGTTTTACGTTTCCAAAGTCATCGGTGTGGAAAATACTGTCGCCGAAAGTACAAGAGTAAAGATAAATTCTACACAAAATGTCGATTTGGATTTCCACGACCCGTTCTTTCAAAAGGAAGAGTAAACAGTTTTATGTCAGCTGTGCGACATACTATTACAAGAAAATCACCTAAAAATACCTACAATCTAAGAAGAAAAGAAGAGTCAAAATATATAAATGACTACAACCCAGTCATTTTATCCATGTGGAATGCTAACATGGATATACAGTATGTGGCTGACAATTCTATTGCTGTTGCTCGCTATGTCACATCTTACATCACTAAATCTGAGAAAACGGAATTGAAGGAAATGTGGGAAGAGATTTCTCACGAGAAGACTGTCAGTAAAAAGCTATACAGTTTCAGTTTAAAGATGTTATCGCATCGAGAAATTGGATCCTACGAATGCTCAGATAGGTTATCATCTGCAAGTCTGTACTCAAAATCCAGAAGAATAATTTGGGCAAGTTTAGGTCTTGCAGGAATGCGAAATCGGGTACTGAAATCTATTCGAGAAATTGAATATTTAGCAGAGTTCGAACCAGAAAGTACAGACATTTTAAGAACAAACATGTTGGACACATATTATCCACAAAGAAGTCATCACCTTGAGAACATGTGTCTCTATGAAGTGCTGCAGAACTTTATTTTTAAACGGAATGCCACAGAAGATATCAACAATGGAAAATATAAAGTCATTGGTGAGGAAGGATGTTTGGTGAAGCAAACAAAAGGAAGTTTGATAAATCACCGGAAGCTGAGTTGCGACACTCCTGATAAAAAGGAATTTTACTACTTGGCACTTTTGCAGCTGTTTAAACCATGGCGTTCAGAGGACGAACTACTTGGAGAATTTCAGAGCTATGAAGATTCCTTCAATGCTAGCAAAGACAGCATAGAATGCAGTACTTTCACAACTTATGTTCAAATGTTAAATGAAGAAATTGAACAAGAAGCAACAATTGCAGCTGAAGTAGCTAGAGACAGTTCTCAAGACAGTCAAAGTTCTGGGACATTCAGTCAAGATCCTCTAGGACAACCGATCGTCGAAAATGAAGCAGTAATAGCTATGAACGAAGTGGAAACAGCTATGAATCAAGCTCAGGAAGATTTAGTAGACTTAACATATTTGGAGGAGCAACTGAATGAAGAACAAAAACAAATTTATGAAGAAGTTAGACAAAAAATTGATCACGGATTACTACATGAAAATAAAGAGTGCTCATGCACATCTTTTGAACCAATGAGAATGTATGTAAGTGGACAAGCAGGAACTGGAAAACGTTTCTTAATTAATGTAATTAGAAGCTACCTACAGAAGGAAATGGAATCCATTTTGTCTTGTGTTGTTACTGCTCCAACTGGGTTAGCAGCGTATAACATCAAAGGAGTTACCTTACATCGTTTGCTAATGTTACCAGTAGAGCACGAGAACAAAATACAGTACCACAAACTAGCAGGAGAAGCATGCTTGGAAGTTTCAAGAGTATTGAAGAAAATGAAAGTACTCATTATTGATGAAGTTAGCATGGTATCCAACTTAATGCTTGCCTTTGTGCATTTAAGAATGCAGCAAATTCTGAAGACAGACTTTGATGTTTTATTTGGAGGAAAACACGTCATAGTTTTTGGAGATCTTTTGCAACTTACTCCAGTTAAAGGACAACTGGTATTCCATACTCTTACACATGAAGACACGAAAAAGTCGTTAGGAAGTATAGGCAATGTAAATATTTGGACATATTTTGAGTATAAGGAACTCATTACCAATATGAGGCAAGCCAATGATGAGGACTATGCAAGTATTCTGAAAGACATAAGAATTGGACTACTCACAGAACATGGCAGAAAAGCATTACAGAGTCGATTGCTATGTAATTTGTTTCCAACAGAAGAAATAGTTCTAGAGAAAATATACAAGAAAATTGCGGAAAAAAATACTGTAATCTGCTTAATGCCAACACTACATGAATGCTCTGTATTCAATCAAGAACTTTTGAAATTGGAAAATGAAGAGATCATAAAACTGGAAGCTGTGGATAAAATAGAACATGAACGAATAACTATTATATTGACAGGAAAATTGGGTACTAAATTGGATTCTCTGGAGAAAAACATTTAAAAAACAGCTGGTTTGGAAAAGAATCTTTATGTGTGTATGAACTGTAGAGTAATTTTAAGACGTAATTTGGATGTAGAGAAAGGTTTAGTGAATGGAGCTATGGTAAGAGTTGTGGGTTTGTTAATTACCAGAAAAAAGTTGGAATTGAATGTTTAAAAATAAAATTTGATCAGATACAAGAGGTTAAAGACATTTGTCGGTGTTCAGTTCGTTTCTTGCTTGTGAAAGACTTATATGTACGTAGGAAGCAGTTTCCGTTTTCTCTAGCGTATGCTGTAACTATTCACAAATCTCAAGGATTAACTGTTGATCTACTGTGTTTAAAGAAGGTATGGCATATGTTGCTTTGTCACGCGTGAAAAAAATATCTGGGTTATTCATGATAGACTTTGATGACTCAAAAGTTAGTGCTGATGCAAACTGTGTAAAGGAGTATAATAGATTAAGAAGAAGCTATGCTCCTCATTTAGGTCAGTATCCTGTGTTTGAAAAACGTGCTGTTTGTCGGAAAAGGAGATTTGAGAATATCTGTAATGAGGATGTACAGAAGAGAAAACAAAAAGATAGTGATGTGACTGCAAGCAAAAAGAAAAAGGACAGTGTGGAAGAGGTTGTTGGTTGTCATTTTGAAAATATCTCTGATGTCAACTGCTACGCAAATGTAGTGCTGAATGTTGTATTTTATCTTGATTTTTTGCAAGAGCAGATAATACTAAATCATGAAAAAAGATTCTGTTCTTTGCTGAGTCTCCTTTATGAGAAGCTGAGTAATGATAAAACTAAAATAGAAAGTGCTTCTGATGTTAGAAATCTTTTAGATGTATGTTCTGGACGTACACAGTTTACACAAAATGTCCAGCAAGATGCACAGGAATTCTTGATGTATATCCTGATGGTACTAGAAGATGAAGGGGTAGAAGTAGAAAATTTATTTGGTGTCTCTTATAAATGGGAACATTGTTGTGATAACTGTATGAACACAAGCAATACTAATGTTGATTCTGAAAGGTTCATATATTTACCATTACCAGAGAGTAAAACAGTGACTTTTAGTAAATTAGTGAAAGATGCTAATCACAACATGGAATGTTCTAAATGTAAATCTGAAATGTTATCAACGTTATTTTTAAAGAAATATGGACAGCATTTAATTTTAATGGTACAACGTTGTAGAGCTGATGGAACAAAATTGGAAACTTTACTAAAGAAGTTTGTTGGCAACCAAGTATCTATATCTGGAAAAACTTTTGTAGCAGTTGCAATAATTTTTCATGATGGTCCTTCTATAACTTCTGGTCATTACACAGTTTATCTTAAGTGTGAAAAAGGATGGACATTGTGTAATGATTCTCAATTGATTTTCAAGCAACGTTTGCCTTATGATTTACCCAATTCTTACCTAATTTTTCTGAAACCCAAATTTTAAATACTAACATCATCATCGGAAGAAAGCATTATTAAAATTTAAAAGGCTTAAAATTGGATATTTCGCTCAAAAGAGATTTTAAACTTACCATTTGGCCTCAAGGAATGGTAAAACAAACATTTGTGGACTTCTTTGACAGATATTATTTTGGAAAATGTTCTATTGTAACAAGGTTTACAGACGTAATTTCTTGAAAATTGTTATTGTTCTTAAAAGGTATTTTTGACATTTCTATTAAGGTATGTTTCAGTGAGGATACATTTGAGGCTTTTTTAAACAATCTTTCAGATTGTTTTTTTTTGCCCGCTGTTAAATGATGAATACAATTGATTTCACTATTTTCAGGGAAAATCAAAACATTCTGAAAACAGCAAAAAAAGGGCAAAAAATTGTTTTGCTAAATATGAAAAAACATGTACTGTTTAATAAAGTGTATTGTTGAATATTAATACTTTTTTTCTTTTTTTCAGAACTAGAAAGAAAATTTAGAAGATGTAATTCAGTTATCTTTGCAATTAAATAAAAACATTTAATTCTAAATTATTTATTTTGATGGTCAGATAAGTTTAACATATCTGTATGTGTCACTGGTTTCGTTTCATGCTTCCTTTTCTTCACCTCTCCTTACTCTACTTTTCTCATTTCTCTTCTCACTCTCTCTTCCTGCTTTACTACTCTTTTGTAACTCCCTCACTCCTTCTCTACTACTCCCCTACCTTTACTACCTCCATCACTAATTTTTCATCCATGTTTCTTTTTCTGTATGCATATGTCTTAGTCTTTTTAACTGCCTTACTCCTTCTCAGTTGTTTGCTCTCTGTGTCTGTATCTGTCACTCTCTGTTTGTCTGTTTTACCCTTAATTTCCTTAACATCTCTGGGGCACATTTACAAGCCACCTACGCCACCACTACGTCAATTTTCTTGACGAACTAGTGGTGCAGGGTGCTTTTCCATATTTACAAGGAGAGGATAAGCCTCTTTGTGTGTCTTTTCCTCTCCTTGTAAATACAGGCAATTCTAATGCAACACTAAAATGAGATATTATCTTTTTTGGGTACCTATACATAAATACTGATGCAGAGTTTAAAGTTTAATAGGAAGACTCTCTTCCCTTCATCTGTGAAATGTACACCATCTCTTTTTTAATTACTTTGCCACTCCCATCTCTTTGTCAGGGAGTCCCTGAAGGTTTACTAAAGGTGAAAAAAATGTTTTTTTTAAAAAAACCCATTAGGTGCGCGCTGAGTGCGCGCACCCTAAAAAAAAAAAAGAGAAATAGATTCTAAAAAACAAGATTTTGTGTTTTGATTTTAGGTGGCTCTAAAAAGAGCCCTTGAGTTAATGTAGGGACAGAGGAAGAGAAAACGAAAAAAAAAAAAAGAAAACTATGGCCTAGTGCAAGGGTGCTCCTCAAATTTCCTCTGAATGAGATCAATACTGCTCTCACCCATAGTAATAAGAGTACCACAATCCATGCACCGTGTACTCATCCTCCCAAAACAAGGACGAATATCCAGAGGTGTGTTAGAAGGTGAAGGCACCATTGCAGAAGAAGTGCTTGCCTGAGCTGCCGAAGATGTGCTCGGCTGAGCTGCTGCAGATGTCGTCGGCTGACCAGGTGGAGGGTTTGCTCCAGAAGCTCGACGAAAAGTCACTGGATGCATTGCCTCAACGTGCCTCATCATAGTATGAATACTAAAAGAGTACTTCTTGTTAGCATTCCCACGTGACAAGACGCGCTGACACAGTTTGCAGGTGACCTTTGGTGCATTCACCTTTTTTTGTCCCTCTGGAAAAGTGAAAAACTGCCATATGAAGGAGTCTTTCTGCTTCCTCTGCCTCTGTCTCTCAAGAGTGTCCTGTTCACTCTCAGAAGACGGCTGCTGCTCTGCCATTGTATCTCAAAAACAGATTAGCTCCTTCTCCTAGGGAATCAGAACTAACAATGAGGGGGGTGGGTGTGATTTTGGAAGAATCTGGAACTAAAAGTACTTTGAACCAATGAAAAGTGATGTTTCTTCATCACATGACTTGCCATGAGGGGATTGGGTGTGGTATTGAAACAATCTGAAACTGAAAGTAATGAAAACCAATTAAAAGTGTTGTTTTATTATTAACATAACCCGAGGTGCGCGCACTGAGCAAGCTCCGAGCGCGCACGGTGCAATTACGCATGCGCGAACGCGTATGTGCGCATGCGCTTACGTCCTATGCGTGTACGTAACGCGCATACGCAGCACGCGCGTATGCGCGAACGTCAGCGCGCGTACTCTACGCATATACGGAAGTGTACCGCGTGGAGCACGTACGACGCACGCACGCATGCGTACGTACGCATGCGTACTGGGTGCGCGCTCCGAGCGCGCACTAAAACATATGTATGCGTACGTAAATAACGTACGCTGGAATTCATGAAAAACATACGCAAACGTACTAGGTGCGCGCTCTGAGCGCGCACCCTAAGAATTTATATATAAAAAAAAAGTGGACATAACTTAATAGAAGATATAAACTATGCTGTTCAACTTTATCCTAATTGAAAGTTTAAAAAAAAAATGAGCCACACCAAATTAAAGGATACAGATAATATATAAATGTATACATAGGGAAATTTTTGAAAAAGAAATATTTAAAAAATATAATTAAAAATACAAAAATTAGCATTTAAAAAACCTTTGTAATTCAATGAAAAAACCATAGGTTTCACACACGTTATAGTTAGGAATTAGCATTTAAAAAACCTTGCAAATTCACTGAAAAAACCATAGGTTTCACACACGTTATAGTTAGGAATTAGCATTTAAAAAACCTTGCAAATTCACTGAAAAAACCAGAGGTTTCACACACGTTATAGTTAGCTGCTCATTTTACTCAGTGATGTCATTTGAGATGTCATCAGTGATGTCATGAGTGATGTCACTGACCATGTCATGAGTGATGTAATATGTGACGTCATCAGCAGTGGATTGCTGGCACGCGAGTTATAGTTAGCTGAACTAACTATAACGGGGGAATTTCATTGGTTTTTTACGAGTAAAATGAGCAGCTAACTATAACGTGTGCGAAACCTCTGGTTTTTTCAGTGAATATATATATATATATACATATATATGTGTGTGTGTGTGTGTATATATATATTCACTGAAAAAACCATAGGTTTCACACATGTTATAGTTAGCGGAAATTTTACTGATAAAAAACCAATGAAATTGCCCCGTTATAGTTAGTGCTGGCAACTATAACTCACGCGACCGCAATCCTCTGCTGATGCTAATACTGTATTTAGACACTTATTTGCCCATGTCTTCTTCCATACATTTTTAGCTATACATATATTACAAATATTTTTTTTTCATAAAGTCACATATGTCATCAGCAGAAGATTGCGGTCGCGTGAGTTATAGTTGCCAGCACTAACTATAACGGGGCAATTTCATTGGTTTTTTATCAGTAAAATTTCCGCTAACTATAACATGTGTGAAACCTATGGTTTTTTCAGTGAATTTGCAAGGTTTTTTAAATGCTAATTCCTAACTATAACGTGTGTGAAACCTATGGTTTTTTCAGTGAATTTGTACGGTTTTTTAAATGCTAAGTGACTTTACGCCATTCGTGGCATGCGCGCCCACTTAACGCAGTTCGTTCCGTGCGCGCACGGTGCGCTTCGCGCACCGTGCGCGCACAGTGAGCACGCGGTGCTCACTGTGCACCCACTTTACGCAGTTAGTGCCGTGCCCACGTTACGCTAGATGGGCCATGTACGCACGATGCGCTTCGCGCACCGTGCGCACATGGAGGACATATTATGCGCTTCCTTGTGATAGGTAATCTGTTGAAATTTTTTGGGAAAATTTTCTGTGCTCTGATAAGCCATGCACAAATGGTGGCCTTCGGCCACCATTTGCACAAGGGGTGGAGAAAGTGTGGATAGTGTTTTTTTTATTTTTATTTTTTTACCGTACGCTTACGGTAAGCGTACGGTAAGCGTACCCCGCGAAATTGCCGAAAAAAAAATAATGCCGTTTTTGCTCTTGGGGGATGTTTGGGGACTCCCTCAACATGACTATGTGAGAGGGAGTTGTCAAAACATCCCCGTAACATGTTTTTGGCCATCATGTTTGATACATAACACTCAGTGCGGTAGACAAAATGGCGGACGCCGCTTCCTGGTTTCTGCCGATTCGAATGTTTACTAAGATCTAAGAGCCAATCAGAATCGCGCTCGCGCACGCCACCGTACGCTTACCGTAAGCGTACGGTAAGCGTACCGTAAGCGGGCTCAGATATATATATTGATTTAAAGGCTATTTTCTCAGAATCTACTGAACAGATTTACACCAAACCTACAAAAGGCACTTCCTTGACCTAGGGACTACCTCTCTGCCAAATTTCTAGTAATTCTGTTCAGCCGTTCGGGCTGTAGCTCGTTCTAAAGGTCCTATGGAAAAATGCATGGGAAAAACGCGTTTTGGGACCCCCCTTTTATCTCAGCCCCCGCTTGACGAATCCCCCCGAGACTTTCAGGGTAGGAGCGGAGCGTAGCGCCCCACCTATTTTGAGAAATTCGCGAGGATTCGTCGACCGGCGCCAAAGTTATTCAAAATAGAATGTTGAGGTTTTCCTATGGAAACGTGGTCCTAACTATAACTACCTACTGGCGACCGCCAGTAGGTAATATATATATATATATATATATATATATATATAGTTGTACTGTATACACAATTCTGAGTATGAAAGCTCTTATACTTACTGATACATTAAACGTTTTATAAGCATGTAACCTTAATACTGTTCTACATTTATGACAATTGAAAGTCAGATAAAAGGAAGGATTCCACCAGAGAACAGGGCTGGAACAATAAAAATATCTAATACGAAATGCATCAAATTGATACGGAGTCCCCTTTGGCACAAAAACAATGAGTACTGCAAAACCAAGTTAATGAACACAAAATAATAATGGAAAACTCAGAGGCCAAATTTGCTCACATATTAACAGTATTTCAATCTATGCTTCATTTTGTCAGACATACTCTAGGGATCTACAAGGAAAAGGGAACAACTAATACTGTCGCATCATAAAAATGAAGACTGCTTTAGTAGATAATGCAAACAGAAAATGACCAATTGCCTGGGAAATGAGGCAATCATGTAAAGTGCTTTGTTGAAGGATGGAAAGTAAATGCAGTTGAGGAAAAGCCAATACAAAAGAATTCCTGAAGGAAAACAGGTTAATACTTGTAGGGGCTCATTCAACCTAAGAGAGGTGCTTTTCTTTCCTTGTCATATAAGCAATGGATACTTGCACTTCTGCCCATATACCTGGACATGATGGGCTTAACATTTTGAGGGTTAAAAAGTATTATCATTCCAGGTACCAATATGCCATCACCTCTTCATTTAATATGGTTTACTAAACAGATACAAAGTACTCAGATGCTCATATTAAATGAAATTCACTGGGCATATGTACTTTGAAAACACTCCAACCATTGATGCTTTTTTGGGCAGAGTGCATTTGAGTAATACTGTAGAAGCCACGTCTCCTCTTTTCATACCAAATACATAGGAAAACACTGAGCGCCTCCACCTTGATTGCCCCATATTGATCCCCCTTTGCCTGTACGTCTAGTTCATTCCAAGGAGCTCCTTGTCTGGTCCACTAGTTCACTTCTAGTTAGGCAACATGCATGCATTTGACCAAATGTGCTAAAACCAAAGCAATGCATGTTCATGACATTGAGGTGGCTACTCAGAAAGGTAACTTACATTTGTGAGTAGTTTACACGTGTTATTTACTCTTACACTTTTGAGTAACTTTACTACTTTGGGTTATTCACAAAATCTGAGTGTAAAGTTACTCAAAAGTGTAGACTTACAAGTCTGCACAGCTGAAAATGTGTGTGGAGCAAAATTTAGGAATGTAACTCAAAAGTGTAGACTTATATGTCTCCACCCCTGAAAATATGTGTAGAGCAAAATTTAGGAGTGTATGATTTTACTGCTAAAAAGTAAAAAAGCCTTTCTCTACACTTTCCTTTGTAGAGATCTCCACCCCCAACTGCAGAGATCTTCCAGTGTAAAGTATAGGGAAAAGTAAAAAAGTTTATTAAACTTGGGAAACGTTAGTAAAATATTTCATGTGAAATATTATTGTAAATTACCTTCATATATTTTTTAAATGTAGAACACAAAAATCATGCTACAGCATTAATAACTTAATTTTGAATTAAATCTTTAATTAATTTATTAATATTAAATTAAAACTATTTTAATTAAGTTTAAATGAAACCATAAATCCCCACATACAGCGAAAAAAATATTTTTTATTGCGCATTAATAATTTATAAAAGTCATGCATTGAATTAATTGGAAGTATCTTTAAATTGTATGGCAATTCAATGTTACTTTATATTTTAATTTAAAAAAACGTTATTAAAATATTTTGTATTTGAATAATAAATATATATTATTTTTAGATTTGTATTAACATTAAATTAAGTATATGGGCATGGCCAAGATTGCTGCCATGTAGGATTTGCCCCAGGAGAGCTCTATAATAATAATTATGCTGCTTCAATATAACCCTCCACCCAAAGCGATCCGATCAGGGGGTACCATTTCAAATTAGAAGCAGCTCAGCTGATGGTGTGTCCAGAGTTTTTTCAGGACTTCGCAGCCATCTTTACGACACTGCGGCCTAATTCTATGTGGAGACACCAGAGTGGAGTCGCTCGGCCGATCTTAGTCGCAGTGGTGAGGCGAACAGAGCTCCTGGTTGCTGCATCTAGAGAGGACACCTTAGCAGTGGGCCTTCCAGGATCTCCTCTCCCGATATGGATTGCAGCGACAGTGGCACTAAGGGTAGTCAATGGAAAGCCACGGCACATGGAGACATTTCTTTTATGGTTTTTGCCTGCAGTATTTCTTGAAGAGATGATGGGGGAAAGATGTAGTAGGTGAGCCCCTGAATCAGCGTCCAGGTGATCAGACGAACTTGAAACCATTCCTCACCCTCCTGTATATATTGACTTTAAGGCCCCTTGAAAGAACCCTCAGAAAGTTTGGTGCAAATAAGAGTTTTGATTCATAAAAGAATAATTCCATGTCAAAAACTTGTTGCCAGTGACTGTATACTTCCCTGGTGCTATGTAGATGGGCAGCAAAGTAGGGATTTTCTCCTACCATTGATTGTGACGTACCACTGTCGCTGCACCTGCTCAGCATTGCTAAAGGTCTCAATGAACAGTTTATGGGTATGTGTCTCTCTGCTCCCCCACATTCCTGTAATAAACCGCATAGAGTGAAGGATCCAGAATACATGTGATAATGGAAAGAAAGGACTGTCTGAAAGCTGTAATTTTCTCCTTTACTTCTGCTCAAATAAAGACTTAGGAGTAGTGAGAATGAAGGTCATCCTCTCCCTTACAATTCAGTGATCGTTACCTAGCATCTGCATACAGGACTGCTTCTCCTGAGCACCTCAAAGCGACCCATCCTCACACGTCTTGTGTTGCTAGTCTTATTCAGAAGCATGCTTTTACACAGGGTGCTCCCTGTGTCCCACAGTATAGGAGTCCACACTGTGATGAAGCCACGTGAGTTTGGATCTCTGAGGCAAGGAGATATGATGGATTCTCAACACTTAGATGGATGCCAAGCACCGAATGCCACTATTTCGGACAAACAACTACGTTTGGGGTGGGGCTGGCAATCCTGATCCGCAAAGTGAATTGGATGCTGTTGACCTTGAGGAGGTTGAATTTGAAATCAGACAGGAACCCGAGCTCACTGCAATGACAGCGGATATTTTCATGCTCTTATCCTTGTGGTTTCATGACATGATGGATGGATAATTGGGGTCTCAATTCTTCATTGTAAATTTATGCGGGGAGGGTATGTTTATTGAAAATGCTGGTAATGGTGGTAGGATGGTTCACATGTATTTTTAAATGGCCACTTATGAGTATATGGTTCCCACCCAAGCACCTAGATGGACACTTCTTTGGCTGTGTTTTCTCAGAGCTTGTTTATTGACAAAGCAGTTCCTAAAGTCTTGACCACAAAAGAGGAGTTGGTAGTTCAATTGTTGATTGACCCAATGCTCTTCCTACTACGCTGAATTGCTATGCATGGCTAGTCAGGCTGAATGACTGGGTTGGGTGGCTTGTTACACAAGCTTCCTTCTGCTTTTTAACAAATGCCTGGTCGTGCCAAAGAACCCTCTCCTGGTGATGCAGGCCCTCTTCACCAGCAGGCTGGACTACAGGAACCCACTCTATGTAGGAATCACATCACGCCTCCTAAAGAGACTTCAGACAATACAAAACTCAGCTGCAAGAATCATCCTCAACCTCCACAGATGGACCCAAATCACACCTCTCTTCAGGAAGCTATATTGGCTCCCAGTCCAGAACAGATGCCAGTTTAAGATGTTGACCCTGGCATACAAAGCCCTACAAAATGAAGGACCATCGTACATAAATAAAAGCATGACCTTCCAACAACCGACTAGACACCTACGGTCCACCTCCCTCTTCCTCTCAGACCCCCCCCGATCTACTGAGGCAACAGCAGAGGATGCTCCATCTCATACCTGGCGGCTAAAGCTTGGAATGACCTTTTGCTGCACCTTAGGACCCCCTTATCGCTCTGTGAATTCAGAAAAGGACCAAAGACCTGGCTGTTCTACTGAAAATGGTTATAAACAGTATCTCTGCTACCCAGTTGAGGGCGGTTTATGGTGCTCCACATTCAGTCCTGAGGAAGACCCCTGTGTAAGGACTTAAGCAGCCTACATTATATTGGGATTGAAACAGCGACTTTGTCACCCTTTTATGCCATTTTGGTCAACAGTGCTTCTTCACTGCGCCCGTGCATTTCTAACAATGGCTATGCATTTGTCTTTATTCAAATGTAAGGCTGAGTAAAGCCAGTTTTATTGTAAATAATGTTGTGATGAATATATTGTCACTACCCTTCCTTTCCCTCTTCCAACTCTCATTTGATGCACATATTCTTCTCCCCTCTGCCTTCCCCCTCGTGTGCGCACTTTGATGTTATGTTTTTCTGGATGATTTGCTGGTTTGTGAACATCCTATGATGTTCAATATGATTAAATAATATTGAACAAAGCATTTTTGAGTTTAAATGAATTAATTCCTGTTGGCATCTATTTGTGTTCGTACTTAAGAATTGCCCTTATGCGACCCACCTTTCACTGTACTGTTCAACTGAACACAACATCTCAAAGCAACTACGAACCCCAATGCTTGAAGACCCTAATAGTTGATTTGCCGTGCCTTATAAAATCCTGATTTGATTCGATTGATTCGAAGTACCATACTATTTCCTGAAAAATTGGAGGCATGTCTGCACCATTGAAACAATACAAATTACATGCATACTTTAAGCATCAATGGGTGCAGTTCACATGTTAACAGGAAATGCACTTGTCATCATCAGAACTGGCTTAAATGTCATAAAAGGCAGTGGGGCATTCTAGTAAAGACTACTTACTCCAATGACACCTGTGGCCCCATTCACACCCATATGTTCCAACATTGACCTACAGGGTTGATATGTGGTCTTGGAGGGCTTACTTAATAACTTAATTTTGAATTAAATCTTTAATTAATTTAATTATATTAAATTAAAATAATTTTGCTTAAGTTTAAATAAACCATAAATCCCCACCTGCAGCGAAAAGAATATGTTTTATTGTGCATTAATAATTATTAAAAGGTTTTTTTTATTTGTTTATTAAGTTTTCTAGAATACAACAAAAACAACAAGCATGATAGATACAGTATATAGATAGATACATGCATAGCAGCAACATTGGTACACCAAATTGATGCAATATAGAGTCCAGAGTGATAAAAACAGCAGGAGATATCTCATAAGAGGGGCATTATACAAAAACCTCAAGCCTATCATAAACATATCAGTGTGGAAATGAGGTAGGTCTGTGCAATCAGGTATAGGTGCATTACATGTTAACAACCAGTAATCAAGTCGTAGGATGTAGTGTGCGGGGGGAACGTGGATTATGTTCGGCCTCAATCGGGTGCTCCAGGAGATACAACTTGAGTGGATCCCAAATATCTCGGGCGAGAAGTGGGGGGGGAGTTCAGTATATGCATATGTTTGGTCTTGCCAAAATATCATGTCCCCTATCCACTCCTTAAATTTGGGCGCTCTGCCTCGACTCCATCTGCATGCCACACGCCTTCTGGCCAGTAACAAGCTAAAGGAGACAAATTTGCGATGTGCTACTGCTATTTTCTCTGTGTAGCCGAGGAGCGAGAGAAGAGGAGATAGCTGAATTTTCATGGATGTCATCAGTTCTAGTGCGGTGAATACCTGCCGCCAGTAGGCTAGGACTGAGCTACACTCCCAAGCAAGATGCAGGAAGTCAGCAGCTTCCGCCCCGCACCTATCACATTTGTTAGTGTCTCGGAATTTGTTTTTGTGTAACTTAACCAGGGTATAGTATATGCGGTGTAGGAACTTGTAATGAGTAATGTATAGTCGACTGCTAGAGGAGACTTGTTCAGTCTGCTTACAACAATATACCCACTGTTGATCAGTGACTTCTTGTGCAAGCTCAGTGGACCACTTATCCTGGGCTGTGCAGGGGGTGGAAATGATATCAGTATACAAGCTATGATATAATATAGAGACTAAATGTGAAGCGCTGTCAGTGCACAGCATATGGCGCAGAGGAGCGACTTCTGCGTGTTCCAGAGGGTATGAAGTGATAAATTCTTTAAGGCCTTGTCGCAGATGCCCATAAAGGAATATATCCATGGGCCAAGGCGGAGGGTTTGGAAAGAGTTGTTGTGACGTGCCAAATTTGCCATTTAAATAGAGGTCCCCCCAGCTAGTAATGTTGTATTTGGCTTTAGTCTTTTAAAGGCACCTTCATGCAAGACAGGGATCTTCGGATGATAGGTAAGAGGTAATAAGGGTGAATATAGTATTGGAGCTTGCAATCGCCTGGTAATACGTTGCCATGCTTTCACCGTACAGTCCACGGAGGTTGGGCTGTTGGCCCGAGGTGCAGGTGTAGTCAGTATGACTCCTTCCAACAGAATGGGGTCCGTCAGACAATGTTCAGTCGCTACATGAGGTGTGTATCTCGGGGGTGAAACCAATAATGGGCGTAGTGTGCTTGAGGTCAGGGATAATACAACTAAAAATTGGGAACGTTGAATCCTCCCCAAGAGCAGGGTTGAGCAAGTGTGTCCCACTGTAATCGAGGTTGCTTACCGCCCCATATTAATCTGATTAACTCCGAACGGAGGGAAGAAAATAAATGAGGGCCCGGGTCATATGGAATAATTAAAAACAAATATAAGAGTTTGGGGAGAACGACCACTTTAATGAGGGTAATGCATCCCGCCATGGTGATGGGGAGAGCATAATTATTAAAAGTTGTGTATAGAATTAATTGCATGTATCTTTAAATTGTATGGCAATTTAATGTTACTTTATATTTTAATTTTAAAAAAGTTGTTAAAATATTTTTATATTTGAATAATAAATATATATTATTTTTAGATTTGTATTAACATTAAATTAAGTGTATGGGGCACAGCCAAGATGGCTGCCATGTAGGATTTGATCCAGGAGAGCTCCATTAGGATCCCCCAGAAATAATTATCCTGCTTCAATATAACCCTCCACCCAAGGCGATCCGATCAGGAGGTACCATTTCAAATAAGAAGCAGCTTAGCTGATGGTGTGTCCAGAGTTTTTTCAGTATGCCACAGCCATCTTATGACACTGCGGCCTAACACTATGTGGAGACACCAGACATTTCTTTTATGGTTTTTGCCTGCAGTATTTCTTGAAAAGAAGATGGGGAAAGATGCAGTAGGTGACACCTGAATCAGCATCCTGGTGATCAGACGAACTTGAAGGGTGGTAGGGAGCCATTCCCCCACCGTTCAGTATATATTGACTTAAAGCCACCTTGGAAGAACCACCAGAAAGTTTGGTGCAAATAAGAGTTTTATTCCATGACAAAACCATTCCCCCACCCTCCTGTATATATTGACTGGATGAGGTATACGCTCTTTAGTTGCAGTGTAAGCTCCAAATGTGAAACTGGAGATTTTTTAACCAGACTTTAGCCCTCAAGCACCATGTATGTAGAGAGATGACTTTATCAGTGGACCTGACTTAAAAACTGACTAATCAACTCCTCCTCGCCCTGAACTAAGTAACTGGCCATGACTTGCCACTTGGTACAATGGGCAATAGACTCACTAGTGACAGACATATTGCATGAGATGCACCCAACAGACAGGGAATATCCGTTCTATTCTGGAATACATGCACAGCACACCTGCATAGATGTATTTACTGTAATATAGAGGCTGCAATGAGGATGTGATATCAGACCACAACCCCTTCAAAATAACACCCATATAGGGCTGACCCCTCCCCTGCATAGCAACACGGAGCCCTGAAGAGCACATTCAAGCCCTAAAAATTGAGTCGGTCAGCCAATACCAAGGCAACATAAATGCTAGCACAGTCTGAAGTGTAATAACAATCATTTTTACATTGCTTGGGTACATTGGCGTACAAGGAGAACATAGCTGGACAGCACAATGAGGGAGACAAAGCAGGCCATATGTTACCCTTGCTCCTTAAACTTGACCTTCCCAGAATGCCAATAGGAGCTATTCGAGACAGTTGGGGGTTGATTGTCAACACACAAAAAGAGATTAACCCAGTGTTTGACGGCTACCGCACCATTTCATATGCTTCGCCCCATGATGATCCAATAGTTGAGATTAATCACTATTTAGACACAATTCCACTCCCTGTAATGAATGGCTACACTCTGAACTGGAAGTGCCCTTGGAACTTAAGGAAATTCACTTGGCAATGATTCAAAATAGATAGAGGTTAAACCTGGGGTATGATAGAATTCCGCTGGAATTTTACGAAAGGTATATTTCTGAATTGGCACCTCGATTACTACAGGTTTATGAGGAATCCATTTGGTTAGGACAATTACCTTCTTCCAAGCAGGAGGTGCTGCTAACAGTCTTCCAAAGCATGTCAGAGACCCTTTGAATGTGTGCTCGTACAGACCACTTTCACTATTAAACCTGGACTACAAAATATTGAGAAACATTTTGGCTAATTAATTGACACCTTTAGCCCAGAACACTGTGTTTAGCCATCATAACTGCTTCATTTCCAGCAGAAATACTTTTCTGAACTAAAAATACTTTTTAGAATAATGGACTGGGATGAACGTCAAGGATCGTACCATTGGGTCAACTCCTGGGATTTTGAAAAGAAAAGGCTTTTGATACACTGAGTTGGCTATTTCTTTGGGAGTGATGCATAGATTGGGTATGGGTTATGAATCCATGATATGGGTTCGGTTACTGTACATGGATCCGTTTGCTAGTATTTGGATGGGTAGAGAGAGTTCGTAGGCCATTGAGATAAGAAGGGGTACCACACAGGGCTGCCTTCTGTTTCCTATCATATTCTCACTCGCCATGGACCCACTGGTGTATACATTCCCTGTGCGGAGCTCAGAATGGAGTGTTAAGATGGATAATGACTGGCATAAAGTATCACTTTACGCTGACAACACAATATCTCTGTGAGGTGAACATGACTGGGAATACCTTAGCTCACCTGATGACTCTGCTAAATAAGTTCAGCAGTGTCAGAGTTGAAAGTTAATATGGACAAATCGAGTTTGCTCCCACTAGTTAAACGGTTGGAAGGGAGTCAATTGCAGCTTCCTCCATCAAGCATAATATTAGCGCTAGATCCTATTAGGTACCTAGGGGTAAACATATATCATGATGTAAAAGGTATAACTGACAGCAACCAGACTAAAGGGCTGATTACCACAACAGTGGTCCTATGGACTGCCATAGCCACTGTGGTGGTATGAGCACCACCGTACCAGCGGTCCTACTGCCTGTTTACGAGTATGGCAGTCGGACAGACAAAGGACCACTGCAACTGCCGGGAATCACACATCCTCAGCAGTGGCTCAGCGGTCTGAGGCCCGCAATATGAATGGCAGTGTGGCTGCATCACCTCCAAACATATTACGTGTTTCCTCATTGCCACAGTTTTCATGGTGGGGAGCCTGCCATGAAAAGTGTGTCGGTGAGGAAACAAAGTGCCTCCAGACCAAGGAATGCGAGTGGGGGGGCACATGGTGTGCCCCCCCTGTATGGTATGTATGCACCCCCAGTTCCTACATGGCATGGACTTCACAGTCCATGCCGTGCAGGATCTTGCTTTGGCATTCCCATTGTGGTCTCTTGCTAAGGCTCACCACTTGGGACCGCCAAAGCACTGACCGCTAGACCAGGAGAAAACTCCTAATCCTGGCCAGCAGTGGGTGAACGAGTTTGGTGGTGTGGGAGTGAGGCCGTGGCATGGTGGCCCACTATCACACCAGCAAACTGGTAATCAGGCCTTAAATCGATAACACTTATTTTCCATTTGCAACCATTCTGGAACGCATTGCCATTGTCAGCAATGGGTAGAGTGGACTATAATATTTCTTCTCCACCTTACTGGTAATACAAAAAAAAGACTCTTTTTCAAGAGCTGCAGTCTCTGCGATATGGGGAGGATGAAGACATAGAGTAGCATTCATAAAATTATATGCCTTGTTAACAGAGGGTGGACTAGGAGCTGCAAAGTTGAATTGGACACAATGTAGCAGCTAAATTATGGTGGCCCATGAGCTGGATTGCTGATACCCAGGATCCTGAGTCACGAGATATAAAAAAAAGCTGTTCAGAACTCTGATTTTCGAGTGGCTATTGGGAAACGATGGAAGACTGAGTAAGATAATACACTATTACTGTTATGCAACCGTATTTCCTTTATGGTAATTTCCAGGCTGTGTGATTGTGTCCTTGACATATGATACATGCCCCTGGTCAGAGCAGAGATGGACATTCATGTTTGGAAGGATATGTATTCAGAAGGGATTTTGCAGTCAATTGATAGTTAATGTGAGATTTATGGGCCCCGGTCAAATTTTTTTTTAAGCTGTGCATTGGTATGACAAGCCAGTGATAATTGGATATAGCTAGCAGGGGGCCTACCACTTCACATCTACTTCAAGTAATACTGGGGTATTTGTACAAGCCCATATCTCCACTGGAGTGTCACTTTTTTGGGATGTTCCGGTGGCGTAGTGCCATTTCCCATATTTACAAGGTGGCACTAAGCCACTTAACGTGGCTTAACGCCACCTTGTAAATATGCCCCTTTCCGCCGCAGTCCTCTGCGGCAAAGGGGTGTGCCATGGGTGTTGCTGTGGGCATTCCACCGCTCCACCCATTGCTTTTTGACACTGTCCCGGTTATGCAAGGTTGAGGAAGCACCAAAAATGGCACCATGCTAATGCCATGGATTACCAGGTGTTAGAATGACAATACAAGGAGAAATTATTAATTTCTCCTCGTTTTTTGTTCTTTCCAGAACAAATCGCCATTAATGATTGTTTATGGTGTCCCTTCCTGCACATAAAAACAATCACCCCTGCAGCGCAGGCAACCGTGCAACATGGCAGCAGAGTGCCTGCACTGGTGCTAGGCAGCTTTTTTTGTTGTAGGTCGGTGCTGCCAAATTTAACACAGCTCTGTGCCCCGACATGTTTTTTGTATATGTGCCCCTCTGACGTATGACACTCACAGAAAAGCGGTCACTTGTCTCTGCTTAGCACTCCTGCAACCTGTGTGGGTGAAATGGAATGGTGGTCGAAATGTTTGAGCTCTGAGTTGACTGAGGTACAATGGACAAAATGTCTGGGGAATGTAAAATACATTTCCAAAACTTCTAGATTTAGTTATAAGCAATTCAGTTATATACATCACAAGGCAGTTAATTTTAATACATGAGCTTATTACAGTCATACATGAGGCGAAGTTGTTTTTTGTAATAGGGGTTTTGTTAAACAAAGAGAGTATCAGTTGGGTATCTGTGTAGGAGAGTATGTTGATCTTGTATGATCCACTAAAGCCCAAAGTGTACAGGCCTCATGTGTCTCAGAGTATCAACACAATTCCCCAGATGTGAGGAGAAAGAGGCCAATTCCGTGTATGTGGTATGGCTCTGTTGGGGAGGACGATTCCAAGGTTTCTAGCATTAGTGGCAGGGGCGAGTGAGGGTCTGAGGTTGGTTGGCCACCAGGTGGAGTCCCATGCAGAGGCATTCCTTATGAAGATCACTACTTCCATTTTGTCTGTGGTTAGTGTAAGGCAGTTGGTTTTCATACATGAGCTTACTGCAGTCATACATGATGCAAAGTTGTTTTTGTAATGGGGGTTTTGTTAGACAAAAAGAGTTTCAGTTGGGTACCTGCGTAGGAGAGTATGTTGATCTTGTATGATCCACTTAACCCCAAAGCATACAGGCCTCAAGTGTCTGGGAGTATCAACTCAATCTCCCAGATGTGAGGAGGTAAGAAGCCAATTTCATGTATGTGGTATGGCACTGTTGGGGAGTGTGTCTATTTTGGGATGAACTTTTTAAGTGACTGATCAAAGCGATGGGGAGATTAATACCGTCAGACCCTACAACGTGCTTCTGAAGACTGAGGACCTGCTCAACAAAAGCTACCAAATGTTATGTTATGTGTATGTCATGTCAAGCTTGTCATCAAGGATGAGTCCAAGGTTTCTAGCGTTGGTGGCAGGGGTTTTTGAGAGTCTGAGGTGTGTTAGCCACCAGGTGGAGTCCCATATAGAGGCATTCCATATTAAGATCACAACTTCCGTTTTGTCTGTGTTTAGTTTGAGGCAGTTGATTTTCATACATGAGTTTACTGCAGTCATACATGAGGCGAAGTTGTTTTTTGTAATAGAGGTTTTGTTAGACAAAGAGAGTATCAGTTGGGTATCTGCGTAGGAGAGTATGTTGATCTGGTATGTTCTTATGAGGTCTGCCAGTTGAGTTATGAATAGCGTTGGGTTGAGGGATGATCCTTGGTGTACTCTCCATCTAAGATTCTTGGTCTTCGTTGTGTAGAGTGGCAGTTTGACTCTTTGTGTTCTTCCTTTGAGGAAGGAACAAATCAAATGGAGGGCGCGTCCATGTATGCTTATTTTGTGTGGTCTTCTGATCATGGTCGAATGGGTGACTGTGTCAAAGGCAGGAGAGAGGTCAAGTAGTATTAGATCTACTGTGTCTCCATTGTCTAGGATCCTCCTGATGTTGGTTGCTGTGATGAGAGCAGACTTGGTGCTGTGGTTCAGGCAGATACATGATTGCATGGTGTCTTGGAGCTGGTGTGTGCTGAGATAGTGAAAGGTTATGGCAATTCTCATCACTTTGGCTGAGTAGGGTGGTAGGGAGATTGGCCAGTAGTTTGCTAGCTGTGTGGGGTCTGCCGAAGGTTACTTTAGGAGTGTGTTGCCCATCACATGTTTCCAGGCACCTGTGAACATCTCAGAGGTGATGAAGGTGTTTATGAAGTCGGTTAGGATTTCACTGATAGGGGTGGCTCCCAAGTTGTAGATGTGGTGGGGCAGGAGTCTTTAGATGTCCCAGAGTGATTGATTCTCATAATGATGGCTGTTTCCTCTCTGGTTAGATAAATATATATGTACTTTTATAGATGTGGCCTTGATTTTAGTGAAGAGACACATCGGATTGTCCTGGAAGGCAGCAGCAGCACCTCTGATCTGGGACTGGTTGGGGGATGTCCTGAAGTGATCATATGCAGAGGTTGATATATTGTTGAGTCATTGTGGTAAGGGTGATGCGGAAGTGTGGTTCTCATTTGTGGGATGCCTATCTAGAAAAGAAAGAGGCAAAAGTAAATGTTCGTTCCTCCATAGTGGGCTAATCGAATACTTCCATGCACTTAGATGCAATGCTCATACACTCTAGTTGAATCATCTGGTTGTGACTCATCACAGGAAAATTAATTTGCTGATAATCTTTAATTGGTATCTGCTCAATTGTCATTGGAATATTTAGAATTGTGAGCGTTTTACTTGTAATTTCCCTGTGCGGTGTACTTGGGTGGGAGCAAGATGTTTCTTTAAGGTTGTGTTATTTCTTCTTTCTAATATCATTGCTTTGTTGATGTGTTCAATGAAAGGGTGGTGATGTAGTTGGGGTCCTAGCGATTACAAAACTGTTGCAGCATACATCATGTTATACTCATCAAATGTGCTTGTGAATGTGAAGAGCACTATGAGGGTGTAAATAAATATAAAATGTATCCTGCATGTTAAGTATACAATTCATTAAAAACAATAGAAGAACATTTGTTATTTATATTTGTATCTATTTTAAATAATAGATTTTATGTGAATATTATTTCTAAAACGTTTTATTCTAAGTCCCTACATCCATTGTGTTCTATGATAGGGAGATACAGTACCAGCCAAAGGCTGCGCCCCCCCCACACACACAGCACCCACTAAAGCACATATGAAGACAAAAAAGTCACCAAATTTAGAATGTCTCCAATGCCTTCCTCAGGTCCTAAAACATCTCCACACATTAGCAGTTAAAAGTAAGCAATGTATCTAAATAAGTGAAAAAACGCCTATAGCCTACAGTAGACTAGTGCACCAGGCCGAAAACAGTAAAGGACAAAAGTACACTAATTATAAGTGTGTCCAGAAAACAAGGAATAGGGGGAAATAGAACCCCACATCTCCATCACTCCAAAATGTGCACGTCCCTTAAAGTCATGTAATTTGCACCTCACATAGGCCTGCACTGCATCTCCTGGTCCAGACTCCAAAACCTCAATCAACAATGAAAAAAGGGACAAAAATCTCAAAAGAAGAAAATAAATTGGTGATATTATACTCCCTCGAATAAGTGGTGGGGAATGAGCATTTTGTGGATGATTGGGTACGTATGTCGTGAGTGATGTAGTATGTGAGGATATAAGCAGTGCATGATGGGGTGCAAGCTATAGGTAGTTGACTAAACACCAACTGATGTATGCATTTAAGTGAGTTTTGGGTTTTTAACATCAGTTCTTATCTCATTTTGCCACCTTATATATATGTTCACTGAAAAAAGTAAAGGTTAAAGCAACATTATAGTTAGGCGAAAATTTCAGTGACAACATAATATTCTGTAATCAAACTACTGCTGAAATTCACCAGTTATAGTTACCTCCCCTAACTTTAACTTGCGCCCTAAGGTAACTATAACTTGCACCCTCGCCAGGTACAGCTAATTACCCCACTTATTACATCACACAAGCTAAATTCTATGACATTGTTGATAACATCACTGCAACATTTGAAATTACATCATTAATGAAAACACTTTGCATGGCGAGGGTGCAAATTCTAGCTACTTTAATCTTTTTTCATTGAATTTCTAGTTTTTTTTTATGTAAGTAATACTTTGTTACATACATAAAGTCATCCACAAGCCTCTGACAGCCTTTAGCGGTGTGCTTCATGAGTTTTGTTGCAGGGACTGGCCTGTGGCTAGGTCCAGTGCCGCCCCACTTCTCCAGGTTGACAACCCTCTGCCGTGAACGGCCTTTGTCCGTGCATGGTGTGGGCATGTCTGCAGGACCTGGCTCTTGGCAAGGTCCTGCATCCAACCTCTCTCTCACATGTAAGCAACCCCAAAGCCACACACGGCCTTCTGGCATACACATCATGCAGTTGGTCTAGCAGCTTCTGGCTGCATTCAGGCAGACTTACTGTCCTTGCCAAAGAGTCATGACAAAAAAGTATAAAAAGTGAGTCTATTGGCTTTATCAAAGATAATCAACATTCTAATCATATGTATATTTCAGTAATGCACACAATGCAAAGTTTAATACTGGTGATTATTATAGGGTTTTAAATAAAAAATAGTCTGTGAGTCTTTCTTTCAACTTAGTGTTATTATTGAATTTTGTGGGCTGAAAAATGTAAAAAGAAGGCCTCAGAGACATTTCTATTTTTAAAAATAAAACCAATATGTCCCCGAGTCTCTCTTTTAACATTTTTCAGCCACAAAATGCAATCATAAAAACAACTACAAGAGGGCTTTGCACTCCAGCTGAGGAGCAGAGTGCTCCAGCTAAGAGTGCTTAAAACAAAAAAAATTAATGACCAAGAAGACTTACTGTTTTTATTTAATGTTTCTGGGGGTCTCCTGCACTCCCTGCAGACCTCCACCACATTAGAACAAGCATTTGCAATGCAATAGGTCTCGCAGTTGTTAAGAGTTTGAGCTATTGGCACTGTAAATGGCAATGCCTTTTTCATTTATGTGTGGGTTTTTAAAACATAAATAAAAGGCATTGTCGTTTACAATGCCAATAGCTCAAACTCGTATACATGCGAGACCTATTGCATTGCAAATGCTTGTTACAAAATGGCTGCGACTGCACCGCATATGCCCCACTAAGGAAGGGGGTGGGGGGTGCAGAGTAAGTGCACTGAGCATAAAGCCGATGCTGTGAGGGAAACAACCTGTAGACTATAGCCACACCATTAAAAAAAAAATCCTTAAGAGTCATTTTCTCTCTGTATTTCCCTTCTGTTTTTGAAACTGAGGAGCAGCAACATTGTCGTGGTGTCACCAGGACTTTAAGTCGAAGCTTATTCAATATTTTGTACAGGCCATAGTTGCTGCTTATTTATCTTATACAGTTAACAACCATTGACAAAGCCAATGTGACTTGTTGTATGTAAGATGTTACTTGTTGTATCATATATCTGGATGCAATGACAGAAACAGCAAAATACAAGTCGGGCGGCACACTATGATAAACACAGATTTTTAGCTTACGCGTTTTTTCAGCCATGCCCTTAATTACATTGATCACGCCCCCTGAGAGACCCCCCTGTTTTTTCATCCAACTTAAAGCCCTGGGTATACACACCTCACTAGCTAGAAATGTGGTACGGAGCTCCACTTTATTTAATGGTGCGTACTGGAAGGGATTTCTTTCCAGTGAAAAAGATCTTCTCCTGTGACAAAAAAAGACAAATATGCCCACTTCATGTACATAACAAGGTAGATAAGAGAGGGAAAGGGGTCCAGGAAGTCTAGGGCAGGATATGAAAGAAGAAGAAACCAATGAGGGACTAAGGGCATGAAAGAAAGGGGATGGTAATATAGGATGGAATATGGATAAGAGGGACTGGAAGCAAGTATTGGGGGGGGAATAGGGGATGAAAGAAAGAGAAGAATATGGGTCCCAGTGAAGAGACAGAACTCCAGCATAGGTGTATAAGAATAAAAGAGTGATGAGAAGCCATTTTAAAAGTACTATAGAGGAAAGAGATAGAGCAATAGGAAGCCAGCATGAGGGATAGGGAAAATGTAGAGAATAATAGAAAGGGAGAGCAGAAAGAGAGAGGAACCCATCCTGTGGGACACGACAAAAACAGAGAAGTGGAGAGAGAGAAAGAGTCAGAGAAGAGGAGAGAGAGAGAGAGAGGAAGAGAGAGAGAGAGATAGTGCAATCAAGAAAAAGCGAGTGAGATAACGAGAATGAGAGAGGGAGTATAAGCCCTGGGGAACAGAGAAAAAGCCAGTGTAGGTAGATAGGAGACTCTGCACTCGTACATTTACTAAACGTAAGTCCATTTGTGAATCAGGGCCTGAGTTTTTTTAGAGCGCGAGAGAGAGAGAATGTGTGTGTGTGTGTGTGTGCGTACCTGTGTGTGTGTGTAAGAAGCCAGGTTCAGTCAGTGGGAAAAATGGAGATGAGGGCAGAGAGAAAGAGACAGATGGAGCGAGAGATAGAGATGGAGAGAGAAATAGAGAAGGAAACGTGGGGCATTGAGAGGGGATAGTACCGGAGAGAGAGAAACAACAGGAACCATGAAGAGGAGTGGGGTACCAGTGTTGAGCTCAGAAAGAGGGGAGTGAAAGTGATTGTGGTGAAGTGAGTCTCCGAGAGCTCAAGAGGGGGTGTTACAGCTGCAGGGTGTCTAGGTATGAGACGGCAGGGAATTAAAAGAGAATCCGGACATCGCACTGTTTACCGTCCAAGAGACAACATAGTTTCCTGTATGTAGTTCACGGATGAAGTCAGACAAGTTTAAACTCTGCTCTAAATAGCAGGTGTGCACTATGGGGCACTGGGGTAAAGCCGGAGACCCGCCAGACTCAGAGGCAGGCAGGGGCTGCAGGAGCCATCAGCCGGAGATGTATGTTTGTTGTACATTAATGGGTCTGCTTCCCATGTGGAACCAGGTGAGAAATCTACAGGTGTGATGATTCAAACCTGTGGTGTTACACTTTCCACTGTGTTTCTGTCCACTTGTAGTTATTGCTCGTATTTTAAGCCCCGTAAGCCCCGTTTAGGGGTTTCTGACGACAATAGCTGCAGCTTTCCAGAGTTTAGTGGCTTTGCATTTACCAGCCTTGCCGCTGGCGTGTCAATTTGCATTTCCTGCCCACGCGTGCTCTTACGAGAATCATCCTAAAACTCCTCTAGGCACTATCTAACAAGCATTGGACGCGCGAGATGCGATGGTGGGGGGAGGGGGGGGGAGAGAAGCGCAGTGGAATAACGTAAAATAGAGTTGCCACATTTTGAAGGACGCGCGTTTGGTGTTACACTTTCCACTGTGTTTCTGTCCACTTGTAGTTATTGCTCGTATTGTAAGCCCCGTTTGGGGGTTTCTGACGACAATAGCTGCCGCTTTCCAGAGTTTAGTGGCTTTGCATTTACCAGCCTTGCCGCTGGCGTGTCAAATTGCATTTCCTGCCCACGCGTGCTCTTTCGAGAATCATCCTAAAACTCCTCTAGGCACTATCTAACAAGCATTGGACGCGCGAGATGCGATGGGGGGGGGGGGGGGGGGTGGGGGGGGGAGAGAATCGTAGTGGAATAACGTAAAATAGAGTTGCCACATTTTGAAGGACGTGTGTTTTCCTGAACAGAGAGCGCTTAATGTACGTAGCACGCAGCGTAGGAATATGGCAGAAAAGGGACTTGTATTTGCACAGATAGTTTTCTGGCGGTTGTCTTAACGTTTTGTGCGATTTCTCAGACAGAGGTTAAAGAAGAACTGGCTACATAAAGAAACAAACATTGGACGCGCGAGACGCGATGGTGGGGGGGTGGGGGGGGGCTGGGGTGATGGGGGAGAGAAGCGGGAGTGTGAAATAGAAGCAGGGAAGTGCTTAAAAAGTGAACGCGCGCATGGTACATTGCGCGAGACGCGATGGTGGGGGGGGCTGGGGTGATGGGGGAGAGAAGCGGGAGTGGGAAATAGCAGCAGGGAAGTGCTTGAAAAGTGAACGCGCGCATGGTGAATTTAATGTAATAAAGCATGTTGTGCCTGCAGTTAGTGAAACTCTATAAAGAAAATAGTGTTGACTGACTTAAGCACAGTACCGTGTAACAACCGGAGTAAAAGGGCCAGTCACCATGAGAAATTAAAAACAAGCTTTGGCAACGCGGCCGCGAAAGTGAAAGTGATCGCAATCGCGATTACGATCGTGTGTAATGGAGGGCGCGCGTGCACGTTCACGTGCACTGTAGCTTTAGGCCAGGCAGCACTTTGAAAAAGCCTGTTTACAAAATGTCTCGGCCAGATCAGCGCAAGCGCTGAATCAGGCAAGACCTAAAAAGGCTTGATGGTGGACCTCCCTATTGTAGGAGCACCACAAAGTTAAAATAATATTTTTTTTAAACCCTGGCAGGCCATTATGGGGTGCTTCTTCAAGGAGCAGCGAAAAATAAATGAGTGACTTCTGCCTCTCAATTATTATTAATTTTTGTGTCCAGGTGCTCACTGGGACACTATTTTTTAATAATAATTGGGAAAGGGAACATGCAGCCCCTCTCCCTGAGCCTTTACAGACCCTGGAGACCCCATCCCCAGGGATAGTTTCTTATTTTATGGGGAGGGATGCACGCTGCCTCCTCCTTAAGCCTCTAGTGGCCTCTTTTTTTATATGGGGAGGACCATGCACGGCCCCCCTTATGGCTTCAGGGACCCCATCCACTTGAGCCTTAGGTGGTTACCACGGCTCCCACCTGGGGCACTAACAGCAAACACTGTTTGAGGCTGCAGGGGGAGCAACAGGACCCCTGCAGCCCAGCCAGCTCCCTCGGGCCGGTATTGCCCCACACTTCAGAGGCAGCTGCTTTGGACACTTCCCCCAGGTTGAAACACTTTGGGTTTCACTGCCTATAAGAGCACGGGCAGGGAGGCAAATATCTGCCCCTACCCGGCAGGAGCATCTTTAAACCTCCTGTCAGGAGGGAGCAGAGGAGGTTTCCCTGCTCGCGCTTCAATGGCCAGGGAAACTACTGTGTCCCAGCTTGGGAGAATGGGGACACACGCCTCCATCTCCTTTAATTTATGCAAGGCCTTAGAGGATGGGGTCCTCGGGCTACTACAGGTTCAGGGAGCAGGGCCGCATGCACCCTCTCAAATTATAGAGGGCCCTGGGGCATGGAGCCCTGGGTCCAGCTTTCGGGAAGTGGGCCACGCACCTCTTTCTTTATCTTTTTTCTAGGACTCAGGCCTGAGTCCTGTGTACTAATATGGCTGTTGTTACATCATTGTTGATGTGGTGGTAGCCAATTAGATCTCATTTGAGATCTATACAGAAAAAGTGGTGACGGTGGTGAGACAAAGCAGCTCGCACATTACAAATTTCGGGTACGTAAAAGGCCACAATCATGAAGTAATGTGTGCTCAAATGCACATACAACACTATGTCACCTAGCTAGTGTTTAACGATGATAAGAAAATACTTTGGAATTTAAAATCTGATAAAACAATTCCAGAGCACCTCATAATTAAAGTGTCATGGTTCGTCAGTTCAACAGGTCCAATAGTAGCCTTCAAAAAACAGAGTTAAGTGCATAAATTAGAGTCCAAATGTGAAGACACCATGTAGATTTGTAGTTTCAAGAGCTTTTATTTCTTAAATACTCATTTCGATTGGAATCCAAAATATAACAATCAAACGTGGGAACACGGATTTAAAAGCATATGTGTCTTGTTACCTCTGCACCTATGAATACGGCATCATTGCTGAAACGTGTCAGGAAGAACTATGAACATGCAGCCACGCGATTATTTACATAAACGTCCTGGTGCCACCATGAGTTGGCCCCAGCATCCTTTTGTTCACATTTAATTACGGGATGTTTTGTGTTTGAAGTGGGGGGCATGACCCGCTTGCCTCTACATGAAGAAACGATTCAGCCTGATATTGCAAGGGAGAGGGGAGAGGTATTCATCTCTTCCTGGCACTTCCGGGATACCTCGCGTGTTTAGGACAATGTGTACAACAGGGCAGCAAGTCCAAAGAAGGAGATCCGGTGTTAATAAAACTGCAAATATATATATATTACCAGATATCTTTTAGCCCAACGAGGAAAAATATATATATACTGAATATATAATGCTCTGTATTAAAACGGGTGTACCTACAGAGACATTAGACCTCTTATCGGCGTGGAAACGTATTATTGTTCTGCAGTGATGAAAAAGGAACGTCAGATGAATGGACGAATTTCTCTAGAGAACAGGGCTGGAACAATAAAAAATATCTAATAAGAAATTAATCAAATTGAATGTGGAGTCCCCTTTGGCACCAAAACAATGATTACTGCAAAACCAAATCATTGAACACAAAATAATAATGGAAAACACAGAGGTCGAATTTTCTGACAGATTAACAGTATTTCAATCTATGCTTCATTTTATCAGATATACTCTGGGGGTCTACAAAGAAAAGGCGACAAATAATTCTGTCCTGTCTAAAAAATGCAGACTCCTTCGGTATGTAACGCAACCAGAAAATGACCAATTGCCTGGGAAATGAGGCAATCATGTAAATGTGCTTTATCAGAGGATGGGAAGCAAATGAAATTGGCAAAAAGCCAATAGAAAAGAATACCTGAAGGAGAAACAATTTAAATACTTGTAGGGGCTAATGCAAGCTAAGAGAGGAGCTTCGATTCATGGTTGCATAAACCACTGATAGCTGAACTCATGCCCACCTGGAACTAACGAGTGTAACATTTTGAGAGATGAAAAGGCATTATAGTTCCAGGTACCGATATGCCATCATCTCTTAATCTAATATGGTTTACTAAGGAGAGACAAAGTACTCATATGCTCACTATGAAATTCACTGGACATATGCACAGTGAAAACACCCAGTGATGCATTTTTGTGCAGAAAGTGCATCTTATTATTACTGTGGAGGCCACATATCTCCTCCTCTCATACCAACTGGATTGGAAAATGCTATGCGTCACCACCTTGATTGCTTCAAATGGCTTCCACTTTGCATGGGAGTTGTTAGCTTATGCTGGAGTGGGGTTTTCTTTAAAAATTTGTGTACCCTCTCCATTTTGCATGTTTATATTAATAAGAATAATTAACTAATAGTAATTGTACTAATTGGTTTGCTGTGCTCATTGATCAACCTTACTAATATAAGAAAATACACGTGGGAATTGCATTTGCATGGCCTAATTAATACGTAAACTAATTTGTGTACGCATATTAATCATAGATAATTAGAATATCGCATGATTAGATGTTGCTTTCGTGATGTAATTGTGATTCGTGCTTTATAATGTGAGTATAACCCGCAATGAGTGTTGCTTATGCTAGATAAATACACACACATATGGGAATTAGTGAGGGAATAAAATTTTAATAGCCATTTCAATGTATTAATTACATTTTTGTGTTTCTTTTGCTTAAGTTGGCCATTCAGGCCTGCCATAAGATGGCTGCCTTCCGTATCTGAACAACGCTACTGAATTTCTGAGTGAAGTGCGCCAACATCAGCAGCAGTGGCCTTCTTGTGACCCTAGCCAGACTGTACCCAGCAAGGTCGCACCAGGAGAGGTGCCAACCTTACAGACAAAGGACTTCCGTAAAAACCAGAATTGACAAGTTTGATGACCTCATGACAAGATGCCTATGGGAACCTTAAGAACTATACCAAATCAACCAATCAGGAGAACTGTGACCCAAAATCTTGTTACATGTTGCAATGATTTTACTATAAAATATGGTAGAATAGAGAGGTTGGGTCGGCTACTCTTAGAGCGCTTCCTGATTTCCTGACGTTATGCTGACGGACAGGACGGTGACACTGCAGGACAGCTGTTAGCCTGAATCTTTGACGGACTGATCAGATGCCCAATTTCCTGACAAACTTTATACATTGCTTTCTATGGGCATAGAGAGACAAAAGATCTGAATTTGACTTAGAGGACGACATTTAGCCAGAATAGGTAAATATGATGATCAACTGCTTGATTGATTAATGACTTTTCTCCTGAATTCTTTAGATAAATTTCAATTATTAATTACAAGAACTGTGTCGGGTTGTTTATTCTTGAGAAATGTATTGATGTAAAGTGATTATAGAATTAGGAGCCACTCAAACCAGCAACTAGCTGATCCATGGCCTATCCATGGGAGGAATACTATAGATGATGTTGAGCTCCTAATGAGGGAGAGAAGGGTAGGTGAATCTATTGCTCATTAGGGATAAACAAGGATTTCCTCTCATTACAGCGAATGGAACAATCACCTCTTTAGAAATACAGACCAATAGAGAATGAATGTTGGTGTTATGGGCCCCACCAGTGAATGTGTATGATAGTGTGTGTCTGTGAAGATCTATGGTCTGTGACGGAAGAGGGATTTTGTATTCCGCGCTGCATCAGTTTTTCTGGTAGCAGAATGATGGTTAGCTATTGTTTTGGTTTAGTGATTATTGCGTGTATATTGCTTATTGATTATTGATTGGTATTGGTTTTTGTACTAACACTCTATGTTGAGTTTTATGTCGTTTGTACGACTTCTGGGATGTAGGAAGTCGGGAGTTTGTAACAGTTCTGTAGCAGAGCAGAGGTAAGCGCTGCTCTCGAGAAAGACAGAATAGTGGTTACCCGTAGGTACACGGGAGAAACGTTTGACAAGTGAAGTTGCACGGCGCATTGTCTGGGTTCGATTCGGTAGCATCGTCGTGTGTTGCCACTAGAGATATTCTGTGTGTGAGAGAAGTGCGTATGATAGCAAAGGGTTACCTGTGAAATTTTGGTCTTAGGTACCAGGAAACCAAATGGCATACCGATAACGCTTATCATTGAACAGGTAGCAGGTATTCTCTGAGCTTGTTAGAAGGACAAAATAGAGGGAAGCGCTGTTTTGTTAGCGAGTGTTATATTCTGTAGTAGGGCAGAGGTAAGCACTGCTCTCGAGAAAGACAGAAGTCTGTGTGAATGATCTACATTTTCTCTGCATGACAGTGTGTGTATGAAAAAGGCATTCCGATTAATGGCGAAACTCTAGGTGTCTTAATTCTAGAGAAGCGGTTAGTTGATGCTTGTTAGAAGGGTAAGGTAGAGGGATGTGCTACTTTATCAACGGAAGTAATGATTCCGTAGTAGGGCAGAGGTAAGCGCTGCTCTCGAGAAGGACGGAATTCTCGTAGGAAAGGTCTATTGCTGTTCTTTGGTTAGCGAAGCGGACAATGGAGATGTTTTTGTGTTGTTACTAATGGAATTGTAGAAATTGCAACAAACGTTCCCTGAGCGGATTATGTAAAGGAGGGGTAGACAAGAGCAGAGCTGCTGCAGGGGCTGCTGACGTCAGAACGACCGCGCTGGGATTGGACAGTCGGTCGGAAGGGTAAAACGCTCCGGATTGGTGCGTTAGTGTAAAGCCGCGCTAGGAGTGGAGAAATACAGGGTGACGTAAAACGCTCCCTATTGGTGCGTTAGTGTGAGTCGCGCTTAGATTGGAGGATTGTGACATTGACGTAGACGCCCCTGACTGGTGCGTTAGCATAAGTCGCGCTGTGAGTGAACAGAATAGCGGTACAGTTGTAGAAGAGACTAAAGGGTACACGGAAACCGAGAAAATGTATTACCAGCCACCAGACAAAGAGAAAAAATTGTGGTTTGGTAGAATTAAGAAGTGGTTTAAAAAGGATAAACAGGTCAAGACTAGGGAAGGACAGTTACTTCCTCCACCGAAAACCCCCGCATCTTTGATGATTGCGAAATATGGGTATCATACTTGCATTTGGTTAGACAATTGGGTCAAATACACCAAGGACGACGGAGTCCTGGCATTTCCAGAACATGGTTCCTTTAATTTAGCTGTTTTAAGGAATTTGAGAGAGAAGATGATGTATCTAGAACCAAGACCTAGGCCGACGCAATTTGAGGCATTGACGGAGTGGGAAGACGAAATGCATGAACGAGAAAGACAAAGAAATGGTAGAGGATATAGGCATTTGTTTGGCAGACCATACGGACATGAGACACATGATGATCGAATGAAAAGGTGGCGAAATGCAAGCATGACTGAGGGTGTGTTTCCTGTAACATCGGTAGGAGAAAATGAAGGAAGAAAGAGGAAAGAGAAAAGGCATAACGTGGAATCAAATGGGTATGAAGCGAATGAATCGGAAGACGATGTTCTTGATGATGTGTTTTATAAAAATCCACCACCGTATCGACCAGAACCAGAAACCTTATCACCAAGTGCCCCAATGAGAGAAACCTTACGAACTATTAAAACAGAGACTATGTCACCAGAGTTAGGGAAAAGTAACTCCGTGAGAGAGGTAGAAAAACAGACAGAAAATAGAGTGAATGGAGAAAATTCAGCAGAATTAGCCAAAACCACTCTAGAATTAACAGAGAAAATAAGAGAATTGACCAAAAATCTAGAAGCTGTAACAGTTCCGGTAACCATAGGTCCTGTAATGCCCATATTTTAGAAACAAAAAGAGAGCGAACATTGTTTAACAGTACCTTATAGGAGCCATAATTTGGATGAAATTCCAGAACGAAGTCAAAATGAGAATCCATGGGGACCGACAATAAACATGTTTGAACCAAGAGTTTCAAATAATCCATTTTTAAGTCAAAATTATGTGGAAAAAAGTAGAATGACGGTAGAAACCTTATTGGAACCACAGAGAAATCCAGAAAAGGGTAGTATAGAAAATCCATTAGGACCATCCGTAGAAGAACTACGTGAATGGTTAAGAGGGCTACAGAAGCAAGACAAGGAATCCCAGTCCCAATTTCCCAGTGGCCAAATTACGAATGGTATTAGAAGAGTTAATTGTAGGAACTATTCCTACTGAAAAATTGAAGGCATATCAGGATGAAGAGTTATTATTTTTGTGTAAAAGTGTGACATGGAGAGCGAAAAGACTAGGAGAAGTTGCAAATGAAAAGGGAATAGATGTTGAAAAGGTAAATGCATTGCAAAAACCTTATCGAGTTGATTTTACTGAAAAGGACATTGAAAATCTGAACACCACAGGACGGATAGGGCAGATTAAGGACATAATCGTTTAATTGAGAAAATGGGAAGACGTGGATAAATGGAGAAGTAAAAGGTATAGAAAGCGTGATGATGCCCCAGAGAAGACAGTTTCAACATTCCCTGTTAGAGAGAAAGAGAAAGTAGCAACGGAATACCCCATGAGAGGGATTCCAGGAGGAGGATATGTACATGTCCCATGGACCAGACAGGACATTTTGTCTTTTACAAATGATTTCCCTCGACTACGCGAAAAACCTGTCGAGTGGTACCGACAAGTAGACAGATTTGTAAAATTGTCTAAAGTACTATGGATAAATCTAAATAGCCTATTTGACATAATAGTGCAAGCAGACTTGTGGACAGAATGTAAGCTTTTGATAAATTGGCCAACTCAGGAATACCCTAGGGATCCTCAGACAGGAGCTCCCGACCCAGAAGTAATGAAGAAATATGAACAGGTTATGGAATTTTTGAAAAATAAGGTACCCCCTAAAGAGACCGATTGGGTAAAAATTGACAGAACACATCAAGAGAGTAAAGAGTAACCCCGGGCGTAGCACTACGCTTCGCCCACGTAGTGTACGTAGCGCTGCCTGCTTCGCACTTTCCGAAGTAGGCGAAGCAGGGCAGCGCTACGCACACGCCGAGGGCGAAGCGTAGCTGCTTGCCACCCGCCACCCACCTCCCGCCTGCCCTCCTTTTAATAATATAAGCATTGAAAAATAAATTAAAGTAAGTCGACTTACCCGTAAGCGCGGCGTCTCCGGGGCTCCCTCTTTCTGTTTCTAATTTCTTCTGGCAAATGCGCATGCGCGGACACCCGCGCATGCGCATTTCTCGCGAGAAATGCGCATGCGCGGGCGTCCGCGCATGCGCATTTGCCAGAAGAAATTAGAAACAGAAAGAGGGAGCCCCGGAGACGCCGCGCTTACGGGTAAGTCGACTTACTTTAATTTATTTTTCATTGCTTATATTATTTAAAAGAAGGGCGGGCGGGAGGTGGGTGGCACGTAGTGGGGCTACGCGAAGCGCGTAGTGTGCGTAGATTTGGGCACACTACGTGCTGCTTCACGTAGCCCCACTACGCCCACTACGCCCACCCTTAGTAAAGAGTCAGTACATGCATACTATGAGAGGCTAATTCTAGCTTTTAAGCAGTTCAGTGGCGATGAGAACCTGAGTGATAAGGATTTGAGTCATTTTGTATACAGATTTGTATATGGTTTACGCCCAGAAATTGGCGACATGATAAAACAGCATACAGTTGATTGGCAAAATAAGAAAATAGATGAAGTTTTGAGACATGCTAAATATTTTAGTGACGAGATTGAAGCAAAACAGTGGAAATTAAAAGAGAAGGCTATGTGGGCACAGGTAAAAGTAGCAGAAAGACAGGAAGCTCAGTTAGTCGAACAGGCAAATAACCCAGGAACTAAACTGATATTTGGCCCAGGAAAAGGGAAAGGTAATATAGAAGAAGCTAAAAAGAAGTTCCCATGCCATAATTGCGTTAGGTTAGGGCATTGGAAATCCGAGTGTAAATTTCCTCCGAGTACTAATAATGAAAATCCATCATTGAATCCAGAGGTGCAGAATGAGGTGAGTGGTCAACTGCAGCAACAGCAGCAGGTGGTTACCTCACAGAATTAGGTGCCAAAACCGCCTTTCCCGCAGAGCAGAAACTCTCAGAAGTATAGTAATGAATCGGGATTCTACAATGAAGAACAGGTAAATAAACCGCCACGTGCTCACGCTGTTTCGCAGTATTGGCTGCAACGCGATGAGAGTGACTCAGAAGGAGGCTATTGACGGTGCAGGAAGAAGAGTGCGTACTTGCCGCAACTCTAGAAGTAGACCAGACAGGACCATTTGTAGATGGGAAGGTTAATGATGAAAATATTACTTTCCTAGTGGACACTGGCACTACTCGATCAACTGTTAGATCAGCTGATGTTAAGAATCTTCCTCTTTCGGATGAAACAATCCAAGTAGTTGGGGTGTCCAACAGACAGATAAAAACATATCTTACAGAACCAGTGAAGGTTAGTATAGGGAAATTTTCCGAAATGCACCGCTTTGTTGTGTGCGACACTAGTCCTGTGAATTTACTAGGTAGGGACCTGTTGTGCAAGATGAATTGCACCAAATTTTGTACTCCAGATGGAATAGCATTTGAAACACCAGATGAGGATGTACTGTATAAAATGACAATAGCTAATCGAGAGAGTGAAATTACTGGAACATATGCCGTATTCAACCCTGATGAATTACCTAAAGAATTAAAGCAGTCCGTGAAAGCACAAGTGTGGGATTTTACCGGAGAAGATGTAGGACTAATGAGAAATGTAGATCCAGTAAAAATAACTGTGAAAGAAGGAGTAAGTTATCCAAATGTCCCTCAATATAGATTGACACCTGAGATAATTGAAGAAGTAACTCCCATAATTGAGAAAATGATCAAGCAAGGAATACTGAGGGAAACAATGAGTAGTCCATGTAATTCACCCATAATGGGACTGAAAAAGCCTAATGGGAAATTCAGGATAGTACAAGATTTGAGAAAGATAAACCAAATCGTGGTGTCATGTTGTCCCATTGTGCCAAATCCATCAGTGATTCTATACCAGATTCCCCATGATGCGGAATGGTATACAGGGATTGATCTATGCCATGCTTTCTTTTCTATGCCATTACATCATAACAGTCAGCAAATTTTTGCATTTCGGTTTGGAGAACGTATTTTGGCATGGTGTCGAATCCCACAGGGGTATACAGAAAGCCCCTCAATATTTAATCAATTGTTGAAGAAGTAATTGGAAAGTTTGCAAATGCCCGAAAGCTCAGTACTAGTACAGTATATCGATGACCTCTTAGTGGCGTCGAAAACACGTGTAGCTTGTGAGGTAGACACTATAGCCTTACTGAATCACTTGGCAGATGGAGGACTGAAAGTGTCCCCAGCAAAATTGCAGTATTGTAAAAAGGAAGTACAGTATTTGGGACATAAAATTGAGAAAGGACTGAGGAAAATAACAATAGACAGAATCAGAATCATAAAAGGAATGAGAGCCCCCATGACCCAAAGAGAAGTGAGAATGTTTCTGGGAATAGTAGGGTACTGCCGTCAGTGGATTAGTAATTTTTCCCTGATTGCAAACCTTTGGTGCGATTAACGAGAAGTGATGTAAAAGATCCCCTTGAATTGAACAAGGAAGAATTGGCAGCATTCAAACGATTGAAAGATGGTTTGTGCGAAGCACCAGCACTAGGCATGCCTGATTACGAGAAGGAGTTTGAATTGTATTGCAGTGAGAGAAATGGATGTGCACTTTCGGTGTTGATCCAGAAACATGTAAGGTTAAGAAGAACAATTGCATATTTTTCATCAATGCTTGACCCAGTGGCTGCAGCTTTACCTGGTTGTTTGAAGGCAGTGACTGCAACATGTCGAAGCTTGGAGCAGAGTGAAGGAATTGTGATGGGATATCCATTGAAAGTGTTTGTACCTCATGATGAGGCGATTCTTTTAACAAGGACGCGTACTCAGTATATGACACACAGTCGACTGACTAAGTAAGAGAAAGTCATATTGGGAGCAACAAATGTGAGCCTTGCGAGGTGTCTGAATGTGAATCCTGCAACATTGTTGCCTGACGCAGAGAAAGTGGAAGTGAGAGACGAAGCAGATCATGATTGTTTGGATGTGCTTGAGTACTGCACAAAGCCACGACCAGATATAAAAGATGTACCTTTGCCAGAAAGTGATTATGTGTTGTTCGTTGATGGATCATGTTTGAGAACGGATGAAGAAGTGCTAAGTGCAGCATATGCAGTATGCACGGTTGCAGCAGTGATGGAAGAATCTTACCTGAAAGGGGTGAGATCAGCCCAAGTAGCTGAACTTGTCGCTTTAACTAGAGCGTGCAAGATTGGGAAAAGTGTGAGAGTGACTCTGATAACTGACAGCCAGTATGGCTTCGGAGTCGTCCACGATTTTGGCCAACTGTGGCTACAAAGAGGTTTCCTGACCTCAAGTGGAACTCCTATTAAGAATGCTGAAGTGGTTGGAAAGTTGATTGAGGCGATACAGCTGCCTAGACAATTGGCTGTGGTGAAATGTGCTGCCCATGGTCAAGGTGGTGATTACATCACTACGGGAAATCGTTATGCCAATGACATGGCACAGTATTGCGCACGAAATCAGAATTCAGTCAATCGGGCAAAGGAAAGGGAAATGTTTTCTTGCTCCTTAATGTTTACTAATGTTGTAGGAACTTGGGAAGAAGTGAGACAATTGCAGGAAGAGTCAGGAGATGAGGAAATGAAACAATGGGTAAAAGCAGGGTGTCCACCAAGAGAAAAGAACCATGTGTGGGTCTATCGAGATGGAAGACCGGTTATGCCTGATAGCATGTGGTCTACCATGACACGGATGTATCATGGCCAGGGACACATAGGGAGAGACGCCATGATCAGGTCTTTTAAGCAGACCTGGTACAACCCCAAGTTCAGACTTGTAGCAGAAAGTCTATGTCAGAGATGTCTAATATATCAGCAATACAATCCTGGAAGAAAGACTGTAGTGAGTCTGGGAACCATAGGCCGAGAAAGAGGGCCTTTTACCAAAATGCAGGTGGATTTCATTGAAATGCCTCCATGTAACAGATTGAGGTATGTTCTGGTTATAGTTTGCCTATTCTCCAGGTGGGTGGAAGCATTTCCAACCAGAAGAAATTACGGGTTGACAGTGGCAAAGCTACTATTGAGAGAATTCATCTCCAGGTTTGGGTTCCCAATGACCCTTGAATCAGACAGAGGAGGACATTTCCATAATGAGATCATAAAATTGATTAGTGAAGCAATGAATGTACAACAGAAACTGCATTGTGCCTACCGACCAGAGGCTTCTGGTGTGGTTGAACAAATGAATGGTACAATCAGGAATAGAATTGGGAAAATGTGTTTAGCCACAGGAATGAAATGGCCTGATGTCTTGCCTCTAGTACTTATGACAATCCGAGCAACACCAGACAGAACTACAGGGTTAAGTCCTCATTAAATAATCATGGGACGAGCGATGAGGCATGTGTTTATACCAGTCAACAAGCCGATGACTATATCTGATGACATGGTGTTGGAGTACTGTAAAGGCCTGGCTGACGCAGTTCATTCTGTGTTTCATCAGGTTGGAGCAGATGCCACCACTTTTGAAAGGAAGCCAGCCCAAGATCTGAGCCCAGGGGACTGGGTAAGGATAAAAGTCCACAGAAGAAGAAACTGTTTGGTTCCAAGGTGGGGAAAACCAAGACAAGTCATTCTGACCACAACTACAGCTGTGAAGTGTGCTGGACTGAAAAACTGGATCCATGTCAGTCATACTTTGCGGATACCAAATCCAGTGGACAGCAAAGAAAAGGAGTACTATGACGAATCAGAGTGAAGTACTGAATCAGATAACGAAGAGCCAAAAACACAAGAAAATCCTGAAAGGGGGAGAAATGAACCAAATCAAATATTAGTCCCCAGAAGTACCTCTCTGAGAAGAAGATTGCAGATTTCTGATACCAGTTCAGATTCTGAAGACGAACAAGGGAGACGAGGTCCCAGAAATGAAAACAGAAAGAAAAAAGGAAAAGATCATGAAGAAGCAGTAAAAGAAATTCGAGAAAAAGAAGTTCCAGATGAAAAACTGAGAGAGATTCCACCTGGAATAAAAGATCTAAGTGAAGAAGGGACAGGTGCAGAGAGAGAGGGACAGATTGCGGAAGACCCCCGAGGAGGTGTAGGGAACTGCAACATCCAGCTAGGTGAAGGGACAAGTAGCCAGCAGGAAGATTGCGTGTCGGAGACCCGAGGAGGGACAGAAGTAGGGAAAACAAAACAAGTGGTGGAAAAGGAAGTTGTTGAAAAGAAAAAGCAAGTTGAAACAGAATCTGAAGAAAGTGAAAACGAAATACCAGAAGGTCGAGTTCTAAGGAAAAGAGCTTGGAGAGAAGAAAAGAATAATAAAGGAGGTAAACTGAAAAGAGTTGCAAAGGATGAAGTGTGGCCAAACAAAATAAAGAGATTGAGATATCGGCTGACACGAGGCAATTCACCAAGGGCAGAGCAGGTGAATGAAGTGACAAGCCAAGAAAATTCGAAGGAAAAAGAAACAATTCAGAATAAAGAAGAAGAAAAAAGAACAAGGAAGCCTAACCAGAAGTATAAGTCGCCAGAATGGACATACGTGGCCCTGCCTGAAGAGAAACAAGAAGCAGATAGTCAAGGAAATCCAGAGAAGACTGTACTGAAAGTGGTTAAAGAAGAAGAAGAATCAGAAATCCTGAGAGTTTTCTTGTCCGACATTGGAGAAGAAGAAGCGGAAATTCAGGAAATTCTGTATCCAGATAACGAGAAAGAGGCAAAAGACGATGAATTGCCAAACTGAATAAAACCAAGACGCTGTTGGTGTAGAAAACAAAAATTAAGTAAAAAGTAGAAACTGGTAGAACCACGTAGGTGCTTAGAAGCCTTGGGTTTGAAACTAGTCGTAAAGTAAAATAGGCTAAGTCAAAAGACACGGTCCATTTAGTAAAGATGGCTAACATCTTAGTAACAACAGTAGTAAAAGTAGATGTACATTCATGAAAAGATGGTGTAAAACATGCTGCTGTTGTACAGGATTATTAATGCTTTTATGGAGCATACTTGCTCTTGTGATCTCTTTTAAAGTTACTGTAGATACATTAGGACATAGTGAAAACATAACTAATATAGTAAAAATTTCAAAGGTAGTTCCAACTGTGACAGATAGAAATAATTTACATAAAGATAGGTCTATAACGGATTTTTCTAACAATGTATTTTCGAAATTATTGTATGAGTATGTAAAGACAATGGATGTAAGGGACTGCTACGTCTGCATGCAGTTACCTGCCTCTGTGGCAGAGGGAGTGACTTATCATCACCTTCCAGCCACTTACGGAATAACATGTAGTGTAATAGCTAGTTTGTTTTATCAGACAGGGAAATTAGAGTATTATATTTCAGATGTAGATAACATTTTTGCGCAAGTACCAGCTAATAACAAACTAAACAAGGTAAAACCTGCTAAAGTATTAGGTAAATTTTTCTTAGAAACTAGTGAACTAACATTAGAATATATTTTTCAAAATAATTTGACTTGCAGTTTGAAGAAAGAAGAAAAGACATTCTTAGACATGGTTGAGGAAAGGAGATTGAAAATGCAAAGAAAGGCATCTGAAGGGAAAGGGGAGAAAACAATCTGGAATGTAGAAATGGAAAAACATTTGAAGGGAGAATCTAATCCAACTTTGGCTTTAGATTGGCCTCAGAAAGGGAAATTGTGTATAAGAAGGAATCAAACAGCGTATGACAATTATTTTCTAGGGAATAGCGAGTGCCATGATACATACCGAATCATGGGTGGATGGGGTTTTAAAGGTGGAAGAGATCCAGTTTTCCCTGGACTTTATTTTATCTGTGGGAACAGGGCATATTATCGTTTGCCAGACCATTGGTATGGCACATGTTACGTAGGCCTGGTTTTTCCAAAAATCTTTCACATGGACAGAGGAGAAGATGGTGTACATAGCTTAACTAATCATTTAATGCGTAGTAAGAGAGAATCTTGGGCAGAAATTGTGGGTGATATCTTTGGAGCATTGATACCAGCAGTGGGAATATCTCTGAATGCAAATAAAATTAGAAAATTATCAACAGTAGTGGATCGCTTGTCTACAAGCACCGCTGGAGGATTCTTATTGGTCAATACTGAAATGGTTGCCATGCGTGCTATGGTAATGCAAAATCGACTTGCCCTTGACATTTTATTGGCAAAAGAGGGTGGAGTCTGTGGAATGCTGAAAGTTCAACATTGTTGCACTTACATTTCAGACGAAAGTAAAGATCTAAAAATTCACATTAAAAATATTACTGAATTGCATGATGAAATTGCACCACTGGAGGTTGAAGGTGTTTGGGAACGAATGGGAAAGAAAATAGCTGCTATTAAGAATTTCTTAGTAAAATTAGGTAGTACATTTATAGGTAAAATATTATTTGTAGAAATAAGAAAACAAAGAATAAAATAAAAAGAGAAAAATTAAAAAGAAAAGAAAAGAATCAAGATATAGATTTAGAAGAGATAACATTAGAAGAATGGAAAGAGAGTATGTATAAAAAGGCAAAAAGAGATGATTTTGAAGAAAGTGAATTATAAATAAGAGCAAGAACACATTTTGAGTTTTCCGTAAAAGGGTAAAGAAATTTAATGATGTGGTGGTGATAAAATCACCAAAGTGAGGACTGCTGGAGTGGGGTTTTCTTTAAAAATGTGTATACCCTCTCCATTTTGCATGTGTATATTAATAAGAATAATTAACTAATAGTAATTGTACTAATTGGTTTGCTGTGCTCATTGATCAACCTTACTAATATAAGAAAATACACGTGGGAATTGCATTTGCATGGCCTAATTAATACGTAAACTAATTTGTGTACGCATATTAATCATAGATAATTAGAATATCGCATGATTAGATGTTGCTTTCGTGATGTAATTGTGATTCGTGCTTTATAATGTGAGTATAACCCGCAATGAGTGTTGCTTATGCTAGATAAATACACACACATATATGTATTAGTGAGGGAATAACATTTTAATAGCCATTTCAATGTATTAATTACATTTTTGTGTTTCTTTTACTTAAGTTGACCATTCAGGCATGCCATAAGATGGCTGCCTTCCGTATCTGAAATGACTGACAACGCTACTGAATTTCTGAGTGAAGCGAGCCTGCGCCAACATCAGCAGCAGTGGCCTTCTTGTGACCCTAGCCAGACTGTACCCAGCAAGGTCGCACCGGGAGAGGTGCCAACCTTACAGACAAAGGACTTCCGTAAAAACCAGAATTGACAAGTTTGATGACCTCATGACAAGATGCCTATGGGAACCTTAAGAACTATACCAAATCAACCAATCAGCAGAACTGTGACCCAAAAACTTGTTAGATGTTGCAATGATTTTACTATAAAATATGGTAGAATAGAGAGGTTGGGTCGGCTACTCTTAGAGCGCTTCCTGATTTCCTGACGTTATGCTGACGGAGAGGACGGTGACACTGCAGGACAGCTGTTAGCCTGAATCTTTGACGGACTGATCAGATGCCCAATTTCCTGACGAACTTTATACATCGCTTTCTATGGGCATAGAGAGACAAAAGATCTGAATTTGACTTAGAGGACGACATTTAGCCAGAATAGGTAAATATGATGATCAACTGCTTGATTGATTAATGTCTTTTCTCCTGAATTCTTTAGATAAATTTCAATTATTAATTACAAGAACTGTGTCGGGTTGTTTATTCTTCAGAAATGTATTGATGTAAAGTGATTATAGAATTAGGAGCCACTCAAACCAGCAACTAGCTGATCCATGGCCTATCCATGGGAGGAATACTATAGATGATGTTTAGGTCCTAATGAGGTAGAGAAGGGTAGGTGAATCTATTGCTCATTATGGATAAATGAGGATTTCCTCTCATTACAGCGAATGGAACAATCACCTCTTTAGAAATACAGACCAATAGAGAATGAATGTTGGTGTTATGGGCCCCACCAGTGAATGTGTATGATAGAGTGTGTCTGTGAAGATCTATGGTCTGTGACGGAAGAGGGATTTTGTATTCCGCGCTGCATCACTTACCACTCACCTGAAAACCAGGCTGTTCCCTTGGAGAGATACAATGCTGAAACCCAATATCCCCAAGACCCTGCCTCCGCAAAAGTAATTAAAACACTCTGTGCCAAGGGAGAATACAAGGGGAAATGGGAATGGGACAAAATAAAAAAAAGAGAAAAGTTACTGCGACCTCTGGTTCGTAGTACTTCTGGTGCACTGACAAGCGTCTACCTTTAGCTTTGTTTTGGCACTATTTCGTGGCGTTGTGCTTTTGTCCTTAAACAATAAACAAGATATAAGTATTAAATACTGGATTCAGATTACTCATATATCAACGAGTGAATACTATCAAGATATGTTCAATGCCTTCTATTATTTATACCGCTCTAATAAAGATTGCAACTCTTATAAACCATTGCTGTTCATCCAATCATTTGTGAGGACATTCTTTGGTAGTGTTTCTTAATTACACCTAATGCTAGGAACGAAACAAAACATGTCAACTTTTACACAAGCTTAATTCTTGGTATAACTGTCCCTCATAATAATTCAAAGAGTAATTGTCAATAACTGACTTTTTGATAACAGAGTTCTTATTCAAATAAGCCTCCTGCTTTAAAATGCAAAAGAAACAACAATCGTTGTATTCCAATAAGTCTGAACTTAATTCTTGATTGTCCTGGAATTAAATGTTCTCCATTTGCAGTTTGAGAGTAAAAGTATAAATAAAGAGTACCTGTTAAATCTTCTGACCGAATCTGCAAGACGCGAACATAGGGAAATACCTTGTTCTGAACTTTGTCCTCTTTCATTTGTTTTCTTGTAGATAAGCTGCTGAGGGAATCCGTAAGCGATGCTGGTCTCTGGAAGGTTACCAAGGCAACCGCAGCAGAAGAGTGAATGACACACAGGAAGTCCGGACGAAGAAGATGAGCCCAGGAACCGGAGCCGGATCAACGCGCTGGAATGCCGGTAAGCGGGAGAAATAACGAGGCCAAGCGTTTCTGCTAGAGAGACGTTCCTTTTTATAGCTCTGGGATGGGTGGGGTTTTACTCGTGCCGGGTGTATGACTCATCATCAACTGGCAGAGTACTGCACATGGAAAATGGGTGTGGCAGCACACGTGGAGAAAACCTGAAGGCCTTATTCATGCTTGCAAATAATTATTTAACACATGAGCAATCTGTTTTACTAACACAATACTTTAGTTATGCTTACAATTCGTTTCCAATACACCAATGTTATTTAAGCATATAAAATAAAATAAAACAAACAAAACAACATGTCCACTTTCTAATGTTTTGCTTAACTTCATGACATATGTGTCTGACCGTAACCTCAACTCAAAGGTCTTGCTTCCTGTCATTCCGTGGTTCCAGAATTGGTTCCGCTTTGTGCGTAATTCCTAACAGGAGTCTACTTAATTGAAAAGAGCTCATCTTCTGGCTAGTTAGTTGTCTTTAGGCAACATGCATTGATTCTGCCAAATGAGCTACTGACTGCTTTATGTATTAAAGTCCACACTATTGAGGGGGCTATTCACAAAGGTAACATTAGTAAGGAAGTGAGAATTTGCATGTGTAATTTACCCTTAAACTTTTGAGTAAGTTTACTAATTAGGGCTATTCACAAAAGCAGAGTGTACGTGTCTCCACCCTCTGAAAAAGGGGGCAGAGCACAATTTAGGAGTGTACGTTTCTACTGCCATCAAGGAGAAAAATTGTTCTCAGTACTTTACCATGTGGAGATCTCTGCTCAACTGCTGATATTTCCCTACGGTAAAGTATAGAAAAAAGTAAAATAGTTGAATAAACTTAGGAAAATGTTAGCAAAATTATATTCATGTTAACTATTATTGTGAATTAATTTTATATAGTCCAAAAGACAAAATGCAACACCATTATTAACTTTGGGCTTAATCACAATGGATGTCCATTGCCACAGGCAGGTGGCCATCTAACAATGTGTAGGCGATCTTTCCCACCCCATTTTGATACGACCATTGTACAGGTGGTTGTAAAATGCCTTTTTCCACTGCGGCTTCTGCTGCAGCCGGGAAAAGGAAGTCAGAAAGGGGCGTTCTAATCCCTACGGTGGTGCCCGCAAAGGCACTACCTCCATTGTAAGGATTAGAGTTCAACCGCCACCCAGACGGGCTCCTTCTGCCTGTCGGAGGTGGCGGTCCTCCCCCCCAACATCATCGCTCTGACTGCCGGTATTGTAATCCAGTGGTCGAACCGATCACCTGGCTGTCGGGCGGACCACCACCGACAGCCTGTCTGTGACGGTCCGCCCGAAATCAAAATTAGGGCCTTTATTTTGAATTAAATCTTTAAATGTTTAAATATATTACATTCGATTTCAAATTGTGTAGTTGAAGTTCATTTAAATTACGAAAGAAAGTCCCACCGCCATTTTCTATTTGGGCGCCATTTTAGGCTGTTCAAAACTGATCTAGTACAATTCCGAGAAATGCTTCCCTTAGAGTTTCATTTCTGCATTCATGTTCTGACTCAGTAATGAGTGCACTGTTCATATTCGTGCATTCCTTTCTCACTAGATAGAGGCCCTCTCCCCCTTGTCTGGTGGTGGGCTCCGGATGGAACGACCTTGGATTTTGTTACTTTGTGTAAAGATATGAGCGCTGAAACCATGTTTTCTGTATTTCGCTGTTTAGCTGCACCTGCTTGGAAGATTCCACTGTGGGCGTGTTTTCGCCCAGTTAGGAAATGTACATAATGTATCTCTATGCTTGTTGATTTCAGTTCTTCTCTGCAGCACTCCTAGCGACTGGGCAGATGGGGCTCCGCTCTGAGTGTATATGAATAAACAGTTATTGGTTTGTATTCTCTACTGTCTGACCGACTCTTCATTTGGTACGGGAGGCTGAGATGTGGTCATTAGTGACCCAGGTGACCCTAAACGGGTTACTTCCTTCAGTTGGTGCCCGAACAGGGACTCCTTCAGGTGATTGATCCATCCCCTCTCCACAGATGGGGGGAGGCCGAGGACATCATCAGGTCGGACTGATTGGCTCAGGGATCCCTGCACGAAGAGTTTCCATAACACGCTGCTGCTCCTTCTGTCCCGCCGGACGGTGCCTCACCCAGTGGTCATCCCAACTGGAGTCCTGAACGGCGAAACCCTTGGATCTGACCGTTTGGTCTGAAGAGTTGGCAGTGGAGAACTGGTTTGTTTGTACCACTAATATTAGGTGAGTTGTTTGGTTCTTTGTGGATATGGTACCATTTGGGTTTGAGTTTGATACGTTCTAAAGACTGTTTTTGATAAAAAGTATTTGCAAATACTTTGCCAGGTCAAACTAACAATTCTTTTTTTTTTCAAAATGCCTGGCTTAAGTAAACTTTGGTATTTGTGTTGTCGTTGTTGTTCTGCAGATGCTCGATTGGAAGAAGCTCAACCTGCACCTCCTGAGGGTAGCCCTAATTTTGATATGTATGTGAAGCATGGCCTTGGCCCTATTATATTTAGTACATTATGGCACAAATATACGAGAGACAATGCCGAGTTGCAGGGGCCTTTGACGGGCACCTTTGATGAACAAAAGATTGGGTTTTTACAGGAACAGTTATTTAAGAGACGAAGTAAACAGTCAATGCTTGATTCTCTCAGAACTTGGCAGAAGGAAGCTAGACAGAGGCGGTTAAAGATGGAGAGGGATGCATGGAAAGGGAAAATGCAAACACTAACACAGAAAGGTGTAGCATATGATAGAGAAAAGAAGGAGTTAGGAATTGACTGTGAAGATGGGAGATTTTGGCTGCATATTGATAAGTCTTATTTGGCCAAAGAGGAAAATAATAATTTTGTAGAGGAGCTGTTTGATACTCAACCCCTGCCTCCTTATGCCCTGCAGAAAATATATCCTACTGTTCCTTTACAGTCGCAGCAGCCTGTTTTATCTGCTTCGGCTGTACCCGTATCTACGGCTGTTACTTCAACAGCTTTGGCTATGGCGCCTCCTGTTCCTTCTTTGTCCTCACCATCTTTGACAGCGGATATACAAGGCTCGACCAAGGAATTTTTGGTAGACACAGGTGCGACAAAGAGTTCTGATTCTCGACATATGGTCCCCGGGGCGGCTTTGTCTGGCCACCATTATGTTTCTGTATTTTTTTCAAGTGTACCAGTTGTAACCCCCATTTCCCGACCCCTTCCATTGAATGTTGGTCCTTTCACGGTGAAATCTCCGTTCTTGTTAACATCTAACTGTGGTGAAAGTTTGATGAGCTTGGACCTGTTGAAGAAACTACATGCTACTACCTACTGCTCCCCTGCAGGTGTTTATATCACTATGGGTCCGGATGTGAGTATTAAGCAGTGTTTCTCTCAGGATGTACCCCTTCCAGCTGAATTTGCTCAGGTACCACCAACACTATAGGGCACAGGTGATATGGATCTGTTGCATATACCACCAGTTTCTATACAAGTTAAAGATAATGCTGTTCTACCCCGCATTCCTCAGTATACGATACAGCAGGCAGGTGAATGGGCTCTTCTTCAGATTATTCAGGATTTGATATGTAAGCGAGAAGTTGAGGAAACATCTGCCAACATTTGTGATCGCCCTATTCTTCCGGTCTTTAAGAGGACACCTTCGGGTTACTCTGATGCTCTTGATGATGTTTATCGTTTTGTGATTGATTTGCGAGAGGTTAACAAAATTGTGATTCCGCAGTTTCTGGTGGTTCCTGATATCACCACGCTTTTAACAATGATTCCATCTACTGCTAAGTTCTTTTCTGTCATTGATCTGAAAAATGCCTTTTTAGTATTCCTAATCACCCAGACAGTAGGTAATTGTTTGGATTTACACTGACCGGCATAAGCTTTAGATTCTGTTGCGTTCCCCAAGGCTATACAGAAAGTCCTAGTATTTATAGTCAGGCATTATAAAGTCAATTGGATTCACTGCTGCTTGACAGTACGGTGAAATTGTTATTGCATTTGGCACATCACGGTCATAAGGTTTCTCTTTCTAACTTTCAGTATTGTCGACAGGAGTTTATCTACTTAGGTCACCTGCTGTCGAAGGAGGGTAGGATATTGACCCCTCAGCATATCAGTATCATTATTAAAATGTCCATTCCACAAACTCAAAAAGACGTACATGCGTTTATAGGTATTACTTCCTACTGTCGACAGTGGATACCAAATTACTCGCTACTGATCAAACTTTTGCTTACTTTAACAACAAAAGCAGTGCATGAGCCTTTGCCTTGGACGCCAGAATGTCAGCAGTCTTTTAAGCAAGTGAAATCTGCACTTTGTTCGGCTCCGGTACTTGGCACACCAAATTATAACAAACAGTTTGTGCTCTATGTCCATGAGATGACTGGCTGCGCACTTTCAGCCCTAACACAAAAGCTTGAGGATAAGCAGACGTCTTGCGCTTACTTTTCTGCTGTGCTTGACCCTGTCGCAAGAACCCTCCCGAGTTGTCTGAGAGCGGTTGCAGCTGTGGCCACTTCAATCAGACAGTCAGCTGGCCTCGTACTTGATATAGATCTCACAGTTATGATACCCCATGCTGTGGATATACTTTTGAATAAGACAAAGACACAGCACCTTACCAGTGCACGTCTTACTGGCTATGAATTGACATTGTTTGCTAAGCACATTACGATTAAGAGTTGTGCCACTCTGAATCCACCCATGTTACTACCCCTCCCTTCTGGGAATGATGCAGTCGACAAACATGACTGTATCTTCCGGACGGAAGAAGAGACAAAAGTATGGGTAGACCTTGCTGATGTTCCCTTTTCTGGCCCTCAAGGGGAACTATACGTCGATGGCTCTTGTTTTAGATTACCAGATGGCACCCCCACTGCAGCTTATGCTATCACTACATTGTGTACGGTGGTAGAGCCATCACAGGTCCCTCATCACTCGGCTCAAGCTGCTAAGCTTGCTGCCCTTATTTGAGCTTGTGAATTGAGTGAAGGGCTGCTTTTCAATATTTATACTGACAGCCAGTACGCATTTGGGGTTGTGCAAAATTTTGGGCGGCTTTGGGCAGGGAGAGGGTTTCTTACCTCCTATGGTACCAAGATTCAGCATGGGCACCTTACTTTGCAGCTTTTGTCTGCCTTAACGCTCCCCAAGAAATTGGCAATCATCGAGTGCAGCGCCCATAGAAAGGTTACAGACGATGTGGGTAGGGGAAATGCTTTTGCAGACCAGGTAGCTAAAGAAACGGCCCAAAGTAAAATTAAACATATGTTTGTTGCAGATCCAGCTACGTGGGTTCCTGAGGTTGTTATGTTTGAGAATACCCTTGAGAGTGTAAAGCAGATACAAAGTGAAGCTACTATAGAGGAAATGGCAAAATGGCAAGAGAGTACAGCACAGCTTAATGAGGTAGGGTGATGGATTGATAAATCGGGACAGCAGAAATGGATGTTGCCCGATGCATATGTTCTGTCCATGGTTACTATGGCAGATGGTCCAGCTCATATTGGTGTGAAAGACATTTGAAATTGTTAGCCCTTGTGTGGCATAATGATAACATCTCCAAGACGGCTGTGCATTTGGTGAAATACTGCATGGTCTGTATGATGCATAATCTAGGGAAGGGTACTCCTACACCACCTTGTAATTTTGCACCACCTACTTTTCCTTTTGAAGTCCTTCAAATGGACTACATCAAACTAGAGAGATGCAATAATCTTAAGTACATTTTGGTGGTTGTATGTGCGTTCAGTAAATGGGTTGAGGCCTATAACACTAAAAGATAATACGGCCATTACGACTGCGAAGGTACTCCTTAAGGAGTTCTTTCCTCGTTTCGGCTTGCCCCGAGTTATCTGGAGTGACAACGGAAGTCATTTTAATGGGAAAGTGATTAAATTGATTTGTGAAGGTTTACACAATAAGCAGAAATTTCATGCTGCCAACCACCCTCAGTCAGCTGACCTTGTTTAGAAGTACAATGGTATTCTCAAACTAAAATTGGCAAAACTTCACGAGACAACAGGGCTAAAATGGCCAGATGTTCTACCATTGGCTCTTTTGTCAACAAGAACAACAGCTCATTGTAGAACAGGATTGTCACCTTATGAAGTAGTGCCCGGCAAATATCTAGGGCGTCCCACATCCTCGTAAGTATTCAGATATTGAATATCTTGTGTTGCTTGATTATCTTGGCCAGTTAACGGAAAGTTTTTGTTCTATCACCAACAGGTGCAGGAGTCCCTACCTTCTATACCAGAGGGGCCTAGCCACGACATTCACCCTGAGGACTACATTCTGGTGTGGAACGTCACGTGGAAGAAAAGTTTGGAGCCATGCTGGAACGGTCCTGAGCAGGTTCTGTTGGTAATACGACGGCTGTAAAGGTTGCTGGATGAAAGAACTGGGTGCATGCCACCCACTGCCGGAGGATTCCTTTGCCGTTACTATATGATCAGTGGGTGAAAGAGGGCATGGGCCATACAGAGTGCAGGCAGGTTCCCAGGTTTTGTCCCCTCAGTGACGCCCAGCTGATCTGGACCCATACAGATAAGGAGAATGAGGATGTATTGAATGAGGCTGTTCCTCCAGAAATAAGAGCTATCCAAGAGCCTTTGTTGATCACACGGTGCCTGGGGCTACCAGGTACACATTTTGCCCTCTGATGAGGGATACTGAGCCCAAGGAGAAAAAAGATTAGGGATGGACTGCGCGAGATAGCTAGTACTATGGACAGTACCAATGGAATTAACAGAAATTGGTGGATAATTTTGTGCTTGCTGTGTTCTTGTAGTTTGAACAATTAGTTAGGGAAAATAGAAGTATACCTTGAAGGTATACCAACTGAATCGACGTGGGATACATTAAAAGATCTTAGGACTGAGCAAGCTCCACCGTTGGTGCTCAAGAGCGCCAACTGATTGATGGACAATAGGAGCCTGTACCAGTGAGGCTCTGATGGACACTGAGAACTTGTATATTTCCTTTGGATTTTCGCCTTTTCTTGTAATTCATTATGTATACCTTTGGTAGAAGGGTTGTTGACGAAGAGCAGCCAACGGTTCTTGTTGCACAGCATAATGTGATATGGTCACGAAAAAACAAAACCATATGTGTTGTTTTTTTGGTTTTGCTGATATTAGTATTGCGGTGAGTGTCATGGGTTTTGGAACATGATCAAAGCATACCCTTACGCAGCAAGTGTAAGGTTCTTTTCCTGAAAAGGAGCAAAAGGACAGCCCGAGCAATGTATTTTTGGAGATACATAAGACTGAATCCCTTGCCTCTCATTAGCCCTTCCTGTGAGAGAGAAAACATCGACATTGGAGGGCCCATAGATCCCTAGACAGCCTCTGGCAACACATTTATCCTGGTAATGGTGGATCATGTCCCAAGATACCCAGAGGCCATACCTCTGAGGACTGCAACTGCACCTGCAGTGGCTACGGCCTTAATGAGGATATTCATGAGAGTGGGTTTCCCCAAGGAAGTGGTTTTTGACAGGGGCACCAACTTCATGTCTGCATATATGCAGTTCATGTGGAAAGAGTGTGAAGATACTTACAGGTTCTCCACCCCCTATCATCCACAAACCAATGAGCTTGTTGAAAGGTTCAAAAAGACCCTCAACTGCCTGATCAAAGGCCTGCCCGAGGCCATAAGGTCTAAGCGGGATGTCCTCTTGCCATGCCTACTCTTTGCTTACAGAAAGGTGCCAGAGAAGTGTGTTGTCTTTAGCCCCTTTGAGCTTCTGTATGGACATCCTGTAAGGGGACCTCTCAGTCTGGTGAAGGAGCTCCCATGAAGCTTACCCAGGATGCGGTTAGATACATGCTAGTACTCAGGTGCCAGATCACTACGTTTTGGAAGCATGCTTCTGAAAACTTGGGCGCCAGCCAGGAGGGGATGAAGCAGTGGTACGACTAGAAGGCTACCACTGTGGGATTTCAGCCGGTGCAGAAATTGTGGGTGATGGAGTCCAGGGCCCTCCAAGCCTGTTGGAATGAGCCCTATGAGATTGTTGAGAGGAAGGGGGAGGCCACCTACCTGGTGGACCCCAAGCACCCCCGAAGCGTTCTCTGTCTCAACTGTCTCAAGCCACACTTTGAGAGGTCTGAGGTCACCACTTCATTGGTGATAGATAATGGGTAGAAAGAGGAGCGTGAGCCTCTCCTGGACTTCCTAGCCTCGAAAGAGAAGGATGGGACAGTGGAAGGTGTAAACCTATCCCCTACCCTGACTTTAGAACAGCAGAGGGACTGTCACCAGTTGCTCCTCTCTGTTTTCCCTCACTCCTAGGATTATCCATCCATGATGTGGGCAAAGGAGACAGCCCCCCACCCCTGTCAAGAGTAAAATCTATAGTCTGTTGGACACAGTGACAGCTAGCAGCAAGGATGAGTTATCCAAGATGTTGGAGTTGGGAGTGATTGAACCCTCCAGTAGCCCCTGGTCCATCTCTGTGGTGATAGCACCAAAAGCTGCCCCACTGGGCACTACACCAGAACTCAGGTTCTGTGTAGGTTACAGGGGGCTCAATTCAGACTCCAAGATTGATGCTCATCCCATTGTCCCAGCTTGTGAGCTTATTGACAGATTGTGGGCTGCCCAGTTCCTGAGTACTTTTGACCTTACTTCAGGGTACTTGCATATTGCCCTAACTGAAGGAGCCAAGGAGAGGTCAGCCTTCTCCACTTCAAAGGGCCACTACCAATTTAGAGCAATGCCCTTTGGACTCAAAAATGCCCCTGCCACCTTCCAGAGGCTGGTGAACCAGGTTTTGGCTGGTATGGAGGGCTTCAGTGCTGCTTGTTTGGTTTGCATAGTTGTCTTCAGTAACTGCTGAAAGGACCACCTCTTTCATTTGTAGGAAGTGCTTCAGGCCGTGCGAAATGCAGGCCTGACTATCAAGGCCAGTAAGGGCCAGATAGGGCAGGGTTCTGTGGTGTATTTGGGACCCTGGTGAATGAAGGTAAGGTGCATCCCCTCCATGCCAATATAAAAACCATCATGGCCTGGGAGCCCCCAAAGACTCAGACAGAGGTTAAACCCATCTTACATCTCACTGGATATTACAGTAGGTTTGTCAAAGGATATGGCACCATTGTTATCCCCTTTACTGAGCTGACTTCTGAGAAGCAGCCTGGAATTTTTTTACTGTTTTACTGTTTGAAATATTGCACGAATACTTTACACATTGCCTCTTAAGTTAAGACTGACTGCTCTGTGCCAAGCTACCATAGGGTGAGCACAGGTTAATTTAATTAGTGTATCTGACTCACTCTGATTGGGATTGTGGTTCCTGCTTGGACAGGGTTCATACTAATGCCAACCAGAAACCCAGTTTCTAACAAGGTGTTTAATGTGATTCATGATTTCTAGTGCTTTTTGGGAGGTCAATTTCTTCTTAGAAACATAGGGGATGATAAGTAACTTATAAATACAAGACTATGACCTATGAAGTTCCTGCTCTACTACAGAGATCTTTGGACAATTGCAGATTAGAAGCAATAGAAGTTACAAGACTCTCTAATACTTGATTATTCTCTTCTTTTTCTGTTAAGGAAGGGCACATGGAACCTACAGCACAATTGACCTCTGCATAGGAAAGAAAGAATTTCAGTCAATTAGGAGCCGAGTAGCACCAGGAGGGGCGAACTTCAAGAAGAACAGCCGATTGACATGGGCCGCTCCAGGAGGACAAAAACTGATGTAAACCCAGGGAAAGAGGCCCAGGAGCAGGGATTGGCAGCCAATGGCGCCTCACCAGAAGGGGTCCGAGAGGCAGGGGGCCTGGGTCCACATTGCACCATACCGGAAGCTGGCTCATCCGGTGAAGCCCGGAGCTGGATAAGGAGAAAACCCCAGACAAGGTAAAGGCCTTGCTTGGTGGGAGCAAGCAGTCGTGAACTCCTCTAGTGGGAGCCATGCACTTCAGGCCGCCATCTGTGGAGGAGAAACCACTCCAGGCAAGCGGGCCAGCAGGAGGAGTGCCAGAGGTTGCTACCCCCACCGGAAATGTCACAAAAGAAGGGACTCCGCAGGATAAGAGCAAGGCCAACCAAGTGATCCCGAGACAGATCAGGAGAGTTATCAGCCCAAGGTAGCGAGGTTGGCCCCCGCAGGGCCATCGCCATGGAACTGTGGACACAACGCAGGGCAGCAACGAGCAAGGGCCTGTGAGAGGAGCGGGAACAGCGAAGCCGCAGGAGCGCAACTTGCTGCCAGACCAGCATTTTCAGTTAGGAGGGCAGGGCCGAGAAGATGGTGACGGGCCGAGATGATGGCAGAGAGGCCGAAAAGATGGCAGCGAGGCCGAGAAGATGATGGCGGGGGCTTGGAAGACAGCGGCGGGCCTAGTGACTCCAGCAGCGACGAGGCGGAGTGGCCAGCAAAGAACAGTAGCTCCCAGTAAGGTGCGGCATAAGGGGGCGCGGGCTACCCCATGAAGGTGGCCAGCTAGCAAGCATTCGTGAAAGCACGGGTGCCCAAAAAAGCCCTGCAAAGGGCACAGCAATGCCCAGAGGGGCTGTCCTGTGCAGGCATGGAGTAATCTGAATCTGAATTTGGCATCACAGGCCTCCCTACTGCAAGGATTCAAGCACCACCAGTGGAGGCAAAGTGTTGTAAGGTCATCCTTTCGTATCAGATTCTACAGCAACTTATATTGGGGCAGCCAGTTTTGTGGCAAGCTCTGGCGCTAGCAATGAAGCTGGGCTGCTACCAGGGTATGGTGGAAAAGCAAAATACTCATCAACTTGCCGGGAATGGTGGCTTAGTCGACTAATGCGCCCACTAGAGGAGTATGGGTTGAACCGCATGGCCCCAGATTCAAATCCCGGCAGGGCCACTCAGTCTGGCATCTTTTGGACTTGATAAAAAGAGTGATATATAGAAGGGTACCAATAAACAGCTGTTATGCAGTGCAGCGATGCCTACGGGTGAACGGGCACTTTACAAATACACAAGTTACGTTATAATGCACCAAAGAAAAAGGCTGGTAGAGCCAGGGCAAAAAATCATGACATCAAGAAAAGGGGAGCAAAGTTCAGAGCAGGTTTCGCTGTAGTCTAGCTGATTGTCGGTACATAAGAGCAGGGTACTGCAGGGGCAACAGGGGGTCCAGATGGCCTCCACAAACACTGCAGGGCATTGACAAGCACTGTGTTGTTTACGCTGTGGTTGCGCTGGGATGGGAGTTGAAACAGAACAAAACTTGCGGAAGTGAGGAGCGCCTCAAAAACACAGTTTGGATTTGGAACCGCACCGTTTTTTGCAGTAGGGGTTAGTGAGAGTGCTCAGCCACTGCAGTCCAGTGGCGGGGCATGGAAGAACGACTATGAACTAGTAGGTTAAACCGGTGACACTGTTGTAGTGGCAGGGTGGCGTTGGGGCCATGGGGTGTTGGTATTTAGCAAATGACCAAGGAATGGCTGAAAGGAATAAGAGCATGGAAGAGGGGCACATGCAGGAGAAAAAAACAAAACAGGGCATCATTCCGGCCAGAGCTACAATCTTGCAACTGGGTCAAGCCATAAGTGGAAGCTCACCAAGTAAGACTAGTCAGGATAGTGCGGCACGCTACTGAAGGCGGTAAATGGCATATACAGGTGAGCCAGAGGGAACACTCCTTTACATAGCTCAGTGGAGAAGTTGGAAAGGAACAGGGTAATGCTACAATTGATAATACTGTCAGTGCAGCAGCCTGGCATGAATTACATCTTTACAAGCCCCCCAGGGGAGGGTCATGCAGATCATCCCACAGTAGGGTCTCTAGCAGCTAACCAATCTTGTGATGATTTATTGCATCTGAGCGTTCTAATGGTACAATGGCTTTACCCGCTCCGAACTCGGGGGATTCAATCAGCTCAATTGGCAGAGCATACAGAACGGGAACAAATACAGAGCTCACCCCTGCCAGGGGATAGCTAGTCAGCGGTCCAGTAACTACAGCGGAGGGAGCCGACCCCTCGATGCATTTAATGTATGCCCGGGGAGGACCACCACAGCATAAACCGACACAGGTTAGAATTTTTGGGCAACGTTAACGTCCGCTGGGTGGGGCCAGCTCTGTTTCATTCACGAGGTGCCATAGCTTGTTTGTTTGTATTTATTAACTGTTCAATTAATTAAAATCATTACAGTAAAAACGATCAGCATATAAAAGCTAAAAACCATGATACTAAATGCAACTGTTTGCCTTACAGAAAATTGAGTGCCACACCCCTGTGCCAACACGATCGTCCCACCCCGGAGGTTATAGTCAGTGCCGTGTGGCCTTGCGCATTTTCGTGGAGTCCCCTTTAAGCCTCACTAGGTAAACAGCTGTAAAGAATACTGGAAAAAGTCTCTTACATTCCTTTTGGCCCTCGCTGATGATAGCACTGTCTTAGACTGGCGGGCTAAAGATGTTTAGGGCCACTAAACTTGCTTCCTCCAGATTTGCGGTACCCTTCATCAGAGTTTTGTTGCTTTCATTAGCCGCTTTTAGGGCAATCCTGATTTGATGAATGAATTTTGCCAGTCTTGCTAGTGTCGTGTCGGTGGCGGAGAGGCACAAAGCTGACGTTCCGCTGCAGGACTTTATTCCGTTAGTAATACAGATTGGACGCAGGAGTCGCCAGCGGTCGTTGTTAAAGTTTGGGCAGCAGCATAGGAGATACAGCCAGGATTCCCTCATGTAGGGGCATAGTCTGCAGTTTATAGATTCGCCCTTGCGAGCCCATGCGGGGTTGAAGTCGGCAATTCCTTGTGTAGTTAGCCTCATGTAGAGTATTTTACTTCGGGCCAGTGGAGTAAGAGCCTCACGTAGGTAAGGTTGTGATTTGCCTGCTTTGTAGGAGTTATTCAGAGGGTCTAGGTGGGCGCTTGAACAGAGAGATTTGATATCCAGATCAAAGGAGGTTTTGCGGACTTGCTGGTTTATGGATCTTTTCCAAGCATTCAGGGGGAAGCCGTGGACTGCTTTCTTCCTTGATCTTCAATGTTTTAAGCGCTTTTCCTAGGCTGATGTGCCAGGCCGTGCCTTACCCCTCGAAGATTGTTCTCAGGTGGTGTTTCAGAGAGTGGGTCAGGGCCCTTAGTATCCTCAAGTATAACTTTATAATCTCCCCCTGGCATGTCAGGTCTGGCCTTGCTAAGCCTAGCTCCAGTCTTAGCCTTGCATTCCTAGCTGACCTTGGGATGTGGAGCACAGCTTTATATGCCTTTACTTGGACTGAATTAAGGGCGGCATCCAGTAGCCCGGGGAAGGCCAGGTGGCCGTAGCTGATAGCTGGTAGTGGTTTGGCTTTCAGGACAGTTAATATTGGACCAGCGGACGGGCTAATCAAGTGATGACTTAATTGTTTTAATAGGTGTGTGACCTTGCTGGCCTTGGAGCTCAGTTGTTTCAGGTGGGCATTCTCCTTGGGAAACTGCCTCTTTGCCGGCCTATATTCCTTTCGCTTCGAATTGGACAATTAAAGGAGAAGACGGCGCAGCTTTGCCAAATTTAAGAATCAAAAATTCAAAAGACACTTTGGATTTGACTTTGATATACGCCATTATCTCTAAAGCAACCAGGAGATTAAAATTACAAAATATTTTCCGCTCATCTAATCTCTTACGAAGGCACACCTCCAGGATAGAGTAACCTGATTTGGAGACACTGCATATAGGCTTGTCTAAGCCTATTTTTCTTGGCAATCCATAACTCTCTAGGATATGCCCAACAAGAGATCCACCTCAATTGAAATATGATCCGTTGAGGAAAACAATAGGAGCCTAACAGCTCGATAATTTGACTTACCTTTAAACACTGTCCCCTCGTTTGTGCACAGAAAATTTTGTTTCTTCAGTGGTCCTGATGAAGGTGAATTTAAATTATCTCTCACCGAAACGTGCGTAGACCAGCTTCTCTACAACTGGACAAGAAAGCTTATCTGGACCAACTCAGACTAAACAATAAGAAGAAATCAAGTTTGTTACTATAAACTTTACAGTCAAACGTGGAGAAAATATTTGAATACTCAGATAATTAACTTTTCCAGTTGTACACTTTTATTGGTTTTTCTTTCTTTTTTCTCTATAGTGATTTGTTTGTGGTATGACTGCTCGTATGCAAGATTAGTATGCAAGATATGAATGTAGTGATCTAATTGGCCTATAGAGGGGCTAAATAATTTGTCTTATGTTATTTTTGATATGTCTTATATTTTTGTCTAATTGTACATATTTGTCTTTAGCATATTTGTGAATTATTACAAATGATAACACTGAAACGAAATATTTATAATCACTTTTGATACAAAAAATTCTTTACTTATCAAACAAAATAAACAAAGATAAAAAGTACTAATTGTGTGTAGACATTGTATTTATGGGTCATCACTGTATGTGTGCATGTTCATTAAGATTTTTTTAGAGCATTTACCATAAAATGAAAGGAATATAGGCCGGCAAAGAGGCAGTTTCCCTTTAAACTTTTTTTTTTTTTTTTTTTTTTTCCCCCTCTTGGGCCTAAAAGTCATTTGGGGAAAACCTTTCCTTACATGTGGGGCATTCTCCTTGGCCCACTCTGTCAGCCAAACTCCTAAGTAATTATATGAATCCACCGTGTTGATTTGTAGATTACCCATTAGCCATTGTGTGTTCTTCTTCCGATGTATGTCTCAAAAATGACCACCTTGGTCTTTCCTTGGTTGACTGTCAGGTTGTTGGTGTTATTGATGCTGTTTAAAGCATTTAGGGCTCTTTGTAGGCTCACCCTTGTATGATCCAGTATAGCTGTATCCTCTGCGTATTGCAGCACCGGTAACCTCACACTTCCAAGTCTGGGAACTACTAGACTAGCTCCTTTTAGGACCTCCCCCAGATCTGCTGTGTAGAGGTTGAAGAGGATGAGGGCCAGCACACATCCTTGCTTCAACCCATTCTCTGTGTGTTTTTTTCGGGGACACTTTGAGGCTGCTGGTTTTTACCCACACCCAGGTATCTTCGTAGAGAGATCTGATTGCCTTCAACAGGTTTGGTGGAATGCCCCAATTTTCTAACTTCCACCATAGTCGTTTATGGACCACTTTGTCAAAGGCTGTACTATAATCAATGAAACAGCAGAAAAGTGGTGGATGATTCTTCAGGGTTGCCTGAGATCATAAGTCAGTGCCAATACGTTGTCTGAAGTTGATGACTGTGACCTAAAGCCGGTCTGGTAGAAGGGTATTATGCTTTTCTCTTCGGCCCACTTCTCCAAGTCCTTCAGTAGTAGGCGATCATATGCCTTTGCTTCCAGGTCAAGCAAGGCTATTAGCCTGTAGTTTGATGGCTTGAGTAGATCCCCTTTTTTGAAAATCGTTACCAATATTGAGCCCTTTTAAGAATCAGGAGTTGTGGCTGTCAAGAAGGTGCTATTATAGAGCGGAGTTAGAATTTCTGCCCAGAAATTGGAGGCCAATTTAAAGACCGATGCTGGGATCACATTGGGTCCTGGCGCCCCGTCGATCTTCATGTTCTTGATAGTCTTGATGACCATTTGCGGGTTTGTCCATTCAGCTCGAGTACAGTGCGCTGCCACCTGGGAACCGATTTCCATTGGCGAATTGCCTGCGCTGAGGGTCATGTAGCCTGGGTTAGCACTGGCTGGCCCGGCTCGTCCTTCTCCGCGGTTGGTCCCCTCTGTGCTGGCCGTGTTAGTGGGTGTAATTACATATAGCTGCTTCACGTATATTATCCAGTCTTTTTCAGCTACGCTATTTTCTCTCTGGGACCCTTGACTGCTCAGCTGGTTTATGTGTCTCCATAATCCTGCAAGGTTCTTTTGCTTGAGCAGGAAAAAGACTCTGAGCCATTCACTTTCTATGTTGGCTTTTTTATGTTCCCATATCTTTTTCCTTAGGGCTGCCCTCAATGAAGCCACAGATGGGCCCTCTGATTGATCGCCCTCTCTTTTCTATGTTGTGAGCGCCTTAAGGAGGAGCCGTTTGCAATCTCGTATGCCTTTGTTTGACCAGATGCTTCCAGATCTTGTTTGCCCGTTGGCCCTGGTGCAATGGGACTGGGGGTTCCTGAACTTTTCTAGTAATTCCTCAGCAATGTTCTCCCAATTTTTTATGGGAGAACATATAGTGGACAGGCGTTCTTCGGGTTTTTTGGTTCCATCCATGTTTGGAGAGTATGCTCTGTCCTGTCAGACCATTTTATCCTCCTCAGGACAGTGTGTCTTTCGTCCCTTAGTGATTCGCCAATAAATTGGAGGCTGTTGGCTGACGGGACTTCCAACTGGAACACCGCTCTCAGTGGCCTATGATTGCTATCCGTTCGATCTTCAACTACAAAGTCCTTCAAGTGGGCCACTAGCTCTTCACTAGCCATGATGTAGTGGATCCTTGAGGAAACCCGGAAAGTGGACAAGGGCTTCCAAGTGTTTGAGCGGGCTTTTTTCCATGTGTAGGTTGAGATCAGTTTGTGATTGTTGAGAAGGTCTTGGAGGGGTGCTGCCCTGCCTTGACCCTGAGGAGAGGAGTCAGCTTTGTCGAGATCCTTCAGATTGAAGTCTCCAGCTAGGATGACCTGATGTGACGGATGCTTGAATAGTAGGTCATCTATTTTCTGTGTCAGTAACCCTAACTGATTTTTAATGGTGGTCTGTACAGGACTGATTTAACAGTTTATTATCAACAGATGCGTTGGGTGTAAGTTCTGGACCAGGCCTCCAATCTGTAGAGCTTGCAGCCCTGGTGAGTTCAGGTTAATGTCGGTAGCTTCGAGGGCACATTCGTGTTTAATGAAAACTGAAAGTCCGCTCGCCGGTCTGCCAAAGAGGTTCACTTTTTTAGCTGGTACAAAGTGCTCATGGTACCCAGCCAGTGGTGTAATGGACAGCGCCCATGTCTCTTGGAGGCAGAGTATGTCCCCGGTTACCAGGAACTGCTTCAGGTTTTCGTTTCCATTGATTTTGCCAATCCCTGCTAAATTCCAGGAAATTATGGTTAATTGCTGCATGCTTGAAACTCCTCTGCCAACCTCTCCCCTGCCGGGCTGACATTCTCGGCTGTTAGGAGTGTTGCAGCATCCTTCCTGTCAATCCAGTGTAGCCGGGGGTGGGGGAGGCTACACGAATGTCACAATGGTTATTTCTGCATAAAATCATAATGCCATTGGGTCCCTGGGAGCCTGCGCTGTTTGTCCCATGCAGGACCGACCATGGTGACTTGCCACAGTTAGTTGATGCTAAGACATGTGGGTATTTTGGGTGCGGCACCTGCTGGACGTCTATGACCCACTCGGCGAGTTGTGTGAAGTTATTCAAGATGGCTGTTGAGTTTCTTTGTACTTCAAGCCTACCACTGTTGAGTCACCATGTGTGTCCCCCTTCATGCTCTGAAATCCCACCCTTTCTATCTCCCCCGTTTGAGTCTTTTCTAGGTTGGCCAGATGTTTGAAGAGGCGTAAAATGTTATTCCTGTTTAGGATGTCATGCTGACCCATACTAAGAAATCTTGGAGTAAGGACTACCTCGTGGGCCGCTGTTGTTGTGCCCGGTGGTTGGGCGGCCTTTCCCCATCCCAAGGCAGGCTCTGCCAGAGTTGTTCCTGTGCTCGTACTTGCTTGGCTAATTATGACTGATCCTGCTTGGGGCCGATAGCTGTATCCTTGCTTGTCCCTAGAGCCAGAGTGATGCCCAAGATGTTGTTGTGGTATGTTTGTAGCATCCAGCCACAATGTAGCGGTGAGCGGATCTGTTTGAGGGAGTGTGTCAAGAAGTGCCGAACATGTTCCTACTATTGCATCATTGTCTGTGGGCATATTTAGCCTTGCAGGTGGCTTTTGCCCGTCCCACTGAGGATGATAGCTGGTGGTGTGTGCGTTAACTGTTTCCCTGGAATCCGAGGCCCTTGGGATGCTTTTATCCCCCAGTTTTTTTATGTAAAAATTGGGTATGGTGGAATAACTTTGGAGACACCTTGTTGGGGTGGATGGACGGTGTTCAGTAGCTGGAGATGTTTCCCTTTTGTCTTTTTCAATTGCTTTTCCAGCTTCTTTTTTGCTCTCCTTGATAGATTAGCTCTGAATGTAGCCACTGTACTTAAGGAGTGTTCCTGCAAGACTTTTGTGGGGGTGTCGCTGTCCCCTCTGCCCCCTTTGTTGGAGCTTTGTATGACTTTGGCTGGTTTGGGGGAGCTGGCGGGGTTCTTAGTTGTGTTTGCCTCGTCATTGCCATGTTCAATTTGTTTCATATGTCCCGGTGGGGCCCCTGCTATCCGTCTTGTCTCTGAGAGATGCCTGTTGAGCACCGCCCTGCCAGCTGTGTTGCTGGGAGTCGATAGCCCCCAGCGACATTTGGCGATCTCCATTTATTCTACTAGCACCTCGGGAAGGGAGGCCCATTTCTCCATTATGGTAGAGCAGCAACATGAGCAGTCCTCTGGGTTGGAAGCCAGATACTGGGAGAGCCTGTTGTCTAGGACCTCTACCCTGGATCCTAGGTTGGCCAGACGTCCGGCGATAGCCTGTAGGAGATCAATTTGTACTTCCATCTTAGTTGACTGCCATAACAGGGCTTTATTGGTGTTGCTGTTAACCTCAGTTGGTTTTTTTTTCTCTGGATCCATGTCGTCACTGATGTCACTGTCATAATGGTCTGCTTTTGGATTAGGGGCCCATGGGAGTGCTGACGCTGCGGTTGATGTCCATAGAGGGTTCGGTGTTAATTTGAGGGTTCTTTCGATCTTTTGGCCTAAGTTATGTAGGAACCAGGCTGTGAACTTCCCCGCCAAGGGGGGCCTTTGATCCAAGGTGGCTGGGTAGGACCGTGGAATCATGGATTTTGGGTCTGTTGTCTCTTGTGAAGGTACGATGGTCTCCTCTATCTAAGTAATTAGGCCATGGGTATCAGGTTGATGGAGTTGCATCATTGTCACTATGGTGGAGGCGTTTTTAATTGAGGCTGTGTCACTATTCTTGCTAACCAGGGAGTTCTGCCCCTCGTTTGTGGGTGGATGAGTGCTCGGCCCTTTAGGGCTGCTGTCCTGGGCCCTACTTGGAGCGTATGTTGGTGCGTCCAGCAGAGGTACTGTAGTCGGTACGTGGTGAGTCATTTTTCCTAAAGAAGTGTCGTATCGACCCCCTTTGCTCTGTGTCTTGCGGCATTCCGTTGGGGCAGTCCGTTAGTGATTTACTCCTCATTGACCTTGTTGACCTTTTGTTGGGAAGGTGGGTAGTGGAGGTTTCCAGCGCAATCAACTGTTGTCTGACCCTTTTTTTGAGACCCATTTGCTTTTATATGCAAGATTGGCACTGGGCTTGGTCTGCCCAGATGCTACTCCGGGTCCCTTAAGGCCCTTCTGTCCCTTGTGTGCCTACGTGACTTAATTCTGCTCTTGCACTGCGGATGATGTTAAAGTTGCAGAGTAGCAGAGACTCCTTTTGTTGGTCCTTTTGTTGGTTTTTGGTTAATCGTTGGTCGTTAATCGTTGATCTTTGCTCTTTGGTTGATCCTTGATCTTTAGTCCCGGAGTCCCGGGGTGCGATTAGGTTGGCAGTTGGATTGCCGCGTTTTGAAGCCTTAAAGGTTGCCCCGTGAGTCACTTTGTGTCTTATATCTTGTGTCTTGGTTGTGCTGTGGTAAATAATTTAATTACCGGGACTTAATTTGATGCGGAAAATCTATAATAATAGCTCAGTAAAATAAGAGGCAGAATCCGTGGTATTAGAGGTTCAGAACGGGTTTTATTCCTATACAAAGGAACATAATTCGAATTATGGGCCTTCTATTCCATCACCGCGAGAGTTCAGGAAGGAAGGAACATATATTATTGACAGATAAGCAGTTTTATAGAAAATACATTACAGTGGAACAGATGCAGGAGGCGTAACAGTTGAAAACAGAGATAAAGGCATACATGCGTAACTAAAATGGGTGTAACTAGGCGTAACTAAAGAACGTCATTAGATATGATGTCATAAATGGGTGGTTCCATGAAAGAATTTCGCAATGTCAGAAAAAATACTTGGCAGAGATGCGCGCGCAGCCGCATGACGTGTGATTGACGTGCAACTAGAGGGTGAAAGGGACTTGACATTTAGCTCTATATGTGGAGACAGAAGTCTGGGGTTATGTCAACCTAATCCCAAATCATATCTAATATCCTATGTTTAAAGAACAGTGTTATCCAAAAAGAGAGGTCTCTTAGGATAGAATCTTATTCTATACTGACTATACTGACTGTTAGTGCGTGTACAAGCGTCTAAGTGTCTACACTAGATGCGAGGGGGTAGGAATATTCCATGGTAACAGGGCTATGAATTACTTGCATGAGGGCAGCGAGGCCTGGTCCTTTGCACGGTAGCTGGAGGAATGTTTACCCAAACTGCTAGACAGGAATGCATCGGATGAGGAGCGGAGCAGAGCAGATAATCTTGAAGGTGAAATACAGTTTTTGGCAGGCAGATAGGCCGACAGGCCGAGTCGGGCTCCGTTAGCCGCGCAGGGAGTAGGACAAAGTTCATGGATACAGATGCGAGCTCAGACTGGAGCTTTCAGAGGCAGAAGGCAGAAAAGGCTTGGTGGCAGAATTCGGGCCTACTCGCCTGGACTGTAAAATGGGATAAATGAACCATATAAAACCGGTGGCCTTTCATACTTAGGAATAGAATATCCGGCCCATTTATGGCGGATCTGAAAGAGGACATGTTGACGGTGGACGCACATGTGTTTGCGTCTTCATAACTGGAACTGGAGGGAACATACATGTACTTGTGATTTATACATGAAACCGTTGGGGTCCAAGATAGGGGACATAACCGACCATAAAAATCCATATTTCCACATTCCCTCCTTGTCCCCTACTTGCCCTTAGGAGATATCAATCTTCATCAATCCATCGATCTGTTCATATAACATCATTTGTTCTTCTTTCTTCTTCCGGGATCTTGAACGAAAACTTGGATGTGCGATACACGAGGTGGCACATAGACCACAAATCGCTGGCCCACATTGTAGACATAAGCAGCAACTGAATAGTATGAGAAAGCCAATACCTAGGAAGGATAGTATTCTCCATCCCCAGGCTGACAACACGCCCCAGAACCAACCGGACCAAGTCCAGGTGCCTGGATTCTGGTGTATCTGGCTTACAATCTTATGAAGGCGGGTTATGGCTTTATATACTGACGGCGAATTTTCTGGTATGAAAATGCAACAACTTGATCCGATGACCCTACAGGCTCCGCCCCTATCGGCCAGGATGACGTCAAGGACAAGACGATTTTGAAGCACAACAATCCGCATAGCAGACTGCTCTTCTGTTAAATTGCCTAAGGCGGAAATAGTTTCGTTCACTACTGCTTCAAGGGTTCTGGTTAATCTACGTATCAATTTACTATTAGTGACTGTACCTATATAGGGAAAGAAGCCTTTATTGAAATCTGTGTATTTCTCCCATGCTGTTTCAGTGTAATCGACTATTGGGAGATCTCTCTGCTGTCTATTGTGTACTAAATGAGTATTTCTATGATAATCAGGAGGAGCTAGGAAAACAGGTGGTAGAAGGAATGCTATGTAACAGGTACCATCCCAATCTAAAGGTAGGCGTATATATGCGGTCTGGCCACATATGAAGTAGGAATGACGAGAAGCTCTAAATGTAGACTTGCCTTGATCACTGAATTTTATCACAGTGGTGCATTTACTATGGCCCATGTGTATGGAGCCATTCTTTCTTATGCATAGTTCCCCTTTAACTGGGAATACGGACATGGCGGGCAAGATTGGTGTAGCTTCAGATTCAACGTTCAGGATCATGAGGTTAAGTGTAAAATTACCTAATCCATATACTTCATTTTCTAGATCAGTTCCTGTTCTTTTGGGAAGTCCCTCCTCGTTAGGGTAGCAGACTTTAAGCAAAACTAAGTTCAGGTTTCCCCATACCCAGTTGTCTTGATAAACTGCTGAGTTTGAATCTAAGGAATTAATTAAACTAAACCATGCTCCACAGGAGCCATTGTGTGTGAACGGATATGGAAAGAGGGGCAAAACTCCCTTATAGTTCTGATAGGGAGGGAGTCGGCCACATATCCAACAATTTGTAGCATTGCTAGTCTGATGGGAATGATGTAACATACTAATAAAAGTGTTGTTGCGCAGCGCAAATCTATAGGACAACTCATGCGGGGGTAATTCACTAAAAGAATGTTCAGCAGTAACATTGTAAACATGTTTAGAAATAGGATAATATATGTGCAACAATATACTTGCAGCGATTATTAAAAGACATAAGAAAAATAAAATTAATAACGTCACTGTGCAATGACTACGCAGTGATTTACAGTACGCATGTTTTTTCAACTTCATTTGATTATTTCTTTCTCTATTCCGGTCCAGAGGATACATGTCAGAGACAAATTCAACCGATTCACCTTGGAGAGGACTTAAACAATCAAATTGTCTGACTGACTGGACCTCAATTTTAGTCTGTATAGTTCTGAGTTCGTTTGCTCAACCAAAGGGAGCTTTGAGTCTGTTTTTGAAGAAACACAGGGTTTAGTCTCTATATCGGATGGTAGTCCATGAAATTTCTTGATATGACTCGAATGTATCCAGCCTTTGCGACCTTCGATCTTCACGGCTGTCCTCGTGGTGAGCAGAACAAGTTGAGGCGATTTCCACCTCGGATCCAGCTGAGTCTTCCGGTCAAAATTACGCACTAACACCAAGTCCCCGGGAACTACGTCATGGGGTTTCACCTCGGTGTTGTCGGGAAAGGCTGCAGCTACCTGTGAACGACAAGATTGTAGTGCAGACATCAAGGAAGCCAGGTAATCTGTCAGCATATTACAGTCAACGTCAGTTATTTTACGAGGTATAGGCGTCCCCCACATATTTGGTGGTCTACCGAAGATCACCTCATACGGGGATAGCCCTGTTCGAGAATGTGCTACCATTCTCATGTAAAAGAGTGCAACTGGTAAGGCTACTACCCAATCGACACCTTTCTGTTTACATATTTTGGACAATCTAATTTTCAGAGTTTGATTATGTCGTTCCACGAGACCTGCTGCCTCGGGGTGTCGGACACAGTGAAATCTCCATTGATAACCTAACAAAAGTGAAACGTGTTTCATTAGTTCGGATGAGAACGGCTGGCCGTTATCTGAGTAGACAGCACGTGGTAAACCGTACCGTGGGAAGAATTCTCGAACTAACTGTTTGGCAGTAGTCGGGGCAGTGTAATCTGAAACCGGGTATGCTTCTGTCCAACGGGAAAGAGCACAAACAACTACAAGAACGTATTTGAATCCTCTACATCGTTCCATCTGGATATAATCCATCTGGAGGACTTCAAAAGGGTGATCAGGAGGCTGAAATCCACCCTGTTCTACGGGAATGCTTTTACCTGGGTTAAACTGACAACAGATCATACAGGTACGAACTTTTTGTTTAGCTGCTGCTCGTAAATGTTTGTTGAACCAAATGTGTTGAATGCTGTCTAGCATAGCCTTTTCTCCTAGGTGCGCTGGACTATGTATTGTATTAATGATAACTTGGACCATTGAGTCGGGAAGAAACCATATAGATTTTTCCTTCGTCATCCATCCCTGATCAGTTTGGATCCCTCCTAATTCAGTCCATTTCTTTATTTCTTCTGGTGTAGCATGTGTCTGTATGTCAATTACGTCAAGAGCGGGATCCTTAACCGTCATGCAATGTGTTGGTGTCAGAACTATTGTCTTTGTCATGTCAGATGTGTGAGTTTGAGCAGTCTGTTTAGCTGTTCTGTCAGCTAGGTCATTGCCTTGGGAAATGATATCAGTAACTTTCGTATGAGCTTTACATTTCATAATTGATATTGCAGTGGGTAGATGTATTGCATCTAATAAGGCATGAATGAGGGATCCACTGCCTACAATATGAAGTGAGGCCTATAAAAGCCCGCACCTCCTTTTGTGTCTTGGGTACTGACATGTTATCAATTAACTGTATGCGGTCGGGTGTAAGCTGCCTTCCCTCCTTGGACAGCGAGTGACCAAGGTAAACAACTCGCTGGACACAGAATTGCAGCTTAGAAGGGGACACCTTGTGCCCCTTTTCGGCCAAAAAATGTAAAACCGTCAGTGAGGCTTTTTCACATTCAGGTTCGCTTCTAGCGGTGATCAGCAGATCATCGACATATTGAAGCAGGGCAGTGTTGACTGGCATGTGGATACTGTCAAGTTCTCGTTTCAGTGCTTGGCTATAGATGCTGGGGCTTTCTGTGAATCCTTGAGGTGCGCGTGTGAATTTAAAGCTTCGTCCATTTAAACTAAATCCGAACAAGTATTGGCTTTCCGGATCTATTGGGACGCTAAAAAAGGCATTCTTGAGATCAATTACAGTAAAGAATGTTGCTTCAGAATCAATGGCTGTCAGTAATGAAGAAATGTCTGGAACTACGGGGTATTGTGGTACAATACATTTATTTAATTCGCGCAGATCAATAACCAATCGATATACTGGCGGGGCTTTTGGATCAGTTCGTTTAAGAATCGGAATTATCGGGGAATTACATACATTGGAGTCGGTTTCCACAACCACTCCTTGGGTAATGAGCTCGTCAATGATTTGCAGTAAAGCCACTACAGCATCTGGGGGTAACTTGTATTGTCGCATTCGTGGTAGTACCACTCCTGTCTTTAGTGTGACTCGATATGGTGTAATGTTCATGCAACCAACATCTGTAGGGCCTTGTGCCCATAAATGTGTGGGTAAAGTCTGCAGTCGGTGATCCATGCCTCGGGACACATAGTGCCCTTTGAAATCACGTAAAAACAATCTTACTCCTTCCGGAGAACAACATATTATAGCTCCTAGAGCTTTCAATGTTTTTATACCTAACAGGTTTTCTGGACATGATTTAGTAAGCAATAAATCTGTAGTTCGTGTCAAAGGACCAATCGTAAGGGGAAGAGGCTGTGATACTTCGTTAATGATAGGTTTTCCTGAAAAACCAAGGGAAATATTCTGTGAGCCTGAGAGGGGTGCCCCTGGAACTTCACTACGTTTTATTGTTGTTCGGCTTGCCCCTGTATCAAGTAAAAATTTTCTATCCTGGCCTAATAGTTCACTGTGTACATAAGGTCCTTCTTGATCTACAGGGACCTCGATAAGAGGTAAGCCAACCTCCCTCTCTAGGCTGTTTCATGAGTATCGTTGATAATCAGGGTAGTCATACTGTGCAGTCTGGTACATCTGTCGTGTCGTTGTTGGTGTGGCAGCAATAGGCTGCGGTGGTGGAGCTGGCATAGACTGTTGCGGAGCTGGCATGGCCTGTGCATGCTGCGGAGCTCCTTGTTGGTTCTGATCCTGTCTAAGTGGCCGCGGTCTTTCTTTTGTATTACCTATGGCGATATTATGTTTTAAAACTGGACAATCGTGTACATAATGACCTGGCTGTTTACAATAGTTGCATGTCCCTTTTACAGAAACTGCTGAAACACTGGACTGTGTCATACCCTTTTTATGACCGTCAGCTGGAACTGTCTGGGAAACTAGCATTTTCATTTTCGTGTCTTTCATGCGTCTTTGTTCATGTTCTTGTTCCTCTCTAATTCTATTGTGATGGTACTGTAGCATTTGTAACATTTGTGACGGAGTGTTACCTTGCCAGGTACTCTCGAATTTCAATACTCTATTCTTAACTTGGGGCAGGGCATTTTCAACTAATTTTGTCACAAACAGATGTGGATAAGATTCGCTACTTGCTTTTATTCCACTATTTATACCAAAACATTTTTCGAATCGGGCATAAAAGTCACTAGTGTCTTCATCTTGCTTTTGTTTACAGGCTGAGATTGCACCCCAGTCTTCCTTTTTCGTAGTTAATAAACGTGGCAGTACCTGTACTAGCAAACCTGGTAGTATTTTGGTCTTCTCCCCAAGCCCTAGACCTGGACCTCGAGCTGTTTCTTCGTTTTCTAATGCTGTCCAATCTATCTTTTGGTCTCCCACCTCCCAATCCTTTTCTTTGAGTTTTTCATAAATGCCCGCAGGCATTAATACCTTTAATATTTTCATAATGTCGGGATAGGTATACTCTCCCATGAGCAACATGTCTTTAATTTCACGGTGGAAACCCGCTGGGTCTTTGTCATGACTGGGTACCACTTTCTTCATTTCTAATAGTTCCATTTTAGATATGGGTGTGTATACAAACACACGTTTAAACTGGTTGTCATCACCTTTTATCGGGTGTACTTCGCGTAAGGGATTCTGTCTATCCATATAATACGTCGTTCTTTCCTTGAGGGGCAGTGAGACATGTTCGGGGCATACAAAAAGAATGTACTGCTTTCTGTATCCTAGTATTTCTCTAATTAACTCAGTACCTGAACCTCTCCATTTATTCGTGAGTAATTCAGTTAACATATCAGGTAAGGGACCAGGATCGGAGTGTTGGCTTTTATATAATACGAGGAGTTGTTGAATCATATAGATACCAGCTAAACGCTGTTCATCTGGGTTGAGGTTCAAAAACGTGTGTGCTAGTGTATCATCACTATATTTTCCGGGACTGTCAACCCAGTGAACGGCTGACCTGGCTAATTCTTGTTCGTCCATAGAATCGAGTATATGATAACCCCTTCGTTCTCGGAGCAATTTGTCAGCGGCTTGGAACGCATGTTCGGGGGACCTTATATTTATTATAGGGGTTTGGAAATTTCTGTTATTTTCTGGACGTATCGGACGTATCGGATCAGTAAAGCATCTAGTATTATTACAAGATCTTCCTCTACCTACATAGGCCATAGTTTCTAACTGTCCTGGGGGCAGTTCTATTTCTTCCTCCTCTTCGGTTTGTTCAGGCTGGTCTACTGTTAATCTTTCTTCGTGTATTCGTTCTACTTCTTTGCGGATCTTTCGGCACATAGCTATTATACTTAATCGCTTATCATGTCTCCCTTCTGATATATTCCGACTCCATGTGGTAAGAATTTGCATTTCTTCCGGATTTACCCCTGGTCGGTCTTGATTTCTGACCACACAATTTATGGGGAAACGTAACAGTTCTCCCTGTATCTCCACTTTCTGGTACTCCATGGCTCTATTAATACTTTCAGAATCTCGCCCTGACTGGACAAAATGATATATATTTTCTAAATGTGTAGTCATTCCTGGTAGCCTCCCTAAATATATTGCAGCTCGTCGGATACGTAATGATGCCAGCAGCATTTCATCCTTTTTGCCGGGCACAGGATCATATCTACAATCTATTAGAAGTTCCTTAAGCGTGTCGGGAGTTACTAGTTTGGGCGTACGTTGGTGAGCTAATTCTTGAAAGGAAAGTTTATTTACTCTGGGTGGCGTGGAAAAAATGTTTGTTGTACCTCCTGTAGCACCGCCTGGGGTGCTGGGTGTGAAAGGATTCGTTGAACGTGATATAGCAACCATAGGTGTGGGTACAGCTGTAGAAACAGATGTGCTTGCCGGAACTTGTGTCGGAATTTGTTGTTGCGGAGGTACAGACGGAGGGTCTTGGCGTTGAACCCCCTCGGCAGGCGGTCTATGTGGTGCAGTGTTAGCATACTCGGGAGCTGCGTCGTCTAAATAAGAGGAAAGGAAAACGTCTTCTGCGGTTCTGGGATGCCCTTTGAGATGTGATTTTATCGGAAACAACGGAGGTGGCAAGTCTTTTGGTATCTCCAGAGTAGCCTTAGGTAACCCTTCGGCCAGAAGAGGATACATACCATTCATAAGGGCATTTCTTTGTCTGTCTACTTGTTCTGCTTTTGCTCGGGTACCTTCTTCAATTAATAGATTTTCTCGGACTTTATTTGAATTCTCCTTACTCTTCTCTTCCTGTCTACGTGCTTTTTCTGTACGTCTATACGATTCTTTACGCCATAATTCAATGGCATCTTTCTGTGATTGTCTAGCTTTCTTTTTCCATAATTCTTCCTCCACTTTCATGATGCAATCTGCATCCCAGGTCCCAGTTGCGGGCCACCTCTGACTTTCTGGTAATTCCTTGGTGTAGTCTACCCATAAATCAAGAAATAATATGGCGTCTAGGCCATGTTTATGATACATGAAGTACCCTGGAGTGTCCCTAGGAGGAATGGGAACAGCTTCTTCGAGTACCCCTTTTCTGGTTTTGATCTGTCTTAATTTCGAAAAGAGCGGCATATTGAGAACTGATCTGATACCTAATTTTGAACACGTTTAATACAACATAACACAATAATGAACAGTCATTCACACCACAATATGCAGAACGTATTTAAAACATTTAACATTTAATATTTAATGAACAACAATGATGGCCATTTAGGGATCTAGTCACTAAGCATAATACTCGACACTAACTAGGTAATTCTGAATTATATACTAGACATACTTGATATACTGCTGAACAGTACAGATACACTGCTGAAACAGTGCAGACCGGATTTGTGTACCCAAACCCGTCTTGACCGGCACAACCTATGTGCACGTCAGAACGCCTCCCCGATAATGGTACTCACCGGGTAGCTCGGAACGGAAGGCCTCGGAACTGAACTGAACTGGACTCGGACTCGGACCGGACTGGACTCGACTCGAAACTTCGGAACTTCGGAACCTGGTGGGCCTCTGTATACCTCGGATCTTGCTCTCTCAGCTAGGCTCTGGTCGGGATACTTCGCACTTCTCACCGCCTCGTCTGGGTGTTGATCGCAGCCTCAGTTACCCCCGCTCGGCAGGAGGGAGATACAGGAAATCCTGTGGGTACGCGTTGTTGTCCGTCCAGCTGTGACAGGAGACCGGGCCTGCAACGCACCTCCGGCGCGTGAGATGAGAAAGTGTCCCTGTTCGGGCGCCATTTATGTGGTAAATAATTTAATTACCGGGACTTAATTTGATGCGGAAAATCTATAATAATAGCTCAGTAAAATAAGAGGCAGAATCCGTGGTATTAGAGGTTCAGAACGGGTTTTATTCCTATACAAAGGAACATAATTCGAATTATGGGCCTTCTATTCCATCACCGCGAGAGTTCAGGAAGGAAGGAACATATATTATTGACAGATAAGCAGTTTTATAGAAAATACATTACAGTGGAACAGATGCAGGAGGCGTAACAGTTGAAAACAGAGATAAAGGCATACATGCGTAACTAAAATGGGTGTAACTAGGCGTAACTAAAGAACGTCATTAGATATGATGTCATAAATGGGTGGTTCCATGAAAGAATTTCGCAATGTCAGAAAAAATACTTGGCAGAGATGCGCGCGCAGCCGCATGACGTGTGATTGACGTGCAACTAGAGGGTGAAAGGGACTTGACATTTAGCTCTATATGTGGAGACAGAAGTCTGGGGTTATGTCAACCTAATCCCAAATCATATCTAATATCCTATGTTTAAAGAACAGTGTTATCCAAAAAGAGAGGTCTCTTAGGATAGAATCTTATTCTATACTGACTATACTGACTGTTAGTGCGTGTACAAGCGTCTAAGTGTCTACACTAGATGCGAGGGGGTAGGAATATTCCATGGTAACAGGGCTATGAATTACTTGCATGAGGGCAGCGTGGCCTGGTCCTTTGCACGGTAGCTGGAGGAATGTTTACCCAAACTGCTAGACAGGAATGCATCGGATGAGGAGCGGAGCAGAGCAGATAATCTTGAAGGTGAAATACAGTTTTTGGCAGGCAGATAGGCCGACAGGCCGAGTCGGGCTCCGTTAGCCGCGCAGGGAGTAGGACAAAGTTCATGGATACAGATGCGAGCTCAGACTGGAGCTTTCAGAGGCAGAAGGCAGAAAAGGCTTGGTGGCAGAATTCGGGCCTACTCGCCTGGACTGTAAAATGGGATAAATGAACCATATAAAACCGGTGGCCTTTCATACTTAGGAATAGAATATCCGGCCCATTTATGGCGGATCTGAAAGAGGACATGTTGACGGTGGACGCACATGTGTTTGCGTCTTCATAACTGGAACTGGAGGGAACATACATGTACTTGTGATTTATACATGAAACCGTTGGGGTCCAAGATAGGGGACATAACCGACCATAAAAATCCATATTTCCACAGTGCCTCAGGGCTTGAGCTTGGGCGTGCTTGTATCCAATCCACCCCCAGCTGTGTAATTAGCTCCCCCTCCCTAGGTGAGATTCGGGATGGCAGAGGGCAAGGAGCTGGGTGGAGGTGGTGCGATAGAGGTGGCATAGAGAGGCGTGGGGATGAATGAGGCAGGCGGGCAGGGTGGGCAAGGTGGGTGAGCGAAGGCAAAGGCGAATTATGGCGCCTCTGCCGAACTGCCAAGGGCTCACACTCTCATCGCCAGGGGCTCACACATGCACCACGGCTACCTGCTTTCTGCCTGCGCTCCTGGTGCGCTCTAGGTGCGCTCCTGATGCCGTGACCTGGCCCACCCGCGTGCCGCCGCTGGTTCAGCCTGTGGCGATGAAGCGCCTGGCCTTGCACCAAGCTTGGGCGGGCACTGGCTGTCCGGAATCACTAGCGGGTCATCTCCTTCTGCATGCCTGCAGCCGTCTTGATGATGCCAGCTTCCCGGCATGGAAAAGAGCTGGGGGCGAGAGGCGAGGACCAGGTCAGAGCTTGGGGCAAGAGTCTAATCTGCGCCACCCCCCTCCCCCCCAGAGGCTCTGCAGCTCCAAAGCTCCTGCACAGAGACCGGCGGGGAGCAGTGGAATGGCGTGAGGCGTCCTTCCGCCGTTCGATGCTGGGCTCTCTGCTGCAGCTGTCTGTGTGAAACTACGGCCTGGATTCTGCACTAGTGGTAACATGCATGTGGGCCCGCCCTTGCAAGCCAGCTGTATCAGAACTGCACAAATCAAACCACGCCAAGGGCAGGAACATCGTAAGTATATTGGGGGGCCTCCTGTGGGGTAAAACATGGAATTCGTGAGCTATTTCAGCTCTTTTATCCCTCTGTTGGGCTAGGACACGAAACGTGCATAGGCGCAATCGTCCAAGTCAAATGTGGTTACAACTGGGAGGGATAGTGAAGGGAGATTTTCAATATGGTAACGCAGGAGAGAGGTGGTGACGTAACCTCAGCAGCTGCCGACTTCGGTCTTGGGACCTACGGTTTGGTTCTCCGGGTAGGTGGTACCATTAAAAAAGTTACAAGCATTCGCAATGCAACCAGTGTGGCATTTGTGAGAGTTTGAGCTAATGTGGAAATCGGGGTGACACCCACCCACGTAACAGTAGTGGGAACAATATGTGAAGAACTATTCAAGGTGATTAGGTCAAGAGGGCAGAACAGAGCTTGTGGTGTCAGAGTGCCCCCGGAAATGCTGGGGCCGTGGACCAGAGCCACCTGACCAACGCTTCAAGCATCCCTGACCATAGGATTTAGGCAGGTAGAGATTGAATACGCCTGTGGTCAGGTTTCATCCCCACCAAGGTGCACTTGTGCCTGGTGATGCAGTGGTGCGCATCTTCACTCCGTCAAAGAAAATAGAGTAACAGGGGAGGCAGGGTTATGGCCAACTGGTTCCATTCAGGGCAACAGGGGACATTAGCGAAGGGAATGAAAGTAAATTAAACCCAACTTAAGGCTTTGCACTAGTGTTAGTGGCCCAGGATTGGAGTGAGGAACAGGTCCTCAGCACTGGCAACAGTGGGGCTAGATGTGGTGCGGGGACTCTCCAGCTTGATATGATTTACTGGGACTGGTCTGTTACCAATTTAACAATGTAGGCTGGCTGCTACAGGCAGTGTAACAGCTATGCCACAGGACCGTGGCCATACTATGGGGGGAGTGGTGAACTTGAGCTTCAGGCGGGAAGTGTTTCAATTGCATATTAATTATTAATATTACCAGAAGGGGTGTACTAGTGAAAGAAAGGTACAGAAGCAAGCATCTCGGAGATACAACCTAATCAATCATTGGCTGTGGGAAGGTTGAGGGGTTTATGAAGGATTATGAGGGCAGAGAAGTCATACAGCTACCATTTCTTCAGCATAGTATTTCGAGGTTTATGGGTCAAGTTCAAACTAAAGTGGTTGCACATAGGCACCTGACAGAAGTGAGGCAAATGAGGTGTTTCAGCAGAATTCAACCCATACACAAGAGTGCATTGTCCTTGTCGGAAGGTAAGATCACGATATTACCAGAGAGTACAGCAGCAGTAATGCGGGATGAATGCACGTTGATCTAGGCCACTGGATCAAGTCGATGCCGCGGCTGAGATTGTTACAACATAATCACGGAGTGGTGGCACCTGTCGCATACGCTAGCTCCTGCATAACGGTGCCCTAGCTATGAAACTCGAAGCGATGATGCACGCCTGCAGGTCATTCTAACTACCAACTGATCACCCCCTCCGAGTCTGGTAATATCATTATCAAAGTTTTGCGCAGGTAGTATGGAGGCGGAGTAGAAAGGAGCGCAGGCTAAACAAGCCAAAGGGAAGGGGAGGTGGAAGAGCAGGAGGGACTCGTAACAACCAGGTAGGCCTCCGGTTGAAACGCCGACTTGGCACATGCCACATAACACAGCAATGCCGGCGCCCAGGGAAGTGCGCATGTCACAGGGCTACAGTCATCAATGCCTGCTAGGGGGAGGACTGGGGGGAGGGGCGGCAGGGTTAAGGCTATTGGCGGACCAGCAGTTAAAACTGCTCCTTCTAGGCTACAGTAACGGGTTGGGGGCAGTTTAGTACTTTGCTAATCACAAGGGTCACAAATGAGGTAGCAGCCCCAGGGAAACTAGGCTTTACAGTGGCTGGGGACTCATAGGTATGTCAGGCTCTTACAACGGGGAAAGACAATTTTCCACACGGTTCTACTTAGCAGGCCTAAAGTGCACTCTCAAGTTGAGAACCAGCAGCAGCGTTCCAACGGGGAAGGGCAAACAGGCAGACAGCATGTCCGTAAATAACCCTCCCCTCAAGAGGAAACAGTGTAAGCATTTTCAAAGGTCAGTTAAGGCAAAGAGGTCGAAGAACTGCTAGGGAAAGAGGGGGGACCTGCACGCAAAGGCAAACACAGAAAGATCAGTAGCTCTGTAGAAAGAGTGGCTCAAACAGTGTCCATTGGGTGCCTCACAGGAAGGGCACTGGGAGCAGCTGATTGGTCAGTGTCCTGGGGATGCTTTAGGGAAGGGGCACTGGGACCAGGCAATTGGTCAGCAAGGATCAGGTTCAGGAGGACACAGCACTTGCTGCCCGGGCGGTCCTGACAGCCACCCAAACAAATCACGGTAGCAAGTGAAGCCCAGAAGCTGCAAACCCTAGACATTAGCTAAGGGGCCATCGCGTAGAGCTGGCACAATTTGTGCTGGTAAAGTAACAGCAGAGACAATGACTGTGAAAATATTGTCAAATTATGGTTAATGGTTGCAATGGCAAGTAATATGTTTTTGATAAACCATTAAACCATGTGTTATGCAAGATATGATAAACTGCTGCCGATTTGCACCATAAGTGGTTTCAGTGTATTCTATAAGTATGAGGGGATCAGGTCGGCCGGAGGGACAAGGACCACTCGCACATCTGGAAGGGGTTTGGCAACCGGCCAGGAAGGTGAAGATGGACCAGATAAGGTCCTGCGATGAATGCCTACCGAGGGTGGAGGTCAGCAGGAGCGCGAAGAAAAACCAGCAAAAATGCACACCAGTGATTGGGTGGCGTGCTGTTAATCACCCAGTGGGTAGCAGGGGCATGGAAAAGGGAGAGAAGGTCATAAGCAAGGGCAAGGGCTCAAGGGCTGACATTATTTTTAACTTTGCTACTGTTCCTATTCACTCGCTGCTCTCCTGCTGCTATGTCGTTTTGAATCTGTGTGTGATACCTTTTTAATCTTTTTAATTGCGATATTTGCACATCCATTTGTAGGTAATTTGTATATTGGGGCACTTTGAACATCCTCCACTCGTGGCTGGGGCTTTCTCCTCACTTCCGGTGGGACAGAGCAAGGCGCCATTTTGTTTTGCAAGGCGCTCTAGACTCCGGCCCACGTCACTATGTAAATGCACGCTGCGCGTTCGCGCAGCGGACGCGCCGCTGGCGCGCCAAAGGCGCACCTAATGCAAGCCCGTCTGCGCCCGTCCACGGCTCGTCGGTGGCCGGGGCCAGCCATGCTGCTCCGCTCAGGACCGAGGGTCCAGGTCATCGGCCCTTTTCAAGTGAGTGGCTTAAACAGCTGCGGAGGCCATGCTGTAATTCTCTGAATGTCCCCAACCTTAACGGGGCACAAGATTTTGTGTGTGGGGCCTGTGGCTTTCATCTTGAGTTGGGGTTTCCTGTCTCGCTTAAGACTCCTAGTGCTTCTGCCATTTTAGCGGCGCTGCTTAACGTGCGTTCTCTGAAAAAGCATTACTTGTAGGTGTTCGAGCTCCTAGATGACAATTCATTGGACTTCCTATTTATAACCGAGACTTGGCTGGACAGCTCCTCTGATCCAATAGTGTCTATGGCCATCCCTGCGGGTTACAAAATCAGCAGGTTAGATCGGACGACAGGGAGAGGCGGGGGGTTGGCTGTCATTTTTAAAGAGAAGTGGGAGCTGGATAAGTGTATTCTTAGCACGTGGTGCGGCTGTGAAGTCTTGGACTTCAGTATCCGCTGCTGTGCCCATTTTTCTCTGGGCGGTTCCTTGATTTATTGCCCACCGGGAGCGGCTCATGCTTTCCTTCAGGCTTGTGTGGAGGCGGTTTCTATGAGAGCTTTGCGGTTTCCCCACTATGTGATTGTTGGCGACCTTAATATCCATCTCGACCAAAAGAATTCTAGGGACACGCTAGAGCTTCTCGATATTTGCCAATTAGCACAGCTCTCCCAATGGGTCGATCAGGCTACTCATCTTGGGGGTCATACTCTGGATCCTATCTCTTCGAATTTTCCAATTATAATTAAGGCTCCGCTTCCGGTTTTGTGGTCAGATCATTATTTAATTGGTTTTTCATGGGAAGTGCCCTCTCCCAGCGTTAGACCTATGGTCTGCCACAAACCAGCGTTTAAGAAGATTGATCCCATTCTTTTCGCCAGGGCGCTGGAGGACAATAGGCTGTCCCTGCCCCAGGACTTGGATCGGTGTCTTGCTGCCTTCTCCAATTGGCTCCAGGGTTCCATGGATGCTATTGCCACCCCGACCTCTTTTAGGCGTACGAGGGACTCGCCCTCTAAACCGTGGTTCACAGAGGAACTGCGTCGTCTAAAGCAGGTCTGTAAGAAATTGGAGCGCTCTTGGCGTCTCAGCAATTACTGCACGGCAGCTAAGGCTCGGCTTAGGCAGGCCCAGAAAATTTATTATACAGCTATCTCTTTAGCAAAAAGGGCGTTCTTTGCCATTCGGATTGACCAGGCCCAGAATAACTCCAAGGAGATTTTCTCCATTGTCCAGAGCTTCATGTCCCCTTTAGCGCAGAACAGTGTCCTGCCGGCAACAGTAGACTGGTGTGAGACGCTATCCATATTTTTTCTAGATAAAATTCTAAAGATACAAGGCAGCTTGTCTTGCCCGGCTGTCTCTGATGGGTCCACAGCTTTGCTGGGCTCACCGGTTTCCGTTCCTGTGGCTTTGTCTTCCATTTATTCCTTGTCTAACTTCTCTGCGGTTGACTTGTCCTGCACATTGAGAATTTTGCAAGGTCTGAAGTCCGGATCTCTGGATGACCCGTGCTCGGCAAGACTGTTGGCCTCGATGGCAGAGACGGTGAATGTAGAAGTCAACTACATTATTAATTTGTCCTTGCAAGAAGCCAGGGTCCCCAGTGGTTGGAAGCAGGCCAAAATCCTTCCTCTCCTGAAGAAACCTACTCCTCGATTCCGGGGAACTACAGGCCTAACTTTCTCCTCCCTAGCCTCTCTAAGGTTTGCGAGAAAATAGTGAATAGACAGTTGTCGGAGTATGTTGAGAGTGCAGGACTTCTACATCCAGCCCAAACTCCAAACTAGCTTCCGCCCTTCCTTCAGCACGGAAGGTGCTCTTGTGGAGGTGTCGGAAGCAATTTGGGAGTGTCTTGACGCCGGCGGGAAGGCAGCCCTTGTGCTGCTCGACCTGTCAGCTGCCTTTGACACGGTCCCTCACTCACTGCTGCTTGACAGACTGGCGGAAATTGGGGTGACTGGCTCGGCTTGGGGTTGGATTAAGTCCTTTTTGGAAGGCCGGCTCCAGCAAGTATGGATACTTCCGGCGGCCTCTTCACCTCAACGAGTGGGCACGGGGGTTCCCCAGGGCTCTTCTCTCAGCCCCCTCCTGTTCAATATTTACCTTACCCCTCTGGTTTTTCTAGCAGAGGGTTTGGGGGCCAAGGTGATCGCCTATGCCGATGACACGCAGCTATTGTTTACCTGGGATAAGCATGGGACTACGGCGGCCCCTGTGCAAACATGTCTTTCCTCGGTCTTTAAGTGGCTGGCAACGGCCCAATTAAAATGTAACGAGGACAAATCTGAGGTTTTGCTGTTCGGCGACTTCCCGTCTGGATTTAGAGACTCGATTTGGCCGGCTGAGTTTCCTCCACCAGTGTCCAACAGTCAGACCGTGAAGAACCTTGGAGTCTATTTTGACTGTAATCTCTCTTTTTCTAATCAAGTTAAGCGTTTGACTGGTTGCTGCTTCGGTCTCCTCAGAATTCTGAGAAGATTCCTTCCGCTTCTCCCACAAGCGGCCAGGGAATCTGTGGTTCGGGCGCTTATCCTGTCCCATCTAGACTATGCCAATGCGCTTTATGCAGGGATTCCAGTCTACGCCCTTAATAAGTTACAAGTGATCCAGAATGCGGCTGCCCGCCTGTTGGGTGGGCTTGGTCCCAGAGAGAGTGTACACGGCTACCGTTGTTCCCTACATTGGCACGTGTGGCGTTCAAATCTCTCACCATCGCCCATCGTGCACTGCATGGGCAAGGCCCAGGATATCTGCAGAAACGCTTCTCCTTTTATGTTCCGGGGAGATCCTTGCACTCCTCATCCCTTAGGCTGATGAAGATTCCTGGTTTCCAGCGCCACCGGTTGGGGGGCGCTTCTCTGGCCGTGCTGGCGGCCCGTGCTTGGAATGCGCTCCCCCTCTCACTCCATATTGTTGAAGACATTGGGGTCTTTAAAAAACTGTTAAAAAGGCACCTTTTCACCTAAAGCTTGGTTATACTGTGTTTTCTCTTGGGCCGCGCCGGGACACTCTTGGGAGTAGCTGTGCGCGTAATAAGTGTAAATAACATAACATAACATAACAAGGGGACCCTACAGCACATTTGACCTCTGCACAGACAGAAAGTACTTCAGTCAATTTGGAGCCGCCAGGCAAAACTTTGCCTTTGAGCATCTGTCAAATTCATTGATGATTTTGTTTAAAAATAGGAGTGCATTCTACCGCTCATACAATAAATGGTTATATTTCTGTCCCATCAGGATAGTTTACACACTACCATCAAGTTTGATAAAATAGCTTGCATCAGAGTAAAGGTAACAGTTATTGTAGCATATAGGAAAGAAGAGGTTCACTCTCTGTTTGCAGCACAGTGATCACACAGTAAATAAGTGGGAACCATTTTATTGCCACTTAAACAACCAGTAATTACTGATGGAGCACTTTTTCATATATAACAAATTTGCCAATGATCAAGCAAATACATGTATACGAGTAACACAAATGTTTAATATGTACAATAGACACTATTTTTATTATGCACTATCTATGTAATGATTGTGGTTGTTATAGTGTTTTAGAAATTGTTTGTCATTTTTATTGTGCAATTTTAGTAAATGAGTAATTATCCTCAATAGGGTGTTTTATTTTTGTTATTGTATTTTTATTTCACTTCATTTATCTTGATGCGTGGTGTGCACGGCACGATTTGAGTATTTTGTTTATTTCCACTCTATCTGGTTGGTTCTGGGTCACTTGACACCGATTAACTTCACGGCACATTTAAAAAGTATTCGATTTATCTGTTTCTGCTCATGGAGGGTTGGCGATGAGGCTGATCCTCATCGATTAGTCCTTTTGTTGGGGGAACATCAAACAAGTTTTTAGTCATTGGAGGAATTCTTTTAACTCAAGGCAACAGTCTAATTGTTGCATTTTTTCATCTCACAGAATTTTGTTCGATATATTGGTGTTGCAAAGGTTCGGCATGCCACGTGTATGTGTTGGTTGTGGCATTAAGGTACTGGTTTTCATGCTACAGCAGTTTCACATTATTTCACTGTGGTTTTCGTATACCTAACTGATAAGCATGAGATATATTTTCAGTCACCATGCAAGCGCTGATTTTGGCATAGCTATCTGGTATAAGCTACTCCAGATGATTTCTTATTAGGTGTCAGCTCAAAACATTTATTTTAAATATGCGTTTCACACAAGCATTTAGTTAACTTGTGGTTATTATGTTCACTGAATGTTTTGGGTTTATGTATTATTGTTTAGTAGTTGTACGTTATGCATGTGGAATTAGCCCAAGTAAGGGGTATATTCTCAAGCCCCTATCGCCACGGGATCATCACTTCTTTTGACATTCCCATGGCGATAGGGCCAGCGCCCTATTCTCAAGGGGCAGCGTTAAGCCACTTAACGTGGCTTAAAGCCACGTGAAGTGGCTTAACGCTGCCTTGAGAATAGGGCCCCTTTCACGCTAAACTTAGCGTGAAAGGGGGCATACCGTGGGTGTTGCGTTAGGCGTACCACCGCATCACCCATTGAATTCGACGCTGCCACCTATTATCAAGGGCGGTGATAATAGGTGGCAGCCCTGAACTTAAGACCAGAAAAATCCTGTTCATAAGGTGGCGAAACGAGGAGAAATGCTTAATTTCTTCTATTTTTTGCACAAGGCAGATAGGAAATAGCAAAATGCCATGGTTTGTTTATGTACAAGAAGGTGTCCCTTCCTGTACATAAACAAACCTTTAAAAAAATGCTGTTTTGTAACTTACATGTGTGCTGCATGAAGCAGCACACACATTTAAGTTACTAAACGGCATTTTAGGTTTGTTTATGTGGAGGAAGGGACACCATCCTGTACATAAACAAACCTCCCTGCTCGCAGACACCCTTGCACTCTGGTGCAAGGGTGCCAGCGTTGGTGTTACATTGCGAGACTTAACGCCGTCACAGGGGGAAACGCCAGGCTGCACCACATTCTTGAGAATAGGGTGCAGCCTGGCGTTTCCGAAGTGGCGGTGAGAGGTGTTAAGCCAAGGAGGCTAACGCCTCTCACCCCCACTTCCTCGTGAATATGCCCCTAAGTGCTCAATTATATATCATCGATTGAAGATAAATTTATCGGTGGTCTGACGTGACCTCTTTCATATTACAGTTACCCCTGATGAACGGCTCCTGCCTGGAGTACATTGGGCTCATACCATCAGGGTTACTTATTGGATTTTGAATTGATTTTAGATTTATTAAGTGTACTATGCCTTAAGGCATCAAGGCGCTACCAAATGAAAAGAAGCTATCCAGAAGAAGACCATTTACAGATGAGAATATAACCACGTCTTCAAATTCTTATTGAAGGCCATGTGAGAGGTTCAGCTAGCAATTTAGCAGCTGCTACCGAAAAGGTGTGCCCACCCCATCTCACCTTCTGAAACATAGGAACAATCACATTCCTCAAAGAAGAAGATCTCAACTGCCTTTTAGGCAAATGCCATTGGAGTGCTAAACTGAGGGGAAGCGGTCCCTGGTGTAACAGTGCCCGATGGACCATGCACAATGCTTTGAAAATCACACGCTTCCTCACAGGTAGCTGGTGTAGAGAGCACAATCCCTCCCTCACTGACTGGAGTTTAAGAATATTTATTATCAAACGGGCAATTTATGATGAATTGTGAATCGATACATGTTGCAGAAATAAGCCTGGATAGGCATTTCTCTGGTATTTGAATACTGGAAGCACTATGTCTCTGAATAGGTGCTGAAGAAAATAATGAAGAAAGAAGAAAACATTTATTAAATTGGACTAAGACTGTTGATCATATTGGCCTATGCCTGTTGACTGTGCATCATTGGTCTGGTGCACCTTTGGGCACCAGCTAGCAACAGAGTATACACTCATGTTTTTGGTCAGAGCATGCACCGGGGTTGCACACCAAAACGTTGCCTTTAAGCATCCGTCAAATACATTGATGATTTTATTTGCATGTTGGAGGGCTTTCAACCCCTAATACAATTAAAGTAAATGCTTTGCCTGTCTCAAACCTTCCTTTTTAATGCATATAAGTCACCCCTAGGGTAGGCCCTGGACAGCTCAGAGGGCAGGGTGCTATGTATTTAAAAAGTTGGACATGCACTTTTAATTTTTACATGTTTTACTGTAAAACTCCTAAAGTCGTTTTTCAAGATGGCAAGGCCTGCTTCTCCCATAGGATAACATTGGAGTTATCTTATTACATTTTATAAAAATAATTTCTAAATGGGACCAGGTAATCATTTTATGTTTGGTGCCTCTGGAATTAAAATTTAAAATCCTAGCATATGATGAAGTCAGATTTTAAATTACTGTTGGAATGGGTGAATACGATGTGAATGATTACTGTGATGTGTGCAGGCCTGACAACGGCAATACCAATAAATGCAATATCAACGTATGCCACAGTTAGATAGTTGCACCACAAACAGGTCAGAGGAAAGTGGCCCCAACAGTTAGGCCAAGGACTTGCCTTCCCCAAACATACCACAAAGCTAGATACCACATGCAGATAGAAACACTCAACCAATCAGGACGCGACATGCACACCACACGTGGAGATCACACGCCCCTCATGCCAGAGATGTGGACACATACACACTGCCCCACACTAGCTCTCCCCAAGGTAAAGAGCCATCTGTGTCCATATCAGATGCACATGCATGTTGATTTACAACTGAGATGCTCTTTTGAAATTTAGAGATTGCTTTATTGTACCTCATGAACTGCATATTACATCGGCCAAAACTTTGAACACCAAGAGACTTTGAGTAGATGCACTCTGCCAAGACTCTACTGGCCACAGAGTTTAATTAAACCAACTTGTTCCTGCTTTGCCAAATGCCTCTTGTCTTTTCATTTATTTAAGGTAAATTCATATCCGAGCAACATTTTGACAAGCCAGCCATGAGAGATTGGTTCCTTGAGCCGTACTGCTGTCAAGGGAAGGACCCCAGCCTGAACGGATTCACATCTGTGCAAAAAGAGCAGTGAGCAGATGCCATAATTGATTAGAGATTCTGCTGAACCCATGGGGCAGTTGTCCATCTGGAGACAGCTGTCATAGGGTAAGAAACGACATCTGATCCCTAGTCACATCATGTAGCATATGGCAAACTAGGACAAGCGCATAGACCACTTTTGTTTTCCCCCTATTCAGCACAATGGAAAAAGGCGAAGTTGACTACCTGACCTTGGGCAAAGAGTACAAGGTATGCCTCATACTTGGGTGTGCATAAGGGATCACTTGCACCACTGGGCATGGATCAGAGAATACACCTCATCCCTGGGTGACAGTAAGAGACAGCTTGGACCGCTGGGTTTGATGGCAAGAAGGTACACATAGGCTCTGGGTGTGATATAGAGCCAACATCTTCAACTTATTTTTTAGTCACAAAAGTTTTCGTAGTGCTATCAATTCCATACTGGTAGCATCTAAAAAGAAGTGAGAGATGTTCCCCTTTTTCCCTCCGCTTGGATTGCTGGGTGTTAGGCAGTGAAACGCACATCCTCTGGTTGTGAATTAGGGTGTAATTCAGAAGTTAGGAAAAATTGGGACCTTGGTGAATCAGGTGTAGCTTGTGTCAGGCCATAGGGGACTGATAGTTATCAGGTTATTCCCTTTTCTCTGCTTAAATCATTGCTAAGTTTTGTCCAATGAGCAGATAGTTACAGACTATCAGGCTTACTTAACTCCACATACTATATGCAGAGCTTCTCCATATGCCCAAGGAGAGGGCTCAGTTTGTTTCTTGGACAAAATAACTATGTTTTCTCTCAACCTATTTAGTCTCTATCAGCTGTTTTCCTTTTTTATGCACTTATTTGATATTGTGGTGCTGTTGAAATTTTGCAAATCATGCTGCCTGTTTAAATGTCATGTCATGTTAAGTAAGTCAGTACTTTAGGTAATAAAAACCTTTTTTTCAAGTCAGAAGTTCACAATTGCTAGTTTACTACTGCAAATCAACTCATACTGCTATGAACTAACAATTGCACTTTTGTTATTATTTTGTTGCATTTTATGTCTATATTTAATGTTAGTTTTATCAAAGCTGGACGAACCCGAAGGTGTTGGTACAATCACTGAGAAGCAGTGATAGAGAACCCACTAGGTTAGTTAAAAGGCCCCTCACACACCAACCTGGTTGGTGTCATGCTTCATCATAGGGACCCCAACCGGGTGGCCGAGTGCCTCCCGGTTGTGCTGCGACGCCTGGCTACAGCGGAGCTGGTGTGGTGCAGAAGTGTGATGTCGTGAAGGCTTAAAAATATCTCTGAGAGTCCTTGCCGAGGTAAATTTATTATTGGCGGCTCAGGATATATTAAAATTAAACTATGTGGTGCAACTACGAAAGAGATTAGTTTCTAATAGTTGTATGTGTGGTAGGTCTACATGTTTCAGCCCACTTAGGAGTGTCAGGGGCTTTCGTCAGGACCAGTGTGTGAGGTGAGTGGCAAAGTGAGGAGTGCCACGTGATTAGTGAAAAAATAAAATGATTTAGTTACCTACACACTCGCTAAGGTGTGTGGAAGAGGTGTCTGCACATTGGCGGACACCGCAGCGAAAAAACACTATGGCTGAGTATTGGTCGCTGCTCAGGAAAGGGGAGGAGTGCGCTCCTTAAATCACAAATATTGGTCAAGTAGCAGCACCCGTATTCCACCTACTCAGGGATCCAATTCTTTCGATGCATCAATATTTTTTGAGCTCTTGAGCAAGTAGATTGGTTTTCAGTACCACCCTGTGTACACAGATCACCAAAATTGGAGTAGAATTTGTAATTATTTAAAAATATCAAGACAATAAAAAAAATTCAAAGACCTTAAAGCAAACAAGCTTCCCAATCCATCATGGAGACTTCATTAGATCACATGAAAGCGAGGTTCCCCACCCACGCCAGGAAACTAAAGAAACACTAGCGTGAGTGGCATGCCCATACCAAGACACACACCTTACCTTGGCCTGACGTGGGCAGGTTCGACGCCAACACCATAGAACACGCAAAAACCCACATACAGGATAGGTAAAACAAACATAAGAAGGCTAAGCGAAAGGCCTCACTAGAATTGTGGGCCATCTTCGAGGTGGCCTCAGCTTACAAGACTATCAGTATACCCATAAGTAAAGCATCTGCACCTCCCCCACCATACTCCGGCAGAGATGTGCTCTCACTAATGCCAGCCATCCCAGTTGTGGCCAAGTTGGGTTACACCAATCCACAGGCCAAGGTGGCTGCTGAACTCCGCCCCCCGTGTGGCAGCAAGACACTGGGCCGGGAAGAGGATCCCAGGTCCCACCAATCCAGACACCGTCAGCCCCAGCTCAGACCGATACCAAGCCACCTCGGGATTTGACCCCTCACCCATAGGCCATGACCCAGTTGGTCCGGACCGAACAAGGAGAGCACACTTCTGAACGCTGTGAGAAGTTGGCCTGGTACATGCTGTCCACTAATTAAAGTGGGTACCTTGCACCAGTCCTGAAGACCCTTGTGATGTATGAGGTAAAAGATAACCTTTAGAAATTTATCCTAGTGGTAGCTGCGGAGAGCAGCCTTCAGGCTTAAGCTTGAAGGAATGTAAAGCAGCTTGTTTTACCAGAACATCACCACCTATATTGACTAAATGAAAGGAGAACGACACAGTAGTTATATAAAAATATGTATTTATTAATATTACACTCTCTAATATCCTCTACACGAGGATAGAACACAAAGCACATAATACGAGATCATTAGAACAGTTGTAAGTAGGACAATACACAGTGGGTTCCAGGGAGGGATCAAACCATGTACTAAAATAGTGGTATAACCACCACGACTCGGGTCTAGGCAAGGTCTGGAGCACGTAGAATCGCTGGGACCCCAAGGAACCACCCAAGGTGAGTAGAAATGGACTCCATGGAGGATGGGTGCAGTGTGCTAACACGACCGCGTGCTCTGCACAATTCTATGGGGAAGTCGCGGTTGCAATTTTAAAGTTTGAGGACCGTTCAAGGAGGAATTTGAGTAAACCCTTTGGCACTTTAGAGGTTGGAGAGCCACCCTACCCGTGGATACCGTACTTCCCGAGTTACCTATCCCAGCGGAGCCAGGTGCATAGGGCTGGAGTGGTGTTGGAAACCGCCTTCATTCTCAATGGAGGGCTGCGAAGAAGTACTGCTGCTGTGAAGGTGAAAAGGATCCGGTGGAATCCAAGCCTGGATTTTGGAAGGAGGGAACCTGAAAGCAGAGGGGACAGAGTCTGGGTCATTTCAGCGTGACCAGGGGCTCGGTAGACGAATGCCCACCGATGTCGGGTGCTTCAGGTGCAAAGAAGGGATGCTTGACTCTGCAGCCACAAGGACCAAGAGACGTTGAGGATGCCCAGGAGACGTGCTGAGAAGATCAAGCAGGTTACGGTGTGGACCAGCAAGGTCCAGGAGACTCACCAAGCAATTCGGGGAGTCAGGGCACATCTGAAGCAACCAGGAAAGCCCAACAGAAATCAAGACGACCATCAGGAGGGCCAACAGGCTGAAGGACCAGGAGTCGGGAGGGAACCTCAAGCAAGATTGCAAAGCACCAGCCCACAGAGCACTTGGTGCGAGGAGGCCAGGGTTCTTTGTTGCATATAATGCTCAGGGTCAGGAATACACGGAGTCCAATGCATAAGCTCGGGAATTGCCAACAAGCATATGCAACTGCAAATAGACGCGGTGCACAGGGGTTCAGGTTATGCAGTCCCCACAAGGGATACTGGCGTCAAACTTATGGAGAGAGCAGATCAACCTCAGGGACCTTCAAAAACCCACCTCCTGTGTTGCTGACGTTGAAGAACCAGAACCTTTTGGGCCTAGCGGTGCAGGGTACGCCTTAATCTCCTGGGTTCTCCTGCTCAGCTACACAGAGACACGGGACACTCTGTTAGGCGTTAGAAGATCAGATTTATTAGCTGCAGCTAGTACAGTTGTCCCAGAAGTACACGTGGTAGGTTCTCAGGAGACTGCCACTTCACTCTGTGGTGCACAAACTTTTATACCATATAGGTAACGTATACATTAACCAAATACACACCCAGAATATACAAGAAAGAGCCAATAAGGAAAGTTGAAAAACAGGCCAGAACCAATAGGAAAGGTTTGAAAACAAAGTGTCAGATGACTCGAAGAAAACCTCTCCTCCAATTATGTTTGTCACCCCTCCCTCAAACTAATTCATTAACGGATGCGTAACTAACTTGCAGGTGGCGAGATACGTTTGTGTGTGTTGGAGGACAGTTGTGAAACGAGAGAATGCTAGCAGAGGACAGCGAAGGCCAGACGATAAGATCAAGTCAGAAGAGAATAGTGTGAACCAACAAATAGTTAAGACGGGGATTTAAAAAACCAGACAGGGATTAGTGTACTCGGCCAAACCTAACACCAGCTTTGCAAATAGAGGCAGAAGGGTTATTCCAACACGAAGCTGCAGAAAAAGCAGAATAGACTTTGTTCGCCGTGCTGCCTGAGTGATAGCAACACAAAATGGCGGCGGAACACAAAATGGCGGGTCGATTCGATCACAATCGGAAATCGAAGTTCCTCAGACCCTCCTTTTGCCAGAACTCAGGCAAAATAGACTCATGTTAATCTGAGTCAATGTCGATAACCATGAGGTCATCGAGCTGTTGCTGTAACATCATTCTTATGTTTTCTTTTCTTGGTGATTTGGGTTTAGGGATGCACATAGTAGCACAAAGGTCACAGATGGCGGGGCCACAGTGCATACAAAGGCAACAAGAGAATATGATGGCTAAAACTACTCCAAGGAACGTCAATATTTTCCAACCCCATTTGGACAGTAGTCCCCAAAACCACTCCAATAATGACCAATCTCCTTCGTCTTGATGAATCGACTCAGAGATCATGTGTAACTTAGAGATAGCTTGGTATACTGTCGGAGCGTCATTTGGTATGAAAATACAGCAACTTGACCCGATCAATTTGATTACTCCACCACGGTCTGCAAGAACAAAGTCTAAGGCAACTCGGTTTTGTAAAGTCATGAGACGATCTGCCTGTAGTTCTGCCGTGATATTACTCAAGGCTCCTACAGTGATGTCTATTGTGGTCTCTACGACACGGACCAGTTGCCTTATATTTCTGCATTTGGCCATTGGGCCCCAAAAAGGAAGAAATCCTTTGAGGAAATCTCCTCCCTCTTGTCCTGCTGTGTCTTTCGAATCAATAATCCCTCTGGCATATCTGTTCCGATGATAGTTTTCAGAAGCGGTGTATGTAGGGGGAAGAAGGAAAGCTATATAGCAGGTACCAGAAAAACCCGTTGGTAACCACGTGTAAGCTCTATTGTGGCAGATAAATACGTGCCCTGAGAAGGCACTAGAGGAGGCGAGTTCTGAGAGGAGTAAACGTATGTGTGGGAACAGTTATTTCTTTGTATAGTGTCGGAAGAGCGATCATTTATTTGCAGACAGAAATTTCCCTGATGAGGAATCGTCCAAATTGGTGGAGATTTTCTTTGTTTAACCTTATCACTTAAGCTAGTGACATAATGGGTGACGTTCCAGTTTGTATACGCTTTCCTTTCATCAACGGAAATCTTACTATTTTCCATGATTTTCGCCATAGCTACCATTTCCTTAATTAATGAGCTATGACTAAAATCTGGACCACCAATATATGAACTAACGGATCGTTTGAACTTGCTTTGGTAGGCATTGGAGAAAATGACAAAATAAAACGGGAGAACTAAACATGGCATTCCTTTCTCTGTGGTATGTGGCATAAGTCCACACACCCAACAGTCAGTCGTATTGACCACTAACTGGTGTTGATGTAATAACTGGACAAAGGAATTGTTATAATATTCAGTTCTTCTAATAAGTTCATGTTGAGGAAGGGTATGAAAAAGATGTGGAGAGACAGTAGAAGAAGACAAAGATTAAGAAGGAGAGACAACTTTTTGCTGCAGAGCATAAATAATCCAACCTATAGACTCCAAAACAATACACAATAATATAATAACACAAAGTTATATTGAAACGACTGTACATTCATTTACAGGATTCTTTCTTCATTTTATCCTTTCTGTCTCGTTTGCCTAGTGTAGTTTCCATCTTTCTAATGGATGCTCCCGGCAATCTTCCTCGATCACTCAATTATGATTATCTGCCGTCCTATGACACTGCAAGTCCTGCAGGCCTATTGCCACTACTCAGGTCACAATCAAGACTCCTACCGTGACCCTGCAACCGGGACAGAATACTACACAAGAGAGAGAGAAATCTTAAGTGTTCTTTGGTCTAGGTCTCAAATTATAATGTTCCTGGTTTGGTACAGTCTGGTCTTGGAACAATGTTCGTGGATTTGTTGTATCTAAGCGACGATGTGGTGTTATCGCTTCCTGCAGAATGTCGTCGTCCTCTTTCTCAAACAATGTTCCATTCAGGTGTGCATCACTAAAAGGTACGAATTGTGGAACTTTTTCACTTTCTGAGTCACCAATACCCCTGCGCACCCATTGATCGTAGGGTAAAGGCAAAGGCACCTTCTTACAATGCACGCCGTGAATCCAATTTTTCTTTCCTTCGACTTTGACTGCTGTTCTCGTTGTCAAAAGTACCAACCGAGGCTCCCTCCACCTGTGCTCCAAATTTCTCGTCCTTTGGAAATTCTTGGTGCAGACCCAATCACCTGGTCGGATGGAATGACCTGGGTCTGTGGAAGCCTCCGGTAAAGCACTCTGAACCTGTTGATGGAGAACACGCAATTTAGTCGTAAGATCATGCAAGTAGTCAATCAACATTGGATATGGCAAGTCTGAGTATTTCTTAGGGCGAGGGACTCCCCATACATTAGCCGGGTGTCCAAAAACCACTTCGTAAGGGCTAAGTCCCAAACGAGAGTGTACTGCAGTTCTGGTGGACAGCAGAGCCAATGGTAAAGCATCGGGCCAATTGAGTCCTGTACTAGCCTGAACTTTCGCTAGTTTTAACTTTAATGTAACGTTGTAGCATTCTACTAAACCCGCTGACTGTGGATGATTTGCCGCATGGAACTTTTGCTTGATGCCAAGACCCGCACAAACTTTTTGCATGACTTGGCCCACAAATTCGCTCCCATTGTCACTCCAGACAATACGCGGCAAACCAAACCTGGGGAAAAATTCTTTTAGTAAAGCTTTAGCTGTGGATAAGGCTGTGTTGTCTTTTTAGAGGGTATGCTTCTAGCCATCTTGAAAAGGCGCATACTACCACCAGAACGTATTTAAGGTTGTTGCATCGCTCCATATGAATATAATCACTCTGCAACACCTCAAATGGATATGTTGGAGGAGCAAAGTGACCTGTTGGAGTTGGGGTTCCCTTTCCCGGATTGTACATTAAACAAACAATACAATGTTTCACTACATTGTCTGCAGACTTTGGGATTCCTTCATTTTGCCACACTGGAGCCAGAAGTTTGCATATACCTTTTGCACTTAGGTGAACTGGACCATGCGCCATAGTAACCACTGGGAGTACATAGGCATTTGGTAACAGCCAACATTGGTGTTCAGATAATTCCACCCAACAACCCATCTCATCTAACATTCCTGTGCTTTCTTTCCACCTACTTAATTCCTTCTCTGTAGCCTCATCCTGAATTGATTTTACACTTTCTACTGTATTCTCATACATTCCTCTCTCTCTGACCCAATTCGCAGGTCCCGCCACATACATTCGACTTGAAGCCTCTCTCGCTGTCTTTTTCGCTACTTCGTCTGCAAATGCATTTCCTCGACCAACATCATCTGTAATCTTTTTGTGTGCACTACACTTCACAATCGCTGTTTGGGTGGGTAAGGCAAGTGATTCAAGAAGATAAGTCACTAATTGACCATGTTGTATTTTAGTGCCATGAGAAGTAAAGAAACCCCGTTCTTTCCAAAGACGCCCAAAATTAAACGCTACACCAAAGGCATACTGACTGTCGGTGTACACGTTTACTCTCTTTCCTTTTGACAACACACATGCTCTCGTTAAAGCTATTAGTTCTGCTGCTTGAGCTGAATTGTGTCTGATACGTGCTGTTTCCACAACTGTATATAAAGTAGTAACAGCATAGGCTGAAACTGTATCTCCATTAGGAAGCTTAAAACAAGAACCATCCACCCATAGAATTCCATCCGGATTCTCTAGCGGCGTATCTTTCAGATCAATTTTTACTTTTGTCTCTTCCTCGGTACGGAGGAAACAATCATGTTGCTCCTCAACACTTTTCTCATCTGGAAGGGGCAACAGAGTAGCTGGATTTAGGGTATTACATCGTTTGATGTGTACGTGACTAGACAAAAGCATCAGCTCGTATCCAGTTAGACGAGAACTCGTAAGATGCTGCGTTTTTGTTCTGTTTAGTAAGGTATCCACTGCATGTGGTACCATGACAATGAGAGTGTTATCTAACACTATTCCAGCAGAATGTCTAATAGAAATCGCTGCTGCTGCTGTTGTTTTGAGACAACTAGGCAATGCTTTAGCTACTGGGTCTAACGTAGCCGAAAAATAGGCACATGGCCGCTGTTTGTCCCCAAATTGCTGTGTTAAAACTGACAACGCACAACCCTCTCTCTCATGAACATAGAGCGTAAAAGGCTTACTGTAATCAGGAGTACCCAATACAGGAGCAGAACACAGAGCAGTTCGTAAGTCAGTAAAACTCCTTTGGCACTCATCAGTCCAAGGAAGGGGCTGAGGCGTATCTTTCAAGGCGAGTGCCAACAGAGGCTTGACCAACAGAGAAAAGTTAGGGATCCACTGCCTACAGTAGGAAGTAATACCCAGAAAGTCACGTACCTCCCTTTGTGTGGATGGCACAGACATTTGCGTAATCGCCTGAATTCATTCTGGTGTTAATCGTCGTCCCTCCTTTGATAGGAGATGACCCAAGTAGGTAACCTCTCGGCGGACATATTGTAGTTTGGAAGGCGAAACCTTATGATTCAGATTAAACAAATGGCGTAACAATGCAACAGTGACATTTTTGCAAATATCTTCTGAATCAGCAGCGATTAACAAGTCATCCATGTATTGTATAAGAGCAGCACCAGACGGCAAATGAAAAGTATCAAGATGACATTTTAAAGCTTGGATGTAAATGGAGGGACTTTCACAATAGCCCTGTGGTGCGCGCTTAAACCGGAAGCTTCGGCCTCCAAGAGAGAAGCCAAAAATACCCCTACTCTCTTCAGCAATGGGAATACTAAAGAAGGCATTCTTTAGATTGATAACAGAAAACCAAGTCGCTGTGGAAGGTATCATTGTCAACAGAGCAGCAATATCTGGGACAACAGGAAATCGTGGTACAACAATTTTGTTTACCTCCCGAAGATCAATTACGAAACGATATACAGGTGGCTGAGAAGGATCAGTGCATTTAAGAACAGGAAGAATAGGACTATTGCATGTGTTACCTCTCGTTTCTTCAACCACACCCTTCTGAATCAAATCATGAATGATTTCCAAAAGCGCTTTTTCACCTTCAGTAGAAATTCTATACTACGGAATACGCGGCAATTCAACATTAGGCTTCAGGGTGACAACATAAGGTGGAATCTCAAGACAACCCACATCGTTCGGACCCGTGGCCCAAAGAGTTGCTGGAAGAGAAAGCAATTCAGGTGGAAACTGATCTTTGGACAAATATATTGGAGAAATCAATTTCTGTCCTAAAGTAAGATGTACACCAGAAGGAGAACAATATATCGTAGCATGCATTCTTTTCAACAAATCCAGACCCAACAGATTCTCACCGCAACCATTCGTCAAAAGAAGTGGAGCTTCCAAATCATAAGGGCCAATTGAAATAGGCAAAGGGCAAGAAACTGGGTTACGAACAGGGGCGCCAGAAAATCCTACAGAAACATTCGTTAAGCCAGACAAAGGTGCCCCAGGGAGTTTAGAATGAATGATAGAACTTCTCATCGCCCCAGTATCTAGAAGAAAAGGCTCTAAAACACCCATTGTAGTGACGTTAACATAAGGACCACTCTGGTCTACTGGAACCGACACAACTCCCTTACTTTGTCCATGGCTGTCCTAGTTGGCATGAAGACTTTCATTTCTGTTTTCAATAAAATGATCTTCATTGTAGTACTGAGTAGACCTAACATTTTGCTGATCAAAGTAGTTCATGGAATTGGGAGAAGGAAGGGCACGCTGTTCTTGGGTCAACACACCCCGACCTCTACCTCTGTTTGCTGACTGGAGGCCAGCACGACCTCGTGGAGCAGACAATGCTCCATTGCGCTGCAATAAAACGGGACAACTATTCTTAAAATGACCTTCCTCTCTACAATAGGCACATTGATTAGGTCCTAACAAAGGTCGCGGAATATATGGCTCAGGTTTTTGATACAACCTCTGAAACTGCGGAGGCTGCTGAAATTGAGGCTGAGCATGACGAGGAGGATAGGCTTGTTGCAAGAGAACCTTCATTTTTAATTCTTTCGTCTTTTTCTCTTGCTTTTCTTTTTCTTCTTTATCTCTGTTTTCGTAATATTGTGCAGTAGCCAATATCTGGGCAGAAGAAGATACAGCCCATGAACTTTCAGAATCTTTCAATTTGTTTGACAGCTCGGGAAGCAAATTAAATACAAATTTGTCCACAAATAATTGCTGTCCACCCTCTGTAGCCATAGCTTGACCACTGTGATCGATAAATGTCTCCTCGAAACGAGTAAGGAAATCAGAGACACTTTCATCTTTCTTTTGTTTGCATGCTGCTAGTTTATCCCAATTAACTCTCAATGCAGGCATCATCGTTTTCATTAATGTAATAATCCTACCCGGGAGTTCTGAAATCAAAGCATCAGGCTTTGCACCACCCACTTGGTCTCTATCTGTGGCAATTATAACATCCCAATTTGCACCTAATTCCTGTGCGTGATTCTCCTTACGAATCTTAGCCCATATTGTCTGTGGGACTACATTTCCCACTTACATATCAATATCAGCTAAATTCATGATGCAAGCGTCAACTGTCTGTGATAATTCTTTATAATAACCCGCAGGGTTTTTACGAGGATCCGGTAGAGTCTGTTTAAGGGCCAAAACTTCAGATCTCTTCCAGGGGACATGTACCCATATACGCTGAAAATGAGTGGGAATAGCTGGATTAGCACCTGCTGCTGCAACCTCTTCCTTCCATACTGGAGGCACCTCTCTCATGGGATAATTTTTCAGTGTCAGTTTAACCGACGGATCAAAATCGAGGAAAGTCTGAGAGGATAATAAGTTTCTGAAGGAAATAAGTGTCCTTACAGCATTTTCAACTTTAGGATCCACTACAAGTCCTTTATCAAAGTCAGCCTGAACATCTAACAGACCCTGAGGAACCGAATTTAAATTCACATCCTCCCATTCTTTAATGAGTGTATCACACATTATATCGAAAACATATCTTTGTGTGGGTGCATTCCATTGTGAGAAGGTAGGCATAATATCAGGCATACTATACTGAGGACCCTTCTTGATCCATTTACGTGCAAGAGAGTCCAACCTTTCTCGTTCTTCGAAATCTGGGAACTGACTACGAGACTGTCTTCGAGCAAAAGTCGGAGACACATTTAAAGCCTCAAAGAAAGGAGATAGAATACCAGTGACAGTGTCCATGAGTCGCTTACGTACAGACGGATTATTGGACATAAGAATAGGAGACAAAGTATTAGGTGAACTAACAGAAGGAGAACCGATAATTGCAGGAGGTGCAGAAGGCAAAGGGGATCGAAGATCAGAAGATGAGGGCAAAGAAGTCGAAGTTAATGGTAAAACTGGCAAAGGCGGTAATATTGGAGGAGGCAAATGCGGAAGAGCCGGAACAGGCGGAGGTACCGCTGGCGGCTGAACAGGCTGTAACAATTGGGGTGCATTGGCACTTTGTGCATAGGGCGGAGGCAACCTCAATAAATGAGACATTAGGGGATCTTCTTCTAAATCTTTCTTGTTTTCGGAAGGGGAAACTGGCAACACCGGATAGCATTTATCTATCGCCATACGATGCTGTCTCTCTGAAATTTCAGTCGCATTATTAATTTCATCATCTTTAAATTGTTGGGCAGCCTGTATAATTGTCATACCCTGCGCTTTTCTATCTCGTTTTGCTTGCTTAATTTCTTTCTGTTTGGCTTCCTTACGCCAAAGGCGGAAAGAGTCAAACATTGCCAGCCGGGCTTTTTTTTTTAATAGAACTGCTTCTAAATTATCTAGCACATCAGGCTCAAAGCTACCATTTTCTGGCCATTTTAGAACACCATCTTTCTTTGTGTATCGGGTCCATGCCTCGTTAAAGGCAATGGGGCCAATACCATGTTTTGAATAGAGCTCATATGTGGGAGTTCCAACTGAAGGAATCGGACAAGAGTCCTCAAGTCGGGAATCCCTATTACATCCAAAGCAACAAAATTTTCCAAACTTAGTCAGACCAGGCATCTCGTGATATCACCGGACTGTTCACAAACTTCAAGGGGGTAAAACTCAGTTTACGCAGCACAAATGCACTTACCCCTCGGCTTCGGCTAATGCAATAGTCGAATCTAAGGACCAAGAATAAACAACTAAGAAACAAATTTGTGGGAGCGACCCACCAAATACTTAACTAAGGACGTCTTCTCACGCCAACAGAGGCCCGTCTATCGTCTCGCCTTACCATACATCACCAAAGGAAGGGCCAAGGCAGGGCGGCAGTCAGGGCAGCGGTCGTCAGTAGCCGTCAGGAAGGAGTAACCGCGCTGCAAAAGACCTTCGGACCACTTTCGACATACAGGGGTCGCTTGACGTGGCTCGCGAATCCTCCGGAATTTTCTTGCGGGGTTCCTCACGACCTTCAGGCAGAACCGGTACCACTGAAACCGCCCCACGTTGCCAGTTGAAGAACTAGAACCTTTTGGGCCTGGCGGCGCAGGGTACGCCTTAATCTCCTGGGTTCTCCTGCTCAGCTACACAGAGACACGGGACACTCTGTTAGGCGTTAGAAGATCAGATTTATTAGCTGCAGCTAGTACAGTTGTCCCAGAAGTACACGTGGTAGGTTCTCAGGAGACTGCCACTTCACTCCGTGGCGCACAAACGTTTATACCATATAGGTAACATATACATTAACCAAATACACACCCAGAATATACAAGAAAGAGCCAATAAGGAAAGTTGAAAAACAGGACAGAACCAATAGGAAAGGTTTGAAAACAAAGTGTCAGATGACTCGAAGAAAACCTCTCCTCCAACTATTTTTGTCACCCCTCCCTCAAACGAATTCATTAACGGATTCGTAACTAACTTGCAGGTGGCGAGATACGTTTGTGTGTGTTGGAGGACAGCTGTGAAACGAGAGAATGCTAGCAGAGGACAGCGAAGGCCAGACAATAAGATAAAGTCAGAACAGAATAGTATGAACCAACAGATAGTTGAGACGGGGATTTAAAAAACCAGACAGGGATTAGTGTACTCGGCCAAACCTAACACCAGCTTTGCAAATAGAGGCAGAAGGGTTATTCCAACACGAAGCTGCAGAAAAAGCAGAATACACTTTGTTCGCCGTGCTGCCTGAGTGATGGCAACACAAAATGGCGGCGGAACACAAAATGGCGGGTCGATTTGATCACGATCGGAAATCGAAGTTCCTCAACATGTTTGGAGTCTGCAGGAGCCCGGGAGCAGCAGACCTGTCAGTTGCATTAAGGTGCCTGCGAATGCAGGGGAATGACTCCTTCACTCCATGGGAGATTCTTCAGTTGTCCTTAGTGCACCACAGGACTGCTCGTAGTCTGTATGGAGCAAGGGCACAGATGAAGCTTTGGACGGAGAGGGAGATGAAGTCAGACCCAGTCAAAGTCCAGCGAAGTCCTGAGTGTCCAGACGGTTGAAGGTCAGTGGTTTCGCCCTGTAGAATGTTATCCACGTAAAATCTAAAGTCTTAGAGCCAGGTAAGCCCTTTTGTACCCACTGGAGGGGGTTGGACAGATTCAGGGGACCCTCCTGGGGAGGGTCAGGACAGAGGGGTGGTTACCCCCATGTCCTTTGTCCAGTTTCGCGCCAGAGCAGGAGCCAGCATCTCCCAGAACGGGTTGAGCTGGACTATGCACAGGGACACCAAATGTGCCCCAAGTGCAGACTTTCAGGCACTCTCAGAGTGCCCCCACCCAGCCCCAATACACTAAATTCTGTCAGGGAGGTGGTCACACCTCCCTGTGACAGGATGCCTATTGTGCTGCCTTCCCCTGCTCAAGATTGGCTCAGCAGCAGTAGGGCAGAAATGTGTCTCTGGTCGGCAGTATCCATTTTGTGCTGTCCGGGTCCAGAAGGCTGGCACCGGATAGACGAGTGACCCCACGAAGCTCGCTTCAGAAGGGTGGAATCATACCTCCCACACCAGGTACTGGTGTGGAGGTATGATTCCAAGGTGTTTGATACTAAACACGATATGTTTCTGTGCAGCCGTTTTCGAGATAGCATTTACCGCGAGGTTATAATGCACCTCTACCTATATGTCTGGCTGAGTCACAGACAACCCAGGAGAATGGTCTCCGAAGGCTGAAGAGAGGCTCTGCTCATGAAGGGACATCCTCTCACTAAAAACCCAGCACCCTGACTTCAGAATTGATAAGGCCTGCTATAGGGGTGACTTATAGGTTTTAAGTGTAGTGACCTATAGATATAGTTAACCTATATCTAAAGTAAGTGTTGCAAGCACCAGCTTACACAGGTTGCAGTAGCAGACCTGTAGTTCCATTTTGCATGGCCTCTCATGGGTGGCATAATTCATGCTTCAGCCCATGGGAGGCCTCTGGGGTACCTATGCCCTGGGTACATGGGTACCATATACTAGGGACTTATAAGGGTACCCCAGTATCCAATCTGGAGTGTACTAAAGTACATGTGTAACAATTTAATGGCGAAAGCAGATAGACTGGGGTCCTGATTTGAAGGATCCCAGTCAGACTGTCAAAAACAGTGCAACATCAAGCAAAAAGTGGGGGTAACCATAAGAAGCAGATCTGACTTTCCTACAAATGCCACACTGGGTGCCATAAGGTCAGAGGAAGGTTTGTGGTCCTCCTAGAAGGTAATTCCACCAGTGGAACGGAACAAAGGACTGACAATCTCACAAGATTCAACTCTGAAAGGAGGAGCTGTGGGCTACACTTCACCAGGACAGGCCTATGGCACGGAAGAAGCATCAGGGTGTGAGATTAGGCAGCAAGTAGCACTGAGAGAAGGAGGCAACCCAGGTGGGAGTTAGAGGTAAGGCAAGAGAAAAGGCTGGAGAGAGAGCTCTTACCTGGGAAGCTCAGCAAGGAGAGAGAACAACTTCCCCTCCCCCAGAGGGAACAGGAGCTCAGCCTCGGACCCCAGAAATGGGTGAGCCCAGGGAAGAATCGGGAGGAAGGCCCCTAATGGTGGCCCATATATCACTGGGCCTTCAACGGAGTAAAGGGGCTGATTAGGAAATAAGTAGCTAAGATGGTCTGACAGAGACACAATTGAGATACAGAAGGAGCAGCATGGTACATTTATGTGTGCACGACAAGAGCAACGACAAGGACCTTGGTCAGACTGGCCTCTCCTAGAGAGATATATCCAGAGAAGAGGGCGAGGCCTTCGCACAGCCTTTTTGTCATCTACTGGCCTGCTGCATCAAAAGGAAGGGCCAACAGTATGGACCTCCTTGGCCAGAGGAGAGACCCTTCGAACCCCAGGACATGACAACTACAGTAGGCATGGAGGTGGAGATCGGAAACGGAACTAGCGCTACATACAGGAATGCTTGAGACGATGTGAGCGCTACATTGGGGAGAAGTCAATAGAGCTGCCAGATCCAGGATGTGTCTGCTACTCCAGAAAAAGGCAGCAGGAACCATCTATGTGCCTTGGGCACATATGGACAAAGAAGGGCTCAGGAATAAACTGCCCCATTGATGGCCGTGGCAGAGAAATGGATCGCCTGCTTTGAAACACTTCGGGTATAAACCTGGCTATAGGTGATATCAAAAGTCTGCTCAGCAGCCTCATTGGAGAGTAGACTGACACCGTGCTCTCCAGAGCCCGCATCGCCACAGTCTCACTCATCAACTCCAAGCATGACGGGCCGCATTTAATTCATTCAGACAACTGATCTGAAAGGCCCTGATGGAGTTGTTCCCTGACCACCCAGAAGTAAGAGGATTAATGGCAGACAGCATGAAAGCTGGGGAAACCATGACTGAGTGCCTAGACAGAATGAGAGAATGTGGGGGCAGGAGACAGGATAACCCTGAACTGACACGGACCCCAGGTTGCATTCTTCTGCAACATCCTCAAGAGGGGACTATCCAAGGAGATCTAGACTGGATTAGATTGTTTAGACGGGCTAGACACCAAACCCTGGGGGAAATACAAGCCCACATACCACACAATTACTGGAAGAGACAGGAGAAGAACAGGGAGAAGCATGAGCAGGTCCAGAGATACAGCCAAGCTGGTTCAACAGAAGTTGAAAAAGATTGCCCTCGAGGGGGCTGCGTTAGCTGTGAACATACAAGTGGCACCCATCTCAAGGGGAGCTCCACACATGGACCCCAGAGGGTATCCGCCCAGTCCTAGCAGCCCAGGCCCAGTATGCTGGGCCCGAGCGGGCCTCATAGATTGCCACTACTGTCTGAGAATGGGGCACATGGCCAACAGATGCCACCTAAAAATATAGCATGACCAGAATGCAATAGTACAGGGACAACCTCAAAAAAGCATACACCCCTAAAGCAAAACTCAGAATGCTGCACCTGCATCAACCATTCAGCTTCAAGGAAATCAGGCTGCAGCCACCCCACCAGATGGGTGGTTGAGCGCACAAGAATCACTGCAACAAACAGGGTTCTCAGTCCAGCAGGGACTGGACCCCAGTTATGAGAAAGTGGGCTTACTGTCTTGGTCGGCAATGCCCTAACACAATCACAGGGTACAAACATGCCATGAGTCCAAACCATTGCCTGAAATGACCTACTCTCTTTCACATCACTCTCAATTACACTTCTTTACCTGCCTCCAGAGCCTGTCTTCAGGACAGCCATGCAATGTCAATTGGGAATCCATGCTAGAGTTTGCCATTCGGGTGCATGCGGGGGGCCCGGGAGTCCCTCTGCTGATGGTCCCCCGGGGAAGGGTTGTCTGCTCACATACAAGGACAGTCTTACGAGGGAGGAGGGCGGACCCCCACTGGTGCATAAAAACAGGCCCCCAGGGCCACTCACCCAAGTTCAACTTTGAGTGGGCTATGTAAATCTCAGCAGCCCCTGGGTTTACCGCCAAATGGAGGCCCTCTTATAGTTCCAATACGAAGCAACTGATCCATTGGCGGAAACTGGGCTTCCCAGTGATGGAAGAGAGAAGGTCTTCACAAATTACTTTCGCAGCTCACGCCCGGTGTGAAGATATAGACTCACAAACAGTGCCCAGCTGGTTAAAATAACAGTCACTGGACCTCATAATCATCCGAGTCCAGTGGTGGCCACGATGACAACAGTATCCCATAGGCAAAATCCATAACATTCAGTGGCACCCCCTCCATCAGGATAATCACATTAAAGTCCCAACGAAACTTCTAACTTTTGCCCAGAAAGCACCACAAACCAACATAGTCCCAGCCATTTTCTTCTGCATGTCCCAACAGGGGTCCACACACAACCTCTAATGTCTCTTGTTGAAGCTCGCAACGCCGCAAAACCACAAATAACTGTCTCCTGGGACCCACTCAAAACAGCCTAATACCAGCCCAAAGATTCTCAACCCTTCCAGAAGAGGATCGTGACCCAGTAACTCAGTTCAATTAGAAAGAAACCTTGTTCCACACCATGTGCAGAGACCAAAGGAACGCACACATATCAATGTAAATATTAGCCAAAAATCAAACATCAGAGGGTTTTTTTCTGTTCGCACTCTTAAGATTTGTTTTGGTGCTCGCAAGCAACACGATAATCTTGGGCCGCCAGCGAGGAGCGCTCATGCAGTATTTGTGCGTGAGAAGCAGCTGAGAGGCTTTTTGAGTGGATTTTCTTCACCAACTGGCTGCTGGAGTGGGTTTTTTTTGTGAAAAGCCTTTTTTTTCTCAACATGAAGGAAGTGCACCAGAGACTTCAACTTCCTGCTCCTGTCTAGAAGGCTCCTCCCAGTGCTCTGTCCCTCTCCTTGTCACTTTTCATTGGGATTTGAAGCTGGAAGGATCCCTCTCCATGTCTGCTGCATATATATCATTGGTTTTAAGAACTTTGTATTTTTGTGATTTCACAAGTCAGTTCAAAAACTGATATATAAGGGTAATGTTTGTTTGATTGGGGGCATGTACCAGGATTTATTTGTACTTTTTTTTAATTGTTTTAATTTATTGTGGTGGGTGGGCTGCAGTTTCAGTAGGAGCCTAGGTACATTTTTGCATGTCATTTTTCTTTTTTTGTAAAGGAAAAATGTTGCATAGTTCAGTAAATTTTCTCCATGTTTTTTAAAAGAAAATTGCAATATTCATTTAATTCCATATGTGGCCTAGTCTGCTAATGGGCCTTCCAGTCAGTACGCCCAGGACTAGTCATGGGTGCATGAAACAGTTACTTCTGTGGTGTCTGGTGATTTGAAGTATAATTTAGGCCATGGATGACATTGGATTAAATTATATATTGTGTTTTGGGGGAATTTCACGTTTTTTTCATCAAACATTGTGTAGGTTGGGTCATTATATTTGATGCTTTAGGAGGATGTGTGTTTTAGGCCAGTTAATTTTAATTTTTGGTATTGCTGAATTTATGCTGTTTTCTCTGTGTTACCACCATGCCTCCTTTGGCTGGTCAGTGTGTGAGTGTGTTTGACGTATGCTACCATTTGTCTTTGTTTCGCATGCCATGTGGCCAGGCACCATTTTTTTGTATAGTCAGCGTCCACATAGGTTCTTTGTTTTCCATGCCTCCTGCTTGTTGCTGTGTGACCATGTGGCTGGTGGCCATTTTGTGTAGGCAGCAAGTTTGCTTTTGCCATAGGCCTGCGTATGTTATTTGTTGTGGCCATGCCTTCTTGCTGGTCGTTGTTGTGACCATGTGGCTGGTGGCCATTTTGTGTAGTCAGCCAGTGTGCTTTTGCCATAGGACTGCATGTGTTCTTTGTCGTGGTCATGCCTCCTTGCTTGCTGCTTAAGCATGTGATTGGTGGCAATTTTGTGTAGCCAGCCTGTGTACTTTTGCCAAAAGCCTGCATGTGTTCTTTGTTGTGGCCATGCCTCCTTGCTGGTTGATGTGACCCTGTGGCTGGCGGCCATTTTGTGTAGCCAAACAGTGTGCTTTTGCCATAGGCCTGCATGTGTTCTTTGTTGTAGCCATGCCTCCTTGCTTGCTGCTTGACCATGTGGTCAGTGGAAATTTTGTGTAGCCAGCCTGTGTGCTTTTGCCAAAAGCCTGCATGTGTTCTTTGTTGTGGCCATGCCTCCTTGCTGGTTGTTGTTGTAAACATGTGGATGGTGGCCATATTGTGCATCCAGCCAGTGTGACTTTTCCATAGGCTTGCATGGAAGGATGAGATATCAGTTTAATAATATTCTTGAGGATGATTTGACTTATTGTTTTTTTTTTACAATATTAAATGTTTTTTCAAATATTTAATGTCCATTTTTCAATTTATTTTAAAAACAATATTTTTTCATTGTATTTTTTCAATATATATATTTTTTATTGTTATTGTAAATACTTTTTTCCTATTTTGCCTCAGTCGATCCATCCATCCATCTACCATAGATGCACAGCCGCGCAAAAGCATACAGTTTTTTAGGTATATATAATTTCCTCCTTGACACCTTGGTTGAGTTGCACTTTAGAGTAGACATTAGCATCATTCATTTGTGTAATGATTATGATTATTATTCCATTTCACCCCTGGCCCACATTGCCTGCCATAGGCGCACACTAGCACCGATGGCAAGTGATTTCTACTCCATTCACCCATTAAGTTCCCTGAGTGCCACAGGTGTCTCCTTTAGAATATATTGAATATAAAGGAAAGTGCTCTATCATTCTGTATATTGTGTGTTATTCTGATGGGGAATTACGATACGTTGGTTTGGTTTGACTTTAAAGCGGTTACCTAAGTTAACAAAACAACCACACTAATATTGTCTTTGTCTCTACTAATTCAAACTGCAAACAATGCCACCATTCACACTAAAATTTGTTTTTGCTGGTTTGCTTTTAGGTGCACAAGAGAAGAGACATCCCCGCAGTACTGCCAAACAGAAGGCATGTGAAGTCACAAGTCATTCCTCCAATCACTTCCGCTTCTGCAGCTTGGTGCAACTGCCAACTGAGTTTTTTTAGAAAAGAGCCCCAAAGAAAGATGCTGCCAAGAAAATGGCCAGAGAGAAGAAGTAACTTTCCACCACTGGTGCGCCGGCCAGAACCTTTTTTTTCAAACTTGTGTCTGCTGCACCTGCCTCTGGGGCGCAAGCTAGGTGCAGCACTCCTTCATCAACAGCACCATCGCAACCGAAGCCCAGGACCAAGTCTTTTAGTGAGGCAGTAACTGCAATCATGTTGATGAGTGGTGACGTTAAATTAGATTTATCCCTTTTGCAAAGTAGTACACATTCATTTCAGGAAACAGAACAAAGTGGACAGCAGCCGCAGCCAGCAATAGTAAATTTTCCTTATGTTGCAGCAGAACAGGAGGTTGAGCTTCCTTCCGAGCAAGAACCTCCCCTTTCAGAATTATTGGCTCCCAGATCTCTAGCAAGAAAAAGGAAGGTATTTCCCCATCACCTTCTCCAAGCACCACTTATGATGATGATGATAGGGACATGGAGTGGACCCCAGCAGAGTCCAAGAGACAACAGGAGAGGCAAGGGAAAAGAAAAGTTCCTGAAAGACTTAGACTTATGGAAGGGGATGATGAGAAGGAGTATGACGATGAGGCAGTCATTGTGGAAGGTGACGCAGAGGAGTCTGACATTGCTCTTCAACCTGCTCCGACGGATGTGGCACAGGTAGCACTGCCACCAGCTCCCAAATGTCCAAAGCCTCAACTGAGACCGGCACCAAAGTCTACCTCACGAGAAGCAGAGAGGCAATTGGTTACATGCCCACCTACCTCCAGTTCTTCTTGTGATTCTGGGCAAATCATTAATCTCCCTTTGCCTAACAAAATGAATGTGTCCAACTGTAACATGGTGCTCATGTAAAGTGCTCTGATATCCAAGTTCGCGCTTTAGAAAACTCCCCAAAAAGAAAAGAGAATGAGAACATTTCAGTATGCAGCATTTGCCACACAAATTTTTGTCAAGGTAAACCTGGTACATATTAAGGTACTGGAGGCCAAACAACCCATATGAAAAAACACCAAACAACCAAGTATGAGGCGCACCTTAAAAAAATTGCTGAACGAGGTTATGGCAGTGAGGAGAGCCGGGGAACGTCAGCCACAAGTCCAATCACGGTGAGAGGAGATGACGAGGAATTAAAGGGTGACATCTTTCTGCAAAGCAGACCAGTCTCCAGCAGTGCAACAGCAGAATCACCCACCTCAGCGGCTTCACAATGGCACAAGACTCTGAGTGAGATGGAAACACCACAGCATACAGTGACTGCCATACCATGACGCATATTGAGTCTAGCACCACCATCTACTTCTCGAAAGATGCTTGTATCAGCAGTGGCCCCGGAAAAGAGGAAAATCCAGGCCACTATTATGGGCATGTATACACAGGAAGGGCGCTGTATGAGTGGAACCACCCAGCTGCACATTTGTACAATGGGAAGCTGGCAATAATGTTAGCGTTGGACCTCCTCCCTTTTTCTTTTGTGGAAAGAGTGGGATTCCTAGAATTGTGGCAGCCATCTGCCTAAAATGGAAGGTACCTAGCCGGACCAATTTTGCCAGAGTTGCAGTTCCATGGTTGCATCACAATATGGTTCAGTTGATTCGACAAGCTTTGCAGCACAGTGTTGTTCACACCATCCACGTGACAACAGACATGTGGACCAGTTGCCAGGTGACTGATTACATGTGCATCACTGCACACTGGATCTCTTTTGCTGAGGTAAAGTAAAATATATCTGCAGGTCTCGGCCCTAAAGAACATTTTAAGAGAGTTTGCCGGCATGCAACAGTGGCCATGTTTGCCATGGAGAAACACATACAGCTGTAAACAGCTTGGAGGAATTTAACCGCAATTTGTATGAATGGCTGTGACCCAGAGGTCTTAGAATAGAAGTTATTGCCATGGACAGTGGCAGTAACATACTCAAGGCCATGTCAGACAGAGGCTATTTCAGAGTCCTGTGTTTAGCCCATTGCATCAACCTGGTGGTGCAAGACGTTCTTAAAGAAACAGGACATAGCATCATACTGACCAACTGCAAAAGAATCTGCACTCATTTCAGCAATTCTTTTAAAGCCCAGAAGTAGTTGCGGATTATTCAGCATAATAATAGAGCACTAGTTAAAGCCCTGATCCAGGAGATGGTAACATGTTGGAACTCGACCTTTTACATAATGCAACCTCTGTTTGAGCAGTACAAACAGATCAATGACTGTATCATTCTAAGAGGAGGGGATTCAATTGGGAAAGCTATGACCATAGATGCGGACAAATGGGTGCTAGTCAAATGCCTAATACAGATGCTACTCCCTTTTGAGGTTTTCACATGGTAAGTTAGCAAGGAGGTCAGAATGATGGGCAATGCTATTCCATTGTTGCATCTCCTGCCGGAACAGGTAAAGAAGGTTCGCCCCTGCAGGTGTGAATGTAAACAGAAGCGCTTGCCTTGGTTGAGAGCTTAATCCTTCACTTGGCTTGTAATACAAGGCTGCAACATGACATCATCACATCCAAAGAGTACATCTGTACCACACTACTTGATCCACGGTACAAAAAAAATCTGCCCACTTTCATTTCTTTTTCTGAAGGGGTTGTTTCAAAATACAAGAGGTGGATTGTAGAGCAAGCCAGAGACCTAATAGTAGAACGGTTGGAACTTAGAGTACCACCCCACAGCTCTGGGGTGCCACCTTCAACTTCCAGAGAGGGCAGTCTTGTCTCACAGCTGCCAGCAACACTATCAACCAGCAACACCAGCAACAGCAGCAGCAGAAGGACAGAACCCAATCTCTGCATTGTATTGGTTTCAACCAGCAGGGCTTAAGCCTAATGCAGAGGAGACGGCAAAACAGGTTGAGCAAGTGGCAGCTCCAATAACCATACATAGGATGTTTCAGGAGTATCTGGATGATCCAAAAGAGGTTTATGTGGATCAAACTCCATTGATGTATTGGTATGGGAAGATGCGCCCTCTGCAGGCTGGCAATAAAGTATCTGGCTTGTCATGTAGCAGTGTGTCTGCTGAGCATGTGTTCAGTGCAGCTGGTGCAGTTGTTACAGTGAGAAGCACCTCAAAATGTGGAGATATTGACTATGATCAAAATTAACCAACATTTTATACCACACAATTACACTGTTTCTGAAACAGGACTGGAGAAGGGGAAGGATGATTGGTCAGAAATTGAATCAAGCATGTTAGCTGATCAACTTCTGGGTGAATCACCTGATTTTGAGGACAAACTCTACTTCCCGATCTAAGTATACCAGTGCCCCTATATAACTTTTAAATGATTTTTCGTTGAACTTCAATCTCTTCAACAAAAAAAAGCAGCTAGTTGAACATTATTATTTTTGTGTCAGATTTATGCTGCTCTCCCATTTACTGGTCACATATATTGCCAGATTGAAGTTAGACTACTGTGCATCGAAGAAGCCTCCATAATTCCTTCATGACATTGGAGACAATGCCTGCCCCCTCGCATGCCTATTGCATATCTCTTTATGCATCACTTAACACTAGCAAGTCTGCCTTAGAAGATCGCTGATTTACAAGAGTGCCTGCCAATACCAAATTCCAATGTGTTGCCTGCATCAAACATGAATACATAATACCTAAATTACCCATGCTTGCATTGGAAGAGGTAACTGCAACTACTGCAACAGTGAGTGAGTGATTGCGTGAGTGATGAGGATTGATGGTTCATCATGTGGTGGCTGACAGTGAGGGAGGGTGTGTGTTAAACTGAAATGTGGGAACTTTCTTGAGATGATTGATTTGCAATGTTTGGGGCCTGAGTGATGTGTGATCATTTTTACCCTGGAGGCGATTGGTCTTTAAAAAGGTACTCAGCGAAAATTAATTAACCTGTATGGTCCACTCCTATGATCCTTCTGTTTTTTTCATCATCTAGGATGGCTGCCCCAGAAAATTGCTTTATTTACAAGACTTCTAAATTCCAATCTGTTGCTTGCATCAAATGGGAGATAGTGTACCTACCACCTTGCTTCAATTGGAACAGGTAACCATTGCACCAATGAGGGATCTGATTATCGAGTGACTGTGAGTGATGATTGATGATTCATGTGGTGGCTGACAGTGAGGTGGGGTGTGTTGAACTGTAATGCAGAGCTTTCCTGTGTACCTACCAGACCAGTCTAGACAGGCACCCAAGAGTGATGGGCATTCCCAAGGAGAATGCAGATGCACCACCTAATTTTGCAAAACAGTATAATTTTTAAAAAAAAAATAACATTTGGGGAACTGGGTGGGTTCACTTCACTCCCAACAGACCATTTGCATATCTGAAAAGTTGGGACTTGAGAGCAGAAGGATTGTTTGAATGCATTTACTGTATGCTGTCATACTCATTCCTTCATTTCCTTCCCCAACAGATTGGTGACAAATGATGTGCTGCTCATTGTCCAGATAAATGTTGTCCTTGTGTAGTGTTTGTCTTTGTTAAACCTTTTTCCAAATTCCCTTTCCCATCTATTTATCAAACACCTAACCCTTTTCACCCAGGCTGTGTGATTTATTGAGATGTGGCTTAATTTACACCATCAATGGATCGCACACTTAGTGGGGTGGATGTGGTGAAAGCAACACCAACTTACTGCAGGATCTTCAAAGAAATAGCCCACACTGACCCCATTTACCCACCCACGCATGAGAAGTGACCCATATTTTAAATATAGAACGAAGCACATCAGTAGTTAGCATCATTCAGCGGTTGCTTAACCGTAATGCCTATGACTCCAGGATTTTGTGCCTAAGTTACTACTAACTACGCATTAGCCAAATTATTTTTTGACATTTTATCACTATCACTAATTCTTGTTGTGTCGTCAATATGTAGTACTCTGGTGTTAATTCTTAGTAAAGCTTTGATATAACGCAGCAAGTCTTTTTATTGCCATTTAGTTGCCTACGATGGATAATCATTCTGATTAATCCTACACTCGGCAATTGAGCTGTATCTGCGCAGTGTAGCCAAGTGGTTTTGGGTTTCCGATATTAAGTTATAGAACGCATCCCTGTTCAGTTAACCCCCGGCACACTATGGTTGATGTATATTTATTTGTAATTAGCCTCTCCTCTATGTTGGTAACCGCCCTAAAACGTGGCTTGGCCTTCTGTATTTTTACTATTTTACTTTTTCATTTGGCAGATTTATCTTCTCTATGTGTGACATTGTGTTGACCCACATCTGGATAATAAGGCCTGTATGTGCATGCTTGGCCATACTTCTCTCCTCGTTTAGTAAGTAGTATGCCATAGATTAAATAAACAGACATTACCATGGCCCCCTTTTTAACAATTCTCGGTTCTGACTCTGTGTTCTTCTGTGTATTTAGGAGCTCAGTGGAGCCCTATCTTATTGACTGCCCAGCTGAATTTCAAACGCTGGTCAAAAGATTAGGTAATCCTCTCTTACAATTGCGTAGCATTCACTACTTACTTTTTTAAACCACACCCCCTAACACGCAGTATCGATTGCCTTTAGTTGCTATATATCCACACAGTCCTGATAAAGACCCCACGCTAAGGCTTGAATCACACTGAATTCTCAAAGGGGTAGAAAGTTGACTAGTATTTCTTCACAAGCTACGACGACTGAGATTCAGTAGCAGTATCGATAGAATGTTATTTGATATCATAGGAACAATGGACCTATTTTAGGCCGGATTGGTCCTATTATGGGTATTGGATGTATAGATGTCACTTACTCATCCCTACCTTCAAAAACCTTTTCCCCAGCACATGAGCACCATAAATATCGGAATTGAAATTCAAATGACAGAGCAACTGGGTTGCCATTACCAAAGTGAATATTTGGTTTGTAAATAAATTGCATTTAATGCAGACTATGTTAACAATAGTATTGTGAATGCTATTTCTCATTTATTTTTTGTTTCGAAAAATTCTGCTACTGTGAGCAATGGTTCATTGTACTCTAATTTTGGTAGCATTTCAGGTAACCCCATTGATATGTAACACGTGCTAAAATAATGGAGCCAGGCTCATTGCTACTCAGCACGTCCGGTATTTTGCAACAGTCTACAACTGGGGCAGCTGTAGTTGACAATTATCTATTTTTTATTCCAATCGCCCTGCCCTTCTCCAAATGTATTTCTCTTTCTACCCTGACTCCAAAGAGGCAGATGAATAATAAATAAGATACTACATCACACACCACACGTATGAAATGCAGATATTATTCTGTCTGCTGTAAGTAGACGTTGGGGAAAATGATTGACTGCATTACAAGGAAAGGAACGGGCTATATAGATTGAATTTGGCAGGTTCATCATAGTGTACTTCATACACCAAACTTTACATCAAATCATGCATCCACTCCCACTTTACTCACTAGCCTAGCACACCACCACTTATTATTTTCAACAAATTTATTCACTGGGCATTAGGTAAGGAAAGGAAACGTGACTTATTCTACTGAAGGGTAGGGCACAGGGATAAGGGGGGTAGGTAGAGCTTTTGATATAGAATAGCAGGGTAACTTCACTCCACTGGTCATCGATTCATCAAAATGGGAAAAATCTGAACAGGTATAAAAATAATCTGTTATAAGAAAACATGAAATATATTCTGGAATCACTTCACTTTACATTGTAAAATCAAATGTGGCACATGCCAAGAATGGATTATCAATTTCTTTTGATAGGCTGGGATGGAAAAACTTAGGAAAAACTAAAAAGGAGTGAAGTACTAAGAGGTAACTGAGTGGGCAAAGGGAAACACACCTTTTGTGTTCGGTTTGCAATGCATTGAAAACTTTGTAAATGAAGCATTAACTGAAGCAGACGCACATTGCACAGCCAACACCTCAGTCACATGAGGTCACAAATTGAACCATACTGCACTTATGGTCATAGGTGGCAAAATGCCATGGGCAGGGAGGGGGAGTGATGAATGATACTTAACAAATCCAGTGAGTCGTGGAAGTAGAACAAAAAAAAATACCCCCCACTTTGAACCATAGCTTTGATAACCCTACATAAACAAAGTAAGCGAAGTAGGTGAGCACCAATCCTCTCTCCATGAGAAGAGCTGCCTTGCTTATTCATTAAAACAATCCAAATATTCATTCATCCCTTCATTTTAGTTCACCCAGAGCCACCATGATTAAACTTTACTTTCTCTCATCCAGTCTTCACCAAAATTTCCAATCCATTATCCATCCATTCAATATCCACCCTTTCTTCCAGCCATTCTTTCGCTCATCGTTCCCTTTAACCACCCACGCACCCTTTCACCCACCCACCATTTCACTCATATACGATTTTACTTTCTTTTAACCCTCCATTGTTTCATGATTCCCTCAAGCCATCAACACTCATTATATGAGCTTTTGCTGAGTTGCAGATTGAAGAGGCCATATTAACTCTACCACCACTGCAGCTGGTAAAGCTGGGGGTGGGGTTCACCTTAATGAGTTGATGTAGCCTTGGTACTAGCTAGTGAGTATAATTGTGAATAAGCAAACAAGTATGTGACTTACCAGTGCCCGTCACTGCCGATGCTTCTCTCCCTCCAACTTACTCGCCTCCTGCAGTGGCATCAATGGGTGTCTCTGTGGCTTGCATACAACATACATATTTTAGATGCCAGATACGCCACCCCTTAATTTTTCAATCAAAAAATACAACTGCAATACATCACTACAGTTCGGTTAGCACTGCAGTATCTTTTAACAAAAATATAACTCTGGACATTTAGTTGGTTTAGACAATGTTAAACAAGCCAGGCATGGACTAATGATCACTGAAGATATATACTGTTGGTTGGCAAATGCAATTGGAGAAGGCCCACATACTGTATTTCCAGCCATGCTGCACTGTCATGGAAAACTGCTGGTATACTGTATAAATGAAAATGAATTAGAGCATATAACAGTGGGTGGGGGGGTCCATGAGGCCATGGCCACTCTCTAGTGAACTCAACTGTTAGAGCATGAGCAGAAAAAAGAAAGCCTTCTCAACAATAATACATGCTGAATATTATTTATAATATCAGCCTACTTGGGGCTGCAAACTACATGGAAGACAGTAGAGTACCAAAACAAATTGTTATTCCTCATCTTACTCTTACAGCACAACAAGATATTTAGGATAGAGGGAAAGATTACCAACAAAGCAGAAGTGAGCTTGAGACTAAAGACCCGAAAAAGTCAGCTACCGAAAAAGAAAACCATATATATAAGGGAAAAAAAGATAATGCAGGGATAACAGGAATGAAACAAAAATGTAATCCATAGTAATTTGCATGAGTGGGTTCTTATCCAATCTTCGTCACCACATGGAAGGAAGATGGCAGATAAGGTTTTCAAAGAAACTTTATTTCTCACCAGCAATACCAGCCACCAGACAGCAACTCTCATCCTGGAACCCAGCACTAACATTCCACTATATCTCAAGATTCTACCCTAAACCCGCAAAAATTATAACAAAACCCAACAGTAGGGACACAATCAATAAATAATAGAACTTACTGGGGTTAGCAGAGCCCTCGGCAGTGGAGCTGGTGGTCTGCGCCTCCTGACCAGCTTCTACCGGACTCTCGATGACGTCCCTCTTCTTGCTCTTGGGTGCTGATGTAGGAAATGAATAAGATTTAAAAAAACAGATTGGTGATTCGGGTAATCTCCACAAAATTATCATGTCAGGCAAACGCAGTAACATAACTGTACTTCTCTAAAACAGACCACCCATAGTACTAGTTTTGAGTCTTTCGACTATTGTTGAGTTGCCTATACAAATCCTAAATCCCTATACCAAATTTCCTTTGGAAAACCTACATTTGGAAGTAATGCATTGCACTGAATGATCTTTGATTATATTTTCAATCTCAAGTTCAACCGTCTTGGTGGACCAACTCAGTCTCCCTTTTTTGCAATGCATAGATGCATACTACACATCGCTGTTAGCTTGGGACTGTACGAGCTACATAAACAAAGTCACAGAGAGAACGGTAACTCACTGCTATCACTGAATCCCTATGGTGACAGGAGAACAGTCTGCAATGGCTTCTTTATTAATAAGCCAAAGCGAGCGCCAATGATGATTATGATTAGGTAGCGCTGATGGGCACCGACCTAGCAGAAACTGGATACTGGATCACATAATAATATTCCAACTTAAACTAAATATAACTTACCTCTAAGTGTGAGCAGGATGCTATTCAGAAAACAGATGTTGGCATTTTAGAATACAAATACAACAAAAAAGTAATACTCACGAGCCCCGGAATCTCGACCCATAGCAGGTTGAGCAGGTTCTGTCCGCGAACAAGGATATCCACTCAGCTGTGCGTCAGCTGCTGCACCATGCACTGAACGTAGCTGGTGCACCGCACGCACCACCGCACCCTCCCCAAGCGCATCTGATGCTCCCACAGGGGGTGTCCAGTACTGGGCTTGCCACCTGGTACCAGCATCTGAGGGAGGTGGTGCTGAACAAAGTGCTGCCACCTCCTACTCATTAAAGATCACCCTGGGTTGCACACCTGGGTGGCAGTGCCACCTGTAAGAAAGGCATTCCTCTGCCATGGCACTGGGTGGGGTAGAGAACGAAAAGGAAGGGAAAGCATATAGAAAGAAATAAGGAAGTAAGGGGAAGAATAAACAAAATACAAGAAGTCACAAAAAACACCAAAACGTTTTCCAAAATACGTAAAATCCACAAACACACACACTAATATAAGAAATAAAACTGAGGCGTAGATGAGTTTTTAAGGGGGTGAATTAGAGAGATTAAAGAGGGGTTAAGATTTAAGCCCAGCACCATAACAGAGAGCAGAAAAACAAGATGGCCACACCCATGTGAATCGTGTGGTGCCGTTCCTACACAACATCTGGTATCAACACATGATCAATGTAGGCACACAAACTACGAACAGGTCATGATATATCACTGATACCTCACGCCATAGGCGCAGACAGGCTTTACTTATCAGAGGCAAGGAAATAGCCCCCGAGAAAGCAAAGTGCCTTATTCATCTGTACCTATGCAGAATCAGGGCAAAAATCCAACCCAATAGAGTAAAACCCCGTAGGACACTAGTAAACAGAATGAAACAAGCCTCACTGCACTCTATCTCTTCACTGAGCCAAGGGACATCCAATCTGAGGTAGACAGAATGTGCAGGAAGGGCACCATAGGGGAGGACTTTGTAGAAAAAGGTTCTTGGAGGTAGCAAGGCCACCATACCAGTGCACAAACACGTCCGCCCCTGCCTCCGTAAGTGGTTCCAGGGCGACTTTAACACTTTTGGGGCCACCTTCTTTAACAACAAATGGACCCCGGACATGGAATTTCAGTGTGGGCTGCTCATCTCAATCACGGGGTAATGAGTCCATTCGGAGAGGGTCAAAACACCAGGATTGACTCCCCATGCCAGGTAATGTAGGACAGTTGGATCGACAGGTAAGAGTGGAAGGGGAAGCCCCTAATTGTACAGAATCTTACACTGTACTCTTTATGTTTCAGAGGCAAAGGAACCATACGTTTGGGCACCAATGAGAATTTCGCCATGATAATCAATCAATCAATCAATCAATCAATCATGGCATTTGTAAAGCGCACTACATACCCGTGAGGGTCTCAAGGCGCTGGGGGTGGGGGATGCTGCTACTGCTCGAAAAGCCAGGAGTCTTCTGAAGGACAGCAGGTCTTGGGTCTGCTGTGGGTGGATGGGGAGGGTGTTCCAGGTCTTGGCGGCGAGGTGGGAGAACGATCTGCTGCTGGCGGTCGCTCTTCGGATGTGGGGGGCTGTGGCAAGGGCAAGGTTGGCGGAGTGGAGGTCACGGGTGGGGGTGTAGAAGCTGAGTCGGCTGTTGAGATACGCTGGTCCGGTGTTGTGGAGAGCCTTGTGTGCATGGGGGAGGAGCTTGAAGGCTATCCTCTTGTTGACGGGGAGCCAGTGCAGGTCTCTCAGGTGAGGTGTAATTTGGCTGCGGCGAGGGATGTCGAGGATCAGGCGTGCAGAGGCGTTCTGGATGCGTTGGAGCAATTTCAGGAGTTTGGCCGAGGCTCCTGCGTAGAGGACGTTTCCGTAGTCCAACCTGCTGCTGATGAGGGCCTGGGTGACCGTTCTTCTTGTTTCGGTGGTTATCCACTTGTAATCTTGCGGAGCATGCGGAGGGTGTTGAAGCAGGAGGAAGAGACGGCGTTGACCTGCTTGGTCATGGAGAGGGTGGAGTCAAGGATGACCCCTAGGATGCATGTGTGGTCGGTGGGTGTTGGAGCTGTTCCCAGTGCAGTAGGCCACCAGGAGTCATTCCAGGCCAAAGGGGTGGATCAGAGGATGAGGACCTCCGTCTTGTCCGAGTTCAGCTTTAGTCGGTTGGTCCTCATCCATTCGGCAACAGCCTTCATTCCTTCGTGGAGGTTGGTTTTGGCGGAGTGGTGGTCCTTGGTGAGGGAGAGGATCAGCTAGGTGTCATCGGCGTAGGAGATGATGTTGAGGTCGTGCAGTCGGGCGACGTGGTGGAGCGGTGCCATGTAGATGTTGAACAGCGTTGGGCTGAGGGATGAGCCCTGGGGTACGCCGCAGCTGATCTCGGTGGCTTCGGAGCAGAAGGGGGGAGGTGGATGCTCTGTGTTCTGCCAGAGAGGAAGGAGGTGGTCCAGTCCAGGGCCTTCTCTTGGATCCCAGCGTTGTGGAGGCGTGTTCGTAGTGTGCGGTGGCAGACCGTGTCGAAGACGGCTGACAGGTCCAGGAGGATGAGGGCCGCGGTTTCTCCATTGTCTAGCAGGGTCCTGATGTTATCGGTGGAGGCGATAAGGGCAGTTTTGGTGCTGTGGTTGCTGCGGAACCCAGACTTGGACGGGTCCAGGATGCTGTTCTCCTCAAGGTAGCGGGTCAGTTGTTTGTTGACGGTCTTCTCGATGACCTTCAGCGGGAACGGAAGCAGGAGATTGGCCGGAAGTTCTTGAGGTCCTTGGGGTCCGCCTTGGGTTTCTTGAGTAAGGCGTTGATCTGGGCGTGCTTCCAGCTCTCTGGGAAGGTTGCTGTCTTGAAGGAGATGTTGATGGTTTTCTGGAGATGGGGTGCGATGGTGGTGCTGGCTTTGTTGAAGATGTGGTGTGGGCAAGGGTCTGATGGAGATCCGGAATGGATGGTGTTCATGATCTTTATAGTGTCGTCATCGTTGATGTTGGTCCAGGAGAGCAGGCGGTTGGTGTGGATGGTGGTCGTGGGGGCGGAGGTCTCAGTGGTTGTCGGGAGGGTCGTGTTGTTGAAGCTGTCATGGATGTCTGCGATCTTGCGATTGAAGAAGGTGGCCAGCAAGTCGCACAGGTCTTGCGAGGGTGGGATGTCGTTGGCGTTGGAGCTGGGGTTGGAGAGTACCTTCACGATATTGAAGAGCTGTTGGCTGTTGTGTGCATTGTTGTCTAGGCGGTCTTTGAAGGAGGCCCTTTTGGCTGATCTGATGAGGTGATGGTGTCTGCAGGTGGCGTTCTTGTGGGCTGCGTTTCACGGAAACAGTTCTTCTCCATCTTTCGGCAGGTTTGCTTGGAGGCCTGGAGGTCTTCAGTGAACCAGCTGGCTTTCCTGCTGGTGTGACTGTTGGAGGGTGTTGGCGCAGCTGTAGATCCACTGTCTGAGGTTGCAGGCGGTGGTGTCAGCGTCGGTGGGCTCGGGGGGGTGGGCTCTGGGCGTGGGTGGTGGTTAGCTGGTCTTCGGTGACTTTGCTCCAGCAGTGGCGAGGCATCTGTTGGGAGCGGTGGTGCGTGGTGGGTTTCCGGAAGGTGAAGTGGATGCAGCGATGGTCGGTCCAGTGGAGTTCGGAGGTGTGGCTGAAGGAGACGTGGATATAATGCATATACTAGACCTGCAAAGGGGCACCTCCACATTGATGGATTGCTACTGGCAGTGTGGGGACCTTGCCCACACCCAACTCATCTCTGTATGACGAGGCCTGAGCACCCTTCTGTCCATACACATCCCAACCCTGGTTATCCCTGGAGAAGAGTTGTCTCAACCTCCATTCCAGAAGAAAACAGCTCTGTGGCATCAGACTCGAAGGAGAAGAACGGCTGAGAATTCTGACTGGGCTCAGTACAAGGACATTTCAGAAGAAATCAGACAGTTCACAGAGGCTTAAGTAAATGCCGGTGGGTCACTACCCTTCTTCACCATGTAAACAAAAGTGAACACCTGCTGGTTACAAATAAACAGATAGGAGATGATGAAGATGATAAACAGTACTGAGCTCAGCCTAAACGCTATCAAGGAGGTATTAAGAGCCTTCCGCCTCATAGTGATGCAACATCGGTACGTGTTGGACTTGCTGACCACTATGGAGGGTGAGGTGTGTGCCAAGGTTGGTGCTTCCTGTTGTACTTTTATTCCCGGAAACGACCTGGACAATAGGACATTAACCCATACTATCCAAGAACTGCATCGTCTGCAAGATGACCTGAAGGAGGAGGCAATACCAATAAATGCAATCTCAACGTATCCCATAGCCTGTGCCCTCACTACCTTGCCAATACCCATCAATGCAGTAATAATGTATGTCATAACCTGTACCCGCACAGTAGCGCAGACACCAGCAATGATGATATCAATGTATGTCATAATCCATGCTCAAATGATTACACAGGTACTAGTAAGAACAATTTCGATGTACGGTATGACCTAAGCACACTTAACTGTCATTACCAGTAAGAACAATGCCAATGTACTCTGTGACAACTGTATGGGCAATGTGAAGGATGTCAATGAAATTGATACCAGTGACTGCCATAATATTTTCTGGAGTTCCAATGTATTCACATCCTTCCTGTCGGATTCATCCAAGGTGGCCTCCCCATCAACCCCGAGTCAGAGATACGTGGTTAGACAAGCCCTATGACCAACACCAAAGCCTATCAAATACCAGATTACAGATGGGAGCTCTCTTGACCTAAAGACAATCGCGCACCCAGGGAAAACCCTGATCAGTCCCACAGTTAGTTGCACCACAAACAGGTTTTGGTCCCAATAAAACCCGTTTAGCCAACGGCTCACATTCCCCAAACATACCACAAAGCTAGAAACCACATGTAGATAAAAGTACTCAATCAATCAGGCCACAACATGCACACCACACGTAGAGTTCATGCGTCGCTCATGCCAGACTTATGGACACATACGCAATGGCCCACACTAGCTTTCCCTGAGGTGGAGAGCTATCTGTGTCAGATGCTCAAGCTTGTTGATTTACAACTGAGATGCTTTTTTGGAATGTAGAGATTGTTGTATTGTTCCTCATGAACTGTAAATGACAGCAGCCAAAACATTGTACACGGAGAGACGTTGTACAGATGCACTCTGTCGAGGCTCACCCGGCCGCAGCGTTAAACTTGTTCCTGTTTTGCCAAACGCCTCTTGTCTTTTCATTTATTTACGGTAAATTCATATCTGAGCAACATTACAATTTTGAAAATGCCACATTTAGAAAGCTGCCATTTTCTTGCCTTATCCATTACATGCCTGCAGCCTGTCTCTGAGCCACGTGAGTGATTGTAGTTGGCAGGTGGGCTTTGTGTATCCTTCTAAGCAGCCACACACAATAGGGAGTTTAGGTGTGACTGGGTGGGTCAACACTAGCAGGATGGGAGGGAGGAGCTGGGCCCAACCCCACTTACACTTGAATAGACCGTGTCTTGCCACCACACAAAGGGCTAAATACCCCTGGTAGTTAATCTGGAGCCATGGCCAGGAAGGCAGGGCATCTGCGCACTTCAAAGGAATGCCTCTAGGAGCAGCTCCCCACTTAATAGGAACAACTTGTGGAGGAGTGTGGCTCAATGGTTAGAGCGGCAGACCCTGAAGCAGAGTTCTGGCCAAGGACCAGGGTTCGATTCCCGCCTCGGCGGGGCTCGGGCTCAATTTCCTCGGACCTGTCTATTCTCGCCTCGGTGCCTATTCTAATCAAGGGCCCCACGCTGCAACTCTGGGCAATAGCTTGCTTAGCCTCCACACCGGCCCCAACAGCGCTAAGGATGCCTGGCTTCACCCTGGGGGTGCCCAGGAGTGGACACTTCACAGGGAAAGCCAGGAGGGGTTCCACAGCGGTATGAGTATCAGCGCCGGGAAACCGCAAAGGCGACACCGTAAGGTGGCCGTCTGGTGACAGTGCGCTCTATAAGTGCCTTGACATTTACATTTTATAACTCTGCATAAACACTGGAGCCCCAGATGCCAACTCTTCAGTACACTTCTGGACCTGTGAATGCGGTGCTGCTGAAACTACTGCCACTCTGCAGGACTGCTACTTTGAAGGAATTGCTGCCCAGCTGTTCTGACCTGCTACCCTCTTGCCTGATAAGGAAGAATTGGACTTGTAACTTAATCTTAAACCCAGGATACCAGAGTGACTCCAAGGGCTAGTCTGCTGGCTCTCCTGATCTGAGCCTCAGGATCATAGAAAGCTTCCAACATCATGCACCAGCTCTTTCACCCATCTGCAGCAAGTTCCTGCCCCCTAGTGGTGGCCCTGAGGTACTGGACCCTTGGTGTGGCTCACGGCAGCTGAATGCAAGATTTTTGCCTCTCCGCAACTGCAAACGGGCCCATTCTCATCAAGACCTCACTGCTCGAAACATGATTTAACACAAAGTTCTAGCAGCCGCTCTTCTTGCTACAGCATCAATTGCTAGCATGGGACCACCAACATGAAGCTCCGGCAATGCCCGTCCGCAACATCAGCCGGCTTTGTGCTACGAGGACAGCCTCCGCTGAGGCTCTCCCAGGTCCTCATGGCCCCCTCCAAAGCAAAGGGGACTCTTGGCACAGACTTTGAGAAGATAAACTTCAGTGGGCCTAACCTGTTCACTGTAGCCAACCTGCGCTGCATTGCAGTCGGCCTGAAAGTGTAAATTTGCCCCAGTCCAGAGCGGCCAGATATCCCTTGGTGGCACTTTATGCTTTTAGCTTTATTTTACACTTAAATCTTGAAAAATGTATAACTCTGGTTCTATTGTTCAGTTTTTTGTCATTTTAGTCTTGTTCTATTAGGTTTTGCTCTATTTTTCTAACTTGGTGTGGGATCTTTTTTGTGTGTTGTATTTTCTCTGTGTTACGGTTTGAAGTGTGCACGTTGCCTTTAAGTTAAGCCTGACTGCTCTCTGTCAAGCTACCAGAAGGTTGAGTTTGTGTTCATTTAGTGTCAAGTCTAGCTTTCTTCCTCAGGGTCTGGACGCGAAGACAGAATGACCCACCTCTCGATACCTTCAACTCTGATTCGTATTCGTAACAGAGGATTGAAGTGATCAAGCGGGGGGAAGGGAGTTGGGAAGGGAACAGCGGGGAAGGAGATCTGCAAAAGAAATGGTTAACAACAGCAAAAAACAATACATCATCTGTCCTCAAAGTTCAGTTTTAGTGCAGCCAGTTCAATAATTAGGTTTCAGCACCCGGTGTAAATGGCTGCGTAACTTCTAGAGGTTGCCTGATTTTAAAATCACCAAGAGAGCTTTCTAACACAAGAATATGAATACCAAATCATTTGCATAACTTGTTGCAGGACACAATATTATGAGAAGTAACCTAGTAGCCTTTGATACAGCAGAGAATATGTACTTAGAAAATATACTCAAAGGGTAATCCCTAGATCATTCACCAAAGTCTTAACTCACACAAGAAACTAGTAAACTCACATGATGTAGCGATTGATCGCTATATGCAAATGAGGTAAGGAATACGAACTGCGATCACCAAGGGTTAATGTAGATTTAGTATCTCCTACCATTCGAACTACGATCATTAAGGAGTAATGGCGGTTTAGCGTTTCCTACCTGCAGAGTACGACCTACTCTGCTAGTTGCGGGAGAGATCTGGATAGAATGCTGCGGGAGCCGGCAAGTTCCGGGAACAAGCAGCGGGAGACCAACAAAGAATGCGGGAGCCGGCACCGCTCACGAGGATTGGAACCTTGGACCTGGCAGGAGGGAAGCGCTGCCACCAACCTGAAGGGAAAGGCTTTCTTTGGAAAGAAACCAGAGTGCAGCGCAAGAGCTCCTTTCTCAACGAAGCCGGAAGAATAGTGAGCGCGGGCGAAAGGGCATGGCCGCTGACGTAAGCGTTGCCACGCTCGCCGTGCACTGCCCCAGGGAATGATGGAAAATGTAGTTTAGAGGTTGTTGTCGCCTGTAAGACAACAAGGAACTATCAGAAAAGGTTCCAAACTGAAAGGCAGCAACAAAAACACCAATATATCAAGCACCATAAGCCAAAATCAAACATTCAAATCCACAACCAGCACATTCATTCTCGCACCACACAGACAATAGGAAGTACAGTGCCTTACTTCTGATGAGCGTTACAACAAACAAATGATGGACGGAATGCTGACAATGCAGACATTCGGTGATGGATCAAACCCAGATCTGTTGACTGGGTGTGAGTGTTTGATTGGTTCTGATGCTCCGTCCATCACCAGCCCCTTTTGTACCGCTTTGTTCGCCATAAGTTGGCAGTGTATGCTCAGACGTGAGTCCCTTGCTCACTTTGCCACTGGATTCCAGCAAGCCTGGCTGAAGACGGCTGAAATGCCAGAAACCAGTCCTAGGAAGCTTGTTTCCGGTCCAGGGAAGGCATGGCTTGGCAGTTCGGGCTGGACTGTTCCCATGAGGCACAGGGTCAGACTGATTTGCATATGGCCATGTCTGAACTGGGGTGGCAGAGTGGGCTAAAGAATGGTGATGGATCAAACCCAGATCTGTTGACTGGGTGTGAGTGTTTGATTGGTTCTGATGCTCCGTCCATCACCACCCCCTTTTGTACCGCTTTGTTCGCCATAAGTTGGCAGGGTATGCTCAGACGTGAGTCCCTTGCTCACTCTGCCACTGGATTAAAGCAAGCCTGGCTGAAGACGGCTGAAATGCCAGAAACCGGTCCTAGGAAGCTTGTTTCCGGTCTAGGGAAGGCATGGCTTGGCAGTTCGGGCTGGACTGTTCCCATGAGGCACAGGGTCAGACTGATTTGCATATGGCCATGTCTGAACTGGGGTAGCAGAGTGGGCTAAAGAACGGTGATGGATCAAACCCAGATCTGTTGACTGGGTGTGAGTGTTTGATTGGTTCTGATGCTCCGTCCATCACCACCCCCTTTTGTACCGCTTTGCTCGCCATAAGTTGGCAGGGTATGCTCAGTCGTGAGTCCCTTGCTCACTTTGCCACTGGATTCAAGCAAGCCTGGCTGAAGACGACTGAAATGCCAGAAACCGGTCCTAGGAAGCTTGTTTCCGGTCCAGGGAAGGCATGGCTTGGCAGTTCGGGCTGGACTGTTCCCATGAGGCACAGGGTCAGACTGATTTGCATATGGCCATGTCTGAACTGGGGTGGCAGAGTGGGCTTAAGAACGGTGATGGATCAAACCCAGATCTGTTGACTGGGTGTGAGTGTTTGATTGGTTCTGATGCCCCGTTCATCACCACCCCCTTTTGTACCGCTTACTTCTGATGAGAGCACACAAACGACCTCGGGAAGAAGACCTATGCGCTTTCCCACATAGGATCCTGGCGCACAATGGTATGCATACATGTGTTTTACGTGGGGCGGGCCCTAGACTGCGTGCCGCCCTAACTCTGACAGTACTTCCCCCTCACCAGCGCGGACTAGGGCCCGGCTTTTGAGGATGTCAGAGGTAGAAGCGTCGAACCAAACGTGGAGCATGAACGTTCCCATGAATCATTTTCAGGTCCATACCCTTTCCAGGATACTAAATACCGGGGAACAACATTTACAACGCAACTTTTACAACGCACTACACTTACAACGCATTTTTTACAACGCAACATCCACTACAACGCATTCCATTACATAGCATGACACTACAACGCATTTTTAAAAACTACCTTTACAACGCATTCCATTACATCGCATACTACCTTTACAACGCATACCATTACAACGCATAATATTACACTACACTATCCAACACTTACCCTACTGTTGCACCCCCTGGAGTTAGAATAGTAATTTTTACCCCTATACTATCCAACACTTACCCTACTGTTGCACCCCCTGGAGTTAGAATAGTAATTTTTACCCCTATACTATCCAACACTTACCCTACTGTTGCACCCCCTGGAGTTAGAATAGTAATTTTTACCCCTATACTATCCAACACTTACCCTACTGTTGCACCCCCTGGAGTTAGAATAGCAATTTTTACCCCTATACTATCCAACACTTACCCTACTCTTGCACCCCCTGGAGTTAGAATAGTAATTTTTACCCCTATACTATCCAACACTTTCCCTACTGTTGCACACCCTGGAGTTAGAAAATTAATTTTTACCCCTATACTATCTAATACTTACCTTAAATGCAATTTAATATTATGCGTTGTAATGGTATGCGTTGTAAAGGTAGTATGCAATGTAATGGAATGCGTTGTAAAGGTAGTTTTTAAAAATGCGTTGTAGTGTCATGCTATGTAATGGAATGCGTTGTAATGGATGTTGCGTTGTAAAAAATGCGTTGTAAGTGCATGCGTTGTAAAAGTGTGCGTTGTAATGACATACATCCCTAAATACCATACTTCTGAGCCCCTAATTTTGGAATCTAAAATGTCTCGCACTTCATATTCCCAGTAACCATGAACCAGAAGAGGTGGTGGAGATTCTGGGGAGGCGTTCCTAGCAGGTTTCAATAAAGAAGTGTGAAACACAGGATGAATCCGTAAAGAATTGGGCAAGAGTAGTTTATAAGTAACTGGATTGACTTGTCGTACCACTTGGTATGGTCCAAAAACTTTGGATGAAACATACTTTTTGTTTTGAAGACAAAGTTTTTAGTGGACAACCAAACCTTGTCACCTGGATTATAGGCTGGACTAGGTCTATGACGTTTATCATATTGTTGTTTGTACTTTTTTTTGCTTTAGTAAGATGTTCGTGAATTTGACGATGAATGGATTTCATACGATGAATCGTATCTTGAACTGCTGGTGTGTCTGAGTTTGATTTAGGTAAGGCTAATGGAATAGTGTTGGGAACATAACCATACAATCCTTCAAAAGGTGTCATACCAGTGGACGAATGTGGGGATGCATTATAAGCTACTTCAGCCATCCATAACAGGTCTAACCAAGAGTTCTTTGCTTCAGTAGCATAACATCTCAAATACTGTTTTAACGTTTGATTAAGGCGCTCAGTTTGACCATCCTTTTGTGGATGATAACTTGATGACATGTTAGACGTGATTTTCAAACTGCGACACCATTGTTGCCAAAATTTGGAAGAGAATTGAGATCCACGGTCCGATACAAGTACAGAAGGCAATCCGTGCAGTCATACAATATGCTTCAAAAATATTTGTGGTAGTTGGCTAGAGGTTGGTAAAGTTTTGCATGCAATGAAGTGAGCATATTTTGTTAAAATGTCTATGACTACCAGAATAACTGAATGTTGCTGTACGGGAGGTAATCCTGTGATAAAGTCCATAGAAACATGTTCCCAGGGCGTGGAAGGAAAGGGCAGAACTTGCAAAAGTCCTTTTGGTTTACTATGATCAGTTTTGTTTCTTGCACATACTTCACACTCCTGAAACATTCTTGTGATGTCTTTCTTCATAGTTGGCCACCAAAAAGTTTTTTGTATCTTTTCCTGCATGACCAGCCAGCGGAAGAGAGTGAAACCAACCTAATACTGTATCTTGTAATTCTTTGGTGGGTAGATATACTTGCTTTCCACGAAAAGGTATCCCTTCTTTTACAGACTGATTTGTACTTTGTTTTATCCACTGAGACCAGGAAGACGGGGGAAAATTCTCGTGGATATTGTCCAATAACTGCTCAGCTGTTAAAACACATAGCACCTTGGAAGGGGTGATGATTGATTGAGGTGCACCATCTACTTTATGTACAAGTGAATCCTTTCTGGGCAAAGCATCAGCCTTTTTATTGTCAAGTCCAGGTCGATAGGTTACGATAAAATCGTATTCGGCAAAAAACATCATCCAACGTGTTAGACCTGGCACCATTGGCGTGGGTCACCCTTCCATTTTTGTCTGTGCCTCAATGTAGTTTTGTGCTGGTGTTAGCTGCTCAGGGCCCTGTGACACTGCCATCCAGTGCCAATGGGCAAGTGCTCCCTATGGGAAAATTTATTATGTGAATTGACTTCCATGTTTGGCTTATTTGGTTTACTATCAGTCCCTAGTAGAGTGCACCAGGGGTGCCAAGGGCTTGTATATCCAAATGCTGCTAGTGGGCTTGCAGCACTGGTTGTGCCACCCACAGAAGCAGTCTGGTAAAATGGGTCTAAGGTCTGCCATTGCAGAACCTGCATGCAGTCTGGTACTGTCATGCTGACTAGGCAAGTGTCCCCACTTGCCAGTCCCTAAACCTTCCCTTACCTTCATGTTAGTCACCCTATGGTAGGCCCGAGGGCGGGGTGCATTGTAAGGATAAGGTAGGACATGCCCTGAGGTGTGTGGCATGTCCTAATAGTGAATTACAGCCATTTTCGTTTTTCACTATTGTAAGGCTACCTGCTCTCCATAGGCCAGAATGGGCTGCTAGATTATAACACTCTATAATCGTAGCAGGCTCAGGAAGCATGGTAGAAATTCATGTTTAGTATGCCTGAACTCAGAATAATAAAATACATCTTTTAGCAAAGGTGATTTTAATATCCTGGGTTTGCAAATGCTACTTTTAGAAAGTTAGCCTTTGCGTGCCTAACCATCTCAGTCCGCCTCTGGAGGGGAGGGCTATCTTCTTTGTGTGTAGCTTGAGTGACAGGGCTGGGAAGTTCCAGGAGACAGGCTGGGGCTACCAGGTGGTGAATAGAGAGATTACACCAGGATGGGGGGGGAGGAGTGCACCTTGACTCTGAATAGGGCAGTGCTCTGCCACCACAATGCTGGCTCCACCCCCTGGGGAGCGTCTGATGTCTCTGCCCTGCCTGCTGAAAGAAGAAGCCAGAGCCCCAACAACAAAGTGCTCCTCACTGAAAAGAACTGGACTTATGCAAAGGCCCCCCTGGCCTGTAAAGACAAAAGAAACTTGGTATAAATGTAGGAACCCTGCTCCTAAGAAATCAGATCCTGATTGAACCACGAAGAAACTCTGCCTGACCAGAAGGACCTGGAAGAAGCTGAAGGAGGAGTAACTTTCCCTGACCTGGGGGATTGGCCTGCAGTGGTGCCTTGCTGAGAAAGGAGAGGAAAAGACTGGAAGAGACTTTGCACTTTGTTTCAACAATCTCCAATGGCTTGGAAGAAGAGCTTGCCCCCTGAACTGAGTCCCAGGACCATTGGACTCATCTGCCTTCCAAAATAGAGTTGCCTGGACAATTTTTGCTTGTTTCCCGCTGGATTTGGCCCCAGTACGACTCGTACCCCATCCGCCGTGAAGCCGTGTCTTTGCCACCGGGCACCGTGTGTCTACGCTGATCCAAAAGCGTTAGTACGCACCGTATCCCTCCCGGCCGCATCGCACCTAACCTTCCCCGCCGATTCGAGTCATACAGCCCTGGCTGCCGAACCTTGTACGCCGGACCCAAGCTTCGCTGTCCCGCAGGTACGGTCCGTACGCTGCTAACGTACTGCACCGTGCCGTACTCAGAGCCGAGAAGCCGCGTCATGCTGATCCTCCCCGTACGCTGTACGGCGCCGAGAAGTGTCGCCACCTATCCGCACCGAAGGTACGGCTCGAACCCCGATCGCCACAGACTCTGCAAGCTGATCCGGGCCATCCACACGTATCCCTGAAGGTCCCGTACCAACATCGCGTCCCGACGCCGCGACCCGACCAGCATCTGGATACGCTGCCCAACTACAACCCAGGCCCATCAACTTGTCCCGCACTGTCCGTCACGGACCCCACGAACTTAAGGTACTTTGTTCTGTTCGCACCGCAGCGTGCACGTCACGGACCCCGGAGTCCCCAACGATTGTTTGACTCATACTTTCCTTGTTTTTAATGCCTACGAGTCGCACATCCAGGTACGAACCGTACAGAGCCTGAAAAGAAGCAGAATTGACTGACAGAAGCCTATTTTTGTATTTTAAGCCTTTTTACAAGAACATTGAACTTTAAAATAATACTGTGGTCATTTTATTCGTTATTCTGGTCTTGTGCTAAGCCTTATATAAAGAAAACTATTTTTGATACAACCTTGACTGGTGTCCATTTGTGGTGTGTCATTGTATTACTGTATGTGTTCACAAATGCTTAACCTATGACGCTCTGAGAATAGTCTTGACTGCTTGCGCCACACTACCTAAAGGGTGAGCAGGAGTTATTTGAAAGGGTGATCCCCTTACTCTGACTTAGAATTGAGAGTCCCTGCTCGTCGCAAGTGCATACCCGTGCCAACTAGAGATTCCCAATTCTAACATTGGTGGTCAGCGGTGAGGATTCGAATTTGCATTTGTGATTAATGTACAGTGATTGAGTGAACGCCACGTAGTGAGTTCAGACCGATAACGCAGCCACACAGTATTGATTTTTGTTTTGCTGAAGAATCTCCACTTTAAGAAACCATGCCTAGCTCAGTCAATGGAGGCGGGGCGTCCTCTATATTCTCTGGGGTTGATGACATAGATTGGGAGGAGAGGGCACTGCTGAAGTGCACAAATGAAGTCTTGAAAGGATACCTCTCCAAGTACAGAATTAACCAAACTGGATTGAAAAACAAGGAGCAGTACACAAAGGCGCTGAGGGCCTGGTACGAATCCAAATTCCCAGAGAATGCGCTGGAGGTGATACCCCCAGAAGGTGCTTCTGAGCCTGGCAGAGGCCTGTCGCCAGAGGAGATGGCCGACAGGATTGCTGCAAGAGCACATGAAGTGGAGATGGCAAAACTGCAAATGGAAATGGAAAGACAAAGGCTGGCCATGGAGCATGAGGTAAAAATGAGGGAGTTGGATCTCAAGGCCAAGAGTTTAGACCGCTCTCCCTCTGATGGCAGCAATTTAACAGAGTCAATGGTGTACATTCCTAAAGATGTGGTGAAAGAGTATTACAAGCAGGATGATATTGGGCAGTGGTTCAGGGCCTATGAAGTAGCCATGTCCTCCAACCGGGTCCCTGAGAGAGATTGGGGAGCGGGGTTGTGGGGAAGGTTCTTGAGTGAGGGGCGGGACACACTGCTAGATCTCCCCTCTGATGTCACCACATCCTATCCACACATGAAGGAAGCTCTGATGACAAGGTATGGGTTAACTCCTGAATTGTACAGGCAGAGATTTAGGGAATGCACCAAGAAACCTGGTACCACTTATGTAGAATATGTGATTTTTTTTCCAGAGCGCTAGATGGTTGGGTGAAGGGTAGCAAAGTGAATGATTACCAAGGGCTGTTTGATCTAATTGCATGGGAGCACTTGTCTGATAATTGTTTTCCTGAGCTACGCCAGCACCTGATCGATAGCAAGCTGACTAACCCTAGGAAGCTTGCTGAGGAGGCGGACCGCTGGATCAACACCAGGGTCCACAAGGGTCCCGTGGGAGGCCCCGCCAAAGGTAGTCAGGGTCCCCAGCAGAAGAGTGGGGGGGACAAGGGTAAACAGAGGGAGTTCCACAGAGGGCCCCAATTCCCAATTCTAACACAACGTAATTGCCGTGGCGTCAAAATTCTAGCTGCACTCATGAATTGCAAGTTTCTGTGATCTGTATACACTGTGACAGTATAACGTGCACCCAGTAAGTAATGTCGCCAATCCTTGAAGGCATCATGAATGGCAAGCAGTTCCTGTTCTGCTGGGTTCAATTTCCTGGACATGTAAGCTACCGGATGTAGTTGGCCTGTATTTGACTGTCTCTGGGATAAAATGGTACCTATGGCTACGTCTGATGCATCGGTTTCTATGATGAATGGTTCTTGAACATCTGGATGTGTCAAAACTGGAGCCGTAGTGAATGCCTTTTTTAGTGCTTGAAACGCAGAATCTGCTTCTGGGGTCCATTCAAATTTTACCTTTTTTCTTAACAAACGTGTGATCGGAGCTACCACCAATGAAAAATGATTGATGAAACGACGATAAAAATTTGCAAAGCCTAAAAAGCATTGCACATCTCTGATGGTTTTAGGGATTGGCCAATCCGCAACAGCTTGTATTTTTCTATCAGTCCTTTTCATCCCAGATGGTGTCAGAATTACTCCCAAAAATTCAACTTGTGTAACATGAAAGTCACACTTCGACAATTTACAGTACAACTGGTGTTTTTGAAGAGTGGTTAAAACTTGTTTAACATGGCTTTCATGAATGTCAACAGAATTACATTCAATCAGAATGTCATCTATATATACGATGACAAACAGGTCTAAGAATTCTCGTAGCACATCATTTAAGAAAAACTGGAACGCTGCCGGAGCATTACAAAGCCCAAAAGGCATAACCAAATATTCAACAAGTCCGTAACGTGTTTTAAAGGCAGTTTTCCACTCATCTCCTTGTCGAATACGCACCAAATGGTACGCACCCCGCAAATCTAATTTGGTATAAATCACAGCCGATTTCACCTGATCCAAAAGGACAGGAATCAAAGGAAGAGTGTATTTGTTTTTAATCGTAATCTTATTCAAGGCTCTATAATCAATGCACATTCTAAATTCTTCATTGGCCTTTGGAATAAAAAAAAGAGGAGACGCTGCAGGAGAACGCGATGGTCGTATGAAACCGTTCTCCAAGTATTGATCTAGGTATTGCCGGAAATGTTTATTCTCATTTTCAGATAAAGCGTAAATCCGACTGTTCGGTATACAGGAACCGGGTACAAGATCAATTTAACAATCGTAAGTCCGATGTGGTGGCAGAGAGGCAGCTTTGGTTTCACTAAACACATCTTGGAATGCTTCGTAAGTAAGTGGAAGAATGGTTTCTTTTTCTTCAGCAGTAGCAACATGTCCTTGAACTTGTGGTTTAAACACTACACAATGAGAAAGACAATGACTGGACAAAAAGATTAATTCTCTTTTTTGCCAATCAATCATAGGGTTGTGTAAACAGAGCCAAGGCATACCTAAAATGCACCACACACACCACACTGAAGCGTGGATCTGTCCACTTTAGCCACTCGGCCATTACGACCACCGGAAAAGCAACATGCCACGGTCACTGACCACATTACTAACCGCAAGGGTCGACTACCATGGCCGGGGGCTCCTCTGGAACCAAAAAAAAACCCTACCCTCGACTCCTGCTCGCATCCTTGCTGTTCACATTTGGAACATTTGTTTTGTATTCAATGTGGTATTATACATGTTCTACTCATTCTTTCTTTGGGCCACCATGTGACTGATTGGGACACTACTTTATGGATGGCAGTCAGGTGTATGGACAGTTCTTGCCATGCGACACCAGACATATAATTATGACCCCCTTTCTTGTCTTTTTGTTTACCCCTCCCCCCCTTTTTGTATCCCTACCAGGTACCACAAACCTTGGGTCGTTCTATGAATAATATTTAGATATATACCGCTTATTAGGCCATTGAACCTCGCGGTCTTACTCAAGCACACCTCCACACTCACGCGGGTTACCTTACCTAACCTGGAACCCCACCTACACCGTGCACAACTATTCACAGCAGCTAGGTCCTGAAGAAACGCCACTGATCTTTTTAGGCTAAGCAGGCGTGAAACATGTCGACCTTATTTTTAGTTACACGGGCACATCGCGCCCAACAGTAACTCACTGACCTTCGGGTTTTTCATCCTACCATGGGTCTCACAACATTAAATAACCTTATCTGGACACCCCTAGGTAATTTTACCCACACACTTCTGCACGCACGTAACAATCAGTTTTTTGGATCCCCTTTTTTACCCCACACACTCGCAATCACCTATCGGCTTTTCTCTTTTAAAGATCTCCGCGAAAGTGACCCTTCGGGGGACCGTCGGGCATTGCAGCGCCGGCCCGACGAGGAGCAAAAAAGCCCGATGATGAAGCATGACATCCTTCGGGGTGTGTGAGGGCAACTAAGAGGCAAGATTGAGCCCCCCCTTCGGGACTGGATCCTTGATACCGGGGATACACCTCTGCCTCTCTCTTTTCCACTCTTCTCTCGCCTCCTATTCTACTCTCTAATCTTTCTATCTCTCCGTTGAGCAGGTGTATATAAATTTTTTTTTTTCCACCTCCAACTCGGAACAATGTCCTCATTGATTTAATACCTAAAATGAAACCATACAGTGGAGCTTGGATCACATCAAACTGAACTTCCTCTGAATGTTTTTGGTCTTTAGCATCTGTGCAGGACCTAAGAATTTTGGAAGTTTGCATGGTTACTGGCCCTCCAGATAACATCTTTCCATCCACTGCTTGCACAATTTCTGGTATTTCTTTCTTTTCACATTCAATATGCAATCTTTGAGCTGTCTCTAAATCAACAAAATTCCCAGTTGCTCCAGAGTCCACCAAAACTTCCATTTGATGAACTGTTGTATGAAGTGTAATTTGTACTGCTAACCAAAAATGGGCTTTATAGTTTGACACGCAGGAGTTTATGGAAGGGAAGGCAATGGTACCCAAGAGATCCCCTCCAAAAATCTTGGGCAAATCAGTTTTCCGTCACTTGACCTGATATCGCAGCCATAGGTTTGTTAGGAGGATTCTTCCCTTTGGGCTTAATGGGACAGTCTTTCACAAAATGTCCCTTTCGTTCACAATATAAGCACTGCCCATTTTTACGTCGTGCATCCTTTTCGTCTTTGGACAATGGCTGCCAAAGGGTTCCTATCTCCATAGGTTCCACTGTGGATTCTGACGAGAAAGGCTGTGTCTTTGGTTTATCAAAACGCCAACTGCTCTTGTCAGGTTTTTTCTTATTGGTTCATCGTTCAGAAAGCCTGTGATCTAATCGCAATGTCAGATTAATTAAGTCCGGACAAGTGGTTGGTTGTGGGTCTATTTGGGCAAGAACATCTTTCAGCTCATCCTTTAAACCCTGGTAAAAAAGAGCTGCTCTTTTTACCTCTGGCCAAGAGATCTCAGCTATTAATCTGTTAAACTGCGATAAATACGAGATTAAGTCTTTGTTTCCTTGTCTTAATTGTAGGAGTTCTCAATCTGCAGAGAGCGTTACAGCACGCCTATCAAATATTTTTTCAAATTCCTCTACAAACCTTCGCCAATTGTACAGTAACGGGCTTTCTTGATGTACCAAAGGGACTGCCCAAGTAGCCGCATCTCCCGAGAGATAGGAAATCAAGAAAGCTATTCTAGATTGAGGATCAGGAAACGCCACAGGTCTACATGTGTAGTGCAGTTCTACCTGAGTCAAGAATATTTGTACTTTAGTGGGGTTACCGGAGATGCGTTCTGGGGGAGCCAGAGGGATTTGTGAAGGAATATTTACTGCTATATTAGTGGAAGGTTGTGACTCCATTCTGGATGCGGTCGTGGTGGTTGGCAAGAAAGGAATACCAGTTCCATGTTGTTGGATGCGATCCACCTTATCAGACAGAGCTGCTGTAGCAGTTTTAGCCTCTGCTAAATCTTTCTGCATTTGTGTAATGACTTTCAGTGGATCATCTAAGGTAGCCATTGTGTATTCTCGTTCAGATCGGGAGGAATATATATATATAACTTGGTGTGGGATCTTTTTTGTGTGTTGTATTTTCTGTGTTACGGTTTGAAGTGTGCACATTGCCTTTAAGTTAAGCCTGACTGCTCTCTGTCAAGCTACCAGAAGGTTGAGTTTGTGTTCATTTAGTGTCAAGTCTAGCTTTCTTCCTCAGGGTCTGGACGCGAAGACAGAATGACCCACCTCTAGATACCTTCAACTCTGATTCGTATTAGTAACAGAGGATTGAAGTGATCAAGCGGGGGGAAGGGAGTTGGGAAGGGAACAGCGGGGAAGGAGATCTGCAAAAGAAATGGTTAACAACAACAAAAAACATGTAACGTTACATCGTTTGTCCTCAAAGTTCAGTTTTAGTGCAGCCAGTTCAATAATTAGGTTTCAGCACCCGGTGTAAATGGCTGCGTAACTTCTAGAGGTTGCCTGCTTTTAAAATCACCAAGAGAGCTTTCTAACACAAGAATATGAATACCAAATCATTTGCCTAACTTGTTGCAGGACACAATATTATGAGAAGTAACATTGTAGCCTTTGATACAGCAGAGAATATGTACTTAGAAAATATACTCAAAGGGTAATCCCTAGATCATTCACCAAAGTCTTAACTCTCACAAGAAACTAGTAAACTCACATGATGTAGCGATTGATCGCTATATGCAAATGAGGTAAGGAATACGAACTGCGATCACCAAGGGTTAATGTAGATTTAGTATCTCCTACCATTCAAACTACGATCATTAAGGAGTAATGTAGGTTTAGCGTTTCGTACCTGCAGAGTACGACCTACTCTGCTAGTTGCGGGAGAGATCTGGATAGAATGCTGTGGGAGCCGGCAAGTTCCGGGAACAAGCAGCGGGAGACCAGCGAAGAATGCGGGAGCCGGCACCGCTCATGAGGATTGGAACCATGGACCTGGCAGGAGGGAAGCGCTGGCACCAACCTGAAGGGAGAGGCTTTCTTTGGAAAGAAACCGGAGTGCAGCGAAAGAGCTCCTTTCCCAACGAAGCCCGAAGAATAGTGAGCGCGGGCGAAAGGGCGTGGCAGCTGATGTAAGCGTTGCCACGCTCGCCATGCATTGCCCCAGGGAATGATGGAAAATTTAGTTTAGAGGTTGTTGTCGCCTGTAAGACAACAAGGAACTATCAGAAAAGGTTGCAAACTGAAAGGCAGCAACAAAAACACCAATATATCAAGCACCATAAGCTAAAAGCAAACATTCAAATCCACACAACCAGCACATTCATTCTCGCACCACACAGACAATAGGAAGTACAGTGCCTTACTTCTGATGAGAGCACACAAACCACCAACGACCTCGGGAAGCAGACCTGTGCGCTTTCCCATAGAGGATCCTGGCGCACAATGGTATGGGTATGCATACATGTTTTTTATGTGGGGCGGGCCCTAGACCGCGTGCCGCCCTAACTCTGACATTTAGGTCTGGCTTCTTCCTCACCCTGACAAAGATTGTGGTTGCTGCCTGACCAGGGCTCACACCCCAGTCAAACAAAAACTCAATTTCTCACAGAGAGTGAATAGTCAATATTGCCGTGCTGACACATCAATGTTGTTTTTAGCCTCAATGCATGTATCTGTAAAATCATTCCTGGGAAAGGTGGTTTGTGTAATATGCAGTCATTCCATGACCTAAAAATTACTTAATTGAGAGATCATTGTTAAAGCTACTGACCCTAATCTGTGCAATGCTCATTGTTGGATGTCTTGATTACATGGACAACATACATTTGATGGATATGTAAAAGTAAACCCATACATGATGTTAGACTATGTATTGATACTACTCCTGCCACTGTGACGTTTGTAGCAGGGAGCAGCTAAAGAAGGAAGACCCTGTGGCATACTGTACTATGTGGTACTATGTTATTTCCCTTTTATGGCATATCCTACTAGTCATGATATCTGTTCCTCAGGATATGCTATGGGATGACAGTATTTAGTATCAAAAGAAGAGCGAGGGAAAAATAGGAGCAGAACGTTCCTTTCCCTGGGTAAATATGCCTCAATCAAAAAAAACGGGCACATGCAAACATCTTTTGTTTGTCAAATTACTGCTTTGTGTGAGGAAAACCATTAGGTTTTTCAGAAGAACCCTCACACACCAACCTAGTTGGTGGCATGCTTCATCATCGGGTTCCCACCCAGGATGCCAAGTGCTTCCTGTGTGTTCTTCGACGCGCCTGAATTACAGCGGAGCAAGTGTTTTTCTATGCCAAGTGAGGTGATTTGTGAGTTAAAACTATCTATAGAGTCCCCTAAAGAAGGAAAAACATGTTTTAATACTGGGGCCATATGATAGTATTAAAAATAGAGAGTGGCGGATATTTGTAGAGATTTCAAATTGGCTCCTATATCCTGACGGATGGTCTACATGTTTCAGTCAGATACTTATATTTGCTAGCTTTCGTCAGGACCAGAACTGTGAAAAAAGCTGGACTGGTAATACAGCTATTTTAGTGAGAAAATTGCACACTCTAAGGTGCGCACAGTGAGAAAGAACAAACTTGCTTTCTTGTAATTTTAAGGCTAACTTAAGTTGATTAATTTGACAAACAAAAGATGTTTGCATGAGCCAGTTCTTTTTGATAGAGAAATAACTGTATTTAGTTCACGATCTGTAGTTTTATGTATGCCCTTTGCACCATCATTAATTTCACACATTGTTATGTTAATTGGACATGTCATTGTGTAGGGAGTTGTCAGTGTTGGAATATGACTTGTATTTTGGACAAATACTGGATTTGGGTCATCCAGCATTCCCCATCCATGCAATAACCTCTAACAGACACTCACAATGACAAATCTGTTGCACACATTGAGCAACATTACCACCATTGCAGGCCTGTTTCTTAATTTGGTTCCCTCCCATTTTGATCCACCACTTATGTCCTCTACCCCAGACATATCACGGATGGTTTTCCTCCTACGGCTTCCGGTACAGCTACTGCCCACCACCATTTGCCTTTGTGTGGCGTTTATTTTTTAGGAGTATCATACATATTCTCCTTTTTAAATTGCAGGATCTCTATTGAATGTCCTCAAAATCACACAGACATGTGGATATGGCATTAATTCTGTCTGTCATATTCATCCAAAAGTATTTTATGGTATTCAGTGGCATCTTAAGCCTAATTTGGCCCATAAGGCGGTTGTGGTTTCTTATCACCTCCTCAGTCTTAGCCTCTAGGCAGAAATCTGTGAACCTATACTTCCTTAGCCTGCTAGGGTCGGTTATTGCATTGTATTGTATTGCAACATTCATATACCGCTTACTGTTCCTATGTGGAGGCTGTAGCACTTTCCTTCATGGGTGGCATGCTACACCATCTAGTGTGTGTGGCTGTAAGTGTGTTGTCTTTGTTTTTTCATCCTATTAGGGAAGTTTTTTATATTATGATTGATGACCAAAAAGGTGTGGTTATCGTTGTTGGACCCGGCCCTTCTGGCAGGTTCACCCCGAAACTTTTTGCTTTTCATTGATGACTTGGTTTAGTGATTCTTGGGTTTCTGCGCACTTTACCGCTGTGTCCCAGGGTAAAGTGCGTGCGTGTTGTGAGGTTGGCCTGCCCTCCCATAGGAATGCATGGGGGAATGTATGTGTCCTGGCAGTTCCTGATGCGTGGGGTGTGCAGGCCCGTGTTTGGTATGTGCGGACTCGTGTGAGTGAATGCTGCGCGTTGATGTATGCAGCGTGCATGTACCTGGTGTGGAAGTGCCACTTCTAGAAGTGGGCACTTCAGTGTGCAGTCTGAAATGTGTGGCTTGTCTGGCGATTGGCTGGTGAGGTCAGGTGACGGACTAGGGAATTCCCCAGAGTCAGGAGGAGTCACCCAGTGGTGAATGGGGAGTTAGCATGCTGATGGCTGGGGAGGAGTATACCTGGGTCCTGAATAGGACAGGGCTTCCCCCCACACAATGCTGGCGCCGGCCCCTGTGGTGCGTCTAATGACCCTAGCCCTGCCAGTGAATAGGGAGAGGGGCTGAGCAAAACAAAGTGCTCAGGAACCTGTTGGAACTGGTTCGCCCCTTCCCTGCACCTTAGACAAAGCCTTGTACTGTATAAAAAGGGGCTGTGTCCCCTTACATGTTGTTCTCTTGCAGGATCATCTGAGGGGGGGGCCTGCTGCTGCTGGGCGCCAGGAGAGACCGCCACTGGGGACTGCCTCCCTGCTGGAGGGCCCTGTGTGCTGGCTCTGGGCCCAGCCTGTGCCCCCTGTTCTTTGAGGACTCTTTGCTGGACCTTTTTGGTGATCCATAGCGCCTGGGAGCGCTTCCTGGACTTTGTAGCGCTGTGCGCGCTGTTTTCCTGGACCTGCTGTTTCTCAGCGCCTGGGATGCTTTTATGATCGGTGTAGCGCTGCGAGCGCTGGCTCCCTTTATAGCGCTGTGTGCGCTGTGATTCAGCGTACGGGTGCCCACCCCGCTTATTTGCTTATTGTTGCGGCGGGTGCCTACCCCGCCGAGGATTGCAGTTACGAGGGAGCCTACCCCTCTTATTGCTGGGGGTTCCGATCACCGCTGCAGCCCGGTCCGAGGAAACCCGGAAGTCAGGCCGCCTTCGTGGAGGACGGGGGCGGGGCTTCGAAGCAGGAAGCAGGCGGGAGCCTACCCCGCGCTCCTGCGTAGTGCCCGGGTGAAGCGAGGACGTCGTGGGAGGAAGCGGGCGGGAGCCTACCCCGCGCTTCCCCCCAGGAGAGAAGGACTGCTGAGGCGGCGGGGCCCCGAGGCACATTGTCGGTGCCTGCCCCGCCGCGAGAGAGAGCCGTCCTGACGCCGGAGTCCCCAGGGAAGAGCCCGGTAAGTGGTGAAGGGCTGGGGGACTCCGTAGGTGTGGGACTCTGACGGCCCAGAGACCTGGTCAAGGTCTGAGCGCGTGGCGCTCCAACAACGCCGCATTGCTTACGAGCCCTGCGAGGCTCAAAGGGGGCAGGCATGTGTAGAGCGCTGGACGCTCCAACGGTTGGGGGCATTGTCTGGTGTTCAGAGCGCCCGGAGCGCTCCAACGAAGGGGAGCACGATTGTTTCCCGAGCCCCGTGAGGCTCTAGGGGGGCACTTTGATTGGTGCAGAGTCCGGAGGGACTCCAACGACGGGGCCTTGATCGTTTAGGGCCACGAAGGCTCTAGGGGGCATTTCTTAGTGAGTGGAGCGACCCCGGAAGGCAGCGGGCCGCTCCTACGTGTCCCAGGGCACATTGGTGGTGCCCATGCTCAGTTCTACAGCTGCCCAGCACTTAGTGGGCAGCTGCAACGTTTAGGTTGGGGGTATTTTTGCTTTAGTCTGCGCAGCTGGCGCAGCTTGACTGGACACAGGGTGTCCTAGCCCCAACGAGGCCAGTTGGCCTAGGAACTGCCACAGGTGGTGGCCTATGTGAGTCTCCTTGCTTTACACCGCTGAATGTATTTTTATGCATCATGTGTTTCCCTTACCTGCACCTCTGAATGTATTTCGATGCGTCATGTGCCTTGCTTTACAACTCTGAATGTGTTTTCATGCATCATGTGTTTTCCTTGCTTTACACCTCTGAATGTGTTTTCATGCATCATGTGTTTTCCTTCCTTACACCTCTGAATGTCTTATGCATCATGTGTTTTCGTTCCCTACACCTCTGAATGTTTTAGGCATCATGTGTAATGTGTGTTTACCCCTATAGGTATGGTGATACTTAGGTGGTTGTTTGTTTCCTACTAGTACAGGTGGTGCTAGTGAGGTCCTAGTTCCCTGCGCAGTATTCTCCTAAAAGTGGTTAGGGTTGCGTAGGTGATACTTTCTTGTCACCAGTAGTTACTGGTTGTGTGTTATATGTGTATTTTGTGCTACAGTAATTTTATATTCTAAAAGTGCTGGTTCTTGACAGTGGTCCATGCGGCCCTGTCCCCTGTATATATATATAATCCCTTGTAAATTCTGCCCGTGCCTGTTGGCACATTGTAAAGTGTGTGTTTTTATCTAATGTGTTGTGTATAATACAAAGGCTATTTTTATAGAATACCTTGTGTGGAGTTTCCTTTGTGGTGGGCCTTGGGTGTTGTTGCTGGGTGCGCGCGCAAACGCTTTACACCTTGCCTCAGAGATAAGCCTGACTGCTCGTGCCAAGCTACCAAGGGGGTGAGCAGGGGTTATCTTTGGCGTGTAATTTCCTTGCCCTGACTAGAGTGGTGGTTTCTGCCTGACTTTGGCGCAAGCCTTAGCCAACCAGAAATCGCCAGGTCTAACATTGGTGTTCAGCGGTGGGATTTGGACTTGCGTTTGCGCTGTACCGCAGCAGCGACTGGCTACACCACAAAACTCTGCATTAGATAAATCACATTTTAGGGATTATTGTTTTTGAGTTCCATTATTTCCTCTCCTAAAGGTGTCCTTTTTGAATCATGTACTCCTGTGTTAGCTCAGACACTCAGGTTCCTTGTGTTAAACTCTTCTCAGGAACGTCCGCCAAAATGGAGCCTGCTTTTAATTTCTGTGGCCTGTTTAGGTACAGTAGGTTGGAGCTGGTAAGGTTCTGTGAGGAGAGGGACATAGAGGTGGGGGAGTTAGATACCCAGTCCAAACTGAGGGACAACCTGATCCTTTGGCAAAAGTATGAGTGGGAGCGAGAGCGCGGCGAGGAAGATAGGGCCCGGGCCGCACGCCGAGAGGGTGGTGGGTCTGAGGGGAGCCCTGAGGAATCTGAAGAGGAGGAGGGTTACCTGACAGGGACGCCAGTAGAGAGTGAAGACCCCATAGATAGGGAGTCCCTTGCTGGGTCCAGTGTCAGGAGCAGCACCCCATCCCTTTACCTGTCCCCAGAGGAGTGGATAGATAGGAGGGAAGAGAGGGAGCATCAGCTGGCCATGGAGAAGCTCAGGTTAGAGCATGCCAAGGAGATGGCGCAGCTGGGTGTGGAGGAGAGGATGGCGGAGGCTGAGAGGGCCTTCGCCAGGGAGAGATTAGCTCTGGAGGGTAAGTTGTCCCCAGAGCGCAGTGGTAGTTTTCTGGATTCACCAGTGAGGGTAGAGTCCAGTGGTGGCAGTGATAGAGAGCCCAGTGCAGAGAGTCCCAGTTCACCCAGTCTGGTACCTGTTTCCCAAGAGGAGGAGTATAGGTTGAAGTTCAGGGGCAGTAAGAAGCTGTCTCACCAGGATTGGGGGAATTTTGTGGATGACTGTTATGATGCACTGTGCGATTGGGTGACGGTTAACGCGGTAGAAGATTTGGATGAAATGTTCAATCTGATTATCAAAGAGCAAGTGCTCAGTGGTTGTTGTCCCGAGTTGCGCCAACACCTGTTGGGGTGTGGGTTTGCTAGTCCATGGGACCTGGCCAAGGAAGCAGAGCACTGGGAAAGTCCCCCAGGTTCTGAGGAGGTATGGGAGAGTACTTCCAACAGTAGTGGCTCAGGTATCTTCCCATCCTGGATGGGGGTAGAGGTGCAGAGTAGCCCAGCTAGGTCCCAGAGTAGTGAGAGGGGTGTAGGGGTTCACGGCCTATCTCAGCGGAGTAGGAGTGAGCGGGTGACTTTGAGTCCCCAGAGGCCCGAAACCCAGTCTCAGAACCTGGATGGTTTCTTCAGGGAACACCAGGTAGGGGGCCTAGGCTGTCCTGTTAGGCCACTTGAGGAGGATCGCCCAGAGTATGGAGAACCTGGAGTCTCTGTAAGTAGAGCTCCAGTGGTTCTGGTGTCAGGCAGTACCGCTCCAGTAGGGAGGGTACAGAAGTCCAGTGAGAGGAGTGGCATGGGGCTGTGTTCCCCGGTGGAGGAGCCAGTGGGTCAGGGACCAGCCGGTAGGGCTGAGTCTCCTAGAGGTGGCCATGGCGACTACACGTCTGTCCTGGGGGATCTTCGCGCACTGTCAGTTGGACAGGGGGCGGGAGATCTGCGCCAGGCAGACTGTCATGCAACATATGAGGCATATGTTACTCTTGGGGGGATACTGTGTGAGTCCCCAGAAGTCCTGGAGCGCCAGGCAAGTATTCCACCGAAGGTTTTAGACCAGAGGTTGGGAGGCCAGGTTCAGGATCAGCCTGACCTGAAGGGTAGGACTACTGTAACCAGTGTCCTGACCGGTTCTTCTTCCGGATGTACCGCCCCAGTTGGTAGGGAGCAGGACTCTGGAAGGGGGTGCAGAGGGTGGGAGAGCCCATCTCTGACTCCAGTGCAACCTGAGGGGTTAAACCCTAGGTTGGGAGACCAGTTCTCAGGGAGGTGTCCTGAGCTGGTGGGAAAGTTGATTTCTGAGGGTGCCTCTCAGAGGAGGAGAGGACGGAACCCTAGAAGGAGAGGTAGGGGGAGGAGAGCCTCGCCCGTGACTTGTGGTCAGCTTGAGGGTACGGATCCTGGGCTGGAAGATCAGTGGATGTTTAGAACAGCCCTGATGAGGGGAAGAGTGGAAAATGGTCACTACGTGCCAGGGGTTACTACCCCCCACTCTGTGATTAGGCAAGGACCAGTGGCGCCTAGATGGCCTAGGGCCTGGTCCTGGCCGCGGACAGCTGAGGAGTGCCAGTGGGGTAGCCCAGTTGGTCCGCCGAGTTCTTTTAGAAGGAACTCCAGGGGTTTGGAGTGGCGTAAAACTGGAGAGTGTCCCTGCCGTTGCGGGCCTGTGTCCGGGTTTTGTCGCCCAAAGCAGGGAAGACCTTCACGGTGGTGATTGGTCTACCCTGCGTTTTGGCTGGAAGGGGGTTGTGTTGGACCCGGCCCTTCTGGCAGGTTCACCCCGAAACTTTTTGCTTTTCATTGATGACTTGGTTTAGTGATTCTTGGGTTTCTGCGCACTTTACCGCTGTGTCCCAGGGTAAAGTGCGTGCGTGTTGTGAGGTTGGCCTGCCCTCCCATAGGAATGCATGGGGGAATGTATGTGTCCTGGCAGTTCCTGATGCGTGGGGTGTGCAGGCCCGTGTTTGGTATGTGCGGACTCGTGTGAGTGAATGCTGCGCGTTGATGTATGCAGCGTGCATGTACCTGGTGTGGAAGTGCCACTTCTAGAAGTGGGCACTTCAGTGTGCAGTCTGAAATGTGTGGCTTGTCTGGCGATTGGCTGGTGAGGTCAGGTGACGGACTAGGGAATTCCCCAGAGTCAGGAGGAGTCACCCAGTGGTGAATGGGGAGTTAGCATGCTGATGGCTGGGGAGGAGTATACCTGGGTCCTGAATAGGACAGGGCTTCCCCCCACACAATGCTGGCGCCGGCCCATGTGGTGCGTCTAATGACCCTAGCCCTGCCAGTGAATAGGGAGAGGGGCTGAGCAAAACAAAGTGCTCAGGAACCTGTTGGAACTGGTTCGCCCCTTCCCTGCACCTTAGACAAAGCCTTGTACTGTATAAAAAGGGGCTGTGTCCCCTTACATGTTGTTCTCTTGCAGGATCATCTGAGGGGGGGGCCTGCTGCTGCTGGGCGCCAGGAGAGACCGCCACTGGGGACTGCCTCCCTGCTGGAGGGCCCTGTGTGCTGGCTCTGGGCCCAGCCTGTGCCCCCTGTTCTTTGAGGACTCTTTGCTGGACCTTTTTGGTGATCCATAGCGCCTGGGAGCGCTTCCTGGACTTTGTAGCGCTGTGCGCGCTGTTTTCCTGGACCTGCTGTTTCTCAGCGCCTGGGATGCTTTTATGATCGGTGTAGCGCTGCGAGCGCTGGCTCCCTTTATAGCGCTGTGTGCGCTGTGATTCAGCGTACGGGTGCCCACCCCGCTTATTTGCTTATTGTTGCGGCGAGTGCCTACCCCGCCGAGGATTGCAGTTACGAGGGAGCCTACCCCTCTTATTGCTGGGGGTTCCGATCACCGCTGCAGCCCGGTCCGAGGAAACCCGGAAGTCAGGCCGCCTTCGTGGAGGACGGGGGCGGGGCTTCGAAGCAGGAAGCAGGCGGGAGCCTACCCCGCGCTCCTGCGTAGTGCCCGGGTGAAGCGAGGACGTCGTGGGAGGAAGCGGGCGGGAGCCTACCCCGCGCTTCCCCCCAGGAGAGAAGGACTGCTGAGGCGGCGGGGCCCCGAGGCACATTGTCGGTGCCTGCCCCGCCGCGAGAGAGAGCCGTCCTGACGCCGGAGTCCCCAGGGAAGAGCCCGGTAAGTGGTGAAGGGCTGGGGGACTCCGTAGGTGTGGGACTCTGACGGCCCAGAGACCTGGTCAAGGTCTGAGCGCGTGGCGCTCCAACAACGCCGCATTGCTTACGAGCCCTGCGAGGCTCAAAGGGGGCAGGCGTGTGTAGAACGCTGGACGCTCCAACGGTTGGGGGCATTGTCTGGTGTTCAGAGCGCCCGGAGCGCTCCAACGAAGGGGAGCACGATTGTTTCCCGAGCCCCGTGAGGCTCTAGGGGGGCACTTTGATTGGTGCAGAGTCCGGAGGGACTCCAACGACGGGGCCTTGATCGTTTAGGGCCACGAAGGCTCTAGGGGGCATTTCTTAGTGAGTGGAGCGACCCCGGAAGGCAGCGGGCCGCTCCTACGTGTCCCAGGGCACATTGGTGGTGCCCATGCTCAGTTCTACAGCTGCCCAGCACTTAGTGGGCAGCTGCAACGTTTAGGTTGGGGGTATTTTTGCTTTAGTCTGCGCAGCTGGCGCAGCTTAACTGGACACAGGGTGTCCTAGCCCCAACGAGGCCAGTTGGCCTAGGAACTGCCACAGGTGGTGGCCTATGTGAGTCTCCTTGCTTTACACCGCTGAATGTATTTTTATGCATCATGTGTTTCCCTTACCTGCACCTCTGAATGTATTTCGATGCGTCATGTGCCTTGCTTTACACCTCTGAATGTGTTTTCATGCATCATGTGTTTTCCTTGCTTTACACCTCTGAATGTGTTTTCATGCATCATGTGTTTTCCTTCCTTACACCTCTGAATGTCTTATGCATCATGTGTTTTCGTTCCCTACACCTCTGAATGTTTTAGGCATCATGTGTAATGTGTGTTTACCCCTATAGGTATGGTGATACTTAGGTGGTTGTTTGTTTCCTACTAGTACAGGTGGTGCTAGTGAGGTCCTAGTTCCCTGCGCAGTATTCTCCTAAAAGTGGTTAGGGTTGCGTAGGTGATACTTTCTTGTCACCAGTAGTTACTGGTTGTGTGTTATATGTGTATTTTGTGCTACAGTAATTTTATATTCTAAAAGTGCTGGTTCTTGACAGTGGTCCATGCGGCCCTGTCCCCTGTATATATATATAATCCCTTGTAAATTCTGCCCGTGCCTGTTGGCACATTGTAAAGTGTGTGTTTTTATATAATGTGTTGTGTATAATACAAAGGCTATTTTTATAGAATACCTTGTGTGGAGTTTCCTTTGTGGTGGGCCTTGGGTGTTGTTGCTGGGTGCGCGCGCAAACGCTTTACACCTTGCCTCAGAGATAAGCCTGACTGCTCGTGCCAAGCTACCAAGGGGGTGAGCAGGGGTTATCTTTGGCGTGTAATTTCCTTGCCCTGACTAGAGTGGTGGTTTCTGCCTGACTTTGGCGCAAGCCTTAGCCAACCAGAAATCGCCAGGTCTAACAATCGTGTTATGGGATGCAGCTCTTAGCACTGTCAGGGATGAAGAAGTGTGATAGAGAGGCACCTAGTGTACAGTTTTCAGTAAGCTGACAGCTTTTACCAGCTCTACATGTTCCTTTATGATATTTTTATGTTCATAGGTCACTTAGCTGGTTACCTCACTGGGTTGTCCATTCTTTTGTTTTATGTTGATGGTCCTGAGCAGGCACACCATATTGAGGGACAAATGGTGGCGAAATCTGCTGGGATAGACTTTGTTAACATCATCCCATAGCCGTGTGTCATTGTTAGATGTCCAAAAGTGGTCTTAACATGTAGCTTGTCAGACCTGCAGTGGTAGATTAAATGAGAAAGTCCTAATTTTGTTAGCTGCATGTGACAGATCTTTTCAGTTATTCCATGCCTGTTCAGGTGGTAATGAGTGGTTTATTGGTGTGGACTGGTATGCTACAGGCCAATGGACATGACTCATGGTAGTTTTGTCTTATGCGAGTGTAAGATTGTTTTGCAGTATAAGGGAATTATTATGCAGCCTGCATGATCTGCAATCAGCTGCCTGGTCGCTGTGTCATATGGCATTGATATTGGTGTGGTCCGGAGGGATCGATTTTTTGTATTGTATTGTAATTGCATTTATAAATTGCTTATTAGCCTTGACAAAGCATTCATGTTTTTTTTTGCTTGGCAGCATGCTGCTCCCGGAAGTGCATATTGATAAAGCTTTTCCTGCATTGGAATAGGAAGTGCTCGATCGGAATATCGAATTTTAAATGTAATCCTGCCAAGATTGGATCCAAAATATCAACAAGTACCAACATCATGAAGATAAGTATATATAGGTTATTATAGATATATTTACATTCTTAACTATACATGTATTTGCCTTAAAAATATATAAAAATCTATCTATTAATTATCGCTTCAAGGGTACTTAGAAATGGATCCAAGAACAGTAAAACTATACTTACCTAGGAATAAGTACCTTCATGATATTATATAATCAATATTCTGGATACAATTTTTTAGCTGTTGGTATTTTATCATTTCATACATCTGTGTGGTCACTATTGTGATCATATCTCATGTGGAAACTACTGCAACAATGATCAAAGTCATTAGTTGCTCAGTACAGTTTTCAATGATCGACAGTAGCGCTCGTTATAAAAAACATTAGAGAGCCCTACTGTAGAACAATATTTGCATATAGAAAAGTTTTATATTAGGTACTTTTGATAAGTACTAGAACTAGAAAAACATTCTATCCCCTGTCAGGCTACTGCAAACCGCAAAATGTTTTTATTTGTCATAGCTGAGTGGCATGAGAGGGTGGCAATGGATGCTCAAACACGACTTTTGCAATACAAAATGTCCACCTGCACCCACTCGAGCAGTAAGGAGGGGTAAGGGTGCTTTGGGGTGTTCAACAACTATAATTCCTGTTCGTGCATTCATTTTCACAAGGTAATCTCAGCTGCAATGTCTTTTTTGTTAGTGTCTCTAAGTCAAACAACTAGTGCATAGTTTATCAGGAAAGCCTTATCATCAACTTTTGTATTTTAGCTTAAAATAATTTGACCACAGTATGCCAATACTTGACAAGGGTTAGGAGTTAACATATAAAACCTGACCAGACAAGAAATAAGAACAATATTGATACACCAGAATAAATTGAGATGAAAGACCTAGAGACTAAAAGATGAGACAGTGGTGGCCGGAGCAGAGATTCAAGTGCAGGGTCTTCCAGGTCAGTCAGAGAAGAAGGACCAATCAGAACTACGGAAGGACTGCATCCAGAACAATTGAAGCAGCAGTATAGCCGGAACAACTTAGTTGCATGCTGTCTGTTCGCTCAGTTGCCTCACTTTATTTGCATTCCCTTCACATTTGTGTTGTTTTCCTTGCCTTCCCTTTATGTTTACAGGTATCACCTCTGAAGAAGGTTTCTCTGTAAGCCTTGGGTGGTCTACGCCTGAACTGAATGAGAGGTCGCTCTCACTTACACCAGTTACTGTCGCTCCTGAACTCAGGGAAGGTCCCCGGTACTTTTTGGGATTGTTACCTGTGTTACATGTCAGAGCATCGGTAGAGTTATATGGGGATTAGGCTTCTGAGTATTTTTATACATACATTCTTAATTCTATACTCAACCTGTGTGTGCTTATCTTTATAAAAACAACAGTTGATGGACAGAATGCAGAACAATGTCATACATTCACCCCAGTACAGAGATCTAGGCCTAAATCCATCGGATTTTTGCTCACCATGCCGTTCCAGTTTGAACCCAGCCATATGCAAATCAGTCTTGACCCTGTGCCTCATGGGAACAGTCCAGCCCGAACTGCCAAGCTAGGTCCTCCCTGGACTGGAAACAAGCATCCTAGGACCGGTTTCGGGGTTTCACCCCTCTTCAGCCAGGATAGCTTGATTCCAGTGGCATGGTGAGCACGGGACCCACGAAGGTGGTTCTTTTACGCTTACAAAGAGCCCAAGCATCAGGATTTCACCTTTCTTCACAGGTTGAGCATAACTGATGTCAGTCAAAGGTCCAGGACCTGGGGTGAAACCTCTTGGGAATCTGGAAGTCACACCAGCAGAAGCCAGTAGGCTGAGTCAGGTTGGGTTGCAGGTCCAAGCAGAACCAGTACAGAAAGTGAGCGGGGCAGTTTCAGGTAGGCCTCTGCAACATGCTGTGTTTCTGTACCTCAGACAGAAGGTCAGCCAACTGACCCTTGGATTCACTCAGGTTAGCCTGGGATGAAGGGAGCAGGCCCAGTCTTCTTTCTCAGAGAGCAGTGCAGTCCTCAAGCATCCCGCTGGACAGTTCTCTGGCAGCAGGGCAGTCCTTCTCTTGTAATGTCACAGGAGCAGGAGTGTTCTGATTCAATACTATACTTGGTGCCAGCCTTTATCTGTGGTAGAACACCCTGCTCTACCTCTGCATCAGGTTCTGGGAAGTTCTTTCCTTCCCCTGTCAAGGGTAGGGTGACAAAAGTATGCTGTTAGGTTCCTTTGTGTGTGCTAGAGGCAAACCATTTAAAGTGCAAGTGGGGCCCACCCCCAGCCATCCTTAAGAAGGGCACATCCTGCCCACATCGAGTCCCCTTTGTGTCACTGTCTGGGGGGAATGCACAAACCCCAAACAGCAGAGCAATTCGTAGTCATGTGACAGAGAACACTGGCAGAAAGCACGTATGGTTAAGACAACTAGATGCAAATGTTCTAAAAGCAGCATTTCAGAATTGTAACCTAAATTCTGACTTTACCATAAAAGAGGATTTTAAATTGCAATTCATTTAAGTGTAAACAGTATATGCCCATCTGCTCACAATCCAAAATTATCACTATTATCAAAGTAATAAGATAATCCAATTTTATTTAATGTGAGAGATAGGGCATAAAACAGTGGAAAAACAACTCTAGGAGCTTTTTGAGCCAGGACTGGTAAAAAAAACGTAAGCACACGTGACCTACTTTTAGCATACAATTCACCCTAACCCATGGGCCTTTAGGGCTTACTTAGGGTGACCTATAAGTATTAAAAATTGAGGTTTAGGCCTGACGAAAGGTTTATTCTGCCCGGTTGAAATGGCAGTTTTAAAGTGCACGCAGATGGCAGTGGGTGGCCTGAGACATGTTTTAAAAGGGTACTTTAGTGGGTGGCACAATGAGCCCTGCATGCCCACTAGCAGCATTTAAATTACAGATCCTGGGTACATGTAGTATTTACTAGGGACTTACAACTAAGTTAAATGTGCAAATTAGGTTTAAACCAATTTTACCATGGTTGGAGGAGTCAGCACATTCACTTTAGAACTGGTTAGCCCTGGCAAAGTTCTCTAAGTAAGTACTGAAGCAAACAAAAGCAAATCCAGCAAGACAGGATGGGTGACGTCAGACCGTTTGGGGGAATTCTAAGGAGGGGATGTCAGGTTTAACAGGGAAAAATAAGTGCCGGTCACCAACAATGAGTGCCAGTGGCTCCCACCGGCTCAAATGAAGCACTACTGCTCCCCGGTTTCTCCATAGCGCCACTCTTCATCTCAGGGCTGTCTGGAAAGTGCGGGTGAGATCAGCATTTGATACAAAACTCCACAAGAAAGCGCTGTTCACATTGAAACATTGCTGTGATTCGTCCCCAAAGTAGAAAGGTACATTAGCACAGTCTTCCTGGGAGGCTGGCTGAGAGTTCAGGGACAGGGCGGCAGTGCCTATGGGCGCCAAATCACAGATGTGAGAATAACGCGTGCAACTGTAAGGATCAGCTATCACATGGAGACAACTTCTTCTCGCACGTCTTTTATTGAAAATGCTCCGTTAGTATGTCTGAATAAACAGTGTGTAGAAATGGAATAAATGTTTGCATTGCCACTGCCACGGTCTTGAGCCTGCGGCCCCGTGGCAGATGCTGAGAGATGCCGGCTGGGATCTCAGTCTGTGTCGGCTCAGCATGACAGTGACGTTTTTGTTCTGCTCGACAAAACCACAAATAGAAGAAGACAACAAGGCAAATGTTCTGTGCCAAGCCCCTTCACCAACATGGCTATCAGCCTAGATTCAGGAGTCTCCCCTGCAGGTTGGATGGACATCCACAGCTCGGCGTGATGGGGAGGAGGCAAGGACTCCACAACAGCACTCTGTGCTTCATTTCTGGCACACGCACAACACTCTCTTTTTACAGTGTGAGATCCATTCATGGTACCCACAACCTGCAGCGTAGGAGCTCCCACTCCCACAGGCACTTACGGTTATGTGTTCGGGGAGACCCTGCCTGAGTGGCAGGATCTGCTGTTCTCTGGTGAAATGCGGCCATTTTTAAACTCGTGCATGCACGCTCTGAGCTGCACCCTCTGGCTTCGAGTGTCAAAAAAGCTATCTCATGTCCTTCCCAAAAAACATCCTCTCTCGCGTCATCTCTAAAACATGTTTCGCTATAACACGATCCAACTACAAAGACATCAAGCAAGCTGCTCTGGAAGTCTTACGTGTGTTTCCACTATCAACGACTAACTTTGACACAACGTCTGGCTTATTGTCCGTTGGATGCCACAGAGGACGAATACTATATGATCAGGAGACAACTCGAGGAGCAGCTGCTGCCTTTTTGGAGTTTGGAAAGAGATCAGGGCCCTCACTTCTTGCAGATAGGACGTGCTGCCTGCCCTGGTCTGCACTGGGCTCATCGGTGTCAGTAGCACTTCTCACAATGAATGAGATGTCCCCAGCACAGCTCGAGCGCGTGCCTGCCCTGGGTGCAGGACATTATTGAGAGGCAGATTGACTGATTGAAGCAGCAGGACTGCATGTCGCTTTGCAGGCAGCGACCAGGCCTGTATCTGAAAGGGGAACAGAGCTCCCCCTGCAGACTGAGTGATGGCACCAGCACATAATGGGTTGGCATGGGCGTACGCAGGACCCGGGGCACTTTTGATAATAAAGTCCTGGGTATGCTTGGTGCAGCCTGTTTTGGAAACGCTAAAGAAGCAGTTCACAAGATTGTTCCTTAAAAATAACCAATTCATCTTGGCCTTTAAAGAAGAACACAATGTTGTGTGGGAGGAAACAATATCAGTCAGTCCGAGGCCAGTCAGTGTTGAAATCAGACATGCATTTACCTAAGATGACAGAAAGAAAAGTGGGAAGACGGACATGAAGCTGGCTTACATCTCCCAGAGTAGGTGAGACTTTGGGGTCAAAGAAGAGAGGGTCCACATAAAAGCCCTCGAGAGGAGGCAACCAGATCCCAAAAGCCTTTAAGGGGAAATGAGGAATCAACCAGAAGAATCAGGAATCCCACAACTGACCCTCCCCAAATTTTTCCCTATTTTTCACCATATTCAATCCAAGCTAAATCCACAAGCTATGCAATAGATACCAGCATCATCTGGAATTCGGTTGGACTGGCAATGAGAGGGTGAGTAATTGGGAGAGAGCTCATGCCATATGACCTGATATTTCATATGTTTGCTACTGTCCTTCATAGCTGCGTCACAGATCTAGACGAGCATTTTAACTCCAAACTCAAAGGGGGAGATTTACAATTTTTTCATATAGCGCACTGCAGCAGATGCAAATGCTTCACTGCGCTGCTTGAAAAGGAGAGAGGAGGAGAGCGCCCAATGTACTAGTATAAGGCACTCTCCTCCACTTTCCCTAGCGCTGGCGCTGAAATCAGCTGCCGTGCGCCACAGAGACACCTTTGCGCCAGGGTGCAGGGGTGTCTCTAGCATAGGTTTTGTATTGGAAGAGTACCCTTCCAGTAAAAAACACTATGCATAGACTGACTTTAACCCTTTTCCACGTTCAAAGTCTGAAAAGGATCCTTGCACCTACTTTGAAAGGGTGCAGTTTTCTCACGCTAAACCCTGTTTACTTTGTTTAGTAAATTGGGTTTATCGTGAGAAACCTTGGCTGGTTGCATAGGAACGCACATGCACCACCCATGGTACATTGGTGCTAAATAATGCAAAGCTGCTTTGAATTACTTTCCCGTTATTTCCAGCGTTAAAGAAGTTTAGCACTGGAAAGTAAATTGGGAAAAAAGATTTTGCGCCGATTTGCGTCGCTTTTGTGACACAAAAATGGCGTCAAATCTTAGAAAATCTCCCCCAAAGTCCCTAGACTTTTAGTAAGTGACTTGGTAAAACTATCAGTTTGCCAGCACCAGCAAAACTCAAAGGTTTAATGTCGAGCAGGTACTGTTTTGGGATTGGAGGTCACTGTGTCATGGGGAAGTAGGAAAAAGGATGCAAACTACTTACAGGAGCATGTTTTGTTAGTGTTTTAATATATGAATATATAAATCTATGAATAAATATTTATGCTACGCATATAAAGTAAAAAGTTTAGCATGAGCATTTTTACTGTCATCCCCTCGTTTACCAATACAAATTAATGTAAAAGAAAAAAAAAATCACACCTATTGGATTAACCTTGCTATCCCCCTCTTCTTTGCGCCATTTTACTTTGCCGACTTTTAGGTAGGTTGGTTCCACTGAATCATACCATTATTCAACCCACGCTTCTACTCTCCAAGTTTGCCACTGCTTTAATTTTATTTATATGTACTGATGCTTTATGTCAAATATACTGCTCTCTGGTTGCAGAAATAAATATTATACCGCCAAAAAGTACACTGGTCCACCTGCAAACAGTTTTTAGACAATCTAGATTCTGTGTGGTTGAAGAATTATTTTGTACCCTATTTAATATGTTAGAAAAAATCAAATTGTCTTTTATTTATCGGCACTATTTTCCATAACTACAATTTCAATCCATGTGCCTGCAATTTCTTTTTATTTGTATGTATCCCTCGAGTGTGGTATAATGTTTTCAGTTCAATAACTACTCAACCTTTGTAAGTTCTCCCAATAGGCTGATTTTTTTGTATTGACGTGTAATCATTGCAGACCATCAAGCGAAATGAACCTTACACTGATTGAAATTAGACAGAGAAAAAAGTGCCCAAGGGTTTTTACTTATAATCAGCACAGTATGATCAAATGATCGACTCCAATGAAGCATAAGTTGGTTGATTTTCAACTGGGTTTTCAAAGTATAGGCTGACAACATGACATTCATATAAGCATGGCACCATAGTGGAGACAGGAAAATATTAGCGTCATTGGGCGTATCACGAACGGTTTGCCAAAAATGCAATACAAATCTCTATGACCCATTTTTGTTGCCTGTTTAATACCAAATTGAGCAGTAATATTTGCACCATGGCAAAACATGGAGCAAATACATTTTCGCATTACAGTCCTGTTTACATAATAAAGCATTATTTCAATATATAACCCTTACCTCACCTTCAAATGTGGAAGGTGTTTTTTGTTGAATGAATGTTAAAAATGTGTAAATTGAGTTGTTAGTCAATTTTTGAATTAGAAAAAGGGTTTTCGTGGATTTGGATTCTTCCTTAAAATTTAAATTACTCACCTACAAACCATCCCGATCTTAGCAGCCAGACTCATCCTCAACTTCCCACACAGAACTCACATCACACCACACCTCAGGGAGCTCCCTAGGCTCCCAATACATAAACGTGCAAATTTAAAACTCCTCACAAATGCATTCAAAGCACTACACATTTAGGTCCCACCTTCCTGAACAGTCTCATCTCCTTTCACCGAACACTTAGACACCTTCGCTATGCAGAACTCTTACTGGCACACATCCCACACATAAACAGAACCAGATCAGGAGGAAGGGCTTTCTCTGACATCACTCATAAAGCAGGAAACGGCCTTCCACACCACATAAGAGGCTCACCCTCTCTTCTTGAATTCCGCAAGAAGCTAGCTGAAGAACTTGACTTTTCAAATAACCAACCTACCATAGGCAGGGATCGGTACACACACCTTCTCAGGGCCAGGACACCCTTGCGGGTGAGAGTGCACTTTACAAATACACATTACATAACAACCTTAATTGATTTTTAAGAAAAATTGTTACCGGGTGCTGGAAAATGGCTCTCTCTGCAGGATCACCCCCAAATGTTTTGCCGCCCTGCTCCTACTTTTTACTGACTTCGTTTCTGCTGGCCTTAGAATTCTGAGCACCTTACCACTGCTAACCAGAGCTAAAGTGCATGTGCGCTCTCCTCTAAACATGGTAACATTGGCTCATACCCAATTGGCATATTTAATTTACTTATAAATCTCTAGTAAAGTGCACTACATCTGCACTGGATGACGGCTAACTCTCTTAAAATCAACCCTGACAAAACCGAAGTCCTTGCCATGACGGATGACCGCAACCCCTGGAACTCCTTGTACTGGCCCCAGGAGTTGGGCGAGGCCCCAGTCCCGATCCCAGTGGTTAACAGCCTGGGAATTAAAGTGGATGACAAACTCTCCCTAGCCAATCAAGTTTCCACGGTATTTGGCACCTGTGTGGGCCTTCTCCGGCTACTCAGAAGGCTCTCCCCCATTCTCTCATTCTCCGCCATGAGAACTATTGTGTCTGCTATTATCTTGGCTCGCCTTGACTACGCCAATTCCTTGTATATCGGACTCCCGGACTCCTTAGTGAGAAAACTCCAGATAATTATGAATGATGCCGCTAGGCTCATTTTTAAACTACCAAGGCACACGCGAGCCTCAGCCCTTCTACAACGCCTCCACTGGTTGCCCGTAAAACAAAGAGCTAAATTTAAGGGCCTGTGTATAGCCCACAAAGCTATCTATGGCCAAGCCCCCATCTACATCAAGCAAAGACTCACAAATTACGTGCCAGGGCGCACACTTAGGTCCTCCACAGGAAGCCTCCTATACTGCCCAAGGTTCAACTACGTCACCAAAGGAGGAAGGATCTTCTCCTCCCTCCTCCCCACTCTATGGAACAGGCTGCCTAGCCAACTCCGCGCGGAAAACCGCCTTCTCCTCTTTAGAAAACAACTAAAAACCATCCTGTTCACAGAAGCCTGGGCGTAACTGTAACTGTAACTGTATTGCTTGGTTTCAACGCTACTCTTCTTACAGCGCTTAGAGACCTTTTGGGTATTAAGCGCTCAACAAATCTAAATTAACATAACATAACAGGGCCTCTAAATGAAAAGCTACTAGTGGTACTACAGCACTGATTATGCCACCCTCTTAAGTAGCCCCATACCCATGTCTCAAACCTGCTACTGCATAGCCTGTGTGTGCAGTTTTAAACTGTAATGTCGACATGGCCATATTAACCTCTTGCCAGGCCTAAACCTTCCTTTTAAATACACACGTCACCCTTAAGGTAGGCCCTGGACAGCCAAAGGGCAGGGTGCAATGTATTAAAAAAGCAGGACATGTACTTTTAAGTTTTACATGTCCTGGTAGGTAAATTAATTTTTCACTACTGCAAGGCCTATCTCTTCCATAGGATAATATGGGAATTACCTTATGACATGTTTTAGGTGTAATTCCCAATTGAGATGAGATAAGACCTCCAAGTCTGGTTTCTCTGGAATCAAAATTTAAAATCACAACTTATGGTGAAGTCAGATATTTAATTGCAAATCTGAAAATGCTGCTTTTAGAAAGTTGGCATTTTCTTCCTTTAGCAATTTAGTGCCTTATGTCTGTCTCTGATCACTTGTCTGGGCGGGTGACAGCTGAACTTTGTGTATTCCCCCTAGACAGCCAGGTACGAAGGAAGCTTAGGTGTGACTTGATGGGCCATCTTGGGAGATGTGAGGGAGGAGCTGGGCACAGACTCACACTTACACATGAATAGGCTATGTCCTATCCACACACAAAGGGCTATGTACCCCCCTGAAGTGAGTCTGGAGCCAGGGCAGGAAAGGAGGACCTCTGTACATTTCAAAGACCTTTCTTTGAAGACTCCCCCACTTGAAAGGCACAACTGGGTATAAGTACTGGACCTCTTACACCACCACTTCAGTAGACTTCTGGACCTGTGGATACTCTGCCGAGAAGAAGGACTGCTGTGTTGCTGAAGGACTGTCACTCTGCTAGACTGATGCTCTGGAAGAACTGCTGCCTTGCTGCGCTGACCTGCTGCTTGCCTGGCGAGGAAGAACTGGACCTGGCACCTATCTTGAACCTAGGACCCCAGAGTGACTCCACGGGTTAGTCTGCTGGCCTCCTGATCTGGTCCTCAGGGACATAACAGGCTCCCCACAGCCACTGGACCTTTTTTCAATGAGCTCCTTATTCCAAGAAGGCCCTTGGAAGTGGTTTTGGGTTCCTGAAATCAAGCTTTTGTGCTCTTCCCAAACATAAACGGGAAAGAGCCTGTTCGCTGAGGAACTGCGATGCTCGCACAAAAGATCAGTGTGAGCAGGTGCAAGTACAGCCACTCATGGCTGCAAAGTTCCAGCTTGTCCATCTGTGATGCCTGGTGGCTGTTCAGCCCCAAAGGCCACTACCAGCAGTACTCTCACACTCCAACGGGACTATTGGCACAATTCTTGAGAAAATAAAACTTGAGCGGGACTTACCTGGAACTCTATCCGACCCGTGCTCCATCAAAGTCTGCCTGAAGTTTTGGACTTGACCCCGTCTAGTGTGAACAGATAGCTCTGGTGTCGCTTTATGCTTTTAGGCACTATGTTTCAGTTTGTTCTTTAAAAAATCATTACTCCGGTTCTACTTATTGGATTTTTTGCAATTTGGTCTTGTTTTAGCTATATAATTAAGCTCTACTTTTCTAAACTGGTGTGGGTTTTTTTGGTGGTGTTTCATTATGCTACTGTTTCAAGTGTTGCACAAATACTATACACATTGTCTCTAAAGTTAAGCCTAACTGCACTATGCCAAGCTACCAGAGGGGGAGCACAGGTTAATTGAGAGTGTGATTGTGACTTACCCTGACTAGGGTTGTGGTCGCTGCTTAACTAAAGTTCATGCCCCCGCCAACCTACAACCCAATTTCGAACACAGTGGCGTAGCTATTGTTAACACAGTAGGTGCAGTGGCACTGGGGCTCACAGGTGTGAGAGACCAATTGTACCACAATTATGGATGTCTTTTAGATGCTCTTAATTGGCCAACATAGGTGCTAAATACGGTTCACATGTAACTTAGTCCCGTTTTCGAGGTGCAGGCCTTCTCCTTATTTATCAATTTCTCAAAAGTTCACCTCCTGTGCACAAGGTGCAGTTACATTTATTTTTCACCTTTCTCCTGCATTTATTATTTTTGTCCAGTGGGTTGACTTTATCTGTTCTTTTGATTTGATGAACCACCTTTCTGTTATTTGGAGGTATGTACTTACCATTTCACTTGCTGTGTGCCCTGTTCTTGTAGCAGTGGTAGTTTGCTGTGCTATTTTTTTTTAACAGTAATGGCATCTTCTGGGGATCAGGTTCCTACTGGACAGTAGAGCTATGTCTTTAAAATGTTACTTTTTTGGTAACTTGTCTTTATCCTGCTCCTTCCCCCACACCCTCATGCTCCTACTCTCCATTGTGTCGCTGCTCCTTCCCTCCTCCCTCACACATCCCTCATATTGCTTGTACCCCCACACTCACCTCACCCTCCGTTGTGTTGCTTCTCACTTCCTCCTTCCCTACATCTCCCTCATTTTGCTTGTAACCCCACCCTCCTCTCGCCCTCTGTTGTATTGCTGTTCCCTCCTCCTCCCCCACACCTCCCTAATGTTGCTTAAATCCGATGTCCATAGTGCTGCTGCCTCCCTCTATGATTCCCCCATGTCCCCTGCAACCTTCCTGTTCGCCACAAAAAAAACATTAAATGAAGCCAAATAGTTTGGAAGGATACGAGTTGCTATTTAACTTTGTTTAATGTTTTCAGGCATAATGCACAGCAATACTAGCTGCTGTGCAACATGGCTTAAAGAAAAAAAAAGTGCTAGGACGCAGTCAATGAAGGCCCCATCATAGTGCTCATTTTCATTACTTCAAGCCATGTTGCCCACCAGCCCATGCTGCTGCGCAACATGTCTAAAAAACATTTACAAAGCCAATAGATCTCACATAGGGGAAACCTATTGGCTTTGCCCATGCTTGCTTTATTGCTTGTTGTGATAGTGTGAAACCAGTTTAATATGAGTGCTTTTTGCCCATAAATCTACCGTCTTTTATTTTATCTTTTTGAAATGCTGTGACTAGTTTTCATCTCTATTGTTTGTCACACCTTTCAATACCCTTACAATTTTACAGGGTTTTTTTTTTTTTTCCCCCTCATATGACCTCCTTAGCTACTGCCGCCTCTTCAACCTGTACCACCTCTGGCGCAGATAACTTTGATGGTTCTTAGTCTCAGCTGGTATATCCTTTACGGGGAATGCCCGTATATACTCAACTTGCGCTGACTCAGAGGTTTTAATCATAGGAACTTATCCTGTACCCTGATCTATTATAAGATAACCTCAAATAATCTCAAAGAGGGTCATCCACCCAATTCCAAAACAACCCAGACTCTGGCCACTCTCTAAAAACATTTACCCTCTGATCAAAATACTTGACTGAGTTCCACCAGGCATTCCAACTGGGAGGAGCTTCCTGGCGCCACAACTTGCAAATCTCTCTCCTTGCCAACAAAATCAGGTAAAACACCAATTTATATTGTGGACCAGCCTGGTCGCGTACCCCACCCAACATAGGTACAATGCCAAATAAGATGAGAGTTGAGCTTACCTCCACATCAGCACCCATAACCCTGGAGATGGTCTTACCAACATCAGTCCAGAATTCTTGTATCTTGGGGCAAGAAGCGAATACATGAACGTCATCCGCGTTCAGGAATCCACACCTCCAGCACCTGGTTTCTCCTCCACCCTTCATTCTGGAAATTTTTTGTGGGCTCCAGTATATTCTATGGAGTGTGAAAAAGTGGTTCCTTCTGAGAGCAGCATATTTAATCACAGGGTAAAGCATATCTATAGATACTTGCCATAACTCTTTCTGCTCTTCGATCGGCAAGTAATTCTCCCAGACCCGGTATGGCTTATCCATCCTTCTTACTGCTGCAGCCAGAAGATAGTTATACCATAAAGCAACTTCATTCTTTCTTGGGGCCAAGTTTTGTAAATCATTTTCCATATCATTGTCCTCCAAAAGAAACCAGCTTTGACTCTTACACCACGATGTGAGCTGGTAGAATTTAAATCTAGACAAGGTTCCATTCGTGATATGGCTCCAGAGTTCCAAAGGATGGCACTTGTTACCTACTACCACATCTCCACAATGTAAAACACCTGCTTCTTTCAGTGGCTGAGCAAGAGCGTGTAAAAGGCATTCCGGGGTTCCAGGAGAATCCCACACTGGTGCCCAGTCACTATAATAGGTGAGCCCCAAGTGCAATCTCGACAGTCCGACCATAACTTGACCGCCATACCCAGCGTCTTCAGACGCACTCTTTTAAAAAATTTAGGAGAGACAAATTTGTACATAAAGCCATACTCCCCTACCCCATCCAACATAGCTTTGAACATGCTACCTATCAATGAATTATCTGGGGTAGCAGTAGCATCCTGGCATTTTTTTATTGGTAAGCCCAACAATATTGCTGAAGATCAGGTAAACCCATACCACCTTGAATTAATTTGCGCCTAAGTTTTTTCCAGGACAACCTAATCCCTTTGCCTCCCCAATTAAAAGAGGACATTTTGTCTTGAATTTTGAGAATCTCAGCTTTTGGAAATTCTATAGGTATATTATTAAAAAGATAAGTGTATTTCGGGAGGACACATATTTTAATCAAATTAACCCGCCAAAATGTGAGAGTGGTATGTTCTGCCACCTTTTTAAGAAGAGCTCAACTTCCTTTGAGACTCTATCTAAATTAACTCTTGGGATTTCCTTGGGATCTTTAGTTATTGTGATTCCAAGATATCTAAGATCTGCAGCGGTGGACCCCTCCTGATTGGCAATGTTCCATGCCATAATCTCCGTTTTATCTTTGTTTATTTCATAACTAGAAAGCATTCCAAAAACTTGAGTTTCGGAGATAATTTCTTGTAATGTAATGTCCACATTGGAGGAAAATCCCACAAGATCGTCCGCATATAGAGCTATTTTCCTAACGAACCCCCCAATTTTGAAAGGAGCAATCTTATTATTTAATCTTAAACTCTGGGCCAGGAGTTCTATGTAAATGTCAAATAAAATTGGGGACAGTGGGCAGCCTTGCCTAGTGCCGCGTTCTATATTAACGACAGGAGAGAGGCTTCCAATAACCAGAATCCAAGCCCGTAGTGATCTATACATTTTTTAAAAACTTCTCTAAAACCGGGAGTAAAGCCCCAGACATTCAAGGTTCTATCTAAAAAAACACCAATTCACACAATCAAAGGCTTTAGCCGCATCGACCGTAATGATTGACAGTGGGAGGCCCTGCGATGACGCTATATCCACTGATCCAACTAAAGTATATACCAAATCTGACATCTGCCTACCCGGAAGAAAACCCTTTTGATCTTCGTGGATTATTTGGCCTATAATCTTACAAAGCCGTTTATTTAAAATCCCTGCAAAGACCTTATAATCAACATTTAAAAGAGAAATTGGTTTATACCAGTGACATTGAAGAGGATCCTTACCGGGCTTCAGGATCAAGGTGGTAACAGCGTCACACCATGAGTCCGGCAGAGGAGATAAACCCTTTAGTATTTCATTAAACTGTATCAGCCAGACCGGAATAATTTCTTCCCTCAACATCGAATAGACCTCGATCGGTATTGCGTCCGGGCCTGCAGCTTTCCCTTTTTTAGCAGAATCTAAAACATCTAATATCTCGCTCCCTGATATTTCTAGAGAAAGAAATTCTTGATTGGCCTCAGTTAATCTTGGAAGCCATTTATCTTCGAGCCACCTATCCATATGCTCCTCCACCCCCTGAAGATCTTCATGATATAATTCTTGGAAGAACTCTGAAAAGGCCTGTTCTATCTTGTCTTTCTCCTCTATAAGTTGTGGACCCACTTTGATCTTGCTTATGTAATTATTAGCTCTATCAACCCTGGTCTTCTTGGCAAAGAGCTTGCCACAAATCTCCCCTTGGTCAAACTCCCTCATTTTACTTATCTCCCATTTTTGGTGTAAAATCTCTTCTGACTTAAGTCTAAATTTTAACTGAAGCTCCTCCACTCTCTTAATCCGTTTAACTTTCTCTGGGTCATCAGAAGGGCACGCTTTTAAGACAGCTTCTGCGCCTGCTATCTGTTGTTCTAGATTGACCAGATCTTCCCTCTCAGACCTAGCCCACCCCGCTACAGCTTCTTTTAATATACCCCTCAGCCAAGCCTTGAAGGAATCCCATACGATATGTAGGGGGGCTGACCCTAAGTTCTTATGAAAAAGGAGTCAGTTTCAAGCTTCAAAAAGTCCGGAGTAGAAGATAACAAGAGAAATCTCCTATTTAATGTCCATCTCCTCATAGAGAGATCTGGAGGAGAATTCAGTTTAAAAATAATGGCTCCATGATCCGATAAGTGAATAGGGAGATATTTAATTAGGCTGACCTTATGGATTTCCGAGTGCTCCATAAATACGTAGTCAAGTCTAGAGTAGTGAGAGTTCTTTTTACTATACAAGGAGTACTCCCTAACCTCTCCAAGTTTTTTCCTCCACACATCACAAAGGTTAAAGTTTTTTTAATATATTCAGAAGATGTGCCTTAACACGGGGAGCTGCTATCTGTGTACGAGGAGAAGACCTATCTAGCTTATTGTCTAGGAGAACGTTAAAGTCCCCTCCCCAAATCAGAGGGGCCTCATATTCAGCCAGGGCAAGACAAAGGGTATTCAAAGGTGTGATATCATCTTCATTAGGCCCATAGTAACTAACTACGGTATATCTGACCCCCTTAAATTTGATTTCACAATAACCCAGCGTCCTCTATCATCTACCTGGGACTTAGTAAGTTCAACTCCCAAATTCAGTTTTAGTATAACGGCAACACCTTTTGAGCAGCATTGCTGATCAGAGGCAATAATTTTGTCAACCCATTTTTGTTTACCGAATAAAGCCTTACACTCTGTTTGTAGAAGATGGGTCTCCTGGATCAGAAGTATTCTAGCAGAACTGTTTCATGGTCCACAAAGACCAGGATGAACCTGTTACATAAAGCTGTTTTGGGGTACAAGGGTCCATTAATGTTGATGCCTACCCTGTCAAAGGGAGTTCCAATGACAGATAATAGGGTCAGGGGAGCCTTGAGATTTGTCCCTGACTTTCCACTGGCCTGGCGGGTGGGATAGGATGTACAGAATGCATCTGACGCTGTCGTCATCCAGAGCCAATAGAAGTGGGCATCAAGCCTGGTGAAGGTCTTGTCTTGCCCCAGATGTTATGCAAGCAGTATTTAATGAGCCAAACCCAATAGGGAGGTCCTGTAAAAGTGGGGGACCTCCAGCACACAGGCTGCTCCAGATCCAGGAACCTCAGGCTCACTATATTGGAGGTCATTTTCCCAGTAGATCAAGTGGTCTCCAGAGGTGTCACCTGCTTGCTGCATGGGCCTCAGGTAGTCGCCTCATGCCCTCTATCGTGGGGCACTCTTTCTGCATCTTGCAGGATTCCCCCCTGTGGGCCCACCCTCAAATTGCCATCCAGCAAGCTCAGACAGGTTACCCAGGGTGGTAATGTCCTCCCCGTTTGGTTCAGGGGCGTCCTCCTTAAGTGCCTTGTCAACCTTGACCGTGGGAGCTTCAGAGGCTGTTTTCCCATGCCCCTTGCCCCTCACTTTCTTGTCATCTGTCTGAACCATTGTTCCAAGCTCCAGCGCTCTTTACTTTTTTCCTGGGCAGCCATGGACAGTGTGGTTATACAGACCCATTCAGGCAACCCCAACATCTCCAAATATAACCTGAGCCCTACCTCCCTCCAGATAGTGACCCAGTCCTGAGGCGGAAGCCGGGAGCTGGAGGTACTGAACGAAGAACACTTGGCTAATCCAAGTTTTAAACCTTTGTGTGGTGTCACTTGTTAAATCTGTGCTTTTAAACAAAAATTGAATTGCCAAATACCCCCTGAAGCACTCAGCGGTGCATACGCTGTAGCGCTACTTACAACAACAAAGCGGCCGCCATTAGAGCAGGCGCGCTCGCCGGACACGCCCACTAGAGGCCACGCCCCCTTGACTATATAAACGCTGCTCCACAGCGCAACGACCGATCAGCTGACCCAGTCCTGAGGCGGAAGCCGGGAGCTGGAGGTACTGAACGAAGAACACTTGGCTAATCCAAGTTTTAAACCTTTGTGTGGTGTCACTTGTTAAATCTGTGCTTTTAAACAAAAATTGAATTGCCAAATACCCCCTGAAGCACTCAGCGGTGCATACGCTGTAGCGCTACTTACAACAACAAAGCGGCCGCCATTAGAGCAGGCGCGCTCGCCGGACACGCCCACTAGAGGCCACGCCCCCTTGACTATATAAACGCTGCTCCACAGCGCAACGACCGATCAGCTGACCCAGTCCTGAGGCGGAAGCCGGGAGCTGGAGGTACTGAACGAAGAACACTTGGCTAATCCAAGTTTTAAACCTTTGTGTGGTGTCACTTGTTAAATCTGTGCTTTTAAACAAAAATTGAATTGCCAAATACCCCCTGAAGCACTCAGCGGTGCATACGCTGTAGCGCTACTTACAACAACAAAGCGGCCGCCATTAGAGCAGGCGCGCTCGCCGGACACGCCCACTAGAGGCCACGCCCCTTCGCCCTACAAATGTGCATCTACAGGAAGCGCAGCGGGAGCGCCATCTGCGCGCCGAAGGCGCGCCTAAGGCAAGCCCGTCTGCGCCCGTCCGCGACCAGCCGGGACCCAGGGCCACAACCCCTGGCCCCTTCCTCGCCCAGAGCAGGACTTATAGCTCGGCGGCCCTACACAAAAGAGGTAGGAATTGTACTCCCCAATGCCCTCTTATATATGCCCCCACCGAACTACCCGGCTCATGTCAGGGATGCAAGCACCTCTTCCGCAAAACTCCGTCGGCCAAGGCACAAGTATTCCATATGTTTGCACTAAACTGCCGCTCTCTACCGAAACACCATACGGAGATTGCCATATTGCTCGAGGAGAAAAAACCCGACGCAATCTTCCTGACAGAAACATGGCTCACTGTCCACTCTCATCCAGACGTGGTGCGAGCACTACCCGTAGGTTATCACATTCTCAGAGTGGATAGACCGGTCGGCAGAGGCGGAGGTCTGGCGATCATTCTGAAAAACCAGTACCAATGCCGTTTCTCGGCAGACACTATCCCTGATTGTGAAAGCGCAGCTTTCTGCTTAGAGTTCGATGCAAACAACTCCTTCTCAGGCACCCTGATTTATCGCCCCCCGGAACCTGCAAAACTGTTCCACAGGTCCCTGCCAGAAATCATTGCGGAAAGAACCCTCACATCAGCCAACCACACGATTTTGGGGGACCTCAATCTTCATTTTAATTCCCCTGCTGATCACATCGCACAGGACTTACTAGAAGATCTGGAGGCCCTCCAACTCACCCAGTTGGTGGCGGCTCCGACCCATGGAAAAGGCAATTTGCTAGACCCCATTTTCAGCAACTGCCTGGACCTAACGGTTGATCAACCCATTCCCCTTCCGTGGTCAGACCACTTTCTGGTCCCTTTCTCGTGGGCCACTCATAAAAATCCCCAAGCACCCCCTCAAGTGACCATCAGGAGGAACTGGTCAAAACTCCCGTTGGAATCCTGGCTGCACCAACTGGATTCCACTTGCCCCTCACCCTGCTCGGATCCTAATGTGGGAAATGACATCTATAGAGACTGGATCACCCGCTCATTAGACTCCACTCTCCCGATGCGTAAATCCTCCTCTAAGAGACTTCATAAATCTGCCCCCTGGTTTTCTGACTCTCTAAAACAGCTCAAACGCACTTGCAGACAAAGAGAGAGAGCCTGGCGCCTAGATTTCCTCCCAGAAAAGAAGACCTCTTATAAAGAGGCCATCAAGGTATATAAAGAAGGGATTAGAGCAGCCCAGGCTACCTATTTCTCAGAGAAAATAATGGAAGCGAAGTCCAAACCCAAGGAAATCTTCCAAATCATAAAACAATGCTCTAGCGCCACCACGGCTCCCCCCCCTATCAAATCCCAGAAGCAATGCAACGAGCTTGCAGATTTTTTCCATAACAAAGTTTTAAAAATCTATTCCACCTTTCCACCTGCAGCCACCCCCCCGGAAGCGTTCAAACCACCTCGCCTCAGACCACCTCCCCGTCCAGGCCAGCCGTCGCTCGAGCACTTTCTCCCCCTCGACCTCGACACTTTAAGCAAAGTGGCCCGTGCGGTCAAGTCAGGATCTCCCCGTGACCCTGCCCCTCCAGACATCCTGATGCAGGCAAGCAAAGCCACCCTGCCTGTAATCTTGGATCTCTTGAACTCGTCCATCTCTGCATGCTCTGTCCCTACAGCCTGGAAGCAGGCCATGGTACGGGCACTGCTAAAGAAACCTAGCCTAGACCCAAACGATCTGTCAAGTTACCGTCCCATCTCACTCCTTCCTTGGACGAGCAAGGTGCTAGAGAAGCACATAAATGCACAGCTGGTGCAGTTCCTGGAGGATCACTCGCTGTTACACATATCCCAGACAGGTTTTAGACCACAACACGGGACAGAAACCGCCTTATTAGCAGTCACCGAAGATACTAGAAGGATTCTGGACCAAGGAGGATCAGTGGCAGTGATCCTCCTTGATCTAAGTGCCGCATTCGATACGGTCAGCTACTCCACCTTGCTGGACCGTCTCCATAACATCGGAGTTTCAGGTGACGCTTTAAGGTGGCTGGAATCCTTTCTGTCTGGGAGGTCGTTTCAGATCTTCGACGGTGTAACAGTATCCTCAAGCAAACCCCTGAGCTGCGGAGTACCACAGGGCTCTTCCCTGAGCCCTGTGCTGTTTAACGTCTACATGAGGCCGCTGGCAAGTGTCGTCGAACCGCATGGCATCAAAATCGTGTCATACGCCGACGACACCCAGCTGGTGGTCTCGCTGGCCACCGAGAACAGCAAGTGCTCCCCTGCCGATCTGCTACACTGCCTAGAGGACATAAAGGGTTGGATGACCAACTCCTCCCTTAAATTAAATGGAGATAAGACGGAGCTCATGCTCCTAGGCCCACCTTCTCCAGTCCCATTTACCTCCCTGTGGCCTAATGCACTGGGTCCCCCCCCCACCCCAAAGGAAAGCGTGAAGAGCCTGGGAGTGTGGTTGGACAGCAAACTCTCCTTCTCCACCCAGGCCACAAAACTATCTGCCACATGCTTTGGCCTTCTAAGAACCTTGAGGAAGGTTCTTCCGCTGCTGCCACTAGAAGCCAAAAAGGTTGCGGTCCAAGGGCTAATCCAGTCTCGCCTTGACTCGAACAATGCCCTATACATGGGGGCACCTGAGTTTACACTTCGAAAACTGCAGGTTGTTCAAAACTGTGCAGCTCGTTCCTTGCTAGAAATCCCGCGCACTCAGTCTGCTAAACCTGCTCTAAAAATTCTCCACTGGCTGCCAGTGAGGCAGAGGATAGCCTTCAAAGCACTGTGCCTGGCGCACCGCACCTTCTGGAACACAAGCCCAGCGATCAACAGAAATCTTGTCACCCCCTATCATCCCAACAGGAACCTACGATCAAAGGAGGCCTTCCTTGCCGTCATTCCCAGAGTAAAGCGAGCCAGAGCAGGGGGAAGAATGTTCTCGCTGAATACCGCCAGGCTCTGGAACGACCTTCCCCTCTCACTCCGGTCCAACTCAAATCTTCTATCATTCCGCAAAAACTTAAAAACATGGCTGTTTGACAAACCCACTGTACCATAGCACCTCCTCCGTCACTTTCTGGTCAGCTTAGCGCTTGGACGCCCACGGGCAGCAATCGCGCTCTACAAATACCATTACAATTACAATTACAATTACAATTACAAGTGTGCTCCAGGTCATTGCCCAACAGATAATCTACAGGCATGGCAGGGCTCACAGCTACGTTCAGACAACCTGAGACCCCCCCATACTCAAAGGGAACCAGAGCCACCAGTAGATGACTCTCATGATTGTCGGCGACAATGACTTGGTGAAATGCGTTAGGAAGGACCTGCTCTGAGGACATCAGATTACACCCCACAGTAGTCATGCTGGCTCATGTGTCTCTCAGACCCTCCACCCATTGACCAATGATGGTGACCTGCTGCTTGCAGGCATATAGGGTTTTGACACCATCTCCTTATCCCCCAGGGACACTAGGGTCACCTCTGTCTGCTCCCCAAAGCTAACTGCTCGCTCCTCACCGAGCACTACACTCGCCAATCCAGGTGTCTGCTCACCAGTGGGAGAGTGTGCCCTCTTGGGACATTTGGAGTCACCTTTGGAGTCCACATACTTGTAGCACGTTGTGCATTGGGGTACAAACTTCCCCATCTGCCTATCAAAGAACTCCTTCTTCTTAGGCTTAGACTGGGGCTGGCTACCACTGTTCCCTTAGGAATTATTTTGAGAACCTTTTGGGAACTCCTTATTTTCAAGTTTTTCTCCCCCTTCTTTCTTCTGGTGGGACCCATGACAACCCTTAGGGAGTCTCCCCAAGATACTCTTTTGGACACTCTGGTTCTGGCCCAGAGGTCCACCTCTTCAGCAAGATTCCTGGGTCAGTCAACTTGCTATCAACTAGATGCTAGTGCAGCTCTGGAAAATAAATATTGAGCAAGTGATCTTTCAAAATTAGATTGTACAACCCACTGCAGTCATTATCTTTGCTGCATCCAACCATTCAGTGACTTGCTGGAGTTTGTCTACAAAATTCGCCCCGGACTGGTTGGGGAGCTTCTGACTGTCCCTGAACCTTTGACAACACTTTACAGGGGTCAGCCCAAACAATCAAGATGTTTTTCATAGTGGTGTACCTGGTTTGGCCCCCAACGTCTATAGTAAGAAGGGTGTCCCGTCTCACTGTTGGCATGTGTTTCCAAAACCCGTCACCCCCAGTGCTCTTATGAGATCTTTTGAACCCTCAGAGCTACTAATAGGCAGAAAACCACTTGTCAATGACATCTCCTGTGAGAAGTTGGCCTGTTATATGCTGTCCACTAGTTATAGTGGGCACCATGTACCAGTCCGAACAACCCTTATTGATGAATAGGTTTCAAGACAACCTTTATTGAAAGTTATCCTAGTGGTAGCTGTGGAGAGCAGCCTTCAGGCTAAGTCTTGAAGGAGTGTAAAGCAGCTTGGTTTACCAGATTATAACCTCCTGAATCACTAAATGAAAGGAGAACCACACAAGGTATAGATAAAATATATTTATTTATTTCTAAACACTCACTACTAATCTCTTTATGAGATACAAAATAATACAGTTCTAAAACGACAGTGAATAGCACAATACACAATGGGCCCCGGGGGGGATCAAACCATATATTAAGAAAGTGGTATAAGAACCATGACTTGACTAGACACAGTGCCAAGAGCATGTAGAATCGCTGGGACCCCAAGGAACCACCCAAAGTAGTTACACAGGAGACCCACGGGGGACGCGTGCAGTGTGAGAACACAGGCGCGAGCCCCGTACTATTCTATGGGAAAGTCGCGGTTGTAATTTTAGAAGTTAAGGACACTTAGGAGAGGACTTTGAGCAAACCCCTTTAGACTTAGGGGGTTCTAGGGCCAACACCCACAGGAGCACCGGAGTACTTGAGTTACCGTACACAGGGAAACCGGGTGCATAGGTGTCAAATGGTGTCGGAAATTGTCGTTGATTTCAATGGCGATCTGCAGCAAAGTGCTGCTGCCGGGAAGAAGAAAAGTGTTCGGTGTGATCCAAGCCTGGCTTGAAGATCAGAGGAACCTGAAAGCAGAGGGGACAGAGTCTGAGTCACTTGCCAGTGACCAGGGGCACGATAGATGAATGCCCACTGATGTCGGGTGTTTCAGATGCAAAGAGGTGAAGTTGACTCTGCAGCCAGGAGGACCAGGAGGCGTCGATGACAACCAGGAGCTTGATTCGAGCTGTTCCACAAAGGATGTCGAGTGCTGCGGTGTTGGTGCTTGGATTGAACCTAACAAGCCTTGGCAACAGCAACCCACGCAGGAAGAGACAAGATGCTTCGGTGCGGACCAGCAAGGTCCTGGGGACTCCCCAAGCAATGGAGAGTCAGGGCACATCTGGGGCAACCAGGGAAGCCCAATTAAAGTTAGAGTTGCCTTCACAGGGGCCCACCAGTCGACGGACCAGGGATGGCGAAGGGACCTCGATAGGAATCACACAATACCAGCACACGGGACACTCGGTGAGTGTAGGCCAGTAAGCTTTGGTGGAGACACTGCTCGGGGTGTGGACTACAAGGAGCCCACAGCACAGCCTCAAGGATTGACGAGAAGCATTTGCACTTTCAAATGTGCACGGTGTCCAGGGGTTCCAGTTCCACGGTCTCCACGAGGGTTACGGGTCTCAGCATTGCTGGGAGTTCGGGTCGGCCTCTGGGAAGTCACCTCCTGTGTTGCAAATTCTTCGGAGTCCAGCGGGAGCTTCGGAGATGCAAACCGGTCAGATGCGTCTTAGGTGCCTGCCTTGCAGGGGAGTAACTCCTTTACTCCAAGGGAGATTCTTAAGTCATCTAGTGCCTTGTAGATTGTCGAAGTTCCAGGATTATCTATCAGAGTTTCGTCCAGGTAAATCTAAAGTCCTGTAGTCAGGGGTTCCTATCTTATACCCAAGGAAGGGGTGGGACAAACTCTAGGGACACACCTATGGGAGGGTCAGGAAAGAGGAGTGGCTACACCCATTTCCTTTGTCCAGTTTCATGACAGAGCAGGGGCTGGTAGCCCCTGCAACCGGTTTGAGCTGGACTAATCATAGGGACACCAAATGTGCCCTCGGTGCAGACATCAAAGCACTTTTGGAGTGCACCCACCCAGCCCCATGTGACAGGAAACCTATTGTCCTGGCCTCCCCTGCTGGAGTTTTGTCCAGCAGCAGGAGGGCAGACTCGTGTCTGTGGCTGGCAGCATCCATTTTGTGATGCCAGGGTCTGTTAAGCTGGTACCAGGTATACAGCTGCTGTCATGGTTCTCCCTCTAGAAGGGTGGGATCATACTCCCACACCAGTTACTGGTGTAGGGGTATAATTCCAAGGTGTTTGACACCAAACACGACATGTTTCCATGCAGCCATTCCAAAGTTAGCATTTACCGCGAGGTCATAATGCACTTAAGTGTATATGGTTTGGCTGCATCACAAACAACCACGGAATAAAGGTTCCAAAAGCTGCAGAGGGGCTCTGCTCATGCATGGGCACCCTCTCACATGAAACCCAGCACCCTGCCTTCAGGATTGTTAAGGCCTGCCATAGGGGTGACTGATAGGTTTACACGTGCAGTGATATGGAGAGATATAGGTAACCTATATCTCAGTAAGGGGTGCATACATCACCTTACCCAGGCTGCAGTAGCAGACCTGTGGTGTCATTTTGGAAGGCTTCCCAGAGGTGGCACAATGCATGCTGCAGCCCCTGGTAGGCCTCTGGGGTACCTATGCCCTGGGTACATAGTATACCATATACTAGAGACTTATAAGGGTACCCCAGAATTCAAACTAGAGTGTACCTAAAGTACTAGTAATCAATTTAGAGAGGAAGCAGCTAGGCTGGGGTCCTGGTTAGCAGGGCCCCAGCCAGACTAAAGTAAAAAAACAGTGAAACCTCAGCAACAAGTGGGGGTAACTATAAGAAGCAGATCCTACTCTCCTACATCTCCCACCACATAATTGGGCACCAAATCTTTGGGGATGGGGAACATTTTGTTACCTTCAGACACTTCAGACACTGCAGGTATGTTGCCACAAATGCTGCTGGGATCTGCCTGCCTGGCTTTAAGTTCCAGCTCCTTAAGGCTCCTTTCATGAAAGCTAGTTTCTGATCCATGGCCAGATTATTCTCCTTCATCCTGAGCCTGGCCATCTCCAGCCTGAACTCTCTCTCATTCCTGCTCTCCGCCAGGTCCTCTAGGAACAGACTGTGGGAAGATACCCTGCTCCCTGCCCTGGCATGGAGCTCCAAATTAGGAGTCACATTATCCCCTACTGCAAGCTGTTGGTCCTCAGGACTGATATCCAAATTCTCTAATTGGCTGTCCATCTCCTTATCTACTTTAGTTGCTGTAGCAAGTTACAGGTGGACTTCCCCAAGGCCTTCAGCACATTTTGCAATTTCACCATCCTGGTTGGAAGTCCACTCTTTACAAACCTCTTCGAGCTGGGCTATTTTGTAGGACTCCATGTTTGCCAGCTCAAACTCCATGCCTGAAGAGGTGGATACAGGCACAACAGACAGAGAGAATATTTGGAAAAACCAAATAGGCCAATTAGGGAGACTTTAACTCGAACTGGTCTTAGATTATTTATGTGGGGTCATAGATTAACAGCAGTGTGAGAAATTGGGTTGTTGGCTGACTGGGGTGTAAACCACTGGTTAAGCACCACAATCCTTGTCAGGGTAAGGCACAAACAAACCCCAAATAAACCTGTGTTCAACCCCCTGGTAGCTTGGCACAGAGCAGTCAGGCAATGTGTAAAGAATTTGTGCAACACTTCAAACAGTAACACAGAGAAAGCACACCACAAAAGAAGCCCACAACAGCATCAGAAAAATAGTGTGATTTGTAATAAATAAAAAAGACCAAAAGAACAAAAATCCAATTAGTAGAACTGACAATATTGAATTTTAAATTTTATTGAGAAAATAGCATCAAAAGGCGTAAAGTGCCAACTGTGTATATCTTAATACGCCGGACTGGGGAAAAGTCATAAGTTCAGGCTGACCATGATGGAGCGCAGGCCGGCTACAGGGACTCCGTTAGGCCCACTGAACAGAGGACTTAAATCCTGCGTTGTGCATCTGAAGCCATGCGTCGGTTCCGAAATGCAGCGATACTGCATTTCGAGGGCCTTCTTCATCATCGAGGATTCCATCAACGGTCTTGCAATGCAAAGTCTAGTGTCATGGTTTGGGGCATGCAGGCAGAGCAATGCGATGCATTGGTTCCGAAGAGCTGTGGTGCAGGGTCCGTCGTCGTTGTCAAGGCTGCCATTGATGGGTTTTGTGAGGACCTGCACCGAGGATGTCCTAGATCCAGCCTAGCTACAGGGGGGATGCAGCCCTTCATGTGGAGGTAGGACACTACCTATTCAGGTACACTACATTGTAGATGTATTCAAAAAGATGTGAAAAAAACATGGTCACTGCCGTGCTTGCACCAAACAAGTGAGTCGAGTGGTATCAGCCAATCCAGTTTCCACATTTTTTGTATTAAAACACCAGTGGGTTTCCACAACCGGTCATATACATTTTTGTCTTATCCAGCCATTCCATTGCAAAGCCATTACAAGAAATACACGTGGCAACAGAGAGGTTTGATTCCAAGACTGAAGTTGATGTAAGTTTTTAAGTGGAATCTAACTGAATAAGAATTCTTAGCCCACTACAAATTTTGCTTGGTATAAAATAATGAAGAATCCTAAAATTATTTTGTTATGTCTTTTTCTCAATTTGAATAGTGTCCAGCAGTTCTTGGTCCTGAGGAGAACCCAAAACCTTGTTTGAGTTCGAAACACATCAACAGTTCAAAAGACCAGGGAAGAGTGTCGGAAAAAGGAGCTCTGTCACACACAGAAGCCTCTTTTTAAACAATTCCCATTTTTAGTCCCTGTCTCGTACATTGATTATGTAATGATCTTCCATCTCCTGGCCTTGGTCCATTGAATAGGGGCCTCCATTGACACTATAACCATATATAGGCTCCTTTTTGGTGTTTAAGTTTAGAACTGGGACATTTGTGTATATGCTTACCAAAGAGTTTATGTTTTGTAACCTGTAATAATTAATTGTCTAACAAATGTCATGTTGTGTTTGATGTGATGTGGGTTATCAAAAGGTTTGATTTTATATGAAATCTGCTGTGTACTGTTCTAATATCTATGATTAATATAACAAAAAAATCACAAAAACTTTTTGACGAATAATGATGTAAATAAAAGTTGGTCACGGTAATTGAGTTTCGTGATCATGAATGTAAAACGTTATTGTGCTGAAGTACCGTCAGTACTAACTTTCTAAAAGTGGCATTTTCAAAATGGCAATTTAAAATCAGACTTCACCATAAGTTAGGATTTAAAGTTATGATTCCAGAGACACCAAACATAAATTGGTTATCTCTTCTCATTTGGAAATTACGCTTATAAAACGTAATAAGGCAACTCCAATATTATTCAATGGGAGAGATAGGCCTTTCAGTAGTAAAAAGCAAATTTCTGTTTCTCACTACCAGAGCATGTCAAATTTAAAAGTACATGTCCAACTTTTTAAATATACTGCACCTGGCCCTTGGGGCTGTTCAGGACCTACCTTAAGGGTGACGTATATATATTAAAAAGGAGGGTTTGAGCCTGGCAAAAGGTTGATTTTGCCAGGTCAAAATGGCAGTTTAAAACTGCACTCAGGCTCTAAAATGGCAGGCCTGATACATGTTTTAAAGCCCTACTTAAGTGGGTGGCACAATCAGTGCTGCAGGCCTACTAGTAGTATTTAATTTTCAGGATCTGGGTACAGGTAGTACCACTTTACTAGGTACTTATAAGTAAGGCTCTGTTGCAGGGATTCTGCTTTTGCACAGAACTATGCGCAGGAGACCAGGACCTTAAAGAATTGTGGTGTACCAGAAAACTCCCCTCAGAACCCAGAACCCCTTATCCGACTAGCTTAGTATCCCATTCGTTAGCCTAGATCTAGCTAGGCGGTCCCAATGTATAGACAAACCAGAACAAGCGACTTAGGTATTTCTCAGGAGTGGTGGGAATCCGAAATACCTGTTTGTATCTATTTGTTAGTCCACAACATAATAATACAGACACGGTAAAGTTTAAAGAGTTTATTTTATAAACCTCGCGTCCTAAGATGCAGTACTTTGGCTAACACTAGCAGACTAACAGTACAGATCAGAACCATAAGCATTATTACAATACCATACAAAATGAAAGGAGCAATCATACTAATAATGACAGTGGTATACAGCCACACTCCTTTCTCTATAATCTAATACATTATTATTATTATTAGACTATTAGAAGGTCTCTTAGGTTAACAGGGGGGACCCCATACCGTATAGATCAGCTTAGTAGAATCACATCAAAGGATCAGCTAGCTCTCTCATGCATCAGCTCTTCTGTTCGAATGAATGTAAAACCAAACTGTTCTGCAATATTAAAGACGCTTGTCCTTCAGATATTGGCAGCTGTATGTATGATATGTCTAAAAAGTGGTACGATCAATCTAATCACAACACTCTGTACCTTCTAGTGATCCAGACTCGTTCTTTGCATGATGTACAGACCAAGGACACATTTCACTGTTAAGAATGTGAAACAACAGTTTGTTATCCTGTAAGGCAAAGTCGAGTCAGCATTTCTAAAATGAATAACACAAAACAACAGTGTCGTGTGCAGCGCAGCAGAAACGACAAGCTGGTTTGCTAACAATTATCTCGGTTATGCTAACTTAGTGTTGTAAATAGGGCGTGGCTTAATCCATCCTACACCCCCCCATGATCGGAGCACTAACCAATAGGGATACACTTATTAAGAACGCAGAGTTCAAGTGATATAGAACGGAACCAAGGGCATGAATTATAAGTCCGAGAACGAGAAAAAAGTAAAAAATCGTCAAAAAGAAAAAAAAAAAACGATGTCTTTAAAAAATTAGTAAAAATTTCGATGAAAAATTAACAGCCCTGGATGCATCCTGGAGTGACAACGTCAATCAGTCAATCCATAAAGGTATAAGCACCGTAAGTTGCAACAGCTTCCAAGAGGAAATCATTGGAGCGTTCCGCAAAAGTATCTGCCATCCAATTTAACAAGGGAAAGGAACACACGTGTTCATCAAGTATCGGAGCATCCAGCACCATGATGGGACAACTGTCAGCCTCCTCGATATAACTCCATTCAAGGAATTCAATAGCCGCCTCTCCGATATCCCAGTTACCAAGGACTCCGTGTGCAGCACCCAAAGCCATAAACCCGACACCAGAACAATCAAATTCATGAGCCACTAAGGGACACATTAGTTAATCAAAATCCGGGTCAGGTGACGCCAAGTTTGACAGGCACAAGTCCAGAGCCCATTGGAAGGGACAATCTAGGCAATGAAAGACAGGTTGCACACACGTAAAAAAAGGGAAACCGGAAAGACAATCCATACTTGACGCTTAATACCGCCAGTGGTAAGGTGCCGTAGTAATCAAGCATCCGGCTACAAAGATGGAGCAAGCGCAGCATGCTGTCTTGCAACTCCTGGTGTGCAGCCATATTGAAGTGCGCAAATCAACAAGAGGATCCCAGCCACCAAAGCGAGGAGCAAGGGGAACCCTCCGAAGACACTTGAAAAAATAGAATGTAAAAATGCGGGGATCACACCAAAAACAGTCTGGAAAGATGTCACGAGGCCCGAGCCCACAATTTTAAAAAAATGAACAAGGCCAGTCGTAGACGAAGCATTAAAAATAGTTTGAATCAAGGTTCCAAAATGGAGGGGGAGGTCAGTATTTAAAAGAGCTTGTACCTCAGTGCGTGTGTTCGCCACATTAAGAAGAAATGTTTCACGGGACGAAGTCAACGCAACCTCTTTTTTAGACAAAAGAGCCCTTATTCTGCTCATCCTATTGAACTCTGCGTTCAAGGTTGGAATCGCTGGCCAGATGGATATATCAAGTCGGCCTTGCGGGGGTGGGAAAAGGACGTTATTACAGCAAACTACTTTTTGCGAAACAGTGACTATGTAAGGAAAACCCACTAGCATCCCACAGCAAGCTTCACTATTTAAAAGCAAATAACTACCGTTGGCCTGCAGCTTAAATCAATCAATCAATCAATCAATCAATCATAGGCATTTATAAAGCGCACTACTCACCCGGAGGGTCTCAAGGCGCTGGGGGGGGGGGTCCGCTACTGCTCGAACAACCAGGTCTTGAGCTTCTTCCTGAAGGAGAGGTGGTCTTGGGTCAGGCGTAGGTCGGTCGGGAGGGCCTTGGAATCCCCTTTAGGACACAAGCTAAATTTGGAGCGTGTATATTGCAAGCGCCATGTAGTTGTATATGTCTACAAACCACAGAATGATCAGGAGAGGAAGTGCTTTCTTCACCTTTTAAATAAACCTCCTGGCCATCCCTTACGCATCTGTAAGTGAACGGAAGTGGCCAAACTTCGTGCAGGAACGCATCACCAAGTTGTTCATATCTGCCAATGGCATAATGCTTCATGCACAAACTAAATTTGAACAAACTAAAAGGTAAAGTGACTAATCCGTGGATAAGCCACACGGCTGAATTCAACTCAGCTACAGAAAAAGGTAAAGGTTCTAATTTTTCAATGTGCAGCAATGCATAAGTTGCATCTTTCATGGACATGAACTGCTGTTTTTCTGTCAAATTAAAAGGAAGGAACAACGATGAAATATTCATGTAATCCCAAGGGACTTTCCCTGCCTTTAACGTTTGCAATGTCCATGCAAACTGCATAATTGAACGCAACTGATTTTGACCATGATACAACACAGATACATCATCTTGCACAATGTCTACGACAGAAGAAACAATATTATCTAATGTATAAATTCTAGAAGACAAAGTATTAATACTATTATCTATCACAGCCAATACTTTTTCCATATTGGCCTGGTCAATAGCACGCAGTCTAGAAGCAGCTTCAATTTGCGACAATTTCCAAATTTCATTGTAAATAGCATAAGCCCATCGTTTAGACCTGCCATTTGCAGGACCCTTAATAAAATCATTCAAATCTATTTTTTCATTTAATCGTGATAAATGAAGCTTAACTGAAGTTAACGTGGAATGTTGCAGCCACGACTGACATAACTTACCTACAGAGTAGGTAGTCACCGTGTGTGAAGATGTAAAACGAGGGTCAACCCTAAGTTGTGTATACCCTGGAGCCAAATCCAGAAACCGACGTTGACAGGAATCTGAGCTTGTTTGCCATACCAACCAACCCTCAGGATTCAATGTTGAAATATTGAAGGTGACATTGGAAACAAGGGACTGCAACATAGTAAGGGACAGATCTGAGTGATTCTCCCAACCAGGATAAGCACCCAGATCCGGGATCGAGGGAGAAATTAATTTTTTAGATATCGCCAATCCAAAACAAGTGGTCTGAAAAATAGACGAATTCAAAAATAATATATGGTTTGGGATAAGACAGGCACGATGCAGAGCTTCTGTTCCTTGTACCTGCCACGGTTTAGTTCCCCAAACCGATTTAAGATCGATAGTAGCTTTCCATACGTCATAACCTCCAATAGCCAATTCATCCATAAAGGATTTGGAATATAATAATTTTGTGTGTATCAGTCTGACCTTAGAAGTGGGTTCTACCACCACCTTAAAATAAAAAGAATCAGGGTTTGACACACTAAAATCCGAAAAGTATGTGAATTTTTTCAATAAAGTGGCAGAGCTGCCAGGCATAGGGACAGGACAATGTTCCCATTGAGTGAAATTAACAAAATTTCGAAAAGTATTTGCTCTGTGTAGGAAATGTGTGCCATAATGTTGAAAACAAAATTGCTCATCGTAGTTTGCAGTATTTAAATACAGATCTTAAGCATCAAATGCAGCATAATATTTTAAATCAGAAAACAGTGCTTCTATTGCTTGTACATCCCAATCATCTGAGCGGATGTTTTGTTTAACTACATCACCCATAGAAACACGAAAAACAGTTGGCACATTAATAACTTCGGTGGGACCATGAATTTGAAAGTTCACTGCATCCCAAGCAATCCCATCACGTACAGGCCAGGCGGTGATGTTCACAAACGTCTGGTCTCTTTTCATGATGTGTGATGAGGAATGGGGGGCCAAAGTTTCATCAATTAATTGAATTGTAGAACGCTCATTCAGGTAGTGTCCATTGATAAGTCTAAAAAACACTACCACAAAGCCAATTGTCATGAATAAAAAAATACAAATCAGCACCAACCAGATGTAAGTCCAAGGTGCAACCAAAAAATGTCTCTTGAACCAGGCAAAAAATATAGAAATTTTGGAAGGGGCAGTGGAAGTCAATGATTCAGTTTCAAAGGAAGAATGGGACTGGGTAAGTGTTGTTGTATGTAATAGGGGCAAAGGGACTTCTGCAGGATAAGCATACTCAGGATCATCAGGCAAACCACCAGCAGTAGGTGGCACAGGCGGATCATTAACTGTAAGCATCTCAATGGAAACCTCAGGCACGATGATAGAGGGTGGCATCACAACAGAGTTTCTCAGCATCGAAGGGCAGGAAACCGAAGGTGTCATACTATGGAGAATCGGCCACCCTGTGTAGCTTGACTTTCTCAATTGAAATGTACCTGTTACCCTTGCGACCAGGAAGTGGGGGTAAAACAACTGTACGTGTACCCAATACTCCAAGCACCGGGACTGGTGCACGATAAGAGGGGCCAAACTCCTTCTTGTTCTCCACCTTCTCACGGACCAAGTCACCAACTCGAGGCAGCCAGCCGACTACCGGAATCAGGAGCGCTTCTTCGGATGTAGAGGGCACGTGTTCCTTTGCTAGAGTGTCTCTTGCTTCTTGTAGATTCTGCAATACAGCACAGTGGTCATCTAGGTCAAAAGGCGCGGCAGCCGCCGCCATGTCTAGACCGTCAAGGTCCGGAACAAACATTCTCACTCCAAAGAGCATCATGTAAGGGGTCCTCCCATCCAGAGACCTTCTAGGGAGGTTATTAAGTACACGTTGGACATCATACAAGTGGGCAAGCCAGTTCCGGCCTGTACCTAATACCTTGGCTGTCAACGATTGCTTTAGGTCACGGTTCATCCGTTCCACAACACTATTGCCCTCAGGCCGGTATGGAGACGAAAATTTGACTTGGACCCCCAAACTTCTCATTGCTTCTTTGTACGCCTTAGAGGCGAACGCCGGGCCCTGATCAGAGTGAAGGGTACCACATGCAAAACTCCCTATAAAGACACGCAATGCTTTGATGACAGTCCTGGCATCAGCACTCCTTTGTGGCCACACCCACAGAAAACGTGTGCACGAATCCACTGCAACCAAGATGTACTTGTACGCAGTATCAGAGGTAAAAGGACCGCAGTGATCTAAATAAACACACGCAAGTGGTTGATTAGATATATGCAGCTGCGTTGGAGGTGGATGCGCAACAGAAGAAGGTTTAATCTGCTGGCAAATGTCACAACTAAGTACATAAGCCCGCGCTTGTTTATACAAACCGTACCACCAGTAACGTTGCTGTACATGAGACACAGTTGCTGACACTCCAGCGAGCGCAGACGCAACACCTTCGTGGGCAGCCGTTATCAAATTTGGTCTGCAGTCCGCGTTGGGAATCAATCTATCACCAATGTCGTTAATCCTCACTAACGGGACGTTATCAGGACTTAAGTGATAATGGTATCGAGAAGGGAAACCTCTAGGGAAGTTTGTCCCTGTTTCAGAAGCAGCAATAGCTGCCAAGATGTCAGCATCTATCTTAGATTTTGATCTTGTAACTGCTGCTACTAAATATGTCGCCACTGCTGTTTTAGCTGCCTCGTCAGCCAAACTGTTACCGACAGCATGGACACCAACTCGTTGGTGACCAAGAGTGTGAATTACATTCACTAGTGGCAGACTCCCTTTAAGTTCTGCCACTCGAGCCCAAAGCGTTTTATGCTTTACTGTGCCACATTTGGAATCACGAAACCCATTCATAATCCAAAAAAGCAAATTGTCGTTGTAAGATTGAACACAATAGTAAGAATCACTCACTATAAGAGCAGTGACCCTGTGATCAGCAAACTCAAGTGCAAGCACTAGAGCACGAAGCTCCGCCAACTGCGCAGTACAATCACCCAATGACTGCGTATGCACTGCATCAGATTGGAATTCTCCATTTATGAAAGTACCGACTACAATTGCGCAAGCCGCTGAATAAGCGTGCCTTGATCCAGTTGCGGGTTGCGCCGACCCGTCAGTGTATATGACACAATGGTATTCCTCGACGGGGCGCAATGACAGAGGAGCAGGATGAACGAATTCATACTCCAATCTCTCTTGAGTCTGCAACGCCGCGTCAAAGATGTATTCGACGTCAGGCGAAGCTAAGAAGGTCGCCCATTGTATCCACCTCGGATGCAAAGTCTTAGAATTCGGTACACTAGCTTTAGTGACTGCTTCGAGAGCAGGAAACGGTGTTACCACCAGCCTGCACTTTCCTTGTGATAGCGCTCGTTCTTTCAGGATCGCCATCTGAACTGCTGTTAAGACTTTTTCAACAGTGGAAAATCGCAGCTCAGCCGAAGTGTACAGATGGGATTTGTAAGCAATGGGGACTGTGTCGCCCTCATTGAACGTTAAGTACGTGAAACCTTCCGCGCCTGGAACAATTCTAATGACCAGGTTGGTGTGGTTGTCACGAGTTTTTAAATATTTAGCTGTAAGAAGATCAGTTTGCAAAGTATACAATGCCAATGAGTGCTCTGGCAGCCAGCAAGATCTGGTAAAAGTTGGTTGTATCAAGGCATAAAGTGTCTTGATACGCTGGGCATAATCAGGAATGTAGGATCAACCGAAATTCAGAAAACCCAGCAGGGAGTGTAGTTTTTTCAGTGTCGTAGGGATACGGAGGCGTGCGCATTTCTCAAGGAATTGCGGTGCCAAGCCTCGACCCTCATTATTGAGCTCGTACCCCAAGAACAACACTGTAAACTCAGCAATGTGGGACTTCTTAAAGTTAAACTTGTAACCGAAGTCGGCAAACATAGTCACTATGTTATCCACACGAGCAAGGTGTGGAAGCAACTCGTCGTCAGTCAGATAAATGTCATCAACATACGAGTATGCCTCCGGGTCTACCATCTCCAAGAGAGAGACCACGCGAGCGGCAAAAACTCCAGGGCTGTTTTTATAGCCCATCGGGAGCCGTTTGAACAATTTTTGTTTGCCACCCGAGGTGAATGCTGTCCACTCATAACTAAGAGGGGCCAGGTTATGGCAATAAAAACCATTTGATAAGTCGAGCGTAGTTTTGAAACGTTTTCTCACAAGACTATCGACGAGAGCCGAACTATGAGTATTTTGTACCGCACACGTCCGGCAATGCGAGTTTAAATGCCGGTAATCCAAAACTAGGCGGTACGACCCGTCAGGCTTCGTCACAGTGAATAAAGGATTATTCATGGGTGACACACATGTCTCAATCACACCCTGATATTCCAATTGTTCAAGGATAGAAGCGACGTGAGATCTTGCCTCGCGACGCGTGGGATTTTGGGGTTGAGGCTGGGGATCGGATCGCAATGGAATCTCGTGATTGGGAGAACATTTATCCCAGCCAACCTGATTACGATCTAACGCAGGTGCAAGCACCTGTGCCCACTCCCCGGCTAGCCTAGTAGACTCATCCGTGGGCACTGCGTGCCCAAAGGAAGGAAGTATAACTTCCTCTCCCCTTGGAGCGTCCAAAATGAAAGCCGGAGGCCAATCTTTCTCCGCCAAAAGAATATCATAGGTGGTGGTAAGATTATCCCAAAAAAACACTTTAATTTTGCGATGTATGTCACCCTCAATATTGAGGACTATTTCAAATAATCTCTCTGGGGGAGCTACGCGAGTATCAGCAGTTTCAACTGTCACATAAATGTCAGTTGCTGTCGCCTCCAGAAATGGACGCAATGCTTCCCACACTACTGTAACCTCCGCCGCGCTGTCTAGCAGCGTTAGTGCCCATGTCAGGTTCCGAAGCTGTGTCCTGACCATCTGAGGCATATCTCACTGAGATAGCAGCAACTTTCTTTTTCTGAAACGGTGGACGTGGTCTGGCAGTGTCTTCCTGCTTGCCTTTACCGTCAGTCTGGCGGGGCTGGTCTCGACCTTGAGCACCCCGTCCTCTCCCACGCTCTCCACCACCAGTGTGCAAAGTCGATGTTTCCTGTGAATAACGAGGAGAGCGTTGTTCAGAAACCTGAAATCTATCAGGTAACTTAATACGAGTACGATCGCGCAAATCATAAGTGCGTTCACTATACGACTGTACGGGTGAGGCAGGACGAGAAACCTGTTTCTGTTGCTGCTTCTCTTGTTTTTTAGCTCGCCAACTTTGTTTAGGAAAGTTGGGCTTTTCGTCTTTTGTAGACTAACTCACCATAGTTTGCTGCACTACATCAGGAATTTTGATGGTGGGTTTCACGCCTAAGGCACTACGTCCAACCATCCTATAGGCTTTCGCAATAATTTTTGCGAACTCCCTTGGTTTATCGGCATCAGCCACAAGTTCCAGCATATTACCAACTTGGAACTGCATGGCATCTCCTTTGAGGTTGCCCATTACCATGGAACAAACCACATCGAAACTGTCGACAAGCCTTAATCCTAACTCAATAGCTGCCTCCGCACCATGACTTTCTTGGACTGTCTTGATGACGGAGGGTAGTACAGACATAGACGGAGTGCCGTAGCACTTCGAATAGGTCGCAGCAAAGACCTTGCCCCAATTGTCACAATCAACAAGTTCAGGCACCAGGTCCTTCGGCAAAGTAATGGTGAGTATCCTGTGTTTATCCACAGGTGTAGTGTTAGGAAACACGGCTTCTAATTGATCAAATTTTTCCGCAAGCCAGTAAGGAAATTCATCCTTACTGAGGGGGGCGCTTGCCGACAACCGCATTAACCATAACTGGGCTAATCACCACCGCGTGATGGTGATCCGTTCCGTGCCCAGCAACCGCAGGTGCTCCCACCTGAACTGTGCATGACACATACTGCACTAAAGCCCTATGGACCGTAATCAGGGCTGTGTGCAGCGTTCGTAACTCACCCACTCCCAACCGTTAGGTAGCGTGGGTGTGGTGTATATCCGGCCAGTACCGGCCAAGTGGCCCCTGCAATGGACAACGGGCCCATTCTCACCGGTACGACCTCATGGGGGAGGGCGCCATTAAACCAAATTGTACGCTGCCAGGCAGAAATAGGAATTTCTAGTGTCCTATATGGGGCATAAGCCGCAGGCACAGGCGTGGCTGTATATTCGTGGAACAAATTATCGTCCGTATCCACCTCCTCAAAGGTCACCCATGAGTAAAACAACTCATAAGGGTAGGTGGCATCAGCACTGACCACAAAGACCACGGCCATCCCGTCATCAGGTACCCCATTAGCCCTCAAATGAGCGCGTAGAGGAACCCTACTATGAGCGGGAATATTAACCCCCATAAGGACACACTAAAAAGGAACAACGATCTGTACAGTAGCACTTGGGCTCAAAAGTTTTAACCTTTTTAATTTTCAAGCTTGATAGAACCTTTAGTCTAAACCTAGGTAGGTTAAACCGTCACTCCTGTTTTCCGGAAACGAGAGTGAGGGTAGTTGTGGACTAAAATCAAGTACTACTAAAGCGTCTCAGATCTTAAGACCAAACGTTAGGTGCGCCATGTTGCAGGGATTCTGCTTTTGCACAGAACTATGCGCAGGAGACCAGGACCTCAGAGAATTGTGGTGTACCAGAAAACTCCCCTCAGAACCCAGAACCCCTCATCCGACTAGCTTAGTATCCCATTCGTTAGCCTAGATCTAGCTAGGCGGTCCCAATGTATAGACAAACCAGAACAAGCGACTTAGATATTTCTCAGGAGTGGTGGGAATCCGAAATACCTGTCCATATCTATTTGTTAGTCCACAACATAATAATACAGACACGGTAAAGTTTAAAGAGTTTATTTTATAAACCTCGCGTCCCAAGATGCAGTACTTTGGCTAACACTAGCAGACTAACAGTACAGATCAGAACCATAAGCATTATTACAATACCATACAAAATGAAAGGAGCAATCATACTAATAATGACAGTGGTATACAGCCACACTCCTTTCTCTATAATCTAATACATTATTATTATTATTAGACTATTAGAAGGTCTCTTAGGTTAACAGGGGGGACCCCATACCGTATAGATCAGCTTAGTAGAATCACATCAAAGGATCAGCTAGCTCTCTCATGCATCAGCTCTTCTGTTCGAAGGAATGTAAAACCAAACTGTTCTGCAATATTAAAGACGCTTGTCCTTCAGATATTGGCAGCTGTGTGTATGATATGTCTAAAAAGTGGTACGATCAATCTAATCACAACACTCTGTACCTTTTAGTGACCCAGACTCGTTCTTTGCATGATGTACAGACCAAGGACACATTTCACTGTTAAGAATGTGAAACAACAGTTTGTTATCCTGTAAGGCAAAGTCGAGTCAGCATTTCTAAAATGAATAACACAAAACAACAGTGTCGTGTGCAGCGCAGCAGAAACGACAAGCTGGTTTGCTAACAATTATCTCGGTTATGCTAACTTAGTGTTGTAAATAGGGCGTGGCTTAATCTATCCTATAGCTCCCTGTTTTCCGTTTTTGTGGATTTTTACAGATAAATACAGACAGAAAAAGTGTTTTCTGTCTGCATTTATTTTTAAAGGGGGATAAATACAGAAAATTGTGCTTCATTGAATGAACCTCCGTGCTGTCAATCATGCATTAAAGCCCAACAGCTGAGCAAATGGACAACAAGGAACAACAAGGAAAATGAAAAAACAGAATGAAATGGCATTTGTCATCATGCATTTGTGGTATAATGCTAATATTTACCAATGGATGTATTAGTATGTAATATTTGGTAGCTTAAATAGTAAAAACATGACAGTATGAGTGCGGGTCGAACAGTTAAATAAATATGGAAATGTACAGTTTTGCAACTTAATTTTTACGCAAAACACAAAATAAATATGGATAAATACAGATAAAATGACCAAAAAATAAACATGGATAAATACAGACGGAAGTGTTAAAAAAATAAATACCATAAAACCGGGAGCCCTACTTATAAGTAAATCACATATGACAATTGAGGATAAGCCAATATGTCCACCTTTAGAGGAGAGAGGCACTTTAGCACTGGTAAAGTGTGCAGAGTCCTAGTCAGCAGTAAGAGGTCATAAAAAATGGAGGAGGAAGGCAAACAGTTGGGGGTAATTGGGCTGATACATCTAACAATATCCATCCAACGCCGACACTGAAACGCCATTGCTAAATCTTCATGATGGTACTGGAACAAGACCTCAGAAGCATCCTGGTCTCCAAACTCCAACTCCACAGCCTCAACACAACAACAACCTCCTCTAATCTATGTCCAGCTTCAACGACTAGATCAGTGCTTTGGTAGATACTCTGACTCCTCTCAAAGCCAACAAACCCACAAGAACCAGACCACAAGCAAGCAGGTAAATGGAAAATCTCAGACTCACCAAATGTCACTACAAGCAGTTTTTTTCTGTATCAAAGAGAAAACAATGCCATGGTAATTAAAATTGGAAATGCCATTTTTGAGAGCCCCTTCCCCCTTTTCCCTTGCCCTCATTTAATGAATCTACACGAAACCTGTCATGAAGGCCAAGATTCACACCAGCAAGGTCCAGTTAATAGTGGTCAATTTGTCACTTCAAGAGAATGAGCAAAAATCAGTTTGTTGTGTCCATGTTGCCACAAAGGAGATTAGCCCACTGACCCTTGGAGTCCACTTCTTGTTCTCGGTACCAGAAGGAGCAGGTACAGTTCTTCACGGCCCCTCTACGGTCCTAATAAACAGGGTCCAGTCAGTTTCACTTCTTTAACAGGTCAGGTCCAGAAAGTGTTCTGAGGAAGGTGTCTTGGGGTTCCACATTTATGTTTGGCCCCAGCTAGTGGTTAGGGGTGACTCCTGGTTCCTCCCTAACCTGTCAGGGAAAAGCAAATCCAGCAAAGTGGGGCTATGTTGGCGTTGATTAGGGTATTGCTAAGTGACGATGCTCTTGTGGAACTCTGCAGATGAGGCTGACATTGTCCGAGGTGAAGAAGGCCCAGCTGACTAACTGGGAGCAGCCTGTCAGGAAGGAGCAAATCCAAGAAAGTGGAGGTCCTTGTATTCTGGCTTCATGCAGTTTTTTAATAAGGATGGGAGACAGTGCTGAGGTTAAGAAAAGGCCCAATGCAATGAGGGCAGTGGTGTCACCTCCATCCATGATCATTCGGATATCATCTGTGAAGGCAATAACTTCTAGGCCCTGGGTACATTTTATATACCATATACTAGGGATAATATATACACCTTACCCAGCAATACGTAGAGCATACAGGCCTCCTTGGCCGACCAGGGACCAAAACTCTTCAATTCATTTTCAGTGGAGACGTGGGTGGAGGACACAACACATCAGATAAGAATTCCTCTGAGCCCTGTTGTCGGTAAGAGCAGCGATAGAGTAATATCAGATAGGTGTGCTCTGCCTCACACTTAGTTGCACTCTACTTCTTCTCTCTTTGCCATTTTAGCTGTCTTCTTCTCCTTTCAATCCTTCACAGTGTTTGCAAAGAATGTTTTCGGCACTTTACAAAACTTCTAAAATAATTCTAAAAAGTTTCAAATAAAAAAATTAGGAGAATCAGGCACCTTTCACAAATCCCCTTGCTAGATTTCCCTATATCTCCTAAATCTCATGCTTAGTATAGGTTTAGGACACACAGAAAGAGAGATGCAGTGATATAGGAAATCTAAACAACGTCAGGTAATAAGGCAATATGTTATGAAAGAGCAAAAGGAGGACTTAATGGTAGATATGACCAACTTCAATATTAATTTTAAAATGAGGCATCACGTTTTGTCTTCCCGTGGCTACACTTTATGGATTCCCCTTCATCTCTAAATATGGGGCAGGAGTAAGTAGATAAAGGTGAATTTCACCACTGCATTATGTTCAACCTGCAGTGAAAAAAGAAAAAACATTTTCTTTTGGAACATACCTTTGTTTAAAATTTTCAGGCACGGCAGTCCAGACAAAAAACACTGCAATATTTTTTCTCAAATCCTATTTTCTAAGAAATCCATTGTGTTGCTGTAGGCCATGTGAAATAACACTGCCTTAGAGCCAGGGCCCTATGCAGATGCCTAGCTGCTAATTGCCCTGACAGGGCTGGCTGCAATCTGCCTGAAAGGTCAAACTATGTCATGGATAAACAATTTTTTTTAGGTACAACAGTTCACAGTCTATGAGTCTCACACCGTGGAAGATGAAACGAGCCCTTCAGTCATCATCTTTGCTAGGTGACTTCTTTTTTAGAGTAGAAATTGCCCACTCTTATCGCACGACATCCATTTTTAAAGAGTTCGTAATGAGGTTCAGGAAACTTTGACATATATATATCCATTTCTGTTTAATTTTCAAAAGTAACCTTTTGAAATTACTGATGGTCTGAAATGCCGATGGAGTCCTAAAGAGGTTGCCATGGGATGCTCAAAGACACCCTTCTAGACGCAATTAAGACAAAAAGGTTAATCTATTCAAGCGAGACGTGCAGTTTAAGGGCTAAGGCTTCAGTAGGAGAGAAAGTTACTAATGAAGGGTATTAATTTCTCTATTCAGCAGCTTTATATAGTTCTCAAGAACCAAAGATATATGAAACATTGACATTTCAACAGCACATACCCCAACCCTTAGCAGAGAGAGAACAACAGATTTCGGTTACAAATATAGAAATACTTGGCAGAGAACAGTAAGAAGGAATAGACGCTCGAGAGGGATGGAAGTCAGTAAGCATGAATGGCTTAGATAGAAAGAAAAGGTGAGTTGTCAGTTGTCAAGGCAGCGTCGGTTTGATCCTCAAAGACACGAGTCGGAGTTCTTGATATCGCAGCATAGGCTTATAGCCCTTATTTATTTTTGTGTCTATCTCTGTCCACAAATATCGGCCAATTATTTTAATAGTAATATTAGTGTTCCACTAAAATGAAGGCTCAATTGATTGTTGAGAAAAGGCAGCTCATCAGTGCAATTGCACATTTTTTCTAGGGCTGAGCGAAATTCTTATAATTTCCCTTTGCATAAACGCATGAAGTTTCGTGAAAATTACATGAATAGTAAAAACCACAGCTTGAGCTATTTCTTCAATCAAAAATAGCTTTATTCGATTTTAGTCATTTAAATCACAAAAGCTTACATTTCCATAAAAACAACGTAAGTAGCAAAAGTTTGATAAAAATACATTAAAATACAAGTATCTATCATAAAGTGCAAAAGTGCTTTCAAACAGATCAACTAACTTTCAGTGTACTGCAATACTGCAATTAAACATTTTTTATACTTTTTCTAGCTCTTAATACATTCTTCAAAAAGCCAGTCATAGTACATACTAGTAGTACACTATCTAAAAATTGCAAGGATAAAAAAGCTGGTTTACATTGTCGCCAGCCTGCTTGTTTTAATAGGGGGATAATCCATCTTTTCCTTTCTAGTGCATAAAATTTACAAAACAGGGTCACATGAATTGTGGATTGTAGTGACACATTATCACAGGGACAGGGAGAAAGCTCTCTGGTCCAATCATTTATACCTGGATAGCTAACTATAGGATGAAAAATGTTAAACCTGAAACGGGTTAAAAGATATCTATCATATCCCTCGAAACAACATGTGAGATATGGTTGAATATCAAACGTTGTCAGGGTCAAGTGATGTTGTACTACAGTCTTCTTATTCATCTCCTTAGCAACTCTGAGCGACTCTAAATGGGACAGGCAAGTTAGTTTGAATTCCTTCCTTGTGGCAGCACACATTTTCTCTGGGGATGAGTAAAATTCTGGGTGCCCTATATCATTCAGACATTTTTTGACGTAATCCAACCATGCAACCTTATTAGCCTAGTCCAGGTTCATTGTATCCCTTATTATAGCTCTGTTTAGGCCTGTACTACTAGTTGTCCAGATACGGTGCCACAACAGGACAGGTTGCATTTTAATAATGTTTGTAACATAAGGGATATCGAGCTCACTATGGCAATTAAAAACCGAGGAGCTTGCTGGTACAGCTAAAATATATCGTAAAAAGGCATTTTCCACACGTTGGATCATAGAAACATCATAAAAACCCCAAACTCCCGCACCATAAATCGCAATACTTATACATTTGGCTTGAAAAATTTTAAGAAGGATTTCAGGGGGCCTTTTTCCCATTTTCTTAGTAAAATTAACAAGGGCCGCAGTTGACTTCATAAATAATAAGCTCCTATTTTTTACCGCTGGGCCCCAAGAACCTGTATTTGCGAATAAAACGCCCAGGTAAGAAAAAGTGTTGGTAGAAGCTACCCTTTTGTCCCCCATTTGGAGGCTATTACATTTACTTCTCCCTCTCCCACAGGTCATGATAAAAGTTTTTTTCGCATTTAATTTCAGACCTAGCCTGTCCATAAAACATGTATATAAAGTGAGTGCTTTCCTCAGGTCCAGTTGCGTGCGGGCCATAAGTACCGCATCGTCTGCATAAAGTAGGGAGACTATTGGCCTTTTACTGACATACGGGGGTCCTGCGCCGCTCCTTTAAGCTCTAACTAGGCTAAGTACTTGATATCAGGTTAGAGCACACTATCCTTTTATAGTAGCATGTAGGCCGGAGTATCGGCGTCCTTAGACTATAGACTTGTTTTCAAGTTTCCTCTCAGTGACTCCACTCCAGTTCACCTTGATTGATCTTGCTACGGACCCTTCCTGCAACCTTGAACTTTGAACTCTGTTTTCTACAAGGACTAGAGACTTTGCTCTGTGGTTCCCTGACGAATCACAGAACTTCCTTCCGAGTGCTAGTTTCATGTATTGATCCAGTACGAAGAGCTGTGTTTTGAGTTCATTCTTGGAGAGTGTCAATTAACTCAATCTAAGTAACAAGTATATCCTTGAGAGTGCCAGTAACTCCAATCTGTATTTCGAGTTATTCCTTGGGAGTGTATAGCTCCAACCCGTGGTTACGGTTATTCTATTTCCTTGCTATGTTTCTGAAAGAGCCTATAAGTGTATGTTACTGATGTTATTGCAAATTGGTTGTTTTTGAGGGGACTGTAGAGTATTGATAGTAATTGACTCTTCTTGTTATTTCTAGTGCATTGCGTCTTCGCACAATCAGAGGTCACGGTCCTGTACACATCTACCTAGAGGGCCTCCAGTTAATGCTGTGCTGCACAGTTTCTGACCGGACCCAACACTGCATGTCTCTCTTTTCTTATTTTGTCCCAACCCTCTTTCCCTCCAAGGGTCGTGCCTAGTTTAGGGAGAACCTATTCCTTGAACGGGGTCAGGCCCTGTGGAGAAAGGAGGTCCAGCATCAGTTCCATTAGTCTCAGTATCATATCGTCTGTTGGAACCAGGTGAGTGCATGACATAGAGTAGAGTGGCATAGAACAGAGTGACATAGAGTAGAGTGGAGCAGAGTAGAGTAGAATGATTGCTCTTTGTTTACTTCTTATTGTGTTGTGCATTTTCTATTGAGTTTACATTTTACACCGTAAATATATTTATATAGTCCTGAGTAAGTATTAAGGTGTTGCCTGCCCACAAGTCTGACTGGACACTTACAGGTTTATATCCCATGATAATTAAGTTCTACAGTGTCCAATTTACCCTCCACCATATCCTTTAAGACGTAACTGCATGTCCACCTCTACTTGCAGAGTGAGCGAGGTTTACTGGGGCTAACTTTTCATCGCAAAAAATAATTAACCCTGGGCGTAGTCGCGCTTCGCGAAGCTTCGCGAAGCTTCACGAAGGTGTCATTGCACTACGCGACCTTCGCGAAGCTTCGCGAGCGTGCGTAGTTGCTTGTGGCAACCTGTTCGCGATGGCTTTTTCTTGTTCGCGAGCGCGGTAAGCATGTTCGGGGAGCTGTTTGCATGCTCGGGCGATATATCTCGCGATCTTACCCATGCGGTCGCCAATGGGCGCGGCCATCTTGTTTTTCCATAGTCCCGCCCGCTTGCGATGCCTTATTTCCTGTTCCGGGTCGCGGATAGCGTGTTCGCGATGTGCATTGACGTGTTTGGGAGCGCATGTTACTTGTTCGCGATGAATAGTACATGTTCGCGAGAAATATTGCGCGAACTTACCCACGCGGTCGCGAATGGGCGCGGCCATCTTGTTATTCACTCTATGCCATGTTTCTGGGCCTACTTTTGTATCCTCCCTTTATCTTAGCAATCCTTTGTCTTTAAAGCCTTTTTCCTGACTTTTTTTTAGTTATTATCTATCTCTCTGTTTGCCTGAGTTTATATTTTGCATTTTATTTCTACTTTTACTGTGTTTTTGTTACTTTTATAAAGTTCTTTCTATCTTCTTCCCCCTAACTTTTTTTCCCCTTCGGACTTTTCTTTTCCGCCTCCCACCCACCCCAGAACCATGGCCAAGGGCACACCAAGTCCCAAGGGCAAAGGACCTGCAGGCGCAGAGAAGCGCCGCCTGCCTTGCGGCAGAATGCGTCCTGCAGGGGTGCAGGCCCGGCAACTGTTTGGGGAGGAGGAGGTGGCGGCTCTTGTTTTCTTCATCCAGCGCCTCCTCCCCTTGACCTTGGCAGCAGGCGGCAGGCCCGGCTCCGGGTACGCTACCCAGGAGCGGCACCGTCGGTGGGCGAAGGTGCGCCGGGCCGTGTTCTGGTGAACTGGGATCCGGCGCACCCACAACCAGCTAGCCCACCGGTGGTCTGACATCCTGGACCGGGAGCAGGACCTGTTGGACCTGCTAGGTGTCGAGGTCGTCGGGCTTGGTGAGTAACTGATTGTGTATATTAAATTAGATGAACAACAAGATTACTGCTGCGTGCCAAGCGTTGCTGGTAAATTACGTTCCAAAAAGCAAAATGTTCTTTGATTTAAGGACCCAGGTGCACGGTGGTACTCTTACTTGTTTGCAACTTAGTTTGCGCTAGCTTGTGTTGATGCTGATTATGTAAGAGTTTACTTTACAGAACTGAAGTTAGGTAATGCGATTTGCTAGAGAGACTCTAGTCCTTCCATTGTCCTACTGTGAAATAGTGGTGGATGGATATTGGATACTAGGTTTAGTTTGTTAGTAGTAGTTACTAATTGTTTTATGCGGTCTGCGTGACGCATCCTCTGTCACTGAGTGCTGCTTACCCCAGTCCTCCGTTGAACCTTTTGTACTTTGTTTAGTGAGTGGTAGGCTTAGCATGGTCAGTCAGTAGCAGAACTAGATCAGAATTATGCAACCAACCCACAATTTGTTGTATGTATGCACTAATGTATGCAACTATGTATGTGTCCTCCATCTCTGTCAAGAATTCCTGTCATACAAGGGAAACACGCCCTTATGTAAACAGGAGAGCTGTTACATAACTCAAGGAAAACACGCCCTTATGTAAACAGGAGAGCTGTTACATAACTCAAGGGAAACACGCCCTTATGTAAACAGGAGAGCTGTTACATAACTCAAGGGAAACACGCCCTTATGTAAACAGGAGAGCTGTTACATAACTCAAGGAAACACGCCCTTATGTAAACAGGAGAGCTGTTACATAACTCAAGGAAAACACGCCCTATAAAGGGAGGAACCGGGAGGTACAACGCTGTCGGATATTGTGTTCACACCGACGTACCTGCTTCGTGAAGAGCAGTGTTCCGGAGTGGTGCTCCAGTAAGGCAAGAACGGAGGTAGGTCGAGTCGTTACTCCCTGGGCCGTGTCTTGCCCCATCGTCACCTGTGAAGGACCCGGAAGCTCTACCGGTCAACCATTGAGCTTCGCTTTTTGACTCGGCTGAGTCCAAGCGCAGTGGCGCTTTTGCTGGTTGGAGTCGTAACTCCCAGCCCGACCAGAGACACAGGGACTGCCAGCTGTAACGCACACCAGGAGGTGTTTGCCGCGTTACAGACTCGGAAGTCCACAGGATCGATCGAGCGGCTGCTCTCGGTTCAGTCTTCTTGCTTGTGATTGGGGTATTGGTGACGCATCACCAGGAGGTGACTCCGCGTCCCGGTGCAGTCTGAGGAAGAGGTTGAGCGGCTGCTCCCTTCAGGTAGAGACCCCGGCTGGGTGTTTCCCTGACTCCTCGATTCTCCCCAACACTCTTCGTGCCCCTCACAGCCTACCGATTGGCATTGTCGGCCATTTCATTTCTGCCCTCTGTTGGCATACGCCGGGACCGGCGTATATGCAGAGGACGGTTAGGACCATCCGTGCTGTGGGCTGGTAACGTACTTAGCCTGGAGGATTCCAGTGACTATAACTTGTTTATTCTTTGTATTATATTTGCCTTCATTAAAACAACTAACCCTTCACTAGTGGTTGCGTCCTCATTGTCGTGTCTGTTAAACGATCCTGAGACGTTCAGGGCGTTACAAAATATCCGACCTTAATAACACTAACTGTCTCCCGGTCGATAACAGACATGGCAACACTTGATGATGTGCTGGCTGCTTTAGCGGCCATGCAAGTTGAAGTGGCTGCCTCTAGGCAAGAAACAGCCGATGTAAAAGCCAGACTGGATGCTATCCAATTGGACCCGCTCACGCCCAGCACCTCCCTCACGAATCAGACCCCTGCGGTAGTAGTGGAAATGCCGGTAGCCATCCCCTTGGCGACACCAGAGAGGTACAGTGGGGATCCTAACACAGTGCAGGTATTCCTCACACAAGTGGCGCTACATTTATCGTGCAAACCAAAGGCGTTCCCCACGAGTCAGGCTCGTGTGGCTTTCCTTATATCCTATTTGGCTGGAAACGCGGCACAATGGGCCGTACCTCTGGTGAGCAGGGACGACCCCCTCTTATGTGATTGGGGTGCTTTTCGCGAGGAATTCCTGAAGGTATTTGACAGAAGGGCTGACTCGTACACGGCGGACCGTGAAATGCTTGAGTTGAGACAGGGATCGAACGACCTGGTGCAGTATCTCAACGCGTTCCGAAGGCTGGTTGCGGAAACCAAGTGGCCTGTTGCTAAACAGACGGCGCTCTTCCATCAAGGGCTGTGCGATGAGCTCAAGGACGCCGTGGCTCATATTGACCCTCAACCCAAGACATGTGAGGGCCTTATCAACCTGGTATTACGGCTGGAACATAGGCTAAGTGAAAGAAAGGGGGATCATGGGAGAAAAGGAAAATCCCTTCCATCCTATGTGACGGTGGGAAGTCCTGAAACTTCCACCGCATCCAAGGGAGAACCCATGGACATCGGCGCAATACGAGCGAGCCTCACAGCCACGGAGAAAGAGTCACGCCGTAAACAAGGATTGTGCCTATATTGTGGCAAAAAAGGCCACTACGTACGTGAATGCCCTGCCAAACCGAAGACGTCACGTTATCGGGCCAACCGGTCGGTAACAGCCGTGGTGGACATACCGGCGGAAAACTAGAGGACTCCAAGACCAGAGAAGGGGCATCTCGGAGTCACTCATCCATCCCTTCACTTTCCAACTCGGTCACTAAGGGACAACGACACCTGTTTATCACGGTGCACGTGGGAGTGCATGACCAGTGGATACCCGTTGTGGCCATGGTGGATTCAGGGGCCACTGGCATGTTTATGGACCACAACGAGGCATGCAGGCTAGGGCTAGTGCTTCTTCCCAAAGCTGTACCCGAAGACGTCTATGATGTAGACGGAAGGCGATTGGTGACGGGGCCCATCGGGCAGCACACGGGGGTCCTTCCGATGAGATATGGGTGGAACCATTTGGAACAAATCGATTTTAACATCATCCGAGCGCCCCAATATGGCGTCATATTGGGATTGCCGTGGCTACAGAAACACAACCCCTTTGTGGATTGGCCAACACATCGCATCGAAATGACGTCACCGTATTGCATCCTGCATTGTGGAATAAGAACGGAATCCCTTGACGCAGATGAGAGCGAGAGTCAGACGGTGGCTACAGCGGCAGAAAAAGATGTGGCTCTCCCCCAGGCTTATCACAGTTTTGAGGATGTATTTGATGAGGTGAAGGCGGAAGTGCTACCACCACATAGACAGTTTGACTGCCAGATCGACCTGGTGCCAGGGGCCAGCGTTCCCAGCGGCAGGCTGTATGCCCTGACGGAGCCTGAAAACGTGCATCTCCGGGGGTACCTGGATAAACTCCTCAAGCTAGGATTCATCCGCCCGTCCAAGTCTCCGGCCGCCTCGCCACTCTTCTTCATCCCGAAGGCTAATGGGGAGCTGAGAGCCTGTGTGGACTTTAGGGCATTGAATGCGATAACCATAAAAAATCGGTACCCCTTGCCTCTCATCAGTGTACTTCTGGAACAGGTCAAGAAAGCTCGTATCTACACCAAGTTGGATTTGAAAGGGGCATACCATCTGGTGCGCATGAGGGACGGAGACGAGTGGAAGACCGCCTTTAAGACCAGGTTCGGCCTTTTTGAGTACCTCGTCATGCCGTTCGGTCTGTGCAACGCCCCGGCAGCCTTTCAGTACTTTTTGAATGAGGTATTCAGAGAGGAGTTGGATATCTACGTGGTCGTATATATCGACGACATCCTCATCTATTCGTCCAGTGTGGAGGAGCACGTACACCACGTCAAAGCTGTGCTCCAAAAGCTGAGGGAAAACATGCTGTTTTGTAAACTCAGCAAGTGTGACTTCCACGTCACATCCGTGGAATTCCTCGGAGTGATGCTGAGTCCAGAGGGACAGGAGATGGCAGAACGAAAGATCAAGGCGGTGAAAGAATGGCCGGTGCCCCAAAGCGTGAAGGACGTCCAAAGTTTCATTGGCTTCGCCAACTTTTACAGGCGGTTCATAGATGGATTTTCAGGAGTGGTGGCCCCAATCACACAGCTACTGAGGAAGTCCAAGGAGTTTGTCTGGTCCCCTGAAGCGAACAAAGCCTTTGAGGCCCTGAAAAGCGCCTTTGGTAAGGCGCCGGTGTTGGCTCACCCCGATCCGGATCTCCCCTACGTGGTGGAAGCGGACGCGTCGGATGTGGCGCTGGGGGCTATCTTGTCCCAACGCAACCACGACACAGGGGTGCTTCATCCCGTTGCGTACATGTCCCGCAAACTCAACGACGCCGAACGCAACTACCATATTGCGGAGAAGGAGCTTCTCGCAATCAAGGACGCCTTCACCGAATGGAGGCATTGGTTGATGGGGGCAAGACATGTGGTATCGGTGTACACGGACCATCGGAACCTACAGTTCATGACTGCCACTAGACACCTTTCTCCCAGGCAGCTGCGGTGGATGATCTTCTTTGCGGGGTTCAACTTCCGCATCACATATCGGCCGGGGACGGAAAACCGAAAAGCGGACGCCCTGTCCCGTCAATCTGCAGTTAAGGAACCATTGCCTGCGACCGAGCGTTCCATCATTTCCCCGAGGATGGTATTGGGGGTTATCCAACCGGATACTTTCCTGAGGGGAATAAAGAGAGGGATCAGGTCATTCGCATGGCGGAGGTGGCTCCTCAGTCACAGAGAATGGCAGCTGAAGGACGGGATACCCCTGAAGGGCAGGTGCCTATTGATACCCACGCCTAGGCTAAGGAAACAAGCATTCATCTGGTGCCATGACTCTCCATGCGCAGGTCATTTGGGCTTTGAAAAAACGGTGGCTAGCATGGGACGGCATTTCTGGTGGCCAACCATGAGAGTGGATGTCAGGAGGTGGGGACAGGAGTGTCCTACGTGTGCTACCATGAAGGCCGACCATGGCCGAACCCAAGGGCTCTTACATCCACTTCCAACCCCGGATAGACCATGGGATAGCATATCACTGGACTTCGTGGTGGGCCTACCGGTAGACCAGGGGATGACGGCAATACTGGTGGTGGTGGATTACTTGACGAAAATGGGGCACTTCATCCCCTGCAAGAGAGTCCCTACGGCCGGGGAATTGGCGTCACTACTCCTAAAGAATGTGGTACGACTGCATGGATTACCTGGGGTGATCGTGTCGGACCGGGGATCGCAGTTTACTGCGCAATTCTGGAAGACTTGGTGCACTGCGCTGCATGTTAAGACCGCCCTGTCCACCAGCTACCACCCTCAAACGGACGGCCAAACCGAGCGCCTGAACCAAACGCTCAAACAGTATCTGCGATGTTTTGTGGACCAGGGCAGGGAAGAATGGGTCGACTTGCTATGGGTTGCAGAGATAGCCTATAACAACGCCACTCACAGCTCCACACAGTCATCTCCGTTCTATAGCAACTATGGCCAACATCCCAGGTTCTTGCCATTTCTACATCCGTTCAGAGAGGACAGGATTCCCGCCACAGCGGACAGGGTGGCACACATAAAAGACACATTGATGCGCTCAAGGGCTGTCCTAATAGAGGCCAAGAGAAGATACAAGGCTGCGGCAGATAGGAAGAGAAGGCCCGGGCCACTGTACCGCACTGGAGACTACGTCTGGATATCCACAAGAAACATGAGGTTTCGAAAGAACAGTGTGTTCCATCCCAAGTACATGGGCCCCTATCGAATTACCAAGTGTATGGGTCCCGTGAACGTGAAGGTGTGCTTGCCCCAGTCATTGCGGATACACCCTGTCTTTCATGTATCATTGCTCAAACCAGCACCCTCCAAGCCGTCTGGGACACCTCGGCCGGTATGCGTGGAGTCGGAGGTGGAGTATGAAGTGTCGGGCATACGGGCGTCCAAATGGCGCAGGGGGAAGCTGTGGTACCTGGTTGCGTGGAAAGGCTATGGCCCGGAGGAGCATTCATGGGAACCGGCTGAAGGGGTTCATGCTCCGCGCTTGGTCTCCTTGTTCCATCGGCGTTTTCCTGCCAGCGCTGGACCCGTGGGGAGCCGCTGAGAGGGAGGATGTACTGTCAAGAATTCCTGTCATACAAGGGAAACACGCCCTTATGTAAACAGGAGAGCTGTTACATAACTCAAGGAAAACACGCCCTTATGTAAACAGGAGAGCTGTTACATAACTCAAGGGAAACACGCCCTTATGTAAACAGGAGAGCTGTTACATAACTCAAGGGAAACACGCCCTTATGTAAACAGGAGAGCTGTTACATAACTCAAGGAAACACGCCCTTATGTAAACAGGAGAGCTGTTACATAACTCAAGGAAAACACGCCCTATAAAGGGAGGAACCGGGAGGTACAACGCTGTCGGATATTGTGTTCACACCGACGTACCTGCTTCGTGAAGAGCAGTGTTCCGGAGTGGTGCTCCAGTAAGGCAAGAACGGAGGTAGGTCGAGTCGTTACTCCCTGGGCCGTGTCTTGCCCCATCGTCACCTGTGAAGGACCCGGAAGCTCTACCGGTCAACCATTGAGCTTCGCTTTTTGACTCGGCTGAGTCCAAGCGCAGTGGCGCTTTTGCTGGTTGGAGTCGTAACTCCCAGCCCGACCAGAGACACAGGGACTGCCAGCTGTAACGCACACCAGGAGGTGTTTGCCGCGTTACAGACTCGGAAGTCCACAGGATCGATCGAGCGGCTGCTCTCGGTTCAGTCTTCTTGCTTGTGATTGGGGTATTGGTGACGCATCACCAGGAGGTGACTCCGCGTCCCGGTGCAGTCTGAGGAAGAGGTTGAGCGGCTGCTCCCTTCAGGTAGAGACCCCGGCTGGGTGTTTCCCTGACTCCTCGATTCTCCCCAACACTCTTCGTGCCCCTCACAGCCTACCGATTGGCATTGTCGGCCATTTCATTTCTGCCCTCTGTTGGCATACGCCGGGACCGGCGTATATGCAGAGGACGGTTAGGACCATCCGTGCTGTGGGCTGGTAACGTACTTAGCCTGGAGGATTCCAGTGACTATAACTTGTTTATTCTTTGTATTATATTTGCCTTCATTAAAACAACTAACCCTTCACTAGTGGTTGCGTCCTCATTGTCGTGTCTGTTAAACGATCCTGAGACGTTCAGGGCGTTACAATCTCATCTATGCATTTGATGGCTGAAAAAAATTGAAGTGCAGACTTAGTGAACAATTGGCCTGTCTGGAATAGGTGGTGTAGGTCAGGTGGTACTTACTAGGCTTTGTTAGTATTTGGAATCAGAATGATCATGGAACACTGGAGTGTTCATAAATAAGTAGACGATCCATCTGATTAGATAGGTCAATTTTATTGCACTTGTTTTTTCCTAAAATGTTCTTTGACTTATTTTTCCAAATGATTTATTATTTTTCCCACAGCACTCCTTAATGTTGGTCTCTTTCTTTATTATATTTTACATGATCATCAGCACCACCCAGGGGCAAGAAGACGGGGTCGGAGTCGGCGGGGGAACCCCAGGACCGCTCCTCAACTGAGGCTCCTGCAGCTGGCCCCAGTAAGTCCTCCATTGGTTAGATTGACATTTATATTTCCCTAAATGTTATGTTACTGCATCTTTTTTTCCCAAACTCTAAATTATGGTTCCACTTTCTGAATCTCTTTTTTACAAAAGTTTACTTCTTTGACCTTGACTATCTGTTTACTAATTCTGTTTATCCCTGCCTCTAAGTTGCTTCTAACTCCCTCTGCTATGACTCTGTACTACTAATACTACTACTACTATTACTATTATTACTCTGTGTGTAGCGAAACTTGCACAGTTGCCCACTCTTTAATAGAAGGTTTTCTTTGCAACAATAAAACTCTGATTGACCAATAGCTCTAGCCACTGGGTCCTGTCCTTTGGGTTGTCCTCTTCAAGTCTTCTCAATGTTGAGGCTTTGACAATTACCACAAACAAAATGCCCAACCAGATATTTGACTAGTATTTTTGATCGGATAGTACATGATACTACTATTGTCTAGGATTCTGCAGAGCCACATACAGAACTATGCACAACAAAATAGGATGTTGATGCTGATGGGAGGTTGGATCTTACTGATCACACCTCAGTCCGAAGAACCCAGGATCCCCTGACCGACTAGCTATAGTGTCTCACATTAGGGTCCCACTCTCGACCCCCATCATGAAGACGATACACAATGTTGATGATGACTGAGACAGAGACAACCCAGAACATAATAACAAACACCATTTTGCTCCAGCCATAGTCAATAAGCCAGCAAAAAGCCTAACATTAAAACAGTAAACATTTACAAGTGCATGATTGACAACAAGAACAAGAGCCAAGATCTTTTGAATTCTGGAAATACCCCTCACCGTAGAACGTAGAAATACTGGTTACATCATCTTGCATCCAATATGCTCTGTAAATCTCTGGTTTGTAGAAGGGAATCTTCCGCCTATGATATATGAGAAAAACGCTGCGAGTTAGCCGTTAGATAGTATACTGGTGAATGCTAGCATTTTGCAGGCATGCCAAAAAGTGTGACATGTATGTGTGATGACTAAGCAATATAAACTAAACAAAGTAAATAAGTTGGGTTTTTTTCGACCTCTTCACTTGTACGCAACAGTCAAGCGGCTTTAAAGGCATCTACTGCACATGTCAATAAGCTGGCAGGTATAATATGCACCAAAAGAGTAGTAGTCGACATGATGAATCTAAAAGGGTTACTCATGACTCAGGCTAACTTTCAAAAGAGTAGAGTAGGACTACATGACCCTAGGAAGTGGAACCATATCCTACTAGTGTCTGTCTACTGACTGTACTTACTGTCTAGTGCTGATGTATGTTGCATCGCATTAACTTTTTTTTCAATGTTCCAAGTGAACACTTAAAATAGGGGGAGGTTTACAGGCATCTAAAAAATTTGTGATGCTTTTTTCTAGGCACACTACCATCCACCAGTGCCGTCGGGGCCAGCGATGCGGCCATTCCGGAGGGGGCAGGCGAACTGGCGGCACCTGCAGGAGACATAGGGCCCAGGGGGGATCCAGCAGCAGTGGCCGGCGGCGGTAAGTTATATTCATTACTTCTTGACATTACAGCTAGATGGAACTGTGTTCACTATTTCACTGTACTGTGCGACTTATTATACAACGGTTGAAGAAGACACCCTTTACGTAGCATTACCAGCGTGAGTAGAGTAACCAATGGCCTCTTCTATGTGACTCCAAAATCAGCTGTGAATGTTTTATGGAGAAGACAAACTCAGATCAGATGACCTTCATGGATGTGTTAAACAAAGAGGGAAAGCACTAAGGGTGGAAGGACGGGCGAGATAAACAATATGACTGACTGGCAGAGAAGGATATGTTGTTGGAAGCATGCATAGGTGGCTGATAGTAATAAGATCAGATGCATGGGTTGTTGAAGGATGGGTGGAAGGTGAAAGAATGCCTGCCTGGGTGGGCGACACAGTATGGGTGGATAGTACTAGATAGCAAGAATCAGCGGTGTTTTTGGTTCAAACTCAAAGCCAAGGCAAGGAAGGAAGGAGCAGAAGCATGGGTGTTTGTTGGTGAAACCAACTAAGGTTTGTTAAGAGATATATAAAAAAGGATAGATGTTTACTTTAATGGATGTATGCCTGGATGTACTATCACCAAGAGACAGTATAGGTGGAAAGTGTCACTGGAGATTCTTACTTTGAAGAAAATGTAAAAGAAACTGCGCGACAGTAGCAAAGCCTAGGGGAATCAAGGTAGTATTATGAGCATACAGTACACTTGCAGTAGTTTGCAAGCACGTCATATATTATCAAGCGGAAACCCCTTCCTCCCACTCTGGGGACCACTCCCTACCTATTATTATTAATGTATTTTCGATTGGGGCAGCCAGCCTGCAAAGGGTGGCCTATCTGTTGTTTATGGATATTGGTTACACAATCAATGAAAGCAAAGTACCCTCTGCAGTAGCGGTTGGTGGTGGGATTGTTGGCGGGCGGTGACATGGGGAGGGGACGGGTGGGTGGCACTGGCGAGTAAACTGTGTATTACGGCCAAATACAGGTAATCAACATAAAAATAAATAAAATTATTTTCAAGGTGCGCACTGCACCGCCGAATGCGATGCAGTGTGTGCTACTGTGTGCAGCAATGTTTTTTTTTTAATGTATTCTTTAATTACCTGTGAATGTCCTTAATCCATCGTTTACTATCCCCACCCTGCACCTTCCCACGTCACTGACCGGCAGCACTCCCACCACCGACCGCTACTGACCTGATGTCGTATATCGTATTAGCACTAGCAGCATCTATAATATGAATATAAGCAATGATCGTTGGATCCGATAAATAATCAGCCTTTTTGTAGTACCCATGGCAGGGTGTAAGTGAAATTGTGCATGCCATTTGCCCTCATGTAACAGAGTATGACCAGTGCCAACGGCCGTAAGGCGTCAGACAAAAAGATGAGCTTCCCCACCTGCAGACAGTAGTAGTAAATAAAACTAACGTGAGTCTGCATCATGTGGCTCATATCTGTTTCTCTTGGGTGCAAGCTTAGCTGATGGACCTGGCATGCCGCCTACAACAAGGTTATGTAATTGGGCTAAACTACAGATAAGAACAGCACGACTGGTGTACCGGAGTACATACATAGTACGATTATATTTATAAATAATGTCTGAAACTGTCACAAATGTTAGAGTCCAAGGAAGTAGGATTAGAGATACTTACCCCACCACCAAATCACAAATGTTATGAACTGTGCTTGCTAGTGATACTGTGACACTATGTGTTAAATGATTTTAGTGTTCCTGTTTTGCTAAGAGTATTGGCTCCAACATGTTCTTTTTCTTTCTTGATATAGATGATACTCCTTCCACTAAACCATCAAGGAAGGAGTTGGCCGCTAGGGCCCGGCGCCGGAAACTGGAGGCCATCTGCGAGCATTATCGCCGGCTGGTGGCTCAGGAGGAGGAGGAGGAGGAGGCGGCTGCAGCTGCAGCCTCCTCCAATGCCCCGGGCCCCAGTCAGGCCCGGCCTCCACTTTCACGGCGCCGTGGTCCGGCATTCGCCCGCCGCCGCGCCTCTATTTCCAGCACTGCTGCCCCCCACCCTGGATGTAACTGTAGGGCATTTCGCCGCCAGCTGCTCCGCCGGATGGCCCGCTTGGAGGAGAACATGGAGGAGCGGGTAAAGATCCTGGTGGACAAACACCTTAAGGCCCGCCGACAATAGAGGACCTCGTCGTTTGCCCCTTTTTTAATTCCTTTTGTTGGTGGGTGGGTTTGTGGGCGTTGGGGATTTCTACGGACATTGGGACTTTGGACTTTCGTTTCGTTTCTTGGGGTTAGGGAGGGGGGTGGGTTAGGTCAGAGCGGGATAGTTTATTTTTGTTAGGGGACATTAAAAATATACTTACTATTTATTTATACGATGTTAATGTTTTGTGGTGGGTTACAGTTTTCCGAATTCAATGTAAGTTACATGGTTGTTTACTTTGTTTCCGTGCTGCTGCATGCCCACAGCCAGTGTTTGATTTAAAAGATCTGCCGATTTTGTAACACACAAACCGATAGATGCAGTACCCCTCACTGAGTTATTTTTAATTGTCATATTAGTACTGTCAGTCTCTCCTCCTAGTCCATACCTCCCACCAAACTTATCTTACTTGTGATTGATGATGACGTTCGGCACACTGATGGCTGCATGGTTGGTTTCCCAAATTGACGGAGTAGATGCCATTATTGTGGTGGTAGTAGTAGACACTGGCAATAGCATTTGAAAAAAGAAAGAGAAAGTCACTTGACAGACTCTGGGAGGAGTAGTAGAACAGAACACAAAGTAAACTACAGCATAGGTGGTCAAGCAGAAGAAGATCCTTGCCCTGCCTTAGTTGAAATTCAATTAGTGTTGCTTTCACCACATCTACCCCAGCAAGCATGTGATCAATTGGTGTACATAGTCATCACATCACACCTCAATATAAATCACACAGCCCGGGGGAAGAGGGTTAGGGATTGATGATTGGATGGGAAGTGGGGTTTTGGGAAAGGTTTGAGAAAGAAAAACAGACAATATGCATGGACACAACAAAAGTAAAACACAATCTTGTAAGACGACCATGATCCATTATCAAGGAAATCAAAGTATGAAGTGAGAGAAAGCAAATGCATGCATGCTGAGGAGGATAACTTTATGGTTAATGATAATGAGTTGTACTATAACTACTATGACCCAATGAGACAGTACAGTCAGGGACGAAATGGAAATTTGCCTTGCCTGTCTGCCGCCCTCAGAGCTCAGACCGAACCCAATTACATGCTGTACCTGGCTTACTTTTATTTTTCAAGCTAGCTAAGGAAATAAAAAAAAAGTTGGATCAATTAACAAACAAACCACAACACACAGTCGTAATGATTGAAGAGAAAAAAGCAAGCAAATAAATGTAAAGACGAATGATGATACTAAAGTTACTGTATTATCCTTGTCCAAATGTGGAGTTGCATCATTCTCGTCATTCCTCTTGGTCCTCCCTTCCATGGACACTCCGCACATCAATCTTGGGTACCACTGCCTGCCTGATGCGGATTGGTAAGGTACGTGTGAGTCATTTCTCCAACTGTAGCACAGGGTAAAGGCCGGCCTGTAAGTGTAGATGGAAAAACAAACAGGGTATTGAAAAATTACAGCATTTACAACAATAAACTCAATTACAGTGGAGTGCAAGACAACACTCTGGAGAGAACACTTTCAGACTGAGGCAGCTTGGATAGGCTACATAGTGTCTACTCTACAGCATTAAGGTACAACAACAACGGGACAGGATTCAGGAGCCAGCACAGCCACAGAACAGGAGAACCGCGGCACAGGCCAGGCACCCTACCCCTTACTTACATTTTGACCGAGCCAGAGAAATGTCATATGCACTGCAGCAACCTAGAATTTTCCCAATGAAGTGACTAAATCAATGCGCCACTGTCCGTCATACCACTACACTCTACTCCAGTCCACACCACTACACGGACATCTAGCCTAGGTCTGCTGTGGTTCTTGTTCAAACTTTTTACCTTTTAAGTCAGCCCATGAAACGCAGTTATTCCATCAATTTTCTCCAATCCAACTGACTCTGTGCAAAGACAGTATGCTCAGCATCCTCATGATGGTGACCGTGTGGTACGTATTCTCCAACACCAACTCAGTCTGTAGTGACTGATTAGGTTTATAATATATTCCATATTACCAAATTGCAACGGATATTGGCCGGCACCTGCAGTGGTAGGAGTACAATGTGGTCATTATTAAACAACAAGGAAACATTAACTGTCACCACACCTGAGTCACTTTTACTTTGTCAATAAACTAGTATAGTTCTACTTCATGGCATGCACAATTCTTCGTAGTCAGCCAGCATCCAATGCAATGCATGCCACCATCATTCACAATAATCACTCATTACCTGTCTTGGTGTTCTCTTTGGCTGTCTGATCTGATGCCTGCCTAGCCTTCTGCCAGTCAGTGATGAGTTTCTTTCGGATTGGAAACAAAATGGAATATAGGTGGAGTCACGTTTCACTTCTTATGGAGGGACTGTTAGAGGCAACCTGTATTGTACTATTCTCCATCTCCATCAAATGTCTGACTTGCTTGAAATGTACTTAGGGAGAGTAAGGAACATGGAGCAGGACCCTGAGGATTGGAGTGGACAGTTATGCACAGACGTGCAACTCCAATAGGGAAATAAAAAGAGGAGACTGTTGATGGATTTGTTGTGAATGTAGATTTTGAACCAGAAAAACAGATACACACAGTCACACACAAATAAAGGAAGGGAGACCAATTTGAAAGCCTAGTTGTTAGGGAAGAGGAGCTCGTCCTCAAACTCTGGTGGTGCGGACAGAAGTACGTCTAACAACCCACTACTTATGTCATCAAAGTCGCTCTCCTCTTCCTCCTGTGATTCACGTATTTTGTACTCTGGTGGTATAAAGTGTTGATTCATTTTGATCATGGTTAACCTCTCAACACTTTTGGGCGAGAGACTGGTCCTTTTGACAGTAACAATGGCCCCAGCAGCACTGAAAACACACTCTGAAGAGACACTTGCAACAGGGCAAGCCACATACTTAATTGCCAGCCTGCTGAGCACTGGCCATTGGCTTCTTTTCCCATACCAATACACCAATGGGCTTTGCTCCATGTAGACCTCTGTTGTGTCATCTAGATAGGCCTGAACCATCCGCTCAATGTTCAGGGGTGCTCCGATTTCCTGGGCCTCTTTTGCCTTTGCATCAGTCATGGATGTGCAATACCCTTTCCGTAGAAACCAATCACCTGCCGTTTTTGTAAATGTGCCTGATGATCCTGTTGGTGCTGTTGATGTTATTGCTGGCAGTGTTGTTGACTGCTGGGAGGCAGACGCACTGCTCTTGGCCTCTGAAGTAGAACTTTGTTCTGGGTGCCCTGCAGTACTTTTTCGGCCCTGGGGGGGGCGGGCCTTTAATGGAGATCCTTTCGTTTTCAAACTCTGTGGCTTCCTCAGCTATCAAAGTTTTGTACTGGGCAACATTCACTTCTGAAAAAGGAATGACTTCATTACTGCGCAGCAATAATTTGTAATGTGGATCCAAAATTGAGGCAGTAATGTAATGTGGATATGACAGAATGTTATTTTGAATCCTTGTATTGTGAGATAAGCGAGCGGATAAGGTGTCTGCCAAATAATGTGCGTCTACTTTGTCATCCACACTTGCGTACATTTCTGACACCTCCTTCAGCTGTTGCTCTAGCATGTACAACAATGGGATAGCTTGGCCCATAGTACAGTCCTCCCTGCTCACTTCACGTGTAAAGACCTCAAAAGGAAGTAGCATCTCTGTCAGGCTTTTGACAAGGTCCCATTGGGTCATCTCAACTCTCATGCCTTTCACTGTAGGATCCCCTGACCTTTTCATGACATAAGCATTAAGTGGTATGTACTGGTCAAACAGACGCTCAAGCATGTAATACGTTGAGTTCCAACGTGTTGGCACCTCTTGGATGAGTGCTTTGACTGGCATTTTATGGTCACGTTGAATGACCCTCTGCTCCTTCCGGGCTTTAAAAGAATGGTTGAAATGTATGCATATTCTTCTGCAGGTGGTCAGTAAGCTGCTGACTTTGCTTTCATTTTTCAGAAAGTCTTGAACAACAATGTTAATGCAGTGTGCCAAACATGGCACCCTGAAATAGCCACCATCTTTCATGGCCCTAACTACATTACTGCCATTGTCCGTGGCAACAAAACCAATGGTAAGACCTCTTGGTCGCAGCCACTCAAACACCTTGCTGTTAAACTCATCTAAAATGTTAACAGCAGTATGAGATTTCTCCATAGCAAACATGGCTACAGTTGCATGTTTGCGAGTGTCTTTAAAAATCTCAGCGGTGTCAACAACACCGTCAGATATCTTATCTTTAACACCCGAAAAAGAGACCCAGTGTGCAGTGATGCACATGTAATCAGTGGCTTGGCAACTGGTCCACATGTCTGTTGTCAGGTGTATACTCTGAACAGCACTCTGTTTTAATGCTTTTCCAAGCATTTCCAGCACGTCGTGATGTAGTGTTGGAACAGCAACTCTTGCGAAATAGTAGCGGCTGGGAACTTTCCATTTTGGGCAGATGGTGGTCACAAACTCAAGAAAACCCACCCCTTCAACAAAAGAAAAAGGGAGAAGGTCCAGTGCTAACATTTTTGCCAGCTTTGCATTGTACAAACGTGCTATTGGGTGGTTGCGTTCGTACTGCCCCTCCAGCCTACCAAACATGCTCAGAATGGTAGGCTGCATGGTATTCCTTCCTGTGGTCAACGTCACACTTTTTGGGCCAGCAGTGCTCCTTGGTGTCTCAGGCTGACTCTTACTCTTGTGCCAATGAGATGTGGCTGAGGATGTGGGCGTTACCACTGCAGTGCTGGGGACAGGGCTACTTTGTGTACCACTAGCACAGAGAATGTCTCCCTCTTCTTCCTGTTCCACCGTGAGTGGACTTTCTACTCGTTTAAGCCCAACACCAATGGTTCCAGTTTTGATGAGCCTAAGGTGCTCCTCCCACTGGATTGCGTGGTGTTTTTTCAGATGGGTCATTTGGCCTCCGGTACCATAGTTTGTACCAAGCTTTCCACGACTAACAGAGGTATGACAAACGGAGCATACAGCAATGTTCTCCTCCTTTCCGCTAACCGTAAATAAGTCCCACACTGGGGAGCTTAACTTTTGTCTCCTGCTGGAGGTGCCACTCCCACTCCCAATGCCGGATGAACTTTAGGTTGTGTGTTGAATTTGACTCTGTGCAGGACCACTACCTACTTCTGCTGAGGTGGTGCTTGTTGGGCTGGATGTAGGACGCTGCCGGCCCTTTGCTAATGTAAATATGGAAGCTGGAGGTCGTGTTGGTGTTACCTGTGTTGGAGGTATGCGTGCTACATCCCTCGCATCCATTTTGGATAGTGTAAAAATGTTGGTCTCCATCTCCTCAGGCCCGGGAGTGACGTTTGTGATGACTGGCTCATCATCATCATCATCCTCCTCATCATCCTGCTCTTCTACATCAACATCCATAAGTGTAAGGCTTTCTGGAACCTTCCTTTTCCCATGCCTGCTCTTGTGATGTGTTTCCCTCTCAGACTCAGTTTGTGGCTTCCAAGTGACATCTAGATCATCAGAAGGGGGGCTTGGTGAAGAACTTGATGTACTAACCCTCCTTTTCCTTGCTGGCGATTTAAAAGGCAATGCAACTTCTAAAGAAGTGGCTTCCTCTTCTTCCTCTGCATGAGACTCAATTTCCTGAACTGCCCCTACTTCGGGAGGAACAACAGCTACTATTGCGGGCGGTGGCTGCGGCTGTTGACCACTTATCTGCTGTGTTGATGATGTTCCCTCCTGCGTTGATTGTGTACTACTTTGAGATAGCGATAAGTTTAGTTCAGGCTCAGCAACGCTGCTTTCCACCATAAGGCTGGCTACCTCTTCCACACTCATCTGCTTGGGCATGGGTTGGCGGGTTGGGCCCACTGATGTGGAGGTGCTGCCCCCAGCTTGGCCCCCCGACACCGCTGCTGCAGGCGTCATTTTTGGTGTACCAAAAAAGGTTTTGGGAGGCACACCAGACTTAAGTGACACTTCCTTCTTCTTCTGTTCCTTCTTCTCCATGGCAACTTTCTTGGTACCGGAGGACCTGCTACCTGCTTTCTTTGGGGGCATCTTCAACAGATGTTAAAACAGCACTCAGTTGCACAAGTTGCAGAGATGCCTGGTTAGGTCACTGACACGTCATGTTGTGTACAGCGTTAGTGGGCAAAAGAACGATGGATTTAACCCAGATCTATTGACTGGGGGAGAATGTCTGCATTGTCAGCATTCCGTCCATCATTTGTTTGTTGTAACGCTTTTCGCCCTAAGTAGGATGGGTATTCCCAGACGTGGGACCCGTGCTCACTACGCCACTGGAGTCAAGCTATCCTGGCTGATGACGGCTGATAGCCAGAAACCGGTCCTAGGATGCTTGATTCCGGTCCAGGGAAGACATGGCTTGGCAGTTCGGGCTGGACTGTTCCCATGAGGCACAGGGTCAAGACTGATTTGCATTTGGCCATGTCTGAACTGGGGTGGCGTAGTGGGCAAAAGAACGATGGATTTAACCCAGATCTATTGACTGGGGGAGAATGTCTGCATTGTCAGCATTCCATCCATCATTTGTTTGTTGTAACGCTTTTTGCCCTAAGTGGGATGGGTATTCCCAGACGTGGGACCCGTGCTCACTACGCCACTGGAGTCAAGCTATCCTGGCTGATGACGGCTGATAGCCAGAAACCGGTCCTAGGATGCTTGATTCCGGTCCAGGGAAGACATGGCTTGGCAGTTCGGGCTGGACTGTTCCCATGAGGCACAGGGTCAAGACTGATTTGCATATGGCCATGTCTGAACTGGGGTGGCGTAGTGGGCAAAAGAACGATGGATTTAACCCAGATCTATTGACTGGGGGAGAATGTCTGCATTGTCAGCATTCCATCCATCATTTGTTTGTTGTAACGCTTTTTGCCCTAAGTGGGATGGGTATTCCCAGACGTGGGACCCGTGCTCACTACGCCACTGGAGTCAAGCTATCCTGGCTGATGACGGCTGATAGCCAGAAACCGGTCCTAGGATGCTTGATTCCGGTCCAGGGAAGACATGGCTTGGCAGTTCGGGCTGGACTGTTCCCATGAGGCACAGGGTCAAGACTGATTTGCATATGGCCATGTCTGAACTGGGGTGGCGTAGTGGGCAAAAGAACGATGGATTTAACCCAGATCTATTGACTGGGGGAGAATGTCTGCATTGTCAGCATTCCGTCCATCATTTGTTTGTTGTAACGCTTTTCGCCTTAAGTGGGATGGGTATTCCCAGACGTGGGACCCGTGCTCACTACGCCACTGGAGTCAAGCTATCCTGGCTGATGACGGCTGATAGCCAGAAACCGGTCCTAGGATGCTTGATTCCGGTCCAGGGAAGACATGGCTTGGCAGTTCGGGCTGGACTGTTCCCATGAGGCACAGGGTCAAGACTGATTTGCATATGGCCATGTCTGAACTGGGGTGGCGTAGTGGGCAAAAGAACGATGGATTTAACCCGGATCTATTGACTGGGGGAGAATGTCTGCATTGTCAGCATTCCGTCCATCATTTGTTTGTTGTAACGCTTTTCGCCCTAAGTGGGATGGGTATTCCCAGACGTGGGACCCGTGCTCACTACGCCACTGGAGTCAAGCTATCCTGGCTGATGACGGCTGATAGCCAGAAACCGGTCCTAGGATGCTTGATTCCAGTCCAGGGAAGACATGGCTTGGCAGTTCGGGCTGGACTGTTCCCATGAGGCACAGGGTCAATACTGATTTGCATATGGCCATGTCTGAACTGGGGTGGCGTAGTGGGCAAAAGAACGATGGATTTAACCCAGATCTATTGACTGGGGGAGAATGTCTGCATTGTCAGCATTCCGTCCATCATTTGTTTGTTGTAACGCTTTTCGCCCTAAGTGGGATGGGTATTCCCAGACGTGGGACCCGTGCTCACTACGCCACTGGAGTCAAGCTATCCTGGCTGATGACGGCTGATAGCCAGAAACCGGTCCTAGGATGCTTGATTCCGGTCCAAGGAAGACATGGCTTGGCAGTTCGGGCTGGACTGTTCCCATGAGGCACAGGGTCAAGACTGATTTGCATATGGCCATGTCTGAACTGGGGTGGCGTAGTGGGCAAAAGAACGATGGATTTAACCCAGATCTATTGACTGGTGGAGAATGTCTGCATTGTCAGCATTCCGTCCATCATTTGTTTGTTGTAACGTTGTGTACAGCAGCAGGACGTCGGTCTGGCACCACAACAGTGGATGATGATGACACACCTCCTCTGTCTTTTGTGCACCTAAAAGCAAAAAAGCCAGAAGAACATCAGTCAAAAGACCCATAATTTAATATATAACTTATTATTGTCTGGTGGGTGGTCAACACAATTATTAAATTTTATGAAGTCAGTGAACAACATCACCAGTATAGACAGCCATTAAGACTCTTAAGAAACTGACAAGGCCAGGGATCCTGTTGTATTTGTACTGTGTACACTGAGGAAGAAGAATAGCAAGGAACAAAAACATAAATGTAGTCTAGCCTGTTTGACCTAAATAAAAGTGTGAATCTTATGGGATGGATGCAGCATCAGGGAGCAACAACACAACGAACATATACACATAAAAACTAAAGGCATTTATTTACAACACCCAAAAAGTGAAATCTAACCCCGTAAAAAAGTATAGGCCACATTTTACAATTCAATCCAAAGCCATGATGTTGAAATTCAATGCACAACACAAAAACAGTTGTTTACATTCCATGCACCCGCCGTGATGATTGCTGAGTTGTACCCCTGGGCCTACTGTACGACTAGGCCACAAGTTTGGACGCCTATGGCAAAGGCACAATGCATGCCTTCCTAAAATGGCCGCCACACACATGCTCAGCCCACCCACCACAATAATAATAAACAAAAAGTGATTGCAAAGGACAGGAACAGGAAGTTGTAGTGTCTGTGGAACTTAATCCCTCTCATAAAAATGTTTTCCAGACAAATAACAGCTTCTCCGTGCTCCAAACCTACAGCTCAATGACAGCCTGAGGAGTTTTTTGTGCAGAAATGCACAAAAAAGCGTTTTCGAGAAGGGTCTATGTTGCTCGCGAGATATTGTTTGCCAGGTTGCAAAAGCTGCGTGTTCGGGATCGCGAACTGTACAAAAAGGCTTTCTCGCGTGCGCGAACACGCATATTGCGAGCGCAAAAATGACGAAAACTGTAAGTCCGCGTTGTCGCGCTGTGCAGAGTTACCGAAAGTTCGCGAGCTGAATCCCTTGCCTTACATGCTGGCCAAAAAAGCCCAATTTGTTTAGCACACACCCAAAAAATGCTATTCCACCCCAAACACACCTTTTGCAATAAAATCCAAAGCATCCATGGAGTAAAGGAAAATCACCAGACAACACCAACTGTACATTTAAATCACGCACCACAGATTGGAGGCTGACTACCTCTGGGTCTACTGGAAGACTACTGGGCCACAAGCTTGGAACCGGATGGCAAAAGCAAGCACACTGCTTGGATGGCTCCACAAAATGGCCACCACACACCCACAACAACCACAAGAAATGGGAGACAGTCAATGTACGCCTATGGCAAAGGCACAATGCATGCCTTCCTAAAATGGCCGCCACACACATGCTCAGCCCACCCACCACAATATAAACAAAAAGTGATTGCAAAGGACAGGAACAGGAAGTTGTAGTGTCTGTGGAACTTAATCCCTCTCATGAAAATGTTTTCCAGACAAATAACAGCTTCTTCCTGCTCCAAACCTACAGCTCAATGACAGCCTGAGGAGTTTTTTGTGCAGAAATGCACAAAAAAGCGTTTTCGAGAAGGGTCTATGTTGCTCGCGAGATATTGTTTGGCAGGTTGCAAAAGCTGCGTGTTCGGGACCGCGAACTGTACAAAAAGGCTTTCTCGCGTGCGCGAACACGCATATTGCGAGCGCAAAAATGACGAAAACTGTAAGTCCGCATTGTCGCGCTGTGCAGAGTTACCGAAAGTTCGCGAGCTGAATCCCTTGCCTTACATGCTGGCCAAAAAAGCCCAATTTGTTTAGCACACACCCAAAAAATGCTATTCCACCCCAAACACACCTTTTGCAATAAAATCCAAAGCCATCCATGGAGTAAAGGAAAATCACCAGACAACACCAACTGTACATTTAAATCACGCACCACAGATTGGAGGCTGACTACCTCTGGGCCTACTGGAAGACTACTAGGCCGCAAGCTTGGAACCGGATGGCAAAAGCAAGCACACTGCTTGGATGGCTCCACAAAATGGCCGCCACACACCCACAACAACCACAAGAAATGGGAGACAGTCAATGTACGCCTATCGCAAAGGCACAATGCATGCCTTCCTAAAATGGCCGCTACACACATGCTCAGCCCACCCACCACAATAATAAACAAAAAGTGATTGCAAAGGACAGGAACAGGAAGTTGTAGTGTCTCTGGAACTTAATCCCTCTCATAAAAATGATTTCCAGACAAATAACAGCTTCTCCCTGCTCCAAACCTACAGCTCAATGACAGCCTGAGGAGTTTTTTGTGCAGAAATGCACAAAAAAGTGTTTTCGAGAAGGGTCTATGTTGCTCGCGAGATATTGTTTGCCAGATTGCAAAAGCTGCGTGTTCGGGATCGCGAACTGTACAAAAAGGCTTTGTGGCGTGCGCGAACACGCATATTGCGAGCGCAAAAATGACGAAAACTGTAAGTCCGCGTTGTCGCGCTGTGCAGAGTTACCGAAAGTTCGCGAGCTGAATCCCTTGCCTTACATGCTGGCCAAAAAAGCCCAATTTGTTTAGCACACACCCAAAAATGCTATTCCACCCCAAACACACCTTTTGCAATAAAATCCAAAGCCATCCATGGAGTAAAGGAAAATCACCAGACAACACCAACTGTACATTTAAATCACGCACCACAGATTGGAGGCTGACTACCTCTGGGCCTACTGGAAGACTACTAGGCCACAAGCTTGGAACCGGATGGCAAAAGCAAGCACACTGCTTGGATGGCTCCACAAAATGGCCGCCACACACCCACAACAACCACAAGAAATGGGAGACAGTCAATGTACGCCTATGGCAAAGGCACAATGCATGCCTTCCTAAAATGGCCGCCACACACATGCTCAGCCCACCCACCACAATAATAAACAAAAAGTGATTGCAAAGGACAGGAACAGGAAGTTGTAGTGTCTGTGGAACTTAATCCGTCTCATAAAAATGTTTTCCAGACAAATAACAGCTTCTCCCTGCTCCAAACCTACAGCTCAATGACAGCCTGAGGAGTTTTTTGTGCAGGAATGCACAAAAAAGCGTTTTCGAGAAGGGTCTATGTTGCTCGCGAGATATTGTTTGGCAGGTTGCAAAAGCTGCGTGTTCGGGATCGCGAACTGTACAAAAAGGCTTTCTCGCGTGCGCGAACACGCATATTGCGAGCGCAAAAATGACGAAAACTGTAAGTCCGCATTGTCGCGCTGTGCAGAGTTACCGAAAGTTCGCGAGCTGAATCCCTTGCCTTACATGCTGGCCAAAAAAGCCCAATTTGTTATCACACACCCAAAAAATGCTATTCCACCCCAAACACACCTTTTGCAATAAAATCCAAAGCCATCCATGGAGTAAAGGAAAATCACCAGACAACACCAACTGTACATTTAAATCACGCACCACAGATTGGAGGCTGACTACCTCTGGGCCTACTGGAAGACTACTAGGCCACAAGCTTGGAACCGGAAGGCAAAAGCAAGCACACTGCTTGGATGGCTCCACAAAATGGCCGCCACACACCCACAACTACCACAAGAAATGGGAGACAGTCAATGTACGCCTATGGCAAAGGCACAATGCATGCCTTCCTAAAATGGCCGCTACACACATGCTCAGCCCACCCACCACAATAATAAACAAAAAGTGATTGCAAAGGACAGGAACAGGAAGTTGTAGTGTCTCTGGAACTTAATCCCTCTCATAAAAATGATTTCCAGACAAATAACAGCTTCTCCCTGCTCCAAACCTACAGCTCAATGACAGCCTGAGGAGTTTTTTGTTCAGAAATGCACAAAAAAGCGTTTTCGAGAAGGGTCTATGTTGCTCGCGAGATATTGTTTGCCAGATTGCAAAAGCTGCGTGTTCGGGATCGCGAACTGTACAAAAAGGCTTTCTCGCGTGCGCGAACACGCATATTGCGAGCGCAAAAATGACGAAAACTGTAAGTCCGAGTTGTCGCGCTGTGCAGAGTTACCGAAAGTTCGCGAGCTGAATCCCTTGCCTTACATGCTGGCCAAAAAAGCCCAATTTGTTTAGCACACACCCAAAAAATGCTATTCCACCCCAAACACACCTTTTGCAATAAAATCCAAAGCCATCCACGGAGTAAAGGAAAATCACCAGACAACACCAACTGTACATTTAAATCACGCACCACAGATTGGAGGCTGACTACCTCTGGGCCTACTGGAAGACTACTAGGCCACAAGCTTGGAACCGGATGGCAAAAGCAAGCACACTGCTTGGATGGCTCCACAAAATGGCCGCCATACACCCACAACAACCACAAGAAATGGGAGACAGTCAATGTACGCCTATGGCAAAGACACAATGCATGCCTTCCTAAAATGGCCGCCACACACATGCTCAGCCCACCCACCACAATAATAAACAAAAAGTGATTGCAAAGGACAGGAACAGGAAGTTGTAGTGTCTGTGGAACTTAATCCCTCTCATAAAAATGTTTTCCAGACAAATAACAGCTTCTCCCTGCTCCAAACCTACAGCTCAATGACAGCCTGAGGAGATTTTTGTGCAGAAATGCACAAAAAAGCGTTTTTGAGAAGGGTCTATGTTGCTCGCGAGATATTGTTTGCCAGATTGCAAAAGTTGCGTGTGCGGGATCGCGAACTGTACAAAAAGGCTTTCTCGCGTGCGCGAACACGCATATTGCGAGCGCAAAAATGACGAAAACTGTAAGTCCGCGTTGTCGCGCTATGCAGAGTTACCGAAAGTTCGCGAGCTGAATCCCTTGCCTTACATGCTGGCCAAAAAAGCCCAATTTGTTTAGCACACACCCAAAAAATGCTATTCCACCCCAAACACACCTTTTGCAATAAAATCCAAAGCCATCCATGGAGTAAAGGAAAATCACCAGACAACACCAACTGTACATTTAAATCACGCACCACAGATTGGAGGCTGACTACCTCTGGGCCTACTGGAAGACTACTAGGCCGCAAGCACACACTTCCAACAAAGGTAAATCACACACACACACCAACAGTGAAATACACCACAGCCACGTTTAGCATTTCAATCCTATGCCATCCATGCCCTACATGATGTAGAAATTCTACAGACACCACAAAACATGGACCCATGGGTACCCTACTGGCTGAAATTGCAGAGAAAAACAACTAAGCCCCTATTGAAAGTAGTACAGGCCACCCACCACAACAATAATTTTTAAAAACAATAAAAATCCCAGAAAAATGTAGGTACAAACAAGCCCCAATGAAACAAACCCACCAATTCTCCAACTTACTTGTAGTAAATTAAATCTCAAATCAAAAATTCCTCAAATAAATCCAATCCAATGGTATGATGCAGCAGACAGACACAAAAAGTGATCCTTCCAGCTCCAAATCCAAATGAAAGTGAACAACACATGCACAAAGCACGTGGGAGGAGCCTGCTGGACAGGAACAGGAAGTTGTAGACTCTGGGGCACTTCCTTCCTCTTGAAACAAGCATTGGCATAGCCAATAGGTCTCGCTTTTGGGACCTTATAAGTATTTAGTTATGCAGCACAATATCCTTGGTACAACAACATCAACTGTTGCATAGCTAAACACTTATAAGGTCCAAAAGGCGAGACCTATTGGCTATGCCAATGCTTGTTTATCAAGACAGTGAAATAGAGGCAGTTTAACAAGCAGAAAGCTATTCTGGTATTTTACTGACCTCTACTGGTTGTTTTGTATCAAGAAAGATAAATAGAGGCAATTGAACAGAAAAAAAAGTCCTGAAGCGGAAGCAGACAAGTCCTAGGGCTAATCTCCACAGCCCACAAAAGTACATACACATATAAGTATATACTAAAGTATATACAAGAGGTCTCGAATGCTCGACCTAAAGAAGCCGCGACGATGGCCGCGCTTACGGCAGTATTGCGTATGCATCCAAGATCCTGTTAGCTAGTAATTGCTCCAGGTTCGATTTCAGGGATTTTAATTGTATGTTGCGAAAATAGGTTTCACTAGGGTGGTAGGATAATCCTCAGTGTTCTTCCTCCGTAAAAGGAAGTAGAGCTTCTGCACTGCTTGTGAGCGTCAGTACTCAGACGCCAGGTTCAAACAAGCCCTTCTCCACCACTCGCCAGACATGTCACAAACCGAGTTATGGTCATCTTCTGGGGGTTTATCGACATTTGTTGCTTGAAACCTGTTAGGTTATAGGGAAACAAAAGCAGCACTCCATATCCGATTCGAAACACTTTAAATTTTGCACCACTGTTTCTGGCGTATATCCACTTAGACTAGATTCGGACTACTGCCTCGCATGTATAACCGTGGGACCAAATGCCATCCAGCTAAAATGGCCATCATAATTATTCAGCTGTTATTACCCTTAAATCTATGAATAGGCATGCGATGCTAAGCCTACCCAGGGCTTCTTTCCCACAAAATGGGCAACTGCCTCTTAGCTTCTGGGCAATGCAGTAGAACTAAAGAATGCAAGGACAGAACGGCAAGGACACTACGGCCTGATTTCCATTGATGTATAAAAGCAAAATACATTTAGTTATTACATTTGCAGTCCTTGATTTTACAAAGCAGTGTATGCTGGTGCCCCAAGACAAACCCAAAGCTGGTGAACAAGGCCTTAACCCATTCTCTTTACAAGTCAAGATGTACGAGGCATCTCTCGTTTGCAAAAAGCACAAAAAAATACGAAAACGAAAATTCTCAGCCAAATAAGCCCCACAATCTGCGTAAGCAGAGGCGTCAGGAGTACCACCCATAAATTGATGCCGCCGAAGGCAGAGGCTAAATCGCAAGAACATTGAAACAAGATGAAACTTATAACCAACAGCCTGCATACTGCAGCAGTGAGTTAAACCCGGGATGCTGACACCCTAGGGAGCCGTTTGTCACAAGCTCAAAACCCGGAAATATCAATCCAGCCCCTCATCCTTCCGTGGTCGATAAATAATTATCAATACATCTGGGAAAAGTAACATCGATTGTTTATAGTGCTAAAAGACTAATATTTTTGAAAAAAAAGCTACCATTTAATTCACACTGCAAACGAGTAGAAATTGCTATTAGTTCAACAACAGCTGGGAAACATAACTACACAGGCGAGATTTCGATTGATTGTTCCAATGCATTTATTTTTACCGCATCATTGCGCCAGCACACTCCCCTTTGAACTGGCACCGGGCTGAAGTGGCTAGAGAAGCGTGGCAGGCGCACAAACACTCAATTACCAACAGACACAGGTGTGGATGTTGCACAGTGAGCAAGCATGCTGTACAAAATCGTTCTGTATTCTCAGTCGTCCAGTAGATTTGGACAGGCGTTTGTTTCTTGCAGTCTAGGCGCTACTTTTCTTAAACTCTTAATGGAAAAAACTCCATATATTCAAAGGTGGTTCGTATCCATGAATTCTAATTATGGATTCACATAAGAAGTAGAGCTTCTGCACTGCTTGTGAGCGTCAGTACTCAGACGCCAGGTTCAAACAAGCCCTTCTCCACCACTCGCCAGACATGTCACAAACCGAGTTATGGTCATCTTCTGGGGGTTTATCGACATTTGTTGCTTGAAACCTGTTAGGTTATAGGGAAACAAAAGCAGCACTCCATATCCGATTCGAAACACTTTAAATTTTGCACCACTGTTTCTGGCGTATATCCACTTAGACTAGATTCGGACTACTGCCTCGCATGTATAACCGTGGGACCAAATGCCATCCAGCTAAAATGGCCATCATAATTATTCAGCTGTTATTACCCTTAAATCTATGAATAGGCATGCGATGCTAAGCCTACCCAGGGCTTCTTTCCCACAAAATGGGCAACTGCCTCTTAGCTTCTGGGCAATGCAGTAGAACTAAAGAATGCAAGGACAGAACGGCAAGGACACTACGGCCTGATTTCCATTGATGTATAAAAGCAAAATACATTTAGTTATTACATTTGCAGTCCTTGATTTTACAAAGCAGTGTATGCTGGTGCCCCAAGACAAACCCAAAGCTGGTGAACAAGGCCTTAACCCATTCTCTTTACAAGTCAAGATGTACGAGGCATCTCTCGTTTGCAAAAAGCACAAAAAAATACGAAAACGAAAATTCTCAGCCAAATAAGCCCCACAATCTGCGTAAGCAGAGGCGTCAGGAGTACCACCCATAAATTGATGCCGCCGAAGGCAGAGGCTAAATCGCAAGAACATTGAAACAAGATGAAACTTATAACCAACAGCCTGCATACTGCAGCAGTGAGTTAAACCCGGGATGCTGACACCCTAGGGAGCCGTTTGTCACAAGCTCAAAACCCGGAAATATCAATCCAGCCCCTCATCCTTCCGTGGTCGATAAATAATTATCAAGACATCTGGGAAAAGTAACATCGATTGTTTATAGTGCTAAAAGACTAATATTTTTGAAAAAAAAGCTACCATTTAATTCACACTGCAAACGAGTAGAAATTGCTATTAGTTCAACAACAGCTGGGAAACATAACTACACAGGCGAGATTTCGATTGATTGTTCCAATGCATTTATTTTTACCGCATCATTGCGCCAGCACACTCCCCTTTGAACTGGCACCGGGCTGAAGTGGCTAGAGAAGCGTGGCAGGCGCACAAACACTCAATTACCAACAGACACAGGTGTGGATGTTGCACAGTGAGCAAGCATGCTGTACAAAATCGTTCTGTATTCTCAGTCGTCCAGTAGATTTGGACAGGCGTTTGTTTCTTGCAGTCTAGGCGCTACTTTTCTTAAACTCGTAATGGAAAAAACTCCATATATTCAAAGGTGGTTCGTATCCATGAATTCTAATTATGGATTCACATAAATATATCCTTCAGTACATTGCATTCCATGAACCTCCTGAAGACGTGCCCCTCAGACACGCAGTGCACGCAAGCAGCAGATTTAAACATCGGCAATATGTTCTGCAATGAGGCTGCTACTGAAGTCCTTCTTTCAGTGTACACCACGCCGACATTCTAGGCCCCGTTAATGGATTATAAACTATCAGAGCTGATAATTGAAACTTGGACCAGGTCGGTACGCCTGGTCTGACTATGCTGTCGCTGTCCTTGTACCGGACAAGAAACTAGCCTCAGCCGCTCTGAAGAGGGCAGAGCCTTTCAAGCAGAACCCTGACGATGTAATGCTGAAAAAACCTCTTTAAGAACAGTGCATATTTAATCATTATCACATTTTGGCGCCCAGTGATCAATTTATCAACTGTTAAAAGTTTATAAACTACTGAAATCAAACTCAATGTGAGTAGTTTTCAAGAAATGTGTCACAAACAATAACAAGCAATAACAAGACAAGCCCGCCGCTGGAAAAAAACATGAAGCTGACGAGGAGGGAGTGGGAGGGGCTTTCACTGAAAGTGACACGGCAGTGAAAGGAAAACAAACAAGCCCGCTTGGCAGGGCAATTTAAAACGACCCATTGCTCATTGAAGGTGGGAACAGGCTATGCGTGCAGCCAGAGAAAATAAACAAACGAGAGGGGAGGGGGGAATGCCAGCAACAGAGGAGCCCGCGAAAGTGAAAGTGATCACGATCCCTACGAAGGAAAGACACATGGCGCTGCGCGCGTGCACGTTCACGTGCACTGTAGCTTTAGGCCACGGCAGCACTTTGAAAAACCCAGATATAAAATGTCTCTTAGAGCCTTTGGCTCACGAGACCTAAAAAAAGAGTTAAAAAAATTAAAGGACTCTTTCTTACACAAAAGACTACAGCAAGATCACAATCTGAGGAGTTTTCTGAGCAAAATGATCATTTTAGAGAAGGTTTTATGAAGCTCGCGAGATATTCTTTGCCAGATTGCAGTTTTTCCATGTTCGGGATCGCGATCTTACCAAAACAGCCGCCGGAAGTCAGCTCGCGCGCACCAATGACGTATTCGGGGTCGCACACTCTCGCGGGCTTGGGCAGCCATAGTACAAATCTCGTGGCGCTCGTGAACAGACAGAAAAGCAAGTTGGCGACCGCAGAATCAAGGTAAGATGTTACCGCGCGCGCGAGAATGAATATTGAGCGCGCGAGGAAGCAAAACTACCACGCTACGCGCTAGATTGCGTAGCAATCTGCAACTTCGCGCTCTACGCGAATCGCGAAGTTACCTAAACTTCGCAAGCTCCGCGAACGGAGCGTAGTTCAACGCCCAGGCTTAAACATAATACCCAGGACCCTGGTAGTAGGGCTTCCTACTGCTATTCACAAATTTAGAGTGATTAACAGCTCCTGCAACTAAAAGTCTCAAAGAAAACAAGCATTGGCAAATTGGTTGGCATTGAGTGGAGTGGTGTAGAGTAGAGTGGCATAGAGTAGAGTGCATAAAGTGGAGAAGAATAACCTAGAGTAGAGTGGAGTGGCACTGAATATAGTGGCAGATAATTTAGTGGTATAGAGTGGTTCAGAGTGGAGGGGCATTGAGTGGACTAGCATAGTGTTGTAGAGTGTAATCCAGTGGTGTGGAGTGACAAAGACTAGAGTGACACAGAGTAGAGTTGCATAGAGTGGAGTAGCACAGAGTGAAGTGGCGGAGACTAGAGTAGTTTACACTACAGTGGCAGAGAGTGGAGGTGTGTTAAGTGCAGTTTAGTATAGTGGAGCAGTGTAGAGTAGAGTGCCGTAGATTGGAGTGCTATAGAGTGGAATGACACAGAGTGGAGTGGTATTGAGTGTCATGGAGTGGTGTATAGTGGTATGGAGTGGTGTAGAGTAATGTGGAGTGGCATAGGGTAGAGTTTCTTAGAGTAGAATGGAGTGACTTAGAGTAGAGTAGAGTGGCATAGTGTAGAGTGGAATAGAGTAGGGTGTCATAGGGTGGACTAGCATAGAGTGGTGTAGAGTAGCGTATAGTGCAGTGTCATAGAGTGGAGTGAAGTAGATTACAGCAGCATGAAATTGAGTGGCATAAAGTTGCATATAGAAGTGTGGAAAGGTGTAGACTAGAGTGGTGTAGATTGGAGTTGAGTGGTGTGAGGTGGCATGTCGTTGAGAGGCATAGAGAGCAGCATAGAGGAGTTGTAGAATGGAGTGGCGTAGAGAAGAGGAGCGTGAAGTGGAATAGAGTAGCATAGAGTGGAGTAGAGTGGTATAAAAGTGAGTGACATAGAGTAGAATGGGATGGAATAGATTAGAGTGGCATAGAGTGGCATTGAGTAGAGCGATTTAGAGTGGACAGGCATAGAGTAGCATGGAGTAACGTAGAGTAAAGTGCCATGAGTGGACTTGAGTGGCATAGACTGGAGTTGAGGGGTGTAGTGTGGAGTGGCGTTGCTCTGAGTGGTGTAGATTAGCATATAGTAGAGTGGTGTATATTGGAGTAGAGTAGTATAGATTAGAGTGGTGTAGAGTAGAGTGGAATAGAGCTGAGTTGACTAGTGTAGAGTACTGTGGCGCAGAGTGGCATACACTTGCAATGAGTGGTATGGAGTGGCATGGAATGGAGTAGAGTGGAGCTGAGTGGTGTAGAGTAGAGTGGCATAGATTGGTGTAGAGTGGAGTTGAGAGAAGTAGACTTTTGTGGAGTGTGTAGAGTGGAGTGGCATAGAGTAGACTGGCAAAGAGTGGAGTGGCATATGGTGGGGTAGAGAGGAATGGCACAGAGTGCAGTGACATAGAGTGGTGTGGAGTAGCATAGTATTAAGTGGTGTAGAATAGAATGGCATAGAGCAGAGTGACAGAAAGTAGAGTGGGGTGGTCCAAAGTGGAGTGGAGTGGCATTCAGTAAAGTGGCATAGAGTAGAGTGGCAAAGACTAGAGTGGAGTGGGGTGCAGTGGAGTGAGAGGAGTGGCATGGAGTGGAGTGACGTAGTGTGGCGTGCAGTGTATAGAGTAGCACAGAGTGGAGTAGCATAGAGTAGTACAGTTTTAGGTGCAAGGAACTTAAACAAGGAATCAAACTTAAAATCAGTGCAAAGGTATGAGGCATAAAGGGGAATGGAGAACGCAGCACGAGAACTAGAAAAACAGAGGAAATGTCAATATAAAAATATTCAGTGTCGGTCACAGCACAATCAGTGCATGAACACTTATCAAGAGGAATCAATCTGTGCTTTGTCCATGCTCCACAGAAAATCAAGGAAGTGACGCCTGTGCTGGCCAATTAGGAGGCAGCAATAAAAAATGCCAATGAAGCCAATGAATGGTAAGCAACAGGCAGGCTCCAAGCTCCTAATTGTAAATGATACCACTCGCAAGCGAGAGTGCAGGAATGCGCTGTCGTCGGTGAGCCATAAAACGGACTAGTCTGTTAATGGGTAAAGAGTCCATGACACCGGCAGCCATGTGTTTTAAATGCCCTGAAAACTCCTGCCGATGTCTCACACAGTTCTACCCTTCAACCGGCTAACCCATGGTCAAGTCTTGGACATGGATGTTCCTGGAACTGAGGATATGGGGCAATAGCAGTGAGACAGTCACAACCCATGTATTTACTATGCATGAGATGAGTTGTGATTGTACAGGCCCACTTTGCAAGGCTGTGGCAGCACGACATAGTAGTCATCTGGTTCAAGGTGTGTGTTGCATCTACTTCTGGTAAAAAGGGGCAGGGATGCAATGCAAAAATTGTGGTGATTACCCAGCACAATCTCATGGACTGGTTATACTTCTCAAACATTTACCACCTGGTGGCGTCAGATGGAGACCATTAACGGGTGGTCACAATTGTACGACCACTCACAAAGCGTTCATGCATCTCCTTGAAAGCCAAATTAATTGGGATGTGCCAAAACTCTCAGGCGAAACGTGAATTACAAGAATGCTTGATTGCAAATTGAGACATGAAACTTTGTATGTGTGTTATGTCCGGCATATGTATAAGCGCGTGCACCTCTCTCTATGGGCCAAATGTATGAAAGCGTTACCCATTCCGTGTCTATTGGGAAACGGGTTCGTACATATGGCCTTTGGTACATGATTTGCACGTGCATATTCCTGTTGTTATTTGTATGTAAGCAGTCATGCCCGCCCCCCGCCGAGTTCTAGATCCTGGGGGAGTTAGAACCGGCAGATGCGAGGGAACGGAGCAGCGAAGGCTGAGCCTGGTGTCCGCTCCATACTCTGGTGTTTCAACTCATAAAGAAGTTCGCTTTCATACTGCGTGGATTGATCATCATTACAATGTGCAATTGCAAAGTTCTTGTCGTACATGCATTAACCTGTTCATATATTTTTTCTGTTGTCCCTGCTAGTGGCCGATCAGTGTCACTTCACAGACTGGGGATGTGGTTCGTCGGCTAGAGTGCCGACTTTGGTCCTGGAGACCAGGGTTCGAGCCTCGAGGTTGCGTCCACATCCTGTGATTCTGGGCAGATCACTTAATCTCCCCCCCGTGCCTGAATGTGTAATGTAAACACGATTGCTCGTGTAAAGGGCTCCAATACCTTCGGGTCGAGTTCGCGCTATGCCGGGCCCCGGGGGAAGCAGAGTCGCAGACTAGTCTTCTCCCGGGGTCATTCGCGCAGGGGTAGGACCAGGTAGGGTCAAGGGGTGGAGTCAGGGGGTGGGTATAAGAGCGCCGGGGAGGAAGGCGACTTCCTCTTCCTGCGCTCGGCACCATCGAGAGGGTTTAGCAAAGGGCTCTTCCTGTGCTCTGCACCATCGGGAGGGCTTAGCAAAGGAGGGGTAGAGTTCTGGGACGTAGTGTAGGGCTAGGGCCTGGTCCGGTGATCGTCATGTCCGGTGGTTTGGAGTGGCGTCGGGTCGGTGCGGACGAGAATTGCGGACCGAGCGGCACACGGAGGAAGCGGCGGGATGGAGATCTCTGAGGAGGTGAGGTGGGCTTTGCTGGTCTTGGGGCGTGCAGGGCGGGAGCATCTCCTCCGGCCCGGTGTGCTAGGGGAGGCGTGGGTGGGCTTTGAGACGGCCCCGCGGGCGGCGTCGGCGGGGGTGGCGGCGGCGGTAATGGCATGTCAGGAGGAGCCGCTGCCGCCGCCACCGCCGTCTCAGTCAGGACTGCGCGGGAGGGGGCGGGGCACTCGGCGCTCATGGCAGGCGCGCGGAGGCCGGCGTAGGAGCCTGCCTCCGCGTCTTCATTTCCCCCCGCTTGAATTTCATGCCCTCGGGGCTGAAGGGGGCGTGTCTTCTGCTCCGGCCGCGGAGGAGCAGCTATCGGGGGCATCTTTTGAAGCCGGTCGGGCCGGATTGGGGGAAGGTGCGGCGGACATGGGGGCTGTGGGGCCCGGGGATACTCTACTGGTTGCTGGGGATGCGGAGGCGGTGGCGGTTTTGGGAGGGGGAGGCATGGTGGCTCCCGGGGGGGCCGAGTGTGTGGTGGTTGTCGCGGAGGGGGCAGGGGGGTCGCGGGGGCGGCGGATGATGGGCCCCTTGATCTGTCTCGGGGGTCTAGGGCCTCTACCCCATGTTTGGCAGGGACTGGCGTGGGGGGGCAGGGAGGGGGGGCTGTCTCTGGACCATCTGGGGGGGTTTTGACACAGGTGGTGCCCACACAGTCTGGTTTTGGGCCGCCGGGAGGGGGGTTTCTGGGCTCCCGCCCCCCCCTCCGCTCCCGGGTTGGGGCGCTTGGACGTGGGAGGACAGGCTCCAGGAGCAGCGCATTTTGGCGCAAGTGGCCGAAGCGAGGCGGGTGGATCAGAGCGTGCGGAGGGTGGGGGCGGTGTGGGAGGGGGAGGACGAGGGGCCCCCGACGCCCACGTCAGAGGAAGAGAGGTGGGCGGAGCAAGAGGAGTTGATGAGAGCGGAGAGGGCGAGGTCGCGGGTGGGGGGGAGTGTCAGGGGGTCGCGGGGGCAGGCAGGGACGGCCGTGACGGCTTTGAGGCCCGATGGTGCCGGGGCCCACTCAGGTTCGAGCGGCCTGAGGGGTAGGGGGGATCCAAGCCGGCGGCTGTTGGCAGAGTCCGGGGGAGTACGGCGGGGCGCAAGACGGCCCCATGTCGCCATCATGAAGCAGTAGGGCGGTCTGCGGCGGCCATCTCTCCGGCGCGGGAGCAGGCAACGGAGGCGGGGGTGAAAGGGTCACGGGTGTCTGGCACTGTGAGTGGCAAGGTTGTGAAGAGAGCGGTGAGAGAGGTGCTGTGGGTGCCGGAAGGTGTGGAGGCAGAGGTGGAGTTGGATTATGGTGAGGAGAGTGAGGAGCTTGAGGACAGGGAGGTGAGGGATGACTGTGACCTGACGGGCGCGGGCAAGGACAACAGAGAGGTTGGTGTGTTACAGGTGCCCCAGAGACCGGCGGACAAAGAGACGGCAGTGACACGACGGGCAGCCCCCTCCGGAGGACGGCCCAGCGAGCGACATCCGACATTGGCAGGTGAGCAGGCTTGGTGGTCTGTGTGGGATGGTGGCCCAAAAGGTGGGAGGAAGAAGGCTTGTAGGTCGATTGGGGTGGGAGAGGGTTCAGTGAGGGAAGTTGGGGAGGCTCCGAAGGGCGGGCTCGCGAAAGGGGACAAATCGGTCGAGGGCAAGGTGGTGACTTCGGCAGGGGTGCAGACAGAGAAGGATGACGGGCCTGGTGATAAGGGGGACAAGTCAGGGGTTAAGCTCCCGAAAAAGCTGCCCTACATGGGTTTGGCTATGCCCTTGGGGTCGCATCTGTCCGAGAAGATTAGGGGTAAGATCTGGAAGCACGAATACGTGGACGTGTTTAAATTGTTGCATAGGGAGGTGCAGGCCAAGGAGGGCTCAAAGGAGGAGGAATGGGAGCTGACTAGGTGGCCGAGGGTACCCGTGACCATGGAGAATTGGACCTCGGCATTTCTCATTTATGCGAGCATATATTGCGAGAAACATCCCGACAGGGCAATCGCATTATGGAAGTATATGGACATAATTAGGAAGGCTCAAATGCTGTTTGGGGGTTTCGCCTGGCTGAGTTATGATGAGGAGTTCAGGGCGTGGGTTAGAGCGAACCCCGAGAAGCATTGGGGTGAGGTGGACCAAGAATTATGGATGCAATGGATGGCGTCAACGCATTCCTCAGCATCGACGCACACGGCTAGTGGTTTGCCAGTAATGTACCGGTCTTTTCAGTTGCGTCCCACCCACAGTGGGGCGGGAGGAAACGCAGCAAGTACAGGGGGCGCAGGACAGGCCAGCAAGCCCGGCACTTGCAATACTGGGGCCTGTTGGAGCTACAATCGGGGATATTGTTCCAGGTATCCGTGCAAGTTCAAGCACGAGTGTTCTAAGTGCGGGGGGAAGCACGCCCTTACGCAATGTTTTACGCTCACCACTCCTTCCGAACAATGGAGGAATTCCAAAGGTAGGGGCAAGCTGGACAGAAGGGCCCCTACACCGGTTAAGGTGGAGGCGATGGCCCCATGGCTCTCCCTTTACCCGGACAGGGAGGCCGCCTTGAAGATTCAGTGGGGCTTTACGGAAGGTTTTTGGGTTGGTTATCAAGGTCCCAGATCACGGAGATGGGCTGACAATCTCAAATCAGCGAAGGAATTGCCGGGGGTGGTGGTGGCCAAACTCTTGAAGGAGGTGGAGGAAGGGAGGATTGCGGGCCCCTTTTATGACTGGCGGATGGAGGATTTGATTATTTCTCCGTTGGGGGTGGTGCCTAAAAAGGAGGAGGGTGAGTTTCGCAAGATTCATCACCTTTCATGGCCAGAGGGACAGTCTGTGAACGATTTCATCGCGGAGGAGGATTCACGGGTGCTTTATGCGTCGGTGGATGATGCGATCCGCCTTGTGCGGGTGTGTGGGCCGGGAGCGGAATTGGCGAAATGTGATGTGAAGTCGGCTTTCCGCTTGCTGCCTATACACCCTGCGGATTTTGCGCTCCTCGGAATGCAGTTCGGGGGGGCCATCTTCGTGGACAAAGTCCTGCCCATGGGGTGTGCGATTTCATGCGCATTGTTCGAAATGTTTAGCACTTTCCTGCAGTGGGCATTTACGCAGCTGAGTGGGCATTGGGATGTCACGCACTATCTGGACGATTTCCTGTTCCTCGGGAGGGTGCGTTCGGGGGACTGTGGCAGGGCTCTGACGGGGTTCCGGGAGTTGGCAAGGCAATTTGGGGTCCCTTTGGCACCTGAAAAGACAAGTGGGCCGTGTTGCGTTTTGACATTCTTGGGCATTGAGCTGGATTCCATTCAGTGGACAGCGAGGCTCCCGGCCGCAAAGGTAGTGGAAATTCAGGAGTGTCTCCAATGGGCGATTGGTGAGAAGAGGATCGCGTTGAGGGCGGTGCAGCGGCTGTTGGGGTTCTTGAACTTTGCACGCAGGGTGGTCAGGGAGGGACGGACGTTCTGCAGACGGCTCGGCATGGCCATGTCGGGGGCAGTGCTTCCACACCACAGGGTCAGGATCTCCATGGGAGTGAGGGCGGATCTGCGGACATGGCTGTTGTTCTTGATGGATTTCAATGGGGTGTCTTTGGACTTTGCGTTGGAAAAAACGGTTTGGCAAATCCAAATTTACTCTGATGCGGCTGGGTCGGCTGGTTTTGGCATTTTCTGGGATGGGAGGTGGTGCGCAGAGACCTGGCTGGATCACTGGATGAAGCAGAGGAGGAGCATTGCATTTTTGGAATTCTTTCCTTTGTTGGTGGCTCTTGAAGTGTGGGGTCCCGAGTTTCAGAACAGGGCGGTGTTGTTCCATGTGGACAACATGACGGTGGTCGAGTTGGTCAACCGGCAGAGGGCAAGGGACCTGAGGGTGTTGCGTTTGTTGAGAAGTTTCATGCTGAAGTGTTTGCGTCTGAATGTGATTTTTCGAGCCAAGCATGTTACCGGGGCGAATAATGACATTGCGGATGCTTTGTCTCGTTCGCAGTGGCAGCGATTCCAGCGATTGCCACCTGGAGCGGATCTGTGCAAGACGGGGCTGACGGATGGCATTTGGGCCCTGGGGGAGTGAGGGTGGTAGGCCTAGTGGAGAAGTCTGTTGCTGCTACCACCAGGCGGACCTACAGACTGGCGTGGGCGGAGTTTGGAGCTTTTATGGACTGGAGCAGGGATTCTGCCTCTGGGGAACAGGCGACAGTGGAGCGAGGAGTGTTACAGTTTGTATTGCACTGCATGGACAATGGGTTGTCGGCTGCAACCATTTCAGGGAAGTTGGCAGGAGTGTCATTTTATTGTTGTTTGTTTTTTGGTTTTGACCCTACAAAGAGTGTAATTGTGAGTAGGGTGCTACGGGGTTGGAGCAGGGAGAGAGTGGGGAGGACTGTTCCGAGGGAGGCCATAACGTTTGAGGTGTTGGTCCAGTTGGTGGCGGCGTTACCGCTCTGTTGTTATGAGGAGTTTGAGGTTCGGATCTTTCGCTTGTGTATGATTTGGATGTTTTTTGGGGCATTTCGGGTGTCAGTTGGGACGGGGCAACTGGGTGTGGTTGAATGAGAATGGTGGTGGGAGTGTATGCCCGGTGGCTGAATGGAGGTCATTTGTGCTGGCTACACAGGTAGGGGAAGGGGAGATTTTCTGTCACAGGTCGGGGGCACGGGTGACGGCAGGGCAGTTGTTGGCAGTGCTGCGCATGGCATTGGTGTGTTTGGGTTTGGAGCCGGCGGGTTTTGGAACTCACTCGTTTCGGATTGGGGCAGCGACGGCGGCAGCCCGGCTGGGGTGGTCCTGGGATAGGATTCGGCAGATTGGGAGATGGAGGTCAGGGTGCTGTGAGCGGTATGTGAGGAAGTGATAGGGCTGGTTGCTGAGAGATGGAGACTGTGGGGGATGGGGGTGGCTTCTTTTCTGTGTGTATCTAACATCTGTTTCTCCCTTAGGTTGCGTGGGAGGACCTGGGGCCAAGACGGTCACATGGATTGTGGGGCATTCCTTTGTGCACTGGGCGTCAAAATATGCGGAGCAACAGGTGTACGGCCGTAACCTGGGACTCAAAGGACAACATCACGAGGTGCACTGGTGGGGAAAAGGGGGAATGCGATGGGGGGCACTACTGCCCTGGCTCGCGAAGATGGTCCCACAGAAGGGCTGCCCGGATCTGTTGATCGTCCATTTGGGGGAGAATGATTTGGTTCGGCTGTCGGGTTTGGCGCTCTTACAGTGGATGCAAAGAGACTTGGAGGTACTGAAGCACAGGCTGGCAGGGACTTGCATCGCCTGGACTGAATTTGTTCCGAGGAGAATCTGGAGAGGCGCTGTTAAGCATGGGGCAATTGAAAAGGCGAGACGGAAACTTAATAGAGCAATGCGCGTTTTTTGTGGGGAACAAGACATTAAGGTGATCAGTCACCCGGGACTGCGACTGGAGGAACCACTACTTTTTAGGGATGACGGAGTGCATCTTTCCAGAATGGGGAACGCGTACTACATGATGGAAATGAGAGATGTGGTCAGCAAGCTCTGGAATGAGGCAATCTGGTGTCGCAGGGATGTGTGAGCGGGCGGGGAGGTGTCTGCGTGGTCCCGGCCTAGGGGGTGGGGCAGGTATCCGCCCTAATGGGGGCTACCTGGTTGGCAGTACTTTAGAGGGGTGGGGGGAGTCATTAGTGGGCACACCCATCCCTCGGGGGGGAAGAGTGAACGAGGTGGGGGTAATGGAGGCATGAGTGAAATGGCCGATGAGAGCGGGGAGGATGCAAGGAGGTTTGTGGAATGGTGAGGAACGCAAGGGACATGGAGTGGTACAAAAGGGGAGTGTGGAGTGGGTGAAAGGAGTGAAGGATTATAGAGTTTTGTGGGGAAGTTGTTATTCAGGTAATGTTTGGTTATTGTTTATTGTTGTGCAGCCTGGTCCTAATAAATGGCCTTTTACGCTTAAGACACTGTGTGGTCTGTTTATTGCGCGATGCCGGGCCCCGGGGGAAGCAGAGTCGCAGACTAGTTTTCCCCCGGGGTCATTCGCGCAGGGGTAGGACCAGGTAGGGTCAAGGGGTGGAGTTAGGGGGTGGGTATAAGAGCACAGGGGAGGAAGGCGACTTCCTCTTCCTGCGCTCGGCACCATCGGGAGGGTTTAGCAAAGGCCACCCACCCACCCTGCAGTTGGGTTGGGGTTTAGGGTTGGCTAAAGCGTGCCAGTTTAGGACAGGCTGCGAGGGCTGGCGGTACTTTGGAGGGGTGGGGGGAGTCATTAGCGGGCACACCCATCCCTCGGGGGGGGAAGAGTGAACGAGGTGGGGGTAATGGAGGCATGAGTGAAATGGCCGATGAGAGCGGGGAGGATGCAAGGAGGTTTGTGGAATGGTGAGGAACGGAAGGGGCATGGAGTGGTACAAAAGGGGAGTGTGGAGTGGGTGAAAGGAGTGAAGGATTATAGAGTGTTGTGGGGAAGTTGTTATTCAGGTAATCTTTGGTTATTGTTTATTGTTGTGCAGCCTGGTCCTAATAAATGGCCTTTTACGCTTAAGACACGGTGTGGTCTGTTTATTGCGCGATATAAATACGGAACAACAAAAAAACACACTGAACTGCACAAACGTGGGCTTCGTTGGTAGGTTCCCGAGACCAGCTGTTAAATCATGTTATTTGTCAGCCATGTATTGATAGAAAAAAGGAACCTTTATCGCTGATACATGAGCGTTTGGCATTTCCTTCATTTCATATATTTTTACTTCTTCCAAGTCCCGTCGGGTGCCGGCCTCTTCGCGGCGTTCTTCAGTGTGCCAGGGACGGTCGCTTCCGCTCCAGCCCTGTCTGTCTGCCCGTTCCATCGTGGCGGGCGCTGGCTCACGTCACTCCCTCCTGACTGCGGTCATCCCTGGTTGAGTGGCTGGCATGATTTTTGTTTTCCCTCCTCTCGCTGCCAAGGTCAGGTTCTGTGAGACTGGCAGTTGATAAGCAGCATACTGATCATTTGCTGCTGACAGAACGGGCTTCATGCTTCAGGGCCGTAGGACACGAAGAAAGGCAGCAGCCGCCCAGGAATACCCTTGTCTGAGTCACTTCGAAGAGGGGCGGGGGCTGCTGTGTATTTTATCTCATAGTTTGATCAGGCTGACGATCTAATTTACCTGCAGAGAATCAATTTGGATATATTCCCTGAAGGGCACATCTACAGTGGGGTACATATCCTATGAATACATTAGTAGCCATTAGCATAAATCCACAGCTTTCTTCTGGGTAGGAGACCAGAGCCTCTTCCCAAATGTTTGTTTAGTATATGGCGCCTTATTTAACTAAGGGCATGCCTTTTAAAATAAAACATTTGCTTCATTCCAGAATGCTTAAAGAAGGGACGTGTTTTGTAATAAGGTTTCATTTTAAAAAAATGCATTTAGGTATTTGCAAACGTTGTGCGATAAATATGGGGCCTGGTTTATGGAGAAAAAAATTACACACGGCATGGAGGGCAGACTTACCTGTTTCGGTTCTTCATAAAACTTACCTTTTCGGACAGGTGGACCTTACACCAGTCAAGAGAGACACATGTGAGAGAATATCACTGTCACACGTATGCCTCTTTCAAAACGACATACTTAAAATACACGTATACTCGTGGATTTTGATGCATGCTTTATCTTTTTTATTCTGTAGTATTTTCGCTGTGCTTTTAAAAATGAGTATATTTTGTTATTATCTGCACTTTTAGTGTAGTACTGCACGTGGATGTTTTTAGTGCAATTCACATGAGCTAAAAGTGGGGTGAATGCAGTGGTTCGTATTTATGACTGCCCACTAAGGAACACCTTAGTGTTAGTTCAATAGATTTACAAAGTTAAATTGCTACTCTTACCCTTCTTCTCTGGGACGCTGGTAAAGTAGCTTAGACATTTTGAGAGCATTTCACAAATTCGAGCCATTTGAGCGCCAAAGGTTCACTTAGGTGCACACATCGTAGGGTATTAAGGTACAATTACCTCCTCGCCAGACTGGAGTAATGAACATTACAAGAAACTAGGGCATTACCTCTTAAGTCACTCTTCCTCGTCTCAGTCCTAACAAAAAGAGGCCGACCTCACTTCTTTAGTTCAGAGACAAGAAAGACAAACTAATGAAAATTACTAGTACAGTGGATTCGCGGAGCGCATGAATTTGAAGAACATTTATCTTTTGTGATTTTGTGATAATTGATTTGTAGTTAGAAAGTCGCCTGCACAAGCCTTGATAGAGTTGCCAAGATGTCAAACGGGTCACCTGCTTTCTCTTAAAAAAAAAAATGCATTAGCCAAAAGGTACAAAAGTAAACAAAAGCACCACAATCACATAATTAACATCACTTAATTCATTAATACCAGATAATCTGAAAGCACTCAAGCCATAATATCCAACTACATGTAATATACATTACTATTAGTAAAAGAGCAACAAAAAAGAGCCTTTTTCCTCCCCGATTAAGGCAGCTCATACTCGAGTCGATTGCTCCTCATATCTTTTGTTGAGCCATTTAGTCATAGGTGCCCAAATCTTACAGCCTTTCTCCCTTGCCCGCCAGCCCTTATTTTTATACAGAGCCATTTCCTGTACATGTATACTCAGCAGGCGGTGGAGCCATGCTATATATGCAGGAGGTTCCGAATCCCTCCATGCCGTGGCTATCAATAACCTAGCAACTGCTATTGTAATAAATACAAAATCTCTGTGTGATGTTGATAGCTCAGCTCGATTATCGTACCCAAGTAATATCATCGGTGGGCTGAGAGTAATTGCACAATTAATTGTTTCTTGCCAACATTTTTCTATACCTTTTTTTAGAGGGATCAGGGTGTTACATGCATAAAACATATGAATACTGTCCACAGGGCTGTATTGACACCTTGGGCATTCATCCTTCTCACATTTCCCCCATTCGAAAAGTTTCGCGGGGGTGTAGTACAGATTAAACAGGGTCTTGTAGTGTTGAGCCTTGAGATTTGCTGCTAAAAAAAAATTCTCCCCCAATTCCAGTGGCATATTTAGATCAACCTCATCGTCCCCCATTTTATCTGCCCAAGTCGTCAGGAAGGGTTTCCATAAGTATGTTATAGTAATCCCCAGTACAACTATCCCCCGATATACCATATCCAGTAACGGTATTGCCCCAAGGTTAACAGACCCTTTAGCCAGATTTTTAAGGCATCCCCTTAATTGAATGTATTTAAAATATGACCTACAATCGATTCACAATTTCTGAACTAATTGGGAAAAGGATATAATCTCTAAGTTATTATTGTATACGCTCGCAACACTTTGTTTATACCAGCTCGCTCCCATCCCCGAGCCAAGCCATCGTATGCCTCAGCTGGAAGGAATGAAGAGCTCCATAAAGGAGTATATCCATTATATTTTGAAATTTTCAATATTCGACTAACTTTATTCTATACCTTCCTAGCTGCCTTTAAGCATTTAAATATGGTTCTTTTATATTAACTGGGCTCAAATTGTCTAAGGAAGAGCCCCGTTGCTTCCTCACCGATGGCTAAATGGTAGATAGAGGGTAGACCATCCTCCCTTCTAGACCTATCTGTTATCAGCAGGTCACCTATCTGCTGCAGAATAGCTGCCCAGTGATAGAAAAGTACATTCGGAGCGGGCCAGCAGCCTCTCTGCTGTGGAAGAGATAACAGTCTCTGAGCACATCTTGCTTTTTGATAATGCCAAATAAATTTAGAACACATTGAGTTCATTTTCTGTATTGTGGTAGATAGCAATTCTAAAGGGATTGAGCGGAATAGATATAGTATTCTGGGGAAGATTTTCATTTTCAGTACATTGACCCTGCCTACTATTGTTAGGTGCTGTTTATCCAGCCGTCATAACTCTGTACTGATATCGTCCAGCACTGGGTCAAGGTTATTTGGCCATGGTGCATCCATATCGGATCCTATCCTGACCCCCAAGTACATAGCTGATTCAATCTGGGGCTGATCTTGTATGTTGCTATGTCTAGGACAGATTATCTGTGTCTTCCCCTTGCTCAATTGGTATCCCGATCGGCTCCTGAATTCCTCCACCATATTCTCAATCTCTATAATTGCCGTCTCTGGCTTGGATGTAATAACGGCAATATTGTCCACATAGCCCAGCACCTTGGTCTCGTAGCGGTTAGTAATTATCAGTTCAATTGCGGAGTTCAAAATTATCTGATTAACAAAGGATCCAAATATATGGCGAAGAGAATTGGGGAGCAAGGGCATCCCTGCCTAGCTCCCCTGGCTACCTTGAGTCGTCCCGAGGTGTTTCCCATGACCTGCAGGCTTGCATATGGTCTATAGTACATCGCCCGAATAGCTGTAATCAATTGGGAGCCGAACCCCCTCTCTGATAAAGATTCCCAAAGATATTGCCATGCCACGCGATCGAAGGCTTTCTCGGCGTCTAAGAGGATCACAGCCATTCCGTCGCCTGTAACCTCAGCTACGTCCAATAAGGAGATCACCCGTCTTATGTGATCCGTAGTTCCCCTGCCAGGTATAAAGCCATGTTGCCATGGCAAAGCTAGTTTGGCTATGACCCTCTGAATCCGGTTGGCTAAAGCTTTGGAATAGATTTTGGCATCGGAATTTATCAAAGAAATAGGGCGGTACGAGACGGGCAGCTCTGGTGGTTTCCCCTTCTTGGGGAATATTATTATGTCTGTTTCTCGCTTCCTCAAAGCTGCACGTCTAAAAAGAGATTGTGTAGAAATAGGGCCAAATCGTAATGAAGTAATTTATACAGCTCGATCAGAATTGTATCTGACCCGGATGCCTTCCCTGAAGATAAGGAATTTGGAGCGATCACTATTTCTTCCAATGTAAATTCTGTTTCCACCTCTAATCGTATATCTCTGTTGATTTTACTCAGCAATTGGAAACTCTTCCCGTAGACACTTGTGTAGTATCAATGGGATCTGGTTGGTATAGTTTTTGGTAAAACTGTTCAAAAACTCCCATAATCTTTGCAGAATTGGTTTCGTACTGCCCTTCGGTATTCTTGATTTTGGTTATAGTATTCCTAGATACCTTTTGTCTAGGCCGAAGGGCCAGTAGTCTACCGGCCGTTTACCGATATTCATACATCTCTCTTTGATGTTGTTGATACGCCTTGGCCACTTGTATCTGAAAATAGCTATTTATTGTTGATTTAGCGATAGCTATTTTAATCATAACCTCGCTTAATCTCTGCTGATCCCCCAGACAAATCAAGCTAGTGTGTTCTGTCTTCCACTGTGTCAGTCGTGCCATTAGGGATTTGATCTGATTTCTACACGCCTTCCGCTTCTGGCCAACATAGCTTATCACTTCCCCCCTTAAGCCAGCTTTGAATGCATCCCACACTATAGTACGGGAAGCGCTATAGTGATTCATATAAAAAAACTCTCTTGCCCATTTTTTGATCTGACTCATAAATTCCTCATCACCTAGCAATTTTCTATCGAAGGACCAACAGCAATGTTTCCCTTTCATTCCTTGACGTGTTATTTCCAGCAAGAGTGGGTTGTGGTCTGATAAAAATTTGGGGAAATTTTGTTATCTCCACCTCATCAAGAATCCTAGCAGGGGCCATAAAGTAGTCTAAGTGATCATATTTTTTTTTTTTTTTAAATAATTTTATTGTTTTGTAAAACAGTGAAAACAGTAGGACATTGAAACGAACCTCGTATACATACCCTCAGAAAGAGCACCACCCCATTGCACAATCCCTCAACCAACCCAAGTTCTAATGCATTTCGAAAGACTCCGATTCCCCACCCCCCCACCGGTTCCCTTAGCCATCCGAGTCAGAGGATTCCTCATCGGAAAGAGGCGGTGGCTCGCATATTTCTCCCCTGTACTTGTTCCATGCCCCCCAGACCTTGGCCCACTTGCGGGGACATCCCCGTCTAATGTATACAGAACGCTCTGCAAACATGGCTGCGTCCATTTCCTTGCGCCACGTGGAGAGCAGCGGCACCTCTTCTGCACCCCATTTTTGGGCTATATTTCTTTTGGCCGTTATGATGCCCAGCGTCACCCAACCCTGCGTCTGACGATTAAGGTCATTGGGCTCCCACACATTTATCAAGCAGCGTCTAGGTTCCGGCAACAGCGATATCCCACACACCTGTGACATTGTACGCAGCACTCTTTTCCAAAAGTCTTGAATGATTGGGCAGTCCCAGATAGTGTGGTAAAAGGTTCCCTCCTCCCCACAACCCCGCAAGCAGAAGGGATGTGGCGCCCGGCCCAGCTTGTGTAGTAAGCATCTGGTGTAGTAGGAGCGATGCAATATACGAAGTTGCACCAGTCGCAGCCTTGAGGGTATACCCGCCTCGCGCGGCGAGGCCAGTGCCTCACGCCACTCTGGGTCATCAAGATCGCCCAGCTCGTCAGCCCACCGCTCCCGCAGGGTCCCCATAGGGTCCGGTAGATTGTTGACCAGCTTGCGGTACGTGAAGGAAGTGGCCTTCTTTGGCATATATTCCGTCAGCAACCTGTCCTCCAGCGGGGACGCCTCCGGAACCTTCGCTCCAGGAGCCAGCTGTGTCATTAAGGCATGCCTCATCTGGAGGTAGCGGAACCATTCCGAGGGGGCCAGCTCGTATTGCTGCTGCAGGCTCGCAAACCGAACAACCTCCCCCTTTTGCCACACATCGCCGATCGTCGATATTCCAATGGTATCCCAAGCGTCGAAGCCCTTGCTGTCTCTCAGACGTCCCAGCTTCCTGGCATCCCACAGAGGTGTTAGCTGAGTCAAGACTCCTCGCCATCCCAACCTGGCCTGAGCAGCATGCCAGATGGATATAGTCTGCCGCAGGGGGCCGATCATCCTCGAGATCAGTCGGGTGTCATACAGCGGGGACAGCATACCCCTCTCACCCAGTGCGTCCCTATCCGCCTTGAATGCCGGGTCAGATTGAGGTGCGTGGAGCCACTGGTTGATCACCTTCAGTTGCGCCGCCCAGTAATAAAGCTGGATATCCGGGAGTGCAATTCCCCCATCATACCACCCGCAAACCAGCTTGGACTGCGCTATGCGCGCCGGCTTGTTGCCCCAGAGCAGGCTGGACACCTGTGCCGCTATCGTACGGAAGTAGGCCGGAGGCACCTGGAATGGGGTATTCTCCAGTACATAGAGAAACCGCGGCAGAGCCATCATCTTGAAGAGCGCCGCTCTTCCGACCAGGGTCAGGGGCAGCGCTCCCCAGTACTGCACGTCCCGCTTCAGGCGGTCTATCTGAGGGCTTAGATTGCGCTTGAAGAATTCCGTCTGATCCAGCGCGATATGTATTCCCAGGTATTTGAAAGACTCCTCCGCCACCCGGAGCGGGCAACTCGACGGTAGCCGCGGGAGTGGGCCCCTTAGTACCAGGAGGACCGACTTCGACCAGTTAATGGTGTACCCAGACGCCCGGCCAAAAATCTCGCAGATGTTCAAGAGCGTCAGGATGGAACTCCTCGGGGAGGACAAATATAGCAGTATGTCATCCGCGTAGAGGGAGACGCGGTCCTCCCAGTCGGCGGACCACCGGAGGCCCCGCATCATGGGCTCCCAGCGGATCCAAGCCGCCAACGGCTCAAGCACTAGGGCGAAAAGCAGAGGTGACAGAGGGCAGCCCTGTCTCGTGCCACGCGTCAATGGAAAGTCCTCCGACATGTGTCCGTTGGCCGTGACATGGGCTAGAGGTTTAGTATAGAGGAGCTGGACCCAGGCACAGAATTTCGGTCCGAACCCCAGATGCTGGAGTACCGCGAAAAGAAAGGGCCACTCCACCATGTCGAACGCCATTCGGGCGTCAAGGGAAAGAATAACAGCCGGTTCCTGCAACCGCTCCACGCGGGCCAGCACCCCATGCAGCCGCCTCAGATTGTGAGACGTACTCCTGCCAGGCATAAAACCGGATTGATCCGGGTGTACAATGTCAGATAAGTGAGGTGTGAGCCGGGCGGCCAACACCTTCGCGAGGATCTTTGCCTCCGCGTTGATCAGTGAAATGGGACGGTATGAGGTGCATCGGTCCACCGGCCTACCCGGCTTCGGAATTACCACAATGGTGGCCGTCCGCTGGTCCTCAGGGAGTTCCCCCACCTCAAGGCAGTGCGTGAACATATTCAGCAGGTGCGGCGCTAACGTCTTGGAGAGTCGTTGGTAAAGTTCGATTGGGATGCCGTTCGGTCCGAGCGCCTTACCGGGCTGCAGCGCGCCGATAGCCGCCTGGAGCTCCTCCACCGTGAGCTCAGCCTCAAGCGTCTCTCGAGCCTCAGGGGAGAGCTTGGGCATCTGCAGGTCCTTGATGTAAGTCAGTGCCATCTCCACCGTCATGGTCGAGCTGGAGGAGTAGACTTCACGGAAGTGCTCCGCCAGAGTGCGCACTATTACGCGCGGGTCTGTTACTGTCAATCCCTCATCAGTGCTCAGCTGCGCAATTCCCCTGGCGCCGTCACCGCGCCTGTCAAGCCACGCCAGTAACCTACCAGTTTTGTCCCCCACATCATAAACTGTATGCCTCGAAGCCTCAAGGCGCTGCCGGACTCGTTCCGCGAGGTGCTCTTTGTATTTCGTCTGAGCCACATACAGGTCATGCGAGGTTGCACGGGAGGGAGCCGCGGCCTGGCGGGCCTCCACCGCCCTGAGCTCGATCTCAAGCGACTGCAGTTCAGCTACCTGTTCGCGCTTGTGTTCCGATACGGCGGCCATCGCCCGGCCCCGCACCACCGTTTTGTACGCCTCCCAGAGAGTCGCAGGGGAGGCGACCGAAGTCGCATTTTCCTGGAAGTAGAATTTCGTCGCTTGCACTATGGATTTACTGATCTTTGGTAGGCGAATGTAGCTAGGGCGTAGCGGATAAACGCGACGGCGCAGTAGGTGATAACTGGCGTATTGCAAGAGGATCGGGGAGTGATCAGATATGCCTCTGGGTTGAATGTTAATACTGTCAACATTCTGGAGACAACCAGGGGAACCTAGAAAGTAATCAATGCGGGTGAGACTGTCATGTACCCCGGAGTGATACGTGTAGTGCTGTGCCGTCGGATTATGCAGCCTCCATATGTCCGTTAATCCGATCGCCGTCGCGAAGCCCGCGAGGCGAGACACTCCCCCAATCTTTCCCCTAGGTGGAGACCGATCAGTGAGGTCGTCCATTACCGCATTGAAGTCGCCACCCAATAATACCTCTCCCTCCGGTAGTGCGAGCAGGAATTCACTGAGTGCCGGGAGCGCCGAAGCATGCAGTCCGGGCGGGATATAGACAGACACTATGTTGATGGGCCGGCCCTCCCATTGTACGTGCGCTGCGGCGAAGCGCCCAGCCCCGTCTGTGTGTACACTCAGCACGAGCAAGGGGGACCGACACCGCAGCAGGATACCAACCCCCCGGGACCCTGAGGTGAATTCAGAGTGCGCCACCATCTTATACCCCCATCTGTCAAGCGCTTTAGTGGTGGAGCCAGTTAGGTGGGTCTCCTGGAGCAGGGCCACCGTCGGGGAGCATCTTTTGAGACTATGCAGGACCAGGCCCCTCTTAATTTTATCTCCCAAGCCCCGTACGTTCCATGTGAGTAAAGAGAGGGGTGGCGCCGGAGTCAGAGCGCTGGCAGGGGGTGGGTCACGCTGCATCGCAGACATTACGGTGGTTGGGCAAAGTGACGGAGCATGGTGCGGATAGCGTGGCGGGATGCATGTGCCATGCAATGAAAGTGTGGTGAGTTTAGGTCAAAGGCCCGTGTCCTACAGAACCTCAACAGACAAACAAAACTACATAACATTCCCCAGTCCCCCCCCCTCCCTGCCTCCCTGCCACACGGACTCAAAACTGCCCGCCACCCCAACTCAGCAGAGTGCTCCATTCCCAAAACCCCAACCAGTACTTGCGCTGTAAGGAGCGTGGGGTCCGAGGAAGACCATGACATCCCCTGTCCCCAGGTCCCATCGTTCAGACCCTCTGGCAATAGGACGTAGGTCAGTCCAGCATCGGTGGGCACCAGATATTAGTCTCCGGCTTCACGCCGCCGCTTCGGCATCAGCCGTTGGGTTCCCCCTCAGTCTCCTCTGCGCGCCGGTCGCGGCTCCCAGAGTCCTCCTCACTCCCCATGCGTCTCGGCTTTCGGGCCGAGCGTCCACCACCCGCAGCCGGGCGCCAGCCCTCCAGCCAGTCGTGGGCCTCCTCCGGTGTGTTGAAAAATACAGTTTTGCCATCCGCCACTACACGGAGTCGCGCCGGGAAGAGCATAGCGTAGGGAAGTTCCCGGGCCCTCAGCTTCTTTTTGACCTCCAGGAAACTTCGGCGCTGAGCCGCCACCGCGGCCGTATAGTCCGGGAAGAAGGACACTGTGGAGTTCTGGAGACGGATGGGTGGCGCCACCCGCGCCGCCTGAAGAATGGCATCCCTGTCGCGGAAATTGAACAGGCGGGCCAAGACGGGCCGCGGGGGCGCACCCACTCGTGGTCGGCCGCCGGGCACCCTGTGGGCGCGTTCCACCGAGAAGAAGGCGGACAGGCCTCTGGGTTGCAACTTGGACTTGATCAAGTCTTCAATGTAGAGGTCCATGGCTGGGTGCCCTTCGCTTTCGGGGATCCCTGTAATGCGCACGTTGTTGCGGCGAGAGCGCCCCTCTTGATCGTCCAGCCTGGCCGCCATGCGCTTGTTGTCCGTCTCCAACTGGGACACCTTTTGTAGGAGATAACTTGAGTCTTTTGCTAGGGTTTCCGTCACCTGCTCAACATCCGCAACCCTGGCGGACATTTTTTGGAAGTCCGCTCGGAGAAGAGACACATCCATGGAGATTGACCCCACCGTCGTCTGTACTTGTGTCAAGGCAGCCATGATGTCTTCCAGCGTTACTTTAGGCGTCTCTTTGTCCGTCGCCATCTTCTCGGTGCGCCCGCCACGGTCAGGCGTCGCGGAGGAGTCCTTAGTATAGGCGAATTTATCAAGTTTGCCCTGCGAATTCCCTTTGAGCCCCTTCCCGCTCATGGTCGTAGCCGGTGGCCCTCTCCCTCCCGCTCGCCACTGACGAGCCGGCGGAATGGACCTCTTTGACTGGGTAGCGTCCAACTCAGGCAACACTGCGAAGCGCCCAGGTCTCGGCGAAGTCCGGCATCAGGCGGTCGCACAGCCCTTATTCAGCCAGCCAGGGCGAGCAGCACCTCCTCTCCGTTGCACTCGTTGAGCCCCGCAGCCGGGGGCGGACTAGGATCACCGGGCCCGATTAGTACTTCTCCGCAGGGCCCCTCGCTGCGGTGTAGCACTGTCCTCACCCCTCCACTCAGGCAACGGTTGGTCAGAGGCTGCAGACACCCCGCCTCCGCCTCAGAGACGGCCGCCCTCCGTCGTGGGCATCTCCGTCACTCAAGGCCCCGGCTTTCAGCGCCGATGCAGGCCGCCGCTCACCGGGTCTCGTTGTGCACGCTCCGGGCGCCCGGGCAGCTCCGGATCGGATCAGGCGGCGCCGCGTCGTCTTCGCCTGTGGCAGCAGGGCAGCCACGAGTCCCCACCAGCGCAGCAGGCAGCCAGGATGCGCAGCACCTCGGCTCCACTCCGCCGGCCCCTCCCCGCAGCAGGGGCCGATCAGGATCGCTGTGTTCGATCGTGTCGCCTCCGCAGGATCACCCTCTACGATGTCGCACAGGCCTCGTACATTCGCTCGGGCAACGGTCCGCCCGGGGCCGCAAGCACGCCGCCTCCGCCCCCGAGACAGCCGTGCTCCGACCGGGGCACCTCCGCCACTCGAGGCCCCGGCTTTCAGTGCTGGTGTAGGCCTCGGATCTCCGGACCTCGCTGTTCGCGCCCTGGGCGCCTGAGAAACTTCGGGGTCGGATCGTTCGGTGCCGCTTCGGTTCCGCCGTCGGTACTAGGACCTTGGAGCTGGATCACTGCACGGATGCTGCACGGATGTCAGGGGAGTCGATCTCACCCTCGGAGCCCAACTAGGCTGCGGCCATCTTGCTCGGCTGCAAGCCACGCCCTCCTAAGTGATCATATTTTTGATGAGGGTGTGAAAAGTATGTATATCCGGGGTCCTTCATATTTTTACCTGCCCAAAAATCTACCAGCCCGTGACTATCCTTGAGAGTGTTTAGTGCCCAATTAACTTGTGGTTTCCTCCCGTTATATTGCAGCCCAGCATTACGAGAAATCCCAAGGTGGATGTTAAAATCTCCGCATAATATTAATGGAGTCAACCAAGAAGCAAGTTCAATCTCGAGTTCCTCCCAGATTTTAGGGTCCTCCTGGTTCAAGGCATAAATAGTCCCAATCGTCAACCCCGCACTAAGTGTCACAATTGCTCATCTTCCCATTTATCTGCCATTGTGCGCTTACTAATGCCAACATGTTGTTTAATGAATATTGCAACCCCTTTATCATGGAAGTCTGTGAGGAGCAGGCTACCAACTCATAGCCTCTTATTTGAAGGGCTTGCTTATCACTCCATGGGATATGGGTCTCCTGTAAACAAATAACCTCTGGGTTCATAAACCACAGAATCTCATATACTTTGGCTCTTTTGGCCCTATCGTTTAGCCCTCCCACATTCACTGAGCAGATCCGCATTTTATCCATACTGGGCTATTTGAAAGAGGCATCTATGTTGTGTACTTCTCTGATTTCTATCTGTTTCTTCTATTCCATCTGTTTTCTCAATTTCATTGTACCTTGCCTGGCTTTTTTCCCCTTTAGTGCCACCCCTAGCTCTTGCTAGAGCCAGTTCCACCCTCCCCTACCCTGTTCACTGTTCACTGCAGCATGTCCTGCATGTCTTTCCAACATCTTGGAGCCGACAAATAGCTCAACAGTTGTTGGACCGGGCATCTGTTGCTGGAGCGTCATCTCTCCTGTGAAGACACAACAGCTGGATCCGATGATACAGCATGCTCCAGTCTATATTATTCCCATGTGGTCTCTGTCTGGTCAACTACAGAGACATCGATTGCACGTTTTCTACTACTACCAGCATGGTGATCGAACAATTGCAAATCTTGATGGTAGGTTGGGGGAGCTAAAAACACAGGTGGCAGAAGGAAGGCTATGTAACAGGTACCAGACCAGTCTGGATGTAGGAAGTAGTATGCCTTAGATCCACAAACAAAATAAGTGTGACGTGATGCAAGGAAGCTGCTTCAGCCTCTCATAGACATCTGCAACACTGTAGTACAGTTACTGTGGTCCACTGGCACATCGCCTGTACTTTGTACACAAAGGGGCCAGTGGTCATGGCAACAGAGATAAAAAGGGGTCCATTTCCTTTAGCCGACCTAGAATTTGGATACACATAGTTTGTCGCTGCACTTCCTTTACTATATTCATCCATTTCTAAAGCAGTCCCTTTTGCTTATGGGTCCCCATCTTCATTGGGGTAACAGACTTTGTTCATTAGAGGCATATAGAAGTTTGAAACAAGCTGGGCATGAGCCATTGCGAGAGAATGGCAGCAGTGACAATGGGATCCCTTTTATGTTCTGATGAGGAGGAATCTTGCCACAAACCCAACAGTAAGTAGCATTACTTAGCTGGTGTGTCTGATGCAACATTGGAAGAAATGAATTGTTACTCAGATTTTGCCGGTATCCCTGTTCATGTTGCGGCAAATCAAAACGATAGTGCTTGTTTGCAGCAAGTGATGTAATAGTAATGTTAGGTAAGGAGGCTCCAGGCATTACTTCCTCCACTACCCACATTACCGTAGCGATGATGGCAGCAGTCAAAGTCAGATCAAGGATACAGATTGTACAGCCATTGCACGTTGTCGCAGCGATCTCTTTCTTCTTAGGCAAGCTCATTTTCATCGGCAAACAACAAAATAGTTGTCCTGGGCAGGCGTTGGTTTCTTCACTAATGTTGAGACGAGCAGTCACTAATAGGCTACCCCCTTTGTAGTCAGTCTTTAACCACCCAGGACAGTGGCTCAAACAGTCTCTTTCTGCGCTGAAAAGTCTTTCTACCTGGATCGAAGCAGATATCTAGATGTACCAGGGATCATGTGGTCCAGGAAGACTTCCCGCACCACATGATCCATGGTACATCTAGATATCTGCTTCAATCCAGGAAGAAAGACATTTCAGCGCAGAAAGAGACTTTCAGATGACACAGCTTGTCCTTTCTCAGTGACCAGGATGTCGCTGTGATCTGTCAACACAGCTGGGCTCACGAGGGCATGCAGCATGGAATCGCCAGGCCGCAGATCGTGGCCTTCATCCTGCGACCTGTCTGGAAGGGCTTCCCATACCTGCTGATAGATAGAAGACAAGCTGTCAGTTAACTGGGACAAATAGTCACTCATCCACACGTGAGGTACATCATGTATAGGGCGAGGCTTAGGGATTCCCCAAATATTCATGGGCCTGCCAAACACAACCTCGTATGGCGTAAGGCCAGATTGTGTATGTGGTATTGATCTGATAGAAAGTAGTGCTAGGGGCAGAGGATCAAGCCATTTCAAAGACGTGGAAGCCTGTATTTTAGCCAATTTCAGTTTCAGGGTGGAATTGGAACGCTCCACCAAGCCTGCTGATTGTGGGTGAAATATATCAAACAAACAATGGTTCTGTCGGGTATGCACTATTTCTTTAAACATTGAATCAATCAAAGGTTAATTTCATGAAAGACAAATTCTCATAAGCAACACACATAGAGACCAAAAGAGGGGGTATGAAAAGTTTTATAAATTACTTCATTTATAAATCCCCACAATCAATTTGTATGGCTGTCACTATAAAAAGTAAACTGTAATTTGTGACAAAGTGAAGAGTGGTGCTCAGTGCTATAGTGAGGTGCGTAATATATACAAAGTGACTTTCGTGATAACGACGTTTTAAAAGGCCAGAATACAACGGCTGTTTGAATAGGTCTGTAGACTGAATAAATGAGTCTTTATACAGAGTCTTTCAGCTGGTCCAGGGGATATGTCGACGTTTCAACCCAGGGGGGCATTACTGTCTTAGTCAATGCGGGTCTTCATCAGGACAAGGAAATGGGGGACAGCCTAGAGAATAATAATGTATGGTCAGGTGTGTTGACGTGAGAGGCTGAATAAATCACAGTATGTAGGGTTATAGGGTAAAGGACTCACCAACTGGGGCCCGTGGTGATTCAGAGGGCTGGTGTGTATGCAGTAGCAAAGGGGTACTGCTGGTGTTCTTCCAAAGAGGATATCCTAATTGGGAAAATTCGCATAATAAGATCTCTAATTGTTTAAATTCGGTGATTTACTGAAACTTAATATCGAGGTTGCGGTCGACTTACCCACTGAAGGGAATCGACCACTGTCTTCCGAATTCTAAAGACCTCGATGTGGTGGAAGGTTACAGGCAATCGTCCTGTCTCTTGTGATCACTCTATGATTCTGCGAAAAAGGGGGAGGGGATTAGTCACCTATTGTGAGGATCGCATCTGAGCGATTGCGCCATTAGCTGTTATACTACAGCGCTTACCTCAATGATAATGGTGCCAGGAAAAAATGAATTAGTTCCGGTCCGTGGGTGCAGGCTAACGTCCTATCTGCTCGAGCTTCGACACCAAGTGTGCCGCTGGGCGTCTATTTCATGGTAGGGCAGAGCGCGTGTACGTAGCGTGTGTGGTCGCCTCCAGGGCTCGTTGCTAAGCAACACGCTAAACGTATGACGTACCTCCGTCATATGAGTCAAAGGAAAAGCGTCCCGGTCTTGTTACTAGGCAACCGGCTACGTGGTGCATGCGACTAAATATGCGTCTATGGTAGGGCAGAGTGCGTAGACTCGATGCATTCAATTATGTAAGGGGCATTACAATAGAATCTCATCATGAACAGTGAATGGACAGGTGAACTGGGCGCATTCAAGAGTATACGTGGGGCTCTGAGAGGTGTAGAATCATATAGTTAGAATCCCACCCGATGGAGCCAGCATGGTTGATTCGGACAAATAATAAATTTAAACAACAATATACAATCAAACAAAAATGTACAAACTTTCTTGGATTAAAACAACCAGAGATCAATGCATAGAATCGCTGATACTGCGTTATAAAGTGAGTAAGCTATACATTGTGATTAATGTTACTGAGTTCATGTTTGTGGTCACGACCTGAATGAGTTGAGGATTCTAGAGCGAAGGTGAGTCGAGGGACCCGCAGGCTCATTTGTCGTATGTTTTGTGCATGCAGGTAAACAGACATACCATAGACGCATATTGAGTCGCATGCACCACGTAGCCGGTTGCCTAGTAACAAGACCGGGACGCTTTTCCTTTGACTCATATGATGGAGGTACGTCATACGTTTAGCGTGTTGCTTAGCAACGAGCCCTGGAGGCGACCACACACGCTACGTACACACGCTCTGCCCTACCATGAAATAGACGCCCAGCGGCACACTTGGTGTCGGAGCTCGAGCAGATAGGACGTTAGCCTGCACCCACGGACCGGAACTAATTCATTTTTTCCTGGCACCATTATCATTGAGGTAAGCGCTGTAGTATAACAGCTAATGGCGCAATCGCTCAGATGCGATCCTCACAATAGGTGACTAATCCCCTCCCCCTTTTTCGCAGAATCATAGAGTGATCACAAGAGACAGGACGATTGCCTGTAACCTTCCACCACATCGAGGTCTTTAGAATTCGGAAGACAGTGGTCGATTCCCTTCAGTGGGTAAGTCGACCGCAACCTCGATATTAAGTTTCAGTAAATCACCGAATTTAAACAATTAGAGATCTTATTATGCGAATTTTCCCAATTAGGATATCCTCTTTGGAAGAACACCAGCAGTACCCCTTTGCTACTGCATACACACCAGCCCTCTGAATCACCACGGGCCCCAGTTGGTGAGTCCTTTACCCTATAACCCTACATACTGTGATTTATTCAGCCTCTCACGTCAACACACCTGACCATACATTATTATTCTCTAGGCTGTCCCCCATTTCCTTGTCCTGATGAAGACCCGCATTGACTAAGACAGTAATGCCCCCCTGGGTTGAAACGTCGACATATCCCCTGGACCAGCTGAAAGACTCTGTATAAAGACTCATTTATTCAGTCTACAGACCTATTCAAACAGCCGTTGTATTCTGGCCTTTTAAAACGTCGTTATCACAAAAGTCACTTTGTATATATTACGCACCTCACTATAGCACTGAGCACCACTCTTCACTTTGTCACAAATTACAGTTTACTTTTTATAGTGACAGCCATACAAATTGATTGTGGGGATTTATAAATGAAGTAATTTATAAAACTTTTCATACCCCCTCTTTTGGTCTCTATGTGTGTTGCTTATGAGAATTTGTCTTTCATGAAATTAACCTTTGATTGATTCAATGTTTAAAGAAATAGTGCATACCCGACAGAACCATTGTTTGTTTGATATATGATCGCCCAGGTTCTGAGGGATACTGGGTTACCCCATTGTTACTACAATTTGATTGTGGGTGAAAAGCGGCATGAAATTTCTGCTTAATCCCTAACCCCTTCATTACATATTCAACAACTTGCCCAATGGAATTAGGTCCGTTGTCCATTTGCAAGACCTCAAAAGGTACTGTTGGTGTCACAAACCCTCCTGTTGGAGTTTGCGTTTACTTTCCAGGATTATACAGGAGACAGACCAGACAAGACTGGACTATCTTTTTAGCAGTGCCAGCAATATCAGGATGATCCCAAACTTGCATAAGTTGTTTTGATATTGAGGATGCATCAACATGCGCCGGCCCAAGTGCCATGTGCATTAAGGGATATAAGTAGGTTGTGGGTAACTTCCATTTGGTCATATCTTTATTCCTCCAACAGCCCTCATCATTCAGTGTTCCATCCTTAGACCATTAATATAGTTCATCAGCCGAGGCAGATTGTTGCATGTCCAGCTCTTCCTGCTTGGCATCATGCCAACGTTCAGCTTGTGACTTCACCACATACATGGAAGTGGTACTTTGCTGCATTGTGGTCTCACGGCTGTGTGATCCGCAAATGCATTTACCTGCTCTTATCAGTCACTTTCTTGTGTGCACTACATTTAACAATTGCTACTTTCTTAAGATAGGTTAGGGCAATAAAAAGATTATGCACTAATTCTCCATTCACTATCTGTGTCCCATGTGAGGTGAGGAAACCCCTTTCTTTCCATTAGCTACCAAAATTATATGCCACCCCGAATGCGTAGTGGCTGTCGGTAAAAATATTGACAAGTAAGTCTGTACTATGCTCACATACTCTTGTTAGTGAGTGTAGTCTGGAGTTCGTAATACTGGTGCAGAGCAAAGAGCTTGGCATGACTGTTAGAAGGCACTCTGACATTCAGTAGTCCATGGGAAAGGCATCGGAGTGTCTTTAGTCAAAAAGGGCCAACAAAGGTTTAATAATGTGTGAAAAACTGCCTACAAAAAAAAGGTGAGGCCAATCAGTGCACGAACATCCTTCTGAGTGCTGGGTACAGAAGTGTCTAGAATGGTCTGAATGCGGGTTGGTGTGAGTGCATGTCCCCCCTTAGACAGGAGGTGGCCTAAATAGGTAACCTGCTGTCTACAAAATTGTAATTTCTTTCTAGAGACTTTGTGATGATGGGAGGCAAGAAATAGTAACAATGACAGTGTTCATTATTCACACTAGGTAAGGACACCAGAGCAGCATCCTCATTGATAAGACAGGATCTCTAACACGCACACCTTCCGGAAAACAACGTATTGTGGCACGAAAATATTTAAGCATTGCAAAAACTAAAATATTGTCAGGTGTGGTGGGGAAAGCAAAAAATGGACATGCTGCAGTGAATTTGTCAAGTCCGAATTCAAGTGACTGTGAAAGTGAGCTTGGTGTAGGTGTCCCATTGAATCCTATCGATGTTATCATTGTGCCGGACAGGGGAGCCCTTGGAACCAATTTTTTAGACAGAGCACTACAGGTAGCGCCTGTATCAACCAGAAACCGATCAGTAGATCCCAAAACATTTGTGTCAACATAAGGACCCATTTGATCTACTGGCACCTCAACCGGTTCCTAACCCCATCCTAGGCATCCCCATGCATAATCGGAATGTGCAAGGGCATCAGCAGAATAATCAGACATTTGATATTGATTTTGTTTATCAAACGTATTAGAGTAATTTGGTCTTTGTTCAACTGCTTCAAATCTAGGGCAAGCTCCCGTACCTCCCCTGTTTCCTGAATTCCCTGGGCGTCCTCTCATACTTCCCCTTCCCCTTCCCCCCTTATACTGCTGACCAAAAGAGGGCACTCAGAACGCAAATGCAGAGTCTCTTACAATAAGCACACTGATTAGGGGACAAATTTGCTCAAGGGAGAGGGGGTACTCCAGGTGTATCAAACCAATCAAAATAAGCTTTATTCGGAAAGTTAATTTCAATCCATAAAAGCATATACATTATAACATAACATACTAAATACATAAAACACAAAGAAGATTTGTAAAAAAAACCTATAAGTACACAATATAATTCAAAAATAACTCATTTCCATGATTTATATAGAAAGTAACAAATGGGTCCACAAAAGTAAAACTTAGAGATAGACGGTACAGGATTATGAAGAGCGATGACAACATTACAGCTCAGAAATATGCAGGTCATTATTTCGAATTTATCTAACCGATTATTAAATTGTTAAAATTAGGTGAAACTGTGGATCAAGAACGATATAATATACGCCCCCTACTGCGTTATTAAGATGCGATTGGGGGATAAGTCCAAAGCAACGTATGGAACTATATCTTTATATCAATGGTAGTATTTATCCCTCTGTTCACCTGGAGCCTGACTAGGAACTATTACTTTGTATGATCAAATGCGTGCAAAAACATTGTGCGTATGTGCATAATAAAAGGAACATTTCATTTTCACTAAAAAAAACATTTAAGTATAATGTGTAGATGATAGAGGTAATCCACCCAACAGATATACAAAACAGTGTTACCAAGTTTAAAAATCCATATATAAAAATGCTAAAATGAGTTAACATCTTTTGGAGCAAAAAAGAAGAAACATACATATGCCCCCTACTGCATTATTAGGATGCGTTGGGGGATAAATCCAAAACAACGTTTGGTGACAGATATCTACCGTTCTTCTGAAGTTTACTCTATTCACGATGAATCTAGAAAAGTGCTATTTCTGTATTTAATCAGATTTTTTAGGAAGGCGGTAACATTATAGTTTATACTGTCGTTATCGAGACATTGAAGAGCCAAGAATGCTGGTCGACATTGACGAATTCCCCATAGTTTAAAAATTGGTTTCAACCATTTCCTTCTCAGTTCTTCATAAAATTTACAAAATAAAATGACATGAATTGTTGTTTGCTCAGAAACGGAATCACATGGGCAGTGTGATAATTCGTTTGACCAATTGTTGACAGTTGGAAAAGTCACCAGCCTATGGAAAACGTTCAAACGGAAGCGGGTGAGCACAAATCATTCGTAACTTTTATCTATTTTTTGAAGATACAGTTGCATGCCAAGTGAAGTGGATATCATTAGGTTATGGCTCACTGATAATTTTGTGGCTTCACTAGTTAGTCTCAGACTCTCCATGTGATTCATGCAGCGTTTCTTAAAATCTTTCCTAGCAATTACTGACATGGAAAAAGGATTGTTAAAATATTCAGGATTACCAATGTCTGTCATAAAATCCTTCACATACTTAATCCATTTTATTTCGAGGCAGTGGTCCAGTTTGAGAACGTCTTGAAGCACTAACTGATTAAAGTGGTTTATTTCTGACTTCCAAATACGGTGCCATAAAGTTATGGGTTGAATTTTTATGATGTCCGTAATGTAAGGGACTCCCAACTCAGCGTGGCAGACGAAAGTGGATGTTGAAGCCGGAACCGCTAATAAATATCTTAAAAATGCGTTTTCCACTTTCTGCAGTTCAGAGACATTCCGGTGTCCCCAAATCCCTGCCCCGTATGTTGCTACACTTATAAATTTTGCTTTATATATTTTGATCAATTCCAATGGTGGTCTTTTTCCTAATTTTTGGGAGAAATTGACAAGGGCAGTGGTGGCTCTCGTAAAAAGGAGTTTTCTTAGTGTAATTGCTTGATTCCATGTGCCCTTATCATCTACAAGTATTCCCAAGTATGAGTAAGTAGATGTAGTAGCCAATTTGTTCCCATTTAGGTAGATATCTTCACTCTTTTTACTACCTTTGCCACAGTTCATCACAAAAGTTTTTGAAATATTAATATTTAAATCGATGCCTTGCATATATTTATTGTACAATTCTAGTGCCTTCTGGAGAGCTATGGGCGTCCTAGCTAGGATCACAGCATCATCCGCATACAATAATGCTGGTATGCGTCTAGGGGTCGGAATTTGTTGTACCTGGGGAACGTCCTGGGTTCCATCCAATAGGGCCTTCTCAAGGCCATTTGTGTATAAAGTAAAGAGGAATGGAGCCAGGACGCACCCCTGTCTTACCCCTCTAAGTACTTTAAATGATGAAGTACATTCTCCCGCTCTTCCAAATCGAACTCTCGCTGAGGCATTGCTGTAGATGGCTTTCAAAAAATCTATTAAGGGTTCCTCTACCTTCATTTCTTTTAGGATATGCCACAATTTACCATGAGCGACGCAATCGAAGGCCGAAGAGAGGTCAACAAACGCAAGGTAAAGATTTCCTCTCTTCGCCCTCGTGTATTTGCCCAGCAGAATGGCAAGGTTAAGTCCCTGGTCTATTGTCCCCAAGCCTTCTCTAAAACCAAACTGTAAATCAGGCAGTATGTTCTTGTCTGTGGCCCAAGTTTGCAGCCTCGTGAGAAGGATCCTTCCTGCTACTTTTCCTAGCGAATCTAGGAGTGAGATTGGTCTGTAGCAGGAAGGGTCCTGTCTGTTACCCTTTTTGTAAATAGGGACCATGATGGATTCCGTCCAGCTATTAATGAGGCCCTGCGAGGAGGTTGCATTGAGAACGCGGGTTAATATTGGAGCCCAGAGATCTGTGTTGTGTTTATAAATGTCTACCGGGACCCCATCAGGACCAGGGGCCTTAGAGCCTTTGCTTTCATTTAGTGCAACCAGGACTTCCTCAAGTGAAAAAGATAACTCAATGGTATGAGGAATAGAAAGTTCATGTTGGGGTGCCGATGTTGCGGCAATGCTATTTATCGACTCTGAATAGCCAAAGATTCTTGTGAAATGATTCACCCATTGAGCCTCATCTATCGCTATCTCTATTGAAGGAGGGTTATCAGTTGAAAGAAACGGGGACCTAATTACTTTCCAAAATGTTTTAACATCATTCTGGCTGCTTGCCCTGTGTAGATCTTCCCACAGTGATTTTTTTATTGCCTTTTTCCTGGTCGCGATAGCCTGATTATATGTTTTCCTTGCTTGCTGGACTGCTAATCCATCTTTGTCCTTATTATGGATCGCTTTTTTAGGGCACGGTAAGCATTTGTACAGTTTGTATCGAACCATTTTATTTTCTTAGGGTCACTCTTTTTCCTGTTTACAGACAGTGTGCTTTTTATAATGGCTGTAATGGAGATAAAACTGTCTAAGATAGTCGATGGAGAAGAATTCTCTTCCAGACAAGATAGGATATGGAGTAGGGCCTTAGCCACGACTGAAGATGTAATGGTTTCTGGATCTACTAGTTCCCATTTTAAAGAGAAACCATTCATGCTGTTAATAGCAAGGTTAGGGCAAATGTGGCAGAATGTATTCGTTTTACGTTTATTGTGGGAGTTGGAACTTTTCCTCTTGATGATTACGGTCTGTGGGAAGTGATCGCTGATAGCGATCTTGTGGGTAGTAAATTGCTTTACCCTGTTTCCAATATTATTTGATGTCAAAATATAATCTATTACAGAACCTGTTCCTCTCCCGTTATAAGTAGGTGAGAATGCAATTGGAGAGATCACTAATTCATTTGCAAAACTCAAATTCAACATAAATATGGTTTCATTCAAAGCACCCCCAAGAATATTGTGGGTAAAATGAGTGAGGTTGTAGTTATCCTCATCGATCATACCACAAATCCTGTTATTACTATTTGGGCACAAATTTATGTTAAAATCCCCTCCCCAGATGATTTGGGCGTTTCCTGGGCTAACCATCTGAATGTTTTGTACAACTTGTTTGAGTTGATCAATAACTTTAAGTTCATTCTCTTTTGGGATGTTGTTATAGAAATTGACGAGTATTAAGACGTCATTCCTATCCATTGTGAGAGTAAGAATTTGATAGTAGGGGTTCGAATACTCTAATGTGAGTTTTTTTATTATCACAAGATTAGATATATATATACATAGGCCTCCCTTTGGTCTTCCATGAGAGGAGGGAGAGGCTGGAATATGATAAGTTTTGAAGCCGTTAATATTGATTTCGTTTAACGACCAAGTCTCCTGCAGACATAAAATGTCCACATTTTTAACAAAATCAAGGAAAAGGTCGTTGTGGATTTTAGAATGTGAGCCCCATATATTCCAATATGTGATGTTAATATATCCTTCCTCTTTCCTGGGTATTGTGAGTGAATGATGAACTACTCTTGGAACCACAGTTTCCACTAAAATAGGATTCAACTTGCTTTTATTAGTGCAGACAGTAGCATAAATATCCTCCTGCGTTGACTTTTTTTGTGGCTGCCTCTCAGTGTCAGGGACTCTAGTTACTGATTCAATCTCAATCTCAGGTGAGCTCCTTTGAGGAGGGGGAAACAAGCCTGTGTCGGGGTTCCCAGCTAGAATCTTAACTCTTTTTGATGACTTTAGGGAAAGTCAATCTGGATCATCTAAAGAAGTAAGTACACCAAAACGATTACAGACTGGGATGTTAAATTTTTGGTTCGGCGGGAGTTGATGATGAACCGAGTTCATTAGTTCAGGGGGAGGGCGATAGAAGAAGCCTAGGGGAAGAATGTTAATCCCTATTTCAAATATGTTTTTAGCCGCAAACCCCAAAATTTTCCTGACTAACCAAGGAGATCTGAAAGTCAATATCAAGCTGTCGCCCATAAATAATTTCCTAGATCTTCCGATCCATCCTATTCTGCGTATCATCTTGAATTCTTCAAACAAGCTATTAGTGTCACCCACTCTGTCTCCCAGCCAGTGTAGGGCTTTGTTCCTTAGTGATTCATTGCTCTCCTGTTCGTTTTGACCTAAATGAGGAACATTACCCAAAATCACTGTATAGGGAGTGCATGCTGGAGGAAGATCACGATGTAAAGAAGGAAGTGCCTTTACAGATGTTGGTTTAAAAGCAGAAGAGGAATGTTTGTTAGTAACTGTATGAGACGGCAGGACTAGATTTTGTTGAGTCTTTGTAGCCCTAAGCTGGTTGTTACTTTCAGTTATGGGGGTCTCTCCAAGTGTGTCAGTGTGGGAAGGAGGGGGTCGAGATTTCCTGATGTTATTCGCACCATTACTAGTGAGCCTGGGGCTGGGGGATAAGACGGTTATGTCATCTTTACACGAAAGGAATTTGGCTACCTGGGACTCGATCCGATCTAATCTAGAACCGATCGCCTCGACTGCTCCTCTCACGAAAGCATCTAGAGTTTTTATAGAAGAGAGGATACAGTCCGCATCAATCCCCTTACTATGTTGTTTGGAGTTGTTTATTGCTATTGGAGATGTAGCGGGGAGTTGTGTAGAGCTTTTAGCCCTGTCTTGGGTTTTTTTCTTTCCAATAATCTCCTTTCCTCTATGTAACCTAGATTGACTAACCTCTCTTGTACTTTTACCTTGTTTCCCTAACTGTTTCTTGGTCGTGTTTTTACCCTTGTCTTGTTGTACTGTGTTTGAATCGCAGTGGTTATGCACTATGATATCGTTTGTGATATTTTGAACACAGCCATTTACTGGTATTCCAGTGTCTGGGTTCACAGTCGGAGTAGTAGGGTTAATAGGAGTGGGTTGATCATTCCCCACTCTAACTTCTTCAATCGCCAGAGAACCAGCTGCTAATGATTGTTCTACTGAGGAGATTTGTTTTTCAATTGCCCCCATTGCCCCAGTCAGGTATGTTAGAAGAGCTTGCTTTTTTGGCTTCTTTGTGTCCATTCCCTCTGTTGGTTCGCAGCTCAGTGCTTTACTTTTGCCCATGATCAAGGAGAATTAGAAAATTAAACAATGCCTTAAACCGCTTACTTTGCACACAGTCTGGTAGATTTTATAAGTGTGATCAAGATAGTTCAGATCAGTTACTATTTCGGAAATGACTGGCGATTACCTGCAGATGTACTCCAATCCTTGCAGGAAGGTCGTGATGGGAGGATGTAATGAAAAACCACTATGGATGGTCCGGTCCGGTCTCACACGGGCACAGACGGGCAAGGACGGGCCCGCCCTTGGCTCAGGCTTCGCCCGGGCGCTGCCCGCGCGCGTCCCGCGCTGCGTGAGCGCCCGCTGGGATTTATGGCAATCCGACGCTGAATAGCGTCGTCATCAGCGTGCGCTGCAGTGGGGAGTGCTGGGAAATGGAGTTTAGTCGTGCCGTTTCCCTCACGGCGGCGTTACTCCTCGGAACCACAGCCCCGCAGCCCCTCTGCGAGCCGTTCCCCTCACGGCGGGTAAGTAGATAGTAGGTCTCTGTATCCCTCGACAAGCGTCCCGCGCTGCGTGAGCGCCCGCTGGGATTTATGGCAATCCGGCGCTGAATAGCGTCGTCATCAGCGTGCGCTGCAGTGGGGAGTGCTGGGAAATGGAGTTTAGTCGGGCCGTTTCCCTCACGGCGGCGTTACTCCTCGGAACCACAGCCCCGCAGCCCCTCTGCGAGCCGTTCCCCTCACGGCGGGTAAGTAGATAGTAGGTCTCTCTATTCCTCGACAAGCATCCCGCGCTGCGTGAGCGCCCGCTGGGATTTATGGCAATCCGGCGCTGAATAGCGTCGTCATCAGCGTGCGCTGCAGTGGGGAGTGCTGGGAAATGGAGTTTAGTCGGGGCGTTACTTCTCGGAAGCACAGCCCCGCAGCCCCTCTGCGAGCCGTTCCCCTCACGGCGGGTAAGTAGATAGTAGGTCTCTGTATTCCTCGACAAGCGTCCCGCGCTGCGTGAGCACCCGCTGGGATTTATGGCAATCCGGCACTGAATAGCGTCGTCATCAGCGTGCGCTGCAGTGGGGAGTGCTGGGAAATGGAGTTTAGTCGGGCCGTTTCCCTCACGGCGGCGTTACTCCTCTGAAGCACAGCCCCGCAGCCCCTCTGCGAGCCGTTCCCCTCACAGCGGGTAAGTAGATAGTAGGTCTCTGTATTCCTCGACAAGCGTCCCGCGCTGCGTGAGCGCCCGCTGGGATTTATGGCAATCCGGCGCTGAATAGCGTCGTCATCAGCGTGCGCTGCAGTGGGGAGTGCTGGGAAATGGAGTTTAGTCGGGCCGTTTCCCTCACGGCGGTGTTACTCCTCGGAAGCACAGCCCCGCAGCCCCTCTGCGAGCCGTTCCCCTCACGGCGGGTAAGTAGATAGTAGGTCTCTGTATTCCTCGACAAGCGTCCCGCGCTGCGTGAGCGCCCGCTGGGATTTATGGCAATCCGGCACTGAATAGCGTCGTCATCAGCGTGCACTGCAGTGGGGAGTGCTGGGAAATGGAGTTTAGTCGGGCCGTTTCCCTCACGGCGGCGTTACTCCTCGGAAGCACAGCCCCGCAGCCCCTCTGCGAGCCGTTCCCCTCACGGCGGGTAAGTAGATAGTAGGTCTCTGTATTCCTCGACAAGCGTCCCGCGCTGCGTGAGCGCCCGCTGGGATTTATGGCAATCCGGCGCTGAATAGCGTCGTCATCAGCGTGCGCTGCAGTGGGGAGTGCTGGGAAATGGAGTTTAGTCGGGCCGTTTCCCTCACGGCGGCGTTACTCCTCGGAAGCACAGCCCCGCAGCCCCTCTGCGAGCCGTTCCCCTCACGGCGGGTAAGTAGATAGTAGGTCTCTGTATTCCTCGACAAGCGTCCCGCGCTGCGTGATACTCCAGGTGTATACATTGCACGTTCGCCTTTCCACCTCCCCTAAATGGTGTACCATATATTTGAGCCAACATAACTTTTGTCTGTAAAGCTTTATCCTTCTTATACTCCCTGCCTTTCGCTTCCTGTTCCTGTCGCCCATAATATTGGGCCATAGTCAAAAGAGAAACTGGGGATGACGTAGTTCAAGAACTCTCACTGGCCTTTAAATGACTAGCTATTTCCGGTAACATATTAGCAACAAATTTATCGACAAACAAATGTTGACCCGTATCATCGGCAAATAACTGACCACTAAAATCATGGACTGTTTCCTCAAACCTTGAAAAGAAGTCAGAAACTATCTCATCCTTTTTCTGTTCACAGGACGTTAACGTAGTCCAATCTATTTTCTTAGGGGGTATGAGAGTTTTTTTTAACTTAGCCACAATAGCTTTAGGAAGATCTAATATCTCCTTCTGAGGATTCTGCGCAGGCTCCCTTTCCGCATCTATTTGTTCTAAATGTTCCCAGGTATCACCATATGCAACATTGTCATCTATTTTACGTATTGTTCTCCACATATCAGGGAGCAAAATAAGTCCAAAGAACATATCAATATCTGGCAAGGTCATAGTACAGGAGCTAATGGCTCCTTCCGCCTCCTCATAGAAGGCGGCAGGATTTTTCCTGGGGTCGGGCAAAGCAGCTTGAAGAGCCATCGCATCAGCTCTACTATAAACTAACCCTGGGCGTAGTTCGCGTAGCCGCGCTTCGCGAAGCTTCGCGATGATGTCATTGCACTACGCGACCTTCGCGTAGCTTCGCGAGCTTGCGTAGTTGCTTGTGGCGACCTGTTCCCGATGGCTTTTTCTTGTTCGCGAGCGCGGTAAGCATGTTCGGAGAGCTGTTTGCATGCTCGGGGGATATATCTCGCGATCTTACCCATGCGGTCGCCAATGGGCGCGGCCATCTTGTTTTTCTATTGTCCCGCCCGCTCGCGATGCCTTATTTCCTGTTCCGGGTCGCGGATAGCGTGTTCGCGATGTGCATTGACGTGTTCGGGAGCGCATTTTACTTGTTCGCGCTGAATAGTACATGTTCGTGAGAAATTTCGCGCGAGCTTACCCACGCGGTCGCGAATGGGCGCGGCCATCTTGTTTTTCACTCTATGCCATGGTTCTGGTGTGGAAATATGGATTTTTCTGGTCAGTTATGTCCCCTATCTTGGACCCCAACGGTTCTATGTGCATGTCACAAGTACATGTATGTTCCCTCCAGTTCCAGTTATGAAGACGCAAATACATGTGCGTCCACCGTCAACATGTCCTCTGTCAGATCCGCCATGAATAGGCCGGATATTCCATTCCTAAATATGAAAGGCCACCGGCTTTATATGGTTCACTTATGCCATTTTACAGTCCAGGCAAGTAGGCCCTGATTCTGTCATCAAACTCCTCTTGCTTTCTGCCTCTGAAACCTCGAGTCTGAGCCTGCATCTGTGACCATGAACTTTGTCTCATTCTCTGCGCGGCTCACGAAGCCTGACATCAGCCTATTCTCTGCCAAGAACTGTATTTCACCTTCGAATTATCTGCTTCCCCCTCAGCCGATGCATTCCTGCCTAGTAGTTAAGTAAACATTCTTCCAGTTACCGAGCAAAAGGCCCGGCTTCTCTGCCCTTATGCAAGTAATTCATAGTCCTGTTACCATGGAATATTTCTACCCCCTCGCATTCAGTGTAGACACTTAGACGCTTGTACAGGCACGCACAGTCAGTATAGAATAGATTCTGTCCGAGAGTCCTTCTTTCGTGGATAACATAGTTCTTTAAACATAGGATGTTAGATATGATTTGGGATTAGGTTGACTTGACCCCCCAGACTTTTTGTCTCCACATGTAGAGCTAAATGTCAAGTCCCCTTCACCCCCTAGTTGCACGTCAATTACACGTCATGCTGCTGCGCGCGCATCTATGCCAAGTATTATCTTATAGATCCACCTATATGTGACATCATAACCAATTACGTTCCTTTTTACTCCTTATTACACCCATTTTCGGTTACGCAGATAAATCGTCATTTTCCTTATCAATTGTTACGCCTACTGCATTCGCTTCATTGTAATGTATGATCTATAAAAGTCATTTCATGTCAATAATGTATGTACTTCACTTCCTGAACCTCCGTGGTGATGGAACTTGGAGCAACCGATTATAATCGATCACTGGAATAAAGCCCATTCCGAACCTCTAATACCACGGATTCTGCCTCTCATTTTACTGAGCTATTTTATTATGTTTCTGTATCAAATTAAGTCCAGGTAAAGGAATTTTATTTACCACACTGGGCCTACTTTTGTATCCTCCCTTTATCTTCGCAATCCTTTGTCTTTAAAGCCTTTTTGTGACTTTTTTTAGTTATTATCTTTCTCTCTGTTTGCCTCAGTTTATATTTTGCATTTTATTTCTACTTTTACTGTGTTTTTGTTACTTTTATAAAGTTCTTTCTATCTTCTTCCCCCTAACTTTTTTTCCCCTTCGAACTTTTCTTTTCTGCCTCCCACCCACCCCAGAACCATGGCCAAGGGCACACCAAGTGGTCCAAGTCCCAAGGGCAAGGGACCTGCAGGCGCAGAGAAGCGCCGCCTGCCTTGCGGCAGAATGCGTCCTGCAGGGGTGCAGGCCCGGCAACTGTTTGGGGAGGAGGAGGTGGCGGCTCTTGTTTTCTTTATCCAGCGCCTCCTCCCCTTGACCTTGGCAGCAGGCGGCAGGCCCGGCTCCGGGTACGCTACCCAGGAGCGGCACCGTCGGTGGGCGAAGGTGCGCCGGGCCGTGTTCCGGTGCTCTGGGATCCGGCGCACCCACAACCAGCTAGCCCACCGGTGGTCCGACATCCTGGACCGGGAGCAGGACCTGTTGGACCTGCTAGGTGTCGAGGTCGTCGGGCTTGGTGAGTAACTGATTGTGTATATTAAATTAGATGAACAACAAGATTACTGCTGCGTGCCAAGCGTTGCTGGTAAATTACGTTCCAAAAAGCAAAATGTTCTTTGATTTAAGGACCCAGGTGCACGGTGGTACTCTTACTTGTTTGCAACTTAGTTTGCGCTAGCTTGTGCTGATGCTGATTATGTAAGAGTTTACTTTACAGAACTGAAGTTAGGTAATGCGATTTGCTAGAGAGACTCTAGTCCTTCCATTGTCCCACTGTGAAATAGTGGTGGATGGATATTGGTCGGATACTAGGTTTAGTTTGTTAGTATTAGTTACTAATTGTTTTATGCGGTCTGCGTGACGCATCCTCTGTCACTGAGTGCTGCTTACCCCAGTCCTCCGTGGAACCTTTTGTACTTTGTTTAGTGAGTGATAGGCTTAGCATGGTCAGTCAGTAGCAGAACTAGATCAGAATTATGCAACCAACCCACAATTTGTTGTATGTATGTATGCACTAATGTATACAACTATGCATGTGTCCTTCATCTCATCTGTGCATTTGATGGCTGAAAAAAATGGAAATGCAGACTTAGTGAACAATTGGCCCGTCTGGAATAGGTGGTGTAGGTCAGGTGGTACTTACTAGGCTTTGTTAGTATTTGTAATCAGAATGATCATGCAACACTGGAGTGTTCATAAATAAGTAGACGATCCGTAAATGCACTAGGAAGCAGCCAGTAGTCGATCCATCTGATTAGATAGGTCAATTTTATTGCACTTGTTGTTTCCTAAAATGTTGTTTGACTTATTTTTCCAAATGATTTATTATTATTTTTCTCACAGCACTAATGTTGGTCTCTTTCTTTATTATATTTTACATGATCATCAGCACCACCCAGGGGCAAGAAGACGGGGTCGGAGTCGGCGGGGGAACCCCAGGACCGCTCCTCTACTGAGGCTCCTGCAGCTGGCCCCAGTAAGTCCTCCATTGGTTAGATTGACATTTATATTTCCCTAAATGTTATGTTACTGCATCTTTTTTTCCCAAACTCGAAATTATGGTTCCACTTTCTAAATCTCTTTTTTACAAAAGCTTACTTCTTTGACCTTGACTATCTGTTTACTAATTCTGTTTATCCCTGCCTCTAACTTGCTTCTAACTCCCTCTGCTATGACTCTCTGTACTACTACTACTACTACTATTACTATATTACTCTTGTGTGTATCGAAGCTTGCACAGTTGCCGACTCTTTAATAGAAGGTTTTCTTTGCAATAATAAAACTCTGATTGACCAATAGCTCTAGCCACTGTGTCCTGTCCTTTGGGTTGTCCTCTTCAAGTCTTCTCAATGTTGAGGCTTTGAGAATTACCACAAACAAAATGGCCAACCAGATATTTGACTAGTATTTTTGATCGGATAGTACACGATATTACTATTGTCTAGTGATTCTGCAGAGCCACATACAGAACTATGCACAACAAAATAGGATGTTGCTGATGGGAGGTTGGACCTTACTGATCACACCTCAAACCCAAGAACCCAGGATCCCCTGACCGACTAGCTATAGTGTCTCACATTAGGGTCCCACTCCCGACCCCCCCCCCACGAAGAAGATACACAATGTTGATGATGACTGAGACAGAGACAACCCAGAACATAATAAGAAACACCATTTTGCTCACACACTTGTGTAAGTCCACTCCACCACACCAAATACCACAGAGTCTACGTGTAAGTTCAAAAGGTTTATTTGAAACAAGTATCAAACTCTGCACATCGTTAATATGAAATTTAATTTACTACAGCCATAGTCAATAAGCCAGCAAAAAGCCTAACATTAAAACAGTAAACATTTACAAGTGCATGATTGACAACAAGAACAAGAGCCAAGATCTTTTGAATTCTGGAAGACCCCTCACCGTTGAACTTAGAAATACTGGTTACATCATCTTGCATCCAATATGCTCTGTAAATCTCTGGTTTGTAGAAGGGAATCTTCCGCCTATGATATATGAAAAAAACGCTGCGAGTTAGCCGTTAGATAGTATACTGGTGAATGCTAGCATTTTGCAGTCATGCCAAAAAGTGTAACATGTATGTGATGGCTAAGCAATATAAAAAAAGTCAATAAGTTGGTTTTTTTTCGACCTCTTCACTTGTACGCAACAGTCAAGTGGCCTCGGCATCTACTGCACATGTCAATAAGCTGGCAGGTATAATATGCACCAAAAGAGTAGTAGTCGACAAGATGAATCTAAAAGGGTTACTCATGGCTCAGGCTAACTTTCAAAAGAGTAGAGTAGGACTAGATGACCCTAGGAAGTGGAACCATATCCTACTAGTGTCTGTCTACTGACTGTACTTACTGTCTAGTGCTGATATATGTTGCATCGCATTAACTTTTTTTTCAATGTTCCAAGTGAACACTTAAAATAGGGGGAGGTTTACAGGCATCTAAAAAAGTTGTGATGCTTTTTTCTAGGCACACTACCATCCACCAGTGCCGTCGGGGCCAGCGATGCGGCCATTCCGGAGGGGGCAGGCGAACTGGCGGCACCTGCAGAAGACACAGGGCCCAGGGGGGATCCAGCAGCAGTGGCCGGCGGCGGTAAGTTATATTAATTACTTCTTGACATTACAGCTAGATGGAACTGTGTTCACTATTTCACTGTACTGTGCGACTTATTATACAACGGTTGAAGAAGACACCCTTTACGTAGCATTACCAGAGTGAGTAGAGTAACCAATGGCCTCTTCTATTTGACTCCAAAGTCAGCTGTGAATGTTTTATGGAGAAGACAAACTCAGATCAGATGACCTTGATGGATGTGTTGTACAAAGAGGGAAAGCACTAAGGGTGGAAGGACGGGCGAGATAAACAATATGACTGACTGGCAGAGAAGGATATGTTGTTGGAAGCATGCATAGGTGGCTGATAGTAATAAGATCAGATGCATGGGTTGTTGAAGGATGGGTGGAAGGTGAAAGAATGCCTGCCTGGGTGGGCGACACAGTATGGGTGGATACTAGTACTAGATAGCAAGAACCAGCGGTGTTTTTGGTTCAAACTCAAAGCCAAGGCAAGGAAGGAAGGAGCAGAAGCATGGGTGTTTGTTGGTGAAACCAACTAAGGTTTGTTAAGAGATATATAAAAAAGGATACACGTTTACTTTAATGTATGTATGCCTGGATGTACTACCACCAAGATACAGTATAGGTGGAAAGTGTCACTGGAGATTCTTACTTTGAAGAAAATGTAAAAGAAACTGCGCGACAGTAGCAAAGCCTAGGGCAATCAAGGTAGTATTATGAGCATACAGTACACTTGCAGTAGTTTGCAAGCACGTCATATATTATCAAGCGGAAACCCCTTCCTCCCACTCTGGGGACCACTCCCTACCTATTATTATTAATGTATTTTCGATTGGGGCAGCCAGCCTGCAAAGGGTGGCCTATCTGTTGTTTATGGATATTGGGTACACAATCAATGAAAGCAAAGTACCCTCTGCAGTAGCGGTTGGTGGTGGGAGTGTTGGCGGGCGGTGACATGGGGAGGGGACGGGTGGGTGGCACTGGCGAGTAAACTGTGTATTACGGCCAAATACAGGTAATCAACATAAAAATAAATAAAATTATTTTCAAGGTGCGCACTGCACCGCCTAATGCGATGCAGTGTGTGCTACTGTGTGCAGCAATTATTTATTTTTTTAATGTATTCTTTAATTACCTGTGAATGTCCTTAATCCATCGTTTACTATCCCCACCCTGCACCTTCCCACGTCACCGACCGGCAGCACTCCCACCACCGACCGCTACCGACCTGATGTCGTATATCGTATTAGCACTAGCAGCATCTATAATATGAATAATATAAGCAATGATCGTTGGATCCGATAAATAATCAGCCTTTTTGTAGTACCCATGGCAGGGTGAAAGTGAAATTGTGCATGCCATTTGCCCTCATGTAACAGAGTATGACCAGTGCCAACGGCCGTAAGGCGCCAGACAAAAAGATGAGCTTCCCCACCTGCAGACAGTAGTAGTAAATAAAACTAACGTGAGTCTGCATCATGTAGCTCATATCTGTTTCTCTTGGGTGCAAGCTTAGCTGATGGAGCTGGCATGCCGCCTACAACAAGGTTATGTAATTGGGCTAAACTACAGATAAGAACAGCACGACTGGTGTACCGGAGTACATACATAGTACGATTATATTTATAAATGATGTCAGAAACTGTCACAAATGTTAGAGTCCAAGGAAGTAGGATTAGAGATACTTGCCACCACCAGATCCCAAATGTTATGAACTGTGCTTGCTAGTGATACTGTGACACTATGTGTTGAATGATTTTAGTGTTCCTGTTTTGCTAAGAGTATTGGCTCCAACATGTTCTTTTTCTTTCTTGATATAGATGATACTCCTTCCACTACTAAACCATCAAGGAAGGAGTTGGCCGCTAGGGCCCGCCGCCGGAAACTGGAGGCCATCTGCGAGCATTATCGCCGGCTGGTGGCTCAGGAGGAGGAGGAGGAGGAGGAGGCGGCTGCAGCTGCAGCCTCCTCCAATGCCCCGGGCCCCAGTCAGGCTCGGCCTCCACTTTCACGGCGCCGTGGTCCGGCATCCGCCCGCCACGCCTCTATTTCCAGCACTGCTGCCCCCCACCCTGGATGTCACTGTAGGGCATTTCGCCGCCAGCTGCTCCGCCGGATGGCCCGCTTGGAGGAGAATATGGAGGAGCGGGTTAAGATCCTGGTGGACAAACACCTTAAGGCCCGCCGGCAATAGAGGACCTCGTCGTTTGCCCCTTTTTTAATTCCTTTTATTGGTGGGTGGGTTTGTGGGCGTTGGGGATTTCTTCTACGGACATTGGGACTTTGGACTTTCGTTGGGGTTAGGGAGGGGGGTGGGTTAGGTCAGAGTGGGATAGTTTATTTTTGTTAGGGGATATTAAAAGTTATTTTATTTACTTATACGATGTTAATGTTTTGTGGTGGGTTACAGTTTTCAGAATTCAATCTAAGTTACATGGTTTGTTACTTTGTTTCCGTACTGCTGCATGCCCACAGCCAGTGTTTGATTTAAAAGATCTGCCGATTTTGTAACACACAAACCGATAGATGCAGTACCCCTCACTGAGTTATTTTTAATTGTCATAATAGTACTGTCAGTCTCTCCTCCTAGTCCATACCTCCCACCAAACTTATCTTACCTGTGATTGATGATGAAGTTCGGCACACTGATGGCTGCATGGTTGGTTTCCCAAATTGACGGAGTAGATGCCATTATTGTGGTGGTAGTAGTAGACACTGGCAATAGCGTTTGAAAAAAGAAAGAGAAAGTCACTTGACAGACTCTGGGAGGAGTAGTAGAACAGAACACAAAGTAAACTACAGCATGGGTGGTCAAGCAGAAGAAGATCCTTGCCCTGCCTTAGTTGAAATTCAATTCGTGTTGCTTTCACCACATCTGCCCCAGCAAGCGTGTGATCAATTGGTGTACATAGTCATCACATCACACCTCAATATAAATCACACAGCCCGGGGGAAGAGGGTTAGGGATTGATGATTGGATGGGAAGTGGGGTTTTGGGAAAGGTTTGAGAAAGAAAAACAGACAATATGCATGGACACAACAAAAGTAAAACACAATCTTGTAAGACGACCATGATCCATTATCAAAGAAATCAAAGTATGAAGTGAGAGAAAGCAAATGCATGCATGCTGAGGAAGATAACTTGATGGTTAATGATAATGAGTTGTACTATAACTACTATGACCCAATGAGACAGTACAGTCAGGGACGAAATTGAAATTCGCCTTGCCTGTCTGCCGCCCTCAGAGCTCAGACCGAACCCAATTACATGCTGTACCGGGCTTACTTTTATTTTTCAAGCTAGCTAAGGAAATTTAAAAAAAGTTGGATCAATTAACAAACAAACCACAACACACAGGCGTAATGATTGAAGAGAAAAAAGCAAGCAAATAAATGTAAAGACGAATGATGATACTAAAGTTACTGTATTATCCTGGTCCAAATGTGGAGTTGCATCATTCTCGTCATTCCTCTTGGACATCCCTTCCATGGACACTCCGCACATCAATCTTGGGTACCACTGCCTGCCTGATGCGGATTGGTAAGGTACGTGTGAGTCGTTTCTCCCATTGTAGCACAGGGTAAAGGCCGGCCTGTAAGTGTAGATGGAAAAACAAACGGGGTATTGAAAAATTACTGCATTTACAACAATAAACTCAGTTACAGTGGAGTGCAAGACGAGAAGACAAACAACACTCTGGAGAGAACACTTTCAGACTGAGGCAGCTTGGATAGGCTACATAGTGTCACTCTACTCTACAGCATTAAGGTACAACAACAACGGGACAGGATTCAGGAGCCAGCACAGCCACAGAACAGGAGAACCGCGGCACAGGCCAGGCACCCTACCCCTTACTTACATTTTGACCGAGCCAGAGAAATGTCATATGCACTGCAGCAACCTAGCATTTTCCAAATGAAGTGACTAAATCAATGCGCCACTGTCCGTCATACCACTACACTCTACTCCACACCACTACACGGACATCTAGCCTAGGTCTGCTGTGGTTCTTGTTCAAACTTTTTACCTTTTAAGTCAGCCCATGAAACGCAGTTATTCCATCAATTTTCTCCAATCCAACAGACTGTGTGCAGAGATAGTATGCTCAGCATTATCATGATGGTGACCGTGTGGTACGTATTCTCCAACACCAACTCAGTCTGTAGTGACTGATTAAGTTTATAATATATTCCATATTACCGAATTGCAACGGATATTGGCTGGCACCTGCAGTGGTAGTAGGAGTACAATGTGGTTATTATTAAACAACAAGGAAACATTAACTGTCACCACACCTGAGTCACTTTTACTTTGTCGATAAACTACTATAGTTCTACTTCATGGCATGCACAATTCTTCGTAGTCAGCCAGCATCCAAAGCAATGCATGCCACCATCATTCACAATAATCACTCATTACCTGTCTTGGTGTTCTCTTTGGCTGTCTGATCTGATGTCTGCCTAGCCTTCTGCCAGTCAGTGATGAGTTTCTTTCGGCTTGGAAACAAAATGGAATATAGGTGGAGTCACGTTTCACTTCTTATGGAGGGACTGTTAGAGGCAACCTGTATTGTACTATTCTCCATCTCCATCCAATGTCTGACTTGCTTGAAATGTACTTAGGGAGAGTAAGGAACATGGAGCAGGACCCTGAGGAGTGGAGTGGACAGTTATGCACAGACGTGCAACTCCAATAGGGAAATAAAAAGAGGAGACTGTTGATGGCTTTGTTGTGAATGTAGATTTTGAACCAGAAAAACAGATACACACAGTCACACACAAATAAAGGAAGGGAGAACAATTTGAAAGCCTAGTTGTCAGGGAAGAGGAGCTCGTCCTCAAACTCTGGTGGTTCGGACAGCAGTACGTCTAACAATCCACTACTTATATCATCAAAGTCGCTCTCCTCTTCCTCCTGTGATTCACGTATTTTGTACTCTGGTGGTATAAAGTGTTGATTCATTTTGATCATGGTTAACCTCTCAACACTTTTGGGCGAGAGCCGGGTCCTTTTGACAGTAACAATGGCACCAGCAGCACTGAAAACACGCTCTGAAGAGACACTTGCAACAGGGCAAGCCACATACTTTATCGCCAGCCTGCTGAGCACTGGCCATTGGCTTCTTTTCCCATACCAATACACCAATGGGCTTTGCTCCATGTAGACCTCTGTTGTGTCATCTAGATAGGCCTGAACCATCCGCTCAATGTTCAGGGGTGCTCCGATTTCCTGGGCCTCTTTTGCCTTTGCATCAGTCATGGATGTGCAATACCCTTTCCTTAGAAACCAATCACCTGCCGTTTTTGTAAATGTGCCTGATGATCCTGTTGTTGGTGCTGTTGATGTTATTGCTGCTGGCAGTGTTGTTGACTGCTGGGAGGCAAACGCACTGCTCTTGGCTTCTGAAGTAGAACTTCGTTCTGGGTGCCCTGCAGTACTTTTTCTGCCCTGGAGGGGCGGGCCTTTAATGAAGATCCTTTCGTTTTCAAACTCAGTGGCTTCCTCAGCTATCAAAGTTTTGTACTGGGCAACATTCACTTCTGAAAAAGGAATGACTTCATTACTGCGCAGCAATAATTTGTAACGTGGATCCAAAATTGAGGCAGTAATGTAATGTGGATCTGACAGAATGTTATTTTGAATCCTTGTATTGTGAGATAAGCGAGCGGATAAGGTGTCTGCCAAATAATGTGCGTCTACTTTGTCATCCACACCTGCGTACATTTCTGCCACCTCCTGCAGCTCTTGCTCTAGCATGTACAACAATGGGATAGCTTGGCCGATAGTACAGTCCTCCCGGCTCACTTCACGGGTGAAGACCTCGAAAGGAAGTAGCATCTCTGTCAGGATTTTGACAAGGTCCCATTGGGCCATCTCAACTCTCATGCCTTTCACTGTAGGATCCCCTGACCTTTTCATGACATAAGCATTAAGTGGTATGTACTGCTCAAACAGACGCTCAAGCATGTAATACGTTGAGTTCCAACGTGTTGGCACCTCTTGGATGAGTGCTTTGACCGGCATTTTATGCTCACGTTGAATCACCCTCAGCTCCTTCCGGGCTTTAAAAGAATGGTTGAAATGTGTGCATATTCTTCTGCAGGTGGTCAGTAAGCTGCTGACTTTGCTTTCATTTTTCAGAAAGTCTTGCACAACAATGTTAATGCAGTGTGCCAAACATGGCACCCTGAAATAGCCACCATCTTTCATGGCCCGAACTACATTACTGCCATTGTCCGTGGCAACAAAACCAATGGTAAGACCTCTTGGTCGCAGCCACTCAAACACCTTGCTGTTAAACTCATCCAAAATGTTAGCAGCAGTATGAGATTTCTCCATTGCAAACATGGCTACAGTTGCATGTTTGCGAGTGTCTTTAAAAATCTCAGCGGTGTCAACAACGCCGTCAGATATCTTATCTTTAACACCCGAAAAAGTGACCCAGTGTGCAGTGATGCACATGTAATCAGTGGCTTGGCAACTGGTCCACATGTCTGTTGTCAGGTGTATACTCTGAACAGCACTCTGTTTTAAGGCTTTTCCAAGCAATTCCAGCACGTCGTGATGTAGTGCTGGAACAGCAACTCTTGCAAAATAGTAGCGGCTGGGAACTTTCCATTTTGGGCAGATGGTGGTCACAAACTCAAGAAAACCCACCCCTTCAACAAAAGAAAAAGGGAGAAGGTCCAGTGCTAACATTTTTGCCAGCTTAGCATTGTACAAACGTGCTATTGGGTGGTTGCGTTCGTACTGCCCCTCCGGCCTACTAAACATGCTAAGAATGGTAGGCTGCATGGTATTCCTTCCTGTGGTCGACGTCGCACTTTTTGGGCCAGCAGTAGTCCTTGGTGTCTCCGGCTGGCTCTTACTCTTGTGCCAATGAGATGTGGCTGAGGATGTGGGCGTTACCACTGCAGTGCTGGGGACAGGGCTACTTTGTGTACCACTAGCACAGAGAATGTCTCCCTCTTCTTCCTGTTCCACCGTGAGCGGACTTTCTACTCGTTTAAGCCCAACAGCAATGGTTCCAGTTTTGATGAGCCTAAGGTGCTCCTCCCACTGGATTGCGTGGTGTTTTTTCAGATGGGTCATTTGGCCTCCGGTACCATAGTTTGTACCAAGCTTTCCACGGCTAACAGAGGTATGACAAACGGAGCATACAGCAATGTTCTCCTCCTTTCCGCTAACCGTAAAGAAGTCCCACACTGGGGAGCTTAACTTTTGTCTCCTGCTGGAGGTGCCACTCCCACTTCCAATGCCGGATGAACTGGAGGGTGTGTGTTGAATTTGACTCTGTGCAGGACCACTACCTCCTTCTGCTGAGGTGGTGCTTGTTGTGCTGGATGTAGGACGCTGCCGGCCCTTTGCTAATGTAAATATGGAAGCTGGAGGTCGTGTTGGTGTTACCTGTGTTGGAGGTATGCGTGCTACATCCCTCGCATCAATTTTGGATAATGTAAAAATGTTGCTCTCCATCTCCTCAGGCCCGGGAGTGATGTTTGTGATGACTGCCTCATCATCATCATCATCATCAACCTGCTCTTCCACATCAACAACATCCAGAAGTGTAAGGCTTTCTGGAACCTTCCTTTTCCCATGCCTGCTCTTGTGATGTGTTTCCCTCTCAGACTCAGTTTGTGGCTTCCAAGTGACATCTAGATCATCAGAAGGGGGGCTTGGTGAAGAACTTGATGTACTAACTCTCCTTTTCCTTGCTGAGGATTTAAAAGCCAATGTAACTTCTAAAGGAGTGGCTTCCTCTTCTTCCTCTGCATGAGGCTCAATTTCCTGAACTGCCCCTACTTCGGGAGGAACAACAGCTACTATTGCGGGCGGTGGCTGCGGCTGTTGACCACTTATCTGCTGTGTTGATGATGTTCCCTCCTGCGTTGATTGTGTACTACTTTGAGATAGCGATAAGTTTAGTTCAGGCTCAGCATCACTGCTTTCCACCATAAGGCTGGCTACCTCTTCCACACTCATCTGCTTGGGCATGAGTTGGTGGGTTGGGCCCACTGATGTGGAGGTGCTGCCCCCAGCTTGCCCCCCCGACACCGCTGCTGCAGGCATCATTTTTGGTGAACCAAAAAAGGTTTTGGGAGGCACACCAGACTTAAGTGACACTTCCTTCTTCTTCTGTTCCTTCTTCTCCATGGCAACTTTCTTGGTACCGGAGGACCTGCTACGTGCTTTCTTCGGGGGCATCTTCAACAGATGTCAAACAGCACTCAGTTGCACAAGTTGCAGAGATGCCTGGTCAGGTCACTGACACGACGTCACGTTGTGTACACTACAGCAGCAGGACGTCGGTCTGGCACCACAACAGTGGATGACGATGATACCTCTGTCTTTTGTGCACCTAAAAGCAAAAAAGCCAGAAGAACATCAGTCAAAAGATCTATAATATAATATATAACTTATTAGTGTCTCGTGGGTGGTCATCACAATTATTAAATTTCACGAAGTCAGTGAACAACATCAACAGTATAGCCAGCCATTAAGACACTGACAAGGCCAGGGATCCTGTTGTATTTGTACTGTGTACACTTAGGAAGAAGAATAGCAAGGAACAAAAACATAAATGTAGTCTAGCCTGTTTGACCTAAAGAAAAATGTGTGAACCTTATGGGATGGATGCAGCATCAGGGAGCAACAACACAACGAACATATACACATAAAAACTAAAGGCATTTATTTACAACACCCAAAAAGTGAAATCTAACCCCGTAATAAAGTATAGGCCACATTTAATATTCAATCCAAAGCCATACATGATGTTGAAATTCAATGCACAACACAAAAACAGTTGTTTACATTCCATGCACTCGCCGTGATGATTGCTGAGTTGTACCCCTGGGCCTACTGTACGACTAGGCAACAATTTTGGACGCCTATGGCAAAGGCACAATACCTGCCTTCCTAAAATGGCCGCCACACACATGCTCAGCCCACCCACCACAATAACAAACAAAAAGTGATTGCAAAGGACAGGAAGAGGAAGTTGTAGTGTCTGTGGAACTAAATCCCTCTCATAAAAATGTTTTCCAGACAAATAACAGCTTCTCCCTGCTCCAAACCTACAGCTCAATGACAGCCTGAGGAGTTTTTTGTGCAGAAATGCACAAAAAAGCGTTTTCGAGAAGGGTCTATGTTGCTCGCGAGATATTGTTTGCCAGATTGCAAAAGCTGCGTGTTCGGGATCGCGAACTGTACAAAAAGGCTTTCTCGCGTGCGCGAACACGCATATTGCGAGCGCAAAAATGACGAAAACTGTAAGTCCGCGTAGTCGCGCTGTGCAGAGTTACCGAAAGTTCACGAGCTGAATCCCTTGCCTTACATGCTGGCCAAAATAGCCCAATTTGTTTAGCACACACCCAAAAAATGCTATTGCACCCCAAACACACCTTTTGCAATAAAATCCAAAGCCATCCATGGAGTAAAGGAAAATCACCAGACAACACCAACTGTACATTTAAATCACGTACCACAGGTTGGAGGCTGACTACCTCTGGGCCTAGTGGAAGACTACTAGGCCACAAGCTTGGAACCGGATGGCAAAAGCAAGCACACTGCTTGGATGACTTCACAAAATGGCCGCCACACACCCACAACAACCACAAGAAATGGGAGACAGTCAATGGACGCCTATGGCAAAGGCACAAATATGCATGCCTTCCTAAAATGGCCGCCACACACATGCTCAGCCCACCCACCACAATAACAAACAAAAAGTGATTGCAAAGGACAGGAAGAGGAAGTTGTAGTGTCTGTGGAACTAAATCCCTCTCATAAAAATGTTTTCCAGACAAATAACAGCTTCTCCCTGCTCCAAACATACAGCGCAATGACAGCCTGAGGAGTTTTTTGTGCAGAAATGCACAAAAAAGCATTTTCGAGAAGGGTCTATGTTGCTCGCGAGATATTGTTTGCCAGATTGCAAAAGCTGCGTGTTCGGGATCGCGAACTGTACAAAAAGGCTTTCTTGCGTGCGCGAACACGCATATTGCGAGCGCAAAAATGACGAAAACTGTAAGTCCGCGTAGTCGCGCTGTGCAGAGTTACCGAAAGTTCACGAGCTGAATCCCTTGCCTTACATGCTGGCCAAAATAGCCCAATTTGTTTAGCACACACCCAAAAAATGCTATTGCACCCCAAACACACCTTTTGCAATAAAATCCAAAGCCATCCATGGAGTAAAGGAAAATCACCAGACAACACCAACTGTACATTTAAATCACGCACCACAGGTTGGAGGCTGACTACCTCTGGGCCTAGTGGAAGACTACTAGGCCACAAGCTTGGAACCGGATGGCAAAAGCAAGCACACTGCTTGGATGGCTTCACAAAATGGCCACCACACACCCACAACATTCACAAGAAATGGGAGACAGTCAATGGACGCCTATGGCAAAGGCACAAATATGCATGCCTTCCTAAAATGGCCGCCACACACATGCTCAGCCCACCCACCACAATAACAAACAAAAAGTGATTGCAAAGGACAGGAAGAGGAAGTTGTAGTGTCTGTGGAACTAAATCCCTCTCATAAAAATGTTTTCCAGACAAATAACAGCTTCTCCCTGCTCCAAACCTACAGCTCAATGACAGCCTGAGGAGTTTTTTGTGCAGAAATGCACAAAAAAGCGTTTTCGAGAAGGGTCTATGTTGCTCGCGAGATATTGTTTGCCAGATTGCAAAAGCTGCGTGTTCGGGATCGCGAACTGTACAAAAAGGCTTTCTCGCGTGCGCGAACACGCATAGTGCGAGCGCAAAAATGCCGAAAACTGTAAGTCCGCGTAGTCGCGCTGTGCAGAGTTACCGAAAGTTCGCGAGCTGAATCCCTTGCCTTACATGCTGGCCAAAATAGCCCAATTTGTTTAGCACACACCCAAAAAATGCTATTGCACCCCAAACACACCTTTTGCAATAAAATCCAAAGCCATCCATGGAGTAAAGGAAAATCACCAGACAACACCAACTGTACATTTAAATCACGCACCACAGGTTGGAGGCTGACTACCTCTGGGCCTAGTGGAAGACTACTAGGCCACAAGCTTGGAACCGGATGGCAAAAGCAAGCACACTGCTTGGATGGCTTCACAAAATGGCCGCCACACACCCACAACAACCACAAGAAATGGGAGACAGTCAATGGACGCCTATGGCAAAGGCACAAATATGCATGCCTTCCTAAAATGGTCGCCACACACATGCTCAGCCCACCCACCACAATAACAAACAAAAAGTGATTGCAAAGGACAGGAAGAGGAAGTTGTAGTGTCTGTGGAACTAAATCCCTCTCATAAAAATGTTTTCCAGACAAATAACAGCTTCTCCCTGCTCCAAACCTACAGCTCAATGACAGCCTGAGGAGTTTTTTGTGCAGAAATGCACAAAAAAGCGTTTTCGAGAAGGGTCTATGTTGCTCGCGAGATATTGTTTGCCAGATTGCAAAAGCTGCGTGTTCGGGATCGCGAACTGTACAAAAAGGCTTTCTCGCGTGCGCGAACACGCATATTGCGAGCGCAAAAATGACGAAAACTGTAAGTCCGCGTAGTCGCGCTGTGCAGAGTTACCGAAAGTTCGCGAGCTGAATCCCTTGCCTTACATGCTGGCCAAAATAGCCCAATTTGTTTAGCACACACCCAAAAAATGCTATTGCACCCCAAACACACCTTTTGCAATAAAATCCAAAGCCATCCATGGAGTAAAGGAAAATCACCAGACAACACCAACTGTACATTTAAATCACGCACCACAGGTTGGAGGCCGACTACCTCTGGGCCTAGTGGAAGACTACTAGGCCACAAGCTTGGAACCAGATGGCAAAAGCAAGCACACAGCTTGGATGGCTTCACAAAATGGCCGCCACACACCCACAACAACCACAAGAAATGGGAGACAGTCAGTGGACGCCTATGGCAAAGGCACAAATATGCATGCCTTCCTAAAATGGCCGCCACACACATGCTCAGCCCACCCACCACAATAACAAACAAAAAGTGATTGCAAAGGACAGGAAGAGGAAGTTGTAGTGTCTGTGGAACTAAATCCCTCTCATAAAAATGTTTTCCAGACAAATAACAGCTTCTCCCTGCTCCAAACCTACAGCTCAATGACAGCATGAGGAGTTTTTTGTGCAGAAATGCACAAAAAAGCGTTTTCGAGAAGGGTCTATGTTGCTCGCGAGATATTGTTTGCCAGATTGCAAAAGCTGCGTGTTCGGGATCGCGAACTGTACAAAAAGGCTTTCTCGCGTGCGCGAACACGCATATTGCGAGCGCAAAAATGACGAAAACTGTAAGTCCACGTAGTCGCGCTGTGCAGAGTTACCGAAAGTTCGCGAGCTGAATCCCTTGCCTTACATGCTGGCCAAAATAGCCCAATTTGTTTAGCACACACCCAAAAAATGCTATTGCACCCCAAACACACCTTTTGCACTAAAATCCAAAGCCATCCATGGAGTAAAGGAAAATCACCAGACAACACCAACTGTACATTTAAATCACGCACCACAGGTTGGAGGCTGACTACCTCTGGGCCTAGTGGAAGACTACTAGGCCACAAGCTTGGAACCGGATGGCAAAAGCAAGCACACTGCTTGGATGGCTTCACAAAATGGCCGCCACACACCCACAACAACCACAAGAAATGGGAGACAGTCAATGGACGCCTATGGCAAAGGCACAAATATGCATGCCTTCCTAAAATGGCCGCCACACACATGCTCAGCCCACCCACCACAATAACAAACAAAAAGTGATTGCAAAGGACAGGAAGAGGAAGTTGTAGTGTCTGTGGAACTAAATCCCTCTCATAAAAATGTTTTCCAGACAAATAACATCTTCTCCCTGCTCCAAACCTACAGCTCAATGACAGCCTGAGGAGTTTTTTGTGCAGAAATGCACAAAAAAGCGTTTTCGAGAAGGGTCTATGTTGCTCGCGAGATATTGTTTGCCAGATTGCAAAAGCTGCGTGTTCGGGATCGCGAACTGTACAAAAAGGCTTTCTCGCGTGCGCGAACACGCATATTGCGAGCGCAAAAATGACGAAAACTGTAAGTCCGCGTAGTCGCGCTGTGCAGAGTTACCCAAAGTTCGCGAGCTGAATCCCTTGCCTTACATGCTGGCCAAAATAGCCCAATTTGTTTAGCACACACCCAAAAAATGCTATTGCACCCCAAACACACCTTTTGCAATAAAATCCAAAGCCATCCATGGAGTAAAGGAAAATCACCAGACAACACCAACTGTACATTTAAATCACGCACCACAGGTTGGAGGCTGACTACCTCTGGGCCTAGTGGAAGACTACTAGGCCACAAGCACACACATCCAACAAAGGTAAATCACACACACACACCAACAGTGAAATACACCACAGCCACGTTTAGCATTTCAATCCTATGCCATCCATGCCCTACATGATGTAGAAATTCTACAGACACCACAAAACATGGACCCATGGGTACCCTACTGGCTGAAATTGCAGAGAAAAACAACTAGGCCCCTATTGAAAGTAGTACAGGCCACCCACCACAACAATAATTTTTAAAAACAATAAAAATCCCAGAAAAATGTAGGTACAACCAAGCCCCAATGAAACAAACACACCAATTCTCCAACTTACTTGTAGTAAATTAAATCTCAAATCAAAAATTCCTCAAATAAATCCAAAAAAATGGTATGATGCAGCAGACAGACACAAAAAGTGATCCTTCCAGCTCCAAATCCAAATGAAAGTGAACAACACATGCACAAAGCACGTGGGAGGAGCCTGCTGGACAGGAACAGGAAGTTGTAGACTATGGGGCACTTCCTTCCTCTTGAAAAAAAAGTGTTAAAAAAATTAAAGGACTCTTTCTTACACAAAAGACTACAGCAAGATGACAATCTGAGGAGTTTTCTGAACAAAATGATCATTTTAGAGAAGGTTTTATGAAGCTCACGAGATATTCTTTGCCAGATTGCAGTTTTTCCATGTTCGGGATCGCGATCTTACCAAAACAGCCGCCGGAAGTCAGCTCGCGCGCACCAATGACGTGTTCGGGGTCGCACACTCTCGCGGGCTTGGGCAGCCATAGTACAAATCTCGTGGCGCTCGCAAACAGACAGAAAAGCAAGTTGGCGATCGCAGAATCAAGGTAAGACGTTACCGCGCGCGCGAGAATGAATATTGAGTGCGCGAGGAAGCAAATTTACTACGCTACGCGCTAGATTGCGTAGCAATCTGCAACTTCGCGCTCTACGCGAAGCGCGAAGTTACCTAAACTTCGCAAGCTCCGCGAACGGAGCGTAGTTCAACGCCCAGGCTTACTATAAACCCAATATATAAAATATCCCTCTGGCTCTAATTCCTGAGAAATTTGTCTAAAATCAAATATTACTTTCCAAACGAATTTTTCTACAAAATAAAATTGCTCTGCACTGCTCCACTGTTGAACCATAGTTACAATGAGCGATGCCGCCTGAGGCCGGCGAACCTCCTCCCTAGCAGCGGCTTTTAATTTATCTTTTTCTGCTCTAGTCAAAGTAGAGTGAGTCTATCGCCCATCTTGCTTATCTTTATCTTTTTCTTCTGAAGACAATTGCTCCTCATCAAAAAACTCATCCTCGGGGGCACTTGGAGTGGGGAATTTATACGGGGGTGGGGATTGATCTAAGAGGATGCAGTCATCCTGAGGTTTATTAAGTATGGGATAAATAGGGCGCCTAATAGGGTACTGGCCTTTTACCTCTAATTGACGTTCCCTATTTTCTTTTTCTATTTTTTCATTTTTTTCTTCATTTTTTAAAAATCCAGCGCTTTTTGATATATAGTTTTTCGTTGTTCTTTTTCTGCTATAGCTTCTGCTCTTTTCACTCTCTCCGTACTTCTTTCTCCCACATACACACACAATCAAACATACCCTGTCTATTTTTTCTTTCAAATAAGCACTACTCTACATATTGAACCTTTTTAAAATCAAATGACCCATTCACAGGCCATTGTAGATCAGAATTTTTCTTTGTGTATTTGCTACACAGTGTACTGTACATTATAGATGGAATACCATATTTGACATCTGGGGGAGGCGGCTGACTTTTTTTTTTCAAGTTTACCCAGGTACCACCAGAGTAGCAACACCACCTACAGAGTGTGCTGAGAACAGGCATGCTCTACAAATATTAGTAAAATATTACTATGTCAAACAAATATTTAAAAAGGAGAAAAATCTCCACATTACCTGCCCTAAATTTTTGAAAAAACTGAATAACAAATTCAAGCAAAAAGCCACAAGAGTGTCGCTTTAGCGACCTTACCAAACAGAAGACACCAACTCCCACCTGCTGATCTCTGGTCGACCTAATGGTCACTACAAAAGTGCGCCAAAGAAAACCCCAGTTGATACCGGCACCACCTGGAGGGTCAAATCGGGAAAACCGTAAAAGTCACGTCAGCCTGCAAAGACAAAGGTCTCCTTGTGCAGTGCGCTTCCTCAGTGAAATTCCAATCCTCCGTCAAGACCACTCCTTCGGAAGACCGCGTCTCCAATGGGGTCCCAAGACGGGCGCCAACTGTGGAAATATACCTTTTTAGGGGTACACTGGTGCAGGGTCACCGTTTTGTCCCTGGGTTAAAAAACCAACAAAGTAGAGATCAGCACTTGAGTTGGAAATAAATAACAAGTTTATTAACAACTCATGAGTGGGACCACGTCCACACAGCACTCTCAAGTGCTGCCTGAGGTAGTACACTGAAGTCACAGAACACAGAGCTTATATACAGATTTTGTGCATTGTAAGCATTTGAACAGAAATAGGAAGACACGTTTTAGAAAAAGTTTTCAGCAAATAAGGACAGATGAAAAACTGCATGGTCAGCAAAGTGGGAGGGGGATCAGGAGTGCTTATGGCAGTAGCAAATGATTGACATTTAACAGGTGTACTGGCAGCTACAAACTGTCAGCACATACATTGCTTTTAGCGTAGTCAGGAATTCAACAAAAATAGATAGCACAGGCAGGAAAAAAGACGAGCAGCAGAGGACGGAAGAATTACGAAGGAAACAAAATGGACACCTCAGCCAAAATGGCTGTTGCTTATGCCAAATAAATATTACATGTTTTCCACACCCTTCATACAGCACGTTTCAAATTTCCACACAGCGCGCCTTCCATTTCTACAAGTTTGCGACTCACTTACTGGATCGGGTCTGATTCATTAATTTTCTCTACGAGAACCAAACTAAGAGCATCTTTTTAAAAAAGTCACTGTTACCTGCTCGCGCATAACAGCGAACGCCATTCTCTCTCCTGCCAGTGTGTCGAACATTCTTCTCCTCAACTGAGGCCAACATCATCACTTCTTGCTTTACGATTCCTGATGCATGACGTCCAACGTATTCTAACACAAGACTGAATTCTTTTGCTGGGCAACCTGCACTGCCTACAGAACTTCTCTGCTTCCTTGACAGTAGATCTTTCTTCACAGTTCAAGTCAATACGCTGACACACACAGCATTTTGCGTGTCAGCTCCTCAAGTCTTCATTTTCTGCTTGTCTTCTCCTACGCTGATACGCTCAGCTTACAATATATTCTCTGCAGTTTTCATCATCACGCTGATAGGCACAGCATTTTGTGTGTAAGCTCTACCACATTCATTTTTCGCCTTGCTTCGCCTGCGCTGATACGCTCAGCATACCATTTAACAGTTTACTGTTATCTCATTCATCTCTGACCAGCTTAGTTATTCGTTCATTATTTGCCAACACATCGAAGCCTGCTTCACACTTAGTACTGAGTGCGGACTTAGAGTATCTACCTTCCTCATTGCTGGCACACACAGCTTGTACTTTACACACTGTTTTATGCGCAAAGCGCACAACAAGGTTGAACTCACTTTTAAGTACATTTATTATTTGTTTTATAAACACATCCATCATTTCTAAGTCATTACACTACTTCCTAGTTTAAGAGGAGTTTAATGTCAGTGCTGCTCTCCCTACGTGCACGTTTACTACTGTGTTTATAGGTTAAGCTCTTTGTTACACAATGCAAAATGTTACTCCTCCTCCGTTCTTTCTTTCCAACCTTGGTGATCCGGTAATACGTTGGTCAAAATGGAAAAAGGTTTTTCTTAACTATGCAAGGGTTTGTGGGGTATCACTGAGCGCAGAGAGAAAATCTGCGTTAGTGTTACACTGTCCGGGTTCAGAAGGACAGGAAGTGTTCGAACACCTTTCTGACCTGGATGATAGCGAATCAGATAGTCTCAATGAGTCCGAGCTTTGTCTAAAGAAACTTGATAAGCACTATCTTCCAAAAGTTAGTACCATCCCAGAACGGTACCATTTTGGAAAGCGAGTGCAAAAACCCGAAGAGTCCATTGAGACTTATAATACTGCCTTGCGTAAATTGGGTGCCACTTGTAAATTTGATGGGTCTTTAGAAGAAATGTATCTGTGATCAGTTTATGCTTGGATGCAGTGTTGAGAAGATTAAAGATGAACTTTGGCAAAAGGATGATCCAAAGCTCGATGAGGTTGCTACAATAGCAAAGAGGATAGAGCACTCTCTCGCTTGTGTTTAAGTCATCAAAAAAGAAAAGGGTACCATAGAAGAGAAGGTTCACTCTGGTTCTAAAAATCCCATAAAGCCTGTTTGGAAGCAACGCAAACCTCCTTGTTACTCTTCTAGCTCTGAACCCAAGGGAAAAACCAAAATAAAATGTTACAGATGTGACATGTTCGGTCATCTTGCCAACAAGTCGTGCCCTGCTCTATCCTCTAAGTCTCACAATTGTGAGAAAATTGATCACGTAGCCAAGGCTTGTAGAGCTCAAAAGAATAAGATGAGCAAAAGGGTCAAGAAAGTTTCACTTGAGAGTGGCAGTGACTCCGACTATGATGAGGTACACTGTGGGGAGGTTTTAATACTTGATGGTTACAAAAAGGGTAAAGGGCCTGTCGATGAGGTGCAGGTGAATGATTGCAACGTTAAAATGCATTTTGACTCTGGGGCAAAGATCTCTTTCATTCCCAAGGACTTCTTTGACACGAAACTGCATGGGAGAGTTTACAAACCTGACATCAAGCCCCTAACTTATGGTGGTCAACCCATAAAAGTGTTTGGCTATTTCATAGGGAATATTGAATATAAAGGGAGACTAACTGCTGGGAAGATATACTTCTCCTGTAGAGGTGATAGCATAATTAGCTGGTTTCACCAGGCTAATCTGGGTGTCTCATTGATTCCTGGTGGTGATCCCTGCATTGTCCTCAGAGACATCGCTCCATGTCCTGTTCCTTTGAATGTTGTTTCAAATGAGATGAGTTCAAGTGTTGTTCCGAGTGAAGTTGTGCCAAGCTGTTCTCTATGTGCTGAGTTTAAAGACGTCTTTAGCGAGAGGTTGGGTTACCTCTCAAATTACACTCACAAAATCACACTAAAACCTGATGCTGTTCCCATGACATGTAAAGTGCGCAGCGTACCTTTGACTATGAGGGAGTCTTTGCACTCTGAGCTTGAAAAATTGAAGAAGGAGGGGATCATTGTTGAGACGGAGGCTAGTGAATGGTTGGCTCTGGTCGTCCTTGCACGCAAGGCCTCCGGAGAAGTACGTTTGTGTGTGGACCTCTGTGCTCTCAAGCGTGCAGTTGTCGCTGACAGGTACCCTCTCCCTAACATCAAGGAGATGTTTGCCCACTTAGGAGACGCGCGCATCTTCTCTACCCTAGATCTCAGAGCGGCCTACCATCAAGTTAAAATTGATGATGAGTCCATGGATTTGACTGCCTTCATCACCCCTTTTGGGACTTACAAGTTCACTCGTCTTCCCTTTGGCTTGAACTCCACAGCCTCCGTGTTCCAAAGGGTCATGGAAGACGTGTTGAGTGGTGTGGAAGGGGTCAAAATATACCAAGACGACGTCTTGGTTCATGGATCGTCTCAACAAGAGCATGATGTAAGATTGAGGGCTGCTCTTGAATGTTTCTGTGCGACAGGTTTGACTTGAGGACAAATGCAGGTTCAACCTCTCTGAAATCAATTACCTGGGTCACTGCCTAACTGGGGGTGGAGTTAGGCCTGTGGATCGTCTGGTGAGGAGTATTGAGGAGCTTCCCGTCCCGCAGTCCAGAGATGAACTAGTCACCTTTTTAGGGATGGTGGAGTACTACAACAAATTTGTTCCAAGGTTTGCCTGCTGCACATTCACCTTGAGATCCCTCTTAAAGAAGGGCATGAAGTTCTCTTGGTCCCCCCAGTGCCAATTAGAATTCGAGGCTGTCAAGAAAGCTCTGAGTTCGGCTCCCTCCCTTCAGAGCTTCGACACTGCTTTAAGCTCTATCCTGGTCACTGATGCCAGTTCTAGGGGATTAGGCGCTGTTCTCAAGAAAGAAAGAGGTGGCAGGGAAGTCACCATTATGTTTCTCTCCAGAGCTCTTGTTGGTCCAGAACTTCAATGTTCCATCATCAAGAAGGAAGCACTGTGAATATCCTGGGCCATCAAGAAATTAAAAAAGTTTCTCTGGGGTAGCTCATTTGTTGTACATTCATATCATAAACCTTTAAAGAATCTATCCTGTAAAAAGGCTCTAGACGTTGTTTTCTCTAGAATATGTAAGTGGGTGATTGCCCTGCAAGATAAAATACATCCCTGGGGCGGATAACAAGGTTGCCGACTGTCTCTCTCGTTTAGTGCCAAAACAGGGAGTGGAAGCCCCACTTGTCGAAGATTCTTGGGAAATTGATGATTTCAAGGTATGCAAGATTGTTGAAGGGGTAGTTTCCGAGGCTGAATGGAAAGACACTATGAAGAGCGATATTGACATGAAAGAAGTGTGTGGATTGATGTTTGAAGGTTGGACAGGTATCAAGTCCCTGAGTGAAAATGTCCGGAAATTCTGGAATGTTCGTGATGAGCTTTCCGTGGGTAGCAATTTACTTTTGAGGGGCGCACGATTGGTTCCTCCATTATCCCATAGAGCGAAAATTGTTCACTTGGCTCACCAGGGGCACCAGGGCTTCTCGAAAACAAAGGAAAGGGTTTGTTTGCATTTCTTGTGGCTGGGCATCGATATCCTGGTGGAACGAATGGTGAGAGACTGCATAGAGTGCAATACCTGTGATAAGGTTTGTAAGACTAGGGTACAACCCATGGTCATACGAGATGCGCCCACACGGTGGTGGCAACATGTAGCCTTGGACCTCTTGGGGCCTATTTCCAGTAAAGCAGGACAATCCTATGTCCTTGTCCTAGTTGACATGTACTCAAGATGGCCCGAAGTCAAAGTGACGCAGAGTATAGAGACCAGGTAAGTTACCAAATTCTTGGAAGACATTTTCTGCAGGGAGGGCCTTCCAGAATCTCTTCTCACTGATAACGGTGTTCAGCTAGTGTCAAGAGAAATGGAAGAGTTTTTGGCCAGGGAAGGGATAGGGCACAAGCGTTGTTCCCTCTACCACCCTGAGTGCAACGGTATGATGGAGAGGTTCAATCGTATACTTAAAGAGTCATTCCAACTGGCCAAACAACAAGGCAGTGATTGGAGATCTGTAATATTCGAGAGAGTCATGGTTTACCGTTTGACTCCCCACTCCACCACTGAAAAAGTCCTCTTTGAGTTGTTTGGGGGCCGCACTCCAAACACTTATATGTTCCAGAGTTGGATGAGAGGGAAAGGTGCTGACGTTGAGGTTCGTGAGGATCCTCAGTGGCGGGCTTTACAAGATCTCAAGTCTGCCAAGAGAAAGGCCAACTTCGATGTCAGGCATGCTGTCTCCCGCACTTCAGTACATGTGGATGACCATGTAAAATTACGTTTTCTCTAGAAGACTGCTGGTGTGAGATTCTTCTCTCCCTTTAGGGAGACCAAACTATTTCATAATACTGTGAAGCTCGACGAAGGGAGCATTTGGATTTTGGGTAGTGTTGCTCCCATGCGTCCTTTTCTCTCCTCTAATAAAAATGTCCTGTCTTCTTCCTCCATGGTTGTCTCTCCTCTACGCAGGAGTTCTTGCACACGCAAAGCTCTGAAGAGTCTACGCAACTATGTTTTGAACTGATTATTCTTCTTTGTTCTTACAACCCGCTAGCTTTATGTTCTTTGGTAGCTCGTTTACTTTTCCCTTTCTTCTCTGGGTTGACATGTTGTGTTCTAGGTTTGGAGGGAAGGTTTGTGGTATTTGCCTAACATGCTGCTGTGCACTAGCTGACTGCTTTCATGTGGAACATTCTCTACTATAACTCTAGAATGTAGAGTGCTTTGTTCATGTTGCTAAGTGCTCATATTCAGGTGCTGTTGGGTGCCCTGTGGATAGGACGCTGCTGTATCAGAAGCTTGAATAAAGAAGTTCATCTCTACATCACCCTGCCTTTTGTACTTCTTCACACTTGGGCCTAACCCCACCCTTCTGACTTAGAGAAATCTATGATTTGTCACCTAGTTGGTGGTGCAGAGGGATGAAGAGCCTTTCCCTGCCCCTATTTTCCCCTTTTCTACTGGAGCCCAGGAGAGGAGACCCCGCAAGGGTTGGAGCTACGTGGCGCCTGATTGTGACACTGTGAGGGGGTAGGGCACTGGTGGGTGTCTCCTGGAACTGGACTGTGGGTCCCTGAGTGGAGAGGAGCACAAGCTCAGGTGGTGGGTCCCAAGGAGCACAGGTACAAGTTTGAACCCATTGGACATCACCCCTGAAGATAGATTTTGTTAATGGCTTTGGGTAGAGTGAACTCCATCCTAAACAGATCCTTAAAGATGCTAGCCAGTGCTGGATACTTCCATGAGGCCAAAGAATTACTCTCACTCTGAGAGTACGTCTTAAAATATTTACTGATGTTGTACAGGTTTATTGCAAAATTGTAAAAAAATGTATTTTTGGTTGAGAGGGGTAAAACCCCACCCTAGCAGCAACCACAATTTCCGTCAGAGTGAAATCACAAGCAACCCTAAATTAACCTGTGCTTAATGCTCTCGTAGCTTGGCAAAAAAGCAGTCAGACTTAACTTAGAGGCAATGTGTAAAGTATTTATGCAGCGCTTCAAACAGTAATAAAGTAAAAACACCACACAAGAAAAATCCCCCATCAAGTTAGAAAAATAGAATTTATTTGAATTAATTATTTGAGACCAAAATGACAAATATCATATCAGTAAAACCAGAGATTTCTAAAATTATAGTGAAATAGTGCTTAGAAGTACAAAGTGCCAACTGTGGTTATCTGGTCGCGCCGGACCTGGGCAAAGTCACAAGTTCAGGCCAACAAAGATGGTGAACGGACCTGATACAGGGACCTGCTTTGAAAATGAGTCATGCAGTGGCAGTTTTGAAGAGCTGCAAGGCAATGTGTCGCACTGTGTTGGTTCTGCTTGGACCAAAGCTGGGGTATAAGATCACCTTCAGGCCCACTTCCAAGGGTCCGCACTGGGGTGGCACTACTTGGTGGGGGGGGGCAAGGCACACTGCAGACAGACTCCAGGTGCTGGGTTCAAGATGGTTGGAGCCTTTTCTGTCTCCGAGGCTCTGATCAGGAGGCCAGCCTGCTAGCCTTGGAGTCACTTTGGTGGTCCTGGGTTCAAGATGCAGGTCCAATCCTCCTCACTCAGGCAGCAAGGCAGGAGGTCTGTAGAGCAGCAGAGTAAGAGGGCAGCTGCGTACAGCAGTCTTTCACAGGTCCATAGGTGTACTGAAGAGTTGAGTCTGAGGGTCCAATTTTTGTACTTGGTGCCGGATTTTAAGTTGGAGAAGGTTCTGAAGGTTTCTATCCAAGACGTGTTTGAAATTTCCTGCTTTCCTGCCCTGGTCCAGCTTGTCAGGGGACACACAAGACTAGTGTCAAACTCTTTGTGAGTGTGCTGCAGCAGAGGCTTTGTGAGGTGCAAGTGTGGTAGGGGCAGCTCAGCCCCGCCCATTCAAGTTGGAGATGGCCCATTCTGCCAACACCTATTCCCCCTTTGCCTATCTGTCTGGGAGCTATACACAAAGACCAACTGCCAGGGGCACCAAGTTATGTGACCCAATATACAGGCTGCAGGCACCACGTGGTGGGGAAAAGAAAATACCAACTTTCTGGAATTTCGGAATTTTAAATTAAAATACAGCTTTACCATTAAAGAGAGTTCGAAATTACAATTCAGTAAACACCAAAGTCCACATTCCTACTTGCTCAAAATTGAAAGTTATCACTTAATACATGTAAAAATATAAGCCAATGCTATCATGTGGGAGTGGAAGGCCTTGCAGTAGTGAAAAATGGCTTTAGGTGGTTTTCAATTCCAACACATGTAAAAGTTAAAAGTGAATGTCCAACTTTTTTATTACACTGCACCCTGCCCTTTGGGCTGTTTAGGGACTACCGTAAGGGTAACATATATATTAAAAAAGAAAGGTTTCCCCCGGCAAAATATTTATTTTTTCGTGGTCGAAATGGCAGTTTAAAACTTCACACACAGGGTGCAGTGGCAGGCCTAGGGCATGTTTAAAGGGCTACTTGAGTGGGTGACACAATGAGTGTTGCAGCCCCTCTAATAGCATTTAATATACAGGACCTGGGTACTTGTTGTAAAACATTAGTAGTACCTTACAAGTAAATTAAATGTGCCAATTGGGCGTAGGCCAATGTTACCATGTTTTAGGGAGTGAGCACACACACATTAGCACTTGTCAGCAGTGGTAAAATGCACAGAGACCTAAGGCCAACAAAAACAAGGTCAACAAAAATGGAGGCATAAAGAAAAGGATTTGGGGGAAGACAACCCTAAGGCTGACAGGTTTAACAAGAATAACATACAAGTACATGATGCATAGTAACATATCTGGAAGCGGAGGACATATGAACATAACTGGGAGTAGTGCTTGCAAAAACATTGGACAAAATAAAAAATATGAATCATCTACCTGGTTCAGCATTCTGTAGGCAATATGCAATTCAAGAACTTTTCACAATTGAATCTGTATGATATGCAATACCCGACAGTATGACATTATGTGGGTAAATACCATAAGCCGACCACATCACATGCTGCTGTGCTAAAGAATCACCAGTTTTCTTTGTGGAATATCAATTAAATGTAATAATTCTCCAGTTGTACTCCAACAATATTCAGCAATTTTGTTCATGAATTAAATGCTTCAAATCATGCCAAAAAGCATCCTTATAAATACATTCCCTATGCTATTCGAGATGTACTCTTCATAAAGGGCATTAGCTTTCTGTTCATTAAAAGAAGTGAACACAACCGGTTAGGATGCCAAACCGCCATTACATGATCTTTCACACTGTTTGGATGGATGCGTCACCATGACTCCCTGTATGTCCTAATGAATCACTGACAGAATATCGGAAACACAAATATCGTGAGGACAGAATAGCATGTCAAAAAATATCGAGGACCAGAATATCGAGAAGGTAACTATAGATTTACTATTCTTAAATCCACATTTACGTACCTAGTATATATATATATATATATATATATATTCATTGAAAAAAACATAGGTTTCAGGGGCGTTATAGTTAGTTGGACATTTCACTCGTACAAAACCATAGAAATTCCCCCGTTATAGGTAGTTCAGCTCACTATAACTCGCGCGCCTGCAATGCACTGCTGATGACGTCCCATATTACATCACTCATGACATGGTCAGTGACATCACTCATGACATCACTGATGACATCTCAAATGACATCACTGATGACATCATCCAGTGAATGTGTGTTTTTCTGAAAATTAAATATGTTTTATATATGTATATCTCAAGGTCGATGGAAGAATAAATGGGTATATAAGTGTCTAAATGGATGATTTTTTTGTAAAATTGATTGTATAACTGACTGATTAAGTGTATCTTAGTGAATAGATGGGTTAGTGAGTTATGTTTAAATGTGTAAATATCTGTATCAGTCTCTCACTTTGTGTATAAGTGGCTGCATGGGTTGGTGAGTAGCTACATGAGTGTATATATAGGTTATTAGTTGTTTTTTGAGTATCAGTATGAGTGTCTGAGTGTCTGTATGGTTCGGTGGGAGGTATTACGTAGCGCATAGATGCATGAATGAGTGACTCACTGTTGGAATGTGTTGAAGACGGCATGTGTGCAGGACTGTATAGGTGGATGAGTGTGTGTATGGGTGTGTTAGTGAGTGAATGACAATCTCAATAGTGTCTTTATGAGTAACTACATAGGTTTTAAACTAGTATATGTGAGTATTGTTGTATATAAGTGAGTATATGTGATAGTGAGAGATTGGAAGAGTTCCTGTATAAATTAGTATGTGTTTCTATAAGTGATTGCTTAAGAGAGTAAGTATGTGTAAGTTTCTGTAGAAGTAAGTGTGGTGGTGTGTTTATAACTGTATATGCAAGTAAATAGTTGCAGAGAGGTGTAAAAAGGGGCCTGGCCTCTGAACACCTCTCTGCAACACAGCTCTCTGGCGCATACTGGAGGTACCTGGTGGGCTAGTTGGCCCCCAGGGACCCTCAGTATTGAAGGGGAATGAATTCCCCAACTTACAACTCGCCAGGGGGTGCGTTTGCACAGTGGTGAAGGAAGGGGGCGGGGCCTGAGGTGATATGTGTGCAAACACGCTCTGTGGCGCGTTATAAGTTGGGGAATTAATTCCTCTTCAATCCTGGGGGTCCCTGGGGGCCAACTAGCTCATCAGGTACCTCCAGTATGCACCAGGGAGCTGCGTTGCAGAGAGGTGTTCATAAGTCACGCCCCTTTTTACAACACTCTGCAACGCTGCTCTGTGGTGCTCATTGGAGGTACCTGGTGGGCTAGTTGGCCCTCAGGGGACCTCAGGATTGAAGAGGAATTAATTCCCCAACTTAAAACGCGCCACAGGGTGGATCCAGCGTGCATCCCCTAGGGGGTCAGGGTGTTTCTACCCTGCCCCCTTTTTGTGTTTTGCGCGTTAGTTTTTCTCTTTTCTTGTGCACAAGATGGCTGCCAACACTTCCTGGTTTGGAGTGTTGACAGCCAATTAGCAAGAAGCTCGTGATCGGGAGGGTGCGCGGATCCACTCCGGCCATAGATATCGATATTTTTTTAATTTTGATTTTCTTAGCAATTACTGAACGGATTTACACCATTTAACAAAAAGGGCTCTTTCTGAACCAAGGGCTACCTTTTTGGCAAATTTGGTGTAATTTCGTTCAGCAGTTCGGTCTGTAGCTGTGTCTAAAGTTTCCTATGGAAAATTGCATGGAGAAAACACGTTTAGGGACCCCCTTTTTTCTCGGCCCCGCTTTACAATCACCCCGAAACTTTCAGGATTGGAGCGTACCAGAGTGGGCCATAAGTTTTGAAAATTTTGCGAAGATTCGTCAATCGGCGTCAAAGTTATTGGGAATAGAATGTTACGATTTTCCTATGGTAACTAGGCCCTAACTATACCTACCTACTGGCGACCGGCAGTAGGTAATATCTGTCTATCTATCTATCTATCTATCTATCTATCTATCTATCTATCTATCTATCTATCTATCTATCTATCTATCTATCTATCTATATATCAAGGTACATATATGTGGAGTTATATATAGTAATACTTTGCTTACCTATAGAAACTTACCTTCACAATATTTTTGTCCTTGAGATTCTTGACACAATATTTTGGCCAAACTATATATTTTTTACAATATTTGTTCTGCACACTCCTCCTAGATGCATGTTAGTCTAGGATGGCATGCCATATGTCCATCCAAATTTGTAAAACAGAAAGAGCAATTCTGTTTCCAAAGAGTAGATAATACGATTGACTGGAACAGAGGTTCAGTTAGCGATTCTTAATACATCTACTTATAATTCACCCCTGTTTTAGCCAAATCTGATCGGGGCACCCACTCTCTTACTTCAGAGCTTTGAGATTTAGGAAGGTGCACAGGGTTATGAACATCAATAATCCTGCAGTCAATCTTGTCTCCCAGGAGCCTTTCCGCTTCAATTTGCCCTACATATTTCCTTATTGTGAATGAAGATGCATATCCTCCAAATGGCAGATCCATCTGGGAGTCCACATCTTTAGAACACTTGCAGGGAAAAAATATATTCCCACCGCTAGCTGTGAGGTGTGTGGAGGGTTTGAATGGGGGAAAGGATGCATCCTTTGAGAAAGATATTCCACAGGAAATTTGGGCAAGTGATTTTAAGTACCTAGTAGCTGGTGTACTAATATTGGATTTAACGATTCTCAAATAATGAATTTTAATGAATTGCAATTTAGGAATTGCAAATCCATTTTGTACATTTGAAGCAACTGACTGAAGGAGAAAGAGAGAGAGAGAGAGAGAGAGAGACCAAGCACTGAAGGAGGAGGCTACTTCTGATTTACATTTAAGGATCATAATGGAAAGCCAGGGCTCCCAGAAATCTGAAGAAGGCTGGAAGTAAAAATGTAGGTTTTTTCTGATGTAGATTTTGAGATGAGGATGTTGGAAAGCATCTCCAGTAATGCTAAATTATTTTGCAAAGGTTCCCTGTCTGTTACTGAGGCTCCAAAGAACAAACATATGGCTTGGTATTTGGAAACGAATTAATGCTGTGGGTGTCACACAGCAAAGCATAGAAGAAATTAGAAAAATATGTTATGACCAGAGGTCTTGTACCAAAGAGAAAGTGACTACAAGGAGAAAAGAAGCAAGTGGAAGTGGAGGAGGCACAGCCACTGAATCTGCTTCTACCACCATATGGGAAATGTACCCTCCAGTTAAAAACTGTGATGGGAATCAGCTCTATCGATACTTCTGTACTACAAAGACCAATAAAGATAACAGAAAAGATATCTTGGGTATCTATAAAGAACCTCCACTCATAAAGTGTGTGCTACTGTATCATACATACACATTTCATCATCAATATTGATCAAACGAAAGAACACAATAATACCAATCTAAGCTTGCACGGCAATTTGAACCAAACAAAACAGCCGCATGTGGCAAAGAGATAAGAAACTTCAATTTGTGTAGTACATACAAAATGTATTAAAAAATATAATCACATGTAAAATTTTCTGTGGGATCAAACAATCTCAATAATAAAATACATAAATACAAATTTGTACAAATTAAAGAAAAAACTTGAGAGAAAGAACACTGTGTGAAATCATTACATTCATCAAAGAACGGTTATTCCCAGCAAGAATCTATGAATAAAATCCCATCAGTCTATTATTTTGTCATCAAATTAGACATGAAGAAGTTCCTGAATATAACCAATTTCTGAAAACACAAGCGTCAACGCGTTTCGGTGGTAGGGAATTATTGGTGTTCCACCTTCATCAGGACAACCTATAACAATTTTTTCTCTCCGTGTAGTTTAAAACAAAGACCAATGCCAGGTTAGTGAACTTCCCCACTTACGATAAAATATGTAACTTTATTGAATTTTATAAGTTTGTTGAAGCTCTAACATCTGAAAACAATGCTCCATACAGTTATTTAAGAACAAACATTATACTCTTAAATCTATTGTCAGATATGTAGCTCATGTTTAAACAAGCTGCATTTGGTGCTGCAGTATCCAAACTATTTGCAAATTCTGAGTCAAATACATAGAAGGGTCTCATTCAGACAAGGGCAGAGTGTCCAAAATGTATTAATGTTAATGTTCTTATTGTGATCATTGTTTAAATAATGTAAGGTAAGTGCAACATGCTTCCTAATATAACACATGTTTACTTATTAACCCTTTATACTAAATGTAGATGTTCCCTATTTATACAGATAGCACAGTCTGCAATTTGCTGTGGGAAATCCTTGCGCCGGAAATAAAAAACAAGCGGTGGTGGCCATCGCAAGAATGGCATTTACAGGGGGAGGGGCTGTGACGTGAGCTGGGGAAATTAAAGGTGTAAAACCACCAGGCAGCATGCTATGATAGACCGCTGCTCGAAATAAATAAATAAAGGAGCGTATGAGCCAAGGATGTCATCTTGGCAAATGGACAGTGCTGGTTTATTTAGGAAGGGTGACTAGGCCATCCAAGGAGTGGGAGGAGGGCGGGAGCGCAGATGACGTGCACTCTTCTGAATTAATGGGTGCTGTGTAGGAGAGGCTTGGAAAAAAGGCATGCCTACATAAGTTCAGTTTCAGCTGCTACTGAATTGAGACAAGAACTTATATTATGTCTACGGGAGTAGTAGGCTGGGTGGATAGTGCACAGGGCCACCAACGGGATACGCACAGAGATTTTGAATGACAGAATGGTGGGTCAATGGTGCAGTCAGAGAAGAGAAAGGCGATGGAGAACCTGACGTAGAAGCGCTAGATATGGATGAAAGCAGCATTCCCAAGACTGGTCTGATCTCAGTTGAGCAGCCATCTGTGCCCCAGTGCAAGACCACAACAACTTTGCAAAGGCAGCATCCAACTCAGACATCTGTGAACTAACATCTCCACCATCTAAGACAATTTAGGAGGCAAAGAAAGACCATGAGGCCAAGGGCCCAAAGTAGTGATGAGGCTGAGGGAGGTGGACCAACTGCTTGGTCCTTTCATACACTTAAAACATTGGGGATCTTGGTATGGAAAGCACAACTTCAAATCATGCAACAGTTCATTAAAAAGGTTGGCAACCTTAGTAAAATAATATAGAATAGATTAGACACCATAAATAAAGCACAGACAAACTGGGTGACACAGGCGGAGGTAATGAAAGAGGCTTTCGCTGCACTTTGTGGTTGTTTAGCATGATTAATCACTGTCTCACAAATGCAGGCAACGTCATCTATCATGAATAGAGGTTTTAGTATAATAGGCTGGCAAATGCAACCGGCACACTCTCTCGACGCTTTGTGAATTTACGAGTTGAGATGGGTCACTGCAGTGGTGATGTTGCTATGGTCTGACACCGGAAACATCAATCTTGGAGGTGTTGCAGTCAGCTCATGTTGCGCCTACAGAGCAGGCAACTGCTCCTGAGAGAGAAGAGGATGCATACCTTACAAGCATTGGTACATGCAATAGGCTTTGCCTATGTGATTAATGATATTTTTTGTTGTTGTTGTTGTAAGTTTTAGCTTGGTGAGTCAATATCAATTTATTTAGGCTGATTGAGACCAAGGGCCAGATGTGCTACCATTTCATTTTGCGACTCACAAATTGCGATTTTTAGCATCTCACAATTAGCGAGTTGCAAAATTAAATGTACCAATGTGTCACATTTAGTACTTCCCAATGGGGTCGCAAATGGCCACCTCATTAATAATCATGAGGTAGGTTGCAATTTGCGACCCATTGGGAATGGCCTGTCATCACAGGGATGATCGCCTGCTTAGGTCAGCAGGCCACCGTGTCTGTGATTGCATTTTAAATAAAACAATTATTTTTTTCTGAAATGCAGCCTGATTTACCTAAAGACCACTGTCTGCTCTTAAAAAATGTTGGCACCCACATTCACAAAGGACAAAGAGGAATAGTCCTTGTTGGACCCTTTCCTCTTTACGAATGTGTTACCTCCTCCTTCACAGAGTCAGTAAAATATGACTATTTTATGACCGCATTCCGGTAGCAAAACATTCATAGATGCCACTGCAGCTTGCTATTAGGAAGGGATGCCCTTAAAGTGCCCCTTCCTAATTGCCACTTGCAAACCCTATTTTGCGAGTCTGTAATAGCTTACTGACTCACAAAATAGGGTTAATACATTGTAAAATCTGTTTCGGCGGTTGCAAACGTCCAGATTCTCCATTTGTGACCGTTAACATACGGTAGTACATGTGGCTCCAAATGAAGCATCCTGAAGGCAGTTCCAGATAGCGCAAACATGCCCCGAAGGTATTGGATCTCTTTACAAGAGCATCAGTTACATCATGTAAGGACACATTCATTTTAGGTTTAATAAAGGGAAAATAAACTCTATATGCACTCCAAACAACACAACATATGCAAGTGAATTTACACACCCACCCACAGCGTACAAAAGTTGTATCTCTGGCGTTCTTTAAAAGAGCATACGGTGCAGTCTTCACTGTGCAATATAACACCTCCCCATCCCACCACCTGGGATTAGCTGTACAGTGCATGCACGGGACACCGATACTGTTGCCTCACATATAAATATACACTGATAACCATTACTGAATGCGGCTGCGTCTTGGGGGTGAGATGTATGGGGGTACATTTTAGTGCTTTAGAGCTGCCTAGGTACCTATTCTGTATTGGAGGTCTGCATAGAAGCTCCATTGTAAGGGAATCTGTGCCCCCTCGGACGACAGAAGTGCGCCCAGATCATGCCCAGATATACTATGCAGATAGAAGTGATAAACAACTGTCTCCACTACAGGTACTGTAGTGACCATTGACCAGTGATTGTTCCCTCAATCCGAGAAAATGTCTTACCATCATTATTGTTGATAGGTGCCATTTTACCACTGCAAACAGTAGGTACAACAATTACTACTAACAACTTCAAGAAATATGTTTGTAATATGGTACCACTCTTCCTCAACACTTTTGATGATAGAGATACTCCTGCTGCAGAGGGCTCTCATTCACCAGCAATCATAGGTGAGGGCCCCACCTTTGCCAATTAACCCTTAATAGCAGGAAGTAACCATCAGTCATGTTAACCCCTTCAGTGCCACGCCCTTTCCCCGCCCTGTGCCGGGCGTTGCATTAGCGGGCGTGGTTCATGACGAGATTGTCTCGTCATGGGCACAGCGCAACCGCGCTCCATGACGAGACCATCTCGTCATGGGCACTGAAGTGGTTAAACATGCCCATCTCAGACACCACTTATGCTGTAAAATTTCAGCCCTCACTTACCTGCAATGGTGGAAAGTGTGCCCGCAGTGAATCGCCGCCACATTCTTCATGTTATCGAAGTAATAAGAGCAGGGTTAAAACTACCAGACACCATGGTATAATAGAGCATGACTAGTATTAAATAAAGGAGTGAAGGAGTGGCTGTTCAGAATTGGCAGAATCAGCAGCAGCTTTTTTCACACAATCTACTTGAGTGTGTCTTAGGCAAATGAAAGAGACATGTCCACTCTCCCTTCAAACTAGTTACTTCTTCTGTGCACCAGAAATGAGGAAACACAAAACGCCTACTGTGGGGAGCTCTCAAGCAGGAACACTGGCTTCACTGTATTTACTGATAAATACACAGTCTGCAATCTGTTGTGGGAAATCCGTGCGCTGGAAATAAAAGACATGCAAAGGTGGCGATTGTGAGAATTTACAGGGGAAGGGGCTGTGACGTGAGCTGGGGAAAATAAAGGAGTAAAATCACCAGTCACCTTTCTATGATAGAGTGCTGCTAGGAATAGATAAATAAAGAACATATGTGCCAAGGATGTCATCTTGGCAAACGAACAGTGCTGGTTTATTTAGGAAGGGTGACTATAGACCGGCCAAGGAATGGGATGAGGGTGGGAGCGCAGATGGCATGCGCTCTTTTCTATAAATGGGTGCTTTGTAAGGGATGCTTGGAAAAAGGGCATGCCTACATAAGTTCAATTTCAGCTGCTACTGAATTGAGATCTGCACTATGGGAGTAGTAGGCAGGGTCGATAGTTCACAGGGCTACCAACGGGATTTGCACAGAGGGTATGAGATATGTAATGACAGAAGGGTGGGTCCATGGTGGGGTGATGTAAACGGTTAGAGACGAGAGGGAAATGGCCACAAGTAACACAATGGGGGTGAGGAAGGGAGGTTTGGGTAAGACCACGGACGTGGGGAGGGATTCAAGAAAAGCACAGACAGTGGGTAGGGCAGACGGACTGCAGACACATAGACTCTTAGAGAATGCTTATCTAAAAGTAAAACAAGCATGCTTGAAATGCATGCATCTGCGGGGAGTGTGCAGCATTAACCTAATAAAAGAAGTGCCACCAACCAAAGTGGATGAGAATGAGTACTTGAGCCACAGCACACTGATAAGAGAAACACACAAGAAACAGCAGGAAATAGAACGCTGCAACCAATAGAAACAGAGAAAAAGTAAAGCGGCAAGTACACAGCCCAATAAGAAGTGAAGGCGAGATGTAAGCCCCTTTTGAGTATATTAAATACAATAGATTTCACAAGCACAGGTCGAAACTAGGGGTGGGCAGAAAACTACGCTCTGCCAGCATAGCAGATAAAGCCAGCCACCCCTGCTCACCGGCCCGGTCCATGCTTCTGAAAGCAGCCAGGCCGGGGAGAGCCTCCCCGGGCCCCAGTGGACCCCTGTCTCCAGCGCCCGGACCCTCAGCTGGCTTGCAGGACGGGGGGCTCCCGCAACCCGGGGCCTGCCAGACGGAGTACGCGCCCTGGGCCCGGACCCAGCTTCCGAACCCTAGCCAGGCCGGGGAGAGCCTCCCCGGTGGACACCCTTCCCCAGCCTCGGACCGTCGGCTGGCTTGCAGGACGTGGGGCTCATGCACCCCGGGGCTCGCCGGACGGAGCACGAGCCCTGGGCCCGGTCCCAGCTTCCGAACCCTAGCCAAGCCGGGGAGAGCCTCCCCGGGCCCCGGTGGACACCCTTCCCCAGCGCCCGGACCCTCGGCTGGCTTGCAGGATGGGGGGCTACCGCACCCTGGGACACTGGGATGGAGCACAAGCCCCGGGACAGGGCCCAGCTTCCGAACCCTAGTCAGGCCAGGGAGTGCCTCCCCGGGCCCCGGTGGACACCCTTCCCCAGTGCCTGGACCCTCGGCTGGCTTGCAGGACGGGGGGCTCCCGCACCCTGGGACACTGGGATG